>NC_085049.1:31374751-32733501 GCF_963662255.1 Cinclus cinclus | reverse complement strand
TGAGGAGAGCAATCTGGGAGGATGGGACTTCATAACCTGAAGCTGTAATTGGACAATTAAGCCCTATATGCAAATGGAGCAAAACTTATAAAAGTGTGAAAACTCAGGGCCGGTCATCCACCTTGGGTCCATCTTGGGTGTAGCTATGGCTGGGCTCTTGTACTGCCCAAGATGTGTCCTTTGAAGGCTCTTTAACAAAATTCTGTTTAATTCCTTTAACACTGTCTAGCATTTGTTCCAGGTAGTCTCTTCAGGCATCCGCACTTTCAAAATAAAATAAACTTACAATTACAATTTAGCTGACAAAGACATTCAGGTACTGATGAAGTAGTGTAATAATAGTGTATGGCCACAATTCAGTTTGAGTTTGACTTCCAGTTTGACTTACTGCAAAGTTATATTCTACATCAGTGAACAATTAAAAAAAAAAAAAGGAAAAAATGCTATCATGTTTGTAAATCAAAAAATTGAAACAGTTTGGCCAAGCATCTCAAATGCAAGTCAAGGAGCTCATTAAGTCTCAGCTAACTGGCAATCATTTCTTTATCATAAAACACAGCTTGAGGCAACACAATGTAAATAAAAATCAGGTGAAAATCTTAACATTTACAACACTGAACCTTTTAATCACAAAGAGAAGGGGTGGTTGACAGCAGTTGCTGGCCTTTCTCTAAATTGTGAAGTTGAAAACAAGATCACAAAAGTCTTCAACATCCCCATGTGAACATTTTGTTAATGTTCACTGCCTGAGTACAAGCTTAGGCATTTAGTGTATGTTAAAAGATTGTGAAAAAAAGTTATTCTTCAAAGAAAAAGTGTGTAAAATTCTCATAGCTATGTGGACTCTGACAGTGTCAGAGAGTTGATCTATGATTATTCACTTTATTTCTGATTAGATTTTTCTGCTGTCTAAATGAACACTGGTTCTCCCTGCTATCACACAAAGGATGGAGAATGGCAACCAGTGCAGCCCCGCAGGAACCCACACCCCAGCAGAACTGTCTGCTGGGCTGGGATATGAAGATACCAATGGTTTAAGAGTTGAAGGGAATGCTCCATTTAGAACAGGCTATGGAGCAGAAGCTGCTGAAATCCAATAAAAAGGTTTTTAAATGCTGAGGAAGTCACAAGGGGAGGCTGGCAGACAACACCTCTTAAAGAGCAACCTTGTCTGCTTAGCAGCCCTATAGGAGCAGGATAATATACTCTTATCATCAACATTGTAAAACATTTTTCTCTTTCCTATTTCCAAAGTACTGGAAGGTATAAAAAAATGGGGGAAAGGAAAAAGAGTTTTTTGCACAAATTATAACTGTACAGATTTGCTTTTAAGGGCAGCTGTTTCCCAGAGCTGGAAAATATACAGAATTTCATATAACTGATTCTCTGCTAGAAGCACAGGCTAGAAGCCAAACTAATCAAAACCTCTATCAAAAATACAATTTTAACATCTATTTGGACTTGGACTTATCTCATTGCTCCCAGACACTATTGATTATCATTATCTTCATGTCTCTAGTATTCTAAACAGCAGCAGCAAAGGGAAATGAAAGTGAGCATTTCCATACAAAGACAGATAGAGGCTTCTAGGGCAGAATGAAAACTGCTGGTGCTGACTGAAATCCGAGTCTAACTTCATCTCATCTTCTATAAATACACTGTCGATAGAAAGGAATAGGATACAGCCTAAACTAAAATATTATTAAAATTATCATGAGAAATAAGGGATTTCACCAAAGGAGAGAAGGTATTACATTATCAGAGACTGGTTGCTTACTACACTGCACTTCTTGGCAAGGTTAGGTATGATTGCTGTCTTTTTCTCTGCAACAGACTTCTCATAACTTTGGTCTATTATGTGCTTGACTGGACCACAGGAACAGGATATGAAAATCGTTGTTGGTAGCAACTCTGTTGGAGTACATAATGAAAGTTTTTGCTTTAGCAAAGTAACCGCATCCTTGCCTCAGAAAACTAATATCTGCAGAAAGCTAGAACCCCAAACAAGGGTATAGCCTCTCCATTCTTTCCAGCTTGAAGTACATAGGTGCTCATATATCTGCTCCTGAAGAGGTAGATTTTCATTACTTTCCATTCTCCAATACTTACATGAATCTGAGGTAAACACAGTGCACTTCAGAAACCTGCACAGGAGACTTTATAACCTTCAGTGCTCAAAAGCAGGAAGAGCAAGAGAAGTGCATTGTCTTAAGCCCATTGAGTCATCTTTGCACACATCAGGGTGGTCAATCTTTCTCCCTTATTACCCACAACAAGGTTATTTTCTCTTTAATTTGCAAGTAAAAAAATAAGAAAATACAACCGTTCCATGCTCACAATTCTACCAAGTTAGAAGACAAAAATTAGCCACTGGGATGTTTCAGTCTCTCTATGGGTTATGGACCAAGAGTGTAAGACAGAAAATTGTTGGTATTTGCCAAACAGTTTTGGTCCATCAAATTCTATACACATACCAATCAAAATAAAGAGACCTTCAAGTATATAGATGCACTAACCTAGTGGATGTATAATCAAAACCACCTCTAGACTATGGGAACAATTCGGTTGTTCAATTGTTCCAAATTCTACAGGTCACATTTATTTGTGTTCCTCTAGCCCAATGCAGACGCAGACTAACAGCAGATTTTGACCACCCACATCAATGTACAAAGCAAGACTTAGCAATCACCAGACACCAGAGGTGAGAGGAATCCATACTGAGTTTCTACTATAAGTAACAAGCTATGTACTTGGCAAAAAATAGTGGGTTTTTTTAATGTTTTCAGATAATGGAACAGGTTGCCCAGAAGGTCTGCACAGTCTGTCTCCATTGTTAGAAGTTTTAAGACCTGCCTGGTAAAGCCCTCAGTAACCTAGTCTCACAGCTCCTCACAACTGACCCTGCTTTTAAGCTGACCCTGCTTTGAGCAGGAAGCTGGACTGATTGACCTCCTGAGGACTTATCCAAACTGCCTCCCATGCTTCTATGTTCTATTGAATAGAAAACCCCAACAAAATTAAGCTGAATTATTACTCCAGATTTCAATGCCTCCTTATCTTATTACCAAACCACATGTCCCAGAAGCTTAGTGATTTTCATGAACGTGAATTTAGAGGCAAAAGGAAAAAAAGAGGGGACAAACAGGAAAAAAAAAAAAGAGAATACTTTCCTTTAATTCAAAACAGAAGTGATGCAGCAGAAATGTTACATACTGCAGCTGTTTTCATCATGTAACAGGTACATGATTCCATGCTACAATTTGTTCCTATATTAAGATAGCCAACAACTACAAACCAGCCTTCAGCATAACATATGAAAAACATTTTAGCTTTAATCTGGTTGAGTGTTTTATAGACAGTATAAGAAGCTGCATGATCTCAGTTTAAATGCTTCATTTATGCTGCTTGGTTGTGAGACTTGCAAAAATACCTCATTTTTTCATCAGGTTTTTCCTCCTTAAGTAACTGTTAATTTACATTTCCATCACTATGAACACTGGTTAACAAAATATTTTTACATGCCAACTATATTACTGATTAGCAAGAGATTATACACAGAAATCTAAGTATGACTGTTGAATGGACTGTCTTGGTCTCAGTAATTGACAGGAAAAATAATTTATCCAACAAAACAACAAAACAGAAATGTGAAAATTAGCTTTGTAGAGGATGCTTGAATTGAAGCACATTTAGTTCCAACACACAAACCTTCTTAGACACTGGATGCCCAACAGGAGCCTGAATCACCTGAGTACCTATAGACAGCAAATTCATTTTAAACATTAACACTCAGGCTCAGAAATATATGTGCATGCATACAGAGGGGTAGGCAGACAAACAGACCATGCACATTCCTCAGAATCACTCCAATCATGTGAGCTGTAACGTTAAAGGACACCCCTGTAGCATAAGCACCATATAGTCTGTATGCCCTTTATCCAAGTGCTCAGCAGCAATCAGATCATGCAAAGGTTCCTTGCTGAGCAGTCTCATCTCCTTGGACTGCAGAGATGTACCTAAAATTGAAGGATTCTACACACAGGGTGGAAGCTGGCAGAGTGCAGATATTGTGGACACAACAAAACTGAATGACACCAATACTTACTTGGCAGGCATTATAAATCAACTGGTGTTCCAATTTTTTGATCCCTAGAATCTGCTGAAACATTTCATAAAGCTGTTCCTTGCTCAGAATCAGCTCTGATACAGCACTTAAGGCCATTCTATTTGGCTGTTTGCAAAAGTCCTCTTCTCCCCTGTATATGGCATCGTATTTGGCTAGCCAAGAACTTAACACTGTCTCTTTGCTTAATCCATCAATTTCTGGCAAACTTCGGACTCTCTTTTCTATGTTTTTCTTAAAAACATCTCTAAAGTCACTTGCAGAACATCCTCCACTGTGGACCATTCTTGCAACCCGGTCACTCTTGAGAAATACCTTTTAAAGCAAAAGAAGAGAGAGAAAAAAAAAAAGAAACAGAAACAGTTAGGCATGGACACAAATACAAAACAATCCCTGTATAAGGGAACACAAGCTAGTATTTTGCTTCTACATAGGACAGCTTTATATGAAAGAGTTATACAGGCCAAGTTTGTTATGTTACCATAAAGACACAAGTGACTATGTTGAAAACAAGTTTCCACACTGAGTAACTACTTAAACTAAGTAGTTTTAAAAGTATTTATGCATACATTCACAATAGCTAGACTAGATGAACTTTGAATTAACAGCAGCTAATTTAAAATTTATCCACAATGAGACAGAAATCCAGGAGGAAAAAAAAAGAAAAAAAACAAAAACAAAAACAACAACAACAACAAAAAAAAAATCTAAAGAAACACCACAATCAATATTAACAATTGAGAAGATAGACTTGAAGACAAAGAGCTCTTTCTACTACTGTAGATACAATACTGGAGACACAATATGGGATTCTCCATGTAAAATACCCAAAATCAGCACAATAAAATACCAAAATACCAAAAATACCCAAAGATCAGCATAATAAAGGCCCTCCCAACTACTCATACTCTAAGATATGACAAGGTAAATTACAACAACAAAACAATTAAATCAGCTCCAGAATTCTGTAAAAACTTTTCAATGCCCAAGAATGGTTGTTTCCATCTCTTCTTTTAGAAGGGTCTTGGCAAGGTGGATCTTTGCAGACACTCTATGTGGCCTGCACGTAGCTCATTTATAGTACCAAATCTCATGAAACTGTTCCTCTACAAGATGCAACCAACAAAAAACTGACGGTGCAGCACAGTCATCTGTGTAAACAATGGATGTGTGCCTCAGGTAGGGAATAAACTACATCATGCCATTGAAAGGACAGCTTAGGGAGAACCACCTGGTTTCTGCAGCAGAGGCAGATAAATCAAGGCCCTCCACCCTGTATGGTTCAGCTGCTGGGGACTGCTTGGGTGCCACACCAGCATCCCAAGCACAGCTGAAATGCAAGGAACAGATGAGAAACTGCAAAGTTTAAACAGAACCACCACCTTTCTGATCATCTTCTTTCTTCAGTCAGATGTATAAACTGGGAATTAAGAATGCATTTTCAGATAGTCACTACAGTCACCAAGAGCTATGAAATCATACATGATTTTGTGAATGAAGATGATAGCACAGTAGAGCTCTGACTCCAGGTACTGTCTCATGTTAGAAGATGGTATACCTAACAACCAACCTAAAATACTTTCACTTTCAAAATGCAGAAAAGTGGAGTAGGAGAGGAGCTGAAAAACTGAGCAGAGGAGTACACAGATGCAAGCAGATCAAGAAAAATTAATTCTAAAATTTTTAGTGCTTGTCATTGCACGTTCTCTTGTAGCATATTTTAAAATGTGGTTACTTATAAAATATGTTTTTCAACAGATATTCTAATTGATACTGTACAGAAATGCTGAAGATCAAACCTACAAGTATTTGCCCGAAGAGATTATTTACAAAAACCCCATCACTAATAAATGCTAATCACATTATGCTCTAATGCTCTAGCTGTACCCTGATACATTTCCTTTTATGTAAACATAAGTATCTAAAGTCAAATTCTTACCCGTAGTGGGACCTGATACGGTTACTGTCAATTAATGCTTATATTAATTTCCTCAAAAGGCTACACAAATATTGAATCTTATTTCAAAACAACTAATAGTCAGAAATTCCATTCAGCAGTAAAACTTATCAACACAAATAGGTACAAGGATATTAAGGCTTTCCTTTTATTAACGGTCTGCTAATAAAAATAATTCATTCCTCTGACAGCTTCACTAGTAAAAAACATGACTTCATACTTATTTCAGCTACTTTGCACTGTTCATAAGCAATATTTAAGGTCATCACATTAGCCTACATAGCCAATGAGAAAAAGCAGATGCAGAAGACAGTAAGAAATCAAGAGTATTTATAGACACTTTCCACCCAAAATATCATATTCATGCAAGATTACACAACCAATGTATTGCTAATATAACTGGATCAGTCTTGTAAAAAAAAACCACACACACACACACACACACAAGAAAAAAACAACCAACTCCAAACCTGCAAAATAGATACTGCAAGAACATCCACATATCATTCACCTTTCATTACCTTATTTCAGTCTTATTATTCCAAATGCTTAATCCTGAATGAAAGGGCTGTAAACCTGCTTTCCTTGATTTATGAGCCATACTAATTCAAAATTGATTTGTGATTCTGATTTTCCGAGAGACTTTTTTCCTGGAAGGACCCATTCCATTTTTGAACCACTTAATCATAGAAGGGAAACCCTATTTTAACACTTGGTGCATGCAATACTCACAAAGTAATGGCATGTTTATGCTGGACAAAGTAACAGGCCTGTGCAAAAAGAAAATACTATCTGCATGTGCCCTTGACTCTAAAATGTTCCCCTCTGATGTGTTTTGTGTCACAAACTGTATTTTTACTGAATTTTCAAAAATTATTCCAAGGTTGACCCTTTTCTAGATACAGTGGATATAGAAGGAAATTACTCAAGATATAAACCCGAGGTGTGAGTAACAGAGCATGAAAAACATGGTTTGTTCTGCAAAGGAATCTGCTGGACCTAAAGCTCTTACTGTACTACTCCTATGAGTGTAAATTTACCATTTTTTTCCCTGAGGGTGGCAAAAAGTAACAACATCTTTAAAATGAACTATTTGCATTTAAGATAATTAAAAAGCAATAATAACATTTTAACAAAGCTATTTCATATGCAAGATTTTGTTTGCAACAGAAAACTGTAAGAGAATAGAAGTTCTATTAGGAATGCATCAAATGTGTCACAAATTTAAAATGCTAAGATGCATTAACAAGCTATTAAGTGTCTCGTTAATCCTGTTCCTTAAAGACATAAGGTACACTCCATGTTGATTGTAAAATCCTTTGCTTCAGTAGACTTCAGATTTGTCTGCTTGGTTTCAGACCCTTTGAAGACTATATGAGCAGCAAAATCATCCCCATGAGGGAAAATATTTTTATTGATATTTATCTTTAAAGCAAAATACTAATTAAGTACATTCACTAAATCTCTGTTTCTTACTGCCTTCATTCCTGTATTTCCAATGATCATTAGACTTAGTTCCACTTACATAATCATTCAGAAACTTACAATGTTAACATGTTATCTCAAGTCTATCAAGACTAGTGGGGAACTGGAGAGGAAAATATGAAGAAGTTTGAGTGTAAAATATAAAATATCAGAAGAAGTTACTGTGGGCACAAAGAAATCTAATTCCGCACAGAACTAGATTTGGCAGATCAGCCACAATCTTTTGGAAATCCACACATTATTCGGAAATAATTTGACAAAACTCAAAGTCTTTAATGAAGCATTTCCTGTTACTACCAACATTTTCCAGGCTTCCTCAAAGACTTCCTGGACTGACACTGTTGTCACTCAGCAGTCCAACTTCTAGTATAATTACTAGTTTATTGAATCCACAAATCAACATCAACTGTCCATGTTACTCACTGCTAACAAATTATCAAACACTAAAAAGGAATGGTCTATTAACAAATAAAATGCATTCTGGAGAAAAGAGTTCAAATATGGTTTTGGTGGGCCATATATATCCACTTTGAGGAACTTCTTCAACTCAAGCTATTTAGAGTCCTCCTAAATACTTTTGGACTGAACCACATCTTCAGTTTCTGATGGATAAAGTTCAACTCATTCGAAGATTTGATAACATGCTTTTAAAAAACAATAACAACTGTAATCTACTGAAGCACTGTTTGAATTAACTTTTTTCCAATCATTACACATACACAATTTAATCTACTGCAAATGCTAGTAAAAAAGCTTAATTCAAACTAGTCTTTAGCACTAGGTAATTACATTAAAAGTATATTTTTGTTTAAAGATGAAAAATCATTATTTAGCAGTGCCTACAACTTAAGAAAATGTTCAAAATATTATGAAAAGAACTGATTTTCACTTCTAGAACATACCCCTTAAATAATATTTCTATTTATTGGACATCATACCAATTTTAACTAATTATACAATTAGGCAACACAAGCATGATTATCTTATTCTCTACTGTAAAGCCTAGGAAAAAGAAAATTCAAGCAAATTCAGTAGGGCAGGTGGACCACAAGAATGATTTCTCAGTCTCTGAAAACTTGCTCATCTGGCCTCTCTACACCTTCTAGTAGTGCAAGAGCACCAATGTTCTCCTCTTTAGCACTTGGAGATTCAGTTGCCATTTGCCACAAGAGCCACTAGAGATTTTTCTCCATTTTTGATGGTCACTTCTGTCCCTGTAGCTTTGAGGAGATGACATTTGCACTTTAGACATGCCCTATGTCTTAACAGTCAGGGCTCAATGCATCATCTTTCATGGAAAATATGGTGGCAGCTCAAAATGCACACTAGGTCTCTGGGACAGCAAATTTCTAGACATACTAGACACCATCTGAATCAGCTTATTACCTTTCTTACAATATGAATTTCAAACTGCCTAATAGCTTTTTTCACTACTGTTAAATTCTGGCACTCAGGATGCAAACCCTTGGCTTCCATGCCTGTTCCAGCACAGTAATAGGTGTGTGACAGGTGCACTCAGCAACATGGCCAAACCAGCAGTAGTTTGGTACAGGCTCCAACAGAGGTCATGGCCTGGGACATAGTTTGGCCACAAACTCCTCTGGTTCCCATGTGTTCTCTGAAAGCCCACAAAGGAGCAGAGTGACCCAAGTGAGCACTGGTGCACATGACCTGGGGACACTGATCAGGCAATTCACACGTGAATAGTGGGTGGCTTTTCCAAGACCCATTTATCAAGGAACAAAGAAGGCTGTGGGTACAATAAAGCTCATGCATACCTCTCCCACTGCATGTAATTTCACTGAAAGCCAACCACTGTGTTCCATATATATGACAGGTGAACTGAGTTTTCTTTGAGCTCTCCCAGTTTAACAGCCTGGCTGTAACCCACTGATCTTCCCTTAAGCCTCTCAAGGCTGAGATCCTTTACAATGTCAGATCTTTGGTAAGTGACTGATATTGTGTATGACATTTTAGTATGATATTTTGGGCTTGTGCCTTGGTAGCTTTATTTATGCCTTTGTAGTTTTGAATTACTGTTCAAACAACTGTGCTGCAGAGTAGCAGAGTGAACATTAACATCAAACCTTGTTAAATCACATTTTCACAACAGCATATTAAAAATGCTTTTTCTAATATCTTTCACAAAGCTTTTTAAAGAAATTTAAATCACCCATTCATGACAAGGTGGAATAAATACCACAGCCATTGCACAGAGGGCCTCTAAATTATAGGTCACCCAGGAATTCTTCCTCCTTCTATTGCTGTGATTACTTGTATGCATTCTGAATGAAGCATAAAACAATCCTTTCTTCCAGACGACCAACCAAAGCTGTAACAGGTATCTCTGCACTGATGCAGACCACAAGAAATGCTTCATTACCTATACTTCAGCATTCATAAATGATTGCATCGACTGCACATTATTTTACCTGTGAAAATACATTATGTCCTTCGAATTAGGACTATGCAGGTCTCTGTGGGTCTCCTAAAGCTTGCTAAGGACCTGCAAGAACTACAGTGTGGCCATTGGACTAGCACCACCAATCCTAACACATTTTTTTATGGTGACATTCTCCCAAAGACTCCACCAGAGGCTGACACAATTGTGAACAAATTGCTTCACAAGGGCCAAACATTGTCCTCCTACAGCAGCACAAAGACTGATGAACCAGAGAGTTCACTACCTAGATCTCCAGTGTGTTTATTCAGGACAATGTACTGCAACTGATGATGGGAGCATCCTTAAAACATGCTAATGTTAGAACAGAAAAAAAGACTGTCACGTAAGGCCTAAATATATTTCTCTTTGGAGATTTTTTTTCAGAACTACCCTATGACCCAGACACAGACACACAGTTACAGAGAGCAATATTTTGTTCTTATGGATGTGTTCTTGTTTTAAAGGAATTTTCTTCTCCTTTAAGCTTAGCAGAAGCAAAGCTGGGACTACATTAAAATTAATGTCAACTATGTCATATTAAAAATTGTCAATTAAAAAATGAAAAGGAACAGAAGTACCTCTTTGATAAAGACTGAACAAGGGCAAAATGGACTTTGATGGAAGTCAAGGAATATTCAAGTCTAGGAAAGCTTTTCAGGTTTCTGATATATTTTTCTGATGTGTTCTGTACTCAGGTTCCTGCTGCGCTTTGTACAATTATCAGAACTCTTGAGTTTATGACATACAGAATAATTTTTTTGAAAAAGACGGCAATTTTCAGGGCTAAATTGAGCTCTAAAATTTCTGCAAAAGACAATAATACTCTTCCTGCAAACTAAAAGGAATTGAAATAAGTTTCTTATTTAAAAATTGGATGTGACATGCATCATCATGTTGTGCTAGAAGCATTACTTGAGGCAAAACAAAGCATGAGATTTACTATGTAGTATTAAATAGCCCCCATGCAGATACTGCAGCATGTCTTCAAAGCTTCTCATACCACAGCTCATTAGCAACACTTGTCACTGTCAAGACATCTCGCCAACATAAAGTCCTTCCAGTTCCACAGGAATAAAAAGTATTCCACTTTCAGTCACTAATATGAGCAATGTTCTCTGGGACCAGCTCTCACACCCCTCAGTAGTTCTACTCTAGACTGAAACCAGACAGTGCATCACACCAAGAGTTGGGGCTAGTTAGATGAAGCTACAAAAAACTTCTGACAGTTTGGAGAACAGCTTCCACAACTATGCATTTTAAGAACAAAAGCTTATTCCAAGTAGTAATTAACATATATCATGACCAGAGCTGCTATACCTTGGAGCTGCAGAAAAAAACCATTATTTCAGATATGATCTCACTGCACTTAAAACAGTCTTGACAGACAGAAAAAAAGAAACGCACCAAAAAATATTAAGTTGATGTTTAGATTACTTCAACTAAGCACATTACAAGAACAAGATCATTTTGGGTCAAAAATAAATATTTAATATAGTAGCATCATACATCCAAGAGGAATATTAATTATTTTTATGGTCCTTGAATAAAAATACTACATTGGCTACTATGAAATTTATATGGAAGAAGACTTTAATAGTTATCAATGCATTTTAATAGCTACTTCTAATAACTCTTGGCTACTGAACATGAGAGAAAATCGAGCTAGTTAATGAGATTTGCTCAGTATTTTGAAATCAGAAACACTTTTCACATTTTTAGGAAAGAAAATAAATTAGACATTCCTTGCAGGTCTTCTTCCTCCCTTGTTCTCTTTCATACCCTAGAAATATCTTACAGGCACTATTTTGATTTTTTTGTAATGAAATTGTCAGAGTTAAAGGATCCTATTTTTAAATCTATGTGAGTCTTCAGAACAGAGTCCTCATCATCAGGTAAAAGCAAAAGATATTGGTATTTTAAGAAATCACTTATAAACTTTGATTATTCTACTTCAGAATTTCCATCATTCTTTTATTAATGAAAGGTTACTTCTCTTAGAAGTATTGTACAGTCTTCCTTAATTTTGAGGGGATGAGAAATCTGAAATAAATTTTAAAAATATTTAATTTTGGCTAACAGTGAGGTAGTGGTTTTTTGTTTGTTTTTAAAACCTCTTTAAAGCAGCACATTACATTAAGGTGAAAAAAGGAAAAAAAAATTAAAGTAATAAACAATCATCATCCAAAGAGATGTAATAATTTAATATTTTTCCTTTCTTTTTAATTTTTTTTTCTTTTTTAAATATATCTACTAGCCCTCCTGAGCACATTAAGCTATGATTGCTTCTTATTAAGATTAATGGTTCAGAAACCATCAAAGGTTGAAATCTTCAGGTGATTTACTTTGCTTTCTTCAGCTCTTT
The DNA here is from genome assembly GCF_963662255.1 of Cinclus cinclus. Classification (NCBI taxonomy): domain Eukaryota; kingdom Metazoa; phylum Chordata; class Aves; order Passeriformes; family Cinclidae; genus Cinclus; species Cinclus cinclus. Next base: position 32,721,131 of record NC_085049.1, on the reverse strand, counting down.
TGGGCACTACAGTTGCACATTGGACATTCACCACGCCTTAGCAACCAGCTATCTGTAAAAAAAAAAACCCCACCAAAACTCAAACTCTTGAAAATTAAAATGTGTGCTACTGCTCCAGGGGTACATGCTTGCAAGTGTACTACACAACAGTGTGCACTGGGATTTGTTCTATGCCAGCTGTTTCAAAATGCACAAGCAATTGCCAATGCCTCCCCAAATTGCTGTTCCTGATGGCAACACATTTCACAGAGTCATGTTCTGCAATGTTCGTGCCTTGGGCATAAGAACAAACAGACCTATAGTGACAATCACCATAAAAAATCCACAAAACTGTTTCACCCAGAAGCAGTGTTTTCTCCTGGATTAATTTATTAAAGTTAACCAGCTACCCTTTTGAAACAAGCATATTTATCCTCCTTTCACAGCTGACAACAGCAACAATAGTTTTTGCACCCTAGTGTGACATAGTATATAGATTGTTGCCTACATGAGCATAGGTGTGGATTACTTTTGCTATGCCTCCACTTGGAACAGGCATTGTGATCTTCACTCTAACAGTACAGTTTCCCTTTTGACCAAACCCCATTGCTCAGGCTGAAGCATGCTGAGGGGTTTTGTGCATCATGCTACTGGCCCTCAGGTGGCACCAGGATTCTGCAGAAGTTATTCTCCAAATATCACCTGGATGCATTCCCTCCTGAGTGACTTTGCTCACACAGGCAATGAATGTTTACATAATTTTAGATTTCTGCAGGCTTATCCATAGCCACATATTCAACTCTAGCAGCCACAAAGATTCAAACCTTCCCCAAAGATGACGCCTGAGAACATTCAGGCTAGACACTGCATGAAGGTAGTTGCAAGCAAGCAATTACCAAAATGACTTCTCATCTTCCAGTTGCCTATGCCATGGAGAAATTAGCTGATAAATAGGTAAAAAACCAGCAGAAATAGATCTGCATATTTTAAAAAGTTGTGATGCTTGGTTTGTTGAAACATAAGAAGCAGCCAGCTGTTAAAAGAAATCTTTATAATTCTTTGTCCATTAATGGCATGGAAAAACTGATATGCTGCTTCGGAGAAAACACTATTTCTTCTGCATATTGCTTTTCTCCTGGCTAGGATACTGTACAAATGCTGTAGGCAATGCCATGAAGTCTGAAATCAGACCTATATGGTCAACTCATCATTCCCATTTAATTGTGAAAATAATGCATATGTCCCTGGAGACTGAGCAGCTTCCATACAGGCTTTTCTATCCATTAACTCTCTCCTGATAAAAAAGCTATATTTCTCAAGACCTTTAGACATAGAACAGACCACACACAGTGATCTAGCATAAATCATGTAGTTCAATAGTTCCACAGCAGAAATGGTACTTCAGCTGCCAGGGGAAGATATTAATTAGCATCACGGCAAGAAAAACCCAACTCCATGCTAGACATGAGATATTTTCAATATCTTTTTAATATATCGACTGATACAGAACATAAGCACAAGGAGAAGTATACTTTATATTGAGCAACACAAAATCCCAAAGGAAGGGAGAAGAGTTTTATGCTTTGATGAACACATTTGTTTGCTTGCAAGATAAATGCAGGGCTTGTCTTGTCACCAAGCCAGGTAAGTCACCAGCAACCTGTTCTTCTGCTGTTTTCTTCATTTCTTCAAGAATTGGCAATTAAAGCAGACATGAAACTGCCTCAGCAGGGAAATACAAAGTAGAGGTTTTCTGTGACCATGTCAGGGATCTCTTCCTCCACTGTGTAGGACTTCAACATGCTCACTGTTCTTGGTTATACCCATCACCATCTATGCGACAAAGAAGTAATTTGCAAAATTTTTTACCAAGGTTCATTTTCTTGGTTAGTAAAGTGAAATTTAATGAAAGCACTAGGTGCTGATCAGCACATTGCTTTCAGTTTCTTTCCTCTTCATAAGACAGCTAGTAGCTTGCTCTACTAGCTCTATCAGTATGCTGATTCCACCTGACCAGAATTCCTTTCTTTGGTGACTACTGAAAGTTCTAGGTTATGAGAATTTCACACAGTCTATCTTAGATAGCATAAGACTGAAAAAGACTGTTAAACTGAATGTATAACACAGTGATGTCACTTGGTGGTGTCACTGTAAAAAGGCTTGCTCTCACCTCACAACTGGTCCCTATTTTCCAGCAAATTCCATAAGGAAGGTGTCCTGACTATGAGGGAAGAAGATGAAGGACAACAAAAGCTGGCAAAAAGAAATAAAGCAGAAAGAAGAAACCAAAGATTGGAAAAAAAAAAAAAGAACTTCAAAAAGGAAACACATTTACACTGAAATAATGAGTAGCAAATTGAATCTTGCTAGAACGGATTAGGGGGAAAAAATTACTTAGCATATTTATCTACTTCACAATCAACAGATGATGACTAGGTCATGCAAAACTATCTCTGCTACCTGCAAACTTGAGAGAAACACATACCTGCTTAAAATCAGTAACTCATATTTTCATTTGCTTTGCTAAAAATCTACTCAATTCTCTTTTTGCTGTTTACTCAGTGCTGTACAATTCACATGAAGCCCCAGCACTTTATCTCTTATGATAGGGCTACCTCTGAGGATGTTACTATATTACTAAACATAAAATCCAATTTCTTGCATTAACTGTGAGAAAAATTGAAGTATATGGGCAAATGCAATAAAGAAAGGAAAATAGTCCTTCACTTCTCTGCATTTTTCTCTGGAGTCACTTGTGGTTCTAGTTTTTATTCCACTTGACTGAAAGTGGAAGTTTTCATCATTGGCATTGCACTGGGTTCATTTTGTCAGAGATGAAAAGAATTGGTTATTTCACTTCCCTGTTACCTCCAATGTGCTTCTGCATTAACCATTTTCACCAGAGTATAGACTAATAGCTTTTAGTTCAAATGAGCATACTACTATATCTCTATTTTAAACATAATACCCGGCACTCTATAATCAGACAAGGTCTGCTGAGATCCTTTCAGTCCATAACAACCACCACAACCCTAAATACTCTCAATGCAAAGTGAGGACACTGTTTCAGAACATGTATCTTTTTACTGATCAATGCTACTTTTACATTTCCAGTTTATATATACTGCCACGGCAGCTGAATGCTCAAAAAGGACATGAGCAAATAGAAATTGGGCCGAAGCCACCTGAAATGTTGTCTCATAACATTATTTTTTCCTGGTTTAGCAACTGAAGAAGTGCCAGCAAACTGACAACTCAAGCAAATAATCTGCCACTTTCTTTCCCTGTACTAATTAGTTTTAGTGGTTTATTTTTTTGGTGGAGTAGAAAGGGCACTCTTGGATGGGGGGAAAGGTTGAAGCACTGACTTCACTCTTCGGCCTAAGGAAACTGGAAAAGAACTGGCACACTGTGCATACTGCAAAACTTGGGTAGTCACTGGAAAACAAGGACAAGAGACACTCTTAAGCCTTTGAAGGCTTTTGATAATGTCCTATCTATCAATATGGCACCTTCCCCTGCTCAGGATTTAGGGCAACAACAGACATATGGGAAAATGCAGACACTTTCCATCTAAGAAGAAACTTCTTTTGCATCCTAAGAAGGGTGACATCATTTTAACAGTATTCCTGAGAATTAGATGTAGTGTGCAGGAGTGGCAGAGCAGAAGATCTATGAAAAAGAACGACAGCTGTGTACTTCACACCTAAAAGCCAAATAGAAAAGGCTGCTTGCACCTACCACCTCCTGCATGACCCAACAGCTGCTAGGATAGTTCACTGCAACTGTTTAAAAAATAATTCTACCATTACTAAAATAAGGGAAGTAAGAACAAATAAGCTGCAAATAGGCTGAACAGGAGAAAAGAAGGTGACAACTGGCACAGGTATCTAGAACTGCTTGACTGGAGCCAAGTAAATAAAGACAGGCAAACTGGAAGATTAAAGGAGTACAAACTCTCCTTCCTACAACCCATGTTTAGCTATACAATTCATCTGTTTTAGACCCTTTCCATATGCTGGGCAGGTGTACACTGCTCCAGAGGACAACCCAGAGCTCCCAATGCAGGCTCTGCTTTGAAGGTCTCCCTAGAGGAACCTCTCTTGCCATGATGAGGACTGAGAAGCTTGCAAGGATTCACTGTCCAGACTGTTCTACAAAATATCCCAAGGCACATGGCACAAATGCCTTCCAGAAGTTCTAAACAATCGCAACAGAAGACTTCAAGCCATTTGGGGAGAAACAGGATGGAACAACAGTTGAGTTTAATTGCAAACTGATGTGACAGATAATACCAGTTTTGTGATGATAATGTATTTGGTGTTACAAAAACTGCTTCCTTGCTTCTCCCAAAAGACAATCTGTACTTCAAAATGTTTCTGTTTTAAGAAGATAAGAACAATGGAATGCAAGCGCAGATGCAGGCAGGGACAATGCATCATGAAAACGGGAGTGCTTGGGGACTTTTTTATGTCTTTGTACTTAGAATGCATTATTATTTGTGTGAACATTTCTCAACATCAACCATCTCATCACTCATTAGAATGCATTTCTATTCCAGAAAGTTATAAAGGATATTTAGGGCTGGCAGACACTAAGCAATTGGCATGTAGGATTTAGCTGCTAACTGTAGTCTTACAAATATTTTTATTCCAATATAACTTTCTTAAAAAAACTGGCCTTTATCATAAATACATTCCCTCTCTCCATCTTACATACATTCCTTCTCTCCCTCTTTAGGGAGTGCAATCTTTGTTTGTCAAAAAACAACAATACATTTTCCTTGATTAATTTTTCACAAGGCTGATCAATTCATGGTGTCGGCAGGAAAGTTATAATACGCCAAAAAGGCTTCAAAATGCATTCTAAATCTTAAATCCTTCCTTAGATTTAATAATCACCCAGCTGGCTGCACTTCAGATAGCAATGCTTCAATGGGAAGATTAATGAACAGTTGGTGTGTAGCCTAATCCCTCTAGATTTTAGCATGCAGAATGTGAACTTTTACAAGTTGGACTATTTTTATGCATTCCAATTATATGTCAAGGTCCAAATAGCTTTAATGGTAACTTTCAGGCTTCTTAGTCATAGTTTGCTCTCTCTTTAGAGTACTTAAGTTTTATAAAATATTAATTCACAACACTTCAATGTTCTCTACACCATTTTAAAGACTACCTTTCAAGATATCATCTCAAGTCAGAAACACCTTCAATTCCTTATTTATTTATTTATGTTACAAAATCATTAACTATTTGACTTGCTAGTAGTATTCTATGGCAACGATTTAACTTTATTTTATTTTGCATCTTAAATTGAACTTAAGACAGAAAAAGTGAACAGGAGGTTCTTCTCTACAGCCACACCACCTAGTTATTTCCTCTACCTCTTACAGGAACAACAGCTGCTTGTCAAGTTCCTGCTGCCCCTGACCTCCAAGGTGTCCATACTGCTCAGGTAATGCCTGAAGTCCAAAAGAATGGTATGGTGAGGTGAGGTAAGAAAATTTGCACCTAGGCTGGGATGATGGGGAAGACATTGTCCATATGCCTTTATCTTCCTCCATCAGCATTTCCACAAACATGCCTTTCCTTTCCTGGGCTTCCAGAAGGAAGTGCTGATAATAGCAGAATGACCTATGGAACTTCATTTGCAGTTAATGGGGTAGTCTGAAATTACTATTCAGAGGAATCTCTTGCCTACAGATAACTATGGTTGTGTACCGGGGACAAAACCTAGTTATTTATCCAGTGTAATTCAAGATCCTATAGTGTTTTGTTGGACAGTAACACATAGAAGCAGGAAAAAAATATGTTCACAGAGCTCTTATAATTGAGGGCCACTCCCAAAAAAACCAAAACAAAGTCCTGAACTTTTTTGCTTCACAGTTCCTAGCAACAAGTACAGTGTGGAGAGCTGAAGATGAAAAAATAAATAAAAAAGCCAATACCACTATGATGTTGAAAAACTGTCCTTCTCCAGTTGTGCCCAGTCCAGTTGCAAATTCACCCTAACAAGACTCCACCTCTTCCTCTTTTATGGACACCAGTTTCAATAAATTAGAAACTTACAGGAACATATGTTTAGTTTTTAGCTTTGTCTCTTAAATGACAGTAGCGCCTATATTCCAAAACGTTTTCAAGATAAGCCAGTCGAGAGCTTTGGCAAGAAATGCAAATGGTTTACAAGTCAAATGTAATAAGCAAAAAAACATTACCCTCCTGCTGTAAAAACAACTCTACTTACACCAAGATAAAACTTCAGTTATTTGGTTATTGTGACTAGACTATTAGTGAACATTAGAATGCATTTTTAATGCCCAGAGAGAAGACCACACATCTCTTGTCACTCAAAAGGCTAGATCCTGAACACCGCAAAGCCAAAGTTTGATCACAAATTCTTCTCATTTTAATCTTTGTATCTGTTATTCCATTCAATTTCTAGTCATAACTCTACTAATGCATAACACTTTTCATTTTTATTACAGCTTCTTTTAGACTATTCTCAAAACATATATCCCACTTATCTAAGAAGCAGACTTACACTGATCTAAGTAGGTTTTATAAAAAAGTAACTCAATTTTGCATCAAGCTATTTGGAAACATTTGCACCATTCATCTGCCAACTTCTGAAATACATTACTCATACCAACAGCCTTCTGTCATCTTCTAACACAGATTTTCAAATTTGATGGTCCAAAGAGCTCAGAATAATCCCTAAAGTTTTTTTTTATTTTAATCATAAAGTTTATGACAGCCAGAAACAATCTCCTTATCATGGTCACTTCTACAAATGATTGTATCTTTCAACATACTTATTATTACTGAGAGGTTAATTTGCTGTAGAACTTGCATATTTGTCATGATCACAATTTAAATACTGAAAAAAAATCATTTACAATAGAAGCAATAAGCATGCACTTAGAATTTGTATTGTGGTGTCATTTCAGAATTCATGGCTCCATTCATTGAAATTTTCAGATTATCACACCCTCACACAAGGAATTGAGCCCATAAAACATGAAACAGGCAAAAGGCTAGAGAATTTGAACACATAAGAGGCAAAGACTAAGAAAAGGAAAAAAACTGTGCCAAGAAACACACTGTTGGAAGGTAAATCTAATACTCACTGCAGTCACATCAGTATGCATCTACCCAACAAGACCAAAAAAATGAACTCTATTTTCAAGTCAAGGAGAAAAGTTTTTACAAGACTGTCAGATTCAAACTACAAAGCCTGGCACACCGGAGCAAAGCTGGACAGCAGCTCTGCCACATTCCAGAACACGTGGAGCAGCCACAGCTAGGAAAACGCACCCATTTACAAGACACATAGAAGCTATAGCAAATACAAGAATGCTGCCTTGGCATTACCTGGAGCTGCCCTCATTCTCGCCCAGCACATCCAACTGGTTTTTGCCTGCATTTCTTCACATGCTGACAGAACCAAGATCAACATCTCAAGTTATTATACATTTTGGCAGGCTGCATTTGTAATCTGTCTGGATTAAATTATAGCAAAACTTTTGGAGCTTCCAGGCACAAAGCAAGGTTCAGCTTCAGCCATGCAATCCAGAAGCAATTAGAGCTGCAATGTCATCAAGTAAGAAACTGGCTGTGGAACCATCATAGAGGCAGTTCATAAACACATTGTCAAAAGGCAGGAAAATTTCACTGTCATGCACAAGCTTTGATCATTTGGGATGCAAAGAACAACTGACATCAAGAATGAACAAACACCAAGCTTAGCAGCCACTTCTAGATTTGAAAAAAACCTAAAATAAATTTTAAAAAGGCAGTTATGTCTCAATGCCAGCAGCAGAAACAGATTTACACTGAAATTTGACCAGATTTTAACTTTACTTCAAATAAAGGTTCGTGCTACCTAGCAATATTTCTCAGTACTTAATTAAAATAAAGATGCTACCTTTTTAACCCTTAATTTTCCTCTCTATAGCCAGTAAGACTGGGAATGCTCCCTGCTGGAATATTCTTAGGAGATAACCAAGATGATACATCTTCCACTCATCCAAGATCTCTCCGACTCCATGTGCAGCAGCCACTGAAACATGGCCCAGGCTCCTTTCTCATGGCTACCCAGACATACTCAGAACTAACAGTAAACTGAGTAAAGGCACTAAACTGGATGCATGGTTTTCTTCATCAAAAGATCCCTCCATGCACTGTTTTCTTAATCAAAAAACACTGCTTATGAATGGCACCCATTTTTTAACATTATGCCCATTGAGTTACTGGTTAAGGACCTCATAATGTGAGGGGACAAAAGGCAGTTTTACAAATTGTCATATATGGCATGGTTCCAGCTCAAAAGTAACTTAGGAACCTTAATGTGCTAGCACTTTCTGGATATTATGCTATAGTTCATTTAGTGGTTTTTGGTTGGTTGGTTTTAGTTTTAGAGTGAACCTGTGCTGGGGCTTCCATTCTGCAGCTTTCCTAAGAGAAGAAAAAACTGAAGGATTGGAGACAGCTTCAAAATAATCCATTATACCATAAAGACTTCACATATATGTTACATAAGCAATATGAACTTCTGACTCCAACACAGTTGTAGGGATCAATGTTACCAATCTAAACCCCAATGGAACTGTTATTGACTTCCTCATCTTTTTAGATAACATCTTCTGATATTTCAGTTAGGATCAGAAGACAATAATTCAGTTTTTCTCATTTTATCTAGTTGAGAACTCTGGGAACAGTGTCAGAAAAAAGTTACATTTGCTAATTTGTGCAAAAAGAGTAGAAGATAAATGTACCACAGATGTGTACCCTAACCACACAGAGGTGGCTTTTCTCCTGACTTACCCTATTTTACTCCTGCAGGTGTTTAATTGGGTGCACTTCACTTTGTGTTTTTATACAACAATTATGAGCCACACACTAAATGAAGAAAATACTTTTAAAGCTTCTTCATAGGTCACAAAAGATTGATTATCCATATTTAAAAGGGAAAAAGCATGAAGAGGGTTTGGAGGGGGGCATCATCTTTTATTTAAAAAATTGTTATCTCTGGACAAAGTTTTAATCTGCTACAGAATGCTGGAAAAAAGGTGAAGAAACACTGTCCAATTATTTCCCATATTACCCATATTAAAGTTCTTTCACTGATGAAATTTGAATTATTGTGTATGTGTGCATTAACGTTAGCTCTGTCACCTAAATAATGACATCTAACAAGGCCAATAATATTAGCATTCCATTTCACCTGCAAATTATTAAAATGCCAGGAAAAAGAAGTAATCTTGAGCAAAATTGCTTATGACAATCAAACTGACAGCCACCAAAAGGCAGCCAATATCTCTTGCCCAAGGTCCTCATCAGCTGTTCAGGCTATCTGGCAGCTGACTCAAATCTGCTGATTATCTCAATTCTATGACTCAGTCATATGAATCAATGAGCTGATCCAGCTGAAAATTATTTAAAAATGGATAACTGAAACAACCTGCTCTATCTCTCTACGGCTCACAGCTTGGCTATGCAGTGGGGACAGTGAGATGTGAGATGGGGGGAGAGAAATCCTCCCACGGGCAGTTTTCACTAAGGTCATCTTAAATGAATTCTCAAACCACTGTATTTGAAAGCATTTACATGCACAACCTAAAAACCATTTCACTCTTTCCATTTATTTAAGCCCTCAATTATGTAAGTACTTGTGGCATACCGACATCAGTAGCTCTTCAGAATGCAAGGAGCTGGGAAAACCCAGGGACAAGTCTCAGAAGGACCCTGCAGCTCTGATGGTTGCAATTTACCATGCAGCAGAAATTCCAGGCCTAGGTGCCTCCACATGCTAAAAACATTGTATCAGAAGGTTTGGCATAACATTACAGGGTTCACAGATGTATAAACACGGACAAAAGGGGTGATATTTAAAGATCCTATTTCTCTTCAGAGCTCCACTATCAAGCTGTCTGACCTAACTTGTCTCACAGTCCTGGAGAGAAATGGTCAAATAATTTAACTGAGACACAGGCAAGAAGCCACTTCCTCCACAATGTAAGGTGATGGAGGTTGGGAGGATGAAAACTGTATCTCCCATTTTCTAAAGCATGAATTCTCCATCAGTGAGGAGACTGACTTTCCCCAGTCAAGGAGCCTTCTCTGTCTTCCTAAGACAGCTGAGACATGGGAAGTTGGCTCTCTGGATTAATGATATTATAATATTCACCTGGGAGGAAGCAGTTTTTATTCCTAGTTCCTCCTCTTAGGCATGCTAATATGTTTTAACCAGCAACAAATTGATTTAAAATACATAAACGCGAGCATGAACAAATCACTGGAGAGAAACCTCAAAGAAGATAAAATGCTAATAGAGTAGACAGAAAAATAGATAAAAGCTCTGGAGAAGCTATTGCTATTGTAGTTCCTAAAGTCAGAAACTGCTCACAAACTTAATATGACCTTGCTTACATCTTTAGAAAACAAATATTTAACCTTCTGAGCAAGTAATCTGACTCAGTTACCATATGTGAGGTCTGATAAGGGAAACCTAGCTTATGTTTAACCAATATATCAAGGCTGTAGCTATTCTGATCTTAAAGGTTGCAAGCAACCACTTCATGTGAAGGTCTACCCAAAGAATTAATGATTATCATATGAATTACTGTGATAGTATTCTTTTCTTGCATTAACAAGACATATAGCTAAAATTGTGTCTCCTTTTGCCAGACTAAAACTAGTTTAATAGAAGTTATAGGTATCAGTTAGAAAATATGGTAACATCCTTGTAATTTTAATTTATAGCACTCTTTTTTCTTCTATGAACTGCAAGAAGTACTACATCATAGGCAGAGAGCATGCATCTTGGTCTTGGTAACTACAGAATTTCTCTTTTCTGCTGCCCCCTATGAATATTTCTCTTATCAATCTCCTAGATTTAATATATTCTCAGTTATACTGATTGTCACCACTTACAGTTGTTTTATACTCAGTTTAATTGCAGGCTCTCCTTCCTCATGGATATGGTTGCTTTAATCCAACACATTTGCAACTAGAGTTTGTGGGCAATCAACTTTTATTAAACTGCTCTTAATTTCCCCCCTCCCATCCAGTGAATCTTAACAGTTCCTTAAGCTTCAGGAGCTTTAGCAATTTTTCTATGCTTCAGAAACTGTGAGAGTAGTTGCGTTTACGCCAGTAGCCTTGCTGAAGAGTCTTTATAAAAATCTGCACTCTGGTTTACAAATAAGTATAAAATATATACCAAATATATATATATATACACAAATATGATGTTCTTTACTAGGGCTCTTTTACTTCTGCTATATCCCTTTCTGGAGATGGAACAAATGTAGCAATAGAGCAATGAAAGTCATTAAAATCATTACAGTTTGATGTCCTGGGGTGCTTTGGGAAGAGAGTGGCCAGCAGGTTGAAGGAGGGGATCCTGCCCCTCTACTCAGCCCCAGTGAGGCCACACCTGGAGTGCTGTGTCCAGTTCTGGGCTCCTCAACACAGGAAAGACAAGGAGCTACCAGAGCAGGTCCTGCAGAGGCCACAAAGATGATCTGGGGACTGGAGCATCTCTCTTATGAGGAAAGATTTACGGGAGCAGGGCATGTTTAGTCTAAGGAAGAAGACTGAGAGGGGATCTCATGAATGCATATAAATATCTCAAATGTAGGTGCCAAGAGGATGGTGCCAGACTCTTTGCACCAGTGCTCAGTGACATGAGGAGCAAAGGCCATAAATTAGAACAGAAGTTCCACCTCAACATAAGACTTCACATTGAGGATAACAGAGCACTGAAACAGTGCTGTCTAGGAAGGTCATGGAATCTCCCTATCTAGAGACATCCAAAATCCACCCATACAGGTTCCTCTGTTGCCTGCTATAAGGGAATCTACCTTTGCAGGAGGTTTGGACTACATGATCTCCAGAGGTCCCTTCCAACCTTATCTGTTTTGCGACTCATGAAGAATAATTATGGTTTTGTTTTCTTTCTTGAGTAGTCTTCCTTCTGTAGAGTTATCGCTTGCTCTCTACAGATCATAGTTTTGGTTCTGCCATCTGAAAATAGGCTGCACCTGAAGATATCTGTCCCCTTCAATGAGAACCATTTGTACAACTACTCACTTGAATTACTGGAAATTATTTTCAGCTTTTAATATACATGCTCTGTTTAACTGACATTTCTTCAAATTGCTTTTTCCTATTTATTGTGGGTTTTACAGACATTTTCCTATTTTGTCTAAGATAGGATGTCATGATTTCACGTACAAACAATGCATTATCTTGAAGTTATTGCCTTCTCCTATAGTTTGTTTTTAAAAGTCTGGTACAATCTTTTTTCCAGTTTTCATCAACCTAGTTCTTTTCTGGCTTAGATAATGCCCATCTTTTTTGTACAGCCCTCTGGCTGTCTAAACTTTAGCTAGTTCTTAAGAAACCTCCTCCTCCTCCTCGCAACATTTTCCTCAAGAACATACTGAAATGCTCCCAGCACAAGGCACAGGGCCAGCTAAAAAGGCAGGATGAGCTTCAGAATGCTGCCATGGAAATTCTACTCTCTAAGTCCTATTTTTACATGACCCAAAAGATATTCCTTAGAAGTCCTTTGTGAAAAATCATTGCAAGAAACCCTGAAAAGATCTGATGTTCTTTTACAACCAGTTACATGAAATCTCCAATCAAAATCACCTAATTTTTTTTCCTTAACTTTCCCCTCCTTATAACAGAAATTAAGAAAAAAGTTTCTCCCACTCTCAAACATAAATCAGCAGACAGCATGAAGAGCCTTCTCTTCTACCTCTGAAGTTAATTTCTCTGTATTTCTTATTTTTAAGGCTGTTGCTTTCATCATGGCCACAAGACATATATGATTAGAAGTGTTTTAACATAATTAACAGGTTTGGGGTTTTTTTAGGGTGTTTGAGGTAGATGTTTCAGCAGGCAAGGCCGTTTGCTTTTTGCATGTTTTCTTTGTGGCTGGATCCATCCTTTCCTTCCTTGCACTTGGTTATCCTGTTTGTCAGTCAGTGCAATACAGTTGACACTGCCTTTACAGTCGAAACCAAAGTTTCTCTTAAAAAAGTGTGGCTCAGGATGCTGTTAGCAGACACAGGAGCTCTGGGAAGCAGCACTGTGTGCCTTTCACGTGATAATGGAACTCACAGCCCAGCCAGCACCATCCCACATGGTCTGCACTCTTACCTATCAGGCCCCATGCACATGAACAGTACAGCCATCCAGCATGACATGGAGATGCAGAAACAGGACAACTGGAGCTCTCAGAGAAGAAAACCAGAATGAGGAACAAGATTTATTGTTGCTCAGGCCATGGTGTAGCAGTCAGGCAGTGTGCTGCAGAAGCACAGCCATGGAATGAAATGAGTGGTAATACCAACACACTCAGCTGAAACTTTTTTCTGAGGCCTCCTGACAGACTGCTCCATCTGCCCTCCTGAAGGATAATTTTTTAATGTGGTTTAAGTGTCTCCAGTACCCAAATGCTGTAACAATAATTTTCCTCTGCTGTAACCAATTTGTTTTCCTGCCTCTAGCTTTCAGATTTCCTAATAAGCTGTCAATTAGTTATGCAAATTTGAAAAACAAACATTCAGCTCTGCTTATGGCAACCTCTTGCTCGTTGCCATCCAAGTTCACTGGGTCCGTATTGCAGATGTTGAATTTGATTATCAAGCCCAGCCCCAACAGAAGGCAAGGCAGCACCAGCAGTTTCTTCTTAAAACACAGACTTACATGGTAGAACTGTAAATAACTGTATGCAGTTTGGGGTGATATTAGAAATACATTAGTTATTGGAAAGCATCCAAAGGGCAGCAATGAAGATGGTGAAGGGCCCTGAGGGGAAGCCATGTGAGGAGTGGCTGAGGTTACTTGGTCTGTCCAGCCTGGAGGAGACTGAGAGGAGATCTCATTGCAGAGGAAGGGCAGACATTGATCTCTCCTTCTGGTGCCCAGTGACAGAACCCAAGCGAATGGCCTGAAGTTGTGTCAGGGAAGGTTTAGTTTGGATGTTAGAAACAGGTTCTTCCCCCAGAGGGTGGCTGGGCACTGGAACAGGCTCCCCAGGGCAGTGGTCACAGCACCAGCCTGACAGAGCTCAAGAAGTGTTTGGACAATGCTCTCAGGCACAGGGTGGGACTCCTGGGGATGGTCCAGGTGCTGAGCAGGTCCAGGAGTTGAACTTGATGATCCATGTGGTTCCCTTCCAACTCAGCAAATTCTATGCATATAGAACTCCCACTGACTTTTGGTCCATTATTCACCCTTCATCTGAACAGATAATCACTGGAAAAATATGTTTTAAATCCTGCTTTTTAAATTACACTGTCTCCTCATTTTTCAGGAACTCCAAAAAAATTTCAACCAACTTCAATGTAAGGGAGAGAGCTGGTTTCTGAGCTTGGACTGGACATGTTGAAACTTGGCACAGGTGTTAACAAATGGATGGGGCTATCTAATTTAAACAGACCTGTCAATCAAAATGCAAGCACCAGAACCTTAGCATTTCTACAAAATGTAGCCTGATATGCTGCTCTAGTCCAGAATAAATAAACTTCTGAAGGCTGTAACATGATGAGTCCCTTGTTGAAACTCTATTAATTAGCTAAATGTGTGCTGAATTTTAAATGTAGACAGCCTCCCTTATAGTTGTTTTTCCTGAATGCATTTTATTTCACTATGGGCCATGCTTAGGCCATCTGTCCGACCCATGATCAGGCTGACAGGTAGCAGCTGGATCTCATCACGCAGCAACATATGAATTTCAAGCACCAAGAACATTTTACAGAAATCACCTTTAGAAGTGTTATTTGTGACTTTTCCTGACTTCCATTTTAAGCCTCTGTATATTCCAGACCCAGTTTACTTTCCTTCACCACAAAGCTTACTCAGTTAATGAACAAAGTAAAGAGAAACCTCCCAAAAAAATCCAACACACAGCCCTGCCACACACACTTTCACCCCCTACCATTGTAGATTAGGTATTTCGTACCCATTCTGAAACTCTGAATTGCAGCAGGCTTATGTCTCCAGTTGATTTCAACCAGAACAGCAACTGTTTCATGACCACAGACTTGGAAAATTTAGAAATGCGTTTTAAAGGTAAACAAATAAATGTTTAAAGAATCAACAAAGACTGATCTAAATGGTTCCATTAGTTTCAAATAGTCTAATAATTATCATTCAGTTGTTACACTGGTATCCAGTAAAAGAATGCTGGACACTGAAGTCCTTGGCATTTCCTCAAAAAAAGCAATGGACTCGAACATGCAGCAGGTGCAGGAGACCTTTCTGCTACTCTGCTCTACACAGAGAACAAGGAGATAAACACCTAGCAAGGCTGATTTAGCAGGAGTATTGAGGGTCTTTTGGCGCTGAAGGTAACAAACTCCAACACAGAGACTGTCATTAGGTCACTAGCTGTGACAATACTTTGACAGGAAAAGCAGACTTCCTTTTCAAACCGCCAGCTCCTGTGTCAAAGTCTGTTGAGTGGAAAGGGAACACTGCCTTTAACAAAAGCTGTTAACGCGTCCACACTGCTGTTTGACCATAACCTTTTCTGACAGTTCAACAGCACGAACTTAACATTCATTAACATCTCTTCTAACGTAGGCTAACAAGCAAATTAAGACCATCGCCAAAAATTAAATTTGCAGACTATAATGGGTAATGTTTTCTACATTGTTAACTTCAGTATATTTTAAGAGCTTTCAGTAAAAAAGGTTTTCCCTCCTCTAAACAAACTGTAATAAGAAGGACATCTTATTACTGCTTACACTGCACAAAGCTTTCAGTCTATGCCTGCTCATGCTTTGCAGACTCCCCTGCCACCTGTATTCACTATTACTTTTTCAAAGGATCAGGTCTGAGTTCACAGACAAACACAGGGCTTATATACTTCTAAAAGAAATGTCTCTTTCCTTGACTACTTAAGTTATTCTAATCCCTGTACCATATGTTATTTACCTACACATTTTTTTCAGTTATATCCTGAGAGATAACTTATTCAATTCCATTATGGTTAAACATGAAAATTTTGGAAGCACCATTTGCCTCCTGTTTCACTTTCAGAAAAGAGAGACACACCTTTCAGTAGAGGAAAATAGGTTTAAAGAAATAATTACTGTGAATCCTACAGACCCTGCAAGTCTTCACACTTAAGTCAGGAGAAATTACTATGCATATTCAGATCAAGAGCCATAAGACAATGCTAAGCCTGAAGACATCTACAGTGATCAATATGATTCTCTGATTCTGAAGTGATGCATTGTGGCAGGATGTTCCTCCCCCTTCCCTTCTCTACTATGACATCAGCTGTTGTAATTGGATGAGATAACCTGAAACAGGGTTATCTCTGGTGCCAAGAGGGCTGAGACCCCCCCAGATGAGAATGAACATCTTGGTCTGGAGAGCAGATATATATAGAGAGAAAATTTAAATATCATCAAAGTCACTGCTTTACACTATAACAGCTACACAAATTATCACAGACAGAAGCCTCCTACATATTCCCTGGAAATGTGCAGGGCTTCTCACACAAAGTTTGGATGCATTTCTCTGGATACTTTTCGGGAAATTGAGAGGAAGGATCATCTGTATGTCCCATCAGCAATTGGATGGCAAGATACATTGAATTCTTATCTAAACTATTTCTTCACTAGCTGTAATACAGGTACCTCAACCTCACTGTATTGTTTATCTACTAGTGTTTCTTCGTTTATCCTATGTAATAAGTCATCTGTTAAAATCTTATGTCTGCTCAATTTGTGTCTACCAAATAAATAATTAGATTTGTCATAGAGATACTTTGCCATTATTAAGAACTTGCAACAAGAGTGGGTTTTGGGATGCTGGCCACCTCAGTAAAGTTACTGTCTACTGCCAGAGGCCTGTGCAAAGAAAAAAACTTGTTTAAAACTCCCCTCTCCATTCATAACATACATACAGTCCTTCTCAGACTTAATGGTAGAACAGAAGTCTGCATTTCATAAGTTAAATCATCTTCCCCTCAACTGCTTGGAAATTAGTCAGCGACTCCTGTTCAAGAAGGCCTTATCTTTGTTCCACAGGTGGTCTTAAAGTAGTTATAGCAGCTCTCATGTGTAAGTTTTTATTTTCTTGCTGCCATTTTTTGGTTATAGAAGTCTGTCCTGTGCATCATCTGATGATAATGCTGGGAGGCAATTCAGACTCCACAGGCCTCCAGAATGCAGTTAGATGCAAACTGCACACCTGTTGGGTCACGATGATCAGGCTGGCTCATTGGAAGGTTGCAGCCCACCTGCAGTTCTCAGACCATCCTTGTAATATTGTCAAGGAAACAAAAGCTGCATATTCCTCCTGGGCTCATCCTCAAATGCAGAAGACCACTCCTTGCTTAATATCAGAAACAAGGCACCTTTCCAGGAGAATACTTTTCAAGTAGATCCTGAGATGACATCTCAACTTTTGTTTCAGAGATGTCCAAAAAAGGATTTTGGCATCCATACATATCTAAGCCAATGGCCACTACCATGAGTCCTGTGTGTTTAAAGCTCACTCCTCAAACAGTGAGAAACTTGTTTCTCATATGAGGGGGACAGTCTTTAATTTATCTTGGTCTTTAATTCCTCTTCTCTTCAATTCACCTGTGATTGGTGTGGACTTGGATCTACCATTCCTTTCAGTCTTAGCTTTGAAGTACAGCACCAGTGTTGAACACGTTGAACTTTAACTATGTTTTAGAGTAGCATAATGGTGGCATCGGGAGAACTCAAGTAGAGAAAAAGGACATTTTACCTTTTCCTTTCTGATCAGTTCATCAGCAGCAGAAATTGACTTTCTGAAGCAGTACTCACTGCTAGTTGGATTAGAAAAGTGGCAAATCTCTTTCATGTGGAAGGATGAAAGCTTTAGCTTACTTCCCAGTGAGCCTTGATGGATGTGCTCAGTAGTCCAAGAGGGAAAGAGAGCTAAAAGCATCACAGTGAGCTGCACTGCCACGGTGGGGCTGTGGATTCCCAGCACGCTCTGAGACGCACTCCTTCCCCTCTAAGCCGCTTGCCAGAATTAAGGCACAGAAGACTCATCAGCTCAAAGCATGCAGTGAAACAGAGGGAGATAAATAGAATGCATCACTTCTTTTTGTTCCCTCGTTTCATTTTCTCAATTGTATTTGCAGCATATCTGAAGCGCAGTCAGAAGGCTGAGAGTTGGAATAAGCCAACAGAGATCATTTGCAATTAATCACGCATTACTTCTGTAAGTCTCACATCAGAATTGGTGTTTCAAAAGAACATTTTTCTCCAGTTACACAACTTATAGCAGTTACTGGAGTCCCAAGGACCAGCTTACTTGGTCTTTCCACAATTGAACATCTGTAAAATTTTTAGGACAGTATGCCACTGTCAGAATAAATGTCTGTATTTTAAGATTACTTCTCTAAGTCTATTACTCTCTCCTAACACAAGCAGAGAAAGAATGGTCAGACAGCAACTAAAACCACCTTTACTACATTGGAGGAATTGATTGTGGAGGGAGATGACAGAACATGGCTTCTAGAACATCACCCATATGCCTTCCCAATAACAAACTTCTGAGAAATGAGGAAAGGTAACATTTTAACAACTGATGTACAGCTCATTTTCCAGACACAGAAGTGCCTACATGGAACACAAATACAGTAACCACAAGTTCTTCCTGTTGCTGAAAGACAAAACTGAAGAACTGGTCCATTGCCTTATGCTGGTAGAGGATCTCCCTGAGCCCTTTGATCTGATACAATATTGCTGCTTGAATGTTACTAAGTTTGGGAAACTTGCTCATTGACTTTTCTTAAAATCATGTTTTTAAAATTATTTTGCCATTTTGTTTTGGTGTTTTTTTCATAGCTTTCTGCTAAGTTTTATTGAGCTACAAATGCTCAAAAGACAAGATAATAAGGTAACTTGGTTTCCATTATTAAAGATTAAACTTCAAAATTGAAAAATTACTTAACTGAAGGCAAAAATTAAAGATATTTTCTAATTTTAAGATTTATCTCAAATAAAAGACTTTTGCACTACTGCCCTGGAGGAAGATGTCAGAAATGACAAAAGAGTAAAGAGAAAGAGGTTTCAGTGGGCATTTCAGTACTACTGATCACATTGCATGTGTCACAGCTCATTACAGTACTGCAAAAAAACAGCACAGAACTACACACTTAGATTTGCTTTGTTTCCTTTTGCTTCCATGTAATTTAACTACTTATAAAAGAAACACTCTTGAAACCATTAAAAATTGAATTGCATTCAGAGACAACCAGTAAAACAGTGAAGGGATAGTTTTAGGATACTGACTTGTAATTTGTACACAGATTTCTACCACTGCATTCTAGATTGTCTGGGCATAAACAAACCAAGGAGAACAAATAAACCAAAAGAGAAAGACCAAATAAACAAGATGTAATTTAATATATAAATTGACAAATACATACTCCTTTTATTGCTAATGTTCAAAGAAAGATTACAGAAGACTTGCAAGTGAATAGGCTGAAAAAGGGGAGGTAAGTGTATATTTGTGACTAATCTTATGCTGATCAGGAATAAAGATTTGAGAAAAACTTGGATTTCCTTGGAAATGAAGCTTCATCTCTGATTAATATACTTCTTCCTCTTAGACTTACAAGGCTCTGCTGCAGAAGTATCCCGTATGCAAGGAGTAGAAAAACATATTATTCATTAAGCATATTTATCACAGTGAAAATTGCAGAGACACAAACACGTGGAAACAAAGGATGCCTGCTACTCTCAAAGGAAAAACTTTCCTAGTTTATGAAAAGTACACCAAGAATGGAAAACTTTAATATAACAAAAATATCAAGGTCTCATCCCCAGGAGATTATTCATTTTCTCATGCTGACATTGAAGCTGAGGGGAAATGCTGAAAGTGATGCGATGCTCTTAAGTTCCATGCACCCAGTTGCAGTTTTCTATCTGGGCAGTAGCTGGGTGTGCATGATGAATATCTTAGCAGTTACTTTGGCATCAGCTCTTAAGATATCAGGAAACACAAAGATGTCCAGAGAAATCAAATCATATGCACATCTAGGACAATATGGATCTCTAAGTACAGATGCACAACTGCATCTTTTGATTATTTCATAACAATAAAAAAAAAGGAAAAAAAAAGAAAACCAACCAACCAACCAGCTGCATGGTCTTTAATCATCTTGCCAGTCACTGGCAACTGTGAAAGCAGGCAGGTTGTGTGGGACGGCTCAGAATGCTGGAGCACATCTCTGTGACCACATGCTGGCAAGCAGACAGACAGAAGCCAGTTCTGGACAAGCTAACTGAGGTATGGACAGGGTAGCTCAGGGAACAGCTGCCCTAGACACGTGCTCAAAACACCTGCAGACATATTCTTCTTCCTTTACACTATTCTTAAAATTCAAATCCCTTCTGATCATTCACTTCTGTAAGGACCACCACTACATGGGTGAAAGAAATTACAGAGTAAAATATAAAACAGTACAAAGTATCAGAACCACACCAGGATTTGGATTTGTATGCAACCCTAAGAAATAAGAAAGTGAAAGGTCCAAAGAGGGACCATAATAAATGTCTGATAAAAAATTATATACTACAGATTAAGAATATGTAATTTGCTCAGTATTTTTGTTTTGCTAAGGTGGCACAGGACAGATACATTTATATAAAAGGATAATTCAATAAAAGAAGGGATTGTACACTTCACATTTAAAACAAACCAAGCTAAGCAATGACCTTAAATTAATGCAATGACCTTAAGTTAATAGGAAAATCTGAATGAAGAAATTAGGAAAAATGGTTTAATGGCAAGGCCAAGTGGAAAGAAAGTTTCCTTAACGAGGTAGTTACTGTTCACTAGCAATGCTTGAAGAAAGCATTCAGTAACTGGAAGAGACTCACTAATCTGTTTCTCCTAGCATGCTCTATTTAAGATAATGTTGTTGTTGAGAATCTCAGGTGGATATAAACTTTATGCCTGCATTTAACTTCTAAGAAATCTCTTGCTTGCTTGGTAAGTAGTATAGCTTTTTTAAGGCAACATGCAATAGGAAAAGCCATCTCTACAGAACTTTAGGAAATAAAAGTTTGAGAAGAATCCAGTGGAGCTTTTCAGAAATACCCCATGGGGGGAAACGTAAATCCAGCAAAACTTGAGAAAAAAATCACTCAGAAAATATTTACATCTTCACTGTCTGTGTTGTCCCTTACATTTCTCAGGATATAAGAATTTGCTGTTGGCTTTTGAAATTAGTATCACAACAGATTTGAAATGGAGTTGAAAGAGATCAGTGAGTATTTAAAATCTCATTTGTCATTTACTGATTTCTAGATTTCAGCCATGAATTTGCTGACTTTTTTTAGCCCTTAGTGCCATGCCTTCTCTAGCTTGGCTTACTTAGAGATCAAGAATTCACCATTAAGAGCACTTTTTCAAGATATTACTTTTAAGTTTAAAAGATTTTGAGAAGCCACACATCTCTAAGGATTTGACAGGTAAAGCTTTCTAATGCAAAGTAAAATAGTGACAAGAGAGGTTCAATTAAAACATGCAAACAAAAGTTATTTATCCCACCATCTAGAAGTTCAAGAGTAAGCAAAACAAGATTCTGAAAACTAAATCTGATGGTGCATGTAAATAAGAGGTTATCTCCTTTATTGCTTTTCTGTTGAATGAGTTGGGTTTTGGGTGTTTGGTTGGTTGATTGCTTTGGTTTGGGGTTTTTTGTGTGGGTTTGGGGTTTTTTTTTGTGTGTGTGTGTTTAAGATCACAAAACAAATTAGTTTTTGCAATTCAGTGAAATGATTAATTAGATGAATATAGCAACTTTCTACACTGGATTGCTAATCAAAAATTGAAATTACATGAGAAAATTCTAGAACCTAAAGTCAGGAGACAGAGAGACCCTGATTGGACTGGCTTTGGTTCAAATGGAGTCCATAAGAAACTTCTAAGAATTTTCACTTGTACTGAGATACTTATGTGTACTATTAAGGTGAAACTACACACCTCTCTCTGATCACAGAAAGAGAGAGCAATTCAATCATGGCTGAATATCTGTTTGACTACCAAAAGGAGAAAAAAACTGTCCTGTTGCTCCACACTGATTTGGAGACTCCCTGAGATATTGCTGAATGGAACACACAGATGTCACATTATAAAGGCACAAAAGAAAATTCACTGGCATTAATGTAACTCTTAATGAAGTATTTTGTGATATTGTTTCCACATTCAGAGGATTTTTAAGGCTCTGTGTTGAGACCTGGAAAAGGTAGCAGGAAGGATAACTTAAAAAGATCAAGAGTTGTCATCCTTTCATTATGAAATGAAAGAAAAATACTTCCACAAAATGATTTCCAGATTTACAAAAACCTGCAGAATAAAATGTTAATATCTCCTGCAAAATTTTAGCCAGATAGGATATTAAACTGTCATATTTTTCCCTAATATCAGGCTAGCTGAAAAACATCCCCACTGCCTTTAGCTGCCCAGAAGACAGCATCATCGAAAACACGTATAGTCTATGTCTCAGTGCACCATGCTGTTCATTGCAAAACCAAGGTGCAGATAAATTTTGTTTTCCTCTGAGACTAAGTAAAACAACACTGAGATTAGGGAAAAAACAAATAAGCAGAGCAGACAAAATTCACTGTTGTCTAACTTTATGGGCCATTGCTGGTTTTCTAATTGGTTTGTTCAGATTAATAGACATTCAGAATTTATCTAATAAACAATAGCTAACATCACTACCCAACACCAATTACCTCTGCAGTGTACTGTCAGACTTACAAGGCATCACTCTTTGCCTGGGATAACAAAAGTCACCAAATGAACAAAAAAGAATACCATTACTTAAAAAATTTTTAATCTACATTCAATGAGTCATTCCTTTCTGTCTTCCTATCAGCACATCCAAATCAAAGAATTGGTATAAGTAATGCACTAAACTCTATCCATCAACCACCTATTCTATTTAGAAGTTTGAAATACAGGTCTTTTACAACCAAATATCAGTGTCCAGAGAGACTGGGCAAACATAGTCTCAACAGTAGCTGCAGGTTTCTGTGCAGATGTACAGCCTCCCTGATACCATACAGGTGAGAGTGAAAAGGGGAGTTCCAGCCTGAAAACTCAAAGAATAGTTACACCTAGCTATGTGTAAAGGGAGAGACTTTGTGGATTTCAGCACTGATACACCTTCCATGCAACAGCAATGCAACAGCACTCTCAGGAGAAAGCTGCACATCACAAACCCTGCAGTTCCATTCTATCAGGTCTCTCCTTAGCGTGGAAGAAGTCGACATCATGTAAAGCATGTTTTAATTTGTTTTATCTTATCTCCCCCTCACTTCTTTCAGAAAAATAATTAGACTGCTAACAGTGAGACAATCTCCATTACACACCAAATTGTGGTTGGTGATCCAAAACACTGAAGGCATTAGAGCTTTTTCAACAAAACAGATGACCTAAATAAATCTGTGTTATGCATCTTTCCTAGGGGTGCCCAAAAACTTTTGTGAAGCTTTTCAAAGAACTGGCCTACACCAGACATTGAAAGTAACAGACCCCACAGACAGAGTATTACACTGACCTCAAGTCTGCCAATGTTTTCAAGCAATTGGAAGGAAAAGGTGGAAGTGCTAACAGGTTACAACTACAAATCTATCTGGTGTCAAAAGGCATCCTCACAAGGCAAACCACAAGATTACCCTGAAGCTAATATAAAAAATCCCCATCCTTCCAAAAGAGCTTCTCCAAATGAGCCTGTACCAACTATAAAGCCCATGCTGGTGTAGTAGTCAGGTTTTTGAAGAGAACCTGGAGAGAGCAAAATCCCATATCCTAACCACATGCATATGCCACTTACGACTTTTTAAAAAATGAAAGCAGAAACCAGTGAATTTATGCTCTGAAACTGTTAGCTTCTACACTTATTAGTCTAATGTATTTAAATAAATTGCTAATTTACTGGTTCCATTTTTTTAATCTCAATAATATAAAACCAGGATATCCCAACACTTAATTACTATTTATTTTATGTGTACTATGTTTTGATTATAATGAATGTTTTTTAGTTTCTTTAGGTGACATCTTCATCTCTGAAACATTACGCAGGATCAACTATGCCTTTTGTTGCCTCAAATAAAAATGGCGTGCCTAAAATAGCCGAAAATAAAAATAAAATTGTAAAAACAACCAAAGCACCACTCAGTCTAGAAATCTGGGGCCTTTTCCTCATTTCATCAGTGAGATCCTTCTGGCCTCACATCCAAATGCAAAAAAATTTTCAGACTAAGTTTTCTGCAATCATAAGCAGAAATAGATTGTTTCAATCCTTTCTTTACAGAAATACCTCCACTTTTTTTACAGAGCAACATAACATTTAAGGTCTTCATATAAAAAAGCTCCCATGAATGCAATTCATCCTTTTATAAGGATAAGTGCAAGGGCTTGCATTAGCAGTTCAGGATTTGGTACCAAAGGAGCTTGTTAATTGTAGGACACTTGGCCTACTTACTGCAGAAGCTGAAAGGTGTCACCTGTGCACACTGCTATGAAAGAAGAGAAATGCTTTCTTTTACAATTTAGAAAGCTCTTAAGGGTAAATCTGGGCTGGATGTAAGGAAGAAATTTTTATAATAAGGGTGGTAAAATACAGGAACAGATTGTCCAGTGAATCCAGATGCTCCATTGCTGGAAGCCCTCAAAGTCAGGATGGGACTTTCAGTAATTTATCTATTGAAAGATGACCCTACCTGTGGCAGGCAGATTGGACTATGTGATCTTTAAGAGTCCCTTCCCACTCAAATCATTCTATGATATGATATGGGTCCTCTTCCTTATTTTTTATTTTCTTTGTTTTCTATTTTTAGCTCTTGTTTTTTGCAGCCTGGCAGTGCCAAACTAACACCAAGATTCATGTACACAAATCCTCTCAATTTAAACAGAAAGTACGTTAAATATGATCTTTGTATCACAGGCAAACTGATACAGTTGAACAAAGTCTGATTTTAAATTCTCAAAACACCCCACAGCACTAAGTGTTACAGATCTTGCATTTGACATTCAGATTTAAGCAGCATGAAGTAATCATGGCTTAGAACCACATATTTAAAATGGAGTAGCAAGAAAAACAGGAAAAACACCAGTATGGAGCACTTCTTGCAGCTTCACATTGCTTTAAGCAGAGTTGAAAACTTGGAACTTGCAATCACTACAATATCTAGAAAGTTTTCACAGTATTTCAAACATTCATTACAGTTCTTTGCACCCATTTTACTGATACCTAAGACTGCATACATTCAAGACTAAAGGATTAACACTATGAGTTTAGCCCAAGGTATATGAATACCTATTAGAGGTAAGTATATTAAAGGGCTCTCAGGGCTCTGCACAACAGCCTTTTCCAACCTCAGTGAAAGAGCACACAGGAATTGATGAATGAAAGATTATCTACTATTTCACAAACAAGTTTTTAAAATACAGCGTTGAATTAAGCAAAAAAAGGACTTCATTCCATAAGTCACTTTCTCACTTAATTTTATACTTAGCAGTGTGTCCAATATAATTACTCATAAAAAATTGCCATAAGATTGAATTTTTCTCTTTATCTGAAAAGCAGCACCAGCGTCTGATGTTCTAGTGATTAGAATCTGGTTCACTGTCTGTAATGGAATTTTCCACACACAAAAAATAAAATCCTATGTTAATTCTGAGAGAATGATTTCAGAAAGAGTAAACATTTCCATACCTTCTATAAACCGAGATTGAAGAGGAAAACAAGATAATCATACTTTCATGCATACAAAAATGAAACATGATGAATTTCAGTGAAACTTTAAGCAAGTGTGGTGGGATTCAAGGGGAAGATTACACAGAACATGAAAAGAAATCTTTTCTGTAAAGATTTTATGTAACTTTTCCTATAAATATAGGTTTTTTCTACTACATTTTAAGATAAATGAAAAGTGACGCCAGATTATTCACAGACAGTCTTAAAAACCACAGCAGCATTGGAAAATAGTGGTGAAAATAAGGCAAAAAACTTGACTGGTGTAAACTTCCCAAGTGGTTCTGACACAAGAGCATGACCTACAGCCTAGTGAAATGAATGCAGAAATTCATGTTTACTTATTTAGCAAATAAATTGCTTTTCCTGCTAATATTTATAAAAAAGCAAATCAAAGACTGAGCAATTTCCTAAATTCTTGGAGCCTTCTCTTAGGATTCTTAAGATAACATGGTCTGAACAAACTCATTAATTACACATTACAGTGAAAACACCTGCAACTACTGTTAGAAACTTTATGTCACATCCCCAAATCAGATCTCTTCCACATTCAAAGTTAAAGCAGAAAATCAACTACAGTAATGAAAATACCCTGGATTTGCAAACAATATTGTTATAACTCTCAAAACATGACTACTGCATAGGATTAAAGGCAAGTTTAATCAGAATAAATTTCAGAATATTCAATTCTCTGAATAAAATAATTACTGAGCAGACCACATATTTCTTTCCTACCCTGTCAGGTATAATTGAACTGTAGATGACCAATTAAAGTATAAGGAAATTAACAGGGAAGTTTGTAAGATGCTGTATGACATAAACAAGGAAGATGCTCATAATTCAAAGTACTAACAAACAGCACCACATGAAAGATGTAATGGACCATATCTGGCAGGCATAGAGAGGAAAAAGTATCAAGGCCCAGCATCAACAGAACACACCAAGAAGTAATAGAGACTAATATTTTCAACCAATGGGGAGCAAAGAAAAGGGAAAAGGCACAAGACACCCATACAAATAAAGATGAGAATACATGATCAGATGCACAAAATTTGATTAAAATGGATTTAAGAGGAGCAGTAGCTCGAACTAAGTCTCCATCTGGATTCCACCACGACACTGGTCCTTAAATCTACTGGTAACTATCTACTACAACCCTGAAGAGTACACAAGCAAACGCTGACTCAAACTGCACAACTGGGAAGGGCTGTGCAAGTCTGGAAGGAAGTCTGTGGAAAGAATGAAAAATGGAATTGAGAGGCTGGGATAAACAAATAAAAAAAGACTAAAATTACAGCTGGTATATCAGCTCAAGGTATAGCAACACAAGATGAAGCCCTTGATGTCATTATATCCTTATTACAGTAATGCTGAGAGTTTTGTAATTCTCAGTTTGAAATTGGTCACGCAGAATACTTGTACACTTAATTAAAAATGGTGAATGTCTGAAAATAGCTGGAAAATTTGAGCCTTTCATTTTATAAGGCTATCTTAGATTATTATGCACAGCCTTTCATTGCAAGAGCAGATAAGCTAAAACAGTTCTCAATGCATCTAAAAATTCCATCAAAAAAAGGCATGAAGTAACTCTTAACAGAACAGTTGCTGTTTAGACATTTATTTTAAAATTATTTTAACTCACTTTCACATCCTTTCCAAAGAGCAGACTATTTCCTCTAACACATCAAGCTTTTTACACAGTGTGCTAAATAATGAACTATAACCCACAAGTCCTTTTCAGTTCTACCCAAAGTTCAGCACCTTGAGACATCCCCCTACTCTGAAACCTATTGCTGGGCCACTAAACGTCTCATCCTTGCCCTACTCCATCTTCCAAACTGTCCTTCCTCCCAGACTTAGCTTCTTCATTGGCTATACAGAAAAACTGATTACTTTCTAACCACTTCTGTCGAGTTTTCACACACCTAATATAGCACCTTGAGAATGTTCATATTCTAGTTTCACCTGCAGAACTATCCCCATCTTTCAACAAGTGTTTTTGTGAGAATTCCTTAATTTCAAATGCCACAGCACTGATCATACCATAACATGGGAAAATTCACACTGAGTTTTATGGTTTCTATACAAATTTCTATTTCTACACTGAGCTCATGACTTCACAGGACACAGCACAACAGGAGAACCTTTTGCCTATCCCTCTCTTTTTTGTTGCGCAGTATAATTTAGTGTAGATAAAACCAAGGTAGGACATAAATCACATCTTTTTCTGCTTGAGGAAAAAGTTATTCACTACCAAAGAACAACAGGTAAAATGAACAAATAATAGACCAAAAATAAAGCTAATTTTGGAAAAAAAAATAAAAAAGATTTGGTAGGCTGAAATAGGAAGGAAGAGCACTCACAAGGCATAGAAGTTAACATCCAGTTTTTGATTTATTGTGCGGGTCAGAGGCATGAAGCATTTTACATGAAGCGAAATGAAAACACAGTATCATTTACTAAGAGTAACAAGTTAATTCAGTAGCCCTAGGCTGCTGATGGACAGGGAACTGTCCTCTAGTTCAAAACTGGATGTGTCCCTTAGGAAATTAAAACTCCACCTACAGATCTGCACTGGGGCTGTAGGCACTGAACATGCCTGGAGGTCACAGCAGACTGTGAGAGCTGGCCTGTCTGCATGGAGAGATTCTGTTCTTTCCAAGGGAACAGGCAGGTCCTCACCAAAACCTTCTGCATGGTGACTAAATCTGAAGACATATTTCTCAGGGTGGTACCTTCTGCATGGTGACTAAATCTGAAGATATATTTCTCAGGGTGGCAACTTACAAAGTGCTGATTAAATGAGCTACCTTGGACATATGGAGATAAAGATAGCAGTGCCTAGTTGTATCAAGTGCTGCCAGGAAGATTTTTAGCACCAGGGGTTTTTCATTTTATCTTCTCTTTTATTTTTTTTTTCCTTTTCTTAAAAAAGGGTGAATATTTTCCAATTCAGTCTCTCTTCCACTCAGGCAGTAGATTTCAACCTT
The DNA here is from genome assembly GCF_963662255.1 of Cinclus cinclus. Taxonomy (NCBI): domain Eukaryota; kingdom Metazoa; phylum Chordata; class Aves; order Passeriformes; family Cinclidae; genus Cinclus; species Cinclus cinclus. Next base: position 32,692,377 of record NC_085049.1, on the reverse strand, counting down.
TAAAACAGCAAAGCCGGTTTAGGAGGAAATTGTTTCTAGAAGGTTTGGAAATTCACAGCCCTTGAAACTTAAAATTACTTTCCTTGCACCTGCATTAAAAGGCATACTGTGAACATAATACAGAGAACAAAGCACACAGCTCACCTCATAGTAACTTCGCACAGCATTGCAAAATGCTTCATCTGCTACAATTTGCGTCTCCCCGTTCAAAAAGGCCTGGAAACGTTCCTTCAGTACCTGCAGCTGCTGCTTGTTGAGCTGTGCAAGAGAAAAACAAGGAGAGGAGAGAGAACAAAAATAAATGCAGTTAGTCTCCAAGAAAAAATACACAGCACTGCACACACTTGGAACCCGTGAACAGGGAACAAAAGACAGAGGCTCCCTGGCCACCTGGCTCCCTGGTGAGTGGAAGCCCTTTGGATCCCAGCTGGACAAGCCACGCTGTGGCCCCAGACATGCACACAGGCAGCACACAAGGAAACTTCTGCTCTTTCCCTGGTGCCCTAGGGATTCCAGAGGTAGGTCTGCATGGATACTTGTGTGCAGTATTTTCTATGCATATGCTGAAAATAATGGCTGATCTTCTCCATGGCAGCAGCAGCAGTTAATAAAACTTGTCTTCAAATACATAACTTTCTTTTCAGCCTTCAAATACCTGAACATAAACAACTGAGATGTCTCCATTTTTTTGAGTATTCTAGACACCACCACAGGAGTGTTTCAAACAAGCATGTGCACTGTAAGGAAAATGGAGCTCTAGCTGCTGATGCTACAACATAATGAACATGAAATGACTGGATCTTAGGGAAGAGCAGACAAAGGCTCCAAGATTGACACCCAATAACATTTGGTGGTCTTCATATCAAAGTTGAGTACATTTTGAACAAAAACTCCTATAAGAGCACATTACACAATTAAACCTTGCAATCGACCCCATTTTATCAAAGTTTAATTTTTTGGGAAAAAGCAAAGTTAGGAAGCTCTCTAGTTATCTAGACACAGGTCTTTTGCTAAGGTTTCTATCAAGTCTTGAATTATTTCTAGTAGGATATTTCTCCTTATCAAATATGTGAGAAGTTTGAATATCACACCATATTCTTGTTTAAATCGAACACTAAAAAAATTTCAAACACAACTGGCAGAAAGGTATTTTCATCCCTCCTGTATTTCACTTAAGTAAAACAAAAAAAACCCAAATAAATGTATAGCCAGAAAATGTAAATATTTTTCCAGAGGGCAGAAAGCAATATTTGTAATGGCTAACCTGCAGCAAATAATACAGCCCCATTTGGCTTAATAATTTCTTATTGAATAATTTTTTGGCACCTACAGTAAATATGGTGGTCTTCAGCATTCAGGTCTCTTATATCAACACCTAGAAGTCACTTAAGCTACAACAGTGTTATAAAATTAGCAAAATCTCTGCTATCCTGATAATGGGCCTACCATGGACAACTTCTATTTTCTCAATAGCACAGAAATATTTTCACCCCACACAAAAGTTTTTTAAGTTTGCAAATTCATGCACTTCTTTGAAAAAGGTAACAATTTTCTGCAAAACTCTCCAAAGAGATTGTAAACCTGGAAGCTGTTTTATTTTGACAGGAAACAATAGTATAGATGCCATCTATATACTGGGTATCAGAAATCCCCTAAAAAAATAATGAAATGTAGGCAGTAGTGATGCAAAGCCAAAAAAAACATGCCCCTGAAAAAAAAATCCAAGCTAGCTAAAAATACATGAAAATTATGTTCCTCATCTTAACAGAACAATTAACGATACAGAACAAGCCCTAGGAGACCCCTATGGAAAAAAAAAGGCCTCCTGTAGAGAGGCAAGCAAACTTCAGCAGAGGTTGCTGTGACTTGGATAAGTTTCCTGCATAAACTCCTGAGAGCAGCAGCCTGACACTGATACCCCATCCTGTACCACTTCTAATTAAAAATCAACAGGAGAAATATTCATATTGTGTCTGCACATCCACCCAAAACAGCACCTATTCACAAACAGCCAAACAGCCACTCCTTGCACAGAATCCTCACAGCACTTGATAGATCTTTCTAACAGAAATCAAACCTCATTCCACTGCTTTGATTCCCCTTATTCTTCTCTTATTTTCTAAATAATTTGGACAAGTTGAGACACCAGAAAATGCAAATCATTATGGATGGTTTGAGGGTTTTTTTCCCAGGGTTCTTTTGGGGGACTTAGAAAAGAGACAAGCACTGACACGGACGGTGCCCCTCTGCTGAGTGAGCAGCTCCTTCATCCCATGGAATATTCACAGCTCTGCTATGAGAACATACAGGCTTCCTGCCAAGGCAATTATGAAAATGTCTTTCCATGCTTACATACTTCATTCTTTAGGTGATTTGCTTCTCTATTACCCACATACCAAACAAAAACATTATGAATAAGGCAATGAAATATAAATTTAATTCTGACTTTCTCATTTCTAACCATCATAGTTCAGCAAACTGAAATGCCTTTAAAATATTTATATATGGCTTTCATATTCACTACTTTAGGTAGTAAGAATTTCTAAGGGTTGAGCGGCAATTTAGGATTACTGTATATTTCTTATATTAGTTTGATTTTAAAGTAATAAATAAAACAAAATAAACTTCCCCTACAAAGCCAAAAAATAATACTTTTTCCAATGGAAAATACTATAAGCAACAACTTGCACTAAGGATGATCTGAAGTCTATTTACATGTCCCCAGTACTGTCATATATAGAGACGTAGTTAACTGTCAAGGTACAGAACAATTTATAGCAGTCTATTGCATCACACAGCTCCTCTGGGTTTTTTTTACTCGTCAGTATAATGACAGCACAGTGAATTCTCTCCCATCTCTTTTTTTATGATGGTCATTTTTAATGGATTCATTAACACTCTTCAATTGAAGCACTTAAAAATGAAACAAAGCTAACAGTAAAAGTAATAGCTTGGAAATGTGGAGAGAAAAAGACTATTTGTATTGGAAGGCTGTAGTAGCAAAAAGCAGAGAAACAGGTGTTTGCACTGGACATTGCACTCGGATACTGCCAAGCAGCTCAGCCCACCAAAGTCTGAGCTACCTTTGAAGTTGGTCAACATGGAACAAGAGAAGACCTTGAGTATAATTAAACTTAAGGGCGGTAAGCCTGGGCAGATTCTCTCTGGTAGGAGCTCCTATAACGGAGCTCAAAGCCCTTTGCAGGAGCACTTCCTTTCAACTGTGCCAACCCTTCCCTCCTCTGCTCTGTGCAAGATCCATACACATCAGACCTTCACTTTCAGTCCACTCTCATCTTCAGACAGTACCTCTGTTTCCATATTTTAAATGAAGTAGGAAGAACCACAAATAGGAAATTCAAATTTAACCCCCCCACCCAATTAGTATGTGTACCCCCAAATGTAAACTAAACTCGGAATACCACTGAAAGTATACAGCAAAGCCTCATTGATTCTGTAGCTTCCCATTAACCTGCTTCACTTTTGTATTGCTTCTTTGGATTTCACATTCCCAGTGGTATAAAATCTGTTGTCATAACTCCGTGTGATACTTCATAAACAACTATTGCTGCTTCATGGGAGAATGTATACTGTAACTAAATTCCAGTGACTCAGAATATCAGATTTGATTGCATTCTGCAAAATGACCAAAGATAAGCAAAGACAAATTTAAAGGAAAACAAGATTAACTGCCCTCAGATTTTTCTTCTTTATTGCAGTCACACAACAGATAAAAACTTTTCTTCCCTTCCATCACTGTGTCCTTCAAAAAAGGTAACTTTTTTTTTTCACATTACATTTTCTAACCTTAGTAAGGTATCAAATAATGAAAATGTTTAAGACAGAGTAAAGTTCTCAAAGAGCTATTTAATTAAATTAAGAACAACTTTTTCAAGTTGCAGTAGCAATTTAACCAAAGTAATTTAAAAGCATGAAAGAGCCTCAAGCACTTAACTACTAAAAAACTTTCTCACTTTGCATTTTAACATTTTAAATATGTCAAATATCCAGATATATTCCTCTTTGAGCATTAATTTAAAGATTTGCTTTTTTCCTTCTAAAGTGAAAGCTGGGTACGAAAACCTAGAGGCATTTCTGGTTTAGCTGCACTCATACCTTTAAACAATTTCAATAAATAGATTTTACACAGAGCTAAACTCCTGTTTTTATAAGAAGTTGCATTTCAAATAGATCTCAAAGTTTAGGGAGTTACTCCAGTGTCCTAAGTTTTGCTATTTCAAATAATAAACTCAAACGAAAGAAAAATTAAGCCTGCACAGATTTTAAAGAGCAATAATGCTTATTCCTCTTTGAAAGACAGAAGGAAAAAATAAAACTGTAGCTTCACTGCGCTTCATGCCTCATTAAGAGCATCTTCACCAGGTTCTCAGTGCCTAAGCGCCCAGAGCACTCACTATGCCATGACCTGGGGCAGCCAGGAGCAGCTGGCAAGGACCTAACTCACAGCACGGCTGGCCCTGCACAACTGCGGCCCCAGAAACGAACCAGCTGAACAGGCGGCTTTTGGCTTGTGGCTTGTGCGTGGGCCACAGCAGGAGGCTGCCGGCGGGCGGCATTCCCCGCTCCCAGCACAGCCATTCCCCGCTCCCAGCACAGCCATTCCCAACACCCAGCACAGCCATTCCAAACACCCAGCACAGCCATTCCCTGCTCCCAGCACAGCCATTCCCCGCTCCCAGCATAGCCATTCCCCGCTCCCAGCACAGCCATTCCCCGCTCCCAGCACAGCCATTCCCCGCTCCCAGCACAGCCATTCCCAACACCCAGCACAGCTATTCCCCGCTCCCAGCACAGCCATTCCCAACACCCAGCACAGCCATTCCCAACACCCAGCACAGCCATTCCCCGCTCCCAGCACAGCCATTCCCCGCTCCCAGCACAGCCATTCCCCGCTCCCAGCACAGCCATTCCCCGCTCCCAGCACAGCCATTCCCGACACCCAGCACAGCCATTCCCGACTCCCAGCACAGCCATTCCCGACACCCAGCACAGCCATTCCCGACTCCCAGCACAGCCATTCCCGACTCCCAGCACAGCCATTCCCGGCCCCGCAGCAGCGGCGCTCGGAGCCATCGCCACCTTGCGGCCATGGCGGGACGCGCAGGCTGCAGCGCTGCTCTCCCCGCTCCGAGACGCGATCCCTGCGAGCATCACAGAGAGCCTGACCCCAGCACAAGCAACAGCACTGATTCTTCTCTCCTCCCACACTCTCATGTGCAACTACCCTTGTCAGACCATATGGGTATTTTAGGGAAATAGCAGGAGGTGATGACTGCAACTATAGACAGAGCAAGATAAAATATTTCTTACACAGACTGCATAAACACAGGGCTAGGGAGGAGCCAACCAAAGAGCCACCTCCTGAACCCTTAGTGCTGCAATGTGTACTCTCTGTATCACCAAAGTCCGCTAACACTTCCAAATTATAGGAAGCATTTTTATATCAAAAATTATGCAATATTGTATAATGTCTTTGACAGCAGCAGTTGGTCCTGAGAAACTTTAGTTAAAGCTGTAATTTTTGAGAGCAGAGTGGAGAAAGAGTCTGATTTGAGCGTTCCCTCATAAAGCAGTCCCTCTCTTCTCATTCAGTCAGGAGATACATTTTCATCTCTGGAATTAAGAGAACTGAAGGTACAAATACATTCTTTTCCAGTCAACTTCTCACACATATCTTTGAACATTGTTTCTTGTCTGACAACTTCTTTGTCAAGGAAAAAAAAAAAAAAACAACCAACCAACCAACTAACGAAAAAAAAAAAACCACGAAAAATAAGTTAAAACTCTGACAAGGACTAATTCATCTCATTGTCACAGTTCTCAAGGATGTTGAGCTCAGTGACTCCCTCCCTATGTCTCCTCTGCAGGGTCTCCCAATACAGCTGGGAGGCAATTCAACAGCTTTCCTCTTCACAAATCAGCCTTAGCATTTGAATGATGGGACTGCATCTAACACCACTTGAAAAATCTCTCACTCTATTGCTGAGTGAGACTGAAGAGCCACCCAAGCCTACACCACTCTGCTGTAATTAGAGCTTCCCACCACCCTCCGTGGTGATGGGGAGGGCTGTATCCATAGGGTCGGACTGAAAAGCCACACACAGCTCCTCTGTGAGAACCAAGAACAAGGCATGGAGCCTTAGGCTGAACCCATCATTATCCTCTTTTTCCAGAAAAACGTAACACTTGTGCCACATCATTGCCTCTCAGCGCGCTTCATCTCACACTGGTGATGAGAACAAGCCTGCAAAGCAAATAGCCAGTTATAAACAGTGATTCTTGCTCTATTTCCTCTCCCTCTCTCCTCTCTCTCTTCCAGCATCTGCCTACGAAAGAATAATACTTGTATTTCACAGCAGAGATAGAGAGTATTCATTTATAATGGATTACTTGACAGATTTTCTTCTGGGAAAGAAGACTAAATAAACAGCATTAGAAAATATCAGTACTAAGACAGAGGGGATAGCTGTGGTTACTGTGCTGAATTATGCAGGTCTTAATTATGTGCAATAATGGTCCTATACAGCATGTGGGTGGCACACAATATATGCTGTCCCCTACTATTCATTGCATAAACCAGTTTGATTTTCTAAAAAAAGGATAAATATTTTGCTGTCACTTAGCAACCTCGGCTGTTCTTTGATTTTCTTAAAGTTGAAGTAATTCCAAGTAAAACAGTGTCTGTAAGGATTCTGTTTGCTGTCACTCTATGCACAGTACATGGAGTACATAATCCTAGTGTAACAATTCAGTGCCTTGTAGCATCAAATATTAGATTACCAAAATCAGCCAATTCATTTACCAATTACATTTATCATTCTTTATAATCTAACAAGCACAATATGGCATTTAACTTTCACTGGCTTGTTTAAAAACCGGAAATATTACCAACAGTACCATAATGGCCATTCAATTCCACTTACAGAGTGTGTAAGTTATAAATATGTTATGCATCAATAAGTATGAAATTTTAAATACTCTCATTTTCCAGAGGAGCATATTCAAGATTCTTTGGCAGAAATGTAAAATATCTCACAAGGACAAGAGGGTTTGGGGTTTGGTTTTCTTCAGGGAGTAGAGATGATGGCACAAAAATCCCAGGCAGTGAGCAAAGCAAAGCCTGATTTACGTGAAGGCATTCAGGTGTACCTCACTGACCGCCAAAATATAGATCTGGACACAGATTCCAGCAAGGTCAAACTGGCACCTGAGAGGAAAAGAAAAATAGGTATTTTGAGAATAAAGGGGAACAAGTATTTTGTGGGGGAAAAAGAAGAAATAAAAATCAGACTTTCCTAATTTTTTTGTCAGAAGAGTGAAAATATTTAAATAAATACAGGATAATTTAACTGCTTAGAACATACAGCAATGATAGGTTTCTTTCTTGTTGAAAAATCAGACTTTTCCAGACTATGCCATGCTAGAAAAGAAAGAATCTGCTATGTGTTTTTCCTAAAGGCAGTAAATATCACACCCCAATAAAAGCTATCTCCACTGAGATGAGGTTGTCAGTACAGTTGCAATCATTTTCTTTGTACCTACTCCTACTACCTGAGATTTGCTGTAGAATTTAGCTGACAATCAGCAACTATATTTACAATATTGTGTTTGTTTCCTCTGTGCTGTGCTTCACCAATCTCCTCTTAGTCTGGAGTAGCTGCCAAAACTCTACAGCTAGGGCAGCTGTGTTCTGCTGCCCCTCGTGAGGCACTCTTTGAGCCCATGTCCCATGCAGAGTACACAGGGGCACTGCAGCCTTACTTCCTTGAGACTGCCAGAGTTACAAGGAGAACAGTCATGCCTGAAAGCTATGCAAACAAAGCTTCCAGCCAAGAAAACTGATGATGACTCATGCAGAGACCATGAAAATTATGCCTTGTAGGAATACACAGTGATATGTGGCCATACTGGGAACCTCAGCTATTAGTGCCTTCCATAGAAGATGGGCCTGGAAGAGACCCTCAAGGTCACTCAGTTCCAACACCTGCACTGTGAGAAGCAAACCTTCACTAGACCACTGGTTAGCTAGATGGACTGGTTTGCCAATCAACTAACAAACTGAAGAAATTAAAGAAACTGAGGTAAAGTCCGGCTTGTAAGGTCGTTAACAGTTAAGCCATCACATCATATGGACATATACACTTCACACCTCAATACACAACCCAATTTAACTATGTTATGGCAGAACTAGCGTGCTCAAAGACCCTTAATATTAGAGACCACATACAAAAAGTAAATACTGTGCTAACCCAAGTGACCTTCAGTTTTGTCAGGCAAGGACACCCCTGCTTTTGAAAGAGGATTTCAGCTTTGAATGAGCTATCCAGGTATCATCTCATCTTGTACACTTCTATTTGTAATATACTATTCTACCTTGGAAACCTTCAGTGGGAAAAATTTCTACTTTGAAATCCTTTCCCAGCCTCACGACATGAGCCTTCAAACATTCTCATCTCCTACTTTTCGAGGAGCCTCAGGAATACATTTATAGCAAACAAAATCTAGATACTATCTGCACAATAAATGCAAGCATCTGCATAGCCATCACAATAAACATCCTCCATGAAAGACACATCCAAGCCCCTGAATACATTTATTTCTCAGTATGTAATATGAATTAGAACCACTGCAGCAGATAATCTCATGAAAACTACAGGGATTGGAAACCAACCAACTGCACACGGCAACCAATCTGCACTTAATTGTTCCTCCTTAACCACAAATAGAGCACTTCTCATGAAAGCACTCATTCCTTTATGACTTCTCAGCCCCATCTCCCAGAACTCTCTCTGTAAACTAGTTTTCATTAACCTACAGGATTGCAGCACTCACAAACCCATGAAAGTTCAGTTCCGTGTTGCATTACAAGATTCTAACAGAGAAATGTCCAAAAAGTAAGTAAAAGTTTTACCATGTCCCCTGCCAATACCATGTACATCTTCCACAAGGAAGCAAGCAACTACATATTCTCTAACATAAGTAACTCTGAAACTTTTTGCTTTTGTCACAGATTTGACTATCTCACATACCTAAAACTCCCTTTTGCTTCCCCAGCTCCCCTAGTCATAAAGACCAATCTAATACAAGGCATTTGTTTTCCCCCATAAATCTTGTTCCTCTTAAATCAAAGAGCCATGACTGCTACAGGAGTATTCAACACTGGCAGTCAATTTAATACATTCAAATGGAAATTCTTAATATACCACTAGACTTGCTAATTAACATATGTAGGAGAATCTCCACCATTTGAAGACTCAAGTATAAGGGGACATCTCTTTGAACCAAATATTCTGGCAGAGAGAAAGGATTTGAAAAACGGAACAACAGGGTTTATTTACATGCATACAATTAGGAAGTCAGACTAGATCATCACAATCCTTCTGGTCAGTGTGCAGAAAGTTCTCAAGGCTTAATTTACATGGCCGAAACTACTGGGGAGAGCAACACAGATCTTTTAATGACAACTGATTGCAGCTTTAAGCACTACTCCACTTAGTTTTGAATTCTCAAGCTAAAAAAAAAAAAAAATGAAAGCTTTCCACTTAGTTTTGAATTCTCAAGCTAAAAAAAAAAAATGAAAGCTTTCCAAAAGGGATGCAAAGGTAGCATACAATTCTTGAGCATTACAATCAAATATGTTTTCTCAGATGTCTAGGTACACCAGACTCAGTTAACACTTTCCATACCAAAACACATAGACATACTATCCAAATTACATGGTTAGTTATATTGAACCATGCATTTGAAACACAAGATTCCACAGTCCATTTCATTTTGGTTGTACATACATATACTATACATGACTACATTGTCCCCTTTAAAATAACACCATCCAACTGTTACTTTAGTCTGGGAAAAGTTTAAAGCAGCACTCAAACATCTGTAGATATCTTTTTTCCAAAGCAGATTTAATAATAAGTAAATTCATTAATTATTGCAAAATCACTCATCTCTGGAAAAATAAGCTTGTCTCATAACTGTATCCTATAACATTTAAGTGTAGAAGGAAAACACAGTACATAAATCTGAATGTACCGTCTTCACACCCAAAATAAATCTGTCAGACTTCACACAAGAGATTGGTACAATAATGCTATCCAAAGCTGTATCTTGCCCGGTAATCTTTATGCAATTAAGAGCCTCAAGAAGACACTTTATTAAACTCCCTTAAAAGAAGGAATACTCAAACACCCTCCCACCCTGAATATCAAAAAAATCTTCTGTTTTGGAGATTTCAAGCAACAGTATCCTCATAATGGTTAAACAGGAATTTATAAGAGTAGCTAACAGATTTTATTGTCAGGCTTTTCCTGACAATGATTCAGAACCTTCTCCTTTTTTAATGCCTTTTAACCCTATTTCTACTGCTGCATTCGTTATGTTAAGTGGTTTCCTCTGCATGGTCTTTATTCATATCATCCAAACATTTTAGAATATATTTCTGCTTATCAGCACATTTTTCCCATCTCATCCTTGCTCCTGTGGGGGGTTTTTGAAGGAATGAAGCAGTTTCATACTTTAAAAAGAAATAACTTGTTGCCTTTTTTTCTCTTATAATCAAGACTCTGGATTCATTTTCCTTTTCTACTTAATTAAATAGTTCCCTCTTCTTAACCATTTGAAATGAATTCGCAGTATTTGCTATCACACCACCTACTAATTATAACCTACAAATTTCACTCCTAGTGTTATTTCTGTCTTCCCTTCTGAAAATGCTCCTTGCTTCTCACCAAGTCTTTCTGCAACCTGGTGTGCACAATTCAGGCCACCACAATTTTCACAACTGATGAGCTTTATTTTGGTCTGCAGCACATATGTGCTTACACAAGCAAGAACTTGAATAATGGACAATATCAGCATTTTAATATTTCTGAGTAAAATAACTGTGTTTGTTCTCTCTGCTGTATAATGTGCTGGCTGAGTTAGAGATCAGTCCCTTCATTGCACAGTTGTGGCGAAGGGCAGCAGACAGGTCCTGAGCCTCTTACCTTGGGAGTTGTTTTTCTCTGGCCCCTGTGGTGGCTACATGGTATGCATCAGCATCTCATCTCCCACCCTCCTGATCACTGACACATTTCCCTGGCTTGGTCTTCAACCTGCCTCATCACCATAGGAGGACCACTGGATAGAGGCTGACCTTGAACAGTGTCTTCAGACATAATCATGACTCTGGCTCCCATCAGCATCCCACCTTGGTCCCCTTAGGGGTCAATCTGCCCCTGCTGCTCCTGATGCCCCCTTAAATTCTCTATATCACTCTCAACATCACGCCTTTCCTAACAATAGCCTGGAGTCTTCACATCTTCTCTCCCCTCTTTCCTTACTTCTGCCTCTAGCTTCAGTGATCACAGAGCTTCTAGCATGCTGCTTCCCATGTTCCCTCTCCTCCTGCTCCTGTCAGGTATGCTCCAGCAGAAAGGCAGAACACCACCTTTAATAACAACCAACTCTCACCCCCCACCCCAAATAAAAATGTACACTTTTATAAAAAAATAATATTACTAACATTTGAATCTACATTAATAAAATAGAAGCAGAAACATAATTCATGACATCTCCATGTAGCTATCCACATTCACACTGCATAAATTGTATAAGCTATTCAGTGATGTTATCAGAATAGCTTTCATCAAGATTTCCAATGATTTCTTTTCAAATATAAACCATGTTGTATCTGTCTTCTCAATTTCTGTACCATTTTCAAAATTTTGCAGTCTTTCAGGTTTCATACATTTTCTCTTCATGTATCTTCTTTCCTCACAGATGCTTCAGAGAGAATCCTAAACATTTCATCTTTGTATTCATCGCAGCTCACATCCACAAGCGGACCTCATGCAACGGGTTCATCTAAGCAGACGATACACAGGTCTCTGCTTCTTCCCTCACCTCAGGTTTAACTTGGAAAAAGGGACTGGTATCATTCTGGTATCTCTCCCATGGTGCCCAGGCATCAACTTGGGTCCAGTACCCTCCTCAGATATTCAAAGTGCTGTCCACGTTTGACTCATTTCCTTCCTTCTCTTACTGCTGTCTCACTGGAGAGACACTGCAATTCTCAACCAGGACTAGAAACAGAAGTCATCTTCAGCTCAGGCCTCCTTCCAGGCAGAATATTTGCTTCTCCCTACATAATCCTACATTCAACACAAGCTGCTTATGCTTGAGCTATTTTCTCAATTTCTACCTAAGCCCAGTACCACTATCTTCCAAAGATGTAATTATCCACAACTGCAAATATCTGCTAATTTCTTTGCCATGAAAAGAAAGTAAACAGTTAAGCTATAATTCAGCCATATCACCAGTTTTACAGAGATGCATTTTTCTAAATCAATTAATGGAGAAGTTTTGGCATTTAGTTTCCTAATATTCTTACGTTAGATTTTAGTTTTTTTTAAAGTGTTCAATACAATGTTTAACTAAAGACTTTATGTCCTTTAGAATACCTCATTTCTCATCAGCCCTTCAATGCAAGCATCAGGAACCATCAGACACATTGCAATGCACAATACAGTGCTGACTTAAATTAAATTCTGTGAAAAATAGAGCATAAAAGTCTGGAGAAGTCTGTCCTTAACCTTATCACTTATCCTACTTAAAAATAAGGAGGAATAAAATCATAGAAAATTCTGCTTCCCACAAGAAATAGTACTGGAAGGAACCACCTTTCAAATGAAATTTCAATTAAAAGAAAAAAAATCTCATCTTCAATTATAAATCAGAGGTTAGATTAACAAAAGATTTCAGTATCAGTAACAGTCTTACAGGAAACAACAACATAAAAAGAAGACAAGGTTAATTAAGGAGTTTTCCACTCTGCAATAATGTTAGTACTAATTAAAAAAAGTTATTAAGCTGCACTTATTTCCATAGGAAGTTATTGGCAAAATGCTTTTTTTTTATCGCTGTCTTTGATGCCTTGAGGAAGCAGAGTTAAATGGCTGAGTCAGTCAGTAAAACAGCAAACCAATTCCCTTGCATCACATTCTCCTCCGTGTTCTGAATACTAATCAGGACAGAATACTCAAAACAAAAGCTGAGTGTCTGCCAGTGGAAACGTGACTCTGTACCATGCCTGATGTATTGATAACTTGCTCCCTCTTCAATGAATAAACCAAATGAATCAAAACAAACAATGAGTTTGTACAGCACAATACTGCAGATTTGTTTACTCTGTACTTGCATATTCAATTCAACAGTAAATAAAAGTTGTTACTAAAACTCATTCTACAGGAAAGTTTTGGAGGTTTTTTCTTTGCAAAATAACAAAGAAAATCCAATGGCAATGTTACCTGCAAGATCTTCACTCTTACTCTGCACAGCATACAGCATATGTATTATTTCTCTCCTCTTTTTTGTACAGCATCCATATGTCAAATAACAGAGAGCAAAAGCTTCAAGATATTCTCCAATAAATCAGTCAAAATAATTATGTTAGGCAAGAAGTTACTTCAAACAAAAGTTTTTCCACTACAAAAGCCTGTGGATCTAAAGATTTACCTATGATTAATTTTTTATAAAGATATTCCTTTTTAGACTTATGGTAAGGTTCACAGGTTTTTGCCAAAACAGCCCATGCCAGTGAAACCTCACTATTTCTTTCTTCCATCAAGAGTCCATGCTTCCCTGCTAGGAAATAAAAGTGCCATACACTGTGGTAATGCAGCTGGAAAGACAAGAGTGGCAGAAAATTTGACAGTTTTATACTATTGATTTAGACTGCCATAATTCCCAGAGCACACTGTGGAATCAGGTTTGATAAAACACAAGAGATCAGAAGGAAAATGAAGAAGCATCAGATGCAGCCTGGGTGGAGCAGGGACAGATGGCCAGAGATCTAAGTGAGGGAGCCAAGTCTGAGCCAAGTTCAGTAGTTTGTCACTAGCATTCCAATAGAAGAAACGATGGTCCTATGATTTGATAAAGTAACCCAAAAGTGGAAATCATGGTATAGTAACAATATTTTGCTGACCCCCAGCTCAACACAGGAAACCAGGCAGCAAGTAATCATGTTCCTTCCCTCTCTTCAAATGTTTGCTAGAGATTGAATCATTTAAACCAATGCCAAGGGTTTTTTTTTTTCTGGACTTGCAGGACACAGCAATAGATATATTCCATTTTTACCACCTCCAAATTTTAACCCCCAAAAATTATTTCTATGTTCAGAGGACAACACAGAATCTAATAACTTTTTCAGATAAGGATATTACTAAGTCTAGAATTGTTATAAATATCCCTAAATAGTTTGTCACAGACTGTTCATTAAGGTTTGAAAGGGAACTGGATTGACACAGTATTTTGGGATACATGCATTCGTTAAACTCGGTGCAGTGTCAAAAAAAAGTCAGATCAAGATTAAAAAAATATTGTAGAAGTCTTACAATTCTGATTAGGAACTAGCTAAAGAAAATAGACAAGGAAATGCACCACACAGCTATAGGGAATCTACTTTTGAGAAACATTAGAATTCAACAAACATTTATTTATTTATTATTAGAAAACAGAATTCAAGGGTACAGAGTCTAGAAAAAGAATATCATAAATAGAGTTTGGTAATTGCTGGGATACTAATCTCTTTGGACTTTATGTACACAGAAAACAACTTTGAAGGAACAATTGGTTCAAAACTTGGTCTGAGGATATGAATGAGAGGATGGAGTCTCTTCAACAGTTTTTACACTTCACGAAATCCCTGCATTACTGACATCCTTGCACAAGATACTATAACTTTTTATCAGATATTGCGCTTATTTTCTACTCACACTAGAACAATTTATGTTACAATGTTAAGAAATAGATGGGAAAAGAGACATACCCAAATAAAATTGGTTAGCCAGAAGTGAACAGCGCAAGTCTGAAGTACCAGATTCACCAGGATTTCTGGGATTGAAACTGGCCAGCTGCAATTCAAGGACAAAGCTCAGTGTGACACAAGCACCAAGAGGCAATGTCCTGTGCCAGACTTTAATAAAGGGGTCCAATAAAGAACAAAAGAGGGAGCAAAGAGCTTTAAGAAAAACCCTGAGTAAAACAGCAACCACAGAGTGGACCTCAGAGTAAGCTGGGCTGCAGGTAAGTGAGTGGACATGTGGTTTCCTATTATTTATTACTGAGCAATGCATCAAAAATCTACTGGGAACACCTTCATTATGTCCTCTGGAAATCAATTCCCAAACTTATGAAATGTAGAAAAACCACTGAACTCTTCTCAATTTACCTCTTCTTCTACACTGACAAGTACTTGCCGTATGATATGTTTGATTAATGTTTCACAAGTTAAGGTTCCAAGAGTTCTTTCATTCCCTCAAGTTGCTACTATCCTAATATATAAAAATTAGGTGTCCAAGTAACATAGGAAGATAAATAAGAAAGTACATATCATAAAGCCATGATCCGTCTTTATTCCTAAAGTCCAAACATCCGATCCCAAATTTTGCAATATGCACACAATAGAGTGAAAAGGGAATTCCACAGACATTTTATTGCACTAATCTTCTACAAATCTTCCTATTTTTCCGCTCTCACAAGGAGTACTTTTCCCCTTGACAAAGGGGAGTAGGGGGGAGAAGAATGAAATAATAACATTAACTGTTTTCTCTCTAGTTAAGAGAAGAGAGAGAGATGATGAAAACAAGCAAGCATAAACATACCAAAATTGCATAGTTGACTATCAACAACTAAAACTGCTGGTTAAACTAAACACTGCTTTTGCCTCCAAAATGCTAAGCTATTAAGCAAAAATGTAAGCCTTCAAGGACTTATTAAAGATCACTAATAAACCAACTCATTATCTATCTCAGCTCTTCCAGAGGCATAGTTTTTGCTCTTTATTCTTCCAGAATATATTATAAAAGAATGCCCAAAACCCATGTAGCTTTCCCATCTGGTTACAATTACTTCACATGAAGCAAATAGGGTATATTTCAATGAAAATATATGGTAATTAGGTTAAATTGCACCCAGTGCACTTAATGGATTAATACACGAGGATACAGGCAGGGATTAACTAGGGAGGGGAGTCTGGCATTACCAAAAGTCAGTTCTGCCACTATGAGCAGCTCTCACAGTACAGGATTATTTCTAGTATTGTGTACAGTACTAGTAGCATGTTTACAACTCCAGCTGTGACAAGAGCCCGTATGTTCCAGCACACTGGTGTGTGACATTGCTACAGTCATCTCATGGTTCTAAATCATGGCACAAAGTAAGCTTCCCCAACCCTCCCTAAGCATAGCTCTTTCTAGGATTTTCCTAACAGTTTCTTATTTCTGGGCAATGTCACCAAAGCTCAGTGTGTCCGATGCTTTTGAGACGTCTGTTTTCCTGTCCATGTCTGAATACACCGAACAGCTGGTACACATACGACAGAATAAATCAATCCAAAATTTCTTGGAAAAATCAAGCATGTTATGCAAGTACACATAATTTGTGTACTCCTCATGCACCAAAAGAAATCGAAGAAAAATTTAGGATGGCCGAGATATGTAGAGAATATACAGTTCAAATTCTTATTCAAAGCAAAGTCAGCAAAGTTGCTGTACTGTAACCACTACAGTGTTTGAGGCCTTGGCCAGTCCAGGCCTGCACACCAGCAGTAATACAGATTCTGAAAAATCTCTGAGCCACTTCTTCCAGTGTTTAACCACAGTCACCATCAGAACTGAGTTTCCTGATATCCAGCTGGAGTTTCCTTTGTTGCAATTCACAACTTTTGCATCTCAGCCTTTTGCTGTCCATCACTCAGAGGAATCTCCATTTCTTCTATTCCACTGACTCCACCTCTTCAAAAGATGCCAGGAAACTGCTTTTGAGACCTTTTCTCATGATTTCTCTACATATCAATAGCAAAGTTACTAATTAAAAAAAAAATATTAACACTGGAAGATACGTGTCAGAAAAGAGGAAGACACAAAAGCAATAGCTAGATGTGTCTTCTGCACATACGATTTGTAAAAAAAAAAGAGCACTTGACTAAAGGGAAAAAAATAGCAGCACCCTTAAGTACTTAGTTGTCTGAGAAAGATACTACACAAATTCACATTTATCTGGGTAGATACATTGCAAACATCCCTGCATTCTTTAAAGGTTCCCTCATCCCCAGATCACACTGA
Source organism: Cinclus cinclus (assembly GCF_963662255.1). Lineage (NCBI taxonomy): Eukaryota > Metazoa > Chordata > Aves > Passeriformes > Cinclidae > Cinclus > Cinclus cinclus. The sequence continues at coordinate 32,675,248 of NC_085049.1, read as the reverse complement.
TAATAGCAGAAAATGTGGAAGTCACATTCAATGCATCACAGACAGAAGATCCTGTGCTCAGGTCCTCGGAAGTGCATATATTGATTCTGCAATCTCATCTTTCCTGCCTGTACCAGAAAATGAATTCTGATACTGTGCTTCTCTATGCAAAGTAGTTTAGCAAGATTTCTGAAACTAGAAAGAGTCACAGTACACTGAAATTATATGTGCCAAAACAAAGTGTTTAGCTTACAGATGCAGTCACCCTCCAGAACTGTGCATTAGAAATAGATGAAATTCTTATTATACTGAAATCCAAATGTAAGACTAAAAGCAGAAAGTATATGCAAGGCATTTAAGCACAGCTAGTTATTCCTCCAGAATCACCCAGAAAAGAAAAAAAAATCCACAAAAATGTGATTAATGTCCTGTATCTTCTAAAGTCAGATCAAATTCACCAGGGAGTAAATGTCAAAGCATGCCTGAAAACACCAGTTTTCAAAACACCCGATCTGTGGCAGAACAAGACAATGACTCTATAGATGACTTAACTGTTTCTAAGAGTTACCAATCCAATTCAACTTTATAGCACTGGTTTGGTTTTTTTTCCAAAAGGGAAAAAAACAGCAATATTTTTTAAAATATTTTAGAAATAGTGTTCTGACTGACAAATTACAGTCTTTACCACATGTATGGGAAGGTAGCTGTGGGACTTATTAATTCTTGCAGGAGCTGTTCTGATTGGGGAACATGGTAGGGGGATGCTGTTTCAGAAGAGTTGCATGCTTAGCCCAGTTATTCTGAAGTGTGAGTCACCTGGATTGGTAAATATGGAGTTGCCAGGTTTCAGTGACTCCACAATATTCCTATTTATTTTAATAATTTTATTAATTTCTTTTTAAAATTCATATTATTCAATTCATTCATTAATCATTCATTCAATAATTAATTACATGCACACTGCAAAGGAACTGAAGGAAAGACTGGCAAATGATTGAGACGGGTCCAAAGACACAACTTTACATAATACTTCTCTATCTCTAGACATGATGACATTAAGTGAAGAACTTAAGTTTCATATTCTGCTTCTGCTTCTGGGCCAGAGAAACAGGTAGGTATAGTTCCTTCCAGTATTCTTGAGCATCAGTTTTCTTAAAAAATCTTCATATGGACTCTTTCATTGACAACAAAGCTTGGTTTAGTTGGTACTGTGTATACACAACTGAAATTTATCATCCTGACCAGAGAAATAGAGTATGTTCACAACCACAAATTACTTCTAGTCACACATCTGCTGCAGTTAGTGTATGTCAACTATGGTACGAAATAGCTGCCAAGACTCCGTATACTGTTTTTTTTGTTGGTTTTTTTTTCTGGTTCATCAATATGTAACTCCTTATTGCCTTCTCCACTAACTCTGCAAGAAAGTGTAGGAAGGAGGACTATGAGTTTTTGAATGGCATTGTCCATGTGAGTTTTAACTCAGAGGCTGAATACAACAGGAAAGCAGGCAAGATTCTTATGAAGCAATTGGATCTTTCAGCTGCCCTGAAAAAGATATTAAAAGGGTACTGATGAGAATCTACTAGTTCCCTTGAAATTACCTTCCACCCTAAAATGATCCTTCCCACTCCTTCCAGTCGCTATCAGAGTTCTATCTCATGACATTTGTCTTTATTCTGTTCCATGGCACTCCTATTGAGTTGCTCCATGACTTCAAAGGTCAAACATCCATCCATCAATTGTAAACAAGGTTTTCCAGCATCCACAAGTAACAGAAGAATATATCCCAAATATTTCAACACTGGCAGAACTTATCCATGAAAGAGGAGAAAGAAGAAATTGTTTCCTGAAACAAGTCCAGCGAGGTCTGTGCCAGCACAAAGGATACTAATTTCAACATAAGAACAAAGACAGGTAAGTAATAGGACAGCAGTGATATGGAGAGCAGAAACAGCCCTCATACAAAATGGCATATTTTTGTGTTTTAAAACACAGTCTCAGCTACTTATGCCTCATCAGTGGGACAGCAGTGTGTCCAGAAGATGACCAGCTGACAGCACTGGCTTCTGCTGCCTTACCAGAGAGAAAACAAGTGGCAGAAAATCCAATTTATAACAAACTTGCAGAATGGAAGAAAGGCAAAAAGCAAAAGAACAGCAATGTACTACAGCCACTTACCAGTTGAAAGCTGTTTACCAGTTACTACCACTTAAACACCATCAACCCCAAAAGCAACAATTTGAATACCAATGAGGAAAATAAATCTCAAAGTTCAGGGGATTACTTAACTTTGGCTAGGAGAAAGAAGCTAGACAAAGAGGCATGATTATCTGGAAATGCATACACAGGGTTATAGTTTGGCGTGCTGGTTTTGTTAAGAGCTTTTGCATTATTTTTCCCCCCTTTCCTGTTTTGCTTCTCAGCATCTGATATTTTTTCACTGGAAAAGAAAGAAACAAAACCACATTGCACTAGATTGAGTGATTGAGTATTTTTATGATTTTTGGCCAAAACTCTCTCCAATAGAGCTGAATTACACCTATTTTGAACACTCTCATTTTGGATGAAAAACCTGATGCCCACTAGCTAGATTCTAAGCTGTCAGGACTCCAGGATTTAGTTCTTTCCATAAAATAACACATCCAATGTAGCTTTGTCTCATTTCAGTAAATAAGTAGAGAAGCACCTGCTAATGATACATAATTTTCACTACCTAAAAATTTTCCTTTTATGTAAGGTGCATGCAGTATCCCATAGAAGCTCTAAAACTTGACCTCATTTGCAGTAAATCTTAGAGGTTAAACACACACTTGAGACTCATTTTGTGCTGACCCTGAGGCTTTGTTTAGATTCACAGATCTGTCTATCTGAAAGTCTCCTGGTTTCCCATGTTAAAACTTAAAAAGTGACTGTATCAAGAGGTTTGACTGTATAGAGGTTCGATTGTATTGACAAGTACAGTCAATATATTAATACCACTGCTAGCACATCTCTCCTTCTGTAGTAACAGACATTTGCAGGAAGTTCATAAAAAGTGCTCAAGAACAGGAATTATTGTTTTGAAGTTTAAAACTTAAAAGTGACAATGCAATATTCATTTATTAGTTTAAAGATAATGAACGGCATACTCAAGTTGTGTTTAATGTGTTTAAATGTTACCCATTCCATTCACAAAACCCAAGAACTCAAAAGAAACCAGAATTAAAGTTACCACCTTAACTTGTTTCCAATATATCTATACACATTAGTGTCAGACTGTCTGATGCCACAAAAATAATCACAAAATATTTTTTGAATATGAAATTCATCGTTATAAACAGCATACGCCCCGATACACGTACATTTGTCCTCCCTGCATGTCAGGTAACTTTCTAGAAGACAGCTTCTATCCTGAGGTACCCCACTGCCCCAGTGACAAATGTGGCTGTTGACTGCAGACAATTAAGCTGTTTGATTAAAAGCTCAACAAATTTGTATGTAGTTTAATTAAGTCAGGGAAAATGCAATCAATAGACACAACTCTAGTTTTCTAGTTGAGACAGAGGGTTGACAGTCTCAAAATCCTATTACCTCAGTGAGGATGAGGTTAAGAATGCTCATTGTATACCACCTGTTGCTGTAAAACCAGGCAGTTAAATAACTGATGGAAACAAAACTTCACTCTTTGCTGCTATAGGGTGATCTCATTTACACAGACGAAACTGAATCTCAAGAGAAAGTTTAAAAAAATAAGCAGTCGTGAAAAAGAACTGAAACAAGAAGTTGAACCAAGTATGTTCTGATCTGTCTTATTAACCAAAACACTTCAATTAAATCTATTATGCAAGACTGCTTCACAGATTTCTTGGCAGGAAATTCAGGGGGGAAATAGGATAATTAGTATTCTAACTAATGAAAGGAAAGGATGATGGTTAATAAATTTGGTCAAGCACACTGACTCTAAAGGTACATATTAGTATTGAAAAAAGCAGAACAACAAGTCAACAAATTCCCTACATCCTAGGAGTACGTAGGGGACAAGAAGTCAACCCAAGTGACAAATTCTAAATCTTAGAAACTTGGTTTAGAGTTCAGATTTAAAACAGCAGCAGATGTTATTAACAACCAGAAAAAATGTTTTTATTTTATAAGTAGTGAAATTGTCTTTTCAAAACCTGTATGAAACATGAATTCCAAACAGATTTTAACAAACTAATTACCCAATCTGCAATCACATGTGCAATCAGTCATGTTTGCAGTCCTGGAACTTTAAATTTGAAATATCAGCTGAATCTAATCATGTAACCATCCATTTTTCCAATATAATCATAGAGAATTTAAGGTCGGCAGGAGTGCCTGTAAGTCATTTAGTGTAAACCCAGAATCAGAACAGAGCTAATTTCATATAAACCAAGCTGCCTAGAGCACTAAAGGGGATATGGTTATCAAGGACCATTTAGAAATCCTTCATTTTTGAGTACTATAGTGATGAATAAGAAAAGTTTAAAGAAAGAAGACACAAATTCAAAGTTATCAAAATAAATGAAAGTTTGTCTGTCTTGGGAGTAATATTAAACTGCATCTCCCAGAGGTTCTGGATTGTCCCTCTCCGGAGATACTCAAAAGCTGTCTGGACACAATTCTGAACGATGTGCTGTAGGGGACCCTGTTTGAGCAGGGAGGCTGGACTAGATTGCCTCCAGGGCTCCCTTCCAACTCTACCTGTTCTGTGTTATTTAAAAGTCTCCTGAGATAATCAAACTGAACAGTATTTACCATCACAGATGAGTCTCAACTCAGCGTCTTTCCACTGTCCTAATCTGTCAAATGCAATGGAATAATGGCACTTGGCAGCCTGGTGCTTTCATAGCCGTTATTGTAAAATATGGAAAAAAAATACAGAATTACAAGATAACATAAACTGGTCCCCTTCACCATCCCCTTCTTCCTTAGATACTGGAAAATTGTGACAAATCTGCTGATCATATTGTACTGATTAAAACTGGGAAGTGCTTAAGGAAACAGCTCTTCCTACACAATTTCTTCCACCCCTACCTCACTGCCCCAAAAAAATCCCAAACAAAAAATGTTGAAAAAGAAGTTTAATCTTATCGTTAAAACAAATGAAACTGTTAGATTTGGGAGACCAGTTATTGAGTCAATATAAACTTCCAAAAAAATCACAAAATCCAACATATACCAGCAATTGTTATCAAATTTTAAGTTCCCTAGTATTTTCCCCAGGCTTCTTTTGAAAATCTCAGTTTATACATTCCTTCTAAGATTTCATGGAAGCATTTAGGGCAGAGATTTGGGAAAGGAAAAGGCAAGAAGAAAGGTCAGAAACCATACAAGATGTATACATAGGTGAAAGAGCTGAATCAATCAACCATGCCTTGAAAGAAGACAAAACTGAGAGCTAAAATCAGAAGATGTAGCTACAGAACCCACAGTACATCCCACAAGTAACAAACATGGATGATATAAATATGGGTCACTTCTCCCTATTTCACCTGGGGATACAGACCTGGATTCAATTAATTCTTTTTCTTTATTGACAGAGTTGGGACATCTGCTGTTTCGATTTGTCTAGACAGGAAAAACTTTGAAAAATAGTGAGGGGAAACAAAAAAAATAGCTTCATAATTTTTGAGCCTTGGTGTTATCATCAGCACAAGTAATATTCAGTTTTATTCACCTTTGCACATGAAGGTTTCACTGAACCCAAAATTTAAGATTTGCTATCTTCTCCCATCTTATTAACACATTTCTGAGAAGGACTAGTCTCTATTCCAGCTTCTACCCATTTTATTCCTACAGCAGGGTAGTATTACTGTGAAAGATCCTAAAAAGTGCTCAGTGAAGAGAGACTTTCTCTAGCAATTTAGGATGCTGATCAAAATACCACAGCTCCTGGGAAAAATTCAGACCCCTTAGTCATTAAAGAGACATTTCCTGAGATGGAGAAATCACTTTTAATAGATCTGTTGTACTGGACAAAGCTTCTTTCCAAAAGCATCCTTCCTCTAGAAGGCAACTTACAGATGAGAAGTTGCATAATTTCCCAGGAAAGAAGTATAAGCAACATACAGAGAACACAAAGTGATATGCTCTTTCTTCACTGCAATGGAGTGAACTGAATAAGTGACCATCCAGCTCCAGGAAGCAGCAGGAATAGACCACAGTTAGGAACTGGTGAAAAGCCAGACTCCACCAAGCAAGTGTCAAAAATCTCAGGTTTATTTCCTTGTTAATGGTACAAAGGCTGGCAAGTTACAGTGCAACCAGATCCAGAATAAGAAGCTTGCATGATAATTAGTTTGATTTGAGATTAACCATAAATCCCTATCAGTATGAAACAATGGAAAAAGCAAGACAGTGAAGCAGAGGTAATACACGCAGTGCATAATTGTCTTGCCGCTTCAGAGGGAGTTGGGAAGAGCCTTAGATAATTTGCATCAGTTCAGTCAGAGTGGCCCAGTACAAAAAAATTACCATTTTCCTGATCAGTGTCATACTTTTTCATTTACAAGTTTTTTTTTCTCAGAAAGATATGCAGAGTGGGCTCTCAGAAATGGGCTTTTTTCCCATACATTGCTAACATAGACTAAAAATTAGCACATTACTGGACATTATGATAATAGTAGAGCCTAGTGCTAAGTCCTTTCTCAAGAATCCTTAATGCTGCACATGCACATTTCTACCTTTTGGAAAAAGGATTTTATTCTCTCACTTAAAAATATCCCACACAATCTTGAATTATATGTATTAACAAGGGGAATTCGAAAATATTTTTGAATTATTGTATTTAATAGCTTTTGCAGTAGAGACAAATAGTATTACTCTTTTTTTCCTTTTTTAAAAGATTTGCAGGACCCCATCTTACATGCACACACATGTGCTAATGGTAATATGAAAGGTTTTAATATATTGTCTCATTGTCTCATTGTCTTTTAATATAGTGTCTCATGTTAGCAGATGGCCCTTCAGGGCTGTGTTTTACTAGTTTGTTTTGCCCAAGAAATATTTGGCTGCAGAACTCCAGCATGTCATTGATTTTATTATGTTGGTGAATTATCTCAGAGTCTCGTAATACAAACTGCTTAGGCAGTTATTAATTTAATTTAATTTATGTTTTGTTATTACTGAAGAAACCTTTGTAATTCCCCACTGCTATCATTGCTTTTGCATCAATCCCTACTGATGGTTTTCAACCCATATCATTCTTGCCATCAGTTCATTTTCCTTGTTTCCTGTCCTTTTGGTGCTCTGGGTGGACTGGACATCCAGCTCAGCTCACATTTCAGCCCGGCTCTCCCTTCCCCTGGCCAGCACTGGTGAGACTCCCTGCCAGCCACCAGGCTCCGGGACAGGTGCCAGGCTGGATGTTCCTTTGCTCACAGGCTCCAGTGCCCCTGTGCCTCGCCGCGCGAGGCTCATGCACACACTGAGTGCAGGAGGGGAGAGTGAGTGAGACCACCCTCTGCTCCTCGCACAGGCACCTGGCACACCAGCAGCTCTTCCGGCCCTTCGGTCAGCTGCCAAGAGCACAAAACAAAACCTCCCAGGTCTGGAAAAACAAACACCACCAACCCAAAGCTCAAAATGCATACGTTTTGCACAAAGCTGAGTGTGATACATTTACTTCTAAATACAACTTATTCTAAACACTTTCAACGGTTGAACCAAAATAATTATAGTGGCTAAAAAAATCAAGGCTACTTTTCAGCCATATGTAGGTCATCCAGTGTTGGAACTTAAAACTCTCAGATCCACAACACAGTTGATAGGAATGACTGGAGGGGAAGCAGCATGTAGAGCAGTCCATATGGACAACATATGGTCCACCAGGAAACCACTAACTTTGTGACAGCAGCAGAATATTTAGCGTAAGAGATGTTTATACATGGCTCCAAGAACAAGAGTGAAGTCTAAAGATGGCAGGCAATATATCCAACTATAAAATATCCCATTAGGGTCAACTGTGGGAAGAGTACAGGTATGATCTCCTGCTAAAATATTAAATAGCAAAATGGACTACCATGCACAGGCACCTAATACAGTCAAGGATTTCTAGCATGAATTCAGTCTAGAGGCAGTGCACTGCAGCAATTTCTGTCTAAAAGACCACATATCTTAAAAAGAGATAATCACTGAAAAAAGACATGCCACATTTAGAAAATATTAGCCAATTAGCCAGAATTTATGTACTACCATATACAATGTTAAGCTTTATATACATCCTTTCCAAGAAGGCAAAAAATGAGAAAACTTTTAGCCATTAGCACAGAAAGTGCTCAAAATCATCCACCAAGAAAAGATCCAGTGAGCTTGGGAAAACTGTTTAGGTCAGAGGAGTTATAGTAATCTTCTATTCTTCTCTTAAAAGGTGATAAATGCTACTTGTGTCACATTTAAATATGCACAATCTTAAAATAGGAAAGAAAAAAATAAATTCAGTTTTCACAAATTCTTCAGGATCTTATAAATAAAAAGGAAAACAGGGTAGCACTGTTAGTGTCTATCCTAGTTCAGACAGGAACTAATTCATAAAGACAAAGCAAAAAAAAATGCTAGCAGGAAGAAAAATGTTTATGTGAACTACTGCAACAGCCAAAGCTGTTTGACATCTATAGGTAAAGACTCACTGGTGACTATTAAATCCAAATGTGAATCATAAATTTTGAGTCTGCCATCAGTTTTCATTTGATATGCAGAGAGGTCTGCAGGATTCGCCTCACTTCCTACGTGGGATAATCATTGTAAGTAAAAGAGAAAAATTCTATTCAGAACTCAGCTTGAAGCCATGTGTAAACCTACAGCTTTCAACTGTACAATGGGTCACTAACAGCTGCATCTCACAAGATAATAATGCAAAAAATCTTTAACAATTCTGAAAGCGTCTAAAACCCAAAGAGTATAGCTACAGTGTTTGAATGAGCTGTGTTGTTTTGAGCAGATAAAATAACACTTATTATTTTTTCTACATTCTGCTTTGACTAGACATTCAAAGTTTTTCAAGGAAGCCTATGATTTTCTATGAGCAAAAATTAAACTGAAGTTAGAATCTTTGGGACAAGGAGAATCAGAAGATATTCTAAGATAGCAATTTATTATTTCTTTCACATTTCTCAATTTCCTGAATTGAAAGACTATCAACAACAAGAGAAACTAAAGATCTCCCAGTTTACAGATGATTCCGCAGAACAGAGGACAGTGTGTGATTATCTTCTATCCTTACACTTCTATTTTGTTTGTCCCCTCTTTTTCGCCCTTACATCTCCTGTAAAACCCCATGCTTCAAAACAGAGTTCCTGTAGTGTGTATTAATAATATATTTTATAGAATGCACACTATTTTAACTATTCAGAGCGACACTCCTTGCCATTTCACTCATACATATACAGATACACTTTTACTGTATGTGTCAAACCTCTTTACATTACTGAGGTGACTCCACAAGTACATGTAAGTGGATACAACAGCCATTTCCTCCCTCCTTTACTTATTCTTACAAAATGCACTTGAGGGAGTTACCATCTCGTTTGAGTTCTAATGTTAGTGTTAACAAAATGGAAAAGCAAAGGAAATAGAGGAAGGGGAAACTCAGCAATCTGCTAAATGCTATCTTGCTTAAACAATATATTCTCTATGCATTCTATATGTATATATTCACAATCTGACTGACCTCTGTTCTCTGTTTTATAGGCTAGAGAGGATGAAGGTTAACTATCCCATAAAACTCTTGAATGCCAGTAGAAGAGATTCCTGGTTTGAACTGCAGGGTATGCAATGAATGCCTTATGGAAGTATCGGAGAATCAGCACACAATCAATTTCTTTTCCTTTCCCCTCACATATCTTAGTAGTAAGCAGTTATAAACCCTTAAAGGAAAGTGCTACCTAATTATGTCTTTATCAGCAATTCTTTATATTCTAGCTGCACAGAAGACCAAAGTTATAATTTAAATGCAAATTAATGAAGATAAGCCAAATACTCAGAGTTTTTAAGAAAATCCATTTTCTAAAGAAAGAGAACCATAAAAGAAGCTTAAGTATTAAGAAGCATAATTAACTTTGTTTTCAAACAAACAGATCTCAATTCAGGATGATGTAGTATTCAACTTTTTGACAAGAACTTGTGATTTCAAGTCATCAGTTAATTACACAGCAACTTGTCTGGCAATAAAATCCCTTTGACAGAAATCTTAAAGCTCAAAGATACTTTCCAGTAACAATTTCCTTCCATAGACTCAAGAGCATATGTTATGTCAAGATACAGATTTCTGAGTTCATAAAGTTCTGGAAGAGTCTTCAGGGATTCAAACGCATCCTACATTGTACAAAGTTTCCAGGCCCAGTGTTTTAATTTGAACTAGAACAGCAGGACAAAAAATATAATATATTTATGCTGAACTGGAAAAATTAAGGAACTAGGTGAAATTCACAAGTAGAAAGCCTCTGACCCACTCAAGTAAAGCAAAATAAGACAATTCATTGATAGGAAAAGGAGATATTAACAAGTGTTTAAATTGGTGAGTTTAAACGTGTTGTTAGTCTTTTTTAGATTGCAGAAAAATTTTGTGCATTTTTATAAGCATTATAGAAAAAAAATCGTTAACTGGGCAAACACATTGACAAAAATATTGTATGACAAACTAGGAGCACAAGAATCATTATTAACAAGACACTACTTTTTTGCTTTTTACTACTAGAAACCTAAGCTTCTACAACAAAAAGTCTAAAAGACTCTGGTCCTGTCAGCATTGAATAGTGGTGGGCTCCTTCTTCGTACCCTCACATGACACGTGTTTGAATACATACTATATAGAAAAGATACATTTATGCTGGAAGCTGAACCATCAGCTTCGGCCCCCTTCCAGACAGTACAGGCAAACAGACATAGCACAATCTGCTCATCCTAATTCAAATACAGAGAGATGAGACTGCAGCCATGGAATGCTTGCCTTACTTCTGCTGACAATGGAAAGTGACACCTGCAAGATATAGACAGACATTTCCACTAGCCAGCTCTTCTCAGGTGTGCTGAGCCAAGACAAGAGACATTGGGCAGAAACTGATGCACAGGAAATTCCACCTGAATATCAGGAAGAACTTCTTTACTGTGCAGGTGACCATGCACTGGAATGGGCTGCCCAGAGAAACTGTGGAGTCTCCCTCAGCGGAGATATTCCAGAACTGTCTGGACACAATGCTGTGCCGTGTGTTCTGGGATGGCCCTGCTTTACCAGGGAGGCTGGACCTAATGATCCACTGCGGTCCCTTCCAACCTGAGCCGTTCTGTGATTCTGTGGCTCTGGGATGAATTCCACTTGATTCTCACATATATAGTACAATTCCCTCATCCTTGCCATAACTACAAAAACTCAAAAATGAAAATAAAATAAATCTATTATTTTAGAAGTAAATGTAATTTGTACATTAAAAAAAAATCCTCCTGTTCAAAAATTATCAGAAATGTATTAAAAATCACTTCACTTAAAGAGACCATTAAAATGGCCATACTGTAAGTATCAAATAAAGTCCTACCCAAACTATAAAAAGTACTTTTACCCACACACTTAAAAAAGGTAGAACTGAAATTAGTGCATTCAAAAAGGAATCTGGTATCACTTGCATGTCATTGCATGCTTACGGATATCTGATATCAGTAACCAATAATGGAAATATCATTCAACTCCTGATTTAGAATTTAAATTCCTGATTTAATTTAAAGGGGCTTTTTGGGTTAAAATTCATCAACAATTTTAACTTAACATAAAGTTGAACTACTGTATGTATGTAGCTGGATGCTATTCAGTTTTTAGCTGTAGGCTACTAGTGTGTTTCTAACTGCATTTCTTTGGCTTCCTGATTCTTCCTGAAGTTTCACCTTGTCTTACAGAGGCTTCTCACAGATAATTTTTCCTTTTTTTTGTATTTCAAGTGATCACCTACATTAGAAAAGTCAGTGTGACTTCTCCAGCAAGAACTGTGCAAACTCAGTTCGTGCACCTATGCATTCATTACCACAGTTAAAGCCCAAGAGCTTCTGAGTAGTAGTAAGGGGTTACTAGAAGGGGCTACTGCTGCAGAGAATTAAGTCCTGTGCTTCCACATCACATGAATTCTTAAGTTCCCTCTACTAGACACCTAAATCTAGTAACTACAGTTAAACTTGCTGAAAGATTTTGGCATTTGTAGCATTTGTGGTTTTATTCTGCAAACCTAAAGCAAGTTACAGTAATTCTTAAGATTTGTATTGCTTCAGAACAAGATCTCTCAGTGCTAAAAAGTGAGCTATTAAGAGACAATGAAACTGACTTTAGAGCAAAATTACATGTACTTCAGTGTAGCACTTTCTTTCAAGCATATCAAAGAGTCTCAAAGTCAACTGGACTGTTCAAGTAACAGTGTAAGACACTTATTCCATCCACTCCTTGTCAGCATTTCAGCATGATTTTCATCAAAGGAATTTAATTCCTCTTTTGTGCAGGAAAGGATAAGAATATGTGTAAATGTGAACAGAATTATGCTCACATACAAATATTTCTGTATGCTTGAATAACAAACTATTGGATACACTTAGATGTTGTTCTCTTCTATTCTGAACAATAAAAAAGTGTCTTGAAACCCAGAAATAAAGCCTAGTTGCCAATATACCCCATGACAGTCATGGAATGTAGGACTTCAGGCCGTCTGCAACCTTGTAAAAGTAACACTCAGGCTAGCTCTCCATCTTCCCCTGATTCCCACACATCTTAAGTGCTGAGCTCTCCCCTACCTGCTGCAGTCCAAACAGCCAGCCTTCTTCACATCATCTTATCTATTAGTTCTCAATGCCAGCCCAAAACTAATCGTTCCTTCAGGTGCATCAGGTGGGAGTGGAAAGAACAGACAAAAGCAAGTATTTCTGCTGTGCAATAGAATGCAAAAGCTTTTGCAAAGAGGTCTGGTCCCCTTCTCTTCCTTCCCTGGCACATTAAAAGCTAGGAAGGATGAAAGTCAATCTCTGATCTTCAACAGTGGTATAGGGTCACCTTTAGAGAGAGGGTGCATCAACACAGCTCTTATTTTCTTCCTGGAACAGATCAAAGCCACAATGGACAGAAACCTCTATAGTAATTTTTTCTTTGTCTCCTTCAAGTAATAGATAAAATCTGAGAGAGACAAAAAGACAAAATAAATAAGCCTCCCAAGACAATTCCAACTAAAACAGCTCTTTCATGTTCCAGCCTTAAAATTACATGCAGTTTGGGCCTGAATATATGTGGCAAAAATACTGCAACATTAAAAAAACCCCACCAATTCCACTTGTGTGCAAAGGGAGCAGAGGCTGTTTTGCACCTCTGAGGGTCCACCCTCACACGTAGGGAGGCCAAGTCTGTCTTCCCTCTCACTTTTTAAAGACAAACTGCAGGGAACAGCAGTAATCACCATGAAGCAGTAACATTTAATACAAGAGGGTTTAAGTGACTCCCACATGTCCTTTTATCGCTAGAGAGAATAAAAATGAAATATATGTAAAGTCGAATGTTTTTTCCTCCTGCATTACTTAAACCAATTGTTTTGTTTTAAATAAAAAGAGCACTATGACAATGTACTGTGCAGCTCTTGATTCCTTCTTTGGCTGCTATGGCAGATAAATAAAAAGAGCATAATATCCAGTCCACCTAGACCTAAAAAAAGAAACAATAAGTTAATTATGTCTTTTTCAAAAAGAAAGGGAGATGAAGGATAGATTTAAATGTTACCAGAAGAAAGTAATCACGTTTATTATTCTACCAGAAAATATCCCAAATACATAAAGAACAAACCCCACAAATAAATAAGCAATTACTGTGTTGTACAAACAGTTAACTTCTAAATAAATCTTGCTCTTCCTATGCATGATTTAACATACTTAGATAGATGCTTTGCTTGGGTAAACAAGATTGACACACTCAACTGGAAACCCCTGAACTGGATCACACAGCACAGATTTCAGTCTTAGGCTGTAACTTTGATTTTATGTGCCTGCAGAGATCTCCCCTGTCACCACACCCCACCCCACCCCACTGTCCCTCTATCCCAGGCAATGACCACCGTGACCAGTGCAGGGTGTAACTTGAAAAAGGTCCTGGAAATACCTCTGCAGGCCAAAGATTCAAAAGCATGACAAAAGAATGTTCCCTGTGTACAGAAAAGGTATTTTGCCATCTACATAAAAAAAAAAAAACCCTTGTTTTAGACAAGTTATTGCATGGGGTGTCATTGCCCAGGCATTGACCATGGGAGGGTGCAGGGGTGGCCTCTCTGAGGGGAGGTCAGGGCTGCCCTGGGATGGACACAGCCAGTTCCAGACAGCTCCAACCCACCCTGCACAGGGCATGGCTGAGCCCCTCGGGCATGCCGACAGCACTTCTGGGAAAAGGCACACAAGAACGGGCAGAACATTGCACAACAGTACAGAAGGAGGAAAAAAGTGTGAGAACTCGTCCTGTGACACTCAGGTGAGAGAAGTGGAGAAGGTGCTTCAGACCCCAAGCACAGAGACCACAGTGCAGCAGGTTGTGCCCAACAGCTCATGGAGACCACTCTGCAGCATGTGATATTCTCTGAAGGACTGCAGAGCCTGGCGAAGACCTATGGCTGGGACAGGGAAAAAGTGTGAGGGGGAAAGAGGAGCAGGGAGAAGTTGTCCTGTACTGATCACAGCCTCCATAACCCTTCCCACTGTGCTGCTCAGGGTGGGGGAGAAGAGGTAGATGAGCTGGAAATAAAGAAGTGATAATGAGCCTGGGAGAAAGATGTGCTGCAGTAGGAGTGGAAGGCATTTTAGTTTTGACCACCGTTTCTCACCATTCAACTTTTGTGATTGACCGTACATTAAATCAATTCTCCCCAGTCAAGTCTGTTTTGCCTGTGATGGCAACTGTTAAGTGATTTCCCTGTCTACCTCAAACTTTTCCATCTCATTTTCTTCTCCTGTCCTATTAAGAAAGGGAATGAGAGAGCAGCTGGCTGTATGTTTGGCAGCTGGCCAAGGTCAACCCAGCAGAGCTATAAAACTCTAATTTCTGTCTAGTTAATCAAGTCTTCTGCAGCAGTGTACCCTGAAAAACCTCCAGAAGCTAAAACCTCCCTCTGCAGCCAAAACCACAAGGTACTGGCCTGCCCTCTGACACAGCTAACAAGCAAAGAGAAGTTACAAAAGAAAACTACAAACAGCCACTCTGCCTTTGCCAGTGTCGTCATGCCATGTGTTTCCCCCCAGATCAGTGAGGCCACCCTACTCAGCTTAGGGCATCACACAATCGTAGAATAGTTTGGGTTGGAAGTGACCTAAAAGATCATCTATCCCCAACCCCCCTGCCATGGCAGCAACTTTCCACTAAACCAGGTTACTCAAAGCCCCACTGACCTCGCCTTGAACACCTCCAGGGATGGGAAGTCCAAAATTTCACCAGGCAATCTATTCAAGTGCCTCATCAATGTCAGAGTGAAGAATTTCTTCCTAATGTTCTAATGTAAATCTACCCTCCTTCAGCTTAAGGTCACCCCCCCTTGTACTATCACTACATGCCCTTGTAAAAATTCCCTCTCCGGCCTTCCTGTAAGCACCCTTTAATACTGGAGACACCAGAGAGCAAAGATGATTTAGAAAAAGGTGATCTGATGAATGAAGAGAGTGAGAGGGTGGTGAACAGTTCAAAGATGAAAACTGGGTAAAACAGAACTAGAGGTGGGTCCAGTTGCACAAAGCTAGAACAGGACCTGGAGGTAGAATGGGTAAATGGAAAAAGACCAGTGCAAGGAGACAGGACTGACAGGAGAGCTCCATTACAGGATGACTTTTGGCAGAAAAGAAAAATTAGTTACGAAAATGAGTAAGAACTGGGTGGAAAAGCCCTCACAATTCAATTTGGCGAAATAAGCAGGGCTGCTGTCTGTGCGATGCCTGCCCTATGGCATATCCTTCAACATGTCCAGGAAAAGTAGCAAGGTTGTCCACCATGGCTAAACCAAAGTCATATTCCAGCCTTCACTGGAAGAAAATTCCTCCCTCCCAGGCACATGGGCAGTTAGGGTATTTTGCACAGTGATCTTATTACTGTTAAATCCCCTCTGACAGGGAGTGACCAGGCAAGGGGCAGAAAAAGGGGGCCCAGCAGGTGATGGAGCAGCCTCAGAGTGCGGAAGTCTGGCTGATGCTTCCCCCATCGCTACTGCTGGCCGCGGCATGTGGCACACAGCGCTCCTGCATGGAGGGCACCAGCCACGTCTGCCAGCAATGTCCTCTTCTGAGCCGCAACCCTTCCTAAAGCTTCTCTTCTGCTTTTTCACTGGCATTCAGGCCTGATGCAAGCCTGGACTTCAAGAAATATTTAGTTATTCCTCCGCCAAGCTTTCTACACCATCTGAAGTGCTTTAGACCACTGTGTTACAAGTAGTAATTATTTGAAAGATTACATCTCAACAATACTTTTGTTTATCCCTCTGAAACAGTTAATTATTTTCATCCCTTATCAAAGTGAACTCTGGTAGCAAAGAGTTTGCAGAGCAGAGTACTAGGCAGGTCACTGAAAGCATCTCTACCCTTGAGAAACAGCAGCTACATGGAAGGGAGAAGGAGCTCTTACAAATTCTCAAGTGCCAGGTCTTAGAAGGATGTTATACTTGAACACAGATTTTGCAGTAAACAAAAAGAGAAATCGATACAAATGCTACATTATGCCCATGGCATTCTTGTTCACACTTTGTAATAATCTTCTCTAAGCACCTGCATCTCTGTGCTGAAGTTCATATTCCAGCTAAACAGAAGTTTTTGCTCAAAAAGATCTATGGATAACATCAGGGCTTTGTCTTGGTTTTTAAACAAAAAGCCATATGATGACCTATGAATATAGTTTCAGGGTACACAAATGTAGGTTTAAAGTTCTGACTTTTATGTGTTTTTTTTAAAGTAAAGCCTGTTATTCTTTGTCTCCAAAATAAACTCATCAAGCTGACCAACTTGCAACAACAGTGGTAGAGAAAGAAATACACAGGGATTAAAAAAAAAAAGAAAAATAAGAAAAACCTGTGTAATATAAATGACAAAAGCACCATTATCTCAGGTACACTTAGATTCTACAGTGGAAGCCAGTCTTCTATCAACACAGGAAGAAGTTAGTCAAGAGCTCAGCGGTAAAACTTTCCAGACCCCTTCTAACCAGAAATTACAGCACCAGAAATTTCAGAATGGTGCACAGCTATTACACTGTCCCAGGGGTGACGCAAGTGAGCACAGTTCCCGCAGAAAAGAGAGATTGTGAACTCCATGGCAACATAAAGATAATAGAACACAACTGGCCATTGAAGGAGTTATCAGAAACATGAAGAACACTGAATGTATATTCCACTATTTCTTTGTTCTTGCAGATTTAGCTCCTGATCTCTAAAGGCAGCACATTACTTAGATATTTTTATGTACCTTAAGCTACATTCCTTAAATAATTCATATTTACAGATGTGCCGCTCTCAACAGTTTGAAACTCCTTGGAAATCTAATCTGGTTTTACAAGATAGCCAGCTGAAAACAAAAGCAAAAAACCACCCAAAATGAGTAATTCTTTAATGACAATTCTAATTCTGCTCTAATGTTACTAACATACAGAAATTTCATATCATGATCTTTCCTGACATTAGAATTCACTTTAATCTTTATGTCTGCTACTTGGAATGGAACACTGATTCCCCAAGGCATTGTCTCTGATCTACAAAAAGTCAAAGCTTGCAAGAAAGCAAAGCAGTCTCATAAAGGCACTAAGTTTTTCTTCGAAAAAAACTTGAAGGTTTTAAACTTTAAAAGCCCATATGCCAAGAAAGTTTGCTTTTAAAAACAGCAAAAAGGAGGTAGAATTTCTGTTCCTTCGTTAAAGACAAACCTAAGATAGCATGTTGTGAAGAATGGAGTTACTATGAAATGTTTCAGAGGCAGCAAACTACCTTGAAAGACTTTTCCAGAGAAAGACTGCAAGTAAGATTAATACTCTTGAGAAAGGAGAAAGCAAACAAATTGTAAAAAGCCTAAGATTCTACTTTTCAAATTACTATAGGTAGAACAAGTGTTATCATCTCCTGAGATCTAACTTCATGAAGTTAAGAACTAGACACACCAATACCTAATGCCTAAGCTGAAACAGCAGTGCTGCATGCAGTAGCACTTCTTTTCAGTCAGAACATTATAGGGGAAAACATCTTTTCTAGGACCACTCAATCCAGCAGAGGGGATGAAAAGGAAGGGAAACTCATCATGATAGATTGCTTCTTCCTTCAATGCAACATTTCTGAACCTAAAAATATGAACAGGCAGGCAACCAGCACTGAAAAACCAAACAAAAAACAAAAGAAAGACAACCAAAAAAACACCCCAAGCCAATAAGCTAGTTACTTTAAATGAAATAGGGCTCTTCTTCAGGGAAACACAACTTCCAAGTGATTTTTTAGAAAAAAAATGTAAAGGTATTTTGCTAAATAAGGTTTAATGAAATTTCCTATTGAATTAAAAACACAACTACTCTTTTATTTGAATATGATAGAGCAAGTTGCAAGAGGCATATAAGAGCAAAATAATTGGAGCAGGTAATTAGCAACATTAAACACAAGGCAAGATACAAAAAGAAATTATCATATTTCTTAAATAAATATACTTGCTAATTCTAACAATTTTATTATATCTATGATAGAAAATTTTATGTTTCCAGTTGATAGAATATTCATCTTTATTATTCAAGTGTATTGGGATAAAATTGTCTTGGCTTCTGATAGCACAGTATGCATTCAAATTTAAGGCCTAATAGTATTTCAGGTTCCTGCCCACCAGGTGAAAAGAGTTTGCCTACAGCACTGTACTAGAGCTGCACTGAAGTATGCACAGAAACAAAGATTCATAGAATCACAGGATAGTCTGAGGTGGAAGGGACTGATGAGCATCATCAAAGTCCAGCTGCTGGCCTGGCACAGGACACCCACGCCCACGTATCTGAGAGCATTATCCAAACACTTCCTGAACTCTGGCAGGCTGGTGCTGTGACTACTTCTCTGGGTGCAGTGACTTCTTCCTTGGGAAGCTCATTCCAGTGCCCAGACACCCTCTGGGTGGAGAATCTTTTCTTAATACCCAACCTACTTCACATTGATAGAGATTCGCCTTTTCAGAAAAGTCCTTGAACTTCCATTAGATCAGAAACTTTTAATTCCCATCATCTGGCCAAAATTAAATTGGGTAGCTTGTTCCTGTTGTTTGTTCCAGCGAATATGAGGATTTCAGGAAGTGGTGCTGTTTTAATAAGAAAAAGCAGAGGTTTCTTAGGGCCTCTCCCCCACTTTCCCCTCTATGTGCAAGCAAAATATTGTTGTGTGAGTCATATTCTTTTTGGATTTGATGAATTCTGGTCTGAAGGAAGTGACTCCATGCAAAACATGATGTGGTAGCACACCAGAAAAATGAATACCCACATTCAACTCCAGAAACAGTCTATATTGCAAACAGTTTGGCAACATTTCAGGATACAGGATATATTTCCTTTTAAGAGAGTCACTTTGATATTCCTCACCACAACTTGAGTGACATCCCAGGTCAGCATCTCCCACTAGCCAGAGACCCAGGCAGCTGTGTTCCACCAACACTGCCCACAGCTGGAGAACTCAACTCATGAGGAATTCTCCTCTAGACCTACAGAAATTTTTTTACCCTCATAACAGTGGTCAAACCCCTGAACACAGGTCCAGAAAGGTCAATGTCTTCACTGTTGAAGATGTTCAAATTCCTCCATGTGCTCAGTGGAGATTTCACCCAAGTGAGGAAGTTGCTTGTCACTCTGCAGCACATGCCTTATAAATATCCCAAATGAGTGGATAACTTAATGAATGAACTGATGCACACATGACTGTGCCAACCAAACTACCCTTAACTAAATGGGACAAGAGTGCCCAAATTTACTTATCACCTTCCCAAGCTTGTCTTTTTTGCATGTGCAAACTCATCTCTTAGTTAAATACAGAACTGAAAATTAGCTAACTCATTTCTGAATCACTGATTACATCCATGACAATATTGCCACTTTGACATTACAGCACTTGAGAACAAAGCCTCTTTGTGTATGAAGTGAGAGAAATAATCCTATTATGTGGAAGATTTTTAAATCTACAATAATTAGTACATTCCCTGCAAATTCTTTATTCTTTTATTTATAAAATATACGAAGAGTGGTTGGAGTGCACAATAATGTAAGGCACACAGATTCATTTATTGCATGTAGGACACAAAAACTGTATATTTACTAAAAAGGCTGACACAAAACTTTACATCTCTCAGTTTCCATTCTGATACAGAATCACAGGTTACAAAATACTCTGAAAGTGGAGCATTTTATTACCCAAAAATGACAGATGTTTCTGGCATCATGACAAGATAGCAGCATGCTCACAGCATCCACAATAATCCAGAATTTGTAGAAAATCCACACTTAAAGGGGGCTAACACTTAAGGAACAATGGTCCTCTCACTTTAGAAAATAGCATTCTATGTAAGCGAAGAAAAAACCCAACCTTTTTCGTAACAATATATAATGAATTATTTAATCATAAACAGTATCAAATGATAGAAAAATAAGGAAAATAAATCAGTATTCTGTGAGCCTTTTGTAAACGCTACCTCATCTTTTGACAAGGAATTTTCCCCCAGGATTTGATCTCTCTTCCTGCTACATTTTCGAGCTGTGCAAATAATGCAAATTCAGCCTAAATTTCTAGCAACAAGGACTTCCAGGAATATTTACCTACAAACAACTGCTACAAAGTAATCTAAAATAAATAATTAAATCAGATTGATGACTATGTTGCTTATATATGGTGAAATCCCAGAGTCACATGTTAAAGAATAAATTCACACTCTTCATGAGCCATCTGGTTTAAAGTCAAGTATTTTCTCCTCCACCCAGAAATCTTGTATAAACATAAGGATAGCAAGTTATTGTTCTTTCAAAATGAACACACCTAGCAAAAAATCCAAATTCCCTCCAAGACAGATTCACAAACACATCCCTATCTGAACAGAAGGGTGAAAGAAATATCAAAAAAGAAGGTATTTTACAATCTGGCTATGGTCTGCTATTGCCACACACCTAATTATCAGTGCCCATTCACATTGGTCTGACTTCATTCAAATAACACTGAAGTCCTTTCATCACCTCCAGGTGCTCTTAAGCGACATATCAATTAGTAATTGCTAAGATGAGCTTCTTATTAGCTCAACAGGCATTTTAAAGTCAAATAATAACAGATTTACCTCAGACAACTAATGTTTGATGTCACTGTATTAAATCACCCAAATCTTTTAGATGCTTGTCTCTTCTCTAACAATGGATTTTATTTTTACAGTCATAAACAGCAGGCTCCCAACCACCAACAGTTTTGTAATTTCTATTCATTTTGCACAATTCAAGATAAGTTAGTATCTTGAAAGCAGAAGAGCTAAAAGAGTGAAAAGTTTGTGAGGTTCCTCTTATTCATGTCTGATCTTCAGAGGCACCGTTTTCAAAACAGGTACAACATTTTAAGTTAATTTTGGAAGAAATACCCTTTACTAGGAAACAATATACTACCCAAACTAAAAGTATGCTTAGTTATGGAAAATTTTGCCAAATGAAATTTTTCCTTTGCTAGTGTTTCTAAAGTTTTCTTCAAAGTCAAAACATTCAATCAAGTGTGTTCATCACCATCAGTAAAGGAGGCTTCCCCTAGATCAAATTATTCCCCCTTTCATCTGCCTATCCTTACTCCATATATTGACTCCTCTGCCAATACTTTGACTACTGAAATATAGTTATAAAAACTACAGACTACATGATCTCAAGTAATTCATTAAAAAACAGCAGTTAGGATGGGAGTTGTACTTCTGCAAAGCATGTCATGAAACTTTTGCAGTTACAGCTGCATTCCGAGGTCTAACTTTCAAGAGAACTGTAAAGAGAGTTGTAAAGATAAGAAAAGACAAGGGACACATAAACTTCTACCAGAAGTGTTTCCCACATTCATCAGTAGGTCTTTAAAAAGTACTACTTCCAGGGAGAAGGAAACCACTGAAACAAAGGGGAATGTGGAAATCTCTGAGTTTAGAAACAAACCCAGAACTGTAAACCCAACAACTGACTACAAACAGTCAAAAATTGACAAGTTTTCATGTCACAATAGTCCATGCTCAATTTTACCTATTTTAATATGTTTGGCTCCTTGGCCATACCATATTACATCCCTCCTGATAACTTGGTGGAGCTAGCAAGTAACATTTGCACACTCTAGGAGACAGAAATTCATAGTGAAAGGGGGCACAGCACTATTCAGATCTGTGTAGATTAGGAAAAACCATATAATTATATAATTTTAATTCTGCACCAATTATGATTTCATTTCTTGATTTCTGCTTGAAGGAAATGGCCAAGAAAATTTTCTCACTCTTTCTGATGCTGGCAAAGCTATTAAATTAAAATAAAATTAAATTTAAAAAACTAAATTAAAATGTTAAAGTTTACCAGCCTGCTCTTTTTTTTCCTCTTTTTCTTCTAATACCTACTGCCTTATCATTGCAGAATGGTATAATTTTTCTCAAAATCTACCACTTAAAAGGAACAATCTCAGAAATGTTTATTTCAAAGTGTTGCATAATGTCATTATTAGCATTTTATTTCAAATCATGACTCATGGACATTCATTTTGAAAGGCTACAAAATAAAAGCACTAGGAAGCATAGAGTGAGAGACCAGGGCAATAATGAAAATGAGAGTGGAAATCAATAAAGAGAAAAGAACTAGAGCAGTGAGACCTGGACTATATCACAGACCATAATTCACTGGTGACTAACTTAGACTGAATGCTAACAACTGAATGCTGGCAGGAAAGCATTTGATCAAAACCTACATGACAGCACAGAGCTCAAAAGGCAAATCAAGCAGGTCTCTCTAAACCTACTCCAATTAGAGCTTAGATGTGTGACCATTTTTTTGTTCCCTTCTTAAAGATAAAAAGAAAAAAAAAAAGAAAAAAAAGAATAAAATAGTCTTAAAGCTATTACTCTCCATAAATGCTTAGTTACAACCTCACAATATGTTCACAGAGCATCTACTTGTGCAAAATTCCACTGAACCACAGAAGTTTCCCTGCTCAAGTCCCCTGAAGGCCAGGATCTGAGCAGGGCATAGCACATGGGAAACAGGGAAAAGGTTAAGTAGTTCCAGAACAGCACACGTATTTAATAACATGACAGCAGACCAGATGACATCAGATGTTTGTAAGGGAACAATGAAAGGAAGTTGGCTGAAAGCCTCTCAGCCTTCTCAGTTTAAGTGAGGAGTAAATTCTTATCTTTGATCCTGCAAAAGTTACCTAAGAAAACTTTGTTATACACTGTACTGGTGGTTTATGTATCTAACCAAAAGGCAAAAGAACAGGATTCCTGATCTCCATCTCCCCCACTGTCACAGAAAAAAAAATGGCACAGTGATTAGGTACGTCTCAGAGAAACTGAGCTGACACTTAATACATAGCTATTGCACCATCAGCTACGTCTGATATTCTGGAGATGCAATTTCCTTTTCAAACTTCAGATAGAACACAACTTTCAGTATTTCTATTATTTTTAAAGTTACAGTAGAGAAGGAATACTTTGATATTCTTCCTGTTCTGCACAGAAGGCATAATGATGAAGGATCAAAGAATACAAAAATCAGAACTTCCAGAGAGAGAGAGGTTATTCCTTCCTCTAACTCCCAGTTACTCTAACTCCTCTAACTCTTCTAATGAGACTACCAACTTAATTTGACAAGATGCCTCTTTTCCCCTTTCTTTTCTTCCTTCTGGTGGAAAGGACCAGAAAACACAAGCTTAAATCAGAAAAGACATATATGTCAATCCACAAAATCCAGTACAGTTGAGGAGTGTGAGAAGTGGAAGAGTTGTGATGAATGAGGTTTGCTTAACTTTGTTCCTCAGATGAACAAGAACCAGACTTTCAAAGTTATTCATTTGGTCACAAGCACAAGCACTATTCTCAAGAAGCACATAAAAAATGACTGACCTTCAGAAAAAAAATTCACAGTATATACTTCATAACAGCTTTTCCTAAAATTATTATTTGGAAGTGCTGAGTAGGAGTAAGGCAGACAGGCCAAGGTTCCTTGCAACTTTACAATGCTGGGAGATGCCTGAATTATCACACTACAGGCAGAATAAAAGATGACATAGGGCCATAAGTAACTCATTCTTGTGCTCTATTCAACCACCTAGTTGTGATGCCAAAGGAAGGAAAGTTATTTCAATGGGTTTCAAAACAAAAACACTGGCTCAATATTTTAGAGGGAAGGATTAACTCCAAATGCTGCTGTCATACATGTAATTCATGTTACACATGACAATACAAGCATTGAAGTCATATGCAAAAGTATAGTGAAAATTCACAAGTCTGGTCACATTCTATAGAGAAATCATGTCCTATGTCCTAACCATTTAACCTCCTGCAGTGAACAAAATGCTTGACCTAACATGTTTCATAATCTCTGCTCTGCAGTATGCCAAATGTGGACAGGGCAGAACTCCAAAACCAGCCTTTTTAGAAGCTTACCGGACAACCAGGAACACAAGAATATTGATGACAGTTGGGCTAAAAGCAAATTATAAGGAAGACACACAGTGTGCAAGTGAATTAATACAAATTATGGTACTGAACACGTTTTGCTCTTTATCACCACAGCATTTAATTATTTTGAGAGCTTGCCGATAGGCATTGTTATTGAACACAAATCTGGTCTCAGCAATCTGCATTTTTTTAGGAAGATCTCTTTAGCCTTCAAACTAAGAAGTGGTAATTTATTCTCCGTGTCAAGGAATAAATAGGAGTTAGTCAATTCAGCCATCTGAAGAGTTGAGAGACCTGAATGAGGCAGTGTGCAAATCCTTTAGAAGAGTCTGAAAGTTGTCCAGCATCGACCAAAGTACCCTCCTTCCCAAAAGAGGGCAGCACGAGTCTATACGCAGAGGAGCATAGACTCCTCAGGACAAGGATATAAAAATAAGGTTAGAGTCAGGAGCAATATCTGACCCAAAACGGGAAGGATTAAAAACTCACCAATTTAACCACAATTCTATAAAATATGATGAAAATCAAATAATCTGTTTTCTTTTTATTCTTGCTTTCTGTCTAGAAGAATGCTGTAGCTCCTACTAGACAACAGTTACATAGTACAGATACTGCCATGTAGGGGAAAAAAGACTCCCAAAAAATGTGAGGGTAACTGTTAAATGAGAAATAGAATGAAAGGTAGCTGAAAACTGACCCTAAATACAGTGTTTCCATGTTGTTATGACAGAGAGAACAGGAACATGGCTATAAATATTCTGAATCTGAAGACTGATATTGGCATTCAGGGTTGGGATGCACTAGCATACAGAGTGGATTAATAAAAACTTATTGGATAAAAAGATGTATGGGGAAACAGCCACCACAGGAGCTGTGGTAACAGAAATGGGATGAAATTCAGCATCCCAAACTCCAGGCCAGGACTCACAACCACTTCTGCAAGATTTTTGTTCTCCTTGGCTGCTCTGAGCTGAAGGCTCAGATGCACTGCCTTAGAACACTCCAGGCACCAAATTAATGTGACATGATAACAAGGGGACATTAATTCCAGCAGCAAAACCTACAGATAAAGGCAGTTAGGATACTCAGAGAAGAAGAGAGACTACTGCCTGTGGGATGGTTCAGACCTTGGATTGTTTCATATAGCAGAATGACGTGCCATCCTCTACTAAATCCTTCAGGAAGGAAAAGCTGTTATTACAGCTGAAGGGCTGAGCTGACAGAACAGGAAGTGGGTATAAACCAAACCTGCAAATCCATTTGTCAAAGAAACAATAGTCTCACAACTATTAGTGTAAGGAAAAAGAGTAGCAATACCTACTAAGTGAATTTCACCTGCTAATAAAAGAGAAAAAATGTCTTATTTTTGGACATGAGACTGACTCAACCCAGGAGGTCCCTTCCCACTTGCAGTTCAAGTATGACACACAGTAACTTGCCTGTGTGTTGAATACATTCATCAGCTTTGAAATAATTTTGCAATATAAACTTTCCATCCCACAACAAATCCACAATTTAATTCTGCCATGATATCTGCTAGCATGCTTACTTGGTGTACCTGAGGCACAGCAGCTTTGCTAGCCTGGCTTATTACATATTCTGTCAAAGGCACAAATACAGTAGCAGAGGTCTTTGGCAGCATACATATCCCCTGGTAACTATCTGGTGATTCAAAAAAAATCTTGTGAACGGGCAGGGGGATAAAATACCTGTTTTCATGCAATGTATTGAGGGAAAATCTACAGCTCTCCTATCTGTGCCACCTTTCAAAAAAGCTCTTACTTTGGTTTCCTAAGTCGTATGCGCACAATTCACAAATACACATATTAAACTGTTTAGAAGCTACTAAATGGTGTCCCTAACTCAGACTACCAAATCCTCCTCAAAACAGGATTAGTTTAGTCCATCTTGATCTTTCTCACTCTTCTGCACTGATTGCACAAATTTATTTACTTGCAACAGGAAAAAAAACCAAAAACAACACCAACAACAACAAAGAAAAAAAAAAAAACAAAACAAAAAACCCCCATATTATTTCAATGCTTTATTTGGTTTAAAATCATTAGGCCCAAAATTAGAAAGTGACTTACAAGTATTTTAAGACAATTTTCAATTTTGGTACCTTAAGTACAATTTTTTTGTTTTACTTATTCATATGAATGACTGTGGTGAGTACATGCAACCTGACACCTGCCTTACACACAGAAATGCACATCCTGTTCAAGGATGAGTTCACTCCATTGACAAAATGACTGAGTTCCTGCCTGAATCTTTCAGCCTTTCAGAAAGGAAAGGTTAGAGGGTACCTATCTTATTCTGATGTTATTATGCAATTCCGTTCATTTTCCAGGCTCACCACTACTATAGATTGAAATGGATTTGCATCACTGACCATCTGTATTGCTCAGAGCTTCAGCTTCTCACACCTCTTCACTCAGTCTCTGAGAAGATTTATTACTTCAGCTATTAAAGTCAATAGGCATTACCCCATTTATTTTATTAGCACTGACTGAGACAGTGCTAGTCTGGCCACCAATATGCAGCAGCTGTTCCATCCAACCACATCACCACTAAAAATAAAATAGACCAACTTCTTTTCTTCCTGAAAAGAAGAAAAGAAAAAAAAAGAATAGAAAAAAAGAAAAAAGTGACTTATGATGGCCCAGTTGGCTGCTCTGTAGCCTCACTAAAGTCAGACTGAGTAAAAGGCAAGCACTATATCCACAGTTGTGCAGTGCAGGAGGAGAATTTTTTCTTACTTTTTTTTTTTTAAACCACACAATCGACACAGCGTTTTTCTTATTGGAGTAATTATTTTTCTGCTATAGGAAAAAACCCACAAATTTAATCAAATTAGGAAAATAAATTATTCTTCACACTAAGAACACATAAGCTTCCAAAGCAAATGTCTGCAGCCAAGGTACAAATCCATCCTAAATATAAAATCAAGGAAGATATTTAAGTCTTATGCCTGTAAAACTTAAAGAGCAGAAATATAATACTAGAAAATCAGTGTATTCATCACGATAGGGCACACTGACCTAGCACTAAGGAATCAGATAAATTCTAAAAGCTCAGTATTAATAAAATATAAAATCTTTACTATTAACACAATTCATATGAACATCTTTGCTTCCTAAGGTTTAGGAGTTTCATCTTTGAAAAAGCTACAAAAGCCAAGGCAGAAATACAGATCAGCAGGGTTTGGGATATTGGATTTGTTGGCTTGGTTTGGTGGATTGGGAGTGTGTGATGTTTGCTTTTAAAGAAATTAAATGGCAATTTACAGGTTCTACTACAATAAACAGAAGAAATAAAAAACATTCCTGAAAAAGTAGTAGTATTAAGTAACTTGTATTTCAGTATTTTATGCTTAATATTTTATGCCTAACTTTAAAACCACTGAGATCATAACATGCAGTGCAGCACTCATTCTAATTCCCTTTTATAGTACCTATAACTTTTTTCCCTGCCTCTCTCATGCAGACACACACTCTCCTCCCTTAGATACATATATAAAATCCCACACAAATGCACACTTTTCACATCCCATAGAGAATCTGGCAGAACCACAGCATGCCGGGAAGCAGGAATGCACCACCAACAGCAGGATTCTCTTCCTCTGCCATGGATCATGGTCATGGTTTCACTTTGAGCACACAGGAGTCAGCTGTGTTCACGTCCTTCCAGGATGTGAACACATTCAGAGTTACAGCATATAACCTTACAGGACCAAACAGATACTAATCAATTCATTGCAACACACAAACTGATGGGACCAAAGAGATACCGATGAATCTATTGAAGCTCAGAACAACTAAAAGACACTGCAAAGGACATGGCTCTTCTGGTTCTGGGCTTGGTCCCTCTGTGAATATGAATTCCACATAAAGAGGGGCTGACCACAGTGATCACAGATATATTGTTGAGAATTAAATGTCGTGCCTGTCTTAGACAGACATCACACAGCAGTGGGTTGATTGCCCAGCCTAACTCCTTCAAGACCCATGACCCCTTCATGTGCATCCCAGCACTCTGGGGTACCTGCAGCCTTGCACCTCAGCCTCCAGCAGAGACTTAGAACCAGTATAGGAAATTGCTCCAAGGGTTTAATGCTTCCAAGGATTTATTTGTATTTATTCCTGATCAAAATTGCTATATATGTATCAATGTAATTGAGGATTAAGGCTACTAAAAACAGTTCAAACTAATAAATTAAGGCGTGCCAATTTAGGTGGTAGCACCCAAAGAGCTGTCTGGATAAAACCTCACCCCGATTAGTCCCTTAAAAAACTGCTTAGGATAAAAATGCCTTACTAGTTGAGCTAGTTTTAAAGGGGGTTTTGGTTTTGTTTTGGGGTTTTCTGGGGTTTTTTTGTTTTGTTTTTGTGTTTGTTTTTGTTTTGTTTTGTTTTGTTTTTGAGAAGAAGATAAATCATTTAACTTTCAATTTTTATTCTGTAGGACTGCATTTGTTGTGCATTGAAGGCACCTGAGGGGAGGGCATACACGGAAGTTTTCTCCCTGAGACCTTCCTCTGTGAGTTGATGGCACCAATTGGAGGCTGGTTTGGTTGTTGACAGCCTGAGAAACCAATTGGAGAAGTTAAGTTCACCTCTGTTAATTCACATTTTGGAGCATGTAAAAGCCCGGGAGAGCTTCCTTCGTTTCCAGCCTTTCACAAGGTAACACTGCGGCCCAGGCCGGGCAGGGGTGGGCTCGGGAGGTACCATGGGCTGGTCGGTGTTACCTTGTGAAAGGCTGGAAACGAAGGAAGCTTTTCCGGGCTTTTACTTGCTCCAAAATGAGCTCGGGAGGTCCGGTTTTCCACAAGGGGCCCCGACAGGCAGGGGGAGGAGGAGACCATAGCTAAGATCGCAGCCCTCCCTCCCGGCTGAACTCTGCCCTGTCCCCGGCCCGGAGCAGCCTGCGGTGGCCGAGCCTGCCCCGCTGCCCACACGGCCTGGGGTGGGGCTGAAGGCAGCCGAGCCCCGCTCTGGCACAGCCCTTCCATGGCCTGGATTGCTGGGCAGGGTGGAGGGAGCACGGGTGCCCGGGGCAGCCCTCACCCGGCTCCCGGTGTGAGCCGAGTGTCCTGAGATCCCGGCACAGCTCCAGCACGGCCACAGCCCCTGCATCTTCTGTGTGAGACTGTAACCCTTGCAGTGCTCAGATCAGCCTCGCAGACCTTCGATCATCCCTTGGGGAAGAGGGAAGAGAACATAGGGGATACACCAAAGTCAGTGATGGAGGAGCCAGGTTCTAGATGTAAGGAGAATGAGGAGATGCTGTCAAAGTTGGCTGAAAAATCTTTTTGTAAGCTATAGCTTTTAGCTACACTAAAATTTCCTATAAACCGTAGAAAAAGACATGGGGGGTTGGAGTGTTCGGAAAATCCTTTGTACCAAGGGAAAAAGAGGATCTCTGTTCCTGGGAATGAAGTATGAACAGAGAAAAGAGAAATTAACTTTTGCTTTTGAACAGTTCATTCTTAAAAGTAAACACCCCATGAGTTTAACATTGCCCATAAACACAGTTTGGGAGAGCTGTGAAGGAGGAGTTAGTGGAAAATAAAGCCACAAGATAACTTGTGGAAAAAAATTCCTATAGCCAAACAAGAAGAGACTCCTGTCCCTAAAATAAACTGAAAAAGATTATTTAAGTTGGCAACTGACTGAAGTGTTTCTGTATGTTGTTCCTAAAGAGGAGAAGAAGGTGTAGGAGGGGGGAAGAGGGAGTGGTCTGAAGGCTTTATTCTGAATTTATTATTTCTTTTGTGTTAATAAAGTTTTTCTTTACACCGTTTTAATTTTTAGGCCTGCCTTGCTTTTGCTCCTAATTCTATCTCACAACAGAAAATAAGCATATTTAAATTGGCAAATCTAAACTACCACATTTTATTGGTGCATTGGCCAAGAAACAAACTAATACTAAAACACAGACGTAATTTCCATACTGCTGTTTTTTCAAGAACATAGAAAAATCACAGTCCATTTGGTGGCCCATACACTTGACAGCCAACAGTTGCTACAGATACACATGCTACTGATCAACACAAAGGATGCTTGCTACCCAGAGGCCGTCTGCAAGCACCAAAGACTTCTCAGCTCCATGAGCCGCGGGCTACAGCAAAGCCAACTATTGAAACGAAATACACTATGTCAGCATATTTAATAAGCAGGTTCTATTGAAGTCATATGTTAAGAAAATAGTTGAATAGAGCATTTGATATTGAAATGGAAATACTATTCCTATTTTACCTGTCATTCTGCCCCTATTAGTCCCTGCCTCAGCACTAGAAAGCATAAGCGCAGCAAACTTGCAAATCAGTTCAGAAAAATCTATCTGCAGGATTAGATTCAGTGGATGGCTCGGGGTGTCACAATATTTTCCAAGGGCACTTTATTTGCTCTCTGAAGATACTCTTGAAAATGATTTCTTAGTCATTAATTATTCATTCTATTTCTTATAATCAGTTCTTTTAATTAGCATCCCAAGCAGCTTTGCTGAGGATTCCACACTTTCAGTAATTAGGGGCAGTTTGTTGCCCCTAATTAACTTCAGACATAGCAAGACTCTTATTACTTTGTTATTTCAGCTGTTTTTATGTTTGCATTGCATATGCTGTCCTGCTTTAATGGCTCAAAAAGGAGACTGTTGTGTCCCTGTTGTGCTATTTATCTCATTTAGGTTCCATCTCTCTTTCTTGCCTCTATGTTAGCAGCTGTATATTAAATCTCTCTGACTCTCTGAAGTCACATCTACACTGGCAAGCAGTGTGACACCAGAAAAGTGCATCTGTACAGTAAAACAGAACCTGCCAGTCTGTACAGCCTCCTACCCTTTTGTGCTGCTTTGCACAGTTAAGTGCACTTGTAACAGATAGAGCTTGTAATACAGCAAGAGGGTCACGTATGCAGACTTTACCCAGTCTGCTGATTTTATCATGCCTCTGTGGCCTCTTGAAGGTCATTCTGGACTGACTTCTGACCAAATGTTGTTAGTAATCAATGGGTTAATAATCTATTAGAGTTTAAATATCCAGAACATATAAAACAGCTAGAGGTTTAGTAATAAGCTGAATAATTTTATTATTTTAAATAAACAACACTTCTCTTTCTTACAAGGTGTTTTTTTCATCTACAGGCAGCAAGGTATATTAAAGCAGCAGAAAGACTGGTATAATCCAGTTGCTCCAATTAAAGTTTGAGGAAGAGTCAAGCAAAGACAACAGCAGCTCTGTTCACAGCACACCACTGACCTTCCAGGCAATTCAGTAAGAAAAGAGATTTTAAAAATTCCCCACCCCAGGCTATGGGTGGTGGGGGCAAAGAAGAAACAAACAAATTTTCATCTGGCTCTAAAAGAAGTCCTTTAAGGTACATCCTCACACTTAGGGTGTCTGAGAGAGCCACACACAAACATACTCGCATAGGCTGATATCAGTGGGTGACTGATCTGCAGAACAAACAGATTAGCTTTACATTACACAGTTAAGTATGACACTTCCTCTTCAGCAACACCTGAGCAAAATACATTGATATATGCACACACAGCTGGATCTTGTAATTTTCCACTTTCCACTGTAGGATATTTGGGGTTTTATATTCCAGGTGGTAAAATGGAAGGCTTATGTTCACAAAACATAGCTAGTCTAATAATAGCTTTATATAACATTTTTATAAGTTTTTAACATTTATTGTCACAGAAAAAAGCCTGGGAACATTAAGTTATTAAGTACCTAAACATTAAGGTTTAGCATGGCATTAGATGGCAGAGAAAGACAGCTTTAAGAGCTGGTAGGCTTTTACCATCAAGTAGTGTTTTTAAAGTAAATTAATTTGGGAGACAGAGTATGCTGAAAAGAATCCAAAGTTATATAAACAAGATAGTCAGAACTAGTATCACATAATATTTAAGCTAAAAACACATCTAGGTACTTCATTACCATGTACTAGTGTGCTCAGACTCTCCAGTGTGTGTAGCACGTGTGGTTATGAGAATGATACTGCATTTGGAGTTAAGTCATGGCAAGCAGAATCTAAGTGTCCATTTAGACAAATACTCCAACAGCTAGCTGAAAACTACTACAGAAAAAATTCTAATGGAGTTTGTTAACTTCCGTCTCCAAATAATAACACTATTTACTCTTAACTCCCCACTGGTAAGAGACTGAAAAATCCTCTGCCTTTTAATGACACTGTAGGAAGGAAGACAAAGTGAAAGAGGAACTGATTTCTAAGATGATTTAATATCAGATCTATACCAAACAACCTCTTATTTGTTTTTATTTCTTCTCTTTGACTATGGTCCATCCATAAGGAGGTCAAAATAATAAAAAAATTAAATTGTCAATATTAATAATTTAGCAATAATACATATTTGATGTATTAAATAGTTGGAGTGAAGAACATTTGTAGAGCACTTCTGAATAAGAAAAAACTTTGCTACAAGGCCTCAGAATACATAATTTACAAATAAATCAAGGAATTTATGAGCAATAGGCATAAACTGGGGATGTTTCCCAGCAAAAGCCAGTGTAGACTGGCTGAAGGTGAATTTTTTCTTAGAAAAAGAAAACTCATTAATTCACCATTAGAAAAACCTAAACATATAAAACAACTCCAACTTTCTGCAGAAAAAAAAAAACAAAACCAAAAACAGTTTTTCCAGTGCACTATATGCTACTGCCTTGATTTTCATGCAGTCCGACTTCTACATACCATTTTTCTCACCAGGTCTTTGTCCTAGCTATTTTGTATTAATCCTGATATGGATTTTGAGACTATTCCCTTATTTACCAGTTTAATTGTTATCCTTTTTTCTAGACCAATATCTTTCTTGCAAACTCACCCCCAAGATATTCCTCCATTTCTGTTTAATACTAAAAAGCATTACTCTCATGACCAATGGACTTCTCTGCTACAAATTCATTCCTCTTTAACTTTGTAACTGTCCTCGCTGAAAAGTTCCTCTACCCCAAAATTAATTCAGTTCCATACACTTTCTCAACACCTTCAACTCATGAAGGTGAGGTGAACTCCATGAAACTCTCCATCACTGATGGCTATTTCTCCTCTAACCACTGCAGATGTACACTATCTCTTCAGAGGTCTCATTTATAACCTATATATTTGTCCTCTCTTTCACATCCTTGTCTAATATGGCCCAAACAAGTCTACTCAAAGTATTATCCTAAGGATTCTTTTTGTGTCTATTACTCAGAGTATCCCTCCAGCACTTTCATTACAGAGAAGCTGCCAGCCTCTATCTCTAAAACCCCATGGACAAGACAACTGAACATAAATGAATAATTAAAAATTTAGAGAAAAATGGAAACACAGTTGCAGAAAAATTCTTGTATAATCACCTTCTCTTTTTCTAATTTTGATTCACCAGGTCACATATTTAAAGAAGTACTCACTGTAGCTCTGTTCATTCTTCACAATGCTGTTAATGCTTTTCCCCTTCCTGACAGGAAAAACACTCAAGAACATTCTTGAACTCATGCATACAAGCAACCACAGTTGAGGAGAAGCATATGCTTTATCTCCTCACTGCAAAATAAACAAGAACCAGAAATAAATTCTATTGAGTAAGTACCATCAACTTCTAGGGAGTTTTAAATACAAAATGAAAAGCCTTCAATGCTTATGGCTGAAAAAATAACCTTCAAAATGCAAGCTTAAGCTGATGCAGCCTGGTACTGACATGCAAACACTATCTCTCCTGCTGCTCAGAGTTTCCCACACACAGCAACAAATTGAAAACTGCCTTTTCACAGCTGCTATTCTGAAACCTGGGGGAATCGGCTGCAACGCACAAGAACTGGGCTGCTTTCAATTCCATGCCAGCACTTCTAGGCAGAAATGAGCACTGGAGACAAGCACTAGGCAAATGAGCAGGACTTCAGCACTGTTCCTCACCCTGCCTCCTGTCCTGAATGGCAAGAGCCAGAAGTCAAGAAGTCTGAGTGCCAGACCTGTGCATGCCACTGCCATCGGCTGCCAGCAAGAGGAGTAACTTGGAAAGAAACATAGGAGGCATGTTTGAAGCCAATGTGCCAAAAAAGCCCTACATGAAAACTGACTTCGGGACTAAACATTTAAAAGCCTTAACAGACTGGCACCTGGTTCAGACAGAGTAACATACTAACCAGGGTTCAGTACAACTAAATATAGAAGCAGAGTCAAGCCGTAAAGACAAACATCCCAAAACACATCCCTCAATGACCCGAGGTGAGGCAGTGAGCCAAGCACTTTCCTAGCAGACAACAAAAACATCATCCCATCTTCTTCTAAGGATACCTCTTTGGTCAGTAAAGCAAATCTCATCCCTGAGCTATCAGCTTTCCACTTGTAGCAAGAGAAGCAGCAGGAAGCAGAGATATGTTAAGCTAGCAAAGTAAGGGACATCTACATACAAGGGAAAAACGAGGATAACGGGAGAGTGGAACAAAAATGCAAAGGTACATTAAAAAAGGCAAACCAATACATACTGAAAGCAACTTCAGGATGATATTCACCAGTATGAAAAAGAAATGGTACAAAGCCAGAAAGAGGAAAACCAACTCTAATAACCAGCATGAAAATGTAAAGGCAGTTGGTTAGTAGTGTCCCCAAACATTAACTGGTGACAACAGGTTTGCATGGGGGAGAAAGGGGGAAGAAATGAAAATTTGCTGTTACAGAAATACATTACTCAATAGTCAACTAGCAACCAAACAGTATTTTCTGTTCTGGCAATACTGTACAGTTAAAGACAGCATGTAGTAATTGATATTTTGATATATTGTGCCTCAGGCAGGTAAAGGAGTGTGGTTCAGAGGAGGAACCTGGCTTTGTTATTCCACAGCATCAGTGAGTGTATTTCACAGATGATGTCAGAGAAAGTATTAAAGACAAGATGAACTGATTGGTATTTCTGCCTCTCAATCACCAATTACAGCAGCTCAGATATACACAAAATGCAGTGTGAGAATAACAACTGCAAAGGCAATATGCAAGGCAGCCCAGCCAGACAATTCCCCTGTACAGTCCCTACAGATGGGGTGGCAACTGACTGACCCTTCAAACTTTCCTTCTGTCAGCTCCCCTGTAGAAAAAAAAACAATAATTAGTCTTCCATAGGCACTTTAAATGGGGTATTTGCCAACAGAGTTAATACATCTGTGAAACTGTGTGGGTGACAGAAAAAAAGAAACAACCTGAGGTCATGCATTCAGGAAAAAATAAAATTGTCCCATCAAATAATAATAACTACTCAAATTTCAAAGGCAAGTATAGGTAAAAAATAGGCAGTGAAAACAAAACAAAACAAACAAACAAACAAAAAAGGCAAAAGAAGATAGTGATAAATTTTTCATCATAGTAGACCAGGTTTGCAGACTTTCCAAACATGCTCACTTCATTAAACAGCTGTTTACCAATACGTGTTTCTCCCAGCACATCACCAGCTTCTGGCCAAGCCACACTGATCAATGCTGAGCTGGTAGGCCAGAAGAATTTAAGATTAAAACAAAACTCTGATGGGTTGTCATTTCTGAAGCAGCACTGGTTATTAGGAGACTTTGCTTCTCTCATCACCCTTCAGTACTTCTTCAGTCATGGCTGATTCAACTGCCCATGGCAAGCAACTTTCCTACTGCAGGCAAAACCGACTTCTTCCCCTAACAGCCGGTTCTCACAGGGGTAGAAAGATCTATTTGTGAATAATCTTGTCTCAACATGCAGGCTACCAAATTATGGCTTTTAAGAGGATTTACCAGAACTCTCTATATTCACTCGACTAAAAATAAAAAACTATACACAGTTTAGAGCATGATGACAAGGTATTATGGGGAAAAATAAGGCAATAAACTAGATTTAAAATTACTTTCTATAACACCACAAAAAGAACTGAAATTTGTAAAGGAAACAATGAAGGTAGAATTGGAAGACATGTTCATAGAAAGATTTTTAGAACAATTTTGACCAGATGAACAAGTTTTATAGCTATGTTTTTTCTCTGAAATGTGTCTAGAGCTCCTGAAAACAATGGTTTTGGATGTATTCTCTTTGCTACATTAGCAGTGCAGAAAGCAACATCTAATGAAGTATGCTGATGCCAAGAGACAATTTTTCTTTCCCAAAGCATGCTTAGCCAATAAATAGGCAGATACACATCGCCAACTCAAAAGTCAGGAGATATAGGGCTTGAGACAGAATAAAGACAAGCATTGGAAATGAAACTACAGTCCAGAGAAAGAAGTCTATCTCCATAACCAGCATTTCCTGACAGTGTTATGAAGTGAACACATATCATCATAGACCTCTCCTTTACGGATAAAATCCAAGAAAGAGGAAAGAATGAAAGCATGAAATTTAGATGAAAATAAATTACTGATTATTACTGTTCCTACTTTCAAGAATGAGCTATAAGTCAATGGTTTTGATCTACTCATGATTTAGTAGTCAGATGGGAGAGAAGGAATGGAAGGAAAATAGGTCATCAAGTATTCCAGAAGTAAACTCACTCAGTTATGAATTCTACATGGCCAGATCAATTACTTCTAATACCTATCACCTATGAAAGCAAGACTTGAATTATCAGCTTTGATGTACTAAGCCTTTCATGCACTACAAAATCTTGTTTAGCCTAGGAGTGCTACTCTTCTCCCTTAGTCTAGGATTTGTGGTGTATACTTGATTACTAGAGTAATTTTTAAAATGCTAAGAAAGAAAAACACAGGAAGAACACCTTTTTTTTTTTTCTACTTAATTGTAGCATTTTGCTGTCCCTTCCTTCCCCTGATTCATCTCTCAGACACCGAACCTGATTACTATAAACAGCAGTTACCAGGGTCATCATTTAATCACTGATTCAGTAGGTATACAGTCACATATATAATATATTTTCACATACAACACTTTCCCTTGATGGAAGACAGTCACAAGTGAATTTCATTCACAACCCAAATCTCATTCTATGGACAAATTCAATTTGGCACTTTGCAGTTTGGTTTGGCTGAAGTAGAACAGAAGAAAGAGGAATGGGCTCAGTTAACTATTGCCTTCTCTTTTGTTGAGACTAGAAACAAGAAGTGAAGAGGCAGAAGAAAAAAAGTGGTGAAATATGTTTGAGAGGACTCATAAAAAAATGGTAACTACAAAAAAAGTGTCCCTTTAAAGCAGGGACAGACAAAATTTGCTTTGAAAGGAACAGTGTATAATGATGCATCAATATTTCTCTACAAGGTGGAAAATATATGACTAGATGTTCACAAGTATCTATGGAAAGTATGTTACTAAATACATACTAGCTCTACTCTGTAGAGCTAATTCCATATTCATCAGGATATTCCACTTCACCTCAAAAAATAACACTATTGCTCAGTTCCACACCTCCAATATTTGATTATTTCCCCTTCTCTATCAAAAATCTACCAGCAACCAAAGTAAAGTAGGATATAAAAGTAGCTCATCAACTAACTCTGAATAGTTAAAGAAGAGTATTTCTATCACATATCCATCCTGGAGACTACGGGGAAAAATAAAAGAAGCAGCCATATTATAAAAGTATGTGATTCAGCAAACTCTGGGCTAAATTACATTGAATTTGTCATTAAAAGCAAGTTAGAGGAATTGATGGACTCTTGTGAATTATGCTAGTTCTTGTTTTTTCTTAAAGTTTGATTTTCTTTTTTAGTTAATCTTATCTATCACAATACAGCAGAGCTAATTTTACTTAGCAAGAAGAAAGAAGGAAGAAGAAAGGACAAAGAGGAGTGAAACACTGCCTGCATTCAGAATTCTTTAATTAGTGTAACACAGTCCATTAACTATGGTGGTTTCAAGATACTATATAGTACATTTTAATCTGATACTAAAGCAGGAACATAAGAAGCCAGCCATTACTGTAACCCATTTCCTTACTGATTTTACAATGCAGTTGAAGATACTTGATATATGAATTCCAGCTCATTCCCTTACTGGATAATATGTTCAACATTAAAAAGGAAGCAAACTGCATTCCTCAATATTTGCTCAGCAATATGCCAAATGAACTGGCAGAAAGAACAAATTACTTCTGCTCTTAATCAGGGTGGATACTATACTTAGGTTATCTGAAACACTGCTGGTACAAAAGCACTACAAGGAGTTCACAAGCAGAAAGAGGCAGGGGGCTGAAACCACACAGGATCACAGGTTCTCATTCAAAACCATACCTTGGATGACATGGACATGGTATGCTGTAGCCAACAGCTCCAGTTATATAACACCAGTAAGGAACCTCAGGCCAGCTCGCAATGGACAGCCAGCCACATGCTGTCACACAAGTCAGAACTGAAGCCAAAGAGCAAGAGATCAAGGAACACTCCATATCTGTATCCTATCTTGGCAGACAGAAAATTAATTCAGGAAATAAGACAGACTTTTATTCCATAGAATATGAGTCACAAAATTACAAAATGGGTAAGGCTGGAAGGGGCAACAGTGGGTCATCTGGTCCAACCTCGCTGTTTGAGCAGGGTCATCCCAGAGCACATGGCACAGGATTGCATCCAGATGGCTCCTAAATATCTCCAGTGAAGACTCCACAGCCTCTCTGGGCAATCTGTTCCTGTGTGCAGCCACCCGCACAGTAAAGAAGCTCTTCCTTGTATTCCAGTAAAGAAGTTCTTTCTCATATTCAGGTACAACTTCTGTGCATCAGTTTCTGCCTGTTGTCTCTTGTCTCACTACTTTGCACCACTAAGAAGAGCATCCTCTTGACATCCTCCCTTCAGATACTTATATAGGTTGATAAGGTCCCCTCTCAGTTATCTCTTGTCCTGACCACCTGTCACACTTCCAAAAGTGTCTTCTTTCAGGACACAGTTTAAGGCAGGTGGTTGTACTCTCATTCCCAAAGCTGACACGGGGCCACCGTGCAGCACAGAGAACATAAATTAGACCTAAAAGAGGGCTCCTTTATACACCTCTCAACAATTCCAAGCCATCAAAGCAGGTTTTCTGACCTCTCAAAACTCATGACCAGTTCTACTACCCATGACCAGTTCTACTACCCTACATGCAATAATTTACTGGCTAATATATAGAAAATTGTCACCTAAGAGGAAGGATGGTTATGTGCAGTTCGTTACATCTAGACAGAAGTGCAACTCCCGCAATATAACACATATTTTTTGTGCTATGTGTTATTTAAAAACACTATTTCCTGACCAGGAAAAGATCCTTGCTCTGCAGCTAAATTACTAAATATGACAAAAGTCTCTTTGTACATACCGCAATTAATGCAAAATCCAGAGTTCACTTAAAAATAGTAATTAGCAAGGGCAATATTTATTCTTAGCTATCAAGTCAATATGTCAATCAGTCTGCTCATTGCTCATAGTTAAATCCATGACAGTTTTATTTCTGCATTTGCTGCACATCAGTAATATTTTTTCAGACATTTTAGTAATAAAAATAATTAATACAGTAGTTGTTTTTAAAGCAGTTTCTATACTTAGTGACTTAGATCCGTGAGAACGTCTAAATGCTCAGTATCTTCTGCAATTGATGGCCACAAGCTGCAACTTAGAAGCTGATTAAGAAAATTTAATCAACAGGAGGGCAATGCAGCAGTAGAGCAGGTCACACAGAGAGGTTGTGAGATCTCATCCCTGGATGCTTCTGAGCCTCCTGCTTGAACCTAGACGGATACCAGCACTACATAAAGTCTGCTTTGGCTTTGTCCAGTAAGAAGTCACACTTAGAGGGATCCAGATGTCTCTTCAAAATATAATTTCTGTGATGATTCTGTGTTGGGGTAGGGAATTTCCAGTGCGTTGAAAATTTTTGTTTCAGATTTTCTTTGGCTTTCTGCTTACAAGATGTTTCTCTTCAGGCTCCAGAGTTTAAGTACCTAACACTTAATAAAAACAAAATAATCTTCCAGAAACAATCTTACTACTATCATGTTGCCATGTTAATTTGTCTGAGAATTCACTGAACACCTATAGTTACTTATAGCAGGCATACCTCAGATACCCCAAAACATCTAGTATTGGATTTTACAAACCCTTAGACATATGGAAGTATCAAGATCACAAAAGTCAAGTAGAATTAAATAATTTTTGTGTTCTATCACTATCCTTCTGGGAAGTGATGTGGAACGGGGATTTTGTTTGTTTCTTTTGTTTTGGATTAGTTTGTTTGTTTACAGAACTGAAAGTAAAGAACCAATTTTTTAGGCCAAACATTTCAAGAACTGAACTTTTTAGTAGTTATCTGGAAATACAGTGCCTTAATCCAAAACTTTAGGAACTCTACTTACTCAACAGCTCAAAATTTAGAGACTAAGCATAAATACCTACCACGACCTGCCAGTTCTCAAAAGCTTTGTCCTTCACATACGAGACACAGAGAATAACTTAGGTCAACCTTCATTAGAAGGTCATTTTCACCACAAACATGCATGTTGAGTGTTTCTATGTACAGGGAGCACACTCAGTAATTTATGAAACAAAATACTTTTCCCATTCACCTGTGTTTTATGGCTTACTTTGCTCGGGTTGTGTACAGACGGTCAGAACACGACTCGCAGGAGGCACCTCTGGAAGGTTTAATTCCACCCATCGGGCACCGCCGAGAAGCAGGAATACATTCTCCACCGCAGAACGGCCCCAGCGCGCCCGCTCCCTGCGCTCCTGTGCCCTTCGCACGGCGACTGCGAGCGCAACTCTAAAAACTTAAACGACTTCACCCCTGGCGACTGATGGATTTCTAGATAAAGGGTGTGTTTAGGGCAAGGCGAGCTGACACCCAGCCCTGCAGCAGCCGCTCCGGCAGCTCCCCGCGCCGTGCCCGGCCCGTGCCGCGGCCCCGCTCTACCTGTTGCGGGCCGGAACGCCAGGGCGGCGCGGCACCGGCGAGCGGGACGGAGGGCGCGGGACGGCCCGCGGGGGACGAGCGCCCACGGCGGGGCAGGGGAGCGGGGAGGCGGGGGCTCACCTTCTGCTGCCGGCGGGCCATGTCCGTGGGCTGCTTGGCGTTGAAGGGGTGCGCGATGCACCTCGCGATGAACACGTAGAGCTGCAGCCGGAGCCGCTTCTCCCGCTCCTCTCGCTGCAGGCGCTCCTGTTCCTCCCGGCCCTCGCTCAGCACCGAAGGGCTGGGGCTGGCTGCCCGCGCCGCCCCGGCCTCCCTGCCCCGCGAGTCCCGGGGCGCCGGCGGCAGCGAGCGCGGCGAGCCGCCGCCCGCCGCCACCAGCACGTCCCGCCGCTCCTCTTCCAGCAGCTCATCGGACTCCTCCTCGCTGGAGGAAGGGTCCAGCATCGCTCTCGGCGGGCGCGCCCCGCGGCCGGGCACGGAGCGAGGCGGGGAGAGGCGCGCACCTTTCCGGACACGTCGAGTTTACACACGGACTGTTTCCGACCGGCGGCGGCCGCCGGGCGGGAGCGGCGGGGCGGGGAGCAGAGGCGGGGTTTGGGAAGGGGGTCGAGCCTGGGTTGTCGTGGGAATTGCTCCGAGCGGCTCCCGGCGGAGGCAGAGGCGGGACTGGGGCCGGGCTAACATCTCCGCCCGCCCGGCGAGAGCGGCGGCCCGCGAGTGTCCGGGAGGCGGTCGGGCCGGCTGCGCCGGGAATGCTTTGATCCACGCCTGCCTGCGCAGTCCGGCGCACGGCTCGGCACGGCTCGGTTCGCCTGCCCTGCTGCCAGCGACAGGGCAGCCTCTGGCCAGGGAGCCCTCACAGCGCCGCTCCGCTCGGGCCCTGCCGGCCCTGGCCGCGCCTGCTGCCGTGCTCTTTTCCCCGCGTCCCGGCTGGCGTGGGAAGCGCGCCCGCCGCTCGCCGGCCGGCTCGGACACACGGCGGCACTCCCTGCTGGAAGGGCAAGTGGGGGCTGTGCTCGCCGCCGACCCCGAGCCTCGCTGGCATCCTCTGCCAAGTGTTGGTGGGCGAATGAGAGGCATCTCAAATGGCCCCCCAAAAAATGAAGGCACCGAAGCTTTGCATTTCTGAGGTGGCAGGTGGGCTGATGCTGAAGCGTACACTGCTCTCAGAGGTTACTTCTGTTGAGAGCTTGCAGCCACAAATTGGTAGTTCACATCTTGAAATAATTTTTCTAGACTATCTGAGAATCTAGATAGGTGCATAGTCTCAGTGGTTGTTGTCGGAGTTAAGGCTGTGAGAGCCATACAAAAGCCTAGGACTAGCACTCACTAAAATTAAACAAAAAAGACTTCACCATGTGAGAGCCAAATTTCTGGAGTCTGATCAGAGCCTCCTGGGAAGGCAGGCGCGGGGAAGGGAAGGGACATCAGATTTTTTGTGGATCCACAAGTCCTTCTTTCAGTCCCTACATACCCACAGTTGATGGTGCTGGGACAAGGTGATGGGTCAAGGACAAGGACATAACAGGCTAGAAGGACAAAGGCTGGAGGGATGGACAGGCACACAGAAAGACCCTGACTCTGTATGCAGCTCTAAAACAATGGCAGCTGAGGCTGTGTCCACACTGCTCCAGGCCCTGCTCATTAGCAGTGGCAAGTTTTCAAAGCCCTGTATGAAAACTCAACAAACTCAGGCAGCCAACCCAACTCTCACTGTATGAACTGAGCTGGATTTAGAGTGGTGAGGCACTCTAGTCCATTATTACTATTTTGAAGTTCCCAGGACTGCAAATTTAGGAAAGGATCTTTAAAGCTATCTGTTGCCTCCCTAGTGAACCAGTTCTCAGAAGATGGAATTCCTCCTGCTGTGGGCAGCAGCTATTAGCTAGATGGCAGTATTAGGCATTGAGTCTGAATTCTTCTGCCTCTGGGTCTGTACCAGGGGAATGAGGGGAACGCTGAGGGAACGTCGTGCTAACAAACACACTAGCTTTCTTCACACTTTGGGTGTAGCCAAAGTACCAAGTGTACCCAAAAAAAGTACCCAAGTGTAGCAGTCATACAGAAATTGGTGGGCTATTTTTATGGGTGGCTCGTGTCCTTAACATTAACTAACAATAGTAGGCAAAAACTGTGAAATGCAGAAAGGTAGTCAGGGAAAAGCATGAA
The DNA here is from genome assembly GCF_963662255.1 of Cinclus cinclus. Taxonomy (NCBI): domain Eukaryota; kingdom Metazoa; phylum Chordata; class Aves; order Passeriformes; family Cinclidae; genus Cinclus; species Cinclus cinclus. The sequence continues at coordinate 32,631,608 of NC_085049.1, read as the reverse complement.
TGCCAACCTATTGAACAACTCTGGTCACATTTCCTCAATGCAGTAATCGCTGAAGCAAATTCTTATGGGACCACCATCACCAATCACATGCCAGTGCTTGTGTCTCCATGGCAAGTAGTGCTAGTCCTGTAGTAGATAGTTCCATAAAAAACATGGTTACTGTAAATTACTTTTTCACTAAGAGGAATACAATTTCCTCTCAGATTTGTGGATGTCTTTTGCAGAAACTTGTTCTCATTCTAATAGCAAATAAAACTAAAGTAGCACTACAAAAATCTTGCTACTGAAGATATGCAAAGCACAAATTGGGATATGAATTCTATGAAACTTTAAAGCAGTCAGGTTCCAGACAATTTTAAATGTAACGACTCAGTCCAGCAGTGTCATCTCTGAACTACCGCTGCATTAAGGCCAGGATGATCATGTTGTCATACATAAGATTACATGACTCTTCTTTTCAGAAAAGGCTGTGGTTGCTCCACTACCTGCCTGAGCCTTTATGAAGGGGAGATGTCTCTCTTACTTTCTTTCACACTTTATATCAGAATCAGAATTGTTAAGATGTACAGGAACTTTCTGAGCTCATCAAGTCCAACTGGTGGAGCAGGGTCACCTTGAGCATTTCCCAGGGCTGAGTCCAATCAGGTTTTGAACATCTACAAGGATGGAAACTCCACAATCTCCCTGGGTAATTCATGCCCATGTTTGACCACCCTCAGAGTAAAAAAAGCTTTGTCCTTTGTCTAAACAGAATTAATTTCCTGTATTTCATTTTATGCCCATTACTTCTTCTCCTTCCCAGGGCATCACTGAGAAGTGTCTGGCTCTGTGTTCTTTATTTCCCTCCATCAGGTATTTATAAATTGATAAGATTTCCCTGAGCCTCCTCTTTTCCAGGTTGAACTATTCCATCTTTCTCAGCCTCTCCACATTTCTCACATGCTCCAAATCATTAATCACCTTCCTGACCTTCTTCTTGCTTCAGCATGTCCGTGTTTCTCTTGTATTGTGGAGCCCAGCACTTTGCATTTGGCCTGTCCAGTGCTGAGGAGAGGAGAAAGATCATACCCTTGATCTGCTGGTGGCACTCATATTAATGCAGCCCAGGATGCTGCTGACCTTCATTGCTGCAAGGGTGCTTTGCTGGCTCATGTTCAGCATGGTGTCCACCAAAACTTAAATCTTTCTTAAAAGCTGCTTTCAGGAGCCAGCCCCCAGCCTGCACTGGTGCTTGAAGGTTTTCATCCTTTAGGTACAGAGCTTCGCCATTCCCTCCCTTTGTTGAGCTTCTTGAGATTCCTGTTTGCCATTTTCTCCAGCTTGTTAAGTCACACAACCTGAACAGTCACACAAAATGTGGTGTATCAACTACCTCTCCCAAGTTCATGGTGTCTGCATACTGTCAGAGGGTGTGCTCTGTCCCATAGTCCAGGTCATTACTGGAGATGTTAAATGGCATTGGTCTCAGTATCAGTGCCTGGGGACAACACTACTGATGGACTTTCAGGTGGTCTTTGTGTCAGTGATCACAAACCTTTAACCAGGCAGCTTAGTGTTCCCACTTAGCCAGCCTGCACTTGATTAGTTTGTCTGTGAGACTGCTATGGGAGAGAGGCTGTGTTAAAAGACACTGCCTGGCTTAAGTCAAGATAAACAATGTCCACTGCTCTCTGCTCATCCATCAAGCAAGTTGCTCAGTCGTAGAAGCCTATCAGGTTGCTCAAGCATAATTTCTGCTACTTATACCCATGATGGCTATCCCATCAGTTTTCTGCTTTGAATATGTTTGGAAACAGTTTCCAGATTTATTTGCTCCATCATTTTACCAGGAATCAAAGTGAGGCTGAACTGGTTTGTAGTTCTTTTATTCTTTATTCTTTTCTTCTAGTCTATACTGAAGATAGTTCTATTTGCTTTCTATCACTACTTTAAATATCCATGTCTTCCCTGGAGCTGCATGCCAAGGACCTCTAGCAAGTCAGCAAAAGTCTCATGCATTGTGTTCAGGCCTCATATTTTTTTCCCCATAGCTCCTTTTTTGGGGAAAAAAAGATGAAATTTAGAAACAATTTAGATTTTGTTTTCCATCAGACCAGACTCAATAGGATGCTCTCAGCTTGGAATTGGGTACATTGGTAAAATGAGTTGACAGTATCTATCAGTATATCTAACAGCTTAGGATATTACCCTTACCTTCTGCAGATACTTGTATCACAACCCTTTATTTGATTTTGTGTATTTCCATTCTGTAAAGCTACTCATGTCTAACATTATTTGCATTTTTGCTTCTGATCTCTTGTTGATTCTTGGTGTTACTTTTCATCTGGTGCATTTAAATGCATTTAAATATATTTTAAACATTTCTGCAGAGGACAAAAACTACCTTTCTGGAGCCCTTTTTTACTTCACTGATAATGCTACCATCAAACAATGGTGGTATCAGTCTTACAGGAACCAGTCAGAACTTGTCCCTGAATTCCTCAGATGCCGGTGTTCAAATTCTCAGCCAGTAAATTGCACAAATGTCAATGCATAAAATTTATATTCAAATACTTACAAGCTTTAAAAAAATCCAACCACAACAATGAAAAGTCAATCATTAGTTCCCATTAAGAAAATTTAACTAAAACTATTTTATTTATATTTGCTCTTCCCTTTGCCCAACCTCAGCAAAGATTTATATACAATTGCACTCACTCAACCACAATTTTCTCAGCCTAGTTATTATATTCTGCCTTACTTAGTTTGTGGAATATATTAGTCTAAACAAAATGGTGTTAAGAACTGGATTGTTCTTTTTTATATGGTAATGAAATGAGGATATTGTTGTTAAGGTTTGCTATTTAGGGGATAAAAGAAGCAATAAAATAGATAGTGATGAAAAAACAGTTTTGAATTGATTTAAGATTTTTTTCCCAAGATATAAAAATTATAGCTATGTTTTCAAATCCTTCATTTGAGAAAATATGTGGCTAAAATTAAGGCATATAAGAGAGTATTTATGCTTAATAAAGATTTTCTAGTAGAGAATCAGTGTCTTGTACTTCACCTGTAACTGCCTTTTGGTCATAAAATTCATTATTATTTTGAGGCTCAGTAATGAGTTTTAGCTTTATGCATAGCATTGCCATTTTAGACACTTTTTGTGCTCTTTCTCTCTAATGTTTTGGATTATCAAAGCATGTGATTAAGCATGAATCTCACCTTATTTTTTTGTAAGCAGGTCATAGCCAAAGTCAGACATGACAGTGATGTTTCTAGTGTGCTTTATATTTTTTTTTATGAGTATATACTGCACCAGGCAGCACTTAGTGGTGGGTCAAGTATTGCTTTGCCCTTTCCCTTACCCACTCTGACCTCCTTTGTACGTATACCATGAACTCGTGGAGAAAAACTGGAAAGCATGACAGAATATTTCCTCAAAAGTAAAAAAAACCCAAATGTAAAGTAGAAAAACACAATTTTAATGATATTTAGGGGATTTCTTTTTTTAATAATAAGAGGCTTAAGTTGAGCATGTATTGTTTTTGTGTTCCTGCTTACAGCTTCTGAAGGAGTTTGTTGACACTGTTTTCCATTTTTATGTATGAGCTCTTGCTAGGCAAAAACACATAATAAAGAAGCTGTAGGGGCCTATGGTATTAATAATGTGGATTTGTCATCTCCTTGGAAGAATATAAATATGAAAGTTCAAAAGAGATTACATTCTTTTCCTGATGATCTGTGTACAATAGATCTTCAGAAAAAGAAATTTATCATAATTTTTGTACTACTACCACTGCAGTGCTCACCTCTATGGTATGAGAAGTTTGTGCATAGCTGATACCTTTTCCAGTCCTCCAGCTTTTCTGCAGAAGTCTAATTTAATCCTTTGTGAAGAGTTTGCAGGAGGTGGCTAAAATTTCTGCTGTTTTCATTTCTGGAAATGAAATATATGATATGATATATGATATTATAATAATCTATGTATACAATATATAATATACTATATATAATATATAACACATCATATATTATATTCCATATATATTATATATTATATAATATACATTATATATTATATATTATATATTATATATTATATATTATATATTATATATTATATATTATATATTATATATTATATATTATATATTATATATTATATATTATATATTATATATTTATTTTTATTGTTAATTATTTATAAATTGATTTCATTTCGGGAATGCATTTCTCCCAGAGAAATGGCACCTCTCTATTAATTGCAGATTCAAGTACTTGGATGGGAATTTGTAGAAAGAAATAATTAGACATTGTGGTGTTGATCACATATAAAATGGGTAGTAGTAATAAGTGACTTGCAATGAACATAGCTCTTCAGTTTGTGTTGACAAAATAGAACTTTCCTTGAAAATCAGGCTTGCCACCAATTTACTTTGTAGCGGGTCTCACTATAGCACAATACAGGTTACGGGACTCTGCATAAACATTCAGACAGCTTCTTTCTGTCTTTCTCTCTGCCTGAAAAGAAGGGATTTATTTCTTTGGTCCTCTCAACCAGACAAGCAAGCAGCAGATCATTTACAGGCTTAGAAGATGGAGAGGTTGCACTCTTGCAGCCACCATCACACTGTTACTCTTCAAAGTCTTCAAAGACTCTTCAAAGTCTTTCTTGTTCATTGCAACTTGCATTTGCAGACAATGTGTAATATATTCTTCTTCTCCTACTTAAACACCTTTGCTCATCTGATGTATATCACAATTGCAGAGTCTGGGACAGAATTCCTCCCAAACTATTCCATTTGATCTGTCTCCCTTTGAGTAATCATTAAACAAAATGGCTTTTATGTCCTGATTTTTTTTTTTATTTTGCATGCCAGAACTTGATGCCAGTGTTTATATCTGAGTTAGATAAGTCTCAGACAAGAGCATAGGGAGGATCAAAGAGCATCCACATGCTTGATTCCTAGCTAGCTTTCCTAACGCTTGAGAGAAATTTCCATTGTCTCTTCAGTGCACAGAATCATGGAGTCACAGAACATGCTGAGTTGGAAGGGACCCACAAGGACCATCCAGCTCCTGGACCTGCCCACACCAAGTGCCTGAGAACATTGTCCAAATACTTCCTGACCTCTGTCAGGCTTGGTGCTGTGACCACTTTCCTGGGAACCCATCCAGTGCCCAACCACCCTCTATGTGAAGAATCGTTCTGTGCTATCTAACCCAAAACTCCACAGTTGAGTCCTCAGGGGCAGCTGACCAGTGTAAGTGATGGCAGGAGTTGATTCATATAAAGAGAAAAACCTTGGTTAGATCCCAGTATTTCCAGACTTAGGTCCCAGTTTTGTAGCTCATGTTTAGTTTGTGCATATGTATGTAAATGTACAGAAATATATGAGAAAATGCTAATCATATGCCCTGCTCTGACATTCTGGTGGCGCTGCATTACTCACAAGCTGTGCAGCAGCTATGTAAAGAGGAGGTTATCACTAAGAGAACATATTAAAATTTGTGTCACATCATGACTTAGTACTAAAAGCTATTCTATAAAATGGAGATATTTGAATTAATTTGTTTCAGGGTAGCCTTGGGCTCAGAAGTACGTTCTCTACATCTTCAGCTCAGATACTTAGGGCAATTTGACTTTTACATGAAAAAGTGGCACAAATATCTCCTTTAAAATTCTAAAGATATATCCAAATTCTTTTTTTTCTAAAGGAGCGCTTCTATCCACAAGAAACCTCTCTATCTCACTACCTGTCTTTATTGGCAAGGATGTTACGACCATGTACATCACAGAGACAATTATCCTGTTAGCTTAATAATGCCAGTGAAAATCTTAAAATTAGTCTTGTTATACGTTAGTGAACTTCTGAATTGGCAACATCAAGGAATGTACAGAGCCATAATACATTAATACTTTCATGTGGCTGTTATCATTAATGCACAGGTAGCATTTCCAGGGACTGTCACTACTTTCTAAAATACCTAGTTTCTTAGCAAGCCTTAGCACAGGATTCGGGATTGTGTGTGGTGTGGAGTCTTTCCAGCAAAACCGTGGAATATGGTATCCTTTACAGGACATACTGCGCATGTGATGCTGCCAGATGCAGCTAGTGAGTCCCATGGAATCCTGTTCCACGGAATCCTCTGGAATCTCCAGAGGAATGTGCTTGCTTAAGCCCCATTTGGTTCCAAAAAACAATAATAGAAAGTTGGCTTGGAAAGGAATTTAAGAAGTTATTTGGATTGTATTTCTGCTCCTAAACAAGATCTGCTAGAGCTAAGTAATTTGTTACTGATGCTTGTCTAGCCTTTTCTTAGTACCTTCTAGTATTTAATCTTCCCAGGCAAATAGTTCCAACACTGAACTTTTTTAATTCAGAGAGCTTGTCTTAATGCTACCCCAAGCCTCCAATTCTCAAAACTTGTGCCATTCAGCCTAGCCTGTGCTACTGATTTTCCAAAGATCCCAACCTCTGTCCCTCCTCACCCTGTGCTGAGTTTATTCAATTCTTGGGCATGTGGGAGGACAGAAACACTTTGGCTACACTTCCTTTCCTGTTGGAGCTGTTTCTGCTCAGTCAAGACGAGGCTGAACTTTAGGAACTCTCCCTGTGTAAGAGGGAAAGATCCTGAGAGGAATCTGTCTGGTGCAAAATAGGCTTATCTTAAAAAAGTACAGCAGTGTCCATCTTTTTATGCTGAACAGGCACTTACAAAGTGGTCATGACTTGGTTTTCCATTTTATACGTGGACAAGGAGAAGGAGCACAGGGTGGATTTTGAGGGAGACAAATCATCCAGACCCCATCCCTCTTCCAGGAAGCACTGTAGGGCATGATCCTGGTGAGAACTTGCAGCACTTTTTGGGCCTGAGCAGAGGAAACAAAGTACCTTATTTTACTTCTTCCTTCTTCATTACCTTGGAGCTTGGTTCCAGTCCTGCAAAGAGGACAACAAAAACAAGAGGGAGCAATGACTGGGAGATACTGGGAGCAAGACCAAGGGCAGGAATTTTCAGCCATGCTGAACAGATAGAATTTATGAGTTTACATATGATTGTCCCTTTAAGATTTCCAGTGGCAGAGCTGCCTCATTTTCCTAACACTGTGAATTGAACAGCCACCAATGTCATTCTGCTAGAAATGTGGACCTGCTCCAGTCAAAGCAGGGGTTTGGTGCAGTGTTATTGCCAGTGAGAACAGCTCTGTGATCGTGAAAGGAGTGGGGATGAGAAAGGGAGAAGGATAACGGGGATGCCAAAGGGGCTCAGCCTTTCTAATTCTTTCTACTCTCACTATGCAAGTCTGCAGTTTTGCATATCATCTACTTAAAAATATTTTGAGTGTGTTAGTATCCTATTAATTTTGTTTCCTGGGTGAGCTCAGGTCCCTGGCAGTGTACATAATTAATCAAAATTATCCAAAAATGCAGTTTGTATGGACTCTTACTGGGAACTGAACCTCTAACTGAGTATCTCATGATGGGTGACTGCCTGCATTGTTCAGGAGAATTATTTCTTATTTGTTCTGAACTCTGGAATTCAGTCTCAGTCTAGTCACTTAAAATTAATTTGTCTTCCTTTAAGGTGGGTGTTGGAGTTCAGGTGGATTTACAGTGTCCTTTTCATATCTTCCATTCCATTTGTTATGGAAATGACCTGTCATTTAACATGGCCCTATTCTACACTGCCCTGACCGAATCATCACTGTTGAGAGTCATCCTTCTGGAAAAGAAAATAGATTAACTTTAAACAATCATGCCCTAATGTTTAGAACAACAGTCAGAGTCAATATTTGTTTTGTCAGATTGTGGATAATGAAATAAATGGTACAGAGGGTCTAAAACTCAGTGATTCATGTAAAGAAAACACTTCTAGATGGCAAAGCAAGATAAACTGTTTAATCAAACCATTCTAAAAGGATTATGAGACTGTATGGTAATTTCTTCAAGATTTTGAAATTGTATCAAGGGAACCTTGTGATTCTGACCACATCTTTCCACTGCATGTGAGGAAACCATATTGATTCAAACCTTTATGGAGAGATAGATGTGGTCATTTTCTGTTTGGTGATGGAGAAGAGTGCATGAAAGCATTGTCAGATCTTTCACAGAATATAACCAAAACAAAAAGAATCCCTGTTTTCAGGGTTGAAATCTTCATTTTGAGTACTCAGACTGCCATAATCTGCTCAGATGCCTGTGTATGAGTCTGAATTTGATATATCTCTCAGAAGAATACCTTGCAAACAACTTACATAGTTTATTGCACAGAAAAATGTGGCAGAGAATGCAGATAGAGGCAGCTGTACCAAGCACACCCAAGGGCTGTGCTCTGGAAAGGGAAAAAGCTTATCACTATGATTATGCCTCTTTGAAAAGTCTTCTCCTCATACCAGTTGTCCATGTTTTCAACGTAAATTTTGACAAGTTAGGACTTGATTCAAAGTCCATTGCTGAAGAAAAATCCTCTTTTCTCTTCAGTGAACTTTTCCAAATTTGTTTTCCAAAGGCTCCTAAACTTTGCCCTGCCTTTGAACTTTAAGGAAGTTATTAGTTGGATATGCCAGAATATAATAATTTTTAATCCAGGGGTAAGAGAAGTCTTGTTAGTCTCTGGATTTATCTTTTAGAAGACCTTCGTATAGCCTTTCTGAAGGAGAGTATCTTTAGACCTAGCAAGCTGAAAACATTTCTTAATCACTTTTTCTTTTAATTACTATTCTGTGGCTAGACTTGGATAAAATATGTTGTTATTTTGAACCAGCATAATAATTTAAACCACATAAGTGGAAGTGACAGGGCAGTCTTTTCTCTCCATCACCATTTGAAAATTTTCTGCTTTCTCATGCCCTCAGGCTCTTAGTCTTCTAATAGAATGCCTTGGGTTAGCTGAAGATGTGATTTCAATATAGTTGTTTTAGTACAGTTTCTGTGCAATTTTAATACACTTCAGTACATTCCTCTCACAGGTGACCTGATGATCCTTTTCCCAGGAAATTTTTGGTTAAAATATGAAGTTGCATTGATCATGTAATTTGCTAAAATCTTAACAGCATCTGGATGTCTTTAAATTCATCACCTGTAGTTAGTATAATGAGAATTCAGCTTTCATATTTCCCCACTACCTCCCAAAACTCCCTGTCCTTCTGCCTGTGGAGGGAAGTTGAAGTGGTTGTACTTTAATGCCTTGTCATAGCTTAAAAGAATACAATGGGGGTCTGGCTTTTCCCAGATCTGATGACTTCAAAGGCAATATTACAATTTGGGATCCTGGACTCCCAAGAACTTGAGCTTGGTACTACTGCCTTTGGCTGTACGCATCTTTTTATAATGTCACATTGGCTCTTCAGCCTTTTATCATCTTGTGTTGTCTGGGGACTCTGTCAGGGAGGCTGTCATAAAATCATTAAAAAATCAAGACAGCTAAGACTTTGATTTGATTTGAATGAAGCCCTGACATGATTTTTTCTGAAACTACCAAAGTTCTGCCTGGCAGTAAGCTGACAGGAGTGCTGAAAACCTTTTCCAGATAAGTAATTCTTGCATTTGCTTCTAAAGTAAAAACATATTTATAGAATCATAGAATATACTGAGTTGGAAGGGACCTGTAAGGATCATCAAGTCCAACTCTTGGCCCTGTACAGGACACCCCATGGATAATACTAATATTTTCTTTTATTTTTTTTCAACTTTTCATATATCAAATAGATATTTTAAGTCAAGTGGGAATTTACTGAGTACATTTTTTAAAAATGGGGGGGGGGTTGGGGGTTTGTTTAATTCTGTTTTTTTTTCACAAAACATTATTTGAAGACAGTAGAGTCCTAGATGAATACATGTGCTACAATGCCAGTCTATTGAAACATATTTGTCCCCACAATAGTTAAACAAATAGAAGGTGACATTTCTTTTTCATAGAGAATGTGTTTAAATATTTGTGCTAAACTAATTCCAAAGGCAAACAACAAACATAAATATAATTTCTTTCTGCTGTCCTGCATCTTGAAATCAGTTCTTTGGAATACAACCTTTGGGGAATGGCTGCTAAATAAAGGTATGAGCTTAGTGTTAAAGGGGAAGTTAACAAAATGAATGGCAGAAATTATGCCAAATTCACCTGCCACTCATTGTTACTCACTTTTGCAACGGGGTTTTTGTTCTCCAGCAACATCTGCCTGATATTTTGATTGCAAAGATCGTACAGGTGAAGTTGTGATGATAGCTGTTTCAATGCAAAGCCTCAACACTGTTATCAGGATATTGCACTGGCTGTCCCTTGGTTTCTAGACTAGTTTAAGGCATTTCTTGTAAATCAGAAAACTATAAAAGGCCTGTGTTAGGACAGTGTGGGAGAAGGCAGCAACATACTCTTAATGATCTAAGACAAAGTAAACCTTTCTCCTTCACCCTCAGTGGTGACATTTCAGCAAAGTTGCAGACAGACAAACATCTAATGGGATTTTTAAAACCTATGTTTCCTTGAGAAACAAAGTCCCAGACATAAGTTATTCTGGAAATCAATTAATGTTTCATAGCTCCTAGGATTTCACTGTATGCGTGATATTGTTGCAGGGTACCTAGAATTTTAGACTGTATTTTAGATAAAATAATTGATAACATCATGTAATTTAAAATATTTGTGTACAATACACACACATCCATCCATCCATCCATCCATCCATCCATCCATCCATCCATCCATCCATCCATCAATCTGACATACATTTTTCTCATCGTTCAGGAAGGTACTTCATTTTACCTGCAAACTTAACCCTAGTCAAGCAAGTACCTACAAAACTTTAAGGATGTTGAGTTTGATGAGACTAAAACCTGTATTTATGGTTAAACACATGCTTACATGGGTTCCCAAAGAGGCAGAGTTTTATTGTAGGTTGTTCTTTTTTAAGTGATAATGTGTTCTTTTCCTGTAATCAGATCTGAATAGTTGAGAGAATCGGGGTTTGTGTAGTCAGTCAGTTGATGAGTTGAAGCATTCAATGTTTCAATGCTTAATTGAATACTTTAAATACCAAAGCAATAAACTCAGATAATGTTTTTCTTGCTAAGTGACAAATGGCAAAAATACATTTAATATGTTTAAGATTTTTTGGGTTTTTTGGTTTTTTTTGCAATGATGATGAAAGGGACAAAAAGAGTAAGGTGTGGCTTTTACTTTCACAAAAGATTCTCTTTGACATTTATGACTAAGAATGCATGAAATGACATGGAACATTTACACCTCCTTTTATTAAATGATCTCTTAAATAGTGGGCTGTTAAACTGGAAAACAGAATTGCTGGCTCTCACTATTTTCATGTGCTTTGGTTTTGTTCTGCTGGGTTTTTTCTGGAGTTTGTGGAATCATCAAAATTGGAATGAATTTGAACGTTCATAGAAAGAAAACTTACAGAGATAGTATTATTTAAAACTGAGGTAAAAAATCCTGAAGATTTGACCCTACTTTATATGAATGGCCTGAAACAGAGACAAATAAAATGAGATTTAAATGCATGTATATTAACATGTTTAAAAAATTACTAGTAAATAATTTTGATATCTCTTATATGAAATTTTAGTACTTGTTGAAAACTGTGATAATACAGTAGCGGGAATACTTGGCATGCTGAGCATAGACTTGGTAGATAAAAGGAAGATTTGCCAAAGTGAGTGTGTCAGAACAATATCCTTTCCAATTTCCAGAGCTCATTCTGGCTTTTCCCATATACAAAAAGTGCAGTGATGAATAGTTATTCCCTGCTATGTTTTGTTTGCAAAGAAACATTTTTGCCAGCAGATAACCAGTGGCACTCATTAATCTATAAAGAAATATCCATAAGATGGTGCTGTATCTTAAATCTGACCAGAGTAATTTGCATTGAAAAATAAAATTTGTGCTGCAGTTTTAGCTTGGAGTTCTTGTTGTAAGCTGTGTTGGTAACAATTTATTTGGCAAACATATTGCAAATGTTAGTTTCCAGTCACTCCAATATGTTAATTTACATGTATTAAAATATTAGTCACAGTACTTTTGTTCGAGCCTGAAAAGTGTAAAACCAGCTGAAAGGTAGCATCAGTCATGCTCAGGTTATGAGCAGTCAGTACCTTGCTTTCACAGCTGAGTTTCACTCCCTCCTTTTTTGCTAAAGGCAAGTGATGGTGCAATAACTCCTCTAGATATTACTTCAATGGGAAAAAAAAACCCAACCAAAAAGAAACAGTGCACTGAGGTGTCTACTTAAAGGGGTCATTTGGTTATTATATATAATGGCCACATCTGTCCAGCAAGTGAAAAAACTGTGGGAGAAATGAATTTGAGACATAATAACCACCCAACAGCAGAGATTTCCTTGTTTTGTGGGATTTTGTTGTTAACAGTGGTGGCAAATGAAGGACTGGCTGGAGAGCAACCAGTTACAGCATTATGGCTGTGGAGCCTGGGCAGTGGATCATATCTCAGTAATAGCCTTTCACCACATCCCATGGCTGCAGCAGAGCAGAGCCGGGGCTGTGCTGCTCGGCCAGCCAAGCTGCTGACAGGAGGAGGGAAAAGAGGCTGTCAGAGAGGGAATAGGTTGTCACATCTCCCCAGGTCCATGCAATTCCATCTGTGTTTCAGCTAGGAGTCTACTATACTTAAAAAGACTTTGTTGCACTGGGAATTCTACCTTCTTGAGGCATCCAGGCGTGCTTGTACATTTTTCTCCCTGTTCATTTCTCTGAAGGGGTGTGATAACAAGAGCAGCTGATCAGAAAACCAGTTACTCATTTACTTCTGGAGTCACTTGTACATAGTCTGAGTCAGTTTTTCTCTATGAAAACAAGAATCAGGGAAAATACAACATGCAAAATGTCTAATGCAGAAATAGAGGAAGAAAGAATGTTTGCAGCATAATGTTGTGGGCAGTAAGGAAAAAGAAGAGATGGTAAACGATGTTTTAGTGGTTGAGACAGAGAGTGCTTAGTTTAAGCAGTATACCTGAGCTGATCCAGCGTAGTCTAGGAGATGGAATATGCCAACAAGAAACTCAAAGCATATTCCCTCTGTTTTTGAGTGATTTGAATGATAATATCTGCAGACGACATCCTCCTTTGCCTTTTGGATAGACCTGTTACCCTGGTGATTCCAGACCTAATGAAACTCCAATTACCTCATTAGGTAATGAAGGTAAGAAGGACTAAGTAAAGAAGGTTAGAAACTAGAAACTTATTTTCAGATGGCTAGTGGATTTAATTCACATGTAAATGTTATGGAGAAAAACCTGTGTTCTTATACTCCTGATGCAGTCTCTAGACTGAAAAAATCAGTACTTTGGGTGAAAGATACAATACAAACTTGAAAGATAGTTTTCAGTTTTTTTCTCCTTGTTATTTAACTGTTGATCAAGACCTGAAATATCATTCTTAATAGTATGGTCTTGTGATAATACCTCTCTGCAGGTAAATTGATTCTTGAACCAGTTCAGCAGATCAGGAAAGAAAAGAGGGAAGCATAAGTTACTTTAATGAAGCCAGTGTAAACCGGAGGCTAAAAATACATATATATAAAGCAGATGTAGTGTATGCCTAATTATTCATGGGATGCTCTAGGACTGTTTGCAAAAGATTGCATGATAATGTAAGGCTAGAACTTCTACTTTGTATAATGTAAGAGATGTCAGTATATTCTGGTTTAATTTAATTCTGTAAAGTCTTGTAAAAGATGCCTCAGAATTTTTTTCTTCCTTCCTACAGTGCCATGTTTCAAGCAGTTTTTTGATTGCTTTGTGGTGTAATGATGCAAGACCTGATCACAGAGTCAGCCAATTCTGCTGATGTGCTGTGTTATTATAATGCCACCTGATACCTCATTCGTTTGATACATTAGGTAGAATACCACATCAACAAAGCAAAGTGCTCACATAATTTCTAAAACGATGGAATGTTTCGGTGGCAAGCATGAATTCAGGGTAAAAGCTGTAGATATGAAGCAGTGGCAAAATGCCCCTTGGCTTTGTCTTTTTTCACTTTATGAAACTTGTATGATAATTCAAGACCAAGAAGACCTATTAAAAAATATGAACTCATGAACTCATCCATTATAATCTTTACATGACAGAATTATTGGTTTATTTTGTATATATACCATCATCAAAATAAGAAGATGAAAACATTAAAGTATTTCTGGAATGTACTTATTTTATAGTTTTATAAAGCAGCTATTTCCAGGAGATCTGATGACCAAACACTGTGTTTTCAGTAGATATATAAATGGCATGCAAAAGGAAGTAACTTCTAAAATTAATTCTAATATAAGTCATAAAAGCCATAGATGCTTTCAGTTAACAGTCTTTGTGACAGGTAAAGTCATCAGAATGCTTCATGAGGAATAGGTTCCTTGAGCAAAGGTCACCTTCTGAGTGACTAAGTCCCATGAAACAGCAACAGCACTAAAAAATCACTTCTCTGAAATCTGGTTCTGTGACAGAACATAAAAGGGATGCAATGAATCAAGCAACCAGGTTCCATACCATTAAGAAAATTTAGATGTTGTCCCCCATTCCTGATGTAGGGATTCTTGAAGGCATCCCGGGCTGGAATACAGCCTGCCTCTATTTTGCACACTTCTACAGTTCCTCTGTAAATCCCCAGGTATCCTCAGCTGGAAGACACCTCTCCGAGTTTCCATGAGCTTCCATCACTTACACCATTCCCCTCCTGGACTGCAGTGCTGTGTCTGTGCCTGGCCCTGCCTTAATGAGAGACTTCATCTGCCTGTGGGACAAGGATGGAGCAAGCTCCACTCCTGCACGTTCACTGTTGTGGCTCTGCAGTCCTCAGGCCACACTGCAGTTCTGATGGGTGCCCTGAGCAGCAAGCAGAGCAGGTGTCTGGGAGAGGTGAGACAGTCTCATAACTGAGCACACAGTGTATCTGCAGGTACACAACACACCTTTCACACACCATTACTTCTTTTTCCCTGCAGGCTCCTGGTTCACACTTGCTATTCATCATGTCGTGGCTTACTGATCAGGCTCATCCAACTATGCCCTTTCTTCTGTAGACCCCAGTGATTTTGTTCCTGCTGCTCCCTGTTTGGCTCCCTTAGCAGCTGCTTGTAGAAAGCAGAGCCTTGGAGCCACATAAAGATGTAGGTTCTTGGACTCTCATTCTCTCTGGAAGTGGACTAAGGGCTGAAGCTGGGACATCCTTTACAGCATCCCTTCCATGCACATATGTGTGAGTACTCTGTCACAGTCCTTCTGGGACAAGTAATTTCAAAGATACATTCAGAGGTACCAAAAATGTAGCTTTTATTAACATATACAAATGTAATTTATTTTAACCTAAATTTAAAATAACTGCAATTTATTTTAACAAATAACTTTAAAATGGAGAATTTTGTGGTCTGACCGTGGCCCTTCTCCAATTTTTTTTTCCATCTGTCCCTAGCATCACATCCAATTGCAGTGCTTTCCCTGCAAGGTCATTGTTGGACCCCTACATGACATTTGTGGTCCAGTTTCCTGAACATGCTTTCTAAGGGGCACTTTTTCCATTTGGATGGAAAGCCACTGTCACTCATCTCTGAGGAGCCCTCTGGGCAAGCAACAGGATGAACAGCCCAGAGCCTTCTCTCCTTTCCCTCATGCTTTCATGCCTGAGTATTCCTGGTACATTTGTCAGGTAGCTAGATAGTGAGGATGATGACAAAATTTACCTTTCAAATGGTAACTGAGTGGCACCTACAAATGTGAATGCAGCTTTGAGAGACAGTCCTTCACTCTGAATTAAGACCATCCAGCAGAGGTGGCTGCTGATCTGCTTGTCCCTGTAACCTTATCAGTCAGGGCTGCTCAGACTGGAAAAGCTCTTGTTATTCCCAGCCAACAGCAGAGGAGATGAATCTGTCTCTAAAATATATTGTGGCCATTTTATGTGAGGTCCATTGTTATGTGAGGTCTTCAGATTTTAAGGCTTTTTCCAGCCTAAATGATTCTATGATTCTATGCGTCATGAAGAGATATCTCCACCCAAAGCCACTGGATTCTACAGTTCCAGTTTCATGTTTCTAGTGTTTATGGACTAGTTCAGATTTTTTTTTTGGTGAGCTGTGGGTTGGTAGTCTGGTGGAGAATTGTCCTGTCCTTATGTGCACAGAAGGCTCACTAAGATTGGTGAAGACTGTCTCTGTTCACGAAGAACAACCAACAACTACCCAGCTCTACCAGCTACCCTCTACTGTAAGAGAGTGGAAGAAATGCAGGCGATCAATCAATTGTGAAAAACTTGCTTAAGATTAGAAATACTACAAAAGTGATTTTCAAAGCATGGATAGACTTCCTTAAGCAGGTAGGGGAACTGATGCAGCTTAATTCCCATGCCACATTATCTTCAATGGCATGCAATCCTCAACTGAGATAAGGCCTACATCCTGTTTCTGAACCAAAATCTGCCAGAACAAGATTTAAGAACAGTTGATAGTCAGGCTTTGCACTATGATTTCAGTAGAGAATTTCAAAATTTCTTTAGCAGATTCTGTGATGTGAAGGTTCTATGAGATTCAGTGTGGGCCTGGGATGGTACAGAAGGACTCTCTGAGGCAAGGGTACAATAGGCCAAGGGAGACACATCTCCAAGGAGCAAATCCTGGTTTGCTCTGTGGTCAAAATGTTCTTGTTCCATCTGTTTCAGTGCCACTGCCAAGAAGTGTTAAAGCAGGGCTAGTGCTGAGCGGCTGGGAGGGGTTTGGTGCCCAGAAAGGAAGTGCTGAGCACAGCGCTGGGCTGGGAGCAAGTCTGGAAGCTTCTCTTGAAATGCTTTCTCTTTAATATGATGACCCCAGCTGAGAACTGATTTGCATGGATTTTAGCCGTACAAGGGAAAAAAGCAGATTTGTGAATTGTTGCTTAGAGAGCATACTTGAGCAGAGCTTACTGTGCTTGCTTGTCAGCTAATTCATTAGGGTTCACATCAGACTGTCAGGGTGCTTGGCTGTATTCTGTAATGACATTTTTTTCCACTGCTGAACAGCAATTTTGCAATCACTGCATCAATTATTACAATGTAAAATATTTGATATGCTATTAGATGGAAAGTAAATTTATCTTGTGCCAGGAACTACATCAGAATGTGATAAATACTCGTGATGTTCATTGGGCTTTACAGAGCACTCAAAAGAGCAGATTGTCTGGAATGAAACTACCATCTGGAAATTTTGTCTGAAGCCTGATTACAATTAGGGTTTAAAGGGCCACTTTTTTTTTAAAAAAAAGTTCCTTTGAAGGAAATCTATTTGTATGGGTAATTTTAAAAACTAACCAAATTTCAATAAATATTGATGAAGTCAAGGTGTAAATGAACCAATATTTAATTTCTATGTCTTGCATATCTGATGTTCAACAGTATCTAAACTAGTTTAAGAAATGCTACACAGTATGTCAGATAACTCTACTGGCATGTAACGAACAGTGATCTAGGCTATTTGAAGATTTTTACTTGTAATAGCAAGAGATCTACTTTGTATATTTTTGGGAGGTTTGTGTTTTTTCTTGAAAAAACTCATGCAAATTAGGTTCTTCAAAAATATAGTCACAATATTCCTGAAAAGCTGAGAGCTTGAGGAAATTTTGTTTAGAAATAAACAAGGTACAAAGATTCAAGCTATTATGTGATGTGCTATTACTTAGGTGCCAAGGTCTGTCACAAATGTGTGTTTTTTCATGATGGGATTTTAACAGAAAAAATGTGAGTCACAGCCGAGCTCTACCAGTTATTTTGGCAGTAATTCTTTAAATGACCCAAATGTCCAAAATTATATACGTTTCATCCTCTTTATATGTTCTTCAAGGAAGAGAATTGTGTGAATGGTAGTGCTTGGCTTTGATGGATTTATTGTCTAAGTTTATATTTTTAATTTAATTTTTATTATATTAGCTGCTTTTATAAGAAAGTAAATTTGAAGCTGTGTTCTTTGAAGTTGAAGCAAGAGGGTGAAGTTTGCAGTTGAGCATACTGCCTATGGGAATTTATACCACATTTTCGTATGCCTGAAAAATCTGAGTTATCTGTAATAATTCAGAACTAAAATTACTTTTTTTTCCTGAGGTATAGACTGTGATATTCATCCTGGATTTTCCAGCTGTTTTTGCCCTGTACCATGGGGCATCCTTAAGGAAAGCTGAGCACCTGTGGAACTAGATGGTACTCAGTGGGAATTCTGTGCTGCACATGTATGCAGTGGTGTTGTTCCACAGTTCCTCAGGTTGTTGGAGGGATGGGCAAGGGCACTTTCCGCTGCTCACCAGAGTGTTTTGTGTTGAGGCAGGTTGCTGTAGCTGAGCAGAGACCTGTAAAAGTGTGCAAAAGGGAAGTAATTGCTGCTCCCCGGGATGGAGCAGGGTCTCCCAGGCAACTGGAACCGCTTGGAGCTGCTGGCTGTGAGAGTTTAGTGGCATGGAGAGATGAGAGAGCATGCCTTAGCAACAGGCTCAATTGGCCATAATATGAGTATGTACCTCTAACCACAGATGACTGCACAGAAAATTCTTCAGAGTAATTTCATCTACCTACTAACATTGTCCTCCTTTATGTGGACTCAGAGCCAACCTCCTGGTCCTTACGTGGGAGGGAATACACCTGAGGATGAGGCAATTTACTGACACTGACATGATCAAACATTTTGAAGGACAGCCAGAGTTGTGTGTGATCTGCATAGCAGTACCATGCACACCCGTGTCATCGCTCACCTGCTGCCAGCATGGAGGAGCTGAATTGCATTCTCAGTAAGCATTATTTTCAACTGCATCAATAGGCCCAGTGGGGATAGGAAACAGGTTACAGGAAAAAGTAGAAGACAGATTAAATAGGAAGATGTTCACCAGGCGGGCTTCAGAAAAATCTTTAATATGGAGTTCTTCATACTATTGTTATTATCTAGAAATTAGGTAAGACTCATCTGTGGTATGTGTAATACCAACACCATCAAGACTGTTTGCAAGAAAGTGCAGATGCTTTAGAAAGAGCGATGTTGTGGCCTGGATAGCTGTTAAGGCAATTGCAGGTAAAGAAGCAGGAAGAGCCTTTGTAAGGGTCCCACAGAGATGTTTACTTCAGGCACCGCATGGATGGTCCAGCGTCAGAGGCAAAGGCAAAGGCAGATCTCCTGGTGAGGGTCCAGGTTCAAGTACCTCAGTCTTTGGGGCAGGGGGAGCATCAGAGACCAATTACCAGGGGACATGGGGGTGGCACAAAGGGGGGGTTAGGGCATGGGAGCCAAGGGGGAAACAGGGTGGGAATGACCGAAAGACGAAGGGACAGGGAGGGGGCACAGGCTGACCCAGGGAACAGAACAGGGGTGCATTGGATGACAGAACAGGGTTTGCTATAAGAGAAGCCTCTTGTGTATCCCTAACTAGGGAATGCCTTTTAGGGTCTCCATAGAGGGACAACTTTAAAAAAAATTAAGATATTTTGTATGCAGTCTTGCGCATATCTATTCCACTTATTCTCTGAAAATAGTACCATTCTCTCTTTCCTGTATCTAATTACTCTCTTCATCTATCTCTGAGCTCTTTTTTTTTTTTTCTACATTGTCTTTTGTGCGGATAGGGAGTCTAGGGCCAGATGCATCATTCTGTCAATTCAGAGAATGGCACTATTATACTTTTGCTATTACTTTCCCACCTGTTCCTTTTAAATTCTAGCAATTTTTTTGCTTAAGTACTCTCATAGATCAGAGATTTGCTGATATCTAAGTCCATTTTCTGAGTGGTTAAAGTTAATTTAAAACCAAGTAGTATGGCTGCATGGTTCAAATTTCTCCTTCCACTGCTCATTAACCTCACATTTATCAACATCTAAGAAAAGTTTAATGCTTTTACCTTTATTAATTAGATTACATGAGCATAAGAATGGAGGAAATGTATATATTTATATCATTTTATGGAAGAAGGCATTGAAAAGTCAACTTTAAATCAAATCAGGATGAAACTCTGGTACTTGCTCTGTGAAAGCAAATTACTTCTGTTCATCAGCCTTCAGAATGACTTTGATTGCCACAAAGAAAAAAAGAAAAAAAGGAAAGAAAAAAAAAGAAAAAAGGGAATTATCAGGTTAACTTCCAGAGACTATTTGTCTAGCCCTAGGGAGGACTGACAGAAAATCACACATTCAAAATGTTATGTCTGGGTTAAGCACAAATATTTTAAGGTCTTATATTTAATTTGGGTCATATTCCCTAATGACTGTCTCCACTTCTCCAAGATCAATGTGCTTTCAAATTTCTTTTTCTTGATTCACATTCAAATTCTGCTCTCCTTCACCATTAAAAGTTGCCCAAGGTAACTTAATTTTTCACCCTTGCTCTGTCCACATGAACATAACCAAAACGGTGCTCCAAAATTGATCTCTATCATCAGTTCCTCCAGTCACATAATTCCTAAATTATTATATTTTCCCTTATTTTACAAAGCTGAATCTTTCCTTTGGACCCCTACACAAATTTTGTGCCAAGATAGCACAAGCTATTGCTTATGCTGTTGGTTGTCTCTTGCCTTTTCTTCTCCTGACAATCTTCTAAAACACTGCAGCTGCACAGGCATAAGTAAAGCAGAATCTGACCTGCGGAAATGTTGCCACCAAGAAAAATGGCTGGAAGAAATAAAAGGGATCATGGTGTGATTCCCAGTTTACTCTTGACTTTCCAGAAGCAGCTTGTAAAAGAACATGTAATGTAGAAGATCCTGAGATGCTGTCATATTGCAAAGTTATTTTCACCAGAATAAAATTATGTATAAAAATGTAGTCAGCTCTGTGAGCTTTCCATATCTAATCTTTACTCATTTGATCTGTCTTTACCCATTTGATTTGACTGGAATATTACAGATGGCATTAGACTTCTTTCATTTCCTAGGAATAAAAAAGCTATCATGAAAACTGTGTCATCATTACTTCAGTAGACTCTGCTATTAAGATAATAATTTTAAAAAAGTAGTGAAAATTCTGTGCTGCAGGGCTAACAAAGGGTTTGCCAACTTTTCAGAAGTTTTTCATATGGAAAGAGAAAAACCCTATTTTATATTTTAACAATACAGGAAGGAAATGGCAAATATTTTTATTTGTTAAAGTTTCTTTATATCTGTAAATGTAAAAATGTCTTAGTTTGACACATATGGTATTCTTGAGATATCATCTGTCATTTTCTCTTCTGGTAGATATTAAGATCATTGACTCTAGAAGGTCAGCATTTTTTCACCTTTGTTTCATAATTTATCCAGAGCAAGAACATGAATGTAGAAGGAAGACAAAATTTAATTGTTATCATTATCATTATTATTACTGTTTTTTAATATCTGTTAATTTATGAGCTGAACGGTAGCTGTAAGCCATGGAGGGAAGACTAGAGCCTTCACAGTCCCTGTTCTTTGAAAACGTGAACCTGCAAACTGGATTTTTAAGTAAATTCTGGATTTCTATTGTACCAGCTGCAGCAGTGGCATTAACCCAGTGAGAGTGTTGCAGGCTTTCCATGTGAGATACTGAGCTGGTTTCTGTGGATTTACATATTTTCCCTAGAAATTCTCCTGAAGTCTCTGTAGCAAGAGGGCTTTGAAGGCCAACAGAAGGCAGTGGAGCTGAGTTCTGGAAAAACAACCACTGCTATGGACATATTTTCTTCCTGCAGGGATGGCTCAGGTGTCCATATTGTCTAAGGACAAGAGCAGTATTCAAGTGAGTGTTTTTTCTTTCAATAAATCACTCAGCTCATTATTTTCCTGGAAGGATTAGGAGAAAGTCATCCCCAGAAAAATTCTGTTTTCCTAACTCCCTTCTTTATTTATATAGACTTTCCCCTAAGTAAGGGTAGAAACTGTAAACATCCCTGCAGATCTATCCTTAAAGTAAACAAATAAAAATGAACAATATTATTAAACAGGCGTCTAGGAATTGGACAGTTGATACTGAATTACCTAACAGCCATCTGGCTCTGAAAGGAGGAATTGGCTGGCAGTTCAGCTCTAGAAGAAGCAAACATCACGGGGTATTTCTCCCTGACCTTTTATTTTTTATTTGGGGACAGAGAAAAAAAAAATATTAGTGTATGGTGGCTATATTGAAGAAATCTATTTCTCATAGTATTTCAAGGAAATTAATGACCACAAAAAGACTAAATTCAAACTGAGATCCATCCTGTTTTATTTGTAGTTTTAAAAATGATTGTTTGTGAGCTAAACAAACCTCTTTCTGTTATGTATCTGTGATGTGCTCTCCGGCCTGCACTGTCCCCTTCCTCCCAGGATAGTGGATGAAAATCACTGTAAGATTCTCCTCTTCTAGATGAAAATTCCCTATTTTTCTGTGTGGAGCGAGCAGCCATGCAGAGCAGCCCACAGCCCATCCTGCCCATTGGGGTTGCTGGTCTTGGCCACTGGTGTCCATCAGGCTGGTTCTGAGGTGTGCTGTCTGCAGGCTGAGAACTTGTTCTGTTTTCCTCTTAATGGGTCTTGACAAATCTTTGATAAAAAATGCAAACTCATACCTCTGTATCCACCTTTTACAATCACACACTAATTTCACACAGTGGGCTTCAGACATGGGGCCTTATTCAGAGATTGAAGAAGTATAAACTTTTTTACTGACTTCACTGGTTTAAGGCTGGGCTTGTTGCTTTGCTTAAAAGGACTTCAGATGAAATGTGGAAGTGATAAAGCCTTCAGTGCGGTGCGTGATAATTTCTCCTTCTTTGTGTGTGGCATTTTTTCATCGATGCTTTTCTATTTCCTCAACCTACATGTCACTTAGATTGCTTGAAGCCATTACACTTGATGATTTCTTTGCAAAATGAAGTGGAAAAACATATTCAGTCAAGGCTGGCCTCTGAAGAAACCCATTGTTTGCAGTGATTCAATTTAATTTCAAACATATCACATCAGTTTCTATTGTTAAGTTTAGCATTTCAGCACTATGGAACCTGATGAGACAAAATTGCATTTTCACTGTGAAATCAGATTTAGCTTTTTGAATGATGAACTGGTGAGTGATTGTATTTCATTATGTATATTGGAAAGATAAGAACATGCTCTGCCACACAATAATAACTTACATGCAACCAGTTTTGGGTTGGGTTTTTTGGTTTTTTCCATATATTCTTTTAATATATGTTGGTTTGTGAGAGATATTTGGGTCAGAAATAGCCAGGGCCTCTAAATATTAAAACCCCAAACTTTGCCAGTGAGCTTGAATCTATAAATTTGTTAGGATGTTCCTTTAAAGTGTAATGTTGTTTCCATAGCCTTGGACTTTCTGACACTGTGAGCTGAATATTGTTGTTTTTTGCTTAAGTGCAGTGTGATTAGCTATCCTTGAAAATATCATCTGAGGCAGTTTGATTGTGTAGCAAAATGCCAGGAGCCAAAGGACGCAAGAACATCCTCTACCCCCATCAGATATACATACATATTCTGCAGCAGGTACATTATTTTAGGCTTTGATTTGGGAAAATATTCCTAAGAAAGACAACTGAGAAAGATCTACCTAGTTAAAAGACACTGCCCTGAGGAGATGTATGAGTTTTTATCTTGCCATTTGCAGAAAAAAGATGTTTAAGTGTGTATATTTTGCAGAGTCATGGCCTTAGATTTATTCCCTCTGGAGTCCATCAACTGAACCAATGTTAGGCACTTAGACTTGAAAGGCCCAGTAATCCCTTTAACGATTTGAGTCTGCCCTTTAATTAGGTTTGCAAACTCCTTGAAAACTGCAGAATCCTCAGTGTTTCCAACATGAATATGTTTTCAGTTTAAAAAAAAATAGGAATTTTTTTGTTTACATACAATTTGAAATTTAGGCTTTACAGTTTTGAATGCAGAAGATGCTTTTCTATAGGTAAAACCTCTGAAGGGTTGATAAATCATTTGCTCTACATGGGGAATCCATATTTTAATTTTTAAAGAAACGTAATTACATAAGTCACAGAATCTATTCATATATTAACAACTTGGTTCTTCTGTGATATTACTGCATTTTTTATTTGCAAGAATTTAAAGAAGTTCAGTCCAGCCTGGAAGAAGTCAGTCTTTTGATCTGATGGGTAAAAATTACCTGTGGAAAGTTCATGCAGTGTAAGACTGATCAAATTAGCAATTATTTTTTTGTGTTCCTACCTTAAATTTTTGGGAGGTTTTTTCTTTCTTTTTTTGTGTTGCAATTGCCAAAACGTCTAGATGACTAGACTGAGGATCAGAAAGCTTTCTCAGGTGAATTAAATTGAATGCTACAGGTTTATGGCTGTTTTCCTTAGACTAATCTAGTAGCAAGTTTGTAAAATATAATACTGTTAAGCAGACTGAGAAATTTACAGCTTGAAAGTCTATTTAAGAACACCATGAAGTCTAATAGCTATGTGCGCCCTCAAGCCAGCTAGTTTGGCTTGATTTATTCCTTCTTTCTCTCCTATAGCTGTGAGTTTCTGGATTCTTGTAACTTACAACTTTAAACAGTTATTTGCATACAGAGAAACATACCATGGGCAAAAGTATAAGTTAATAGAACACCTTGATTTAAGCACATCATCTTCATCATCATTTTGCGCAGCTTGTATCATCACAGAAGCAGAAAAGTATTTGGAAAATATGCTGCCAATTATAAACTGCTTCCTGCCTCCTTTGCTTCAGCATCTACCCAATCTGTCCCAATGTTTTGTGACTCCAGCCACTGTTCCTATCATCCCACCAGAAAAGAGAGGTTGTTTTTATTTCATATTTATGCCGTAGTATATAGTACACAGCTCTTGATTTAGATGTAAAGACCACAATCTCCTCTCTCTGCAATCAGGAATCGACCTCACTCAGCTTTGATGCAAACATCTTTTTTATCTCAAGTTCCTTTGAGCAGCAAGCTGACTCAAATTGTGGGCTGTCAGGACATTTGATTTATGAGTTTTGACTAGTTATATAAACCTATGTCATGACTTTTAACTAAATTGTTATGTTTTTACCAGATTTCTTATTCTTGTATTGATTTCCTCTGCTCTGCTTTTTATTCCTCCTAGCTTCTCCTCAGGAGATTTTTTACACTGTAATGATACTCCTCAGTGCTGAAAAAAGCATATATGGAGAAACCCATCATTACAATATTGAAAAATATTAATAAAAATAGATAGACTGCATTTTTATCCAGAGAATTCCCATGCTTATTACCTAGGGATGTTACTCAAAATGGTCAAATTCAATCAGAAAAAGCAGACAGATGTCTTATCCAAGTCTGTGTATCCTTCTATCTAACTTTCACATCTGGACTCTCATTTTGTTCTATACATTTGTGATACAATTCATGTATTACACGGGCACAAAGTGATGTTGACAGGTACAACTGCTACTTGACAACTTGTACCAGACATTAATTTCCTTCTGCATTAAAAATGTGTCACCTGAATATCCTCGGTGCTTGGTCTTGCAAAGATTAGTGGTTGGTCTAGAGAAATGCATGCCAATCAATCATGGTTCTTAAAATAGTTTAATATAGAAGGCATTTAACAAAAAGTCTTTCCTCCAAGACTGTCTTCTAACCCTCACCCAAATGGCATTCCTTAAGGAATAGCCTTAAGGGAATAAAGTAATCATGGTCGGTAGTAAAGATACACTGGCAGATCAGGAAAATAAGAAAAATTGAAAAGTGACCACAAGCAAACAGGATGTCCTACGGAAGTATAATTTGAGATACCGAATTGTATTTCCTAAGTGTGACTATGTACTATTTTATTTCAGGAAACCAAGGGCTTCTCAAGCCTGATTTTTCCAAGCAGGGATTTCTCTGCTAGCTGCTCTTACTCCTGTATTGCAGCATTTTACATATCTGATGGTTTCTATATTTGTCACACCATTTGCAAGCAGCTGTACTTTTTGCACCACGACTTTGAGTTAGCTGAGAGTCAGAGACAACTTTAACACAGGATTGCTGTGCAAAAAAACCCCAGATATGGTTATTATTAAGCAATTACAGGCCTGAATGTCTCAGCAAATCACCATGATCACAGCCCTGTTCAGTCTATTGATGGCAATCATGCTACCTCATGCTGTGATCTTGTTAGAGCTCATAAGCAAAGCAGAGTGGGGCTGGTAAGGCAGCAAGGTGGATTTACTTGGAAATAAAGCAGAAAAAAATAAAACTAATTGGTAATTGAAGAGATAGCATCTCATACAGTCAGCATTGCCAGTATACAGAATTTTATCCTGAAGCTTCTGGTAGTGGAATTTTTATTGTCTCCTGATTTTCTAGGCTACTAAGGAAAAATAGATTTAAATTTAATCAAGGAGATTCTAGATAGCAAATATAGATTTGAAAGATATCCCATGTGTACGTGGTAAGATGCTAAATGCCTTCCTATGCTGCTCTTTTAAATACTCTCACATTCTTGATGTTTTGCTTGAAATTTTCAAATACCTGGGCAGAAAGGGAGCACTCCACAGCAGTACCCTTATGATGAGAAACAGCTCCACAGAGCTCACCCTGTTGTGGCGGTTGTACTTCTGTCCTTAGAACCCCCACCTCTGCCAGGAGTGAAACCCCTGACCATCCTGTGCTTCAGGAGGACCCTGGGCAACAGACCCTCTGTGCCAAGTAAGTCAAAGGCTGTGCTTTTCTACAATATTGTGTTTTTCTACAATATCAAGTTTTTCTACAGTATCGGTGAAAATATACAGTATTTTCATTGCCATAGGAAAAGCTATCCCTGCACTGTTTCCCATCCTGCTGCTTCTTATCCTCACATCATTAGTTCCCTTGTACTAAGTCAACCTCCTGTCAGCTGTACAACAAAGGATTTAAGATCTGAAGTGGGTTAGAACCCATCACATTTGGGGGGGGGGGGGGGAGGGGAGACAAAAATCATAATTAAAAAGAAGATTATTTAAAACAGTTGAATAGTTACAGAAATTGACTTCTGGGTTTTAAAAATCATCCTCAAAAACTTCTTAAACAGTGATAACAATAATGATTTGTCTTAACTGAAGCTATGTATAACAGACTTGCAATGAAAGAAGAAAAAAAAAAGCAATAACTGAATTCTCCTTGGAACACCCAGGAGTGACCCATCATCTAACTAGGTCTGACATGTGTGATCAGGGACTGACAAGGAGGTTGCTCTTCATAAATTGTGTGTGCACCAGCCGGGAGGCAGTGTGAGTGAGTTGCCTGGTTTACCCATGCCAGACCTGATGGACCTGCTGAGAAATGCTTTGCTCTCAGGCAAAGTGCTGGAAGGGTTCTATCAATTTTATTGAATTTATTTTAAAGGTCTTTGAGACATAATTTCTCTCTCTTTTCTGCAAGGCAATTCATTCTGTGGTTGATTGTGAGCACAGCTGAATAGTTTACATTAGGCTTATAGCAATATTAGGGCAAAGGTTTGTCAAAGAACAATGTAGCTACTAGAAATTGAAGGTGCCTTATTGTAAATACTGGAGGCAAAAGAAGTCCCAAAGCAAAAGATTTGGTGAACTAGACAAATCCTTTGTCACTTAACAGTCTGCAGCATTCTTTCATGTAGTAGAAAAAAACTTCAGAAATCTGGGTAAATACAAGATACGAAGCTCTCTCCCACAGTTTTGGCTTTTCTATTAAAAGATTGACGTGCTAGAATGATCACATAGAAGTTTTCTGTTTGGCGTGTGGCAAACATGCCAAACATAAACAAGTAAAGATCTCTGCAAAGACTTCATCACAGCTTGGCAGTGAAGAAAAACTGAGTCTTTGAGGTGAGAGATATATGAGATTATTGCATAGAGTAACAGAAGCAAATCAGGAAAGGATGAACTACTTAGCAAGATCTTCCGTACTTCCCTTTTTTAATCTAAATTACATTAGGTCTTCTGCAGCCCTTGGGCTCACAAACTCTATGAAGGAATAAAGATGTTAAGCACAGACCTCAACTTTGCAAAAAGCTGCAATGATTTAAGAAGCTCTTAACCCAGAGGTGTTTCTTGGAACCTTTCTTCTAGGGATACTTGCTTCCCAAGATCTTCTGCTGAACAGATGGGATCACAGAAGCATTCTCTTTGGAGCATTTAAGGAGGTGATTTGAGTAAATTTGCCTGACTTTTCCTGAATCTGATGATGAAAAATTCACCTCTTATTCCACCAGAACTGAAAAACCTCTCAGCTCCAGCTGGTAGATCCACGCAGGCCTGAGGCTCCAGCTGGCTCTGCAGGGGCAGGTCAGCTCTGAGTTTTGACATATGGTTCACAGATTCGCCCTAGGTGATTAGCACATCAGAATAAAACCCTGATTTTGTTAATCAGAGATCATTATCTTGGTTCAAACACTGCACTGAAAAAAAAAAAAGATCATCATTTAACTGTTAACAGCTTTATCCTTTGGGCCTGTCCCTTGAGTTCCTCTGTTTCACACATGCAATTACTTTCCATATATATAATTGGTTTTGAATCTCCTTGAATGACAGTGAATATTGCTTCCCTCTTAGACCATCAGTTATGCTAAAATTAGCTTGTCTTAAACCATTGACACTCACATGAAAAATATGT
Source organism: Cinclus cinclus (assembly GCF_963662255.1). NCBI lineage: Eukaryota > Metazoa > Chordata > Aves > Passeriformes > Cinclidae > Cinclus > Cinclus cinclus. Next base: position 32,603,103 of record NC_085049.1, on the reverse strand, counting down.
TTTTAATATAACTGTCATTGCTCACTTTGGCTTGATTTTAATTTGGGGTCTACAGTGATTAGAGCATTTAGCTAATGAGACCATGTCAGAAATTACCAGAATAATGTAATGTGCAATGCCCGATTATATGTTTTTAGTGCCTAGGGTTTTTTAAGTACCCTTACAATAAATAAGAAGAGAAGAATAAAACATATTTTGGTCATACAAAAAGATACTAAGATTGTTTTTTCTTTCTTTTTTGTTCATGCTAATTTCAAAAGTTACATCAGTCAGGTCTTTGGGTGTTTCAGTAGCCAAGCAAACAAGTTTCTGTTTGCAGCTGTGCCAAGCAGAACAGTGCCATCTAGTCGTCTGTGAGGTGATTCCCAGTGCCGTGCTGTGACCTGTCCAAGTGTGGGCTGTAGTTCTCCAACAGGTCAGTTCTTTGCTGCTAGGACTAGGTTTAAGGAGGACTTTTCCTAAACTGCTGCTATATCAGCAGTAATGAGGTTGTTTCAGACTAGCTTCTTTTTTCATTGTTTGTGGAATACCCTGAACACAAAGAAAATAGAGCTGAAAAATAGCTTCCATAGTTTTAAATTGGTGATTTGAGTTGTAATGAAGTATCATCCTGGCCCTGCCACCTGATATCACAAACTAGATTTGCTTCTATGAGCTTATATAAAATCCAAATTTTTTTGCCTTATTGGGTAAACTCCATTCCTTTAGTTAGCAGTCCCCTACAAAGCAATTTATTATCCTAATGCAGAAATTAGGAATACACTACTTAGGCAAGTATAGAGCACTAAATGAACCTAACTGGTAACTCTAAAAGGGTGGAGTAGAAGTTTCTGTGAGAAAGCCCAGAAGCTGGAATCACTCATGTGGCACGAGTACAGATTTTTTTGATTTTTTTTTTAAATTTTGGAGGGTGAAGTGCATTATAACAAAATTTACAATATATTTGTAGTAAGGAAGAGACTCTGTGATTAAGTGGCAACACTTCATTTTTGGTCAACTGGAGATGGACATGGTAGGAAAAAAAATGGCCCTTGCATGTTGCAAAACCATATTTAGATTGGAACTCTGTATAGAAATTAATACAAAACCTACAATGCACAAAGTGATTTCTGCTCTCCTTTCATCTGGTTTCAGTTCAGAAAGTCTAATGGGGCCATCAAATTCAGCAACAATGGTGTCAGTACTCAGATCCAGAAGCATTTATATTGCTTCCATCATCATGGTGCCCCAGAGCCTTGAAGTCTTGGTTCGAACTTTTTTATCCCAACAAACATGACAAAAGAAACAGCAGATTTGACATACGGCAGGGCAGTGCTGAATGCTGTTCCTGGACACGTCCAATGAGAGCTAGTCTTGTGGGTTGGCAACCCAAAGGCACCCTTGAAAAATTAGGAAGTACAGAGTGCAAGGTGGTATTATGGGAACGGGACCTGTGAGGTAACTCCTGACACTGAATGAGAAATTCAGGTGGGATAGACACAGGCTATGAGGAATCCAAAACACGTGGTGTGTACCTGGAGAGCAAAAAAATGAGTGTCTATGGAGAGACAGAGAGACACTGCTGTAGCCACAAGCCAAGAAAGTACTCCTTGAATAAAAATTTTGATAGGCACATCTGGGAAAGAAGACACATGTCAGAAACAGCAGAAAAAGTTGTAATAGCAATAATATACTGAATCATAAAAATCTGGCCAAATATTTAGCTGTAAGATAGCAAGAAGCATCATAATTTAGAAATATTATTTAGAAAAATTGTATGTGATTTGGAGTTGTTGCCAAAAGTGCCAGCTGTGCTGTGGATTTGACTGGCAGAGTAGATAGAGGCAGTTTCCATGGTCATGACCAAAGGTGCAGGAGACATAAACACAGACAGGAGCAACTGCACACAAGAAAACTAAAGGGCAGAGTGGGAGGGAGTCAAGAGCTCATGGGAAGTCAGGCTCACAGATTTAAAGTCACAGAGAGGTAGAAAAAAGTTGGTAAGACCAGAACAGACAGTGTCACTGAGGTGATGTGGGTGATGGAAAAGAATCTGATCACGAGGGGTTCACTCCCTGAGAACAAAGGCAGGTGTTTGGCTTCCATTGTAGTTGTTCACATAATTGTTCTAAGCCATAACAACACAGATATGTTACATTTATAATTGTGTTTTGTGTTCAATCAGAAGTTAATTTATTTAATCTTGGGTGCCTTAATCTGGGGGGGGGGGGGGGGGGGGAAATAAAAAATTATATTTTCAGGCAGTTATTTTCTTCTAGTATGTCCTTTTGCAGATGGTGAAAATATTTCTCATAAAAATTTAGTAATACAAAGAAATTAAATACATTCTTAGTTCTGAGATGGGCCAAGCATAATAAAGTCAGGAGACATGGTGATCTGAGGCTTTGAAGCCATGTATTACTGTAGGGCAGTGGTGTGGTAGCCATGCCTAATCTGGCCACCTGCAGATTTTATACAAGGGCAAACCTCACCCACATCACTCTTCAGTGCACTCTGGTTTTCTTGGAAAGGAATGGGACTGACCAGCCAGAGTTCTCCAGAGGCTCCTTCAGTGTTATCCTATAGATATCAATATCCCTTCATCCTACAAAGCTGTGGCCATAGGTCTAATTAGGTAGTGCTTCTTGTTCTGCTCTATAAAAGCAAGTGGTCTCTTGATCAGACTATATCTGTGATATATTTTATTGATTTGTTTTCTTTCTGCCATATCATTTATGGTCATGATCTTACTAGATACAGTAAATTCAAATGGAAAAATTTAAGGACCACAGACCTGACAGAGGAAAAAGTACTAAAAATTTTATGAGTACCCATATTCTGTACTGCACCAATGCCCGGTCATGGACTTTCCTCCTGGAAATGCTGCCTCTTCTATTATAGATTAAGTTGAAGATTTACTGCTTACAAGAACAGTGCTGTGTAAACCTCTGATTTAGTCTGGAATCATCTGTATGCCTTTGATTTCAGGTATGTAGACTTAAAGGTGAGGGTTGTTCTTGAGCTAAGAATTGGGGACAAAGCAGGCAGTCCTGCTTTCATTTCCTGCCTGTGCCTCAGACTTCCTGTGTAACTCAAGATAAGCTTTTTGTTCATTATTTCATGCTCTGTAAAACTGGGATACTAATACTTCCCTTCCCTTTATATGCTCTTATTCTTGCCCAATAAAGTGGTTATTATATAATATGCTTTCTTGCTGAATGTAGCTGGTGTTTCATTTGTGTGTTAAGTAAATAAGTATGTGAACACAGAACTTCCTTTTTTTCATATCTATGCATATTCAAGACTTGCTCATAAATGCAAATTTGTCTTGAATGTGAGTACTTGCACAGTCTGCCTTGTATATTCAAGTCTGTGTACTGATCCAGAGTAGTTTCCAACTGGACTTGATGAATAAGGTGCAAGTTTTCATGACCCAAGAGTTCAATCAGAATTAAACTAGGTTTTTTCTTTATATAGTGTTTATTATCAAGTGATGAGGAAGGTTCATTTTGCCTTATACTTCTACTACTAAGGTTATTTGGTTGAATCTTTAGAACACATTTCTTCCAGATTTCTTCTGGTGATTCAGTACCTTTGTAAATCAAGAGGTTATTCCTCTCTCCTTTCTTTCCTGGGAACTTTCAGTTAATAAATTTTTTATGTAACTAACAATCAACTTGGAATTCTTAACTGGTATTTTCATGACAAACTGTACCAGCTGTGAATGGCCAGGCTGCTCTTTATGATTTTTTCTCAATTTTCTTACAGCCTTAGAATGCTGAATAAAAGATTTATGTCCTGTGTTAGTAGAAAATTAATATTTCTATCAGTTAATGAGTAGAAATACATTTGGATCTAAGGCTGATAATGGGGCTAAGATGAGATATGAAGTAGTGGTATTTACATCTCTTTACAAAAAGCAACAGAAATAGAGATTTTTGTCATGTATCCTGACTAATCCAAACTTGAGTAAATTTATTTATTCTCTCCCCAAAGTCTTCCTGCACTCTCAGTGGCAATGACTTTATGTTCTTTAATCCTGAACAGCCATGTAGATGTTCCTTTGTACTAAACCATACTGTATCTTAGAACTCAGCTGTAGATAGAGAGATTGATTTCGGATGCAAAGTGTTGTCATTAGGGGAAATCATACCTATCAGCCGTGTCAATGACAAACTACCAGCTTATGCCAAAGAGTGTGAGAGAAACAGGGTTATGCAATGCCACTGTAGTTTTATTTTGGAACAAAAAGGTGCTTCTTGGCTCTGATCATTACAACAATTAATTTTTTTCCTATGGTTAAGAGTAAGGACATATTGGTCAATAAAAAATGCAGTATGTTTTACTTTGAATAAGCAGGGGCCTCATCTGTTGGTGGCATATTCTAAAAATAAAAATGTCTCAATTTCTTGGCTCTTGAACCTAACAAATGAAATCAGTAGCTGTTGATTTTCTGTATATCTTGCCTTTAAGATTTCTGTATTAGATTTTTATAATTTTATTTGATTAGATGTTTTAAGGCTTTGTTAATACATACCTGCTTTGTTTGGCAGATATCAAATAGAAACTAGTGTCATGGAGGCTACTAGTAAAGCTTAGTTCAGAATGTGTGTAAGTGCTGTAAGTGCTCTGTGCTGCAAGTATGGTTAAAAAATTCCTAAGCCCAAAGTGCAAATCTTGTGGGTTTACATGCTACAGAACTGCAATTCGATTTGCTTCAGATAGGCGTAGCTTTATTGTATTTTATTGTGAGGGCCATAATCTCTGTCCTATTCTTCATCACATTTAGAATCTTAGTCCATGAAAGCTGCCAGTATAGGTTTGGTTACTGTTGTTTTCAGTTTTCTGTAGTGCAGGTAACCTGCCTGAACTCAGGTGCCTCCAACTGCAGAACTGTGGTGGAGAGGAGACAAAGGGCACATCTCTAAGGCACTACAAACACAGTCATCCCTCTTGATGCAAAAAGGCACAAGACAAAGGGAATGAGATTATGCCATAGCAGCTTTTGGATTGGGCTGACTCTGTGAAACTGTTTATGAGGGCCAGCATTTAAGATATCAGGTAGTGAAAAATGTTAATTATCAGATGCTTGAAGGGAGCCAGAACAGACAGACAATGCATCAAAATAACAAAAAAGTCCTTTTCCTTTCAAGTCACAGCATTATCTTGTCTCTTGGAAAACAACATTAAAAAAAAAAAGAAATGTTCATAAGTAATGTTACAACTCAATATACACAAAATATATCAATGAAATAATCCAGGAAATCCCCAAGAAGCCCTTTTACCAAAGTTAAAACCAGGTTTTTGTATGAGAGTATTTTTTCTGGGAAGTTGTTCAGTTATTTTGTGGGGTTACTTTTTTTTTTTTTTTCCTTTCCTGAGGGTCAAGTAGTATTCCTTCCTGTGCATAAAGCAAAAGCATCTCTTTCTGTAGAAAGTATGAGACTTCTGGACTACCTCTCAGAACTCTGTATCTCCACTACTCCATCCAAGTCCACTTTAATATTTGGAGCCTGCCCATTTTGAAATTACTCCTGATAGATGTATGCTGGATGAGGAATTGGCATTATATTGTAAGAAATGCTATTTAGCTTTGCTGTGATGTCCTTTCTGGTAGCCTTACCATCTGCAGGTATATAAAAGTAACATCTGTTCACTGACTTCAGAATAAGGACAGTTTATGGAGGCTGCCACACAGAACACTACAGAAACTATCTAGTTGCCTGGGATATTAAAAAGAACATAAAGAGATAAAATACTATTATTATTAAAAACTCCTACAGCACAGAAAAGCAGACAATAGCACTCAGGGTTTAGGAATAAGATTGATCTTTCTGACAAAGGACAGACATAATTAAAAATTGCTAGAAGTTTGGGCCAGCTCCACTGAAATTTAGGGTGTTGCTTTGAGTTTGCACAGACAAAAGTGAAGAAAGAAATTAGCCATCAGTTTCTAAATTTTTTAAATAGTCAGGTGAATGAATGCCTGTTCCCTTCTTCTTTATCAGAGGGCTTTCTATTTAGCTCACATTTAATTTCTTAATTAATTAAGTTCTTCTTTATCTTCTGCTATCCTTTAACTCACGTAGCTGGAATTAAATGTTTAGGCTTCATTTGTCCATTAATATGGTATTCTAAAACACATGTATTTAATGCATTCTAATACCTTATTCTTTTATGGGCTCACATGTTGAAACTTGCTATTCTAGTATAAACCTGTAAACAATCCCCATGTAGACTTCTAAGACTTTTTTCCTCCCTTAATTTGTAATACTTTTTAATGCACTCATTATTAAAAGTTTTCATTGTGTGAAGACTTTTGCTGCAGAGATGCACTCACTACATATGGAGAGGCACAGATCTCTATTTACCATGGTCAAGCAGGTCAGATGAATTAGGATGTAGATGTGTTTCCTAAAAGAGTTTATGTTAAGCAGAGCAAACCATGTTGACTGAGTTTTGTCACATTAAATCCTTATAAACATAATACATAAATACAGTCTTTGATCATTTAGCTGGCTAATGGCTGTATTATTTTGGTTTTGTAGTATAGTTCAACCAAAGGAAGGCTATAGTTCCTCTGCCATCATTTTTTGCCACTCTTTTCTGTAACATGACAATTTTCCTATTGTAGAACTGGAAAAGACACAGATATCAGGCAACATGCATCATTCAGGGGACGTCCTCTGTCAGAGTCCTTATGATTCTCACATTCCTGGTTTTATTTATTTCTCAGCCTTGTAATATTCGGTTTCCAGCTTTGGAACAGGGTATGGAAGAAAATTATGGGTTTGCTTTATAAGATGCTGCCCCTCTTTGTGTTGGCTGATCTGTATCACTGGACCTTGGCTGTAGGCATGACAATTAAAGGTAGAGGGTGTTCAATAATGCCACTGTAAAAGGTAGCCACAGTAAATGGAGATAGAGTGGCGTAAGACTCAGATTGGTTTGAAGGAAAGGAAAGGAAGGATTAATTGAAGGAAAGAAGAGAAGAGAAGAGAAGAGAAGAGAAGAGAAGAGAAGAGAAGAGAAGAGAAGAGAAAAGAAAAGAAAAGAAAAGAAAAGAAAAGAAAAGAAAAGAAAAGAAAAGAAAAGAAAAGAAAAGAAAAGAAAAGAAAAGATTTAGAAGTTTTTATCTAAAGGGAATGACTTCTGTAACTTTAGTCTAAAAACTAAATTTGTAAGTATGTTTTCTCTGTATGCTCTGTGATTGTTGTAAAAATACATACCAACAAATCATGGTGACATGGTTAGTGGAAGAAATTAAAAACAGGAGAAATTTCTGACATGTAATTATTTACTTTTCCACATGACTGTTGGTTTTGTGATAATACCACAGTCTATAAAAAGAAGATATCCCCGAAGATTTCTCCAATTTTAAAGTCATGCTCATATTATTATTACATTATGAAGCACAATTATGGTACCCTCAGGAATTTTCCATCATCTTTACAAACAACCTGACAAGGAAGTAAAAAATTGCAGAAAATAATCCAATAAAAAATATTTTCATCTGTTTTATCTCACTATATAAATTTAAATACAAATATCTTAAAATATAATTGTAATGCTCCTACAACAAATTATTTTAGAATGTGCTCCTTAAGACTACATGTAATAACAAAAAATTTATTCCTACCTAGGGAGGTAGTCCTCTAAAGACGGAGAGATCATAGAGCTATTGTCACAGATCTATTATAACACCAAATTTTGTTGCTTGGAAATAGTTTTTATAAAGCTCATATTTTTTAGATATATAAAGTAAGGAGTGCTTATTTTCATTAGTTTACCTACACTGAATTTCCCCTACCATTTTTCTCATCCTAGACCATAAGGTGTCTCTGCATCTCTTTACAGTGGTAGTTGTCTGTGTTGTATTTTGTACCTTCATTATCTCCACTCTTGCCCATGTCATATATGGATCCCACTACAAAAAGACATGTATGGGATGATATAACACAGGCATATTGAAGGACTGTATAGGAGGCAAAAAGAACTGTGGTCAGCATCTGCAGAAATTTAGTTTGTACTTGGTGGTCCTGGGAAATGGAAAGATCTTCTCTCCCTTGTGCGTTTCCCCTGTCCTAACGTGAAGTTACACCAGGTCGCCTGGATTGAGCTGGGTTTGTGCAAATTGCACTGCAGTGTGGATGCAAAGATAAAGAGGTGGGGCACATGCACACAGGTGTGTTTCTTGGCTGCAACTGAACCCAGAAGCTGTGCTGTGCTGATCTGTGTGAGATCTTTGAGAGAAAGGCTGTGCTTGAGCCTCATGTGGTCCATGTGCTTCTGCAATGAGTGCTGAGTGTCCACAAGCAGATGCTGTAGCCTAAGAGCCAGATCTTCCTCTTGATCTCCCCAGCACTAAGGCCAGTGGATGTAAGGAAGAGACTTTATTACCTATAGCAACCTCACAGATTTGTAGGCAAGTGCATCTCTCTGGAGTGGTGCAGGAGCAATGTTTCACAGTGTCTTCATGTGGTTCATGATACTGGAGATGAAGAAAGACAGAAAGAGGAGATCTTGAAGGGTGAACATATTGTGCTAGGGATATCAGTTGATATCAGCAGCTGAGTGCCCTTGGCAGCTAGAACACGTGCATTGATGAGGCGGGGAGAATGACCCAGTGTCATCCTGTTTTGTTACAAACAACCTGCACAGATGGGGCTTTTTTAATGTATATTCATGAGAGGCCTTCCCAATGTGGTTCAGTAAAAATCACTTCTACTGCAAAGACTGCTGATGGTCAATCAGAGCACATACCTTACTTTGTGTTGTCTTGTCTATTCCAGCTCCACTGATATTGCTGCTACTGGTACAGGTACTGTGTGAGCTCATTCAGGAAGCATCCTGGGACCCAAAGCACTGAACAAGAGTCTTGTTATTAACAGGGCAAACCACAGCCTCATTCCCAAGAATTTGTGCTCATTCTTGCCTTAATCCACCAAAGACTGTAAGCATGTGCTTATTTTGAAGAGCATAAAGTACTCTTGAGTTTCTGTCAGAGTACTCACATGGTTTCCATTTAACTTGGCTTGAAATGTTTTGCTGAATCACGATCAGAAGACTCTTGTAGGGACTGAATTCATTATGCTCAATATTTTTCCATTCCTGGTTAACTGTCCCAGATCTGACAATATCAAATATTGCACAGTTAAACAAGAACAGCCTCGTTGTTCAATAATTCAAACTGAGACATAAGGTGACCTACAGGTGGATCACCCATGATAGAACTGTGTCATTTTGGCAGGACAGTGATACCTTCTAAGAATGAGACTCCTCATCTTCAGATTACAGCCAAATTACCAGCTGAGCAAAAATAAGAGCTGAGCCACCATCCTTGTCCAGCTGAAAAGATTATTTCATCCTCTAAGGGTGTCATGAAAGCTGCTTTAACGATAGGCTAATTTAAATTTCTTATGCTTTAGCTAAGATTAATTCATCTAGTGACATTTAAATTTCATTTGCTTGCATTAATTTTGTTGTGCAGAATGTTGCAGATAACAGAAATGGCAGATTATGTAAATAGCAATTTATAAACAGCAGCTTTTTTCAAACCATTGTTCTCAACATCCTACCCAAATTGCCTCGTACATATCCCTCATTTTAAATATGTGTGTCTGTGACCAGACACTTTGCTTCAACAAACTTTTATGTTTCACCTGTCTCCCAAAGAGTACATTAGTTAAATTTAAATTGCTGTTGAAAGCCAGCTATTTCAGCAGACAATAACAGCAAAATCATTCCTGTGCAAAGGGCAAAAGATATAACCCAGCCATCTGCTACAGTCAGCAGCAACATTGCCAAGCGTAAGAAAGTTCTGGTAGTACTTGAAGTGAGATTGCCAAACAATTCACAGAAAACCATACATATATCTTTATTTTTTATTGTGATATTTGAAAGCCTTTTCTAATTGTAGAAATGAGGGCTTCAGACATATATTGAAGCTGAATATTCATACAAATCCTAGTGCTAAACTCTGCAACTTTCCACATATTTCTGATTCATGCAAGGACAGTGCTGTCACCAGTAAGCAGTGCTGCTCAGCAGGGACTTTGTTGGGGTGGCAGAAGCACTTGCTGCCAAGCATAGGGCTTTGCAAGTCCTCCTAGAAGCCCCCAAGGATGAATTGCTAAGTATGGTTTCTGTTTAACTACTGAAGTGAGAAGCTTAGGAAAAAAGAAAAAGAAAAAGAGAGAGAGAGAAAGCAAAAGAGAGGATTGATTTGCTGGAAAGAGATGATACAAGGTGAAGGCCAAGCATAAATCCTAGTGCTGAATATTAGAGGGAAAACAGGAAGAAAAGGAGCATTTCCAGTTGTATTACTGTGGGTAGATAAGGGGTGGAACTAAGCCCTGCCTGTCCCGTGGTGGTGGGGGCATCTTAAGCTGATGGAGCTTGTGTGAGTCGTCAATGCTTGGTGGTTGCCTCCCAGCAGCAGCAGCAGCAGCAGCAGCAGGTCACACCAGCCCAGCCAGGCATGAAGACTGCTTTTCTCCAGGAGCTACACCCACAGGTTGTGCCAGTGGGTGGAGCATTTGCAAAACCCTCTATTCTCTGTATTGCTCCTGTCTGTGTCTTCCCTTTATGGATTTGTGAGTGATTTTTAGAAATACCAAGACTCAAACAGGAGACCCAAGGAAATAATTTTTATGTGAATGGAATTCTGCTGGCCTTTTGGGGGTCAATTAATTATATTTAGCTTGACTTTAGTTTTTCTGGCTTAGGTCTTTCAATGTCTGACCTAGAAGGAATCAAATGAAAAATATTTGAAAAGTGTAGAGAAGAAACTGAAAAGTATTGTGGAAATTTGTCATAAATGATACAAAGTATATATTGCATAAATAAACAGTAAGAAGAGGAAGACAAAGTTGCATGAAGGGTGAACATGCAATTAACAGTGAAATCATTCAGATCCAGTGGTCAGTGATGAATATATAACTATATGCACAAACAAAAAAACCTTTTAATTGTGTAATGATTATCAGTACTATTATTGAAGTATCTCTAAGGTATTTATTATAACCAGACTGTTTAATTTATTTATAACTACTATCTTAAAAATTACTATAATTTAAGTACAGGTTTATCTTTTTTTCAAGATAATGTCTGCTATGTGCTTTCAAATAGTTCAAATATAAACAAATGATTTCTAGGACGTACTAAATAGTGCACAATTACTTAAATACATGATTTTATATTTATGTTTGAGGTAACAGAATTGTGTAACATTTTATTGGCAGATGCAGGACAGCCAACTCAACTATGTATAAAACTGTAAAGCTGTAAAATATACAGCTATATATATAAGACGGACCAATTAAAGGTTCATTGCATTTTTTGTGGGGGAGTGGAGGGGAGAAGAAAAAATAATGTAATCTATAAACTGTGACTATCTACTTTACATGGATCTGTCAAGCATGAACAAAGAAGAAAATGTGAACGTGGAGTGAGATGGATGGAAAGAGTTCGTTTGAGAGGCATTTAATTTTCTGAGTTCCACTGAGATAAGGATGTGGATGGAGTATACTCCATTGAAGAGAGCAGTTCAGCAGCAACACTAGAAGCTGCCTCCCTACTGCATTTAGCACAAAAACTGCTTTTCTACCATCCTGCCTGTGAGTCATGGCTGTTTGAAAACCTTGGCAACCCTGCAGAAAGTTTTGGTCAAGTTCTGGAGCAGCAGAAGCTCTCAGCACAAATCTCATGAGCTATTTGGAGGCTGCAGTTATTGCAGAAAAAATATAGGGGAGGCTGCCAGTCCCACAGTCTGCCCCTTGCATGTGGGATAAACACACAGGGGGGAACCTGCTACACAGAGCTTCTGGTTTCTGTCTCTCCAGCCAGGAAGAAGAGATTGTCTTCTTGCCTCTGAGAGTCAGAAGGCTTAAGTGGACTTATACAAGGATGAGTGGAGGTATTTTTTGATGGCACATCTGGTCAAAGTGGGCCAGCAAGGACTAGCAAGAAGGCACTGCATAACAAGGAGGGTGGTCTTCTCTCTCTCATCCATCAAAAGGAGATACAAAGATGGTTTAAATACTTTCTAGCTCTCAGTTGGACAAATGTATCTTAATGGACTGAAGAGAGGGGTGAACTCCAAGACGAAGGGACTGTCAGGGGTAATAGCTGACGGCAAACCAAAAAAACCCATTTTTGAGAAACTGAAGGATATAATAGCAAGACTCATATGCTGTGCCTTTTGTGCTGCCCACTGTCTGGAACTCCTCAAATCATTGTGAGGACAATGTCCACCCTGTTTTAGAGAAGAACATGTAAACAGGTACATGTGCACCAGCTTTGGGCTTTTTTAGGATGACCAAAGGAGGTAAGCCAGTGACAGGTGTGATTGGTGGCTGTGTTAAGTCATCAACTAATATCCATTACAGCCCAGAGGTGGCTGTGACTTTGAGCTACTTTTAGTGTAATAACTAGCTCCTAGATTTGATCTCATAGGTCCCTACTTTCCTAACATCATTTCCAAGAAGATATTTATCACACAATTTCAGAAAAATGTAGAGTTCATTATGAATTCTATTCAGTTAGTTGAACCATTTAAATAAATGGCCACTATCATGCAATTTCTTATTGTCATTTTCAGAAAAATATAAAACAAAGTTCAAAATGTTTTTTAAAAGTAAGCATAAATGCTTAATCATAATTTATTTTAAAAACTCTTCAAAACCTGGGTAGGCTGGGATGAGCTGTTTTATGTAAATTGCATGATATTTTCTCTCTTTTGATAGAATTTGGAAGAAAAGGGCTTAAGTTGAAAGCTGTATTCAATACCAGAAGCATATTCTGGTACTGAATAATAATAATCTATATTCAGTGTTAACTTTGGAGAGGCTATCTGCATTCCACACACATTCCTGGGATGTTTTTGGATTGTTAGTTAAATAATTACACACACACACACATATTTATATTTATATACACACACACACACACACACACACATACAACTTTTAAAGGTCGTCTGCAATCAAGTCCTCTATAGCTCCATTCAAATATATCTACAGTCTTCAAAATTTTCTTTTTTCCTTCTTTGAGGTTAAGTACAAAACTGGATCCTGCTTGTCTGAAAAACTGCAGAAAATCTCTTTCTTAGCTCACCTCAAAACTTCTTTAATATTCCTGTCCCCACTTCTTTCACATGTCTCTTTCAGAGGGTATTTTTTCATCTTCTCAACATGATAGGAATGCAAAACTCAGCTTGTGGATCTAAATTAGAAGTTGGTAATCTAGGTGCCTCACCAAGAGAAAAAAGCAAAGAACTCCAGAGAATAATGCAGTTCTCTAAATGAGGCTGTAAATAAGTCTAAATTGGTTCTCTATGTGCTCTACCTTGGTGACTCCCTGACTTCTGAATAAATAAAAAAATTTATGAATACTTATGGAGCAAGCTTTCAACTACAGTATCCCTTTTGAAGCTCATGATTTAAAGTTTACAGGCAGGTTTTTATTCACATCCTGTGCATACAAGTTATATAAAAATACGAGTTATATAAAAAATAACTGGGAGCATTATGCAATTTAGGAGTTAAAACATTTTGATCAGAACTAAAATGTGTATAAGCTTTAAATATTATCATTACTTAATTTTCTGTTTTCTGCATTATTTTATCTACTTTGCCTTCACCAAAATAAATTGTTTTCTATTTCCTAAGTTCCTATGTTATTATTTAATGGAAAGATGAGACCTGAACTGCAGTAACAGAGTACTTTCAAAGTAGAATTGATTATTAGTGAAATAATTTTCTTGATAATTTGCGACCCTTTTGTCTGTAGCCTATCACTAACATCACTAAGCTTGGTCAGCAATTTATAGATTTTCAGTTGTAGAGACACACGGTGTTCAAATAATTTAACCACTTGACTTACTAGAGAATATAAACTTTAAAAATCAGCAAGTAATTTTGGCACTTAATCAGTTATTTTCTCTTTAAGATACAGTGTCTCTTTGAATGATAATTCTAATGTAAAGGTACCAAATAATGGAAAATCCAGTACAATACCTTCATGGGCTGCATCATTGCTTCTTTCTTACCACAGTGATTTTCTAAAATGGAATATGTCTTGTCCCTCTGAAAGTATAATTTAATGATTGCTGGGAAAATTTGCATTTGCTTTCAGGTGACTGGACATGCTTTATTTCCAAAGTTAAGTTTACAGAAATAGCCACACTTATATAGTGTGTAATTCCAACCAATTTCCAACCATTGCTGTTCTAGTTAATTCTAATACTATTTAAGTGAACCTGTCACTCCCACACTGTATTATTGTAAGAGATCACCAGCATAAGTCTGGCAGTCACATCAGTTCCCAAGGCAAAGTAGTGTCATAAGTTTCAGTAAAAAAAACAAAAAAAAAGTTACTTGATAGTTTGAGGACAACATTAATTAGCTGTATAAACCTATAACAAGTCTTTGAAAATTAGAAATTCTTTCAAAGCAGTAGATGTTGACTGCAGCTGCATGAGCTTGGACCCTGCTCTCCCATTTCGCACTGACACTGGGCAGGATCCCACTACAGCACTGGGGATGAGGAAGGGTGGCCCCGTGCACTGGTGAGTTGGGGTTTTTGAGTGGAATGTGAAAGTACAATGGAAGTGCTGGCTACAGCTGAGACACCATGGCTCCCAGTTACCCTCTATGCATATAGGACCAGCCACTGGGATGCAGATGTCACCTCCACAATCCCATTATCTGCACTTGATGCTGGAAGTAACAACATGCCAGGTATGCAAAAGCAGCTGTCATCCTTGAAGACTATTAGGTATAATTACCAAGTTTTCTCATTCTTCCTCTTCTGAGGGTGCTAAACTCCCTATTCTTTCAAATAACCACTGAAGCAATGACACAGGGGCAATGTCTTTGTGAACCAAAACAGCACTTTTTATGTGCAATGCATCTTAGTTCTGGATCTGAAGGTCTATTGTTTCCACTTCATGATTCACTACAATTTTCTGCTAGTGAATCCAGTGGTGAATTTTACTGATGCACAAGCCAAAGTGAACTTATGTCTCTACTATTTTATCTATATGGTGTATCAGGCTGTCTATAAAAGCTATTTGCTTGTATGGTCCCTGTCACACAATGTTGTCAGCAGAAAAAAATTGAGGGCAGAATTTCTTTTACTACTGGGAACTATAACATACAGAAGTCACAATAAAACCTCATGGATGTTCTCTGAAATGTGCTCGTGGTTTATTGCTGTCTAAAGGATGTCAGTTTTCTCCTGTCCCCTGAGAAAGCAGATGGCACTCTGAATACTGAAAGAAATGGATTATTTAGATTTAAAGGAGACTGTAGTGAATAAGATGATATTACAGAAAAGCCTGATAGAGCTCCATGTTAAAGGAAAGGGAGAATGTGGTTTTCCTATAAGTATTTATGACCTATACAACCCCTTAGACAATGTTAACAGGGAGGAAAACAGGTACAGCTCTCTTTTATTTACCCCTTTCAGAATAAGAAATGCAAAGGCAGTCCATCATAACCATGACAAAGGTTCTGTGGTGATTACAGAGTTAAGGACAGAGATCCTGTTTCCAGGACTGGCTTATCTAATCTAACCTCATGGTATTTACTGGTGTGAATGTTTTATTACAGCTGGTAAAACTACAGTGACTTTCCCCTCAGCCTCAGTATTGTTTGAGAAATATGGTGGGAAGAAATGTGAACGGAAGAAATCTTGTTTTCATGATTCTAACTTGAGTGTTCCACAAGGCCTGGCTGGTGGAAACACTGGCATTGTCTTCAAATGACAGCTCTTATCTCTGATATCAGAGGGCAGAGTTCTTCTCTCTCTCATTCTGTCGTCAGTAATTTCTGAGTTGATTTGCCACAGAAGGTAGCAGTACAGGAAGCCTCCCTACTTTCTGATATCTTCAGGATCATTGCTTAGATATGTCATTTGTTATAATAATGTACATATTAGATCAGCTAGCTGCTTTTCTGTGGTTTAGTGACAGAAGGGAAAAGCAGCATCTGTTTTCTGCTGGGAATGTGCTGTGGTGTCTCTTGACAGAATCCATCAGCAACCCCACAGGGCTGCCCAGCAAATCCTCTCCAACTAAACTGAGGAAAAGCATCCAACAGGGAAGCCTGAGCCTGTTTTTCAGGCAGGAACACCCCAGGGCTTCACTCTGTCACAGAGCTAGGACATAGTTGGTGTGTGCCAGGAGCTCCTGGGCTCTTCTGCTCTGGATGTAGTCAAGAAGTCTGTGATCAGATGAGTGATTGTCGCTTCAAAGGCAAGGAAAACTGAGAGGATTTTGAGTGCATATTTATCTATCAATTTTTTCTTTTACATTTTGTTCTTAAATGATTAATTTATATTGCATAACATGACACATTCTCTTTTTTAGTGCCAGGTTAGGCCATCTGATTATCAAGCTTACTGCTATGTGGGACTCCAGATCCATGAGGGTCTTCATCTGCCAATAGTCTTAATTGCAATTCACTGTAATTGACACCTTATCTATTTTCTCTACTTCTTTCCACTTAGAAAATTCAAAATGCTGGCAAGTTAGCTCTTGTATTTGGTGAATGTAATAATTAAGGAGGAATTGGCAGCCACTGAATTGTCAAACTTTTTTTTTAATTGAAAGTGCAGTGAAGCTTTTGATGAGGTACAAAAATAAAATTTAACCATAACCAGACCTAGAGTGGTAGACTTGGGTTTAGTTATTGTGCTGAATCAGCAGCTCTTGAGAGAGAGGCCATGACACGTTCCTCTCCAAGGAACTCCTGCTATCAACCTCTTATTCCCTTTCTGACATATGTCAGCCTGGTAAACTTTCTTTCACAGTCAAATATTTATCCTATTTCTAAACTCTGTAGTCTAGAAGAAAAAAATGAATAACACTTTATTCTCCTGTGAATTTTAGTTGCTCTGCCACTTAAATTTGTGACATGTTGGTTGTGCCAGCCTCTTCTCAGTTCAACCTTTGTGCCAATCATTTGGAGCAGCACCCTGGCTATGATTTAATACTCCTTTTCTTCACTGTGAATTCACAGTCAGTAGCACTGAACATGTAGTCCAAAAACCATACACTCAGAAATTGTGTGACAGAGATATGTACAAGGGCAAACAAAAGTAGGGGGTGCTTCATGCCATACCTAATTGCCATACCCAAGGAGACCAGATCTCTGTGCTCTGGAATATTGTGAACGTTTGAAAAGGGTTCAAGATGAATGCGTGTTGGTTCATGGTAGAAAAGTACAGCAAGAGTTATTAGGCATTGGAAAGTTGCCTTTAATGAACGACAGAAAATTTCCATTCTCTCTCATGAAGTCTGACAGGATATTCTGCTATGTATTTTTTCCTAGGCTTTTTCTTTCAGACACTCTTGCAGGTTCCTCAAGCCCTGGTCAGTCCCTGTGGAGTTAGAAAGAGTCCAGAATAAAATAAGGAAGAATACTGGGAATGATCAGAGAAATAATAATTTGTTAAAATTTTGGTTTTTTTTACAAGACGTCATGGTAGATCACTGCACCAAACTAACTTTGAAGTTCTACGTGGTAATTTTCACTAAAGTTAGAGCAACAGATAAAATCTCACACATGACTGAAGGAGAGGAATTCAAATGAGGAATACACTGGTCAGGACAGGGGAATAAAGAGGAAGCTGACTCAGAATCAGCCATATTCTGGTGTTATTCTGAGAAGGGGTAGGCTTTGCTCCTTTTCTGAGAAGGCAGGGCTGTTTTTCTTCATAGTGGCATAGAGAAGAGAAAAAAAAATACATTTTAAGAGGATATTAACAGGATTGTAGGGAATTGTAAACTTGTGCTTAAGGGAAGCTAAAGTTTAATCTATAAGCATGTGTTATTACTGTAGAAAGGTTGGGGTGAGAAAAGGGATCTGTACTGCCTCATGGTAGTTTGTGCAGTAGATGTGCCTATGTGTTTGTATATTTACATATCCTGCTTATCTACTGTGACAGCATATGCATATATGGAGATAGGTATATGCTTGTGTATGCGTTGAATTGAACTTGACATACAAAATCAAATGCCATGAGAAAATATCCAAGATGGACTGGATCTGAGTTGAAGCCTGGTGGTTTGTTTCTGATATGAGCCATGCAACAGGCTTGAGAGAGGCCAAGGCACATAGTGTTGGCAGGAAGAGGATCATGCCCCTTCCACCATGCCAAGCCTGTCTGATCTGTGAAAAAATAGAGACTGGATAAGACTTCAGGCATAAAGTTTAACATCTCTTCTTACATTTGTAGTTTTTAGTGATGACATTTCTTGGTATTATTACAAATAATGCCTCCTGTGTATTTAAAATCTTTGTCCTACAGTCTGATCAGGAGATACTTTTAGTGCAGGGCTTGGCAAGGCTGGCAAAATGAGAATAACCTGTTCTTGATAAAGGAGGGTCAGAAAGATAGGGCACAACAGTACTGTAAAATGGAAAATTCTTGCTACTTTCTACAGATGAAAAACACTGGCTCTGTAACCATAGAAACATAATGGGCCAAGGATGATGTTGAACTTCTGATGAATTTCTTTTGTTTAGAACAAAATGCTGTTTGGAGGAAGAGATATAGTGTAGATAAGGTGAAGTAATAACAGTATTTTGCTTCCTGTACTTCCTTTCCTCTTAGGTTTTGGAATGCTTTATATAAAGCATTTATATAAATGTTTTAAAGTTATTATTATTTCACTTTACAGGACAGGAAAGACATAGCCAGGAAAGCAAAGATCAGTTCCCTGAAGCCACAGTGCAGAAATAGGAATAAATGCCATCTCTTCTCAGGTTAATCAGGGATGAGTTAATAGAAATAACTAAAATGCTTGCAAACAGCTTTTTGAGGTAAAATTTACTTGAGATGTGGCATTATTTCCTGCCAGAAAGACAATATACCCAGCCTTGCTGTTTGGCTATGTGTGTACAATTGGAGATGAGTTATATACCTCTGAACCACCAGCTCTAACATAGCCAAACTCTGGGTAACTGCTCTGTGATCTTGCCTAAAATAAAGGCTTCCCTTTCTCCTTCTCTGGGTTTTTTGCTTGTGATATCCCCCATATATATTTGGGCTAGTTTGATGTATCTACCCTGCTTCAGTCACACCATTAACAGCATGAAGATATAGCTTGAATCTTAAACTCTGTCCATGACAAAAATAGATGTGCTGTAAAACTCAAACATGCAATTTTCTAACAGTATTTTGGGTAGTAACTCCTAAATACTCACTGAAGATTTAGGAAAACATTCTCTCCCATAAAAATAATAAAGCCTATTTGCTTGGGGGACTTTTCTTATAAATGAGGAAAGAGGTTTTCAGTAGAAAAGTGACAAGATAACAGGAACACAGCAAGTTAGTCAGAGAAAGAAAGGGAGATTTGTAGAAAGCTGTCCAGTCTTGCTAAATGTCACTTTTCCTACATATCAATGTGAAGCAAGTCTCACCAACATGAAAAAATAGATGCCAGCCTTAATGCACACTGGAGATTATATACTGCAATTGCTGAAAATAAATGGAACACAAATGTGTTCCTTGGAATTATTTGCTAGGAATTTGATCTATATCCAGTTTCTGGAAATACCAGCAGTGCAAAGGCTGGTATTAAAAAAAAGCCATACCCATAGTAACCGCACTTAACCTGTGTAAGAAATTTTTCTGTGAAAAAAAATGTTATTCAATGCAAGACTGTCAACAGTCCTCCTTCCAAGATGAAAGAACATGTGTATATGCACAAATATTAAGGGTACTCACCAAGCATCCACAGATATCACATAGAATATGATAGCAATTAATGCTATGGCAATTACAGAAGTAAACAAGCTTAAATCCCACAGTAAGAAGCCTTTCAGGCAGCAAAGGAACTAATTTCTCATGCAATCTGGTTATAAGAGAGATCTTTTTCTGTTGGAATCATGAGTACTTGAAAGAGTAACAGTGGATAGTAATTTGTGCTCCTGACAAGTTGAGGCACCCCTGCGGACCTTAGCTCTGGGAAGGCAGCAGACTTTTCCTGACTGCAGGAAAGAGCCCCTTAGCAGAGAGTCACCCAATACAAGCCTTCCATGAGATAAAGGCCAGGTGTCAAAGGCAAGAGAACTTTCAGAGCCAAAACAGAAGCATATGATGAATTTTAGATTCAGTAGCTGCTCACTTTGGATCATTTGATATAAGTACTGGATTGCACCTTAGGGCCATTTTAAACACTGTCCTGCAGAAGTTTTTATCTAATACTTAACCTCTGTAGTTTTGCTACTGCTTTGTCAGATTCTCTTGGGCTGTTATAGTTACTGAAATTATTAATAGCTAAAGAATCAAATAGAATTTCAAACACTTTTTTCATATCCAGTCTTTCAGTAGAGACCAGGGTGTCAGGCCATTTGGATTATATGCAGTACACTGTGGGTTTTTTTGGTCCTAGTTTCAAACAGCTGGATACTGCATCTGGGAAGAAATAGATTTATTATTTTCTTAAAACTACATATGCCTGTCACACTGTCTTTGAATTGCTAATGGCAATAGACGTGGGATTTCATTTTCTGTTCTGACAGGTGAATTATTAAATCAGCCTGTCTACCACTCTTCAGCCCCTGTTTGAGCTGCCCAGTAGCCATGATGCTTTGGCAATGAAATATGATTTCGGAGGTGATACCTGATTTTGGGGGAGTTTTCCTTTGTACAGACATACACGTGAATCTTTACGTAGCAAAGATAATTGGTTCTAAGTACTGTATGTAGCAAGGAGACTGATTAATTCTTTTGCGATAAAGAGATAAACTTCCATAAATAAAATGTTATTTATTTTCTCTCAGGCATGAAAGTATCACTCTGCTTTTTCTTTATCAGGTCTGTGAATATGTATTTCCCAGTGTACATCAGATGTCCACTCTGACCCAGCATCCTGGCTCACATGTAATATTATTTGCTCAAGATAGTGAACCTTTTCGACTGCTTTCCGAGAGACTTTCCTCGCTTTTGCATAATGCCCAGTTTTAACAACAGTTCTTGAAAACAAATTCTTTTTTTTTGAGGAACATAGGTAGTTGATACCAAATTTCAAACAGAATACTGAAAATAAACTGTTCATGAGAATATGAATGAATTTCACCTAGGGAGTGTCTCGTAAGTCAATTTAAATACTGAGCTTAACTGTAGAACTGGACTTTGAATTGTGCCAGAGGAGGGAATTCCCCTTCCTATGAAGAAACTGCAAGGGTAAAAAAGGAGCTTGTTTGAAAAACTATAGGTCTTTTCAGGAATAAGAGTAGTTTCCCCTTGAAATGTAAATTAATTTAAGATAGTTGCTATGAGTTTAGAAATTATCAGCAACAAGATGTGTGTGTGTGTCAGTGTGTATGTGTAGGAGGCCAGCAGAAAGGGAGAAATGAGGTCTAATTCACACTCAGAAATGTAGGTCTGGAGTGGGCCAATTATACTAATGAGTCTGACTCTCCCCCATCTTTTCTACTTCATCTTACTAAGCACAAGCACACACACACACACACACAAATCTTAAACTCTATAACCAAGTTAAGGCTTCTAGTATAAAAGATTCAAAATTTTGACTGTGCCATGGAAAGAATGCAGGGAAGCACAAGTAGGCTTCCAGTGTCATGCTTCCCATCGGCACTTTTATATATCTGTTGGAAATGTGAGGAACTACAGTTTAAATATGGGGGGCTTTTAAAATAGATCTGCATTAATGTATAGACCAATAATTTCTATACAGTTCCTGTAGGTTAACATCCTGAAGATCAACATCTACAAAAAGCCATAATTTATTTAGAAGTTTATGGGATTAATCTCAGCCTTGGCACTGATAATTTTCTGCAGAAAATTTCTACAGAAAGTCTTTTGGCCTGCTGACTTATTTTGCATGAATTTTCAGATGCTTGAAATTTCTGTTCAGTTGTGTCTCTCTGTAGTTTGCAAATATACAAAGTATTATGTCTGGATTATTCAGAATCTGATGCAACATGCTTCCTCCAGTCCATCAGTGCTTTCATTTTCCAGTGCACTGGCTGGTTTCACGTAATGTTTCCCAGTAAAAGGAAAACCCATTAAAATGGTTTTATTGTTTGCAGCAGACTCTCTTACCTAATTTCATCAGCCTCGTTAATCCTGTCTACTTTATTAACCCAATCAAGATGTGGCCATTTTTTTTCTCCTCTTTCCTGTTTCCTCATCTTAACTGTAACTATTATTAAGGACTGTCTATTTGGTTGGTTCGGTTTTGCTCTGAAATTTCTGAACTCCAAAAATATTTATGTAAAGTTAATCTGTTATAACTCTCCTCTTGATTTCAGATCTTGGCATTTAGAATCAATTTGATGTTTAATGCTCCTAAAAAAAAAAGGAGGATTGCTTTCAAAAGGAACAGTATTATGAAGTAAGGCAATGGCTTCAAAGCTATTATGACAGCATCCACAATCCAGGGGCAATTTCATTTTGCTTATATTGGAAGCATTTTAGTACACTGGAAGTCATAATAAAACTCTTTCATTTGTGAATAATCATATCTAGAGCTAAATGAAGACCTAATAATTTCTGCAGAGATGAGTAAGTAGTATACACAGTTGTGTTTAACCAGCACCATGGGTTAAGCAAGTACATGAGAGGGACACTTTGAACCATCATAACAACTGGGGAATGATACGGTCATCTTGGTCATACCTATTCTCAAAATAAAATAAACACACTTGAGAAATTATCTGGTATTACTTAGGTGAACAAACATTTGGCTTCCAATTCTAAGATGGATATCCTACACTGCTGTAATAATCTACATGACAAACATGCAACAAGAGCAATTCAACATATTCTGAGATACATCTCTAGTATAAACTAATAAATCATCAACAGGACGTGTGTCTTTTAATCCCTTAATTAGAAACAGAGCACAACATTGGTAAAGGCCTAGGCATCTAATGTGGACATGTCACAAATAAATAAAATAAGCTTTACCCCTATTGACAGATTTATGAAAAACGCTTTTTACATCTAGGTGTCTGATATGCAGCACATCCTCCAAATCTAGATCTTCTAAGGATCTTCTGAAGATCAGTGAGGAAATTCATCTTTATTAGCTTAGTCTATGGATGTTTTAAAATCACCATCTACCAGAGTATAAACTTTTAAATTCAGAACCAATAAAGTATTAAATTGTAAAGGCATTAGTGCTTTGTCTGGCATTCCTATTCTTAGTCTGTTTGTCTTTTGTCTTGTTTCTGAGAAAAACTACTGCCAGGATTTTCTTGAAATTTTTCTGAGAAGCAAGCTTTTTCATCCCAAGAATGTTTTTATGCAATAATATAATTTATTTTCCAAGCTTAGGGTAAATGTTTGTCTTTTTGAATGTTTTTGGCACAATAATGATCATACTTGTATTTTTTAGTTTGTATGGATCAATCAATATATACTCTTCCAAATGACTTTGAATGGTTTTACATAGTAGTTAATTTTTAACATCTGTCTCATTATCTTAAATTACGGCTCTAAATATAATTTCAAACTGGGAAACTGGAATGTCTGTTTTCATGTAAGAAATTGGATCAGAAAGGGTCAAGGGCTTCTTCTATATTTCAATTTCAATAAACTGTTATTTTTTGAAGAACAAAGCATGTCATTCCCAAAATACCCATCCAGTTTCACTGAATATCTTGTTTTCCAGTACACGGGTGTGTGACATCTATTTCTGAGCCAGAGATAATAAGAAAGCCATGTCCTACTGCCCTGCCTTCAGTGTTGCAAACAAAGGCTGTTTGACAAGAGCAGACACCATCTCTTTCTGTGACATAATGTACCCTGTGAGGATGTACTGCCTGCTAATGAAGGGCAGAAAGGAAAAGCGGGCAAGAGAGCAACAACAGTATAAGTTTTCACTGGATGCAGAAATGGAATCACACAGCAGAAATGTGCAGAGATCAAGGATCTTACAACCATGTAGACAGAAAATCTTATTTTCATAACTGAGGGTTATTGCTTCTCTTATAATTAAACAGGCAGGTATGTAAAAGAGACTTGGAGAAGCCATACATAAAGGGTAAATCTAAAAAGAAATCTAGCTAGACTTAATTACATAAACAAGGAGACAGATGTTCTTAAAGTCTCTATTTTCCTGAGATTTTCAGAGACAAAAGCTACTTGGGGAGTAACTTGCACTCATAGCATTGATAGCCATGGACTAAATTGTGGTTTCATGGATATCTAGAATACACTTTCATGTATAGAATCTCACTGTACAACCTTCAGTTATCTAACAACCCAACCCTTAAAGAGAAATTAATTTGATCCCTTATGTACAGCTCTGGGAAAAGTTTGCAAGAACTTTAACAAAACATAGTGA
Source organism: Cinclus cinclus (assembly GCF_963662255.1). Lineage (NCBI taxonomy): Eukaryota > Metazoa > Chordata > Aves > Passeriformes > Cinclidae > Cinclus > Cinclus cinclus. Next base: position 32,578,796 of record NC_085049.1, on the reverse strand, counting down.
TAAAGGCCTTATAAATGAATTTAGAGATATGTAGATGAGCTGGACTAGATTTAACTTTAGCTGATGCAATAAGATATTTTAAGGACTGAAATAATATTTTTTAAGCCATATCTGTGATCACCCATGCTGAGAGAAAAAGATCAAGACATGATGGGGAAAATATTCTGTGAAGACTCTTACCAAAATTGACTCTGAACAGTCAAAGTGAAGGTCATGCCCCAGGTCTTCGCAGTGATGAGTAGGTGACATAAATCTTGGGAAACCCAAAAGGGAGCTTGGTACATTCAGGCTCAGATCTCATTTCAGGGTGAGTATCACTCAGGGAAAAATCTTCTGAACACAAACATCTCTTGCTACTATTTCACAGGGAAACAAAGCCTTCTTAACTCAGTGATTTGATTTCCTCCCTCTTATCTCCTTGCAAATTTTATAAGAGCAAAAACTGTAAAAAGCCAGCAAAACTCCCAAAACAAAATTCCTTTGCTACTTGTTTCCTGGCTTGTGCAAATGTTGTGGTTTGCTAATCATTAGCAAAGGTTAAGTATGCTTTTGTTACTTAGCAACCATGATTGGTTTTCAAAAGTTTTCTTTCAAAATTTATCTTGTATTTATTCATGTTTTTGTCTGCTCCTTTTCTCCTCCCTGTAATTCAAACTGAAGAAGTTTTGAATGCAGCAAGACACTTGGACTCATGATCTTTGCTCCTACCTGCTTGCAATAAACGTGAAAAATGAGAACTAAAATGCAAACCAGAGCAAGACAGCCACCTCTCTCCAATCTACACAAGGATCTTAGTTGGTTTTCAACTTGCACTGTGAGGGCTCTTAAGATTCATTTTCCTCTTCAGCATTTTGGTTATGGTGGAGCTTTATGCTTTATCAGTTTCAACCCAAAAATGGAAGCCTAAATTCAGTTCTGAAATGTGTGAATAATTTGGGTACTAGTTAAAATATAAGTCCTGCTATATTTAGATTGTATTCATGTACATTTTAATTTCAAATGAATATTTGAGCCAGTGCAATATAAATATAGAGCTTGTAAGCCCAAAGGCTTACCTGCTTTTTTCCAAGTATGTCAGTTACTGCAATAAAGGACATTATTTGTCTCTAAAACCTTTGCTTTGCTTCCCCATTTTGTCATATTAAGTTGACATCCTAACTTAGTTAAAATCAATGGGGAACTTTTCCTATTGAGTTTTCTGGGCTCAAAATTTCACTCTGTAAGCAGGAAAAAAAAAAGACAATTGTAAAAACAACCAATGAGATCATAGCTTGAAGATATGAAATGCTAAAGCAGCCAGTTATCACAGCTGCTAAGCTCTTGTTTCTCTGTGGGAGCTGTGGAGCAGAGCATGCATGTGAACTGAAATTGCTGAGGCCTCTGGCTGCCCAGGAACTCCATTCTTGGGAGCTGCTAGAACAGAAGTTACCTGGAGGTCTCTGGCAGCCAACATAAAGGTGGGTTCCACATACCAGGGCAAACAAACCAGCCTGTTTCAACTCTCTGCAGATACGTGGAAAGCTTTGGAACTGTGAGTTTATATTGACAGAATGAGGAATGTGCAAAAGGTACAACTAGAAGGATAGGAGGAACTTTTGCCAAACTCTTTCTATTTCCCCCTCTTTGAAAGGGGGCTTCTGTATGTAATTTCCTTGGAGCAAAAACAGAAACTAACGGAGGCTGATGTCATAGGAAAGAATGGTGAAAATCAACAAATGTTGGTGTGGGCCCTAATAACTCTGACTTCAACAGTCCAGCCTTAGAAATTGCTTTGAACTCTGCTCTGACTTGGCAGAGAGCAAAGGCAATGTGATTTCTCCTCAGAGAGAAAGGTTTTAGACGAAGCTCACTGCACAAGCACAGAGAAGCAGCAGCAGCATCCTCCAGAAGCGTGCTGGCCACAGCCCTTTTGGCACCAGGCAGCAGCAGCAGGGATGGTGTGGGAGCATCTTTAATTCGCAGAGATGCACATGCCTCACCTGCATGCTCTTGAAGACCAACTGCTGTCCTGCCTCTTCTCTTAAAGCCTGAGGAGTATCAGACAGGTGTCCAGACTTCTCATTCCTCCATGAATAGAACTTAAGCTCCAGGAAAATAGACAAATGTCTCAGGAAGGTTCTTACTTAATTCCAGGAGATATGTCCCCTGATGGGACCTAACCTGCAGCATAAGCCACTCTGATTTATCCCTCAATGTTTCTATACCCGTATTAATTGCATGGTCTTTGGGTTATTCAGACTTATCAAACTGACTTCATCCTTCTAATGCGCTTTTTTCCTATTAAAAAAAAAATAATTCTAGATTTGAACACTAAATTAAGTGCATCTTCAAGACTTCCCCAAATTTACTTTCAGAAACAGAAACTGGCATTTCCTTAGAAAAAATAATAAGAGGGGAGGAGAAAGAAAACTATCCCTGAGCTGACAGAATGCAGCAGTAGGAGGCAAGCATTCAGCTGGCAGTTACTTACTTCCTGGCATGCAATTTTAATTAAGGAGTCAGCATGTCTGCTACACAAGCCCACAGGAGGCAGTAACTAAAAATGACTGGGAAAATGTCCATGGATAAAAAGGTAGGAAAATTAAATAACGACACTGTATTATGGAAAGCTAATTGCGTATATTCATCCCTACTTTTTTCTAGATAAGACCTATTAACAAAGGAAAAGCAAGCACAAATTTTTGTATCACAGTATGCACAGTAATACCCATTTTGCAGTGTTTAGTCAGAGACTGATTATTGATCCAAGATAAATCAAAGATGAAATATTTTTTTCTCTTCAGAAGTCATGTTCTGAGATACCAATTCATGTTTTTAAACTAGGCCAGAAATCTTTCTTTCCCTAGACCATAGCTGTAATGATTACCTAGCTAAGTAAGTCTGCAACTAGATTGCTTTAAATCACTTTATAAATATTTTTCCCCTGATATGGTGATCTTTTCTTTTTCTCACAAAGCCAATCATTAGGACATAGAGGCTGATTCATTTCCTGTACTTTCAACAACCATTATTAATCATCTTTCCAAAGGAGTTCTGTGAAATCCTGCATTGAAATTTCATTGTAGGGTCCTACATTCTCCACTAGTAAATATTCCAGTGGAATGCTAAGGAATAATAAGGAGGAAGCTCATGAATCTGTCTTGTTTTATATCTGTACAGACTAAGCTGAAAGAACTGGAATTAAAAATAAACGTGAAGGAAAAACAAGTCGGTATGTTATGATTTAAAATTAGAATTATGTGTTCTGCAGAGAAAAGAACTGGTCAGCCAATCTCAGTCTTTCTATCTTTCTGTCACTTGCACTTATTGAGAAGAGCTCTTCAGTGAGCAGGCTCATAGTTTATGTTGATGACTAAATAAATTCCTGGGAGAGTATTACAGAATACAATGAAGTCAGATGACAGAATAAAAAATTATTTCAAACATTTATTTTTAATTTTATATAAATATCATTTGATGGGTTTGTTATCATAGAATGGTTTGAATTGGAAGGCAAATTAAAGGTCATGTAGTTCTAGACCCCCTGCCATGGGCAGGGATGCCACCCACTAGATCAGGTTGCCCTGGTCCCCATCCAAAATGGTTTTGAATGCTTCCAGGGAGGGGACATGCACAACTTCTCCTGGCAGCCTGGTGAAGTGCTTCATCACCCTCACAGTGAAAAATTTCTTCCTTATGTTCAATCTAAATCTACCTGTTCAGGATAAAATTGTTGTCCCTTGTCCTGTCACTACAGATCTTGGTTAAAAGTTTCTCTCTATCTGTCTCATACACCCTGCTTCTATATTGAAACGCTACAACTTCTCAAATATGATGGATAGTAGCTTAGCCACCTTCTCTGTCTCTTCCCTCAGAACTCATGAATGCATCTCATCAGGTCTCATGAACTTGCATGCCTTCATATTCCTTAAATGGTCTCAGATCTGATTGTATACAGTGGAAAATTCTTCATTTTTCTAGTCCCTGCTGTTACCTTCTGTGACTTGAGCACCATGGCTGGAGCATTTGCCAGTAAAGACTGAAGCAAAGACTTAGAATAATTCAGCCTTTTCTGTATCCCAGGCAGCCCAGTTTCCCATTTCCTTCTGGACAGGACCTGTATTTTCCCTAGTCTTCCCTTAATCACCAATGTGCCTATAGAAGCTTTTCTTGTTGGTGTTGTCATCCATGATCTGTTTCAATGCTCTCAGGGCTTTAACTTAGTCTGATCCCTACCTGCTTGGACAGACTCCCTTTATTCTTCCCAGGCTGCCTGACCTTCAGCCCTCTGTAGGCTTCTTTTTGGTATTTGAGTTTGAGCAGGAGATAATTGTTTGTGTATGTAGGCCAGCTGGCATTTTTCCCTAACTCCCTCTTCGATAGGATGCATCATTCCTGAATTTGCAGGAGGTGGTCCTTGAATACCAGCCAGTTTTCTTGGACCTTTCATCCCTCCAGGGTTTTATCCCATGGTACTCTACCAAGGACACCTCTTAAGAGGCACAAGTCTGATCTCCTAATGTCCAGGGTAGGGAGCTTGCTGTGCAAATTCACTGCTCTCTTAAGTATCTTAGGATGGACCTCTGCTATTTCAGTCCCTGCAGCCCAGGCTGCATGAATGTGAAGATCAGGCTGCCCTTGATCTGCACAGTCCCCATCAGCACCTCCCCCATGTTGGTGAGAAAAGGTCCAGCATAGCAACTCCCCTTGTAGGCTCCTCTAGCACTTGGAAAAGGATTTGTTATGCCCCACTTTGTTGTCCCTTCAACAAATATGGTTAAAGTCCCCCCATGGGGACCAGGGCTTGTGAATGTGGGGCCTCTCCTACCTGTCCACAGAGGTTCTCATCCACTCAGTCTTCCTGGTCAAGCAGTGTGCAGCCTGTAACAGACCCACCTAAAATGTCACCTGTCCCTGCTCTCCCTTTAATCCTCACTCACAAACTCTCAATCATCTCTTCCATTCCCATGTGGAGCTCAAGGCCCTCCAGCTGCTCATTGATGTAGAAGGCAACACTCATTACCCTCACCTGTCCTTCCTAAAGAGCTGTATCCTTCCATTCCAACCCAGTCACAGGAGTCACCCCAGTATGTCTTCATGGTGCCAGTAATCTTATAGCCCAACTATGGGTTAAAAACTTACTTCCCAAAGAATGCAACTCAAGATGAAACACTGAATATTCAGTACTGACTTTTAGGATCCTTCTGTTGGACTGCCTTTGTGAATCAGGATTGATGCCATAGTGTTTGGAGCAAGCTGAGACCTTGGTGTGAGTTGTATGAGGCCATACACCTCTCTGTCTGTTTCTCCACAGCCCTGGAGACCATACCTAAAAGTCTAACATCATTAATTATCATTTTGATGTCTTCCTTAAATGAAAAAATATTAATGAGAAATTTGATTTTTTTTTGTATTAACCTAACCTACAGGAATAAATTTTCCTGTTCTTTTGCTGAGCAGAGGAGAAAATAGCCTTGATTTTTTTCCTCATAACCTGAGAAATCCAAATGCTGACAGAACAGCCTGAAGATTTCTGTAATTTAAACCAAATGACAATGATCACTTCAGGAGTCATAGACTCCCAGAAAATTGCCATAGTTTACTGACTGCCAGTTGCTTCTTCTACCCATCTTAAGGTACAAAATGCACTAAAGGTATTGCCAAAAGGGATTAATAAAGACCCAGTAACAAGCTCTGTATCACTGATTCACTGTGGCATTCCTAGGAGAGTGCTTAGAGCAAAAATAAATGGACAATAACCAGTAGGTCTAGAGCTACTAGTTTTTCTCCCAGACCACAGCCATATCAGGTAGTATTGAGGGGTTGGTGTCTGCACTGCACAGACATCCTCTGCACCTGCCAGCCCCTGTGGGAAACCCTGACATTTGCCACCAGGTTTAATCAGCTGCTGTTTCTTGGATGTTTTTGATAAATATCTTGAGGCAATGTTTGGGAGTAGGCTAAACTTTTAACTGTTTTACTGTTAAACATCTTCTTGTCTGAAGCATCCTCTACTGCATGTCTCTGCTTCTAGGAGTCATTTCAGAGGGCAGAAGCTGTGCTTTGTAGGATAGCTGCTAAGTCAAATCAATCTTCTGGGGGCATCTCTCTCTCCCTTGCAACTAGAAAGGAGCTCCTGGAAAGAGGATTAATTGAAAGAGCTATACTGTAGATGGCTAAAATGTAGGGCAAAGAATTTCATGAAGAGAAAAATATCTCTCTATGTCAATACCAGGATTTTAAATATCAGGTCCTACTTAAGCCTGTACTTTAACTTGGTGAAACTCAGATTTTAATTTCGTTTGAGCAGCAACTCTGGATTTAAAGATTAATTATTTACTTTGCACATGTAAAAAAGGGGCCAGTGTCCCAATGATGCTACAAATCTGCTTTAAATAAACTCAGTAAAAACCAGTAGCATGCCTAGAGTCTCTCTCTATCATTTAATATGAAGATGTGGGAAAGTTATTTAGATGAAATAAAGCTGCCTTCAGGCAGTTTTAATTTTCAATAGAACTGATTTGACTGATCACTGTATTGCAGACAGAATGGTTCCTGACTGTACAGCACGGAAAACATTTTATATGGATAAGCTGTTCTTTTTTAATTTATTTGTGATAGAAAGTGCAGGTGGACCTCTGTAACATCAGAGCATGGTTACACTGTAATGGTTCTAAACATGTACTCACATATCTGTTCATTTATTATGTTTAATTGGTAGCAGCTCATGGAGAATATTACCTCCTGCCCATGCAAAAGCTCAATGATCTCTCCAAGGCAACATTAGGAGTCTGGGGAAGCCTGGGAGCAGGAGTGCTGTCCCACCAGATGCATCACTGCTGACAGATATTCAGCAGGACTTGGAGATTACTTCCCAATTGCCTGTATACACATTATTTTTTTTCCTTTAAGGCATATCACAAGTATTAATGAAATTGGCAAACAGTAATGGTCTTTTGGAATTTTCTAGTGGAAAAGCAATCCTGACTTTTAAATTTATAAAATTTAAATTAAATGTGCAAGAGCTATTTGTTTCTATTGCAATTCTAGTATCATCACATTCAGTTTGACTCTGCCACAACATCCTTTTCAAGGATATTCCATAATGTTACACTGACTTCCCTGTTTATTTAAAATTTATCTCTCAAGCTCCCTACCATGAAATGCATTGTTTTGGGGGTATGTAGCAGAAATTCATATGTGCCTCTGGATCCAGGTCATTATATATTTAAATATCAGCTCAGGCTAATTTCAGTTTAGTGAATTGCTTGTATGAAGCATGTAAGCAGCTCAGAGGTTGGCCAAGCAAAAGAAAAAAAAAAATCTAAAGACATATGAGGGATGTGAGTCAAAGAAAAGGGAAAACAGGAGAATAATTGCCTCTAGCATAATTTTACAGTTTTTAGATAAGTTTTGAGAAAGTGTTACCTCATTTTTCCTCTCATTTATGTAACCGCACTCTCCATGATCATGAAGAAAACCAGAAAACAACCCCAAAACCCTCTAAGTTAAATCGTCTTGGAGCATAAAATATCATCACTACTACTGAAAGAGAATATATCTTTTTACAGATATTTAGGCTTGTAATTTTTAAAGCACTGATCCTGTCAGACAGCTGGATCATCTACAGGATAGGTGGAATTTAAATAAATAAATATCATGGTGTTCAGAGTAAATCTATTCATAACCGAGAGAAAGCAAAACATTTCGGTAGATTCCCAAATATGACAAACAAATTAAGATACTCTTGGGTATATCCGGCAGATGTTATCTGTACATTTTATCTATACGAATGCAATATTAAAAGCTCAGTGGACTTTATCTTGCTGGTATCATTGGCCACTCCCCAGCAAAGCACTTACACATTAGTAATTTCAAGGGTAATTTTAATTTAGGATAATAAATAAAGGGTAATTTTATTAATTTAGTAATTTAAGGGTAATTTTAATTTAACAGGGTGTCCTGGTTTCAAGCCAGAATACCCAGCAGCATAGTGGAACAAGATAGTGATAAGGAGTTTGACAAGCCTTGCAACAAATATTATCCTGCTGCTTCTCAAAATCACCTGTATGCAGTTGATTCCAACATATTATTTTACCAATAGATATTGAAGATAAGTAGATTCTAATTTTTCCCCTATTTTTTTCAATGCTAAACAAATACCAAAATTGTTGTGCTCTCTACAGTCTAAAACCTGGATAAATGATAATTCACTTCTGAATATGTATTTGATAAAGAGAACAGAAGAAAATGGAGTGCTAATATGCATTTCTGTTATGGCAATCTTTCATTGCTGTAATTTTACAGAATAGGATTCCTGGAGATGCCACCTGTGAATATATCTTTATTTCTTGCATCTTGTTAGGAACACATTATTAGATTTTCACATCCGTCATTTGCTTACCATAAATGCCAGCTACTGTTTTCTTCCATTACCTTTTATGAAATTAAAGGATACTTTACCCATCCAGCTTCATTCCAAACAACTAGGATAACAACTAGAATGCACCCTATCACAACATTTTAATTCATACCCAGCAAAACTCACATTTTAGAGTATCCTCACTTAAGTGAACAGAGGACAATGAAAGAGCCATGATCTTTCCAACCAGCATCCAGCCCACGGATGGTAAGAGTTATTGGTGTTAAATGTATTAAAGGGCAAGTTCATATGCCTAGAATCTTTAAGGGCAGACAAGACAGATTATGGAATCAGATTGTTGAAGTCACCATTAGGCTTTAAGTTCTATAGGTTCTGTAAATCACATTAATAGTACTTGTATTTAATGACTAACAAACAGCACAATCTTAATTTCCCAGCTGCATGTGACCCTTTTAGATGTTTATTTTTACAATGGCCAGGTTCTGCTGGTGCTATATCTTCAAGTGATGTTTCAGGAAGAGAGTGTATTAAATAAGTCATAACTCTTTCTTTTGATCTCTGCATGCTAGCACTCCTCTCTGTGTGGGGGATTTACCGTGATGCCAGCTGGCAAAGAAAAGCAACATTGACCAAACAGTTATTAGGGCTATTTGAAATTTGGGATTTATTCACTATGTGGCATTTTGGTAAAAGAGAACATTCCTACTGTTTTGTGGACATCAGTACAAGATCAGCCAAAACCTAATCTGGTCTCCTGAGGGCTCTCTAGACAATTGCCACCTCTTTGTGCATGTACTTGAACATTTCCTTCTGCATAAAAGGAAAGTGACAAAATAGGAGAAGATTGTTTTTGTAAAATGTAGCTGGAAACAGAATGAGCTAGGGAAGAAAGACAACCATTAGGGGAGCTCACAAGAGTCCTTGCTGTAGATGCTAAAAAGGATTTGATGTTTTCTGTAACAGTTTGAGGTTTTCTTTAACTTCTGTAGCAATAAACCATGAAGTCTAGGGACCATGTTTGGTTTCACTGGGCTCTACTCTGCTCTCAGGAAGAGGCTCTTTCACCTACAGCTATTTCTCAGTCTAGGAAACAATTAACATTATTTGACTTTGCTATTGGTACACTGGGAAATAGATGGTATTATGACATCATCTTCAACTTGAGTATGCATAGTTTTAGCAGAAGTATATGGTGAAAATTTCAGCAAATTTTCTCTGTTTTTTCACCTTGTTCCAATAAAAATATTAATTCTATATTGGATAATATTGAGCAACTTCTTTTGAATGCCAGCAGTCTCTTAGAAGAATGTGAGGGTGTTTTTATTCCATAATCTTCAATAGTTTTGCTTAAAAAAGCACACAGAAGTTGAACTACTGGTTAGAATGAAGCAGGAGCAAAACAGTGAAAAGAAGCCCATGGCCCCTGTCTCGTGGTCCTCTCTTAGACACTCCACTGAAGTTCTATACACAAACTATTTCCTAGAGAGACCTGAGTGGTGATTATTATATAGCTACATGAATATCATTTATTATTTTTTCATAGATCCATGGAAAGCTTCTGATGCAAATATATTTAGAGCTGAATATGTAATGTTGCATATTGGCTTCACTTAACTATAGTTAGCTGAGGCAATGCCAATTTAAAAAGTCTGCGTGTGATTATTTAGCATTATCTATCTTGTGTTTTTCTAACTGCTACCTATAATCTAGTAACTGGCATAGGCAAATAATAAATTCAAGGCCAAGTTATATTTCCTTACTTAAAAATATTAATGAAATCAGTTAAAGGAATTGGAAATATCAGCAAGGCAAAGCTCAAGGGCCCTAATAGATTTACTGACCTTTATTCTTGAGGTAGGTTAGTATTCATTATGGTGTTGTGATTTTTTTCCTTAAATAATTTAGATGCCATTGTTTGCTTCTTGGATGCACTTCAGCAAGGTTCTATGTAGTCAGCAAAGAAAGAAGGAAAGAAATAATAATAAGAAATAAGAAATAATAAGAAATAAATCAGATAAAGAAAAACCATAGCTTATACCATGTGGTTCCAATATTTGAAGTTAAAACAAAAGCATTGAACTTAATGTAAAATATTGAACATTAGGTAATCCGGAGAATAATTTATTTTTTCTCAACTGAATTGAATGTAAATACCTTCTGTCTGCCTTAAAAAATTAGTGATGAATCACCTCCATTCCACTTTTGTGCCCCTTTGTGCCACAGACTCATAAAGGGTACAACATCAGAGCCCCCAAGACTCTTGCAATTACAGTGTGCCAATGTTTAGTTATCTGATAATGTGCACACTTCTGCTGCCTGACACGCACAAGGACACCAAGCTGGGCAGAAGCCATGAACCAGGACTGCTTACTCACAGCTACTTTCTGGTTCTTATCTTTCCAGAAGCCTCCACAGCCAGTATTCAAAATGCATTTAAATTAGCAAAGAACATAAAAGATACAACAGAATATTGTTTAACAAATATGAAGAAATATAAAGTCTAGGCCATAATTTACGGGGTAAATTTAGAGGTGTAATTCATTATGTCACCAAAAAGACAAAATCTTCTGACCTTTTACTTCTGTTTCAATTTTCATACGAAAGGTCAGTTGTAACCAAATGATCGATAAAAGGGAATTATAGAGGGTATGGGAAGCGATCCAGAATAGAAAAATAACAGGTGAAGGACATTTGGATAGATATGATGTACTCAGACCAGGGATAGCTGATTGAATTTTCCCTCTTGAATGCTTCAGGAATTTGCATGAAAAAAATTCTGAATAATCATCACTTCTTTGTGAGCAGATAGCACACAACAAGGTCTGACATGAGTAAAGAATGAGCAACCAATTGTATCAAGTCCACTTGGATACACAGAATGCTGTTTTAGCAATCAAATAACCAATTCTAAATATTTAGAGGATAATATCTTGGTAAGAAACAGCCAACACTAGTTTGTCAAAAGCCAGTCATGCCAGAAAAAGAAATGCCTTCTTTGACTACTCATCAAGATTGGTCTAGTAGATGAAGAAGCAATGAAAGTAAGGTATTTTAGTTTTATTTATTTATTTAGTTAGTTTTTATTTAGCTTTTTTTTTAGTTAACTTTTGTTTCACTGCATTCTTCTAAGTAATTTAGAGTGATACAGAGTATAAAAAAATGATATAGTGTAGCTATAACACGTATATAATGTGTTCAAAATATGTGCTTAAAAAAGAAGGGATCATTTGCCAAAAAAAGTGGAGGCATATATCTAGTAGGTTATCTTGGATAAAATTTTGTTTCTGGGTTCCTGTAGCATTAGTTTAATCAGCGATTTAGATAACATGTAAGGGAAGAGTATAATAAAACCTACAGGTAACAGAAATGTTTTGTGGGTCGTGGGCTGTTTTAGAGACAGATTTAGAATTCAAAACTGCATTGCAAGATTGACTAAATATTCTGAAATAGAATCAAAGCCCCAACCAACCTGGTCTGGAACATTTCCAGGGATGGGGCATCTACAGCTTCTCTGGGCAATCAGTTCCAGTGCCTCACCACCCTCTTCATAAAGGTTTTCTTCCTTATATCCAATTTAAATCTCCCTTCCCTCAGTTAAAATTTTCACCCTTTGTCAGCAAGGTTGTTTTAAATCCATTAATCCTCCAGTTTGTATTGATATTGGGGTTTGCTCCAATCCAGGTACAGCACCTTGCTCTTGGCCTTGTTGAACTTGGTAAGGATAAAGATTTAATGAAGGTTCTCATGAAGGATTCCAATGAAATTCATGAAGTACTTCTTACCTGGACAGCAGTAGGATTGAAAAAGTCCAGAGTCTGTAGTGGTTCATTAGCAGAGAAAAATGCTTCTCCAAAAGGAATTTAAAAAATTAATAACCTGAATTTCGAGACGTAGAAAAGGAGTGTGGGTTACCAAACTCAGAGCTGATGGGGCTTTATCTAGATTTATCAGGAATGCCTGCCTATATATGATTGAAGCCTAAGAGGTTAAGCCTCTGTGGCACCTGGGTTCAGAAGGTATGTGAATATACTGCAAATTGCCCAGAAAAGCACAAACAAATGAACAAAAGTTTAAAAAAAAATAATTATAAAATAGTCAAGTAATTTAGAAATTGAAAACTGTCTAATGATGAAGAACCCACTTGGCAAACATCTCACTGAAAACTTTCCTCTGTCAGATAAATACTTATACTTTGCTTAAAACATATTTAACTTTTCCATACCTAATTTTGTCAATATTTTTGGGCATCTGGGCACTCAGGATACTGAACTTCACAAAGGAAATGCTGCTTCCATATACAATTACAAGAGCATACAACTTATCAGACTCATATAGTGGATAAAGTATAAGTTGACTCTCTGCTGATCTACCCATGACTGGCCACTGGCATCATGCTCAGAAACTTAGAGAAACATCTTAGTTGTTTCAGTCTAGAGAGCTGAAGTTTGGGTAAGTGACAGAATGGCAGCTCAAAGTGTTAAACACAGACACAAATAAACCTTTACAGGGAGCATTGGTCACTTGGTCACCATGTCCTCTGTTTTCCCCTGAGACATGGCTAATTTATGTGAGAAAATTTTAAATTATATGTAATGGATTGGAATTTGTATTATGTAACTTTCTGTACTACAGGTCTTCTTGAAACTCAAGTAGATGAACTTGGCATTCATCTGAATGGAGTTCTCTTTTCTCACTAGTTTTTCTTTTTCCCATTGAAGTAGTACCTCCTGAAGTTAATAGCAACATTATCACCTGAAACTGCTAATATGTTAACCAAATTCAAAATGTTTAATTATTTTGCAATGGTTTTTGAATTTACAAGTATTGTTAAAACAAGTTCCTTACTGTCTTGCCTATAATCAAAATCACAAAGGCTATTTATTTTAGTAATAAGTACCTACAAAAACATTTTGCTATTGCTATGCTTTGAGGTATTAGTAGGCAGAGGAAAATATTAAAAAATTCCCAAACCAGTTCTACATTTCAACTGATATTTAGTTACTTTCACAATTAAGATAGAAGCCAATATAATGCTGGCAATTTATTGCTTGGTCCTGCTGAGAGTCATCATTTTATCCTAGGGGAGCACATATCTTGGGAAGCAGTTCAATTTAATTTGGAACCATAATTAAGTGATGTGATTTTATTTATGTATGAATTTTATTTACAAATGGATTTCAGCAGGATGTGGTTCACAACCTTGGGTAATCACACTGCAAGGGCTTACAGCTATTCTTAAAAGTAAAATGAGTGGGACTTTCTATAGCTCTGATCCTCAGCTAAATAGCTCAAACCTTTCATTAATGTTCTCTGCCTCTGAAAATGTTTTTTACTTTCATTTGCTTTGCTAGCCTAAAAGAACATTCACAATTTTGCTAGGGCCCTACATAATACATTCAATAGCAGTAATTAGTACTATTATTTTCTTTTAGTATTTTTTGCTTTTCTGCTAACACTATTTACTTTTCAGCTCAATGGCTTCAAATCAGAGATAGCTTGACATTTCCCAGATGTGGACAAGGAAGAAGACCCAAGATGTGTTGAGGGCATATGCATTCTACAGGTTGCTGTAGAAACTGAACCAAGCTAAGGGTTCCTCCTCAGACTGTAAGCTTCTTGTATGGGTATCTACTGTGAGAAGACAACCTCAAGAGCAATCCCAGGAGCTGTGCTCCCAGGTGACAGTGCAAGGTAAAATCCACGAGAAGAGGTTGGATTAGGGTCCAATTAACATTTAGCTGCCTTTGGTTGTGACACAGTTTGAGGGAGCATTATAGACAAGAAACCTGCTTGGCTGGACCAAGTTCAGCTATTACTGTACTTTTCCACCTTTGAAGGGGAATCAGAACAGATGGAAGTTTCCATCTTGGATTAACTAGCAGGAGATTTAGATTTCCTGTCATTTAGTCCAACCACAGCTGTGTTGCAGAAGCAGAAAACTCCTAATCTCCTGACAGCTTCATATAATAACCTTCACTGACATTGTCAACATCATGTATAACACAATCTATTTTCTCTTTGTGGTCTCTAAAATCATACTGTAAGTGCAATATAACCTGAGAGTAAGGAGATAGGTGGCTGCAAGAGCACACAGGAAGTTATGTTATAAGCTTTAGTCATAAGGCTTTATATAAAGGATTTATATAAATATAATAAAGCATTATATAAATAACTTATATTTATATAATAAGTCATATTCCACTATTACATGAAGAGGACTTCACACCCAAGAATTTCAAGACTGGTGTTTAAAAATGTCATCCATGAGATACTGCCTAAGCCATGTATTCAATAATTACTACACTGAAAATAGGCAGTGCAACTAAGAAAGGGTTAAAGGCTTATTGAAATAGAAGAATTGTTCTTAATGGGTGCAAAACTCCATCTGCTTTCACAGTGAGAACACGAAAATTTATAGTACTATCTATGCCATCCATTTCTTTCTCCTGTGATGCATTATAATAGCATCTAAAGAAAGAACTAGCCACCTCATAGTATTCCATATTATGCAAACTGAACTTTTCAAATCCATGAAGAATGTCAGGAGAAGATGTCAGTCTTGTACACAGATCATTACCAGTTTTGAAAGGCGAGACTCAGAACTACAGATTGTAGGTTAGCTTTTCTCTCTCTCTCCCTCTGTCTCTCTCTCCCTTCCTCTTCTTCTTCTTCCTTGTTCCCTCTCATTTACTTTCTTTTATTATGTTCTTCCTTTTTTTTTCCTTTGCAATAAGAATCAGTGCTTTTCAAGATAACTTAAAGGGGCAATTGTTCAGAGAAATCATCTAGGAGAGCAGAAAATGTTTGTCCCATTTGTTACGCATTCAAGCAAGTGCTACAAAATACAAGAGACTACAATTGTTTACTTCTGCTGAGCCAAGAAGTAAAATCTATGAAATGCTTATGGCTTGTTATTCCAGACTAGGATGCCAATGTTTTTCAGCTCTAGTACATATGCTTGCTTTGCTGTCTATGCTCATGATAACACAGGTCAAGATGGACATCATATAGCATAAATTACAATGTTCAGGGTGAAGAAAACTTTAGCTCAGTGATGCTCTGCGTACCATAAAGGTCTTGCCTCTTAGCCTGTTGAATTATATTATTTTAAATCCCACTTATAATTAAAAGACTTTCATTTTAAAAGTAAACACCAACCCTGAAAAAACAGCTGTCTTTATTTTAGCATAGGCTTTGAATTTTTTCTTTTTGTTATTAATTTCCTGAGGAGTTATGTTCAAAGAAAAATCTGTGAGTCTGCCTGCCTGCTTAGTCCTGGAAATATTAAATTACTCTCTTAGATTTTGCAAATTAATTCCTAATGTAGGCATATAGGAATGTCAGTGCACCTGTATCTCTGTGCTGGGTATGAGACCATAATTCAGCTACAGCAAAACATTCTTACCCTCACTGGCCAGGGTGAAAATTTCTCCCTGTGCTTTGGAGGGTCAGCAGTGTGAGACAGCAATGGTGTGACTGTGTTCCCAGCCACCAGACCCAGAGCTTCCCCTATTTACTTAAGGCTCTGTTTTTGGGGCTCAGGAATTTTTCTCTGTTGGCTCTAAGGTCTGTCAGAAGAAGGCTTATTCTGATAACACTGGTCTCTCTTGAGAGGTTAAAGCTGTCCGTTCAAATTAGTCAGCATTTGGGGAGGGGTCACAAAAAGTTTTCCTGCTTCAGTGTGGTGTTAGAGGATGTTGGAGGATGAAAAAGGAAATCTCTAGGAAGGAAGCAATATGTACAAAAATGCCATGCAGCATTCTTGGATTGATGCCTGAGGACAAGAGTTTCAGGACCATACTTTTAACCAGAATTTTATTTTGGCTGGTTTTGAGTGTATTAGCTTGCTGGTTCTTTAGATTTCTCGTGGTACCTTTTATCCTACATCTTCTACAATATTTTGCGAACTTAGGTCAGCAATCTGAAAATTGAACCCAAGTCTCCACATTTGCCACAACTGAAAATGGCAGAATCTGAGGCCCTCCACTGAAATATGACCAAATAAAATGTTTGAAAGTGACTCTTCCAGCTATCCTTGTGGGTCTGTTCCAGCATCCTGACCTAAAATGGCTATTCCTGAATCAGAAACCAGGTACTAAAGAGCTATTTTGCATAGGTATATGCCTTGCTTTCTGATACTTTAATTTCTGATTAATCCCAAAACAGTTTGAGACTGTGATGTATTTATTCTGTGTTTGTAGAGGATCATGGCAGAAAGCAGATTTTTTTACTACAACTGCTTTTCAGAGCTAAAAGATCTTCCTCCTTTTTAGATTATTTTTATAGCAGACTTTTTCAATATCCAGCAATTTTAAATTATTCTCAGCAGGTATTTTTCTCCGCCATGTATAACAAGTGTTGAGATATAACAATAAAGAAGGTTTAAGAAATCTCAGGCACTTTTATTGACAAAGAGTTTTTCTTTGCAGATCACAACTTTAGCACCTTTTAGTTTATCACTAATACATGTTGGACTATACAGCCTTCAGAAAATGTTTAATTTAAAAATAGTAGATTAGTATTGTAAAGCAAAGTTGTGCAGTAATTGAACATTGTGCAGGTAAAATAACACTTATAGGCTTCCAAACACAAAAGGCAAAAGTGTTGGAGAATAACACTGACAAGAATTCAGTTCAAGTGATTGTTAGAACCATAAACCATCAAATGAAGTTTGCAGAGACAAAGGATTAAGCTGCTAACTGAAGTTATCATTTCTGACTAATAGCTGCAAAGTGATCTATGTGCAGGCCTGACCACTGGGGGATAGCCTCAGGTGCTCTAGGGCAGCAGGGTGTCACCATCAGAAAGTGGCATTTGCTGTGGGCTGCCAAGAGCAGGGTAGGAGAGGGGGCAGGACTACTGGATGTCTGAGTGATCACAAAGCCTTCCAGTCCTGCCAGCAGCTGCACATAACATGCAAGAGTATTTTTGTTGTTGTTATTCACATGCGAGGTGGTTTGGTATCTACACCTAATCAAAGAGTTGTAAGATCTGGGATTTTTTTCTTGCTATACTCTTCCTAAGATGCTGTGCTGTACTGCTCTTCAGTCAGCCCTTGAGCTACAGGCTGGTTGATTTTAAACAAGATAGACCCTGGCAGTAAACAAACACAGTAGTTTCATTTTAAAAGTACATAAAGAGATTTATGCTGCAAGATTGAGCTGATTGCCTGATTGTAAAATAGAAAAGTCAAGAAGATTTTACTTGATGATTTGTGGTTTCTGGTAACCTAAATGCACATCTTCCAAAATAAAGTGAAAATACACTAAGTATAGCACAGCCATAGAAAAGGAGATCAAAGACCTGGCACATATCCCCAGTGAAGTACATGGTAAAAGCTTCTTTTAATTCATCAGGAATCAGATCACAAATAAATAGCAAGTCACAAATATTACTTATGTACTATTACAGTAAACTAGTTAGACTCATCGGATTGAAAGGAAAAGAACCCCACCTTTCATATGGAAATTATGAACAAAGCAATTCACAAATTGTTAATGTCATCATATATTAATCAACTCTTAAAATAATTATAGGTGCACTTCCACCATTTGGCCTAATACAAATTCTAGTCAAAGCAAGGAATATAATAGCAACATATGAAGAGTGTGTTTCTGCTGGTGATCAGCATAGTGATGTGTGCCTGCAGTCCAAGCTAAATCCACTCCTTGGGTACCCAGATTGCCACATTCTGAAATTAGTTTTCCTCTATTTCAATGCTCTCAGGTGGGGAATATAATATCAATAATAATCCCTGCACTGCAGGGTTGTTACTTTTTACTTAAAACATTCCTAATAGCTTTAAAAATAAGTTAATAATAATAACAAATAATCTCAAATGCAACGTCTGACTCACTCCTTAAAATTCTGGCAAAACAAGTAAAAAATCCTGCTGAGACCCTACTTTCCCAGCATTACCAACTTGATTGTTCATAACTGGCTTACTTGCAGGATACATATGGTCTCCAAAAACATCATGCTTAATAATTTACTTTTGTCACTAATTTAGTACATTATGACACAATTAAGATGCTGGTTGCTGAAAGTCAATTTATATATAATTCTGTGTTTCATTTCAATAAGTTATAAAAACATGAGGTCCAAGAGATGACTAGTCTTGCAAATCTCTCCCTTGTCTCTTTGTGTATCATTCACTACATACACCAATTTTAGTGGAAATACTTATTAAAAAATGCAACCTTCATTAAAAATTTTACTCTTTTTTCTTGTTTACTAAGATATGTAACCATAATTTCTTTCCTGAAAAAATAGTTTAAAGAAATACTGTGGTCTGAATTATGTGAGGGTTCAGACACAACAGGCCTTTGTTATACTGATTTTTCTGAATAAGCCAGAAAGTAAAGAAAATGAACAGCTGAAAAAACTGGCACAAACAGCTTCATCTTTACTGAAAACTGTATCACTTGTTCAGGTCAACAGCTTCTCAACAGTTCTCTTAACTGGTGCAACATGGTTATTTTCTTCCATGAAGATATGCAACTTGAAGAGAGAATACTGATGTCAAAGCCTGATTTAACGGAGAAATGCGTTCATGGGCCCCTGTAGACCTCTTTGTCATATTCAAGGCTAAGGTTATAACAGCCAATTCTGTATTGGGAAAATCAATAAAAGTTGGGGGCAGCTCAGAAGCAGTTAATAGGTTTCATTTGGCTAAACAACAATTGCCACATGATTGTAAGGCTTTGTAGAGCAGACCTGTGGAGATTAAAAGTATCACAATCACACCCAGTGTGAGTGGTGAACATAAGGCAACCAAGAGGACTGTCTTCTCTTTTTCATGGTTCATGTAAAAGTAAAATAAAACAGTTTTACAAACAGAAAAGAATCTATCCCAAATAAAAGGGAGAATAATGAGTCTGTTAAACTGAGTTATGTTTGCTAATTTGTTTAACGATAAAATATTTCACCACAAGGACAGTAAAGCACTGGAGAACATTAGTCAGGGAAATTGCGCATATTTGGTTTCATGTTGGAGAGTTTCAACATGACTAGACAAACCCCTGAGCAATCTGGTATGAACAAGACTGGATGCTTCTGAGATCCTTTCCACTTGAAACACGGTGATTCACTGTTTCCACTGCTCTTGAATAATTGGGAAATTACTGACAAAATTGGAAGGTGATACCTTAAAGTAAGAAAAAGCTCTCTTTGCTGGTCTTCCTCCTTATACCTTCATGACCAAAGGCCTGAGCAAGCCACAAGCTCCTGCACTGCACATGGTTCTGGGAAAATGCCAAATGATATAATCCAGGATTTGTATCTTGGATTAATTACTTGTATCAGCATTTCTCTCTAGTACCTGACTTCATTTAGCCAAATGTTGTATATCTGTAATGATAACCATTACTGCAGGGGATCAATAAACATTATTTCTGTAGTGGCAGCTCCTGATTGCCCCACTGATGGTCATAGCCCTATTTTGCCACTGTATAAAAAAAGTGATAGCAGCCTCAATCCGGCTTAAAAGCATGGTGTCATGCACCAGTACTTACTTCAATACTTACACAGAACCATTCATTAAGAAAAAGTGCTTCTTTAATAATTCACCACAGCTGAACCTGTAACTAATAGCTACAGGAAACAAACTACATATACAGACAGCAATGTTATACACTGCATTCTGGCATTACAGAAGTCATGAGTGACATCTCTAAATATGCACTACCAAAAATAAATGTAAACCCTTAACCAAAAACCAAAAGCATTTTTCAGTTGTTGTAAAGAAAAATGGACACTATCTTTAAAAGACAGACTGATGTTTGCAACTATCATACAGATGTCCAAAGGCATGATCCAATCTAAATGCATGCAGCTTTCATTCAGACTACTAATTCCAAGCTCTTTACAAATTATCACGGATCTCCACAACAGGTAAACTACAGTCTTGATGGTGAAAAATGTGTAACAACCAATAGAATGTCATTATTTGAAGATATTTTGAACTCCAACTTACATTCTGACCACATTGCACTGTTCTGTGTTTAAAACATTACAATATTAACACAATCTAGTAACCTTAAACTGCCACCTGTCCTGCAGATACCATAAGCCTTCTGGTAAAGATGCACTTGATTGACAGATTGACTGTTGAATCTTCAACACTTTCTTCTGGTTTCATTCCTCAAGGGGATATATCTACTTTTGGCAGAGAGGTATGACGATAATTTAGTATCCATTTGTACAGATCAACTCAGATCTATCAACATATGTCTATCCAGAGAAATATATATATTTTTTGTTTGTTTTACAAGAACAACAACATATTTTAGTGAGGTCCTGGGAGGATGTAGGCTAAACATATGCTTAAGTATGCATTCTCCTTCCAGGTTACAAGGTGCTTAATAGATAAAGTGCTGTGTAAGTAATCATGCCGCTTTTCTCCATTTTTTGTGCATTTTTGACTGGTCTGTAAACTATGGGTTCAAGACAGTCCCTTTCCTGATCTTTTGTTTGTGATCAAGATTGTTTCAAACAGAGCTTGAATCTAGAAAACAGAAAACCAACATGCTCTCTGACAACCCCCAAATAAGTAATAACAAAGATTTGTATTTGAAATAATACAATCTAAATTTCATTATTCTGCTACCCTGAGAATGGGGGCAAATTGCCAGTGATAAGGGCTGTGCACATTCTTTTCCTTCATAACATGAAGATATAAAAATTCAGACTAGCTGAACTAGAGTAGAAACCTGAGCTAACTATGATCTTTAGAAAGTCTAGCACTCTTCCTGATTAGACTCTCAGACTGGATCATCAGTCTCTGGGACTGTGAAATACAGCATTTATAGTAATGTAGATCCTTATCATTGTGGTGACTGAAAGTATTTTAAGAGACTCACCACATGTGAGAAAAAAGAAAAGAAACATATTTTTTTTTTTTTTTTACAGCCCTGTGACATTTGCAGATGGAATGTTGGGTGCCCAACTTGGGTAAGTATAGAGATCAAATATAGGCACTATCCATGTCATAATTGCCAACATAACTACAGCAACTCCAATGATGTTAATGCCCAAGCCAGCTTTCACCTAAAGAAGAGAAAAAAGAAAGCAGAAACATCCATCAAGATACTGAAGAAAAAATTTTAAACACCAAAAATCCCCTTTAGGACTTTTGCTTAAAACTCACCATGTCCATAATTGTTAAATGACCATATGAAAACACAATGGCATTGGCTGGGTTTGCTACAGGAAGCAGGAATGCAAAGGAAGTACACAAGGTAGCAGGTATCAAAATGAAAAGTGGGTTCACATGAATGGCTTCAGCCTATCAAAAAATGAAAGAGAGTACAGCTGTCAAGGTATGCATTTGCCAAATTAAATACAGAGATACAAAATTCCTGTATTAACACAAGTGAAATGTGAATGGAACTGCCAGTTTAAACAATGAGAAATCACCTTTTTCTGGTAACTCATTTTTAAGAACAATTCACAGGCATGAAAAGCAAAAATACTGCAAGAAAGATGAAAAAGCTGAATTTGTATGTAATACATTATTGATGATCCAGATGAAAGGGTCCCATGTACCCTCAGTAAGTTGTGAATGACATTACACTGAGTGGGAGTGTTGATCTGCTGGAGAGTAGGAAGTTTCTGTGGAGGGATCTGGACAGGCTGGATGGATGAGGTTCAACAAGACCAAATGCTAGGTTCTGTCCTAGGGTCACAACAATGCAGCACCACAGGCTGGCGGCAGACAGGCTGCAAAGATGCCAGGTGGAAAGGGACCTGGCTGTGTTGGTTGACAGCAGCTGAACATGGTCCAGTGTCTGTGCCCAAGTGGCCAAGAAGGCCAAAGCCATCCTGGCCTGTATCAGCAATAGTGTGACCAGCAGGACCAGGGCAGTGTTTGTCCCCCTGTACTCAGCACTGTTATGGCCACACTTTGAGTGCTTTGTCCAGTTTTGGACTCCTCACTACAAGAAAAACATTGAGGGGCTGGAGCATGTCCAGAGGAGGGCAACGGAGTTGGGGAAGGGTTGGGAGCACAAGTCCTTATGTGGAGCACCTGAAAGGATTGAGGGTGTTCAGCCTGAGGAAAGGAGGCTCAGGGCAGACCTTATCACTCTCTACAACTACCTAAGAGTGGTGGGGGTCATTCTCTTCTCCCAGACAATTAGCGATAGGACAAGAGGAAATGGCCTCAATCTGCACCAAGGGAGGTTCCAGTTGGATATCAGGAAGAATTTCTTTAGTGGAAGGGTTATTAAACATTGTAAGGGACTGCCCATGGAGGTGGTGGAATCATCATCTGTGCAAGTGTCCAATAAACAACTGGACAGAGCACTTAGCGTCATGGTTTTTGGCAAAGTGGTTATCAGTCAAATGTTGGACATGATGATCTCATAAATGTTTTCCAACCTAAATTATTCTATAAATTTGTGAAAAGAGGAGTAACATTTCATTGAAAGAAAAAGGCATTAGTATGTTTCAAGGCCGGCCAATAGGAAAAGCTACAGACTAGAAGACAATCAGAAAGTTTTTAAGAAGAAAGAATCTAATGTTTTGATAAAGATAATGAGAAGAAAGAACAGAATTGATCTAAGGACAGGAGAAATTAGATTTACATACATAGCAGATCTATTAGCCCTCTCCTCTCTTTGTGACAACCTGCAGTGTTAATCATTTTTGCTGAAGATGCAGTCCTGAAGAAGCCCTATGAGAACTGTCCTTTCAAGAGCTTCAAATAATCACAAATAGTAATGACAGCACCAATTTTCACATGTTGAATTGTACTGGATTTTTCTGAGGTAGTTTTCTTCACAGTGACTTGTATGTTTTGGATTCATGCTGACAATATAGGGATGTTTTTCTTCAGAGACAAAAGGCCAGACCATAAAACACCAACCAAAGGCCTTTTCTATTTTGTCACTGCCACGCTGATAAGGAGGCTGGGGTGGAATTAGTAGGGGAGACAGTGTGGACAGGTGACCCCATCTGACCAAGGGATATTCCACACCACACGGCATCATGCTCGCTATATAAAGCCAGGGGAGTTTGGAGTGGTGTCATTACTTACCTCAAGTAACTGAAACATGGGATGGGCCCTGCTCTCCTAGAGATGGCCGAACAGCAGCCTGCCCAGGGGAAGCTGTGAATTAATCCCTTGTTTTGCTCCGCTTACACGTGGGGCTTTTACTTTCCCTGTTGAATTGTCTTCATCAGAACCCATGAGTTTTGTAGCTTTTCCCCTTCTAATTCTGTGCAGGACCCCGCTGACGCAGGAGTGAGTGAGCAGCTGCCTGTGGCTTGATTGCCTTCTGGGTTTGATTCATGAAATGAACTTTTATCTAATTTTACTAATTTTCAGCATCTTTTGTTAGAAACACCTAAAGCAACCAAGTTTGCAATGTGCAATACAGAGCAGCAAAAAACCTGTATGAAGTATTTTACTGAGACTTTTAAAACTGCTTCTTTGAGAAGCTGCATTATTACATGGATGATAGAGTAGATTCTGATTAAAAACAAACTTTTTATACTCACCAAAGGAGATAGTATGGGCAAAAAGATCGTGATAGTAGCTGGATTGCTGGCTACTTCTGTTACTGAGGTAACAATAAGGCAGGATATCAGGATAATCAGCCACAAGGGTAATGATCCTAGAGGCGTCAATTTACTTGCTACCCACTCAGAAAGTTTTGAAACCTGCATAAGGAATGTGATATCATGATTATCATTAGCAAATCACTGTCAGGAAAATTTTAAAAATTGTATATAAAAGGACTTTACTTATTGTGAAGTATTTAGGTAAAAGAGAAAAAATCTGAAATATTTTCCATATTTATATCACATCTATTTAAGACCATTTTTCTAATTCAATGGTGCCCTATAGAAGCCCATGCAAACTATATTCTGTTTATTTATATTTGCACCTTTGAGATGGTTAGAGGAGTCTTAATCAGAAAATAGTAATATGAATATTAGGCTTCATAACCAGAGTCCAGCTGCTTGATTTTTCTGAAGTAGCTATTAGGCTCCACATGGGAATTATCTCAGTGACATGAACTCTAAGGCTTTGAAAACTGTGTGTCTTCACAACTCCTGCCCCATCAGGTTTAAATTACATAAGAAACAGTAGTCACCATTGTGCATAGTCTTGGAAAACATAGGAAACTTCTTTTTCTCTAAACCTGCTTTCTGAACACCTAGGATATTTGTCACATTTATCCTGTTAAATATTGTTATGGAATAGCTTGCTAAAACAAGAGAATAAGTGTGAATTCTCTGCATATCTGAATTGCTCCTGACTGGGTCACGTTATTTGTTCAGTATCTTCTATAAATTGCATTACCTCACAGCCGTCTGCCAGTGCAAACCCGCCACCAACAAGAACAACTATTTCCCAGGGCATGCATGACTGAAATTCCTTCCAAGTAATCAGTGGAATGTAACCAAAAACAGCTAAAGAGAAAAAAAAAAGAAAAAGAACATATATATACATATATATATATATATATATATATATATATAGTCCTCCAACCAACTTTTAAAAACATATTGACAAGCTCTTGAAATAATCTTCCTGAGGAAGCACTTGGGAAAAATTCAAAGACAGAAACCTCATCATTAGAATATGAACAAGGTCTCTGACAGAAACAACCTGCACTTCCTGGGACAGATCTTTTAACTGGGAGAAACTGCCACAGCTTGGAGACTTTAGAGCTGTGATGATTTCTGCCAGTGGAGCACTGGACCTATTCCCCTCCTTCCCTATTGTGGAAGACAGCTGTAGGATATAAATGAGTTTGATTTACTCAGTAAAATTGTGCTATTCAGACAGGTTGCTGAGCAAATGCTGTTTCACTTAGACTTCTTTAGGTTCTGACTTTGCATTCCCTGTGAACCCCTAGATCCCATTGTCTTCAGCAGCACAATTGAATGCATAGAGGACAAGCCAGAGCTGTACTTTAAACAAAAATTCCATTCTGAAGAGGAAAAATTACATGATAATGAATTAATGTTACAGTTTTTAGTTTTGTGGGGTACCCTAATCAAGCAGCAACATTTTCAAAACATAAGCCTAGCCCAGCCCCATGAAGTCCCATTTCAAAGCCCATTGCAGTCAATGGGAAGGTGGTTTTCATGGGTGTCCATGGGCTGCAGGTAGCAGCTTCCTGCACAGCACTAGCTCCTGCTGCTCACACTGTGTAATTGTTGGCACTGACTTCCAGGCCAGGGATGCTTTACACCCCAGTACTTTATATCCTCTATTAAGACTTCAGTATTATAATTTACCAACATTCCTCTAACCAGTACAATCTTACAAAGTTACATTTACAGTAGCATCTTAGATACATTATTATAGTAAATTTGACATCAGAATATACTCAACTGTTTTCTCCATTCAATGTCCTAGACAATGTTTTCGCTGGAATAATAAAGAACAGGAGGCCTATTACTAAGGCAGCTGTTGAATCCGTAATATAGCTTTTATACCTAAGGAGAAATTAACAAGAAAAAACCACATAAATATATATAGTCATATATATAGTCAGGAGAAGAAGGGGCAGAGTGAGGAAGAGAACAGAATAGCAGAAAAGTTCACAGTCTGCTGTGGACTGACCATGTATCTCAGGTAGAAGAGTAAGGAATGAAGGAGTCAGGTTGAGTCCAGTAAAAAGAGGATGAGGGGAAAGTTTTTTAGTTTTTGTCTTTGTTTGCCACCATCCAACTTTATTTTTAATTTGCAGTTCAATTAATTTTTCCCATATCAAGTCTGCCCATAATGGTAACTGATAAGCAATCAGTTATCCCTGTGTTTATCCTGACCCACCAGCTTTCTGAATTTATTTTCTCCTGTTAAGGAGAGGCAGTGAGGAAGTGGCTGGGTGAGAACACCTGGCAGACAATCAAGGTCAGCTCTTCACATCTATAGAAATCTTTGGTGTAGAAATTCATAAATAAACATCTTGAGTAATCATGTGCTATTTTGCCACACAGAAATAAGCTGAGGGAGGGGGATATTCAGGAATAGCTGATGCTTAAATAACTAGTTTTCACAGTTTAATAATAAATTTAATAATTTTAATAATAAATTTAATAATTTTAATATGCTCTGCAATAAATTCAGTTTAAGAGGTCTTAAAGAGCACAGTGCATACCCTCAAAGGGCAATTCTTTTGTAACTGAGGAAAGGCAGTAGAGCTTTATTATCATCCTCCTATGGCTGTAATTACTAGGGCCACAGTCACAAGGGTCATGTTTGATTTCAGCATTTCCAGTGCCTAAGAACTGTTTGCACTACTGTTTCTTAAACTGCTTCAATATCCTTCTAACTTGTAAGGAGTAGCCCCAAGATCTGGCAAAGTACAAAGCTGAGCTGTAAGGCCATTTTAACACATCCTGTTATGCAATGTTAGCTGGTGACGTATCAGTCTGTGTTATTTCAGTCAAGATGGTCATTTAAATGAGACATTTTACTGAAGAAAGCTAAGCAAACATTTTTTTTAACCTTGCTGTTTTTTGTGCTTTCTGCAAGTTTTTCTGAAAGATTTTCTGAACCAATACACCAATATATTTGTTCTCTCAGCCTTGGACCATATGCTTTCTAAATATTCAACTACACTAGGTCCAATAATAACTTCCCATCAGATCTTCCCAGCAGCTTAATGTTTTGTACTGAACCAGAGCTTTTCACTGAAAAGAAAAAAATTCTCTGTTATATGCTACAAATATCTAATGTGATATATCCCTTTGCTTTGTTAGATTAAATGAAAAAAACCCCTAATATGTATACCTGATTTACACCAAAAGCAGCATAATTTTAGCTAACACTGTCACAAAATGAAGATGCCATAGAAGTTGAAGTGATTCACTAACATTTTTCTGTCTCCTGCTTTGTAGTGCCTGCCTGAATAGAAAATACATTTCGAAAAAAAGTTACTATATTTTTATGGTTTCTTAAGGGAGAAGGTTCTGCCTGTAGATCATCTTTAGCCTAGGACCAAATGCACCAGATCTAGAGATCCAAAATATCTTCCTCTTAGATCCTATCCTACATTCTTTTAAGATTTGCTAGAAGTCTTGAAGGAAAGTGAGATCTAGATACAGAAACAATCCATGCTGTCACTTTCCTCTAGGCAGCTCCATTTTCATATAATGGTTGTTTGAAAGGAGGTTTTCTGGTCCAACCCCCTCTGCTCAGGCAAAGTCCCTCAGAGCCAGCTGCCCAGGACTATGTTCAGACAGTTTTTTAATACCTCCAAGTATGGAAAATCCAAAACTTCTCTGGGTCATGATCACAGATAACAAATATTTCCTGATGTTCGGGAGGAATCCTGTAAATTTAATTTCGTGCCCATTGTCTCTCATCCTGTCACTGAGCCCCATTAAGAAGAGCCTGTCTCTTTCTCTCTGCTCCCTCCCACAATAGTTTTAAACATTGTCAAGGTGACCCTGCAGCCCCCTTCCTGCGGGGATTGCTCCTCCGCGGGACTTTTTAGTTGAACTAGGGAGTGCAACTTTTTGCTCACAATCTTAGTATTTCTGATGCAAAACACCATTCTCCAAAAACCTGCTTGGGACACACACAACATCCTACCATCAGTTAAACTATTATGAGGACACATACAGGATGCCATTCCAAACAGAAGCTTTTCAATCATTATCAAATTATGAGAGATTTTTTGAAGTCTATTTATCCCAGTTGTAATACAACTGCATATATAACATCTACCTGCTTATAAGACTGCAAATCTGACTGTGCTATAAGGAAGCAAAAAAACTTGATTCAGGAGATCTCACAATGAGATCATTGTAGACAGCATGGCTGTGGACAAAAAAATTACACAGTGGTCTTGTATTAGAAGTAAAAAGAGCAATAAATTATGAAGAAAAAAATACTGTACATTCAGGCAATAATCTGAGGAAGAGTGAGGGAAGCCCACCTTGCCTACATCAACTGTAATCAGCTGCAGCTCAGTGTTGAACTTTCTGTTTCTTATGAGGCTCATGAACCCAAAGGCCAGCCTGGAACTCCTCTAATTGACACTAATATCCTACAGCCTGCAATCAGACCAGGACATAGAAGGAAACTGCTGTAGCAGAAATGAGGTGTGATCTGTGCTGTCAACAGATGGGGAGGAAACAGGCATTTTTACCCTGTGCTGCTCTCTGTAGTGTTATACAATATTTATTATAACATCCTGCCTCCACTCACAGAAGGAGGTAACGGGTGCAGGGCAGGACAGCGAAGGATTAGTCTTTAATAAATACACAATTTTTTCTTAAGAAAAGTTAACTGTTAGAGATAATGTATTTTTGAAAGGCATCTCATAAACCTGGAAATAATAGTTTCTACTCAATACTGCTACAGCAGAAATGTGGATTTAAAATTTGCTGACAGTACAAAAAGTAGGTCTTAAAAATATGGTGGTAACATAATTAAATAGCAGTATTTCTGCTGGGATTTCAAAATTATCAGTGTTTGCATATTAAAGGGGTATTCAGTAACGTGAGATGCACACAAAAGTCTGAAAACATGAACATGGGTAGTGAGAATGTCAGGAAATTTTGCTTGAAACAAAGATTTAAGCATTTCATTTAGTTTGTCAAACAAAGCTTGTAAGGTGATATATTCACAAGATACATATACTTTTAAAGCACAGAAGAGTTTTTAATCCAACATAGAAAGACAAAAATAGGTAGCTGGAAGACACAGACAGAAAGTAGTAAGTTAGTTTGTCTTTTTTAGTTTGAAAACAAACATGACTATCAAGGAAATTACCAGATTCCAAAATCTGAGGAACCTGGTCTTTGCCACCCTAACATCAACCCTGATTTCTTTTTGGAAATTCGGGTTCTAATAAAAAAAAATTCCTATTGGAATTTTTAACACACAGAACAGTGTAACTCCTTTGATCTTCAGGATGTTAGAATAAAGGATCAGACAGCCCTATCTGGTTTAAGACCTGAGGGTGGTGTAATTCTCACCTAATAGGACACACTCTCTAGTCTAGGAGTGAAATTGTGGCTTTTCATAAGGTAAAAGTCCTTTTCAGGTGGCACAACTTCCCTTAGGCCTTATTGAAACTGTGGGATAAAACCCTGTGAAAAGCAAGTGCTATCGGATTTCTGTAAGGGTAGAGAGTATTTCCTTATAGTTGTTTCCTGTACCATACATAAACTTTAAGAAGTTGTGCACATCCCTATTTTTGTACTTAAATCCAAAACACTGAGCAATTTTATATGCAGAGACCTTAGGGAACAAGTGTATAAGAGATGTAATCCAGAGTTTGGTGCACTGCTACAAGCCTCTTGGACATCACAGTGACAGAAATACAGTTCCTAAGATCTGAGGGGTTTTTCCCATTTCTTTGTTGTTGCTCTTGTTTGGTTTGGGTTTTATTTCTAAGTATATGCCTTGCTCACAGCTGTACCTGTGCTGACCCTATTTCCCACTCATGTACTTTCTCTGAGAAGTTTTTGTTACTCAGAAAATATTAACCTAGTTTACTGTTTTTATGCCTGTTAATATACTTAATTAATTAATTAAAGCTATTTAGAAATAGTCAGGGCGTGAATGGTAAGAAATAGTTTTGTTCCTCTTAAAGAGCATACAGCAAGCTTTATTTCTCTTAAGGTTACTTCACCCAAATGACAGCATAATTCTGCCTAATGTGATATGACACATGCTTATAGTTCCTTCCAAGGACAACATTAGAGGGCATCCACAAAGTAACATCCCTGTGCAGAACCTGTAACGCTGCTCATTTTTGAGAATGTTCTGTTTTTCTCTACCAATGAGCAAAATCCTCAGACAATAACCAGCTTCAAACAGGAATATGCAGCTCTCTTGATGGAAAAAAAAAGTAATTTCAACTGTTAAGTCCCATATTTGAAAGTTTGTCTACAGTGCCTGTTATTCAGTTCAATATGTAACTCTTTAAACAATGCTGGGTGAGTACTGGGTGTTAATAGGAAGCAGGAAGAGAAGCCAACCCAGCCTGATTGCTTAGCTAGCCGATTGCTTAATTAGATCACCACTCCAAAACCCTTTCAAGAGTATAGTGTTTCATAACAGACAGAGATCATCAGCTCTGCTGTTGTTATAAGGCAAAAAACAAACATTCTTTTTCAATATTTTCTGATGATTAAAAGCAAATAATTTTTTTTAAAAAAATCTTAGTTTTTAATACACTTTCTAATGGTATTTTTTCACAAAATAATTTTATGTTACACTTTAAATCTTTGAAGTGCTAAAATTATTCCTTGCGACATCCTCTCCCAGACTTTCTGGAAGAGCATTGGGAAGGTGTATAAGTGGTGAGAATATACTTAAGGAAAGAAGGAATGATGTATCTGTGTTCACATGTAATTTATCACAAACACACAGGAAAACAAAATGGAAAATTACCTCTTAGTCCAGAACTGGCTGTTGGGATAACCAGTAATAAATGTTAAATCCATAAGGACCTAAATGGCATTAAGTCCTACTTGTACCAATTCTGCAACCACTTCCCACCACTCCAGAGCAAACCTCAAAACTTTATGACAGAAAAACAGAACTGAAATCACAGCAATTACAGCAAGAGAAAAGGAGATATCACAGTAATATAAGTTCCTGTATGACATACCGATTACTTAGGGAAAGAAATCCAGGTGACCCTGGAGAAGTTGCAGCAGAAGGCAAAAACAATACAGTAGTTCTTGGCTTTTTGGTGTTTAGTTGAACTATGACTTAAAGGGAGTTATGTGTGAATGGACAGTAATTTATATCAGTAATTTCAGCTGTCAAAGCAGGGGATGTTGGCGTGTATGCATAAAAGTGCCCTGTCACCAGGGTTGGTAGTTGAAAAAATTCAAACCAGATTTATTCCATAAATTTCACATTTGATGAAGAAGTGGGGTACTGTGGCATCAGTTGCTATGCATTCTCTTTCACCATATTAAGCCTAAAATCTAGTAATAATCCCTACTGGGAGGAACTTTATTTTATCCTATAACAGGTTTAACACATTTCAGCGATTGCTCACATACGTATGTCAAGTTGCTGGAGTTTATCTTCTGTATACACTGCAAAAGTTTGCAACAAGTTTGGCCTAGCATATTTCTGAAATATTGAAAGTATTTTAATTTTTGAAAATTGATAAGAAAAGAAGGTATGTAGTTAGGGGACAGTACAGTTCTTGTTGGTTTATCAAAAGAGATTACTTACTTTGGGAAAAGTGAAGACCATCCTGAGATGAAGCCAGGATCTCTGGTGAACCACAGGAGGGTCATTAGAATGAACAGGACAAGTGTAACAGTTTCTGGGTAGCTACAGCAGAAGTAGAATAAATTATAAATTTTCCTGAATTGACACTTGGATTTACCTGCTCTTGTTTGCAGATTTATAGTTTGAAATACCTAATTGGTCCAAGTTTCTTGTACTCCTCCTGAACCACCTGTGACGAGGCCTCTTCTCTAGCAGTTTTCTTCTTGCCACACTTGAACATGTTTTTAAAACTGGAATGTAAAGCAGCAATATTGAATGATGAGTTAATAGTGTATACAGAAAAAGGTGTCCAACCATTCCAGTTACCAGTAGCACTTGACAAATGTAAAATTGTCACTTTACAATGCAGTATCTCCCATTTAGTTATCACATGCCAAACTGAGCATATTGGAATTAACTGATAATGCCCAGTGGGAAACTGACAGAGACAGCAACAGAACGTGTCCTGTTATTGACCAGTCATTTGGCCAGGAAGAATGAAACTTTAATCATGTGAGCTAATTGCAAGATTCAAATGTATAACTCTCTTTAATGAGAGCCTATTTAAATCTATGGCTTTGCTTTACTTTGTTTTTAAATGAAAAAGTTTTTATCACATGAGTTGCTTACATATTGATCAGCAGAGTATTTGCTATAAGCCAGGTTTTAATTCTTGAATACAATCCTTACACAATATTAAAAAGAACAATATCAAAACAATCAAGAAAGATAAACTACAAATGTTCACGTATAGAGTGGCAAGCATGAGATGGTTCTGTCTGCTTAAACTAGTCTCACTTTTCATGTCTTGCACCATAAATAGCCATGTAATTTTGGAAGATTTGTGTCCCACCTATCTCTCCAGATGTTAGTGAACTCATGTTAAAAAAGGCTTTGAAGAATCATCCCCAAAAAAGTATTTTCCTCTCCAAAACCATAAAAGCCCAAGCTTTATGGAGAAGCAGATACCATATCATCACATAAAAGTTTAGGAAAAGCAGACGTTTCTTACCTCAAATTTACAAACACAGACATACAGTTTATAACAGATATTGTTCAAGTATTCAAACCAAAGCTTCACTCCAATAAATAATGCATTCCTATGACTCTTCCAGTCAAAAGAAAAGTATATGATTTCAGTATTCTTCTGTCTTGCACACATGCACTGATTAATGATTATGTGTGTATATTATAAAAGAGTGAGTACACCCATTTGTGGTATGGACTTTTCACACCGGGCTGAACAGTACAGGATCCTTATTTTAAAAAATTCTTGTCCCATCTGGAGATTGAACCATACTAATCAAGGTTGCAAAATCACTGTTGCTGCATTTTCTTCCTATTGAGCCTATTAAACTAAGACGCAATATTTACTCCTGGTACAAATTATCTTTTATGTCAATAACCTTTAGTTTTATTGATTATACCATTCACTTACTCAAACCCAAGGAAAAGCCACTGGAGCCAGACCCAGGAGAGCAGCAGAATAGTAACTGCGATGGGGATAGAAAGGATAAACCAGGATCCAAAATTGATGCACTGGCAATTTGGGTAACGTCTGGATAAAAGGAAAAAAAAAATTAGTTCACCTATGCAAAGAAATTAAGACTTGTGAGAATTGCCAAAAAGCATTGATGTGGGAGAGTGCTTCTGGCTGGCAGCAGACTTCAGCATGAGGTGGCCTGTGGTATCCTCTTGCCTCACCTTCCCACCCTGTTCCTGCCATCATGACCACTACAGGAACCAGCTGTGCCAGTTATCTGAGCAGTGCATCAGCAACAGGTCTGGGGAATCTGACCTGTGAATCTGGGAACCCAACACTGAGGTGTGTCTAAAGTGAGTTCAGTATGCAAGGGAGGGCCATGCACAGCCTAAGGGCTGCTAGGACTAGAAAGAAACAGAACTTGAAAGAAAGGAGTTTTTTGACATGAGACCTTAGCACAATAAAAATATAGTCAAATGAAAAAGCACCAATGAATGTAGAAGACAATAGTGGAAGCAACACTGACATTTGTATAGTTTAGACTTCCATCAGTGATTCAAAACTGAATAAAATCAAAATTATTATTAGTAATTTCCATGAATGTTCATTGGCCAGGTGGATGATCTCTCCACTCACCTTGTCTTTTTAAGGCTGTCTCAATCTACTGTTTGTAAATGTGGGTCATTCAAGTAGAGATCTCCCTTCCATATGCATTTAAGAAATGGGGAAGGGCTGTGGTTCTCTGGAAGAAATTGCTTTAGTGTTGATTTTGTTTGATGCCAGATAGGCAAAAAGGCAGAGTAAAACCAGCCTGTTTTCCAATTTATGTTGTGAACAGAAGTTACTCTTTCTTTGACCTCCTCCAGCTCTAGTGAGAGAGCTCTTAATTCTAGAAGTGAGAAAATTCAAGTCTCCTTGAGTAGCTTTCCTTCTTGATGCAAAAATCAGATGGAAAGGAAAGAAAAATGACAGACGTCATTTTCCTGACAGAGGACATCCTAATGACTATTTCCAATTATTATCCAATCTTTTGTATTTCTAGGATTTTGAAGCTTTAAGTGCTTATAAATGCTCTCTCAAGTATTGTGCCAATTTTACATTTGATCTTGCGCTGGTTTTACCCTGGGGGTAGGGCACACTAGGAAGTTTTTCTCCATAAGAACTTGCTCTGTGAATTGATGGAACCAACTGGAGGCTGGTTTAGTTGCTGACAGCCTGAGAAACGAATTGGAAAAGTCGGTTCGCTCCGTGAATCACATTTGAAACAAGTAAAGCCCGGGAAAGCTCCTCTTTCATTTCTGGCCTTTCACAAGGTGACACCGACCTGGCCTGGGCCCGCTTCCAATGCGGCCGGGGCCAGGCGGGAGCGGGCTCTGGAGGCTGCTGGGATGCTGGTTTTAACCAGGGGCCCCAGTGGCCAAAAAAAGAAGAGAGCCATTGCTAAAATTCTCGCCTTTTCCCAGCGTGGCCCTACCCTGCTGCCGACTTCAAGCAGCTGCGGAATGGTCAAGGCCTGGGGGAAGGCAGCAGGGCCCCAGTTTAAAAAAAAAACCCCACACCTTTGCTTGCTAGGCGTAGACAAAAAGAAAACTCCACAGCCTGCAGCTAAAACTAAATAGAATCATCACAAAAAAAAAAAAAAAACCAAACCCAAAACCATGAAGCCAAAAGCTTGTCACCAATTTCTCCTCTAACTCAACTTTGCAGTTCTCGTCCTGCCCCTCCAGCGTGGCCTGAGTGGCCTGAGATCCTGACACAGCTCCGGCATGGCCTGGCCCAGCTCCAACTCCCGCAACTTCTGTGCAATTTTTTTTTTTTCCCCCCAATAGTCAAATAAAACTTACAAACTTTCATAATTCCTTAAGTAAAAAGAAAAAAAAAAACACACTAAAGTCAATAAAATAGAAGTTAAGTTTCTAAATAAAAAAATAAGACACCATAAAATTGGCTAAAATATCTTTTTGTAAGTTACAGAAATGAACTGTACTTCACAAAACAAATCCTTTAAAACATAAAAAAATAAGAAAGTAAAGCAAAGTGTAAAGTGTTTAAAGTATCCTTTGCCCCGAGAAAAAAAGAAAAATCTCTGTTCCTAAAAATAAAGTATGAACAAAAAAAGTAAGCTAAAAAACCCTTTTGCCTTTGAGTAGCTCATCCTTAAAAGTAATACCCCATAACTTAACATAACCCGCAACTCAGTTCTAAAAAGACTGTAAAGTAAAAAAACATTCATGATAGCAAATCCTGAACAACCGTTAATCATGAAAAAGTAAAATAAAAAATTGTAATTTCCTCTCTTAGTAAAAAAATCCTTATAACTAAACAAAAACCCCCTCCTCTCCCTAAAGTAAACTAAAATAAACAATTTAAGTAAAAAATTGACTAAAGTGTCCCTGTATATTGTTAAACTATAACAAAAAAAAACTAGTCTAAAAACCTGTTCTAAATTTACTATTATTATTCTTTATGTTGTTAATAAAGTTTTTTTCTTTATTCCCTTTTTAAGTTTTAAGCCGGCTTTATTTTACTCCTAATCCTATTTCACAACAAAAAGTAAATATATTACAGTTAGTAAACCTTAAACTATTACAGATCTATATTTACTATGATGTTTAAATATATATTGCAAATAAAGTGCTAGCAGGGACCAAACCTAAACCTCTGCCCTTTTTTTGGGGTGATGCTCTAAGTTGCAACTGTACATAATGATGGGACAGCGAAACTCTCAATGTAATGATACAGAACATATAAAGCATTGTGCTGTCACATTTATTTAATTTATTAATTACATGGCTATGTACCTTCCATTCCATGGTTAGCCACATCAATTTTTGTATGTAAAAATACCAAAATAAGAAAGAAATTACATCAACACAATAATAATCTAACATTTCATCACTTCCTAAAGTGTTCTTTCCTGAAGTATGTGCAATAATTTCTTATTGAGCAACAAAACAAGCTCTTAAAGACTTTATACTAAAGAGCCAATTGCATTACAAAATGTTAGTTTACTTTGGTGAGGTTCTACAGTAAGTTTGTACAGGGATGAATATTTGTGGAAGTATTTTCTAGTAATCTGAGTACTGAAGTCAGGTATTCTTCATCTCCAGAGCAAATAGTAGAATGGATGATCAGTTTAAATGTTTTTTTTTTAAAAACCATCTATTACATAGTTCTGGTCTGGATGGACAGGACACACTGATTTATTTTGTAGACCTATTTCCTCTGGAAAATGAACAAGCGTGCTTGATTTTAATAATCCATTTTCTGGAGTGATTTACTGTCAATAACAGTAAACTCTTTGCAGGCAAACACTACAAATGCTATCAAGTACTGGTCTTCAACAATTTTGTCATGTGCAATAGATGGAGGGCAAAAAAGGGTTTTGCTTTATTCTGTTTTATTTCAAAACTGGAGTAGGACTGTTTCTGACAATGGTAATTTATGGAAGAAAAAAATGATCAGCAAGAACTATTTGATTTCAAGGTGTTTGGAATGAAATCTGCTGATTTTCTTTTCAAAGCAGTTCTACTTAAATAAGAAAATCAATGTTAAAAAATGCTTTGGAAAACCTTAAAACATTGTTCTAATGAATGCAAACTTTCAGACTGCCTTGAAATTATTTGCATTTTTGTTGATTAATTGACCCAGTTTTCTCATTTCAACAGTGCTTAGCCTCTTTAAATTCTCCTGATGCGCTTTGCTAAGCAGACTAAATTTATTTCCTGCTGTACTTAGAAATTAATGACGTATCTTTAGATAGTGCCTGTTCTATTCATGCTAGATATTGCTCTCTTTCTCAGAAAAATCTATAATTTTTCATGCAGCTACCCAAATATTAAAGTACTACTTAACCAAACAATCTTGTCACATGTGTCGGGACATCACTTACAGACTTTACCCGTGTAATGCAAATACAAACATGCAATTTCTTTTTATCTCCTTAACAAAAAATTAAGAAAAGCAATATAATCAAATAATATTAAATCAAAGGGCAAGATTGCTACTTTGTTTTAGGGGAGGCCTGTGAGAGCTCAAGAAAGAAAGTTAAAATTCTGGAACTAAGGAGAATATAAATAATATAATACAGTCTCTTACGAATTGAAGTGCTCAGTAAAAATCAGATTAGTCGATGTTCCTGTGATTGTGGTCAGTCCTCCAATGGTAGCAGAATAAGCCACACATAAGCACATAACTTTGAAAATCCCACTGTATTTGTCCTTTCTGCTTTTTCTCTCTGCTTCAGCAGGTGGTAGGTTCTGCTTAAAAATATATACACCAATTAATGTATAAGAAGGGCTCATCATCAGGCACAAAAGTAGAAAAGGATATCTCAGAAGAACCAGACAATTTATTGGCAATACAGTTGTCTGCAGTGTGGTTTGGTTCACAGTTACAGTGGTAATGCAATAATTCATGTAAAGGAAAAGAGGCAGAGTCAAATCCTGAAGTCCTTTTCCTGGTCTGTCTTAGTCTTCTCAGAACTGCCTCTTTATACATTGATACATATACACACACACCTAATATACAGACTTTGTACTCTGGTGAGGTTGCTTTAACTTGTTCAAAATGGGAGGATAAAACCAGTAATGAAATAGCTATACAAGTGTGTACATGTGTGTGACTATAGGTTTATTTCTTATTAATATGTAATCGGCTTCATTGAAACCTGTGCCATTTTAGGTGTGGCATTAGAAGTGAAATTTAGGCTAAAACTAAGTATCACTGCATAATAAAAAGACACCTTAAGTACCTGTTCATTTCCTTTCTCATTTTCCTTTTCAACTGGGCATACAGTACTACCCACGTTGTTGCATCTGGAAAAACAAAGGCACGTATTGTGACAAACAGATATTCTAGTTAGATGAATTCTTAGAACAAAATTTAGTAAATTAATAACAATTACCCATTAACTTGTTTTTCTTTTTCTTTCCCATCTGGGTTTTCATATTCTCCTATATTTTCTGTAAGAGAGTGATGCAAAACAGAAAACCATTTAAGGGAGTAAAACTGGAAAGGCTCCATCAGTGTGTCTCATCCCATACACTGACTTCACATCATCCCAACAATTCATGTGCAAGCAGCAATCTCAGAAACAGTTGAATTATGCCCTACTCCTGCATGACTCCTGTTCCTTGGAATCTGAACCTTCTAATGAGGAGAAATACTTCTAATTTACAATCCAACTGTGTAGGTAATCAGTTTAGATTCAGTTGTTCTTCCAACATTACTCTATAGCTTAAAGAGCTCCTTTCTTGTACTAACATTTAAGCCTTAGCATATCTATAGCCTGGAGTCATATTTCTTTCCAGCTATCTTATGAGGTTGATAAGAGAGGCTGATTAGCCAGCCCCTTCCCTTCTCCCTTTCTCTTATCCAGCTGCCACTTGTTCAGTTGTAATTAATCTTTGTGATCATGAGAGAGCTCACATACAGTAATCCAAGGGAAGTCCAACAGTGAAGCACGTGATGATGCCAGTATTTCTCTGGCCATGTAATTGCTTGCTGTGTTCCTTACTGCCAGGAGAAAGAAAGACCGAAAGAAAGACAGAAAGAAAGACAGAAAGAAAGAAAGGCAGAACTGCAGCGTGTGCCTACCATCCAGCTCCAGTGCTGGGTTGATGGAGCCATTAGAGCAGGACAACTCCAGCTCATCAGCTTCTGCTTCAGCTCTGATGATCTGCTGAGCTACAGCTTCTACAATTGGCATCACCATGGCAGCAGCAGAGGTGTTGCTGAGCCACATCGACAAGAAAGCACAGCTAACCATGAAACCCAGCGTAAGCCTGGAATAGGAGAGAAGAGTCTGTGACTCCTACAAGAACACTTCCTATCATCAGTCTATTTAATATATACAGAGAAGTTTG
Organism: Cinclus cinclus; assembly: GCF_963662255.1. NCBI lineage: Eukaryota > Metazoa > Chordata > Aves > Passeriformes > Cinclidae > Cinclus > Cinclus cinclus. The sequence goes on along the minus strand of NC_085049.1, from coordinate 32,539,872 downwards.
TCAACAGAAAAGTTGAAACACTGAAAATTTAAATCCTGTAATTCTGAGAACATTTTTGAATTAAAATTGTCTTTATCTAAGACACCGTAGTATTCTAGAGGCTCAAATATGTTATAACATGAAGCAAAAACAATAATATTTTTTCATGGAATTATATTGTATTTGAACCATCTTTGAAGAAAGAGCACCATGCATGTCACAAATTCAAATGAGAGTTAAAATGTCTACACTGCTGATGTCCTTAATCTCGTATTGTACAATCTAGGTCAAAACCCTGGAGTTATCACTTAGGCTATTAAGTCCTCTAGATATACCTGTTCAGTTGTTACAGGAAGAAATATTGAAAATTCAGTAAGTGGTACAAAACTTAATTCTTATTCAGAGCACCAAGACAAATGTAGGCATTATTTGGGCTTCAATAATGGCAATGAGAAGGTCATTACAATTCCTTAAGCTGGTCTTGGCTCAACTTTTTCTAAGTTTACTACAAATAGTAATGCAATACCCTGAATTGAATCAATGACTGAAAAATCAAGCATTCCACTTCATATCTGGTGAAGTTGGAAGACAAATTTAGACTACAGGTCACACTGTTGTTTTAATGCTTTTCTTGGAGTTGGAAATGTGAACAGTCCTCTTGACTCCCTGTTCCAAGGTGCCGTCACTGATATTAAAGGCCTGCCATACATCATCACAGCAAGAGAACTTAGTGGAGGAATGGTGGTGCTGCACCTTTCTCTTAGAAATCTGCAATTTGTAAAGTTCTTTGCCCAGCCTTGATAAGAATCTTCACAAAAAAATGCCAGTTTTACTTAGCACATAAAGTCAATAGAGAAATTATATTAAAATCATGTAAACATTATTTGATGATGTAAAAATACCATGAAAATGTCTCTCATAGCCTTTCATTTCAGCTAATAGCAACAACATTTCAAACTGAATTTTTTCTCAGCAGAGGATCCTTGTGTTTCCCTGTGCACTTTTAATTGCACAGTGATGAAATGATAAGTAGACCAGCAAGACATAGATCTGACTCAGCACAAATTGTCATCAGTAGTGTAAAACCCATTAATTTAGGCAGTTTTTCATTAGGTCCTCAGACAGAAGTTGAGGAAGAATTGTGTTTCTTATGCAGAAAAAACAGGTCAGAAGAAGCACAGTGGGTATGAATTTTCACAATGTAGAAAAATGCCATTTTAGTAGAACTTGCAAGGGGATTTAAAAATAAAAACAAATCAAAACATTTACTAAAGTATTTCAAAATTATTCACCATAAATTTCCAGCATTAGATGGATTGATGGTCAGGTATAATGGATGGCCAGGTGACCATTTGGTACAATGGGGTGGGCTCTACTGAGGGACTCTAAAACTGATTGCAAAATAATGAAATATATCCTACCCTTTTCAGCCCCAGTTTTTCTGCATTATTTTCCCTGTGGTCTCATTAAAAATATATTATACATGGAATCCAGGACAATTATTTCATTATATCATTATGTCATTATATTCATTATATCAAATATAAAGTCACTCCTTGCATTGTAGTGCACAGTTGGTATTTTATTACTCTTTTTAGTCCTTCCAGGTTGCATAGACATGTTACCTTTCTCTACTAGTGTGCAGACCTTACTGCATAGCTCAAATGACAGAAAGCCTTTACAGGATCATAGAATAATCTGGGCTGTGAAAAACCCTTAAGATCATCAATTCCCACCATAAACATAACACTGCCACATCCACCACTGAACTATGTTCTTAAGTGCCACATCTACACATCTGCAAATACCTCCAGGGCTGAAGACCCAATCACTTTCCTTGGCATCCAGTTTCAGTGCCTGACCAACCATTCAATGAAGAATTTTTTCCTATTATCCAATCTAATCCTCCTCCGGCCCAATGTGAAGTAAATTCTTCCTCTCACTTTTCACCTGGGAGAAGAGGCTGACCTTCCCTTGGCTACAGCCTCCTTTCAGGGAGTTGTGGACAGTGATAAGGTCATGTCTGAGACACTTTTTCTACGCTTTTTCTGCAGACTGAACAGCCGTGGCTCCCTCAGCTGCTCTTCATGAGACTCATGCTTCAGGCCCTTCACCAGCTTCATTGTCCTTCTCTGGACTTGCACCAACATCTCAATGCCTTTCTTGTAGTGAGGGGTCCAGAACTTAACACAGGATTTGAGGTACAGCTTCACCAGTGTCGAGCACTGGGAGACCATCCCTGCCCTGGTCCTGCTGGCCACATATTTCTGATACACATCAGTTTCTCCAGAAGAACATATAATGCAAAATCCAGAAGTCTCTTGATATTTTACTTTCACTGCTGCACCCTTTATGACCTGTAATGCAGTGATATCTCTGCCTGGAGCTGGGTGAGGCTGAATGTGCATAGACTGCCCTGGGTCTGCTGCCAGCAGCTGAGGAGGGAGTGTGCAGAGAGCAGCACTGTGCCTGCCCTGGGCACAGCTCGTGAGCAGCAGATGCTGAGAGGTGGGTAGATCATCTCCTGCACAGATCATTTCATCATAATCTCATCATCCCTTTGTCATGATCAGGAAATGTGATGGATATAAAGGATGTTTCCTCAGGATTACAGCTCTGTGGAGTTGGTTTAGGTATCCTACGATGCTGGCTTCAGGTTTGACTGTTCACAGCAAGTTCCTCAGCAATGTTCAGCTTAGCACAGTACAGCATCCACTTGTGTTCTCCCTTTCAACATTTCAGCTAAAAGATGAGAATTTAGGAGTGCTCAAAAGACAGCCGGTCAAATTAGGTCAGTCAAATTACTGAGAAATAGAAATAACCCAGCATTCCTATGAAGTGCCATTAGTTAAATCACTTAGGCATCATTTTTTAGACCTGGGGTTTCTGGTTTTCTGGCCATTTGATTCCCTTCTGCTTCCTGGCAAGCAGTCATGAGCATGGTGGATTCTGGGAAGATAAACTTGCTCCATAGATCTTATGTGCAGCCTTATTGGTATGCTGAGAGATGCCTCTTCAGCCTAAAACTTTTCTGCAAATTTGTAAAGCAAGCAAAGAAAGATTTTTCACTTCCTAAGATATATGTCGAGAGTGAGTAAGCAGAGTGTCATTTCTTTTCCCTTACCACCTCATCCAGCTGAAGTGCCTATCCTTTGATTTTTTTCATATGTAGACGAAGGAAAACACCTTAAGTAAGGACATAGTGGTTTTCCTTCCCTACCACCTGCTTAGATTTATGATTTTTTTTCCCCCTCACTGTGTATTTGAACTATTTTTTTATTTTTGGGAATGTCCAGAATTTTGCAAACACTATTGAAATAAAAAAATTCAGCATAGAACAGATTTTATGCTGTAGGCATTGGGTGGGAATGTTCCAACAACCATCAAGAAACAGGACCCTTATATTATTCAGAAATTAATCATACTTTTTGTTCAGAAGGATCCTTATTATGAACAGTAGCATGCAGGGAACTTTCAATTAGGATTTCAGCAGAATATTAAAGTGTCACCTACAAACTATTCATATAAATTTAAATATCTACTTGGTTTGAGTATAAAAGAAAGGCTGGATTTCTACTGTAGAAAAAGCAGTAGGCAATTATTTCTGGATTACATAGCTTTCCACAAGTATTATTGTCCTTCAAGATGTTGTTTAGCACATACCATGCGGGGTTGACACCCACCAGCATCACCATTTTTAAAGCCACTCTTTTGTGAAGATTCCATTTTTCTATTGATGTTGCTAAACAAATTACTCCAATCAGCAGCAGATGAAAGTCTTTAAAATAAGCAGATGCTACCTGAAACAAAATAAAAAAATACCCAAAAACAAAAAGGAAAATAAATTCATTTTTAAAAATTAAATGGTGAATTTCTTTTAGCATTTGGTAATGTCACTTTAACGAAAAAATCAGTAAGATTATACTATGAAATAAATAAATAGACTTTTTTGCTTAAAATTCAGCTGTAACATTCATTGGAACTGTTAATTTCATTTAACCAAATTATTCAAGAATAAATGCACTAAAGTGCATATGTTTAAAAAAAATAAAAAATAAAGCTTAGGATAGAACAACTTAAAGTCACCAGTCACATCTCAAATACATAGTAAATCAGCAAATAAATGTTGTTTTTGTTACTTTTTTATCTAGCCAACAGGTAAAAATAATAACTTTAAGAACAGACTTAGATTATGATTATCTGTGATTGCATCTCTTTGGCACAAAGGTGTATACTCAGCAGTTTGCACATGGGGTCATTATTGTGACATTTTGCCTCTGTAATATTAAGGATATTTTATAACTATCTAACATTTTCCCATCAACTGGCATCAACTGTTTACACTATCTAGAAGAAATTATTAATAAAATTATTAAAGAAATGTGAACAAATCCTGAAGACAAAGCATGTAAGCAAGTCTTGAGGCAGAACTAGAGTGATTGGCACTTAGCAAATCCATGGATTTGCCTGACACATTTCAACATTATGAGTTTCATTCTTTGGAGTTTTGACTCCTGATGCACAATATAAAAGAGGAAAAAAAAAAAGTTACCTGCTTAGATCCCATTATACCAAACAACGGGAACATAAAGGCAGGGAGCAAAGCTGAAACAGCCAGTGGCAAAGCTTCTGTGAGCCAAAAGATGGCAACTACAAACAATGTGTATGCACATTCTGCTTCCTAAAATACAAAAGGCACCAATGAAAACCAATGAGTTGTTTACACAGGGGGAAAAAAAAAATCACAATTCAAAAAGTACAGCTCCTTCACCAGAGAGATTCCCCACACCTGGAAAATATATGAGTCAAAGGACCTGCATTTAGGGTAGTTATTTTGTGTTATTGACAATCCTGCTGAGATATGAAACACAGGCAGTAAAACAGGTGTAGAGAGTTTTTTCTAAGAGGTAGTAAAATTCTTTAAATTCTATCACTCACTAAAGGTGGGAAAGAAGTCAGCTGCCTATTCCTTCAAGGACAATTAATTATCTAGGTCATTCTGGAGCATTCTCAGGCTATGAATTCCTATGAATCAAAAGCATTCTGCCCCTGTAAGCAAACCTTTAAGACTCCAGGAGTCTTAAAGTAGTATTCACAGTCCAGTATTCACAGTCAATAATTGGTCAAAATTTTTCTCCGGAAGTTTTGTCATGAGTAGCAGTAAGGCAAGGATATCATCTAACAAAAAAGGTGTCATGCAAGACTGACAAGAAATACAGCTGTTGATTTTAAGGCTGGTAATTTTAGCGAGTATTTTTTGTTTTAACTCCTTAAAACCAGGAGTTTTTTCTTTTTTCTCTTTTTTTAATCTTTATTATTATTTTTTTTAATTTTTTTTTTCTCCCAGGAGAATAATTTTCAGTGCTGCCTTCAAAATGCAACCCCAGACAAACATAATGAGGTGGAGTAAACCCTGTTTCTTCCAGAGTATTAGAAATCTCTTTTGTGTAGTTTTTAATTTATATTTCTGCTTTTAAGGAAAATGGTTGGAACTCTTAATGCCCCTGGTTAGGGTATGAAATTACTCAACAGAAGCAGAGACGGTTTGTACTGGGAAAGAAACAGCTTAATGATGTGGCTCTTGGAACCTTTGACAGGAAAACAACAATATTAAATCTAAGTCAGTTGGCTGTGTCTCATTTATTTTGGGGAAGAAATTGTTGTTACGTGTGAAACAACTTGAAAATATCCAGTCACCTGGGAAATGCTCATCTCACTTAAGTCCTACCACATTAATAGATTCCTGTTATTTTCCTCTCAGAAAGGAAACTGAAATATTGGAACTGTGATGTGAAAGTGTGAAGCACAATGCTCTGTAACCACCATCTAACTGTGACACAAGGACTTCTGAACCAATTTTTCATGTATTTTCATATATGCTCTGTATAATGCACACATGACAACACATCACAGAATTCCATTTAATTCTGCTGTCATCAGAACTATACCAAATAGAGTCACCAATGGCATTGTTAGATAGCTGTTTCATCAGCTTGGAGTTGTTGCAAGAGTTAGTGAATGACAGAATTTATTTCAAGTAAAATAAAACTATGATGTCCTGTCATAGATTTTGCTCTATTTACGAACCAGAGGGAAATTGTTAGATTGCTGATTTCATTCATTTCCTATCAGACAACACAAAATGTGATGAACCTAAAATCCTTCATTAAACAAAAAATAATTGCAGCTCTTTTCCTGACAATTCATCTCCATTGTCAATCATACAGAGCTGTTTAAAAGAGTCCAAAAAGTCCAAACAATGAGAACAATATTTTTGATGTAGTCCAGATGTTGTTAGAAAACAAATATGTGATTCAGAGCTTCATGCATTGAGTACAGAATTTTACTTTCAAGCTGTCTTCTCTACATTTCTATGAAAATACATTGAGTTGACAAATAATCACAATGCAAACATCATTCAGTTAAGATCCCTTCCAACTCAAACTATCTGTGATTCTGTTAATCTGAAAAGGTCTGGGAATATCGTTTTTTACATACAGGTGCAAAATAATTACCTCTCCAAGCAGGTCACTTACTTTGGTTTTGATGATAAGTGGAAGTGGAAGTAAAAGCAGTGGGGTGAGGACAATGAGAAGGAACCTTCGGTAAACCAGGAGGTAACTAAGAATCTTCATGGTTGATGGCTGTTAGATGAACTTCCCTGTAGAAACTGCCAAAAAAATGTCTGACTTTAAATAGCTGACTCTGATTAATATTTTTCTAAGCTATCACCTTTAGCCATTGCTAAAGCAGGCCAGTAAAGCAAGTTAAAATTAAATCTGGTTCTTTATTGTTTTAGCGAGTTTATTAACAGTAGGTTGATAAGATAAGTATTTGCCTTAAACCAAGGCTAGATGTCAGCCCTCTCAGGACTTTCTCTCCCTGTCCTTCCTCATAACAAGTTTATGTAATTACAGAAGGTTTTAGACAGCTGGAAAAATAAAAACTTCAGGTGATTTCCCAGTCACTGTTGACTTCCATAGGAAGTCAAAAGATGTAACGTACATGGAATACAAGTTCAACCTTTAAGGCACTTATGTGAAATTATAAGCAAGATAATTTTATTGAACAGGATTAAAAATTCTTCATCATCTTCTCTACCTGTGATGATATTCAAAACTTTGTAGGACAACCTGAGCAACCTGACCTGAACTTTGTTCTGCTTTGAATATAAGGTTGGACTAGATGACTTGCATAAGTCCCCTCCAGCCTCAGCCTTTCTGTTGCTTTTATGTCTAGAATCTAAAGTATATGAGAAAAACAGGGACATTTTTTTCTTGCCAGGCAGGGAAGAGCTCATTTTTTCTTCTCATCTAGTAAAAGGATAAGTTGTTTCTTTTATGTTCATCATATAAAGTTTTGAGGAAGTCTAAGAGTAGGAGACTTTTGTGAGACAAAACAAAAAATAAATAAATCCTTTGGCCTGAATTTTTCCTCTTTTTTAATAAAAAGAAAACTTGGTACTGTCTTTGTAATACAACAAAATAGCATCAAATAAAGAACAGGAAAAGATAGGAAAGAAGCTTGTATGCTATCTGTGGCTGAAGATTAAAAGTGGGAAGAACACAATGTTTTGTGCTCAGGATCTTACATGAAGCAGAAAATCGGAAGAGGAGACAGATGGTACAGTGTTTGAGCAGCCATAAGAACTGTCCAAAGGACAGCTAATAAAGATAGATTTTTGCTATCCATATAACCTTTTGATTATAAGAATCCCATGTGTCAGCCAAGGTGCAGCCGAAGCAAGATTGCAGTGTTGAGTACCCACTTCTGGTTTCAGGAAGGTAGGACTTTGGCTATGGGAAAGCAGTATCTCGTATCTAACTGTCAGAAAGCAATTGACTGAAAATGCAAAGGTAGGAAATAAACTGGAGAAAGTATAATGAAATAACAGCCTTCTACTGGGGAATAGGGAAAACAGCTTTGACACAACCTAGGGAGGTGAGACTGAGACTTCCTGGGAAGATAATGTAAGGGATTAAAGATGTTCAAGTGAAGTGGTAACTTTTGAAAGGGACTGTTCTAAATATATAAAGACAAACTTGTCTAAAGAATTCAGAGACAGAATTAAGGATTAATTAATCAAATGAGAATTGTGTGAGATCTGGAAAAAAACTGTGCTGTAAAGGAATAACAAACATTTAGACTGATAAATTCAGAAAGACTGTGATATGAAGTATATTTCAGTTGGAGAAGTCGCAGAAAATTTCTATTGAAGTATCAGAACTAAATAGAAATGAGAGGAGTGATTTAGTAAGCAAAAGAGAAGACAAACTGCAGGCAGTGCTGGAGTATTCAACACTTCTTTTACTTGAGTCCTCACAAAGGTAAATGGAAGTCAAATAAATTTTAATATGGAAACCTGAACACACTATGTGGGAGTAGTGAATACTAAGATTTAATATAAGTATTCAACTCAACAGTTCCAGATGACATTCACGCATAATTCATGGCTGATAATTCATACAGTAATCTGAGAACTATTTTAGGATATATTTGAATTTATTTTGTTGTGCCAAATATTCAAAAAACTTTGCAATAAAAAAGTTTCTAGAAAACTGATCAGACATAAAAGGAAATTAAATGTCACATGAACTCAATTTAGTTTTCCTTTTTCTTGGAGCAATTCACTTAGTGACCAAAAGTGTAAAGTATATGCATTTTGTTTTACTTCAATAAATTTTTTAGATAAACTAAGAGCAAGTCAGAGGTAAGCATAGAAGAAATGCTCTAGAGGAAATTAGGCCTGTGTATACAAATTTTTTTTAAAGTTGTTCTTGAAGAGCAGTTGCAAGTGGTTTAGATTCATACTTTGAACGGATCTCAAATGGGATCCCTAAGAGGTCTATTCTGCTTAGTTTTCTAGCCTGTATTTTGAATCATAAACTAGTAATCAGCAGGACAAAAAGAATACCTTCTAGCTGATACTAGACCATAAAATCAGTTTTTCCAGCATTCTTAGACAATCACTGTTATAGCAAAATTCTGTGTGGAGATAGAAGTCCAGAACAAAGGAGAAAAGAGACTTCCAATACTGATTCAAATAAAATATTGCTGATGAAGAGTAGAAATTTTCCTGCATAATCAACACTGAAATTCTCAAACCTGTCTGCAGGTCCCTGGTCAGCTATCAGAGATGGTCAGGGCAGAACAAGGAGTTACACTGAAGAGGTTTCCTTCCAAACTTATGCTGAGCCAAGCCAGGTAAGACAGGTAACCTGAGAATGGATCGACAGACAGATACGCAGGGAGAGAATTAATGTGCAGTGGACTAAGTTTAATGCTGGAGAGCTGAAGGCTTTCTGAAAGAATGGAATTTGGGACAAAACTTTCCTTATAGGCAGGAAGAAGGAACAAGAGAGGATATGAAGACAAAAGTGTTTTTAATGTGATTTGAGGTGTTACTGAAGGATTATGAAAAAAAAATCAAAAATAAATAGTGGTGTATTTCCAACACTGGAAAAATTTTTTAAAGAGTCAGAGTTTCTAACGAGAAAGAGTATTTCTAGTTATGCTACCCAGTGTTAGCTGATCTGGGTCAGTATTGATCCCTTAATTTCTAGCTTTCTTGGAAAGCTTAATTTATTTTTGTTATGTCTTGAGTTAACTGTGGACATCCCTCGTGTATTTTCTCAGTAGTTGAATTTTCTGGTTCATTTTTTTTCAGACCTCAGAAAAGCCTGTAGGAATGGTCCTTTTATGCTGAGGTATAGCTGTATTTGCAGCTTGGTTGAGGACTGCTATTTGTCTAATACTTGAAGAAGGCCTTGTGTGCTCCAAAACATAGTTGTGTGGGACAACAAAGCAAAAGTGTTTGAGAAAGAGGAAAGAAAAATTCAAGTTGTTCTAAAAGCTGATTTTTCAATAAAACAGAGGAAGATCTTGTATGAGAGATCTGTGGGGGAATGAGATGGAAAGAGGGGCATCATCACACCCCAACAGATAAAATGAGACAGAAGTCACATTCCCACTGCTTAGCAGACAAAGAAAAATAAACTTTCCTAGGTACTATGAGATTCTGTAGAACACATATTCCAGGACTTGCAGTCTGCTTGTGTGCTCTCTCTCTTGAGTGATCCAAGAGAACTGTTTTGACTGAAGCCCTGAGCAACAAACTGCTGCACAGATCTAGCAGCATTAGCTCATGCAGTCCCCATAGGCCACTCCAGATGGGACCAGATGAGAGAAAAGTTCTCTGTGCTACTGCCCGGAAGGAACAGTCCACTGGAGTCCCTGGCAGAAGGCACCTGCAGTCACCCAAGGTCAGCAGTGCCAAGGGTGGTGGAGCCAGGGCTACAGAGCAATTTGCCCAAAGACCTGGGTACAACTCATGGGTAATGAGGAAGATTGGGGATATCTATTCTATGTCTCAAGGACATTAAACCCTGGGGAAAATAAAATGCAATTTGATTTGCATATTATAGGAAGTATTATGCCAAGAATCACCTGAAGCAAAGGAGGACGAGCCTTGCAAGGAATGAGAAAGGCAAGCACCATGATGCCCCAACATGAGCCTACAATTTAACACAATCTCTCATATCCTGAGCAACCACCACGACACATGAAGGTCAAGTCATGCATCAAACAACTCAATGGACATTTTATGAATGTTTTACAGGAGTGATCCAAAGACTATGAGAATCATATCTGTATATATCTGTATCACATCACAGGAAAGAGAGTGGTGCTTAGTAAGGTTGTATTAGATAGTGTAAGACTTGAGCATGGACTTGGGCATGGACTAAGGGCCAGAGACTGAGCTAGGATGAATGGATTTTGTCCATGGCAGTCTGTCATGGTGCTGGTTTGGACTACGAGACTTTTGAAAATGTGACTAAAAATGTAGATAATACACCTGTGTTTTGGTTACTGCTGAGAAGTCCTTTCCTGGCACCAAGATATTCCCACTCTGCCTCCCCGTGAGTTGGCTGAGGGTGTGCAAGAAGTTAGGAGGGGACACAACTAAGATAACTGCCACAAACTGATTGAACAGGATATTTTCTGCCATATAAAAACTGGTTTAACAATAAAATCTGAGTGGGAGGGAGCTCAAAGCCTGGCTGGGTATTGACCTACTTGTGGGTGGTGGTCAGTGTTTACTTTTGTATTAATTTTTTATTCCATCTTATTTTTCCTCTTTATTTTGCTTATTAAATGTTTTTAACCCACAGACTTTCTCACCTTTGCTCTTCCTATTGTCTCTCCTGTCCCCCGGGAGTCAGAATAGCTGAGTAGCTACGTGGTGCTTAGCTGATGAACCAAGTCAATCCACTACACCTTGTCAAGGACCTTGTAAGTTACAATACCTCTCTATCTTAAAATGTAGTTAGAAATCTTTTGATCACCACATAGAGTATGGTAATCTTACCAGACATTTATGTTTCTACACTGCAGAACAGCTGAGAAAGTTCTCTTTAAAAGAGATCATTGACACCTTTTGGAGAAGCAGATTGCAAAAAGACAGATTAAATCAATTTTCATCATGTGATGAGAGAAGTAAAACATTTTATTCCTACATTCAATCTGTATTTCTGAATGGAAAAAATCTGACACGTTGAATACACTTCCACACTCATTACTGCATAAAAGCAAACAAACTGAAAAGAAACAAAATCCAATCACTCGACATTGAAAATTTTAATGAGCAAGCAGTTCACTATTCATTGCAAATATGTTCCTTTTCACTTTGAATAGAAACCCAATGTACTTAAAGGACCTTAGGGTTGTGACTTTTCAAGATGACCTGTACTTAGAGCCATTTTCTTTGAATCAGTTCAAGTGCTTCAGTTCAAGTGCTTCAGAAATCACTATATATTCTCCCAGGTTTCTGAAGCAAAATAGTGTCTTCCAATGATAGCAGAGAAGTTCTCCAATATAAAATCAGAACACAAACCTTGAAGCATTTATAGGCCGAATTTATAATTTAACAATTTTTTGCCTCCTTCAAATATGGCTCCATGTTTATTCTTGTTGAATGATGTATAGTTGGTGCAGCATGACCCCAAGGCTGCCAAAAGCTTTAACCTGCAGTGAATCTGCATGGACAAGCCTTCTTACCAGAAGAGACACTCTCCCAGCCTGGGACAGTTCATTGTAAATGTGCACATTCCTCATGAAAGGATAGAGATTGTTGTACAGTTAACACAAATTTGTGAGACTTCATTTCATGAAGTGCTAATAATATTCCCTAAACTTACAAAACACAAGCTTGGTAACGAATTTCAAAATGTATGTCTGAAAATAGTCCACAATTGTCAGCAAATGATCTGAGCTGCAAAAAAAACAAACTAGGTGTCCTCTGATAAAACACCATACTATACTTTTGATTCTTATTGTTTTGGAGGAGGAATTTTGTTTTAAGATTAGTTGCGTGATGAAACTCCCAGATAAGTGTTTCAATTTTTGGAAGTCTATACATTCAGGGCCAGCTTTGATAAGTTTTGAACAACCCGGTCTAGTAAAAGATGTTCCTGCCCACAGCAGGAGATGGACTTATGTTCTTTAAAGGTCCTTTCAAACCCAAACTAATCTATGTTTACTTTTCTACAGAATGCAAAAGCAGCATGAAAAAATTCTGTTGACAACGGCACTATAAAAGGTGTTTTTGATCGGAGGGGATTCCCCTTCATTACAGCAAAATCTTTTATGTGGACTTTTATCAAATAAAATATGAGTCAGTAGCACCATAATGATGTCTGATGAGATGCAGTATGAGAAAGAAAAATATTTAAATCCTTCCCTTAATTGTTTGCTAGTTTTCTTATTTTTAATTATTCCAGGTGATGACAGTTAATTGGAAGTGGCAGAATTATAGTTCTCAAAACTGATGTTGTCTGTGTGATGATGATATGCTAATGTCATAAACAATGCTGGCTTTTATGCAAGATGTTTGATCACTTGTGTTACTGTTGAGGAAAGATGTTAATTAGCCAAAACCATTAACTATTATGCTTGACTTACAGCAAAGTTCCAATTCACCTCCTTGGATACATTTATTCTGCTGAAACACAAAATAGAATAAAGGTAGTTTGTGAAACTTATGTAGGAACTTTTGATTGATAGAAGTGACTATATGAAATTTCTCAGTGGTGTAATTATTCTAAACCAATCATTCCTAGATTTAATCTTACTTTTTTTCTGGTTTTTTTTTAATTGCTAATTATTTTAACAGTTTTCTTCCTTTCAGTAAAATACATTTATATTTCCATTTTATTAATACACTTCACAAGTTCTCACATTTTCCCCCCAGGTGATATTTTGTTAATCAAGTTTCTGCATGATTTTATTTTATCTTTTGGAGATTTTTATAATTCTTTATTAGATCTTCTTCCACCTTGACCCAAAACTTCACATTAATATTTTGTTATTCTGAACAGTAGCTGATTGTCATAAATGTCCACATGTTAAAAAAAAACAAACAAAAATACATGAATAAATGCATCCTATAATGTACAAATGGTTGACTTCATAATACTTTTGATTTTAGGGGAAAATCTTTTCCATCAGTCTTCTTACGTATTCTGTTTTTATAAAGTTTATCAAACTGCTAGATTATCTCATCCACTGTTTTCACATTGACAATAATACATTTAACAACCCCTCAGTGCTGTTTTCCTTGTTCCTTTCTTAAATTTTCAGTCATTCATTTTGTCTCTCTTGGAACTTTCAGCAATCAGTTTATCATCAACAATAAAATTTTTTTCAGTCATTTATTTCTGTATGGTCCTGAGAATAGTTCATAGCCAGATCAAAGCTGGCCTAATCTTATTCAAGATGTTATTTCCTGATTTTCCACTAATTTTGGACAATAAAGGCAAAAATATATTTAATCAGGGATTCTTTGTAATCTTGACCTTCTCAGAAAAATATTCTATGATTCTACCATCAAAAAAATCCACACAAGTACTTCCCTAGCCCCTTGCTGCTGTAAAATCCCCTCAAATTGCAATAAAACTGACTTGTGAAGCCTTGGAGTTAGCTATAACAGATTCCTCTTTTTCCTCATTCTGTCAAGACCTAACAAACACTCTCCCATCTCAGGTTGGCAGAGGTCTCCTGCACCGCCAGGACACTGAGCACTTCACTGGCAGTAAGTGTGGGCTCATAGCATGCCCCAAGCCAAGCAGCACAAGGAAAATGGGCCAGGCTCAAGGAGAAAGATTCTGCTTGAGTAAGAGGATAAGGTACTAATGCAAATTTCCCATCTCCAGCCCCATTCAGCATGGCTGAGGAAATTTCCTGTTAACAAAGCTTAATTTCAGGCAGAAACAAAGCAATGAGGGGAGTCTGCAGCCAAATAACCTCCTCCAGGGTGGAGCAGAAGTGGTGAAGACAGTCTCTGCTCACCTCTTCACGTCTACATCCACGTGTACATATTTTACTGCCTACTGAAATTAATCATAAAATATTAGGGTAGCTATGTCATTAATAGCGTGTCTTAAGTACAGTCCAAAATTCAGAAGCAGTGTTGGGATGTTTCCATCTGCATCTGCATTGTCCCACTGTTTACACTGCCCACGCCCAAAGCATACTGCTGCCACCTTACACAAAGGCAGCTCAACTCTCAAGAGTAAACTTTGCTTGAATCAATGTATTTTCACAGATTACTTCTTTTACTACCTCAGGAATTATCTGAGGGAGTAATAGAGAAGCAGGAAAAAAATCACCTGAAAAATTCTTTTTGAAAACGTCACGAGATGAAAACTGACCAAGTGCAAATTCTCTCATATCCACAGAATTAATGTGCATGATTTAGCATGCATCCTTCTTAATTTAGATAAGGAGGTTTCATTAAGTTGGGGAGAAATCCCCTTAATGATTTACACAACATGAGACTTATATGCCATGTTGCAAATGTTTTTTTCTTGCAAAAAAATTATTTTTTGTAGGATGTAAGATCAGCCCCCTAACAAAAGAGCGTATTTGTATCTGTCATTTAATCAACAGTAAAGGAAAATATATTCCAGTGGGTAAAGACTAAAATTCAGATGTGAATTCACACTAAAAATCCCACTTTGATTTCTGTAATGTGTTTATTAAGTAATACAGAAAAATATTAGTCCATGATTGCTTAACCATTATTATTTTCTTTTAAAATAGACCAAGCTCAGAGATCAGGTCCAGAGCTGCTGAACCTGAACTATATTTTAGAGCTCTTCTAATTTTTTCATTTGAATTTTATTCAGTATTAAATTCTAACAGCATGAGAGATCAAGGAGCACTAATCATGAGGTTTGACTTGCACCATTCCCTTCTCCTTTATTCTGATATAATTACCTTTTTCAAGTTCAAAGCAAGCTCTAAATTAATATTGTATGGCCATGCCCTTTTTGTGTAAAGAATCAGAATTCTTAATTGAAGTTAAGAGGATACATTAAAAATGTATAAAGATGCTATTACTTTGTTATTAGATGTAATTCCGAGCTTCCTATAGACCCCTGGAGTCCCCTGGTTCCAAGCCAGCCAGCTCAGTCACATGAGGCTGAGCCTCAGCCTCTAGGGTTAATGGGCTCATGCAAGTTTACATCAGGGGTGGGCATGGCCTCTTCAACAAGTGATTTCAACAAAAATTTAGGAGATGGATTTACAACACATCAGCTACTAGCCTTGTGTGGCAGATATGAAGTAGGAATAAATGGCTATAGATTATTTCATATCAGTGAGAACAATGCATAGGAACTTGTTCAGATTCCCAACAGTTGCTGCTCCCAAAGCTAATATCAGCTGAAAATTTAATTTTGGAAACACCTCATGCCTTAGCAATAAGTGTTCCCCCTCTCTTAATTTTCTAACATGAAAGATTTTTTTTTCTGCTTTTAATCTAGTTTTAATCTGATCAAAAACAGAGGTGAGTTTGTATTTTAACAGCTCCTGTGACCTGGAAACACACAGCCTTTGCCAGCCCTACTGACCCACTTGCCTGAAGGATCTGCTCATATCTGGGAAGTCAAATCACCAGATCCAGTGGGTGTGAATCAGGAAGAAAGTGGCAAAAGCATATTTTATGGATCATAAAAACCTGAAACATCTTCTATGTCTTACAAACTAACAGCATATATATTTTTTCAATTATATGAAAGGCTTCATTAGCTGTATATATTTCCAAGTCCCAGAAAAACATGAAGGACACAGGGGAGAGAAATACACCACCACAAATATGTAAATTATGGCAACCTGGATATCCTTACTGAAATTGGTTATGGAGAGACATCAGTCACTGTCTCCTTTAACCTGGCTTCAGGTCATGACCTCTATTCTTAATCTTTGCAAAGATTAACAATCAGCCAATTTACATATATATAGCTCTGTAAAAGATTTACAGGTTCAAATGGTAGGAATGAGTTTGAGATATCCTGGCAAACTTCCTATATTCACAGTCCTTCCAAATCAAATCCCAGTATATGTTTCCTTCCCCACTACCCCTCTCCCCCAAAATAAAATTAAATTCATCCAATAATAGTGGAACAATAACTAAAAATACCACCAAAAATAATATTTTATTCTTTTTCAGAAGAGGGTAATTTTTTTCTAAAACATATCCTGCTGATTATAACTTTACCTACGAAGAAGGCAGAAGAACACAGTTGAGGGTAAAAGACGTTTTGTGTGCTGCTGGGTAGCAGGGCACAGCAGCTTTGGGTTCCAGCTCCAGGCCTGGGAGCCAGGGCTTCCAAGGGCTAGATTCTTCACAGAGCAAACTGAACAACAGTAGCTCAAATTAGCTTCTCAGACAACTCTTGGACACACTTTAAACAAATTGTTTGCATTTCAACAAAATTATCCTTTCCTTTAATTTCCTAATGTGTGACACAGTAACTTTGATGTAAAAAAAAAAATAAATCCATAATACTCCTAGTCAACTTCCCTTTCGCTATAAAAACTGGTTTCTACCTGTTTTCTAACTGTTTTCAGCAGCTTAAGATCTCTGCAGAAACCATTATTTATATCAATACAAAGGAAATACTTATTGAAAACAACCATAATTCCCAGCTGTGGTACTCGGGGCCAAATTGATACAGAACCAAGGGTTTGGTTTCTCTCTGCTTTAACCCCTGATGAGGACAATACTCCAGTAGTAAGACAGGCACAACTCAAAGCTGGCTCATCCCAAACAGCTTTTCCCATGAGACAACATCACCAGGCTTGTTGCTTGTCCCTGAGAAGAGGCAGTTGCTGGTTAACAGCAATCACTGGCAAGCAGGCACATTCCTCCTGCCTGCCCAGAGGTGCCAGTGGGGAGCAGAGGCCAGCTCTGCAGCCCTGGTCCAGAGCAGGGCTGATAGCTCCATTTGCAAAACCAGACCAGTGTTTTCTGGCTGCTGAGGTCAAGACAGTTTGGAATAAAGATTTCTGCTGTGTGTGCTCACCACCCCATCAATGGGCTCCCATTTCACTTTGGGTCCTTGTGCACTATGTGCAGACAGTAAGTGCTGCCAACCCACTGCAGCCAAGAAAGCAGAGTGGTCATGATTTATCTTAAAAGATAAATACGTTGTGTGGCTATGTATATAAACACCACTTTCCCCAGGTAATGTGAACAATGAAAATGGGAGGTTAATGAGAATTTCTGTCAGATTCTGAAAATTCTCCAGGCTACTTAAGCTGTCTGCAAATTCCTCTGTCACAAGGTTCAATGACTCCACATTCCTTTGCAGAGTGTCAGGGTGATCTAACAAAAGGAAACCTGCTGTTGCTGGTTGCAGAACAACCAATAGGACAAATAATGAGTATTATAGCATTTTGGTCTTCAGCCAAGCTCAACTTAGTATTGGTGGGGCCAGGGAATACCCCAATCTCTGCTGGGTGATGAGACTGCAAGCTTCCCACAGTGTTCAAGTGTCCTCTGTAAATTGCTTTCTTGTAGGTCTCCTCAAAGGCAACTTGAGCAGCTTGAAAGCTTTAAAAACTAATAAACAAACAATCCCCTAAACCAAATAGGTTTCATTAAAATATAAAGTGAGTAGGCTAACATTTTAAATAGAAAAAAATCAACTACTTAATATGCTAGGAAAATTAAATAAATAAATATTACCTCTTTACTTGGACCTCTCCATCTCCAAAACAGTCTTTTATTCTGACATTGATTTAGCTAGTTTTGTGGCTTCCTGACCAGAGCAAATCCTGCACAGCCCGCTGTTGTGGGCAGTTTTCCCTCTAGCCCTCTCAGGGCTGGCCAGCTGCTCTGTGCTCTTTGCAGCAGTTCCCATCTCTGCACCCTGTTCCTTTGCTACCCCTTCTTGACAGCTTTTGAATCTGCCCAGCCTCTCAGAACACTCCCTCAAGAGCAAGTGCCCCTATCTTGCCTTCTTTCCAGATGGCTGAGCCAATTAAGTTTCTTTTTAAGTGATCAGCATGAATACACCTGTAGTAACAAATCAAGTGTTAAATCTGCCTGGCTCAAAATTTCCCACTTGCGTGACCAACTCGCTTTCTGGTGGCCAGCACCAGGGGTAAGATTAGTTGGGCCCTGCTGCTCAGCCTTGGAGACAAAGGGAGCTGTGCTTTCCACAGCCTCGTTAAAAGCCATTAATTCTGTTAATATCTTCTTCACCTGTCTTGTCTCTTGACAGGCCACACAGCAAATTCAGCAAACCCAGACACTTGCACAAAAAGACCTGGCAGCGTCACCAGGGCTGCGCTGTTACTGCCACATTTCAGTCAGCTCTGCTTTGCACCCTGGCTGCCTTGTCCAAGACTGAGGTGACACACATCAGCCCTGCTCCCTGAAAACAGACTGCAAAAGAGCTGATAGTATCCCCTGAATCTGAATGGCATTATCAAACTTTGAGAGAGGCACATGCAGACTTGTGGAGGAAGTCAGGGATATTGTGGAAATGGCCACTGCACTTAAAGCACATCTCTTAAAACAAACAAACAAACAAACAAACAAACAAACAAAAAACTCAATTAAAATTCACAATCAGAATAGACTAAGCTGCAAAACAACATTCTTGTTAAGTCCATGCCCACTGTTATCAGTACTGCAAGCAATGGGACTACAAATACAATAATTACTGAGGAAACTCCTTACCTAATGCAATTTAACACTGACTAATCTCCATAGATGAACATACTTGGTTTACAGCTAGTGACTGGTGTGGTGCAAACAGTGGCTATGTCAAATTCTGGCAGTGGGGTGAGTTATAGCTGAGCATAACCCAAAACACACATTGATTGCACTCTTCTTTGGAGTTTCAAAAGTCTGTATACAAGATTCCCTAATTTCCTACTAAATCACTTAATTCTAACTAACTTTAGATTTACATTTTTTGCAAGTTTTCTTTTTGCAGTGGTTCCCCATTGTTTGCTGTAGCATGATTTGATAAAAGTTTCTCACAAAACACAGCAGAAAACAGGCTATTAATACATTGCAGTAGAACTATATTTTATATAAAGAACATACAGTATCTGTAGCATGTGTGGGCCACTTACAACAAAGCAACAAGAACAACTATTTTTAATACTCAAGGTTTCTCATAAGCTCTGCTGTTACAAAGGTCAGTAGAATTCTAAAGGTAGTAAACTTCCAAACCTTTATAAGTATGTAAGATCACTTAGGGAGGATTTGCTAGGATTATTTAGGGGCTACACAGTGCACTGTTAGTACATAAAAGGAAAGATTTCTTTGTTAAAAATTCTCAGTAATCCTCACTAACACATATTTTTGTGTGTCTTATCACACCCCAAAGGAAGGAAAGAAGAAGGATTTTTTTGGGGGGTGGGAGGGAATGGCAGGGAGGGGAAGTAGCTTGTTTGTTTACATCTATTTTTCTAAAGATTCTGAATTATTAGTACTATATTGTTAAAGCTCATATGTAATATCTAAGGAGTTTACATTAATCAACTGTTAGCCACTGTTTATCACAAGTTCACTAGAATACCTACCAAAACCAAACAAAAACCATGACAAATACAAAGCAAATCCATTTAGAATGTGAATGACTATGAATGGTATTAATCCAGCTATAATTATTACATATATTCAGCTTTCTTGTCTCTGAACAGTGGAGCTCAGCCTTTTTTGCAGTACCAGAAGCAACTTTTTCATAAGAAGAATTAAGTTTTCCAGTGTTTCCTTTTTTCACCTCATTTTTAATATGCCTTGTCATTTCTGTCTCTCTGCTCTCTTTCTTTTCTCTGCTCCTCAATGGACTTACTGGCAGGCTAAACTACAGAAAAATTCTGGCAGGCTAAACTACAGAAAAATTTTAATTAAAAATGGTTCCTTTCCCTGCTTAACAGGACAGAATCCTTACAATTCATTTCACCATGGTGAGAATTTTGTCACAGTCAGGCAAAGAGTGTTACTTCAGGAGAAAGGGAAAAGTTTTCAGCACTGGCTTTTCAAAGGACTCTGCTTCACTGACTTGTTGAAAATATCAAGGCTTCCCAAAAATTGAATGCTCTGTCATCTGTCTCTAATCTAGCAACAAAAATGCTAATAACTTTAATTCTTCAGATAATGAAATATAACACTTAGTATTGTGGTCTTGAGATTCTAATGTTTACCAGACTTGAGGGATTACTTGTTAAAAGGGTGAAGGAGAAGGTAAAGCTTCTTCTGCAGGAAGAGTAAGGGATTAAATATTTGACCTTTTCCAATTTGAACATACAAAAAAATATTTTGATTATGGGACCATTTACAGAGCTTCTCCTATTTTTTTTCAGTTCATATACAATTAAAAAGTTAGAATTTTTCATCTCAGCAAATTGTATAAGGAAAAAATATGTATTACGTGTCTAAGGATTTGATTTTCTTACAGCCAAGAAAAACCACAGTGAAAGAATTGAAGAAAAGAAAATGTTCTAAACATGTGGAATTATAAAAATTGTTCCTAACCAAAACTAATGAGATAGAAGAACAGATGTTCAGGGAAGTTCCTGGGAGTGCTACATGGAAGCAAGCTCTGAGGACAGACTAAACGGTGATAAGACTCATTACAAGTATGATGACAGGTGGAGCTTTCACTGTTCCTCTGTGTGTCTCCAGGTGCAGCAGTGGCAAGGCAGAGGTGGTGTTTTTCTGAGCAACAACAAGGTGGGTGCGTGGAAGTTCTGCCTGAATATGAGGAAGAACTTCTTTACTGTGCAGGTGACCAAACGCAGGAACAGATTGCCCGGAGAGGCTGTGGAGTCTCCCTTACTGGAGATATTCAAGAGCCATCTGGATGCAATCCTGTGCCGTGTGCTCTGGGATGGCCCTGCCTGAGCAGGGAGGCTGGACCAGATCATCCACGGGTGTCCCTTCCAACCTGAGCCATTCTGTGATTCTGTGAGATATATAGATGCACAGATGGACAGAGGCACAGATGGATAGGTGGATAGATGGATAGATGGATAGCTAGCTAGAACATTTCCTGTTGTTTGCTGAGCCAGTGGCTTCTATAGCAGCCTTTGGTTTGCCAAAAGTTTCTGTAAAGTAGCCTACATATTTAATTGAAAGAATATAATTGAGGGAGCAGTTTTCAAGAGGACCTTGTTTTCAGTCCAAAATCAAGGATTTTATGCAACTACCTTATGTCTAAGTAGTTCTTAATAGGATTACAACAGTATTGTGGGGTTCCTAGTCTAAAACTGGATTCCTTTTTAGCTCTCAAAATTACCCATTTTAAAAAAAATGCCACATCATCTGAAAGCATGAGCAACAGGAGATTATTTGGTACTTTATGTTCTTACAATCTTGATGCAATCATTAGACAAAATAGGATACAATGATGAAATAAGAGGATAAAATTTCAGTATTTGCCCATGATTTGAATATCAGAATTCTTGTTCTTCCCAGATGCTTTATAGGAATACTGGACACAAACACCGCTGAGCAAAAGCAGAAAGAACTATAATTTTTGGATATCTATCAAGGTTTACTCTGCTTCTCAAGAATCAGTTTAAAAAAATGGGGGCGGGGGGGGGGGGGGGAGAAAAAGACCACATCAACCATGTTTCATCACTTTCATATTCTTTCATATTCAATCACAAACATGGATGTCACTTACTACAGATTCCTTTGATGTCTGGGAATAGATAGAAAAATTACAGTACCATTGAACAAGGCCATAATTTCCAAATGCTGCTATGCCTTAAATACAGTTATCATTGCAAGGCACCTGACAGATTGTGTGGGCAGAGGAGGGAAGGGGGCACCACACTGTGCTGGCAGATCCCCAGTCATTACAAAAACAAGGGATGCCTGACATCTGAAAGAAATCAATGCAAATTTGCTCATAAATGGTTAGTAGAATAGCCATTATTTCACTGACTAAATCATCAGCTAACTTAGGTAAAATTGAAAAGTTAACAGAAACTTCATATTGTTGCTATATAAAATTATCTCCATTCTGTTTTCAAGCTGCTGTGTGTTCTGGTGAAGACCTACTCTGTCTCTCAGAGCCTGTTGCTATGGATGTGACTGGCAGTCATCACCAGTTAAGCAATAGCCTCTATTTTCTAAACAAATAAGCAGCTTCCTTCTGCAGAGGGCTGTAAGTGGGTCTTGTGCTACTCTCAGGTGTGCATTGCACTTGCCAAATGCTTTTAAGCACAGAGCTCAGCTCTAAGTAAGCAGGTCACCTAACCGGAAGGACCTGCTAGGAGGTGTTGCCTTGTGTGGTCAGAAGGGACCTCAAGTTTCACACTTGACAGTTTCCAAACCAGATCGGGTCAGCCCTCACTTCTGCTGCTTACTGGTAAAGAAGATTCCTTGCAAACATTGAGAAGTGGAGAAACAATGAAAGTTTCAACTCAGGCCAAGCTTAAAACTAGAAGACCAGATGGACGGCATAGCCCCACGAAAAAAAATGATGAAGCAAAAGAAGGTGCTATATACAAATGTCAAACCCCTTTTGCCTGTGTGATGGGAGCATGACAATTCTTTGTCTGTTTGGAGAAGACACGGCAGGACCACCACACTGCAGAGCAGGAAAATCTGTATAGTCTTCACATGAACCCCTCAGGTTTTGGAGGAGGACTACTAGTTTCATGGTCCTGGACAAACCATATGGCCTACGCAAACAGTGCGGTACCTCAGGTGTCAGCTGTAGCTTATACGTGCTTATATGTGATAACATGCTGCAGCACGCCAGAGGAAAGAGGCTGCATTCTGAAATAAAGCTTTGACATATACATGAACCGATTTCCATTAATACATCGATATTTGGAGACCCTTTCTATATCAGAAGCTTGTATTAGGATCCAGTATGAAATGACTACCACCACAGCACCACCAGTAGAGTGAAGATACAAGGTTCCTTAAAAGAAGTATCCAATAGGAAATTAACGTTGGCCTTAGTGTTTAAAGGGGAAAGATCATTCTCCTCCCAAATACATTAAAACAATTATATATAATGACAATAATGAAATTATTTCACTTAGAAGACAAATGGAACACATTATATCCTCTGTTGCAAGTGTCCTTCAGGGTGCAAAGTGCTGGAGCACAGATCCTATTGCAGTTGAACTGTGCTGACACTTTGAGACAGGAGGCCCTATATATTACACTAAAGAGAAACACCCAAGCTATAATTTTGATCACTATGTGACTTCCAGATATACCATAAAGAGCTGCTGGAACAAGAGTCCCATTGTAAAGCAGATGAATCTGACCCTGGATTTGCAGAAGATGCGTACACTCCTGATTAGACAAGGGGCAGATTTACTTAATGAGTAACATGCAATCTTACTGAATCTTTGAAGTGAAACCACCAGCTATCCAGATGAAAACAGTGACCTACTGAAGGAGGCCTTCAGCTTTCTGATCAAATAACTTGGTAAAAGTAACTAGATCAAGTGTTAACCAAGGGTTTCATAACAAAGAAAAGATAGTAATTCATTACGCAAAAGTCTATGTCTTTCTTAGTTCTCAAACGCCAGTTTTGTAAAGAGTTTCAGATATTACAATTCAGAAAAGTCATCATTAATCTTTAGTTCATTTACCCATTGCCAGAAGCATGCTTAGCCCAATAAACTCTTTCTGCCCCCTTGAACTCCAGAGTGCGACAAAAGTAATTACAGCAGAAATGGATTTAAATTATGTCAAAACATGAGTGAGCTATAAATTCCCTGATATATCTAGTAAAGATTTTTTGGTGCTATTTCAGGAAAAAAAAAAAAAACCAGATGAGAACCCCACCATACTAATTTATCTCCATTTGTGTATCTATTAATCACTGTTAGAGCACAGAAATTGGTAGCAGTAAGGTATTAAGGTGCAAATTCTGATAGCAAAACTAATCAGTACACTGGCAAAAACTCCTGTGAAAATCTAAATCAATAAAAACTGCTGGAACTGGTCCATTCTTGTGGTAAAAGTACAAATCCAAGAAAGCTCTACAAACAAAAGTAGACTGTCTATTTTGGTGTTGTAATATTTATTAGTTTATAAAAAGATAGATGAAACTTCAGATTTTTCTACTCAGAAGTCAACTTTCTGTTTCAAGCACTCTGGCATCCAATTCTGATGCTTCTGCAAGTGATAAGATAAATGTGATATAACTGTACAATAGCCTCCTTACACTCCCTTTCAGCTACCTCAGAATTTCTGGAGGGCAGCCAAAGCAGTGACTCCTGCCTTAGTTTTCAGACAGCCCCTAACAGTGGATCTGGGAGAGAAAATTGAAGATTTGAACAGTATTCAAAGACAGCTCAGCACCACACAGGTGTGCATACTTCTACTGGAAGTGGCTGGGTCCTCTGTTTTTGGTCTTGCTTTTCCAGGCAAGGGCTCTGGAAACCACCCAGAAGGGAAAGGATTCTCACTATTGAGGAAAAGATTATTAGCTGTTCTTCCCTTCCTCTTCCACATTTGTTTTTCCTCTTTTTCCCTAAAGAGAAGGGTTGAGACTTGTTGGGGGCCTGGACCATCCCTGTTCATTTGCAGTCTGAAGATACAGAATGAAAGAAGCTGTCCACAGCTGGATCTTGATGCTCTCTAGCTATCTTCTGCCATAGACAGTCTTTAGGGGTGTTCATAGCAGGATATGAAGCAGAGCCCTCCTGAACTTGCCCTGACACAGGTCAAGGCATGTGGAGACAGAAAACACATTCCCTGAACTGGAGCTGGTCCTGTCTCTCAGGCTATCAGTAATGTTGGTCCTGCCAAGGCACTTGGCTATTTGCATCCTTTATATTTTCCCTTTTGACAGCTATAGTATGGATCTTTCCCCAGTATTACTATAATATGTTAAGACATCACTGTTTACAGCTATCTGCTTTGCTCCTCTACCAGGATTTTATTACTCAGCAGCAGAAATGGCAGACCCAGACAAGAACCTGCATCTCTGATACTCCAGTGCAAAATCTGACACATTACATCTTTGGTGGAACAAGAGAGTGCAGCAGAGTGGTCTTAACAGGCAGCTGAGGCACAGATATGCATGAATGGAAGGCAGGGTAGGTAGGGACAGCAATATCTTAAATCATGCCAGCACACATCGGTGAAAGAGATCTGTTAAATAACTAAATTGGTCACTCTGCTATCCATATGCATCCATATTTACTTGAAGTAAATAGGATACACAAAATTATAATTCAAACATTACATCAGAAAGTCCCTAACTTATCCACCTTCCTAAATTACTTTCATGAAGGCAGTTGTTAGGGTTTTCTTTTACATTACAAACATTATTTTTCCAGTTTTCATAAATGAAAGTTAGTTGCATATGATGCCATGGTGACTGTACATAATTAATTTTATATTACTTTCACACAACCAATTAAAGAAATACTAAGACTAAAATTGGGTTTCCCAGTCTTCCACTGGACACTTATATTTCTGTCTGCAAAGCAGAAAACATACAATCATTCAGTAAACCATCTTCTATTATGGCAATAACAAATGACTTAAAAAACAGTCAAAAGGAAGCTCAACTATAATAATTCAAGAACATACCAGCTCCAGGGGTTATACAGAAGTCCAGATAATCTGGAGCAGAGAACCTGTGTTTCCACAGGTGGTATACAAAAAGTTGTGGTGAAGAGAAGGAAGCAACTTCATCTGTGGGATATCAATAGCAGCTTATTTGTTCTTGGGCTCTGTTGTAAGTCCCCATGCCACCTACACAAGCAGGAAGATTAAGAAAGACACTGGCCCACATTCTGGCCAGGAGAGACTACTTGCTTAAGGAACCACCCCTTGGTAAGATCTCTTTTTTTTCCTTGCCCCACCCCCTCGTGCTTCAAATATTTTTAAGCCTTTAGAAATCAGAGTTCCAAAAAAGCTGTTCTTTTCTCCTTTATTTTAATTTTTGATAGGTAATGAAATAACCTGAGAACAGAAACTATATTAGCAAACTGAAGATCAGGCTTTTTTACTGAAGGTATTAGACACCACGGGAATTTTTTGCATTTGTGCAGACTGAAGGCATTGCTTTAGTATTGCTTTGGTTTTTTACTTCTCAACCTATTTTAATTGGCAATAAATTAATGTTCCATAGATCTGTTCAGCCCATAGTGGTAACTGCTAAATGGTATCACTGTCTTTATCGTGACCCACAAGATTCTCCATATTTTCTTCCCTTGTTGTGCTGAGGAGGAGGAGGGAGAGAGTAGCCAAGTGGGCATCTGGCAGCCAAGTAAGGTCAACCCATCACAGAATGCAAGATTTAAAGACAGCCTTCAAGAAAAGGAGTCTCCTGCCTCCCTTGTGTGCATTGTCTCTTCCTCTTATTCAGTATAACAATAATATTGTCACTCTACTTGCCCCGAAAATCACCACCACTACTGCTATTTTTTTTGCCAGCAGTGGCCAGTATCAACATTCAGATTTCTTGTGCCTCTGATTGTCTTAGGAATTAGCTTTTCAAGGTCATACCTTGTTTGTAGTCTCTATAGCTTCTCCCATCTGACCTCAGTTTATGCTGAAATAATTACAGAACTTTTTAATGCCTGGGCACTGCCAAATAATTCAGCTATTTAGATTTGCATGTAATTTATTAGGCACACAGAAAGAAAGGTAGAGCTAATTACTTCATTGAGTTTTCCCTTGCAGATGGAATAACCTACATAAAAATGTTATTCTTGGACTATTTCTATTACAATTCTATGTCACTATAAGTCATTGATGGGTTTTTGCATGATTTGTGAAATGAGTAATTTCACAGGCAGTGAAACCAACAGAACAGGACACAAATCAGGAGGTTCAGATTCTAGCTCCATCTCAGCAGTCCTTTCCCTTAAATGATTATGGCTGAATTTTGTGATTAAATACCTTATTTCTTCAGGACTTTTGTGTTTAGTTTTGGAGTTTCTCTGGTTTTAATCTTAATTCTTGGGAGATTCATTATTTTTTTTAGCTTCACCACACTTTTTTTTTTACATTCCTGATTTTTCTCCATAAAATTTAATTTCTGTATATTTAAGTAAAAAAAAAGAAACAACACACTTTTACTTTTCTAACTCATACTCTTACCCACCATCCCCTTCATCTGTACTATATATTTTTTAAACTGCTAGAGAAATGAGCTAGCACACACAGAAGTCAGTACTTCTGATAAATTCAGCGAACCCTGGTAGAAGTCCTAAAGGCTCACACTCTTCCAGACAGAGCTAATATTCTGTCTGGAACAGCTCCCAAAACAGGCATGTTTTAACAAGTACATTTATGATTAAGCTGAATTGTGAAATCAGAAGTACGCAGAACTGGAAGGCTCCTGACAGGATTTCAGCTTTATTTAGAAAAGGAAACAAACACAGGCAGGTGCAAAATCCTTCTAGAATTTCCTGAGGCACAGTCCTATTTACAGAGAAGGAAGCCAGCCCTCCTGAAACAAGTGATCAGTTTTCTTGTCTCCAGCCACATGGAGTGTGATGTGCAGCTGCAGGGGTTTCAGAGGACATGGGCACTCCAGCAGCCTGCATGGCCCTCTGAGGTGGTTTCTGGATGTCTGTGTCCAGGGGCTCTCAGCAGGGGTGACCCCTGTGACAAGAGGCCCGAGCAGCAGGGTGGGTGTTTGCCAGCCAGATAAGGTGAGCCCATCCCATGAGGACAGAGAGCAGTTCCTTTCCATGACAGACAGGCCATTGTCCCCAAAGCCCAGTTCACCTGGCCCACAGGACAGCTAGAGCTAGATAGTTTCTTTCTTTTCCTGAT
Organism: Cinclus cinclus; assembly: GCF_963662255.1. Lineage (NCBI taxonomy): Eukaryota > Metazoa > Chordata > Aves > Passeriformes > Cinclidae > Cinclus > Cinclus cinclus. The sequence continues at coordinate 32,511,812 of NC_085049.1, read as the reverse complement.
GTGTTTTCCAGCACAGACATCACAAGGATAAGCCTGTGGTTTGATCTTTCCATTACAAAGCTGTCCCAAGTCACTATAGAATCAGACTGCATGCCCCCACTGGCCCTACTTGCCAAATCATGGTACCCTTGCTGTGAGAGAAGGTAGAAAGAAAAAGGTTTTCTCCATTAAGAATGCCTTCACCTTCACCTTGTAATGTGCAATACCAAACACATCAAACAGCTCTTCTGAAAGAAGAGCTTTTCCTCATGGTACAGTCAATACGAGACTGTTCCCTTGCCCTCTTTTCCAGAGTCCGTCCTCGGCAAGCAGGAGAGGATGTGAGCATTCCCAGTGCCATACTAACATCAGGGCACTGTGAGCTGCATGAGAGCCCACGGGCTCAAGAGCAGGCTGGACAAATTCATGGGCTATAGCTGTACCCAGAGTTATTAAATACAGAGGCAACACCTCTGGCTGAGGAAGTACCTGAGCTAAATGGTAGAGAATGGAGAACATCAGCAGGGAGTACTAAGAGACACTCACCATACTCATACCACTGCTGGAGATAGAATCCTAAGCTACGTGACCTGGTAAAACTCTTCAGTTCTTCGTATCACTACTGTTGAACAAAATATTTTTCAAATTTTACTGAAGCTAGATAAAAGTCCTAAGAAAGCTGTTTTCTACAAATTAAGTCCTTTGCATAGTCTTTCCCTCTTCTAGCTATGGTTATTGCTAAAAATTACTATGATGTCAATTTTCCATCATCACATTCATACAACTTGCTTCAAAGGGAGAATTAATAAAACAAGTCCAGTTGTCTCCTGGCAACTTATTTGTGCATAGAAAATATGTCTTTCTCATACAGTGGTTCTGTATAGATCAAATGCATCCTTTGAGGTTCTGAAAAGCATTCGGGAAAAATATTACAGCGCAGGAGACACCTCTGCTAGTTATATGACACTTTCCTTTTGTTTTCCAGGTCAGGATTGAATGATTCAGAAGGAATAGCTTCAGACAGCATTTAATCTACTTTTTGGACTGCATAATAAAAGTGTGACACCCAGAAATGATGGATAGAAACTGTTGTCTGTCTAGTTAAATAGTTGATTCTACCTGTCTTTCTTCTGTATCATTGTACTATGACATGGATCAAGATGAGAAAATTTAGAATTTTTCTCATTTCATGAATATAATTCTGTCAAAATGATATTTTTGGGGGTTTTAACTACTAATTGAACATGCACAGTCATAAAAACAAACATTCCAGAAGAAAGAGTAAGTCTTATTTCTAACATTTGTTACCATTTTACCATTGATCTTTTATTATTTCCTAGTTCTACATAAAATTTAGTAATTCACTCCATAATCAAATTACTCAATTACAAGATACAGTGTTTCTATTAATCGCAGTAGAAAAGCACACTGTGAATGTTTCCAGGCTTCTAGAAGCACTGAGATGACCATAAAACGCTCAGACTTAAAACATTACATTGGCACAGCTCTTCTAATGATTTTATATAATATTATTTTTCCTTTTTTTCTTTCTTTCTTTGTTTTAAACAAAATTAATAACTTCTCCAAATATGCCTGGAAAATGGAGGAGGCTAAAAAGAAAACTACCTTATTGCTGATAAGATGCTGTATACACCAGCACATTGAATCATAATAGGTTCTGAACATGAAAATTTGCATTCCTTTCCATGACAGCAAATCTAATTTTTTGATGAGTTTGGACAAGGACCTATCTGTCACTGACAGACCTCCCATCAGCTGTCCATGGCTAAAGAAAACACAAGTCAGCATTAAATTACTCAACATAATTCTCACAAGTGTTAGATAACATTAGATGGAAGCTGAACCTTAATCTACCCATTCTCCTTTGTGATACCACATCTGAAGAGAGCGACGTATTTTGAAAAGAATTCTCAGGACCACTTATTTAGTGACTTATACTTTATTAGTTCTGTACATTTCTGGATGTTTTACTTAAGAGAAAAAAATTCAAAACACAGTTAAAATTTCTTAAGATGCATCATCATGACACTAAAGAGCCTTTAGAGAGACCAGTATTTTCGATATATAGTTTCTCATCAAATATCTTATCCTTCCCAATTTTCTATGTTTTGGTATGTTTTCTTTGTCAATAAAAGTTAACCTGAAGGAAGTTTTTAATGGTCTTTCTAATAGCTGGAGAGCTTAATAACCTCTACAGTCTCACTTAACACAAAAAGCTGTTAACAAATGATCATAATAACAGATTATTATTGTTGCCAAACATGGGGATCATTTTTTATATGTAGTTTGATTATCTGGTTTTCCAATGATAAATTTTTAAGTTAAACATATTATGCAATAAAGAGTTTAGAAGAATCATAAACATCAGACTGGGAAAAGCCACAGTGGCATTAAGTCAATCCATGGCTATTCTGCCTGAGGAACTGATAGAGCTGGACCTTTGGGATCATCAAATCTGCTGTTTGTTGTGAGCTGCATGATCATATGGATTCCATAGGTCAGGATCCACAGTAAAATTATAGATGTCACCAAGCCCATCCAAATTCCAGAAGTGAAGAAACCTGTACAGTCACTTGCATAGGAAAACTGGTTGTTTATAATGTTGAAGCCTTGAATCTGAAAATGAGAAAATGTAGTTAGATAAGTGCAATTAAGCTTAGTTCTTACTTTCAGGATATATGTGGTAATTACAGAAACCCACGCCTTTTAACTATCAGTCATACTCTGCCCATTAAAAAACAAGTGAGAACAACATACTCTGCAAAACAATTTTCCAGATCTCCTTTTCAACCAGGAAATAAAAGATTAGAATCCATTTCTTTGGTAAGAAGTAGGTTCCCCACTTCAGAAATTTGTATTAGTTTTAGAACTGAAGTCCCAGAGAGAAAATGCGATCAGAATTATGTATTCTCTGTACTCTGATCAGTATTCTGTATTCACATAATCAGTATATCAGTACTCATTGATCATCAGCCCTATGACCACTTCAGAACCAGGAAACTCAAAGCACTGAAAAACATTAGAGTTAAGGCTGTTCAGATCATGAGATTTGTTGAAATAGTCTGAGAGCTTTAGCTAATATCTCCTTGAAAAACAAAATTCCCAGAAACTACCTTAATATGCACCTAATAAAGATGACCTTTTTTTGGCTGAGTTTTAGTGAAAGTACAAGGAGAAAAAAGTTATTAAATCTTTTTCCCTCCCTCCTTAGACATCAAAGATGCAAAACAGAAGTAAAGGCTTGTTTTACCGAGGTATGGGATATGTGCTGTCTATTAACTTATAAATCCTATATAAACGTTTCCAGCATGTAGAAGAGTTTGTAAGATCTCTGATTAAACTCCATTTGCAATGTCTGCCACTGACTGTCCTCCAACCATATTATTTTCCTCAGAAACAACAACAACTTTGGAGATATATTCTCTGTCTAGATCTCAACTGTACAAAAATATCAACAAACTGAATGCCTTTGAGACAGCTAACTTTGTAGAAATTTTGTTCAAACCAATCAAATAATTAGTTCCCTATGAATAAAGGGAAGACAATACACCCTCTACAAAAATGCACATAATGGCATAAGTACTGATTCTTTTAGAAGGAAGGAAACAAAACTAGTGGATGAAGAGGAAGGAAAGAATTAATCTGATCTCATTTTGATTCATTCTTAAATAATCTTATAAAGAAAAATTAAGACTGGGATTCTTATGTATTTACAGAATTTTTGAAATGGGTGTGTAAGGAAAGCATCAAATATCATTAAATCACTGGTAAAGAAATGACATCTTAAAAGTTACTATTTTTAATAAAATATCAAATACAATTAAAAAAAGGATTATTTTATTTAAATCACTTCTCTCACCAAAGCAAGAAAGCAGATCACAGATTTCTACTTTTATGTGTTCCCACACCATGATTATTCTAATACAATAAAATAAATGGATTTACAATAAAATAAATGGAAAGCTTGAGTTCATTTTTGGAAATAAAAGAGCTTGTACTTCCTAGGAAAGATTTTGGTACAAACTGAACAAATCTACCATGCAACAACTACACCAGTAAACACTCTAGGTTTGCATTCAGTCATGGCTCAGGTCCCTAAAGTTAATGTTTACGTAATATGTGCATTATGGGTAATGTCTGTACCTTCCAGAATGGTGGTTAACAAAACTAATATTATGTGAGGAACTAAAGACTCTTTAGATAATGCGGAGCTGAAGACAATTTTAGCAATTCAACCTTTTAGAAGAATCTTTCCAAGTCAAATCATGGTAGCTAATTCACAAAGACTGTCTGCTTTCACCAAATGTACTCAAACTTCTGATTAAAGCAGGATTAGTGAAAATAAGCTGCAGGGCTGGACAACTATTTGCACAGTTTTAGAGAATACATGATTGCAAAGGCCTTTGCTTGTTAAGCCACTGCTTTGACCACAAGTGAGAATGTGAATAGGAGTCATGAAATGTAGCCTGAAAGACTTATTGACAATAAAAACAGACAGAAGGTGATGATTCATGTCATTTGTTCTCAAAATAATGGATTGAAATTCCAGAAAACAATACACATTTCTTACCACATTTACAAGGACTCTCAGAAGTACTTAACAGTTATATTCATTTGAGAAGGGCTTTGCCACTCTTGCTTTAGAGCCAGAAATACTGAAATTTATTATTTCAGTTCTAGTGGTCTTATTTCTTTTTTTTTTTTTAAACAGCGTTATGCTTATTGAACCATCTAGGTGAAAGACTCAATTGTACATTCCTAAAATGCTACATCTACTTCTAGGAAGGAGACGAAGAATATGCCGAGTTATTTTACTGTGTTTTTGAAGCTCTGTCATTTCTGTGGGGGTGTTAGATACCAGGCAGAAAATGAGAATTTTAGCAGCATAGATATAAAAATTAAAAACACTTACAAGTGGTTCTCTAATATTTATGAATGCAAAAGTCTTCTGTATATAGGCCTCTGTCCAGTGGAAGTTTAAATTTTGGTGTTTAGACCAGTCATTTGTCTCGATTCTACAAGTCTGTATTTACCGATAATTTTAAAATATTTTTGAATGCAGATTTCTCATCCTATGGCCTTTGACCAAAACTTAAAGTAAAATATGCTGGCTTTATAGTTCTTAAGTGCACATCACTTTGAGATATTTTAGTTACAAAGAATCAAAATATTCTTAATTTTGAAGTTTTTTGGCAGTTTTTCATAGGTTTCAAAGTACTTCTGAGCCACACATACTAAAGAAAAGCAGTGCTTTTGGTGGCAGCCTCCTCTTTAACTTCATTGACAAATACAAGATCCTCAAAAGGACAAAAGATATTGTGGTAGAACAACCATTCCTGTAGCAACAACAACTACCAAAGTCCCCACCAAACCTGGAGCAGTTTTGGTGTTCTGTAGAGGTGTGGTGACACAGAAGTGGTGATGTCCTAGGCTGTGAGCATTCCCAGCCAGCATCCTACAGACCTTCTTCTAGAAGGTAGTGAGCGAGGCAGCTCCAGAACTGAATGAAGTAAAAGGCTACACCTGTTGAACCTTGCCTAGGAATAAGCTATGTAAGGCTTCCCTGTGCAGCTGCCACTGTTCCTCTATTGCTGTGATTCAGCTTCCAGGACCCAGCATTGCAAAGTACAATTGTGCCAGTTTGATTGGCACTGGATCCTGGTTTCCAATTCATTGCATAACGCTGTCACGAAAATCATGTTCCTCAGCTTCAGCAACAAGATTTTGTGTGGCTGCCACTATTGAGCACATCCCACATGCTTTTTTTCACCATGAAACAGAGTTTGAGGGTTTCTAAACCTTATGCAATAACAAACACTGATACTAAGATCACCTTTCAGTATGTATCAGTGGAAGATACCTGGAAAAGTATGATCTAGGTCTGCTAGAGCTTGGGAATGAGCCCAGATTGATGACCTTCTCTTTTCTTACACGGCAGAAAAATATCAGACTGGGAGTTTTCAGGTTGTGTTCCATGTTTAGGACTTGACCAGAGAAAACACCTGTTCTTAAGAAGAACTGGAGATTCTATTGTCTGAACAGAGTGGAAGTAGCTGCTGTACCAAATCAATAAAGAAGGTGGGAAACTACTTTACCACTACCACTACTTCTAACGTTGGTTAAGACCACAGTGAAAGGATGCCTACTAAGGTTGGAGCAAGGCCAAGTTAAGCTTTAAGAAGGCAGTAATATCAGTCCATATAGAAACTGAAAGAAAAGATAGGTGGTAAGTATACATTTCGTACTTTCATAGGTTGTGTCCTTTTATATCTTAGTGATGTGAAAGCCTAACTCCAAAGAGTTGACCAAGAAAAGTACAGTTGCATGAACTACGGTATTTTCAGGCCTTTACATAAAAATAACATCATAAAGAGCCTTCACAACATTGGTATGTATTGCAACATTGTTTCCCAAAAAATGGTGAGACTTGATACTGGAATTTGTAGAAAATAAATCTAAGCACCAGTGCTCTTTTTGTGAGATTTCTGTTGCTTAAGTGAAGTGTCAAGTCTGGAGTCAGATTATTGAGACTTGGTTTGTTATCAGAACTATAAATACAATTATATCAGCATTTGTATCCAGTTATCATGGGGTTAGCTCATGTTTGACAAATAGAGTACAGTTTGGAGTTATTAGTATTATTTTCATTATCTCTTTCATGAAAGAGACCCCTTAGTGCAATATTAAGATATAAACATTGTCATGCTTAAGTCAAGAACAAAGCTCAAAGCAGTAAAGGTGTAATCATCTACACCTCACATATGTACTCTGAACTGCTACCAAATATGCAGAAAAGCTATGTGTCATTCAAAAAAAAAGCAATCTGCTTTCCTTCTGGGTCATACAGGAACTAGTACCATTTCTGACTGAAGTCCATGGCAAACTTCCCATTAAATCTAATTACACTGGGCTTTGTTTCTATCTGCAGGAGTACAGACAGTCCTGATGTCACTGAAAACAGCAGCCACACTAAGCTGTAAACAATGCATGAAGAAATCAAATAAAAACAAAATAAGCAGCATAAAGCCACCCACCTAAGAGGCCCCTGTTTCCAAGAGCAGCCCAATTCATTAAACAGGCATGAGGACTTAGTCATTCTTTGCCTGATTAAGTGCATTTGGTTTAATTAGGTTTTCTTTCTGTGGACAACTTCATAGTTTTGTTTTTCAAAGCTGTGCTTTCATGCTTTCCTTGTTCAGCAACTGGCGTCTTTTTTACCCCTCCACTGAATAGCTCACCTAGGGGAACAGCTTTTCTTTTACATTTTCCCTCAGGTTGGAATGAAAGTAAGGGCATTATGAATGTGTGTCATTCACCACCTACAACAGCAAGTAATAGCTCTTGGAGCTATCTCTGAAATGGCAATGCATACTCACTTGCAACTCAGAAATGAAAACATCCCAATTTTTTGCCTCACTGTTGGATGGAACCAGCCTTGCAGGATAGCGATTGCTTGTTCCCACCAGCTGACAATGAAATGAATACTCTGCAGGGGCAGAGATGCCAGAAACATTAAATTTAGCAAACTTTTCTCCATCTTGTACAATCTCAACTGCATCTAAAGTGGACCATTTTCTAGCCGAGACTTCATAGAACTTGTTGGTCATTAAAAACCTAGGAACACAACAAAGGACAAAAAGAAAAAGTCAAAAGGTTAGAAGGAAAAAAATAATATACATTTGATAAAGTACCAGTAGTAAGGTTCATTATTGGTGGCTGCAAACATCACAGCTGATGATGACATGGCCTCCCATGTCATTAAGATTGTTCACAAGTGAAGAGGCTCTGTGAATGTGTTTACTACTTAGAGTTTCACCTCACAAGCACAGCTTTCTATAGCTGTGGCAGACAAGAAGTAAGTGCAATTTCATTCTTCAAGGACCTCTGCCAGTGCTGTATTTCATCAGTTACCAATAGTTTAATATCAGTGGAGGAGAAGCTGAGAAAGTCTCATTAAGACTGCAGTGGCTCTGAATAAAAATCAGTGGCTCTGATTTTTTGAAAATTACTTTTATGACAGGTACAGGCATGATAGCCATTCTAATGTATCATTGCAATTCTTTCTTGGCTCAAATGCCTAAATGGCAATTTCCTTTGCAAAGGTCAGAATTTGGCGTAGAAGGCAGAGCTTTCTCTCACTAGTGGGTCAGGAGGGACTGTCAGCTCTAGTTTCACAATTTGAAGTAGGCTAGGCACAAAAAGGTATTTTCTTATTTTGAAAGTATCTGTGTATATGTGATATTGCAGCAGTTTATAATCATGGAATTTATGTTACTACTAATGCAGTCTGAACAGCTCCCAACAGAAAAAACTGAGAATATCCAGACATCCAGAAGTATACTGTGATCCTTTACAGATGAGGAGTTTGTGCTAATCTTTAACACTTTTTATACAGTTACTTTTAGGCATTCAAGCTATTTCATAAGGAAATTATAAACCTTTCTCCTTAGTACACATTACTTAATACCTTAACCCTACTTGGTCTATGCATGTGTATCTCTACATAGTTTGCTGATGATTTCCTTTAATTATTGGTATCCACAAAAGATTTAGAAGAGAAATCTACTTAGCAATAAATAACAATTGCTACAAAATGAAATATTCTTGTATGTCTATCCACAATGGGTAACACTGAATGTCGACTTTAAAATCTGAAGTAATAACTTCAATGAATTGTGATTGGTTTGAAAAAAAAGTATAGTCATCTTAAATGAGGCACAATATAGACTATTTTATGTTCTGTCAGGTATATGTATATAGAGAGAACATTCTCTCTGTAGAATATTGCTTGTTTGTTCAAATTAGTTACTTTCAATATCACGTCATCCACACAGCATAGAATCTAACCACAAATAATGCTTTAAAAAAATTATTAACAATTGGTGGTTTTTGATTCATATAAGTTCAGAAACCTCAAGCTTCTAAAAGCTCAGAAGGAATTCCAGGACACAGTGTCATTGAAGTGAGAAAAGGATTCCTTATAAGGCATTCCTTATGTTTTAAGCCTGAACAGTTCTATCCATAAAACATTGAGCTGCAATCATCAGTGAAAAAGAAAAAAAAATTCCATCCAGTCCATATTTACAAATATATGTAGAAAATATTCTAATGCAGTTACAAAATTAAAACCTTGATGTTATTGCTATAAGAAAGGAACCTTTTCCTGATGTACAGTACAATCTGAACAGAATTTCCATGGTGTCCCAGTAGCAATGCTGTAGGCACTAGATAAACACAGAGAAGCTAACTTAAATGTTTATGACTACCACAGAGGCTGGGTGTGTTCTGTACTTTTGCTGATAAGATGAGAAAAGTGGTAAAGAAGGAAATTCCTTTAAAAACTGACCATATGAACAAAATATGGTAAACTGACCATATGAACAAAAAGTTTTATAACGACATGTATGTGAGCACAGTCTAAAATTACTTCAAAGGGAATGCTCTCTCTTCACATTACACCAAAGACTAAAATGTTGTGTTACTTGCAGACTTACGAGAATTAACATTCTAATTGGTTAACTAGTTAAGCACAGTTAACTTAAGACTGTTATCCTTGGCATTTTTCCAAACAACTAACAGTGAATAGCCTACAACAAGCACAGGCTTAACTGATAATGGATGTAACTATAGTTCATTAAATTACAAGAAAAAAAGGATTCAAACAGCAAAAATCTATAGAATTACTTCATTTAGTTCAACATTTACCCAACTGAGTAGATAGCAAATAGAGCACATTATAGCAAATTAATGATATAGAGCAGAGAAAGAACAAAGGTTTTATCTGCAGAACTAAAGTACCTTGGCTTCTTAAGGAAATGCTACATTCATGTTGAACATTGGAGACAATTATGCATATTAGAGACATTATGTACTTTATGTATGATGGCACAAAAATTTCCTGGTCATGGGCCAGGTTCTCTTTTCATAACTGTATGAACTCTGAATGCCACCACCACTGTTCACATCTCATGCACTAATCATTACAAGTAGAGGTATTTCTGAAGCGGAAGACAGCTAGAATTACTGCTTCAAATATTCAAAGAGAAACACAACTGTTAAGCAAAAGACTTTAAAACATGGGGTTTTTTGGGCCAACTCTATTCTATTATATACACTGAGCAACAACAGTAGCCAAGTATGTATCAATGTAAGTTTGGAATATTAATGCTCTGCACTTCCATTTACTTTCACTCTTTTTCCCAGAGAAAATGACAAACAAATGCTTGAACAGCTGGATCTGTTTATGAGAGTGCTGAGATGATGCTTTTCTTCCAGGAAAGGACTCCTTCCACTGCTCCCACTCCTGCTGCAGCAGTGGCTTACTTTCCTAACGCTATCACAACACAACCCTACAACCACCTCCTTACAGCTCATCTCCCAGTGCAAGTGCAGGAGGATGAGTGAGACTGTAGCTCTTGCTAGAGAGAGGGAGAGGGAGGTGACAGCTGTGTTGCACAGGATGAAGCAGCAGTCACAGCTGTCAGTGGGAGGTGGGATGTGACCTGTGCAGCTGCTCTGTACGTGGGCATACACTGGTGTTGATAGGGGGGCAGGCTCTGGATCCTGCTCATGCTGCTCAAGTTAGAAACTCTTTTATTGACTAATAAACTGAGACACTTTAACATGGTCCTCTCTGGAGTCACTTTCTGTCTTCAAGATATGCTATCCTACACTTAAATAAAGGCCTTTACAGTGACAAAAAGTGCAGTTGTGGCTCTCAGCTCTGTTCCTTCCACCTCTTTGCCCTGCTTATGTTCTGTTTGTTAAGGCAGACCATGATCTTACCAAGGTGTAATCTTGAAAAAGAAATCTAAACAAAATTAACCAGAAGGGGAGAACAGAGGTTCTAACATAACGTATCTCTATGGATTTTAGAAGCTCTTGAGAAGAGACATGCTGACATACACAAGGTGAATAAAGTGTCAGTGATAAAAATCAATGGCATGTTCTGGTTCTGTTCAGTGTATCTCATTATTTGCATTATATAGCATGCAATACTGTATTATGGTAGCTAACAGAGCCCTAAAATGACACCACTGTCCCATCAAGTCACAATCCAACAGAAAATTACAAATAATCAGGTGAGTCTTTAGAACTATTGCTAATTTATAAAGGTTCTGAGGTGTTATGGGTTGATACCAGCCAGCAGACAAGCACACATTTAGCTGTTTCCTCACTCCCCATGTTCAACAGGACAGGGGACAGAATAAAAAGAACAAAATGAGGAAACTTGTGGGTCAACATAAAGAGAGCTAAATAAGTTAAGGGAAGAGGGGAAAAAAGCAATACAGAAGCAGTCAGTCTCTATCTCCCACATACAAGGTCCAAGAAATGGTTACCTTGGAAGCTACTCCCTACATTCTTCCTCTATTCCATTTATATTTCTAAGCACCTGTGTCATAAATAAAAATTGATCAGTTTTGACATATTTGTGTTTATTTGCTCTGAAGGTCTATTAAAAACCTGGATCACACATGGCCCAATGTGTGAAAAAATCAAATTCTCCTGGAAAACACAGCCAGCCTATGCTACTCTAACATGCTTGGCATGAAGACATCCATGACCTTACCTGAGCTCTCTTTTCAAGTCCTCACCTATAGTGGAGCCTGAGTTTCTTATTCCAGCTTCAAGAGCTGTTTATGCATTTTGCTATTTAGCTACAGTGCGTTCAAGTAGAAGCACAGGTCAGGAAAGACTTTGTGAATATTTCTGTCTCTACTACAACAGGCTTAAAAGGATATAAAAAGTTTTCCTGAAAAAGAAAGAAAACATGAACCATTCACCTTTTGTACTGGCATTTTCATTTAAATTACAGTTTGTTTGCAGAGTTGCTTCAAATTTCTTCTCTTCAGATGCAACCCAGATTCATAACTGCATTCATTTTTCCATCTAATAATTAATTAAAATTACAAGTTTTTAACAAACAAATTACTAAACATAAATCTAAATAATCTTCACTAAATCCACATGTGCACTAACATCGCATTTGATCTTCTGCCAGCTACAGAAAACAAAATCTAAGATAAATGTTTCAATTGCCAAAGGATTTTGTTTCTATAGGACTGTCTCAAGGTTTGCAATTTGTCATTGTACAGTTAAGGGAAGCCTGTTGACTCTCACGAAAACAGCACCTTTAAGGTCTAGCTGTTAACTAGTTTTGAAGCACAGTGCCATGCTTCATAGGATGTTTTGTGATTTGCACTATTTTCTCAGAACTGTAATTTTACCAGAAAGGATGATATTATGCTGAGGATAGCCATATTCAGGACAAATGTAGGCAACAACCTCATTCATTCATACAGAAAGAGATTACAGCAGACCAGCTAAGACTTGTGCTAGGATGTACAAAGATGAAGAATGAGAATCATAGCAGTGTTTTGCAGGGCCTCTCTCTATCAGAGTGGGATAGGAGCACTAACGAGCAGACAGAAGAGCATCAAGGCAGCACCAGAGAAAGTGACATTTTGAGACTTGTAGTAAAAGGAAAAATACAACTTGGGTAGAGTCTTGGTTTGAGATCAGTACCTTCTGAATGGGATCCAAGGAAAATATTTTCTTAATTCCCCATGATGTTTAGGGAAATACATGTCTCTGATAATTTACATTATCAAGGCCAAGACATGCTTGATGCTATGACCAAGGATAAGTCCCAAGGATCCTATACACAGCTAACTTCAATAATAAGAAAAAACAAAAATACTATAGTAATAGCAACCTTATCTGTACAGTATGTTCTCTTACAAAGCTTTAGCTGGTTGAGGGAGAAGGGCAATGTTAAATAACAAAGTATGTCTGGTTTTTTTGCCACTTGTCGTGATCTCTGATACTGACTATGAGTGTCTCTATGCACTCTGAATACCACTCTAAATACATTACTTACTCTCCTCAAGACAAGCTCTTCTGGGGTCCTTTTAACTAAACACAGCATGTCTTTCTGTCTCAGTGTAAATAATGGCATTTATTAATTTGAGCATTTATCTGGACAGGCTTGACTGATGTGCCAGGACCAATGGTATGAGGTTCAACAATGCCAAGTGCAGTACTTGGGTCATAACAGCCCCAGGCAGCACCACAGGCTGGGGGCAGAGTGGCTGCAAATATGCCTGGTGGAAAAGGACCTGGGGGTGCTGGTCAACAGCATCTGGACATGACCCTGCCTGTGCCCAGATGGCCACGAAGGCCGATGGCATCCTGGCCTGCATCAGCAATAGTGTGGTCAGTAGGACCAGGGCAGGGATTGTCCCCCTGTACTCAGCACTGGGGAGGCTGCACCTCGAATCCAGAGTTCAGTTCTGGGGCCCTCACTACTGTTGTCCATGGAAGGGCAACAAAGCTGTGGAAGGGGCTGGAGCACAAGTCCTGTGGCACAAGGAGTGGCTGAGGGAGCTGGAGGTGTTTAGCCTGGAGGTGAGGAAGCTCAGGGGGGACCTTATTAGTCTCTACAATAGTGTGACAGGAGGCTGTAGTGAGGTGGGGGTTAATTTCCTCTCCTAAGTAAGACACAGAACAAGAGGAAATGGCCTCAAATTGCACCATAGAGGTTTAGGTTGGATATTAGGAAAACTTTCTTCAGTTAGAGTTCTCAGGCCTTGGAAGAAGCTCCCCAGGCAAGTGGCTTGAGTCTCCATCCTTGAAGATGTTTAGAAGATGTCACACTTTGGACATGGTTTAGTGGTGGACTTGGCAGCACTGGGTTAAAGACTGGATTCAGTGATCAAGGAGATATTTTCCAGTGTAAACAATTTTATGATTATCCCTTTGATTCTTCTTCCCAGGACTTCAAATTCCCTATAGTTTCTTCTTTCTTGTCATTGTAGGAGAAATATGGTCTTGTCACCACCCCTGGAGTAGTAGAAACTTTAAGCTTTTTGCACCCCTCATCATACACAAGTTAGCACTAACAGAGTGCACTGGCAAGCCACATTAGAACTCAATACAGCCCTGGCCATGCAGGTAGACTTCAACCCTTTAAAGGTTTTATAAATCACAGTTAGCTTTACCTGAGAGGACTGTGGACCAATCCCATTAGTAAAACAGGAAGCTGCATATACCAGCACCTTACTGTGTGGATGTTTGCCTATAATATTTTTTCAGAACTTTACCTGAGCATATTAATACATTTTCTGTATAAAGACTTTCCTGCATCATGACTCCTCAGAAGAGAAAGCAAACAATAATTAAAAAATATTTTCATTTAATTTCTCCCCAATTTTTGCTCCTAATTTTTAGCAGGTATTGTAAACCACAAAAGATCTATTTAAAATAAATCAAAAGTTACCTTATCTCTAGGCTGCTGATTCCATTCACTGGTTTTGTGTATTTTAATGACAGTCTAAGAATAAGAAACAGATTTTTAATGTTAGACTAGTCAGCTTTAATTAGATCATTGTGACATTTCAATTTGAAGGATACATTGTAAATCACTAGGCAGTTACAAAAGTCACATAGCAAAGGTTCAGTACATAGAAAAATATGACTAAATATTTCCAGCATTTTATTTACCCAAGAGCAGGTGCTTCAAAGTAAAGGAAAACAGAGATCATGTTTCATTAATGTACTTCTAGCTGAGTTACTACATTGTAACTGGCAATACTCCCCTTCAAGGGAATGAAAATCCCCTTCAAGGGATCTCATTAATGCCAGTGGAAATTTTTGTGATTGTGAGATTAGGCACAGGAAAATCTGTTTGGAGCAAATACAAACAAACAAGGAAGTAGGGAACATAGGAAAAAAAAAATTGCGAAAATAAGAGACCTCATCTGAACAGTTTTTGTGGTTTTGACTTAACATTTTTCTTCTAAGAATACATTTTTTAAAAATTTTGGATGCTTTAGAAGAAGAAAATTAAAATAGCACTGATTTTACATCGTAACATTTCTGATAGTTTTCAGAATTACATGCATTACGATATGAAATATCTTATGCTACTCACGTTGTGTTGCTGTCTGAACACTCAGAGGCAGAAATATCCACATTCTGTGTTAAAAATGTTGCATTTGTCAAATCTATTAAAACCGAACTGTTGGCTTTGAGGCTGAAATTACTAGCATAAAAAAGGATGCATGAATAATTTCCAGTGGTCACATTCAGAGGAGGATATGATAAGCTGTCTTCTTCCTCAGAAGCCATTAATTGTCGTCTTAATTCTGCCACCACACCAGTTCTTCTAGAAATCTGGAATAACAACACATTAACAATTCATCCCTTTGTGAAAGTAATTTCAGTTGAAAATGGACTTTCACCATTCTGTACCATGAGCACCTGTTCTTAAATCCTCAATCAACCTCACTATTTATTACTGCCTGTCTATTTAACTGGTGGTGTGGAGGCTAATGAGGCAATGTTAACCTAAGTTCCCATGGCTGGGTGTCCGCATATGTGAAAATAAGAACACTGATACTAGGCAAATGAATGTAAAACAATATTGATAGTGTTGCCTTAAGACAATAGTATTCATTTGTGATAATAGGCAGAAGAATTTTTTTCCTCCCAGATGAATGTACTGAAAGAAATTAGCTCTTATTTTTCTGCAATAAAATCATATGAAAATATCAACTTCCTAGTTCAATGACACTCTCCTCTTAAGTAACAGTAACAGTTTTTGCACTCTATATTTTAGCAAGCATGAGAGCTGTCTACTTAGCTAGCTATAGCAAGCTTATTTTTAGACTCTTCTGATGGCTTCTGGAAAAAGGAGACCTTTGCTCAATTGGCTGATGTGGTGAACTCCTATAAAAGACACATCCGCTTTTAGGATATACCCAGAAATTCCATTTAATAGGCAATACTTTTAAAAAATGTGCCCATACCAAGTATGCTTGGTAAAGCAGCCCCACAGATACCAACAGTTCAAGCAACCTTACCTTATCACACAACAAATTTATTCTGTTCTTATCTTACTCCTCACTTCTTAGTCTATTCATATCTGGGATATTCCACCTGGTTTTGAGTCCCATGTCAGCTTCATAACTTTGTATGCTACAAGTGGCCTCTACCCTACTCTAGGGTATAGGAAATGAAAGGCATCACAAGGGTTACAAGGGTTACCAGAACTGTAATTATGTGGAGCTATTGCCTAGAACTACTTTTCATGGGTTTAAAGACAGTCAAGAACAATTTTGCAGTCTGAAATAGAGACTATAATATTACTTCATAACCTGCCTGTGGAGAGAATCCCCAGAAGATTTTGTCACCTTAACAGCTACTCTGTAAATGCTATTGGCCATCTGTTATTTACAGATTGTCTTTGCAGATACCTCATTCTATCAATTAAGCAGAATGGGCTGCATTAAAACCATTTGACTAAATGCTCCAGCAAAGAATGCAATCCTCCCCTCCCTTACATGCATACTTTATGAATTTCTTTTTAATTCAGAGTAGTGCCTTTTCAAATACATCAGAACAAGCATTATTTTAAATGAATACCATTTTCTTTAAAAGAAAAGGGTACAACAAAAGAAAATATTCAACTTTTGATATAAAACTTTAAATCTTTCCTTAGGTTTTCCTGAAATGTAATCATTTTATTTCAAACTAAAAGGAAAAGCTGAAGTCTAAATTATATCCTGTCTATTGACTTCACTATGTGGGCCCCATGTATCATCTAAAGAAGGCTTTAAAAACCACCTCCTAACAGCTGAAAACAATGCTGCATTGGATACTGTGATTGGGATAACTTGGGGGATTAGGTTGAAGTACCTTAAAATAAAAAGCAAGCTTTTAAAATATAATCATAAGACTATAGTTTTATTTCTATTGCTCTCTGAGAAGTGCTTTTCCATGTGGCTCTTACACACAGATTCCCTTGTCTCTCTCAGAAAGCATATTAACCAAAAGAGTGTAAACATGGAAAGAAGGGCTTTCAGAGACAAAGAAATCCACTAGTTTGTTAGGAACAGGCAGATCCATCACATCAGTGCATGGCTCCAAGGTTGGTGTCAGAGGGAACATTTTGTGTTTGTTGACTATGGGATAATCTACTGAACATGTGGTCCACTGACACCTGACAGGATGCACCTGTCTCAGAGGGGAAGAAGAGCTCTAGCCCAGGAGCTAGTGGAGCTTGATGAAAAAACTTTAAACTAACTTTGAAGGGGGAAAGGAACAAAACCAAGCTGTCCAGCAATGAGGTGGTGTGCCAAAACTTGGGGAAATGAGCATTAACAGGATCCCTCAATCTGCTTCCAACTCAGCATATTCTGTGATTCTGTGAAATAAGCATGCTTGAAATCAGAGAGAGATTTTAAAAAATGTAGTCTTCAGGATGGAAGGAGGATCTCTGAAACAGCCCAGCCTGGAACCCACTGGAGACCTGAGGACAGCAGTTGCTCCTTCGAGGTCACTGCAGTGGGCAGCTGAGAGCTTCCCAACTGTGTCCCTGTTTCTCTGTTTAAGGAATATTTTCTTTTTCTTTTGTTGCTGCACAAACATGAGCTTACCGAATCAAAATCATTCTCTGATGTCATATATTTCATGTTAAACTATAAATTACAAGACACTTCCTTGACAAATGGATTATATTTACACCGAATCACTGTAAATCAAATTAGATTATTTGGAACAACACATTGTAGAAGTGCCATCAATCATTAAACTGCATTAAATTCTGTCATTCAGTGTGCCCTTCTCCTTCACTTAATCCAAACTGAGATGTGTGAATCAATGTCTTATTCTCCAAATTTATCAATGGCATTTTTGATCTCAGTCATGCAGTGAACAACAGCAAGACCTGATTAATGTACAGAAAGAAAAAAGAAAGGATGCTACTTACACTTCCCTAGACCACAATGGAATGTTGTAATTACTCTTGAAAACAAGAAAACAAGCAGCTCTGGCAACATTTTGATACACCAACACACAAAACTTTTTCAAAGCAAACAGACCTTACATCCAAAATTACTAGTTTTGTTGTTGTTGCCACAGTTTTGTTGGTTTGTCCAACACAGAGTGGCTACAGAAAAGAAAAAAAGATTTGGGGCCATTTTATACATTTGAAACTATAGCTGAAAACAAATACAAATCAAATTGCTGTAAACACATATGAGAGCCATAAAAGTACTTGAAAATGAAACTTCCATTTGCTGAAATGATTAATGGTAATGAACAGCAGAAACAGACTACATTTTACACTGATTACAACATGGGATTTTTGAAAATCTATTCAACAGATGATTGTGTCTTCCATTTCTTTTGTTTCTTGACTTCTTATTGCTGTGTTAAGATGGGCACATCAAGAATAAGAAAACTGTCCTGGTGGTCCTTGCTGCTTCTTTTCATTTCTAACAGCATAGATTTATGACCACATTCTTCTGTGAGATTGCTGTTCTTGTCGAAAAGGTATTTCTGTTCTTTCAAGGAGGGAGGCAAGTAGGCAGAAGGGTCCATTCCCTTTCTCTCAGTTTAGTCCATACTGCATTTTGGACTACAGTGCATCCTCTCTACATACCTGACTTGGATGGCAAATGGCAATTTTTCCAATTTTAGTCATAACCTGCATAGCACAGATGAAGAAAGGAACCTGAAAATATTTATGGAATGCATGTAGAGACAAGTTCAAAATACATTGCAACAATGAGGACAAAGAATCTTTTTGGATCACATATCATGGCCTAAATCATGAAGTGCAAGGTCCAAGGAAGGGAGGGCAGGTGCAGGTGCACGCCCCAGAGACAAATACCTTATATCTGAACTGGATTTTTGGTTTGGTAGACGGAACTGCATCAACATATAATGTACCAACTGTATTTCTTCTCACAGGATAATGAAATAACTGTATACTTGCATTTTCTCAGTTTGCTTTAGCAGGGACATTCAATTTTTTTTTTAAGATATCCTTTAAAAATGACACTAAGAGGCTGCCATGGGCTCAGTGGAGGGGAACTGCAGAATGGCAAATATTGCTTCTTTCTGGGGTTTGGCTGTGGCATATCAGAAGCCACTCAGCACCCATATCCCAGCCAAGTATCAGCACATTTCAAATGCTTTTTGTGAAATCATCATTTTATATTCCTTTCCACACAAACAGATCAGTTTTCCTTAATGTTTTCTACTTGATGTGGCACCATGGTCTCACTATGGATAGCATTGCCGCCACCCCTGCTAATACATCCATTTTCCTGAAGGATAGTGCATCATCAATCTGTGATGCAGGCAATATCACTGCTAAAGGTCAACAATTTGAAACTATTAGAATTCGGTATAACTGCAAAAAATGTTCTTTGTGGTGTCAAGTTTACAAAATCACACATGCAGGAAACATAAATATATTTGATTGGACTTACTTAGTTCACCTGTCAGTGGAAGACTGTAACATAACAGTGTTTTAAACTGTCAAACTCTAGAACATTAACCAGAGTTACCAATTATCTCTATTTTTGAAAGTTTTAACTGCTTACATTTCTATTATTTCTAAACATTTTGGGATTTTGTTTTTTAATTCCCCTCTAGGCTGACTTGTGGCTGCCTCAGACCTGGAAGTGTTTAAGGCCAGGTTGGACAGGGCTCAGAGCAAGCTGGTGTACTTGAGAGTGTCTCTGCTCATGGCATGAGGATTGGACCTGGATAATATTTAGGGTCCCTTCCAGCCCTATTTTACTTATTTGTACAACAACTGTAAGTCTAAACAAGACATCAGAATAAATTTCAATAACATATTGATATTTTTCCCAGAAGAATCCTTGACATCTATTTCCCATCTCGATTAGTAATCTGATGAAGCAGGTAAAAAAGAATGCAGAAAAATGTGCATTCATTTATTAACAATGATTACTATCATTTCAATGCCTTGCAGGATATATGACCAAACTTAGTGTCTCGCATTAGTATCTGGTCCCTGTTGAACCATGCACACTTCTACCAGCAAGCCAAATGGCTTGGCAACTGTGACACTCAGCTTGTACCTGCAGTTCTGCATCTCTCACTTGTGTTTTCAAAAAAAAAAAAAAAAGCTGGGACACAAATGCTAAAGTCAAAATGCATGTCTTACAGTAAGACATAATGATCTCACTGTAAAACACAACGTTCTCTTTTATAATTGATAGAACTGCTGTGATTTGTGGAGATTATCCAAGTCATGAACAAGCACTTCAAGATCTTCTGTTAGAAGAGACAATAAAACCGCAGTATTTACTGCACTGCTCAGTTCAGTGGCCTTCATAAACACAATCTGCAGTACCAGCTCACATATTCACAGCTAGGATTGCTGCTTCACAGGGCCATCCGTTAGCAGCACTGGGATGGATAAAAGATCTCTTGACTGTCATTTACCGAGACTGTCATTTACTCTGTGCCACTGACACTGTGCAGAGACAAGAGAGTTAGAAGGGACCATGCAAGCAACAGAATCCAGAGCAGAGCAAGGTGGTGTGATCTAGCACCTGTGAAAACAGTTCCACTTGAAAGGCTTTAAAATAATACAATGGATGGCACATACAAGAACATCTATAAATGTGGTCCCCATTTTCTGAAGAAATATATATTTCCTGTTATTTTCCTGCTACAACTTTCAATGGATTTGTATACCAAACTTTTTCATCTAACCTAAGAAAGAGCAGGAATTTATCTATAAAAATATCCTGATTTTAGAAAGTAAAACAGAATACGTGTAAGATGGAATAGCAATTGGAAGAAGCTACTAAATTCACCACCTTAAATTTCAGTTAGGACAAATAACCCAGACACAATTATTTCAATGAAAACAATGTATTAGTAATTTTCAAAAGTGTTAGTACTTACACCTTTTTAGCAAATCAGATTTTGCAAGCAATACACAAAAGGGAGAAAAAAATAAAGAACTTGTCTTGTAAAACAAAATGAATCCTGAAAGGAATCTACCAGATGTATCATTCAAGAAATATTTGCTGATGCCAATGTCCCCAGGCTGAGCATTAGATTTTGGGCCCTGTTTCAGGAAATTCTGCCACAGAGATAAAAGAAGCTACAGATTTTGCATAATTTTTAGACTGCTAGGGGAATACCCACTTCCAACTGGTTGTTTTCCTCCCTTTCTTATATCCATATGTAAAATTCAAGTTGCTATGGGAGATGTGAAAAAGGATGGAGGAGTTTCTGCTGCAATAAAATGGAACAGACATGCAGTGAGAGCTGGACAGAGGTTACACAGGGGTCTGGTGGGTTACTTAATTGAAAAATGCAGACAGGAGCCAAAGTGTTTTACTCATTGTGCTGGGAAAATTGCCAGCACTGTTTGTCCCAGATGTAGGCTAGTCCAGGGAAATTAAAAATCTGAAGACCCTTAAAATTTTCCCCTTCTCTACTTAATATTTGGATCCTGCAGGACTTTGGAGGACTAATCTGCAAAACTGGCCAATAAATCTAGCAAATTGGATCTTTTGACAGGGAAGTTAAAACAAGCATTTTTTTTTCCACAGAAAATCTATAAAAAGGTTTGTAGTTTCTACTCTGCTTTCTTGTACTTAATATCCACATAATTTTTCTGACAGTAGGGTGTGTAAGCCAGAAGGGGGATATATATATATATATGTATATATAAATGAAATCAACATCAGAAAGTCTAGACAAAGCTAATCTTAGAAATAGTATCCATGCTTTTTTTTAAAGATTTCCATGCTTTTGTTTCTCTTAACAAACTTTTCTTCCTCTTCCAAGTTTTTCTCAAAGTAGACCTGTTTCCACCACCTAGTTAAATCTTCCAGTTAATGCACGTCAGCCAATGTCATCAACCACAATTTCATAATTTCTTTAATCTCCTACCAGTCTCTATCTGATCAAATAAACCAAACTGAGACCAAAGCATGCAATGTTTCCCAGCAGTTAGGTGGAACTGCTACCTTTGTGTCTATTAGTTATGGATCCTTGTCAGGATGTTTTGATATGAAACTTTGGAAAATGGAAATTTGTAAGGCGAGGTTTATTAGAGAACAAACACAACTTCCTTCCGGCATTCTTGAGGGATTGCTTTAGCAGCATGATGCCTATTGCTGTTCTTACACCATATCCAAGCTTCAATGCCTGGTAATGGCAAGCCTGGCTGGGGATTTGGTTCAACCACAGTCAGTTATTCCTACTGGAAGTTCAGATTCTGAGAACTGAGGGTCAGGAGAAAGGAATATTTTTAGGGTCATAAGGCAATCATGTACTGTGGAGAAGGAAGGAGATTTTAACAGCGAGAAGGCACAGCAGATTCCAACATTCACCTTCCAATAGCTCTGCTCAACATAAGGCAAGACACCCTCCCTGTTCTGATGCAGAATTTTGCAAGTGATTTGGATGAAAGCCCCAGAAGAAGAGATATCTAGCTGTTAAAATAACTGAGGTTTAACTTCCATCCTGTAGTGCATTAAAAGCAGAATATACTTCTTCTGATTCATCAAATATCAATCTAGGAAATCACTCAATTACTTGGTCTAAATCAGAAACCAAATTATAGAATAATAGTTGTGTTTTTTTCAGTGAAATTGTAAACATGGAGATCTTCATAAAACAGAAAAGACAGAATGAGAAAAAAGTATTCTGTGTAATATCTAATTTGATGTCAGGCATCAGTTTATGTACAGCTTTCAAAGTAATGCTTCCATCAACAAATTAAAAAATATATCTATGGCATTTTGTCAGGAAAGGTATTCCTTTTTTTCTGGCCTACCAGTGATACTAAGGACATACCTAATGCAGCAACTCAATAACAAAGACTCCTGTGTGAGGCTGGAGGGAGTTGGAGGCCTGCATGGGTCAGAACAGTGCTATGATACCAGGTGGGTTCCCAGAGGAAACAATAACTTGTCAACCTGGTACAGGGCAAATCTGGCTCTTCTCTTCCAGCATCCCCAGCTAACAGTCTAGGGGGGCACTGGCAAGTCCCAGAGCTCTCCCAGCACGGCCTCTAGCTGTGCTGTACTTTTAATGCTGCTAGCACAGGTGACTGTACAGGAGTCTGACCATACAGGACTGTTTCCTAAAAGGATATTAATACCAGAGTTTTCATTAATAAGTCGATTTTCTAATTAGACAGCTTTATAAAAGGAAAGATATAATGTACTAGTTGACTGAAATCCATTTCAATTTAAAGTTGTCAGCTAGCAGGAAATGGGTAATATAGTCCTCAGAAAGAAATAAGCTCTGTATTTCAATACCAAAACACTACACTAACATTCTGCTAACCTTTTATTAACACTCTGGCTACTTCTTAGCTTTGTATGCTTAGCGCTCTAATGTATAAACTTTGAAAAGAGACTTGCATGAAATTCCAGGTTCACAGATTTTTATGGAAAAGCCTTTAGGATTTAATAAAAGCAACTTTCAGAGAGAACATTTTAATATCCATTCCTAAAGGAAAGATATATTCCTCTGATAAAATCACAAATATGTTTGAAAATTCCATTAAAAATTATCATACTTTATCCTAACTTTAGAGGCATGCATGCTGCACTTAGGAGATTAAATAGCTGCATAGTTTGACAGTTGGACTCAGTGATCTTAGAGGTCTTCTCCAACCTTAATAATTCTATGGTTTTGTATACACAATGACTATGTATGAATAATGATGGCCCCTCTTTACTTTTTCAAATGGCAGGAAATCATTAGATGATGTCTTTGAACAGTCTAATACTTCAGGGAATCACATTCAGGGTAAGAGTTAAAAATTAGAGGAAAACACAGCTGCTACATGCATAAATATAGCAGATGTAGACAACAAAATGTCTTCCTGCCACAAAAAACAGAAGTTCCAAAAGCAAAACTTCATGCAGCGCTACATAAAGGAAATATTTTTTTCAGTATTTTTTATAAGGTGAAAAGAAAGACAGAATATGAATTTCACTTGAAACTAAAATTAAATAATCCAGGTTTCTTTTAACTAGTCCTAACTGTATTACAGACTGCATGCACTAAAACTTAGGGCTTTGTTATTTAGCCATCAGATCTCACATTTCCCAGGATATGTGATCTGTATTTTACTATTAAGAGAAATTTTTTATGTCCTGTGCTACTAAAGTGTGTCTTTGTTCCTCTAACAGCTATTTCTCTAGCACAGGCAACAGAGGCTGCAGTACAGAACAGATGATACAGGATACAAGTGGTGTTTTCAGTGCACAGGGTATCCCTGTGATTGTACCAGTTCGTTCTTTTACAACTTCTAGATCAATTTCCTATGGAGGGAAGGAAGACAAGTAGTACTGCAGGTAGGGAATTAGGGTAAGGCTTGCTCTGACCACATGCAGAGGCCACCCAACCACCTATCTCTCAGCTCCTGGCTTTTCAGCCCTGGGTATCTCATGGGGAGGATTCATATACACAGCCATCCTCTGGGTAGATGGAATCATTTCCCACTTCTAAATCTGGTGCTTCCCTAAAATGGGAACGTGTATCCCCCTGTGAAAAATATCACGCCAATGGGCTTTGGTGTCAGGAGAAGGCACTGAAGACTCAAGTCTGTGCTCACCAGTAGCAATGAACTGGGAAAGGATTCAGAGCTCCCAGAGGCAATCTGCAGATGCTTAATCACAAGGATCTTGAGAATCCAGCCTGTTTCAGTGTACTGAAAGTAGGGAAGACTGCACCAAGCTTGAGCTGCCACCAACCCAACTTTCAGCTGACACAGTCGCTTCTCCTTATGGATTTCCTGGCTACCAGCAGAACAATGATTTACATGCAGCAGGCCTTTTTTTTATGATGTGGCAATTATTTTCATTTTCACAGGCGGCAGTTCTACAACAACCTGATAGGTAAGCATGAGGAAGAAAGTCTGTGAACTTCTTACAGTGCAGCTTTGCTTATTCTGTTGGCCTCCTCCTCAGGCTCTTGGCCTTTAGTTAAATAAGTTACATATTACTTTTCACACTCCTGTCCCAGAGAAATGCTATGTCAATATCCCAAGCTTCCACTGCCAAGACATGAGACCAGCTAAACTACATGAGGGCAAAGGTCCACCTAGCTCACAGCCAGAGATGCTGATAGTAACTGGCAGCTGAAATAAGGAAAGGGTAAATACAAACAATACTTGTCCTACAATGCCCTCTTCAATTTCTGTAATCTTTGGGTTAGAAGCCTTAAGGGGTGAAGGTTGCATTCAAATCAGCACGTGTAATAGGACCTTCTTTCCACCCATCTTTCTTATCTTTCTTCCATTAGTTTATGGAATCATTGAAATCTGTGTGGTTTTGTCATTCAAAAAGAGTTCAGTTTTTTTCTTTAAAGAATTTTGCTGCCCCTGAATTACCATGCTGTGGTCCGAGTGGTGATTGTCATGAATATTTTCCAGAGACAAAGAGTAATATTTCCTGTTCAGCCTGTCCATGTAATTGACAGTTTTATTTATTAGTTCCCTCTTGAATTTCCCTCACTTTTCCTAGCTGGAATATTTTAATCATATAGTTTTACAGTATCCTTTGGAGATGGAGTGGCCAGAACCACAAGCACTATTCCGCTGGCAGACCTGTACTCAGTAAGGGCTTAGTGAACTGAAGCTGCTTTGTCCTCCTCCTTTCCAAATGCTTGCTATTCATTCTACTGCTGACTGCTGGGATGTTCCAAGAGATCTACCCACGTTTGTACTGCAATTCCTCTTCTGAGGAATAGCAGCCACTCACTACAGTATAATATGCATATTTAAGGTTTTCCCTACGTGTTACTTTTTCTTCAGACTGGATCATAGCTGTCCTTTCATCACTTAGTAATGCAGTGCTGAGTGGTTTCTCCAACTTGTCAGTACATCAGCAAACTTTGGCACCTTTGGATTTCAGCTCCCTTTCCATACTAATGACTCTGCTCAACAGCACAGGCATCAACATCAATCCCCACAGAGTTCCACTGGCAACAACTCCCCACTGTGAACATGAATCCTTTATTTTCTGTTTTTAAAGATTTTACTTCTGCTACCAAATAATTCTACTTTTTTACCCTTTTTACTTTCGCCACACAGTCACTTTTATTTGCACATCCTATGCTTCTTAGAGAACACTGAAACCACATTGTATTTTCTTCATAGATCCACATATTTATGACTACAATTTCAACCATTTTTGCCAGTACAGAAGGTAGGTTTCCTGGAAGTATTTCTCCCGACATATGGAGCCTCTTCTCAAGCCCCACATCACACTTGAAATATCCTTCTCCTCTGTAATGAAGGCTAAACTATTTTCATATATATTTTAAAAACCTTAATTCAAAAATTGTCAATTAGAAATCATGATGAAAGTTTGGCACTTTCTTATTTTAGTTTAAACTTAGGTGAATAATATATGACCTTGATGATACGACACAGTTTTGTTGATTTATTCTGAAATCTCTTCTATTGCTAATGGAGAAGAAGTAAAATGTTTTGAGGCTCAATGACTATTGAAAAAGAGTTTGAAGTGAGAACTTACGTGCTACCACAGCAGTGATCAACACACAGGCCATTTGGCTTTGCATTGTCACTCATTTTTCTGCATTCCTCTTTTTTTACTAGATCCAGTACTCTGAAAGAATTCATGTCTAATGTGTTTTTATGAATAGTTTTTGGGTCTTGTGCACATTATTCCTCTGAATATATTTAAGTCTGCCATATGATACTGAACTAAATGGGCAAGAATTTATATTCCTTTTAATTTTCTATATCATACTTAATAGTTAATGCTTTTTGAAGCATGATTATTACTTTCAATAGCCTCACCTCCTTCACTCAGTTAATTATGACACACTTCGGAATGCTTCCATGTGGGGAGGAGGGTGAGGGGAAAAATTTTTTTGACACATATAGTTTGACATTTTAATATGTTGTGTTGAAGCAGTTTGTATTCCAGATATAAGCAGTGTCAGTCAACATAATTAGTGGAAATTATTGGGCAATTTATCAAATCACAGATAGACAGATTATTTTAACCCTTAAGTTAAAGACTTATCACTTGGATATTGCATTCAGCCTCAGTCCTCAAAGACTGTTCTTAGAACAGGTATCCAGGATTCTCAGAATATTTATCTTTGTCTCCTGGAATCCAAAATTCCTTTAAGACACAACATCAGTCCTTTACAGCTCTAATCTGTCACTCCAATACTTTTTATACCTAAGCATCTTCCTTCCAGAAAGTGTTTAGTATGCCTACCAACATGTCATATAAATAATGCTTGTTTACAGTTACACATTCCATTTAATCTATCCTATTTTACCGTTACACCTTAATTTCATTCTACATTATTATGTTTATAACTTCTGCTTATACATGACTGTATGTTTTAGAATACTGATTGTAATTTTTATCCCTGCATTTTACCAATTTCTGGTAAATTTTAGCCCTAAGACACAATTCATCCTTACCTGTGTCCTTCCACACCATACCTTTTTCACCCCAGTTTTCTTGGTCGTTAGTTTTAAAAGAAAAATAAATAAAACTTTCTGATTTGATCTATATGGAATATCTGTACAGGTTTCATCTATGCCTTAAAAACTTAGCATCTAAAAAGAACAAAACTGTTGTGATCAGATAAAAATAATAGCTTAATTCCATGCTGCCCTTCATTTAACAGTGAAGTGCTATATGTATAAATACATGTATATAAATATATTATAAAATGTAAGCTAAAGTTGAAAAACATTTAAAACAAGTGAATCTTAACTCACTCTGGTGCAAAGTCTAGAGTTAAAGGTAAAACACTAGTTATTTCTCTTAATTCTGCATTAACACGTGGCATGAATCAAAGAATTGCTACCAAGAATCTCTCACATTTTCATCACACAATTTTGAAACTAATTTGGCTAAATGTTTGTGCATCTAGAGTGACAACTAACTGGCTTCTACCTGCCTCAGGCAGTTCTTTTGCAGTAATTTTAAAAAACCTGTGTCAGAAAAAAATTCCCAAAACTGAGCTTGCTAGAAAACAATCAAATGTATATTCTTCATCTTCAAGATAAAGTTAATGTTTTATTATAATGGCATTCATTAAGTGGGGTGAGGAGAGGACCAAAGGATAAAGAATTCCTTTTATTTTCTTCTCTTAGGCTGGAAACACCAATGCTTTATTATACTGTGTCAAACTACAGTTTTTCCTTCAAATGTAAAAATAGAAGACTAAATGAATAAGGCAATTCCTGTATTCAAGGATGTGTGAACATATTTCATCCACACTGCAGCTCCTGAAATGGCATTATAAGCATTTTTCTAATGTTTATTCATGGGAAAGCTCATGTTATGTAATGTTCGAGTATATTAAATGGTCAAAAGCATTCCATTAGCCAGAAGCTGTGAAGTGAGTGCAGTGGCTGTTGCAGCATTTAGTCTCCTTGGAGTGATAAACTGAATAGTCAACAGAACAGAGGGGACCTGGATGTAAGTGGATGATGCAGCAGAGCAAAATATGATGCATTTTAAAAAATGCGTTAGATAGAAAGCAGAAACAAATAAAACATAACCACAAGCACTTGTCAAAGCAGACAAAAACTTTTCATACTCCTTTCAGCTGGGCTACACAACAATAGCACCTGAAGATATCTCCAAGAGACACTTTTTAACTGTCAAAAGTAACCACTTGTGTGACAGATTCCAATGTTACTTCTGGCTGTAAAAAGCTCCTATAACTCACACTGCTTGGCTCTGAGTGGTACCAAAGACTCAACATGCAGAAACACCAACTAGAGCAAACAGCTTGTAGAATGAAGGAGTCCAAAGCTGATGGTAACAAGCACTCTGAAAAAGCGGAGGCAGTACAGAAAATTTAAGCAGCATTTCACAATTCATCTGTAAAAAGTGGAGTCAACAAAATGAGTATCAGCTGGAATGTAGCCATAAATCTCCTTTTAGCAATATGTGGTCCCTCAGCATTCAATCTCACTGAGACAAGATAACAGCTATAAAACTGTCTTGCCGTTTCAGAAGAAAACTAGTAAAAATGTTACAGGGACACCTCTGATGATCGGAGAGATGGGGAACTTGATGAGATTTATGATTTGAAGCATATCTGTCTTTATATTATTGCAGCCTTTTTAACCTCTCCAATTACAACAGCAAGGTAAAATTATGCATTACAACCATAAGCCAAAAAGCCAGCCAGAAGAAAGCAAAGTAGAGTGACCATGATCAAACACCTTAAGAACACAGAAATTCATATATTTATGAGAACTGCTAATGAAAGAGAAGAATGAGGACTGTGAAGGGGTTTGGTTCTCATGAAGAAAAATACGCTATCAAACTATTTTCAAAGGGAAGGGAAGTCTTGGCCACATACTCTGCATATCTTGGGATAAGTTTCTGTTTTTTAATAGAAAAAAAGATGAACAAGGTTGAGTTGAGAGTTGTCTGACTATCTGTACATGTCAAGATCTAACTTAAGCATGACGACTGCCTTTAAGGGTGAGTTTCATCTCATCCTGCAGCAGTCTCCTACAAAGCAGTCGGAAGGATCATATCCTAAAAAAAACCTTTGATTGTAAAGAGAGCCCTGGTTGATGACTTCAGATACAGACACAGAGACTTCACTTGCCCAGAATTAGATGATACAAATCACTCTCTCAGCCAGAAAGACTCCAACTCATCCCAACTTACAAGGCAAAGCATTTCAAAACATCAGCCACAAGACTCAGTAGTTGCCTTGTTGGAGGAAGGCAGCTCCTTTATAAGATGGTGGTAGGAATCATCAACTGGTTAGTGAAACCATTTCAAGTAGGCCACCAAGTGGTGTCTCTTTCAGAGTCTTAATTCTGTCTTCTGGCTTCAAATCATGGAATCATAGAATGCCTTGAATTAAAAGGCACATTAAAGATCATCTAATTCCAAGCCCCTTGCCATGGGCAGGGACACTTCCCACTAGAGCAGGTTGCTAAGGGTCTCAGCCAGCCTGACCATGAACACTTCTAGGGATGGGGCACTGACCTGTTTCAGGGCCTCACCACCCACATAGTAAAGAATTTATTCCTAATATCAAATCTAAATTGACTCTCAGTTTAAAACCATTCCCCTTTATCCTATAGCTACATGCTCTTGTTAAAAAGCCTCTCTACAGCTTTCCTGCAGGTTGCCTTCAGATATTGGAAGCAATTAGTTCACCTTGAAGCTTTCTCTTGCCCAGGCTGAAAAATCCCAATTCCCTTAGCCTTTCCTCATAGAAGAGGTGTTCTATCCCTCCAACCATGCTGAAATTGGAACAGAACAAGAACCAGACTGAACAAATCTCCATCATGCACTGGGGTAATGAATTATAATAGCCTAAAGGCATCTGTGTCTGCACTGACTAAACTAAATAGCTCTTGCTCATCAAATCAGAAAAGACACTCAATCATAGGTGAGTTTTGCTCATTAATTCACTTTCAGTGAAGCCAATACTAGTCTGGAACCTTTTCTAATTGAAGCATTTCTCACATCTATTTTTCTCTGCTTGAGGCAATGGAAGAACAAACAAATACAACATAGCAATGTTATTAAGCCATAAACAGCTCGAGATCAAGGAGGTAGAGCTTTCAGAAGAGAAGCATCTCAAAACCACCATTTTTTTGGGAGCTTTATTTTATAAAATTAATTTACCTAACTAGAAGGAGATTAGCATTTTTTTTTAATGAAGCGTAATACTGAAAGTTAATTTCCTTCAGCACAGAGAATAAGGCCATTAGTTCAATGAAAAATCTTCCACAGTGAATGATAGCTATATAGTTTACATAGTGCATTTGAAAATCATTCTCAACTTGATTAAAGCCTTTTACTTCTTATTTCTATTGACCTTGGCTAGCACTGGGGAGTGATCCTGTAACCTAGAGTACATGCAATATCATCTTTATAGTTTAAGCAAAGGGAGTTAGTATTTTCAGTTATGGTTATGAAGCAGTTCATACCTTCCACAATTCAAGCACAGCCAAAGATAGGCAATACATACCAAAGAGAAGTTATTTGCAAATACACAGAGTGATGAACCCTCAAAAGTACATTCTGCTTTGGCTTGTCTAGCTCTGTACAGAAGCTGATAACCTTGAATGTGCTGAAATAACTTAAAAGTTTTTGTAAGGGGCCAAAAGATGCTTCAAATGGTTTTATAAAGCATTAAATTTATACAACTGAGAAAAGCTTACATTGCTTATATTTTAAAGATTTAGAACATCTTAAAATACATTAATTATTTAAAAGTTCTTCAGCTGCTCAAACTAAGTTACTTTAATTTGGAAAGCCTGCTGAAATATGCATAGATTTAAAATATTTTTTAAACTGATAAAAAAATTCCTTCTCTTAGTTCCAATTTCTAATTAATTAAAAATATTTTTCATTCCAATTATCCTAAATGCAATTTTCAGCTAAGAATGTCCATTTGCCTTTGATTTCAGAGAGTAAAGAGCCAAAATAATAAAGTAAAGTTTATTTTGATTTTGGATCTTTGTTTAACAAAAGGAAAAAAGGCAGATCACAAGTTCTGGACTAATCTGCTCTCTTTTGCCACAAAAACACAAAGTACACAGAATCTCAATGTGAGCTTGTCTTCTCATGCTACTGGGTTGGTTTTTTTTTTCCTAAATTTGGTTTCCAAAATCCAGGTTGTGGAAGCTAATTTCACATGGTAAATTTTTGAAGAAAATTCTCATTTTTCTTCAGTAGAATTAGCCTTTGCCCCAGAGCCTGAAGGGACTATTGTGATCCCCTTGTTGGATTAGTCAAGAGTTTCAAGATCCCACCTCCATGCAAAAACCCATACTACTTTTGAATGAACACAGAACACCTTTGAGGGGCTCATCCACTACTGGCTAAAAGAAATTTTATGAAGTCCATTTAAGTGGCCACTCACTCTTCTTTTGGACAAGATGAAAGGACTTCCCTCCACACTCACTGAACACAGGGTTTCTAGGTTTTATTCTTGTAAGAATAGCAGTGCATTTTTCATTGTGCTATCTCCTGGAAGCCTTCCAGCCTCTCAAGATCTGTTGGTATTTCTCACGCTAGATCTAGATAATCACACAAATGTCTTTCATGTTGCCTAAACCAAGGAAAGGCAGGTGAAATATTCTATAAGCAGCTGGCTGATGTGTCATGATGGCTAGCCCTTGTTCTTGTGGAAGACTTTAACTTGCCGGATGTCTGCTGAAAACTCAACACAGTGGAGAGGCAGTCCTGGAGCTTCCCAGAGCCTGAGGAAGATAAATTCCTGACACATCTGGTGAGTGATCCTACCAGGGATGGTGCCCTGCTAGACCTGCTGTTTATGAATAGAAAAGGACTGGTGGGAGATGTGGTGGTCAGAGGCTGCCTTGGGCGACCCCAAAATGATAGAGTTTACAATTCTTGGTGAAGTGAGGAAGGGGGTCAACAAAACCTCTGCCTTGGACAGTCGTTAATAACAAAGGAGTCCAGGAGATCTAAATATACTTTAAGAAAGAAAACTTAAAACCACAGAAGCAGGCCATTGCCATATGCCAGAAAATGAGCTGATACAGGAAGAAGACTGGCCTGGCTGAATAGGGAGCTCTCACTGGAAATCAGAGGGGAAAGAAAGAGTCGATGACCTTTCCAAGAAGGGGCAGGCAATTCAGGGAGAGTACAAGGGTGTCATTAGGTCATGTAGAGAGAAAATTAGAAAGTTGAAAACTCAGCTAGAACTCAATCTGGCAACTGCTGTGAGAGATAATAAAAAGTGTTTTTACAAAGAAATTAACAACAAAAGGAGAGCTATGGAAATTCTCTATCCTTGGATGAGGGGAAGGGGGCAACACTGTAACCAAGGACCAGGAAAAGGCTGAGATAGTTGCACTTTCTTTGCCTCAGCCTTTAACAACAAGACTGGTTATCCTCAGGGCAACATGCCCCTGAGCTGGTAGACAGGGTCTGGGAGCAGAAGAGAAGCCCTGCAATGCAAGAGGAAGCAGCTAGCGACCCACTGTGCCACTTGGACACTCATAAGGCTAAAAAGACAGCAGCTGAACATGATCCACGGTGTGCCCAGGTGGCCAAGAATGCCAATGCCATCCTGGCCTGCAAGAGTGTGTCCAGCAGGGCCAGAGCCGGGATTGTTCCCCTGTACTCAGCACTAGTTAGGTTACACCTTGAGTTTAATTCTGTGCTTAATTCTGAGCCCCTCACTACAAGAGGGGCTGGAGTGTGTCCAGAGAAGGGCAATGGAGCTGGTGAAAGCTCCAGGAGCACGTCACATGAGGAGTGGCTGAGGGAAGGGGGGCGTTCAGCCAGGACCTCACCCTTTTCCAGCTGCCTGGAAGGAGGCTGTGGCCAGGTGAGGGTCAGTCTCTTCTCCCAGGCAGCTAGCAACAGGACAAGGGGAAACGGCCTCAAGCTGCAGCAGGGGAGGTTCATCAAGGACATCAGGATTAATTTCTTCCCTGAAAGGGCTGTCAAGGATTGAAACAGACTGTCCAGGATGGTGGTAGAGTCACCAACCCTGGAAGCGCTCAAGAAATTACTGAATGTGGGACTTAGCGCTGTGGTTTAGTTGACATGATGGTGATCAGTCAAAGGTTGGATTCAGGGATGTTTGAGGTCTTTTCCAATCTTAATGAGTCCATGATTCCATCATTATATTAGGAGCTCAGGTTGTGTTACCTCTGAAACAGGTAGACATATTTCTTTCAAAGCTGTGTTTTCTAGGATTCAGTCCAACCTTCAAATGTTTTTCTTCTTAATGGAAGCTCTTTTTTTCCCCCCTCAAGACAAGACTGTCTTCCATTTATTCACATTAAAATTAAAAAATTATTATTTTTTATTGCAACCTGTATGTCATACAAAAAGATACCTCTGCGTAAATAACTTTTCCTGCATTTTTACTTACTGTTAATGTGATATGATGCAATCTATAAATTATATTCTGACAATCAGCAAG
This sequence comes from Cinclus cinclus, assembly GCF_963662255.1. Taxonomy (NCBI): domain Eukaryota; kingdom Metazoa; phylum Chordata; class Aves; order Passeriformes; family Cinclidae; genus Cinclus; species Cinclus cinclus. The sequence goes on along the minus strand of NC_085049.1, from coordinate 32,478,065 downwards.
GGTGAAAACTTTACCTTTCAGTTATAAATACCAAGTATTGATTAAAAGAAATGAAACCAATTAATTTTAAAATGGATACTTCAGTACCCTTTAGTTAATTAATAACACTGTCTATCTATATGAACCAGCCACACTAGGAAGTTTGATAATGTTCCACATAGAACTCACTACAAAACCACTAGAGTTAAACTGAAAAGAAAATTAATTTACGGTTCTTAAAAACCGTAATAAGTTCTACAGTAAAAGGCAGGTTTATAGTCCTCTAGAACAGTCAAACTTTAATACTTATGTGATATAGCTATAATATATGAAAATCCATGTAATCATTTCTGGTCAAAACCTCATATAATATAGATTGCTTGTCTGTATAATCTTGAAAATCAGCTACAGAGTTCTTCTGTAAGCATTAAGTTATTGGATGATAAAAATCTGACAATTCTAGGCACTGAAGATTACTCACCCTTGAAGGTCTCATTGCAGTATAAATTACTGAAAAATTAATCCCTTGTTCCTGCAGATCCATGGTCACTCTTCCAATTATTTTGTCTGTAAATAGAAACATGTATAATTCAACAAACTCTGTAAGCTGAGAAAGCTAAAATCCTACAGTAGTTGAAGAAGTAATGAGCTAGATGTTTAAGCAACTTAGGTGCTCATTCTATCTAGGTATAAATGGGATAAGACACACTCAGTGTCTTGAAAAATGCACAACTTCAGTGAGAGAATATTAAAAAAAAACCCACAACAGTTCAGAAAAAGCAGTGATTTTGAATCTGAAATGTAAAACCATGGAAAATATACCCAAAATATACCCAAAATGAACTTTAGGCAATTAAGAGCAGGACCAGAAGAAATCACTTAAGAGATGAGAGTAGGATGAATATACTGCTCGTCAAGTGACCAGCTAATAACTATTTAATAAAATTCAAGCACTATTATTCTTTGAATTACAAAATACATGTAACTACCACTGAGAAACAACACTTGAAACGTGGTCTTTAGTATGGGGCATATGTATAATTGGTAGCAGTATTTCTTTTGCCTTCTTTGGATTAAAATTCTACTTCTGCACCCCTAACAAGACACAGAAAATTTTCCTGTTCATTACACTGGAGGGCAAAGGAGAAACATGGTGGAATATTTCTGAAAAAGGAAGAAGCGAAATAAGGAAGATAGGGCCTTCAAAGAGGTCCAAATACACCTCTACAAAAGATTCTCCTCTAGTTCTGAAACCACAGGCAGTTGCAACAAATACAACTGATAAATGCTTTCAATATTTATGCAGAAACATGAACATCTGCTTACAAGGAGCACAACAGTTGTGAATCATGAGCCATTATTAGTGTTGTTATTGGGACTGCTTGAGAAGCAAGCAAGCAGACTCACATTTGCTGTTTCAGTGCCCTCCCACTTCTCATTCATGTACCAGCCTCGTAGATGGATATTTTATCATCTGGATGTACAAACGTCTCAGATTTTGAGGCTATACTTAATAGAAATTGTGTTTTATTTGTATTTGCTGAAATTAGGAGTTTATATCATTATCCTCTTTAACCACTTCTATTTACTGTAATTATGGTGTCCTGGCTGAGTAAAATATTTGACTTTTGCAAGAATTCAAGCATTTTTTCTTCTGTAGGGTTTCAACTGAAACTGATTTCCTTTTATCAACCAAGAAATCACAGTTGTGTACATTTTCCTTCTAAAAATTATTGCTAAGAGAATCTATTATAAGAAATGTACTCACTCAGAAAACAACTGCCTAAAAACTATTGCCATAATTCATTGGTTGGGGAGATCCAAGGTATTATATAATGTAGATTTTGTATTCTGGATTCATAGATTTTGAAAATTCCCTTCAGCCTTAGCAAAAATTTGCAGAACAAAAAAAAAATAACGTGTATAAAAATGCAGAGCTTGACTAAAACAACCAATAGCTTCCTGTAATAACATGTTATTTTGCATTTCCCTTCAGAAAGGAGCTACATGTAACTATAGTTACCAGTAACATCTATAACTCTTGCCTTGAGGAAGATTGTAGAGGTAACTCCTTCATCCAGAGAAGATTCTGCGAACATCTTTAAGACAACAGTGATATATAGATCTCTTGTTTGCCTGGGATCAAAACTCTACCTTTCTTCCGAAGTATTTTCAAATTCTCCAAATAAAATATCTCAGACTGTCCACCATGTTTTAGGGCATCTAAATTAGGTGCCTTCCGGGGAACAGTAGTGCAGATTCTGTATTTGGCCAAGCAAAGTGACACATCTTCCCTAATCCACACACCTTCTTCCCAATTCCAGTTGATACTAACCAAAAAGTTGGCATAGCCTTTTCTTCCATCCTCCCATAGATCACCTCTTAACTTTGCTTTCCCAGAACAAAGTGGCCTGAGACAACAGTTGCATGACTCTATGGTGTGCCCGGGCAGCCAGGAGGGCCAGCCCTGTCCTGGGGACATCAGGCACAGCATCACAGATGGGCAAGGGAGGGGATTGTGCCACTCTGCTCTGGGATGGCCTCACCTCCACGGCTGGTGGCAGTTCGGAGTGCCACAATGTAAGAGGGATATAAAGCTATTAGGGAGTGTCCAAAGGAGGGCAATGAGGATGGTGAAGGGTCTGAAGGGAGAAGGGAGCCCTGTGAGGAGCAGCTGAAGTCACTTGGTCTGTTCAGCCTGAAGAAAATGAGAATGAGGGGACACCTCATTGCAGTTACAACTTCCTCATGAGGGGAAGAGGAGGGGCAGGCATTGCTGATCCCACCACTCGTGACCAGTGACAGGACTCAAGGAAATGGCATGAAACTGAGTCAGTGGAGGTTTAGGCTGGATATCAAAAGGTTTTTCTACACAGAGCACTGCAAAAGACTCCCCAGAGAAGTGGCAGAGGACCAAACTTGACAGAGCTCAAGAAGCATTGGGAGAACACTATCAGGCACATGATGTGATTCTGAGGATGTCCTGTGCAGGGCCAGGGTGGACTCAGTGATCCCAATGGGTCCCTTCCAACTCAGCATATTCTATGATACTATGATTCTAGGGCTTGGGAAGCTAATTCTTGAATCCATGCAACTGATGAAAGAAATGTCCCATAAAGAAAAAGCCACTGTTTAGCCAAGACCAACATTAAGCCAAGGCTCAGCTATCCAGTATGCTCTGCAGACGAGAACAAAATAACTCCTCTGCAATTCAGAGCTGAAAACTCAACTGCTTGTTTTAGCACAAAACTCATTCATTTTGTGCAAAACCAAACAGAAAAGGATGTACTGATCAGTAGTACTTAGTCCTGATTTCAGTACTAAGGTATTTTCCCCTGATTTTCAGATCTCCTTCTGATTTTACAACCCCAGCTCTGAGCAGAAATAGTCACAGCCACTAAGAATACTGTTTAATTATCAGCCCACCACACTGTAAACCCACAAACTACCATTTCATTGATTTGCACACTTTATAGTTAATTTAGAGTAGCAAGTGAAAGCTCTGCAATGAGATGCCTCTCAGTGCCATTTTCATGTGTGGCACCACTTTCTCAACCAGATTCTAGGCAAGAAAAATTTTCTATAGTATTATATTAACAAGTAGTGTTTAATACACTGCAAAACTAATAAAAGACTGATGCCAAAGGCAAAGAAGGCCATCAGTATTGTTTTATAAATATTAAAATACATTTGCTATTCATGCAGACACCCGTTGTTGAGACCAAGGCCTTGGAATTGCCAGATGAGCCTGGCACCTCCAGCTGCCAGTGTGCAAGGTGAGATCAGAGGCAGCTCAAGTTGCACAGACATGCAGGGTTTGGGCTCAGACAATGAGCAAAAGCCCATGCCTGAAGCAGATGTGAATTTATTGAGCTTACATTTCACGTCAAAGAGCTGTATCCAGGTGGATTTTTAATCAGATATTTACTGTCTGATTAAGACAACCATAGCTTATAAATACTGTACAAGGGGAGTGGGATAAAAGCCTTTCTATAGTAGTACCACAGCAAAGCCTGGGAATTAGAGAATGCAACCTGCTCAAGTGAAAACACAAATGTTACTTATGTCTAGGTAGTATTACTTACCATTTTCAGCAATTGTTTCCAGGATGGAAATCTCTTTTAAATCACTAGAGAAAGTGAGGGAGAGAAATAATTAAAAATCTTTCCTAGGCAAGAATTATGTGAATCAGAAGTGTATGAAGATACGGACTGATAAAAGGATTACTGTCAGTCCCTCTGTTATTCTTTCATCTCCTCTAATGACTTTTTTCTTCTGCAAAGCCATTAAAAATGTAAGGACCCCATCTTCTGATTCTTAAACCCCTCAAATTTCCTAAGCAGTGGAAAAGCTGCACTACTGACAGTATTTTGATCAGTCTCTTGAAAGATTTTTCTCCATTTGGTGTTGGCCCCTTTAACATTCATACAGGAGCTCTTTAGAAGAGTTATCATGTCTCTTTTTGTGTAGTGACATGACAGCTAGAATTGCATTTGTTCAGGACATGTTGATATCTGCACCTTGCACCATCATGTACAAATGCCCAAGTAACAAGCTGGGAAGAAGAGCAAGCAAAAGCAGCTCAGCAAACATCCCTTATACTTTCTAAATATACATTTACCTGAAGGAACAGTCACTTCCTATCTCTGTTAGATCACAGCCCTCATAGAGCTGGAAACATGAATTATAGCCTTCCTCTTCCTTCCATAGTGATGGAAAATCAGGCTCTTTATTAGCTTCAGGTTTGTCTGTATATTTGCTTGCTTATTTATTTTGCCAGTATTTTTGACCCCTGAAATGCCTTCTAGCAATTAATTCTGCAGGTTAATCATGTGTGGAGTAAAATAATTGAGCCTTTCTGCTAAAAAGTGTGTTGCCATTTAGTTTTATTAGCTGCCCCTTTGTTCTCATATAATGAGGCAGACAAAATAGGAATGCCTGCCTGCCTTTCCCAACATAATTCATCTATTACACCTGGTAAGCACATCGGGGGAAAAACACTGAATTCATCCTTGTAAGAGAAACAATTTTGATAGCCCTACAAGATTCCACTGTGGCTTTTTTTTAATTTCCTGAACACAACTGACATTTTTAAAAACTCTAAAAATCATGCACACATGTGGGTCAGTTCTGTTTGTGATAAACTCCTACCTGGCAAGTGGTTGTAGCTGAACCACCAGTAAGTTTGGGTTAGACGCATTCACTTCCAGCTGAGAGAAATTGAGAGTAGTTACATTTGTTAAGTTCCAATCTCCTGATTGTTGCAGAGCACTGAGGAGATACCTGGTAGCCTTGCACTCAACAGCTGGCAAAACCAAAGATGAAGGAGAAGACTGAAGAATTTCCTGCAATAAATTTATGAGAAGTTTATTTACTTGCTTAACATTTAGTTGCCTAATAATTAAACACAACCTTTTTTTAAATGTATGCTTAACTTAATATTCAAGGTGAGGAACCTCCGCAGCATCTGAATTCTCACCAGTCTGATTGATGGTGGCTTGCAGGCTGCTCCTGAACTTTCTTTCAGGCACTCAGTAACACCAAATTTTTACTGTTTTTTCCCATGTATAGTGGAAGAGGAGAGAGAAATGATGTAGAAGTTCTCAAGCTAACCGTGTAGTGGTTATGAACGCTGCCAGAAGCAAAGCTCAGATGACTCTCGAACTAAATGCCCTTGGAGGTGAGAAAGATCAATGTCAGACACCTCCAGTTCCAGCAGTTCCTTCTAGTTAAGTCGTTCTTTGCATAATAAACACCCTGCATTTGTGTACATCCTCGTGGAACAGCACATGGTACAGAAAAATGTCTAATTTGTAACTCTTAATTAAAGAAAGCTGCAGATTTCAGACCTACAGAGCCTCCTGACACACACAAACAAAATTCAGGTTATATACTTTCCACCTTTCTACTCATAGTACAAATTGTAAAGCTCAGGCTGAACTGGTTCAGATAAAACATCAGGGTATCTTTCACTTAATTTATAATTCTGATAGCTGACTTCCTGATAAAGATACTTGAGTGAAATCAATTGAAAAACATTCTCATTCTATATATTTGGAACCTGCATAGTCAAAAAACATCTTTCTAAGCATTTTTCTTGATAATAAAATTAAACTGAAATATTTGGGGAAGCAAATGCAAGATGAAGATTTGAAAATGATCAAAATTAATGTAGCCCATATTTAATGTTGTGGTGGGTTGACACTGTCTGGATGCCAAGTACCAACCAAAGCTGCTCTATCATTGCCCTCTCCAACTATACAAAGGAGAGAAAATAAAAGGCTCAGGGGCCGGGGAGACTTCACTAACCAAATACACAAGAAAAACAGACTTGACTTGCGAAAATTATTTAAACTTACTAACAATCAAATCAGAGTATGATAATAGAAATAAAGCCAAATCTTAAAAACACCTTCTACCCACCCCTCTTTTCTTCCAGGCACAACATTACCCATGATTCTCTACCTCCTGCCTGCAGTGGTGAAGGGGGATAGAGAATGGGGTCTGAGCTCAGTTCATCACACATTGTCTCTAATGCCTCTTCCTACTTGGGGGAAGTACTCCTCATACTCTTCCCCTGCTCCCACATGGGGTCCCTCCTGTGGGAATCAGTCCTCCATGGACTTCTCCAAGGAGAGTCCTTCCCACAGGCTGCAGTTCTTCATGAACTGCTCCAGAGTGGGTCCCTCCCATGGGGTGCAGTCCTTGAGGAACAGACTACTCCATCATGGGCTCCTCTCTCCACGAGTCCTGCCAGGAGCCTTTCCACAGGGTCACAGCTTCCTTCAGGCATCCACCTCATCTGGCCCTGGGTGTTCCATGAGCTGCAGGTGGATTTCTGCTCCCCCATGTACCTCCATGGGCTACAGAGGCACAGCTGTCACACCATGGGCTGCTCCACAGGCTGCAGGCAAATCTCTGCTCTGGTGCCTGGAGCACCTCCTCCCACTCCTTCTGTGCTGACCTTGGTGCTGGTTTCTCATACATTCTCACTCCTCTCTTCTCAAAACACAATTGCTTCTGTGCAGTAACTTCTTCACCCTCTAAAATATATCACCACCATCTCTGATGGGCTGGCAGGTCCCCATTGGAGCATTTATGCTTTTGGACATGAGGGAAGCTTCTGGCAGCTTCTCAAAAAAGCCACCCCTGTAGTCCACCCACTAGCAAAGTCTTGCCACAGAAACCCAATGCAAATACGAATACCGGAAGATATTTTTTCATTGAGTCCTGGTTCACGGCTTGTTAACTTTGTTTTTCTATTTTCTACATTTAAGTCTACACTAAGTCTGTCATTTGATTGAACATTCAGCTCTTCAGGCTGTTACAGACTCTCTCCCCCTCTGATGCAATTGTTGTGGTGTTCCTAACATTTTTCTCTGACTATTAGTTTTTTCCTTTTTGTCTATTGTTTGACTGCTTACCACTTTTCTGACCTGCTCTGGTTCTTTATTATTGCTCACATCTTCCTTCCTAGGCAAAGGCTATAGATATTTTCACATTTCTATAGAGGCTCATAAGGAAGGATTATGCAGCATTGTCTGATTTACCAGACTGACAGAAAACTAACTGCAGAAATTAAAATAGAGCAGAAAGCACTGATCTTGTATACAGGTCCTTCAGTAGTGTGTTTAGCACCTCCTGGAAGAAAAAGATGAAGCATTTCATTTTGATTTGTTTACAGATTTGAATTTAGACCTCAAATTCTGAGCAATTCAATGATTTTGTTTTATTTTCAATATTTTAATCCCTTGTCCCATAACAGCAGCCAGAATGGCAACAGCCATTTCATCTAAGGATATATATCCAGCAGATTACTCATTTAATGTAGAATAAGATATAAAATGTATAATTACTGAGTAATATCTTAATTGTGCCTATGCTCCTAATCAATGCTGCACTGCCATCTGTCTCATCTCTCTCTTCTAGCCACTGGTATTCAGCTGCTTTTCATGTGAAGGGTAAACACAGCTGGATATCAACTCAACAGCCTCAGGTAGGCAATCTGGCCCCTATGCCTTTTTCCTTTGTGGCAATTGTGAACTTTTCCTGACAGTACCCATATGTTGCTTTATGCATTTTAGGATTTCAGCTACCATGCTTGTTCAAAACATGAAAACTCCAAAATGGGGTGGAGAATGAAGAAACATCTGAGAAACATATTGAGAAACATCTGATTTTGCACTCTACTAAAAAAAACAACTAGGAACAGAAGAGGGACAAGGAGAGAGGAAGGGGAAAAGGAGAAGGTTTAACTTTAACTTTCCAATTATTATCTATCCCACAAGCTTTTTCGCTGTAGCCATGCCCTTCAAATGTATGCATAAAGCTGTAAGTTATAATTTTAATGAAAATTGATCTAATGTACTTTACCTTTTAGTGTGCTGCAGCTACAGGAAGTGTTGAAAAAATCTCCGTGCTGTACTGTATAGTAAGAAACATGACACCATTTTTTTTTCTAAGGGTTACAGACAGATTCAAGGGACTGTCAAGAATTCTTGAGAACATGAAGTCCAAGAATGAGAGGAAGCATTCCAAAGAATAAAATACAGACTATAACAATAACAAAGGACTGTACCAGGGAAAAGATTGACGTGTCTTTCATAAAAAAGTTTTGCCTAAGAATTCTGCTGAAGGTATCTGAAGGAGTCAACAGGCATGTACTCTAGGAAGCTCTAGATGTACAGCCTACTTGGACTCACACAAGACTTTCAGCAGAGTCCTGAAGCAAGGACTACTGAAGAAACTAAGCTGCTTTGGAGAGACAGGCAGTCTTCACATGAAGGTAGCTAAAGAATAGGTAAAGATTTAGCAAGCAAGGGGTATAAAAAGTATCTGTTACTGCACTAGGGTCTGTTCTATTCCATACGTTCCTAAACTATCTGATAAAAAGATAAATATTGAGCTAATGAAACTTGCTCCTTACGCTGAATTTTTCAGGTTATTAAAGGCAGTGGCTGACTGATGAACTACAGAAGAAGCTTCTGGTACAACCTCATTGGCAACTGAGTAACTGATAAGATTCAATGTAAATTGATTTTAGCACAGTACAGGGTGACAGAAAAACAAACCTAATTGTACATACACAGTAATAGGTAATAGACTCAGAACTGAGTGTTACCCTTCAGTAATGAAACCCTGAGAGTTACAACAGGTCTTTGAAAATAGTAATTCAGAGGCTGATAGTGATCAGGATTGAAAAAAAAATCAAATAACAACAATATTTTAGAAAAGGCTAGAGAACAAAACATCATCATGTCACTGAATAAATCTATTCTGAACTTTTATCTTGATTATTATGCAGTTCTGTGCATGTTCCCTTGTCAAAAAATAACAAAACTAAAAGAAAGGAAATAAAGACAATCAAAACTTTGTTTGAACCTCTGTATCACACATGGCTAAATACTACTGGTCAGTCTATGACTACTGAGTGAGGATAGGATGGAGTTATCAGACTACAAGTGGCAATGACTTACAGTCATAATTATGAAGCTGCACAGCTGGCCACTAATTGGAGTGTGTTAATAAACACTGCAGTTCTAAGGAGCTGAGCATTGTCTGGGGAAAGCCAAAGCTAATATTAAAGAAAAATAGTTTGTAGGGTAGGTGACTGCTTGAGAAAGAAGTTCCCCCAATGCTAATATTTGTGTTTTATTATTTAATTTAGAAGTTGTTAGAAAGTTCAAGATAAATGATTTACCTATAAGATTCCCTTTGTATAAAATGGAAATAAGATTCTTTTATTGCATTCAAACCCAAACTAAAAGCTCAGAACAGCTGCTAATGCAGCTGAATAAATTGATTATCTGCAAATGTTTCTGAGGTTTGCAAACCTTTAACTCTTTTTCAAATAACATTTTCTTCTTGTAGTACACATGCTGTTACAATGCACTTATACATTCTAAATGAAATCTCCAGCTTAGGTTTATGAATAAGTTTGCATTTCTGAAGTTCATAGAAGAGGATGCTTGAGAACAGTGTAACATTTACTCTAGCTTCACTGATTACTTGTATAATATAGACTGTGTAGGTTAAGAAACTTATGATTATGCAACATCAAGGATTCTAATCTCCCCAGTGAAAAAATTCAGACCTGACCTTCACTTTGTCCTGTGTTGTGTGAATATGATTGCAATCTTTCATAGCACATGTAAGAATGGATTTCTTACCCAAAGCATCTCAAGTGGAGTTCAAGTAATATGATAGAAACCAAGCAATTTTTGTAGACTCTGTTATGCCCAAAGTGGATGACTATAAAGTTCCTTTTCCGGCCCTAAGAACTAAACTCTATGCAATAGATATTGACAAAACTCTCTCTATGAGCACCTAGGTGAAAAAGAAGTATGTAGTTTATACATCTCATTTTCTTTCACTCATTACAGCATCATACCTCCATCAAACTACACTAGAAAAGCATTAAGATTTCCAAATCCAACAGAACAAATGCAGGAAGTGCTGGAGTTAAGGTGAGCAATTAGTAAAAACAAACTTTCCAGTTTTAAAGAAGCCATAATATGGAATATTATGGAAGCCATAATTTCTCAGCCCTAAGACAGAGAGGGAACAGAGGCAAGGTCAGAAAAAAAACCCAGTTGCTGATATTTATTCAGACTGTTAAAAATTTGGGCATAAGTCTTTGACATGCCAGATACAGACAAAGATTTACTTAAACATGATCTTTTGTTTAGCTGAGGACTTCCTCACCATCCCTCACTATGTCCCCAGTCCCCTTGTATACCACCTGGTTTCTAACCCATCAGTCTCTGGCCTTATCTCTAGACTTTAAAGCCTTTAATCTATATCTACAGTGCTGATGGAGTCCTAATTATAGGGCAAAAGAAGAATTATATAAATACTTTTAGATGCTCCTTAAACATCCAAGGGCTACTTAAATAAGACCACCACGTAATTAGGAACTTGCACTGTCATGCAACACAAAACAGCTGAAATTAAACCAGTTTTGCAGTCAAGCAGCAACAAAAATTTGCTCCAGACACAGCCTTGCAGAGATGTTAAACCCCGAGAAGATAATGCATAGCAGAGAAGAACCAGTGCATCTGCCTGCAGACACAACCACTGATCCTCACAGTACAGATGATTATGACTCCCATTCATTCCTCAGAAAACCCATGTAGATACTCTGAATAATTGTTTCTATTCCAGCATCAGTGTTAAAATGCTGTTACATGATAAAGAGATTAATATCTCCAGTTCCATTTACACAAGGAAGACGTGAGGTTCTTAGTACAGATGTAGAGACAGGTATCATGTGAATATTTATGTATTTAATTACCTATAGTTCTTGCTGTGTGGTGCTTGGGGATTTACACTTCCTTGCGTGCTCTGATACCATTTACATTACTAATAGCTCTGTTCATCTTGCACTGCCTCTAGGAATGTCTTTATGACTTCCACAAGTGAACATTTTGTCTAATTACATTTCAATAAACTGTCATGTAAGTACAACCATAGATGCTCTACACGAACTCTATAAACCTTCTCAGTGAGGACAGAATTTGAAGCTGTTGACTGACTCAGGAGGATTTCATCTTAAATTCTGTGCCTAGAGTTTATTTCAAGTTAATCAACTAGCATTATTATTTTCATGAAGATTAAGGCAATATAGCATCTAGTGATATATTAACTTAATACAGTATAAAACAGTTAACTCCCTGAATGAGCTTCAATGTCTATAAAAACAAAATAGATATTAAATTCTGAAAATAAGAAAAAATTAAGATTGTTTCCTATAAGTTCTTTTCTTCCTACGGCTTCAAAACAAAATTTTGGGGTGTTCGTCTTGAAGTTGATGTTCTTTTTTACAACAGAAAATTGCATCATATTTAAGAACAATTTTGTCAGTTATTATGAATTGTGAAAACTCAGTCTTTAAAAGTATAATAGCTATAAAGCACATATCTGTAAATTCAGTTGATTTCCTTTAACACATCTGCTTTTACTGGAATAATCTCAGTAATTTAAATAGGAAAGCTTCTGCAACTCAGTGCCCTTTTCCCAGTTAACGTCTCTTTGCATCTTTCTTACATCTTTCTTTTTATTTTTCTTTTTAAATACTTCACATAAAGAAATAAAAGAGATAAATGCTTGCCTGAACATTTTGAAACGGATTCTTGTTGCCATAGGATTCACTGAAGTATGTGAAATCATCTATGCTAAGCTGAAAAACAAAGAGAGTATGTTGGTGAGAAGAAGCCATGGCATGTCATTTAGGTACAGATTTGTGCTCAGTATGGTTGAGAAAAAAAATTGTTTACGTACCCTATCTTGCAGGAACAAGATGAGGTTTCGGGAGTTCTGGGTAAAAAGAGGTTGCAAGAGTACTGTCAGCTCCTGTGCTGAGACAACTTGTCCTTCATGCACAGCAGTCTCTGGATTCCACTGTGATCTACAAAGGAATAATTCCTCTTTCTGTAAAATTTGCTGCCAATGATGACAACTTTCTTCTTTCTTTAAATAAACAGCAGCAGGTAATGAAATCATCATCTTTCATTTAAGATCAACTTTGCAGTACAGTTTACTTTCATTCCACTCAAGAGAAAAAGAACTTGACCATTTATGCCTGTATCAAACTGACTGTATTACAGCAAGAATGAATAGGGGTGATGTCACTATTTCCCTGCTTCTGCACAACAGCAGAGTTGCATCTTTCAAAAAAAAAGTTCCCTACTAAGTGCAGTGAAGAATACATTGAAAACATTCAGAGAGAATTCCCAGATGGCATCCCAACTCCCAAAACACTTTGCAGTGCTGACAGATGGAGGTCAGGAGTAGTACTCAGACAACTGGATCACAAGTTGTCATAAACCAGTATTTTTTAATAAAATTTGTTAGTACAAGTGTCTTTCAGTGCTATTGTAAACAGGTTCTCTCCTGAGGTTTTCATGATGAAGGAACCATTCTACAGAAGCTGCTCAGAAAAGGCACGTTTCCAGCAGCAGGAGCTCTTCTGAATGGAATGACTCAAGGCACCCAGCTTATTACTCTTTTGCCAACCTGTCACCATGACGACTGGACAGAGAAATAACTCATCTCTAGTTTTACTGCTGCAGAAAACAGGCAAAACAAGAGGTAGCATTATTCTATCAACACCTCATTGGGATTTTAACAGTATGCAACATATGTCTGTAAGGATGAAACTTTTTATGAACATTTTCATCCTAGGTGTTTTGAGTAATGAAAATTGTCTGTGGGAAACCATGAACTTGATGCATAATCTTCCATCTCTTCCCAGGTATACATCAACTGCTAAAACCTGGGAAAACAGGTATTCAAGACACTCTAACTGGTTCTAATTACAAAGACTCGAATATAGGCAATTGTTGTGTGCTCTAGCATCAGTTATTATATGACAGCAATTTGATCAAGTTGAGATAAAAGTTAAATTCTCTAACCCAAAGCAATATGCAAATGACCATTGCACAGCAAACTTTTATAAATGAGAATAACCTTTGCAGTCCTTTAACATGGAGGCAGAACAAGGTTAATGAACACATAGGAAGGGCTCAATGTTGTTTTTTGGTTAAAGAAAATCTAAATTGCACTCCAAGTTTCCCTGCAATTCCAATGAAGATTGCTGAAAGTGAATGGAAAAGTGTCACATTGCACCCATGGCAGAGATAAACCCAGCACAATCCTGCAGCACGAGATGATGCCTATCTCACTTCAGACTCTGGGCTTTGGGAAAGCATTAGAGAAAACTCTGTATGTGGAAGACTCCTTCAGGACAACATGCTGGAGTTGTGAAAATTAAATTCTATTAAAACCTTTTCCTGTCACTTTACAAGGTTTATAATTAAAACATGCTGAGATGAAATAAATGTTTCTTTGTTGGTTGAAATTACCTGATATTCTCTTAGTTTTACTCAGCATCTTCACTTCTTTGTTAATTTATTCTTGGAAATCCACATTAACTTATATTTATGAACATAAACAACTGAGAAACTGTAACAGGCATGCCTCCACTTTACAGAGAAGAAAAACCTCACAGTTTCAAAAAATGTAGTATAATCTATTAAATGAATATATTAGAAAGCACAGAAAGTCCCAGAGAATCTGAATGACTCTTCAGGAACTGACTTTGTGCCTTGCATGGCAACATCAAAATACTAATGATATTAAAGAAAGGGCAGATAGATTAAATTAAGAAATTATAAAAGATGGCTTGTGTGAAATAAAATGACACTGAATATCTTGGTATATTTATTTTTAAAATAAATAAATACATTTCATATCTAATCTTATAAAAAACTGAAGTTTTTGAGAAGCTTTGGGGACTTGCAATTAAGAATAAAAGGTAACAGAAAGGACATCAAACAAAACAAAATTATTTGCAGCAGCACAATGATAAAGGCTTTTGCTATGAACTCAAAACCTCAGAAGTTTAATTATCCTCTTTTAAAGCATACTTGCTTCTAAGCAATTCCTTGTTCCTTGAAGCAGCTCTTGTTACCTATCTAACCTTGAAAACACTTTCTTGAGACACTTTTTAACTTTCAAGCAGTCAACTTTAGTAACTTCATCATCATTAAAAGAATCAAAAAAACTATATCAGTTGTTTAATAATTCTATTAAAATTCAGCATTTGCCTAATACTTATATTCACAATATTACGCATGCATTTATTTTGCTTCTTTTTAACAGTTTGCTGAGCAGTGCATGGCAGTAGGGAAGGCTGCTTCCTTCACTGAGGGGGCTGTTGCTCTCCGCTTGGTGCAACAACATTCTCAGGGTGGTTCAGACATGAAATAGAACCACAGAAACATTTAGTCTGGAAGAGACCTCTAACATCATCAAGTCCAACTGTCAATCCAGCACTGCCACGTCCACTACTAAACCATGTGCCTAAGTGCAACATCCATGTGCTTTTAGAACATTTCCAGTTGACTCAACCACTTCCCTATTCCAATGCCTGACCACAATGGTAGTGAAGAAATTTTTCCTAACATCCAACCCAAGCTTCCCCTGGTACAACTTGAGGCCGTTTCCTCTTATTCAATCACTTGCTAGTTGGGAGAAGGGACCAACCCTCACCTGGCTACAGCCTCCTTTCAGGGAGTTGTAGAGAGTATTAAGGTCTCCTCTCGGCCCCCCTTTTCTCCAGGCTTAACACCCCCAGGTCCATCAGCCATGCCTCACAAGGCTTGTGCTCCAGCCCCCCACCAGCTTCCTTGCCTGGTCAGTGTGCTTTACTGTGAACTGCGGGGCGAGACGGAGATCTGTGAGTGCCAAGGGGCCATGGAAACACCAGCGATGTGCTTCCCTGAAGGCAGTCAAACAGCTCATCCCACTGAACTCCTCACCCCAGGAACAGATGGCACAGTGTGAAACCGGCAGCAGGCCAACACACACACATTGATTGCTGTTATTGATTGCTCACACAAAATCTTGTGTCCAAAGACACACAGCCTGGTACAGTCATCCATCCACGTGCCAAGGGCATTTTGCCACAGCTTGTCACACAATGACAAGCATTTCTGCTAATGTATGCTCTTTAATGTGTCTGCAGGAGCACGTAAGTTTAAGGAACCCTAAGGAAGCTTTAAGTTTCAGTAAACCTAAAACTCAACTGCTCTCTCTTTCCTCCAACAATCAAACAATGCCCTAAAGAAAGTGAGGAAAACCAGCCTAGCTTGGTTTTTTGCTTCTTTATTGTACCTCACTGCTCTGACATGACAACATCATGTTCTTTCCTGAACATTATTCTTCCTGGAATTTGAACAATTAGGTTGATGGAAGCAAAGATTTCAAGATTTCCTGTATCTGGACCCACCAAAAGTGCTGATGGGAAGATAACAGGACTTCTAGCAGTCTAATTCATGAGCTTACATTTTTGCTTTGTAGCTGGTTTCAGAGCTCTTTCCTACAAGTTATTCTAGTCATTTGTCTCTATCAGTCACCTTGTGATTACAATATAAGAAATCATGTTTTTCCCTGCTCAGCGAAAGTAAAATAGCATTCATGCTGGCACACAGAGTCTCCATCGACATCCAAAAAATCACAGCTAAAAAAAACTACTTTCCTTTTTAGCTACACCTTCTTTCACCAAATTTATCAGTAAAGTCCCTGTAGTTTAGGAAACAGTGCAAATGTACTATTTGGCATTAACACCTTCTCAAAGTCACCTACAACCTGGGTTTGCCAGAAAAGGATTATTTTCCCTATATAAGCATGACATTTTAAAAAAAAATAAGTAATACATTCTAGAATGTAGGCAAAAATAATTCCTAAAACAAACACATGAGGGGGCAATTACAAAAGCTAATTTTAATGAATTTATTTGCTCAAACTCCTTCTCTTTATCTGTGGAGGGATAGAAATTCCTCTGAATATTGGTTCAAAATGCCTAAATCAAATTTGTTCTGTGTATCATATGCAAGAAGAGCCTCCAAACCTTCCCTGCTTCAAAAACCCAACCAGGTAATATTAGTTTAAAGGCTGATTTAAAATAAAGGTCAAATATTCCATGCCAAACTTATTTGAAGAATATCCAGTGATGCGTTCTTTTGTGAAAATGAGGACAGTGTGACATACTGAGTTATTCCCTAGTTGAACTGAGAAAGAATATTGTTTCTTAAAGAAACCCACTTTTCTCCAAGTAGGGATCTGCATTTTTCTTTCTAGAGGAAAGAGGTATTTGATTTACTAATGTCTCTGTGAGAATTGATATCATTCGCTTTGCTTTGTGCGCTGCCTGCATTTGTCAGCTGCAGGTTTCACTTCTATCTGGCATCTAACATTATCTTTAATAACATGATTACAGTATGGTTATTAATGCATAAAAGAGACTTTAAAGTGTTACATTCTCTAATACAGCTGTCCTGAGATACGGCCTGGCAAACAGTGGCTAGCTCTAAATCAGAATAAAATGCAACTATTCAATATCAAATCCTAACAGATAACCTGGGAAAGGGTGATGGAATAGATCAGTGAATTGCAACTTATGTTGATTAATGAATCGCTAAACTTCTGTACTGGTGGGACATGTTTCTACAGAGTGAATAGATATCCATAGATATCCATAATTACTGCAATTCTGTAGTAGTTAACTTTCCTAAGACTCTTAATAGTAATTTCCAAGTTTCATAGGCCTGTGGATCACACACACCGCAAACCTTATATCACTGTGAAGTACCAAATGTAAAGCACAGAGTTAGCAACAGGAAGTTGCTGTTAGTATAACTTTGTTTTATAAAATAACGAAAAACTTCTTTTCAGTTGATTCACAGACCTTCACCAGAACTAATTTTGACCCCACAAGAACTTCTCCTTTCAAAATGCAAATGTCATGGTTGGAGGAACACTTCTTCTGGTGACATGAATCTGTTTACCCAGAGCAGTATCCTGATTTTTCTTGCTCTGGATTTGTATAAGCCAGAAAAAACTGCAGTAGAACAAGCTGCTAATTGCATCTTGATGGAAAGTTTGCTTTTATGACCACACAGGATTCAATTATAAGACCTTGTTTGTATATACAGCAAGTATGTTTTTTATGTAAACCAGGAAGTAGGACAAAGGAAGGACTGATCTTTTCTTGCAAGCTTAAAATTACTGTTAAACTTAGAACAGTGTTTTCCAACATTTACTTTGCTTTTAAATACAGGGGTTAATACTCATATGAGTGCCTGTCACACAGTGGTGAATCACTAAGTATTTTGAATAGAAAATTGCCTTGACATTGAAACTTTTTTTTTTCTTTTAGGGGGAAAAAATAAAGTGAAAGCTATAAAGTCAAACTTTTTCAAAACTTGCAGATTTCCATATGCAAAGTTTAAGGTTTTGGAAATCCATAAAAGACGAGTAAAAATATGGCAAATGTGGTAAATAAGTGACCCATATTTTTCTGATAACTTTACGTATCCAGTATCCACCTGAAGCTACTGCATTGCCCAACCTGCCATATTTCTGGAAATTCCAAGTAATGGAATTACAAAATCCTTAAAGAGAGCATGGATATAATTCCTGGTTGGAAAGAAAGAGGTCTGTACTTGTTTCTTTAAAACCGGCTTCAAGGTCCTATTTCATAAGTATATGCAAACCCCTGAATTTCGTGTGCCTCTGGATCTGCCAAGTCTGCAGTTATTTCTACCAACTGATGCACATACATACAGCAATGTACTTAAGAACCTCTATTAAAAAGAACATTTAAGTGAAAAGTCAGGGTTCGGAGGTTAGGAAATCTAAGGCTTAAAAAACTGCCAGAGTTTTTGGTCAGCTCCTTTTTGTGTCACTGCCTTATGTTGTGGCTTTAAGTCACAACAGTTCTAACAGTGGAGTTCAAAGATACTTTAGGGTGAATCAAGCAAATCTACTTCAGATTTTTAGTTCACAGAATTTATTGACTTCTTTCTCCTCAGCTTAGAACACTAAAATTATAAATAAAAACGGGTAAAATCATCTGTCGGCTTGCTTGATGGCCAAGGTGCAAAATTATTTATTTATTGGATAATTTTGCTGCCCGGAGCTGATTTCCCATATTCGATGGCACAACATACTCTGTGCGTGCACACACACACGCAGAACAGAAGCCTAAGCAGGGATACACTCTCACTGGATTTCTTACCTCTGAGTTGACCAAAGCAGCATGGGCACATGATCCACTGCCAGAGAGGTTTGGAGCAGCACAGCGAGGGAGCTCAGCAGCAGGGCTGGGGCAGCTGGGTAGAGCCGTGCCATGGCTCCGGGCGAGTGCCGGGGAGCTGGCCAGCTGCAGACGAGAGCGGCGCGGGAGGGCGCTGGCCTGCGCTCCCCGCTCGGGCTGCGCTCCCCGGCTCGGGCTGCGCTCCCCGCTCGGGCTGCGCTCCCCGGCTCGGGCTGCGCTCCCCGCTCGGGCTGCGCTCCCCGGCTCGGGCTGCGCTCCCCCGCTCGGGCTGCGCTCCCCCGCTCGGGCTGCGCTCCCCGCTCGGGCTGCGCTCCCCGCTCGGGCTGCGCTCCCCGCTCCCCTGCGCTCCCCTCTCCCCTGCGCTCCCCCGCTCGGGCTGCGCTCCCCGCTCGGGCTGCGCTCCCCGCTCCCCTGCGCTCCCCGCTCGGGCTGCGCTCCCCGCTCCCCTGCGCTCCCCTCTCCCCTGCGCTCCCCCGCTCGGGCTGCGCTCCCCGCTCGGGCTGCGCTCCCCGCTCCCCTGCGCTCCCCGCTCCCCTGCGCTCCCCGCTCCCGGCTCGGGCTGCGGCGCGCCGGATCCGGCCGGCTGCGGGCTGGCGCTGGCCCCGACAGCCGGGGGATTTCCAAAACAGTCACTTCCTTCACTTGAACTTGGGAGTTAGTTACTCAGTTTTGTTTTTTTTTAATACTTCAAGGTTTGTGATTTAAGCAGCTCGCAAAACTCTCTGAGGTGAAAGCACTGTCAGTTTCCTCTAACCTTCAAGCGCAAGAGAGAGTCATGAAGTCCAAACTCCTGTCCTACCCAGGCTGATAGCACTTACGTAACTTCAAAATGGAGTTCGCAGAAAAGTTTTCTGTACTGCACAAAATATATTCTGCAGAACTTCTATCTTCTTCCCTTGCTACATATTATCATGTCCCTCCGCTTAGATTTTTCACATGTGTTGAGATCTGGCGTCACACATTTGGGTGTTGACAGGTTTGAAATCTGCAACAAACTGCGGATTTCAGCAAGAAGGAAGAGAGAGAAATTGTCACGTTCAGAGCCACTGAAACACAGAATTGTTACGGTACGTCTTGCATGGAGCAATGCTATCTCAAAAATCAAAACCATCTCAAGTCAGGGGCAAATTATTATCACTTCAGAATATGACACGACTTCAGTATTTCACAAGTCTCATGAAAGATCAAAATAGTTTTACAGAATTCCTTCATGCCCGGAAGCAAATTACTCTGGCGCGCTCTTTTGTGCCTGCCAAACACTGAGCTGTTTCTACACCTTGTGACTACATTAGGCAGCAGCAGCCTTGGCACATGTTTGGCTCTGGGCACAAATGCCTCCTTACTATCAGAACAGGATGTTAAAAATCATACACAAAAGAAGTTCTGAGCTATGTTAAAACGAGTTGTGATAAGGGAAAAATAAGGAAGCACAATGAAAATTGTACAAGAAGACATAAATAGAGGTCAGGAGACATGCATGTCTAAATCTGAGCACACATAGCCAGATCAGTTAAATCCATTTGCCTTGAATCACAGTATATAGTTATAATGTGGTTGCCTAATATAAGGCAATTCGTTCATTAACTCAATCTGAAATCTGATTTCTCAGGAAAAAAAATAATTTTAAGGATAGCAATAAAATATTGTCATGGTCCTTTTCGTCTCCATGTTGCCTTTACATTACACAGAATTTAACTCTTAACTGTACCTTTGCCTCTTCTCAAAAACATATTAGAAACCCTATCTGTTCCCTTTAACAAGCCAGTGTTTGTCTAAGGGTGCATACAGGTAAGACACCAAATCAGACCTCAAAGCCAGAGGTGGAAACAGAAGCACCTAGACAGAATAAAGGAATTGCAGAATTTCCAACAAAACTCAATTTTGCAGAAGGACAATATTTGACACACTAATCAGTTCACACACTGTTGCAAAAAACACCACCCTAGGCCCTATGTCAGATGCACAAATAGTCTGCAGGTCCAGTCACGTTCAGAAGAGCCAGTTGGGTTCACAAATCAGTGGTTTATTGAATGCAGCCTATATGTTTCTTTGAGACTGCCATTGGTGACAAATGCAACTACTGCAGAATATACAGCATTAACAACATGACTGCAATCACAAGTAGAACTTCTTGGGTCAATACTCAGCATAACTGATGACCCAAGACTAAGAACAGGCATCCTTTCTGCGGAGGGTGAGAAAAACAAGCCTGCCAATCTGTCTCTTAAAATTTTGTGTCAAATTCTCATCCCCAGCTGAGGTACAAAATTGAGGTACATTTTATACTTCATACTTTGCACTATTGTGCAAAGTGCTGTCAGTGGGACTGTGGTCAAACCTTCCGTTCCGTGTAGCTGAATCGTATGGAATATTTCCTGGTAGGAGGTGCACAAAACATTCGGTTTGTGCAAAACATTTCTGGGTGACAAGTAAAGCGCAGCCACGTGGTTTCTACCCCCTGTTCCTGTTCCTCCCCACGGCTGTGGCAATGCAAACCACAGGACAGGACTCCTCCTGGGGGCCGTACGTGCTCCGATCGCCGTGGGCCCTGCCGTGACACACCGAGCTTCGCCTTCTCTTCACTGCTGTGTGCTTCCAACACACACAGGAGAGGTGCACAGCTGGTGGGTGTACTCCGTATTCTGCCTTACAGAAACAGTCTTAAAACTTCTTGAAACATAACCACATTGTTTTTTTCTCTCAGATTACCATATCACTTTAGAACAAACTTTTAACTGAAAACAAACTGACCTTTTACTATTTTTCCACAAACCGCAGTTTGGGAACAACTAAAGTGAAGACAGCTTTGAAAAAAAAAAAGGAACATGAAGAATCTATTGAGTGGGACTTTAATTTGCTTCACTAAGTAAATTTAGCTCACAAATCTGCATATATTTTCTGCTTTTTTTTCACTCCTAAAAATTTTGGGTTTTTGCCAAACGATACATGCATGAACCATACATACAAATCATAAAAAAATACACCTACTGCAAAGAGATTTTAACAAAAATATTTTCTTTCATTCAATTAAGATCAAAGAGTTTTTTTAATCTGTGAATAGGAACCTAAACACAGTTTTTAGTAATGTGTGTTGGTACACACAGAAGCACACTGTTTACTGTTATTTCCACAGGACGTTTTCCTTGAAAATTCATATATGATCTTGAATCCAGGTTTAGAAGTGCTTTATTATGAAGATATTTTTAAATGCAACACAGATTCAAAATACTGAAAATCAAATTGCTGTGAAATCAGTATTATAAAATGGCAATGAAGAAGGAAATATTTCAATTAACATGCATCCCCACTTAACTACAATAATTTTATTGAGAAAAGCTATAATAATAAATACTTTGTACCTGCATTCTACTTCTATCCATTTCTCTGGATTTTTACATGCTCTCTTTTACAATTGTATGCCTATCACTAATCATCTGTATTTCTTATCCTGCTGAAGTTGAAGGATGGGTGTCAGAAAAAATAATTGGAGAGAAAAGACAAGACAATGAAACCCTAACGTCTTTTGCTAATGAAGGTCTTTTTAAATTAACAAACAAACAAACAAACAAACAAACAAACCCTCACCAAAACTCTCAGAATTCTACATTCCTGATGTAAAGAAATTGGATTCAAAAAGAAGTGTGAATGATAAAGGTACATTTAGGCGTGCAGGGTTGACTGTTGCAATCAAGATAAGCTAGGAGAACTATCTGTATATAGGTGACAAAATAACTCCCATCCATTTGGCATGCAAATTTCATCCTTAGGCAACAGGTTTGGGAGCTAACATGGTACTACAGCAGCATATTAAAGAACTTGTCCCAGCTCAGCTAACAGACATATTTAAATTTAGGCTCTTTAAAAATAAAAAATAATTAAAAGATCCCAAGACATGGATGATTGTGGTTTTTATCTCAGTTATTACTAGTATAATTTCCTATTGGAAAAGTATTTTCCATATGCCAAGTGGGAGTCAGCAACTACTTTGCTACCCTCAGGTACTTAATTTAGAATCCTGCTTTATCACTGTTCACAATCATTTTATTATCTAACAAAAGACCTAATATTTTGGGGGCAAGGAGGTGGAGAAAACAATTGTTCTGTGTTCTTCTTCCTTTGAGATGTGAACAGGGAAATTTACATCCTGAAAAATACATGGATTTTCCTCTTGAGAGTGGGGAGGCAAAACACAAGTGTTTCTTTGCAAATTACCATACTAATCACTTGTGGGAAGAAAGCTAGAATCTTTCCCTCTGGAAATGGATTGGGAGTGGTCTTGAAGGTAGGGAGAAGGAACATTTTGACTCATGCTCCAAAACTCCTGCTCAGAAGAGTCAGTCCTGTGAGGTAAGACAGGTTTTGGATTGGCCCTGTGCCTCTGCTAGTGCAGAAGGGACCATACCTGCTATGGGCTGATCCCCTTTGCCTGGGAGTGAGAGTCTTTGGGAAAGAACTGAGACAATCCCAGCACCTCTCAGCAGCCCTTCAGGAGTGTTTCAGCAGTATGGACTCCTCACCATCTCAACCTCTAAGCTACGATTTAAGAGACTTGATAAGCATATCACTTCAGCCACTTACCAGAAGTGAATGAAGGTTAGAATTTAACCTCACATTCTGTTCTTTGAACGGGTACAGACACTTTGCAGTCATTTGTTCTCATTATCCTGGAAGAATCTATGCCCCAAAAGGCCTTTTTTACCAACAGATTCTAAAACCATCTTTTGAGTAACTCTCTGAAATACAAGCAAAGATGATCAGCTGTGCTTTTAAAGAATTTACTCAGTTCTATTAGAAACTGACTCTTCAGATGAACAGTTTTCTTTTCCTGATAAAATGAAATAGCTTCTCCTAGAAATGCAGTACCTTTACTTTGATATTTTCAGTCAGCTTTCCCAGTATTCTCTACTGTGTGATACAGATAAAATTTTCATTCTTCATATTTGTCCAGTACCTTTTTTCATATCCTATACAAGGTACATAAACAGGTGAAGCAATACAGTAACTAGTAGAGAAAATTTTAAACTAATTCCTTCTCAAAACAGAATACAGTTATAAATGCTATGGGCAAAAAGTGGTAAAAATGTAATTGGTTTAAAATTCAGTAACAATATCAACAAAAAATTTATAATAATTAAAACTAGCAACTAAAGACCAGTAACATGAAAGATCGTATGCTAATTTCAATTATACTTTTTTTTTAATTATACTATTTAAATTATGTTGCTTTTACTTGGCTTTGCCCTAACAAATAATTCAGCTATCTAAAGTATTGAAAATACTTTTTCTGTCTTGTAACAGCTCACTTTCCATGCAACATGTCCTCAAAAACTTTTCATTTCTGTGCTTTCAAATACCATTTTTGGACAATGATTTGAAGGATGACATTAGTTAGAAGACACTTATTTTGTGGAATAGCATGTTCCAAATATTCAAATAGTCAAGCATCTAACTCACTACACTTCCAGCACAGGTTATTAACTATTTACACAGAAGTTTTCACAGTGTGACTAAATGGCACTGCCAGGAAAAAAGCTAATGATGGTGGTAAGTGGAGTTTTCATCCAGCTGGCACACAGTCACCAATGGGGTTCCCCAGGGCTCAGTACTAGGGCCAGTCCTGATTAATTTCTTTACCAATAATCTGGATGAAGGAATCAAGGGGCACCCTCAATCCTTTTGCAGACAACAAGCTGGGCAGGAGCTTTGATCCAACAGAGGGTAGGAAGGCTCAGCAGAGGGATCTGGAAAGGCTGGACTGATGGGACAAGGCCAAGTGTATCAGGTTCAACAAGGAAAAGTGCTGAGTCCTGCCCTTTTATCACAACAAGTCCACCCATTGCATTGAAATCAATGGACTACTGGCTTTTCACATTTATTTGAACTATTTCCTTACTTTTTATTTAAATCATCCTTCCGGAGTTTTACTTTTAAATTATTAATTTAATTAAAAGGCATTTTTAAAATTACCCTTTTAAAAATATGTTTAAGAAGGAAGGAAACAAATTTTATAAAGAGGCAGATTCCAATCTATGTGACTCATTGCCATTCAACTGACAATTTACTCCAAAAACTCCTTTTATCACTCCGAGAGAAATTCAGACTTAGCAGCCATTCCTATCTTAAGGCTTAGATGCCAGAAAGCACATAAGTCAGCTGGAATGCTCATGTGCTGCAATTCTACAATTACTTCAGTACTAAACTAAAATTCTGAATTTAATGAAACTAAAATTCTGAATTTAATGGTAAAATCAGTGGAAAGTTTCCACTGATGTTAAAATACACTGGTTCTATGGTTCACATTCTGTTGAAGGACTCAGTTCAGTTTCCAGCTGTTTGCTGCCAAATATGTGCTTATTTCTCTTTGCAAATGCTACCACTTTTTCCTAGGTGGTTTCACCTGTTAGAGCAAAAGGCTGGGTCAAAACCACATCTCTAATAGATGCTTCAAGAACCTTGCAACTTTCTGTTGGATTTTTTGATTTACACCACCTCGTGTTTTTCTCTGTAAAACAATGGTTGATCATATGATCAAAAATAAACTTGTTTTAATTATGGGGAGAATCTACTTCTTCAAATAATACAAATGCCTCAAAAATAAACATATTTCAACAGTCTAACGTGTAATTCAAATTCTGATATTTAAATTAAATACTCATAATAACTGCAATAATTTCAACATCTTGGATACAATAATTACATGCTGGCAGCTCCACTATGACCATCTAGATAAGCTTCAACATGTAAAGTTGTTATTTTGCACGAACGTTTGCAGGGAAAAGCAGTTATATCTGGAAAGCTACATCTATTCTGTTGTTCTGTAAGAATCCAGGGTTTGATGGGGTTTATGTGCTTAAGACAAGAAAAATAAATTTTATACAGTGCTATAGTATTAATTTTCTAATTAAAAGGTGACAAAGAATTAATAGAATTTCCACAACAGGAATATTACACTATAGACAGAATGTTCCAAGCAATGCAGGAATACACAGAAAAATAATCATTGCTCTAAAAACTGAGAATTTACAAAGCTCTTTGACAGCATTTTATTTTTTTAATGAGGCTACCAAACTTGAAAAGCAGTTAGATTAATTGATTGAGTGTAGGAATTGAACTGGCTGACATCCCAAGCCAGACCAGTGTTTTTGGTGAGGAGTTGCCCCTCGGCCCCAGACCTTGGAGGGCATTTGTTTAAGTTTATAATAGTTCCTAAGAAGGTTGTCAAAGGTTTTAAAACTGTTTATGGTAAAGCTTTATAACCCTCATTTCCCATTGGTTGCCTCTATTCCCAGTTATATCATCCCTTTTCTCCTCCCAGTTCTGGAAAGTTCTTGTAGCCTTGTACCCCCACTGGTTTATGTTCACCACATTGTTCCACCCCATCCCACCTTATTGGCCCCTGCCCCATATTCCTCCTCCCTTGCACCACTTTTCCCTTTACCCATTGGATTCTCACCCTGGACCCACCTCTCATCATCCCTTATAAATACCCTGGATTTTCCCTCAGCCTTGTCTTCTACCCTTAGCTCTTACAGTGTGTGCCCGTGTTTTGGGCCTCGTCCCACATTTTCTTTTATGGTTATTAAAGGATTTAGTTCCAGAGTGGTGGTGTGGACCCGTTCCTCATTTTGCCACCTTAGCCCTGATATCAGGGGACCCTTAGAGATTGGTCAGGGAGACTGCCCTCGAGTCTTGCGCCTTAAGTATTAAAAAAAACCCCGACAATTGAGATCAAAATATTTTAGCCTTAGTTTATTTTGATCTGTGTAATACAATTAGGGTATTGATGAAAATGTGTATTTCTTTAAAACCTAAGAACTTAGTTCACTTCTTTAACTTCGAAGAACTATGTTTTCTGCAGGAATTTGCATTAGCCTGATTGTTACTTCTATGCAAAAATGATGACATCACAGGAATCTGAGCAAAGTAGTTTTTTGCCTGGATATGTTTTTGTGCCATTTTGTAAATAAATGGAGCTTCATAAGTCTGAAAAGAAAAATAAATTCAAATTCCATAAATACAATTAAAATATCTAAAAATATGTGGTGCTTAATATTTTAGACATTATAAACATTTGGACATCTTTTAGACATTATAAATAGTGACCCTTTAATAAACTATGGCAGATCATTTATTTGTATATATATTTAATATTTTGTAGTTGTACAGTACTATCTTATAGCCCCAGTAATGAAAATTTCTCCTTGCAAAGTATCAGTCATGTTTTAAAACCAGAGTAACTTTTTTTATCCATTCATGAAAAAACTTATTTGTTTCTTTTTTTCAGGTGAGAACATTTGTACTTGTATTGGAAATTTAAATAAGGCAACACTTAGATAGCAACATTTGCCAGGTGAAGACTGGAGGGGCATTCCTTAATAAGAATCAGAGTCGTTATTTTCAACTAATCATGACAGCAAGTATTTTGCAGCATTTCAGTCAGCACTTGCATGCAGTGGTGACATTATCCCAAATTCCTAGTTATTAGTAGTAGTTTGGATGATGGAATAAATAAGCAGAATATTTAATTAAAAAAACCTTTTGCTATTGCTGTAGTCATCACTGTGAATAATCGCTATTAAATAAAATCACTATGAATAATTACTATTAAATAAATGGCTTAAGAGGACTTTTCTGTTTCAGTGAATGAAAAACAAGGATTCAACTTACTACATTTCACCTTTGCCTCATTTGCCTTATTTCACACTCTTTTCATTTTTTTTTTTTAAGAAGAAGGAAGTTGAATACTCATTACAACTGATTCACGTCTATATTTGTTGCAAGAGCTAAAGGAAATACATCATGGTTTTTATGTAGGCTTGTGCAGCTTACCTGTTCTGACCTAACTCCCCAGTCCACTGAAACCCGGGACCTAATCAAGTTAATGGCATTTTTTTAGTATGACATCTAAAATCATGGCATCAAACCACAGAACTGCTCAATCAGGATCTTTGCCTGCTGCAATGCTGGTAACAGAAACTTATGGATGCTGAGGAGCATCAGTAGATTCAGATTGTCTGAATAACTTTCTTGACTCACAGTGAGAAGAGTCAATGAGGGGATTTCCAGCTTGAAACCTATGTTACGTTCTAAAGCTAAAGCTCACATAAATGTGTCTGCTTGAAGACACAAGCTGGGTATTCACACACAAAATATAATGGATGACAAAATTCCTTTTGCCTTTCAAATTCCCTGATATATTTCATCCATAAAGCAAAACTTTAAAGAGAGCAATTAAATTGCTCTGTTTGCTCTTAAGACTTCCAAAAAGAAGAGCAATATTTAACAGCTGAAGCTGCATTTCTGATGCACCTATATTGTGTTAAGAACTGAATTAAGAACACCCTGAACAAAAGAACACTAGGCAGCAATCACTGCAGATCACTACTTACTGAAAGGCTCACTGAAAGGCTTAATAATCCATTATTAAGTAGAGGACAAACATAGCTCACAGGATTCTCCTGTGCCTTACAAAACCAAATACTCTTAATATATGATGTTCAGTAGAGAGGTATATCATAGACTAGCATGTTTGGATATGGAATTTGGGAGGATTGCTGTAAAAAAACAGTTTTTATTATGAGTTTAACACAGTCCTAAGTGGTTTTAATTCAGAAGCGAAATCATGCTTCCATTGCTTAAATGCCAACTATTAGGTTACATTGTAAGGGATACTCAGCTGATATCTATGTAAGAAAGTAGTGACAAATCTTATGACAAATGTTTAAGTTATAGAAAAGGAACCATTCTTCTATTTGATGAGAAATTTAGAAGATAAGAAACAAATGAGGCCAGAGCATGTGCAAGAGCACAAGCACACAATTGTCACAGTATTTATGTTTAGTCTTTAGTATGCTTTTCATCCAGGCTAGCTCTTGTCTGATCCGACCTGAAAGAAGAGCACATGCATTGCACTGCTCTCAGCAGGCAGCATGGATAAGGCCACTCAGCTTCTTGCATTTCAGGAGGAAGAACTGGGGCAAGACAGGGTTCAGGTACATGGAATGAGCTGTACTCGTCAGATGCCTTTTGGATTAGTGTCCATTTTGTTCAATAGTCCAGATGCAATCATTTAAATACTCACAATGAGCCAATTTAAACACGGATGAGTGTTATGACTAAATTTGGCCCAACATAATTAGTCACAGGATTCTATTAAAACATAACACAAATAATGTAAAAAATAAAGTCCATTGAAATTTACCTTCTGAAGGTCACACAGCTTAAGATGTGCATCTGCCTCTTCTCTAGTGAGGAGAATAGTGTTCCATGGAGACCACTCATGCTGCTTATCCCATCTAACCATAACCAGATCATACAGGTCACTGGAGGCACTGAGAGCCGACTGGCAGCTCCATATGTTCTCAATCAGGTACTGCATATCTGGAAGCTGAAATGAAAAACAGGGTTAAAAAGGAAGAAGCACATTTCATTCTATAAGTCTTGCACCCATGTAAAAACCCAAATAAAGCTTTGGGTAAAAAAATAAAATTCTATGCACATGCTATATGATCACTCATTTAAAAAGCATCTTGACATACATATATACTTTTTGCATAGTTGTTGGAACATCTGCAACATTCTTTGACCTGTCATCTAGAATTCTTTTTATTGTATAAATTGCAAACCACCTTTAGAAATACACCTATGCTTAAAGAGCTTAAGGGCTGTTTCTTTATGGTGTGGAACATCACATATCACAGGAAGAAGCTGTAGCTTTTAGCCCATTTCTCAACCTGTCAACAACATACACAAAATAAAGGACATATAGTCAAAGCCAGTGCTTACTACGAGTAGCAATGCTCTTTCCAACAGTACCTGAACTAAGAAAACAATTTTACTATCATCCTGATAATCAACTTCAGACTTTCTGAGATCTTCTAGTATAAGTCTGTACTTCAAATATGCTTCTCGCTGCCGAGCCTCATTATCAAGCCGATAACAGGAGCGACATCTGCCAATGGTGCGGGAATTTGCAGGAATGGGAAACTCAGTAGATGCTAAATAACTTTCACAGCTATGACAGAAGTAAAATTTTTTATAAAGCTTTAGGGGATCTTGTGGAACCTAAAAATAATAATAAAAAAGTTAGTTTACTACAGGGTATCTTTGTATTACTTGGATGTCACTCTAACACTGTCAGGATACCTTTTGCATATCTTCATACAAGTATTTTAATATGTAAAAGCTGGAAGTATTTATTTTAAAATACCCAATAAAGTGCTGTGATTTTTCTTTGATAGGATACCAAGAGTAACTGCATTTTCTTAGTGCATTTGCTAAAATCAGTTATATAAATCAACTAATTCACTTTTAAGCTATAAGAAGATACTAAACATTATGTTCTAGTGCTCTTCCTGGTGCTTTTATGTATGCAGATTGTCAGCTATTCTGGAAAGATGACAACACTGAGAAAACAGAAACTAAATTCTCCACATTTGATTTTTCATGCAGAATCTGCCCTTTATGGTGAAGATAAAACCTTGAGATTATGGGCATATTACTATTTTGGCATAGGAATACTACATCATTGGACCCACATGTCCAGAAACATCACAGGGGAAGAAAATAGACTAAACTCCTCATCTCCATATTCCTTCATAGGTTCTGGAAAGAATGTAATGTAGTCTGTGCAGAGGGACCAATCTGTAACTGGATAGTCTAAGTAGTCTGATAATCTTCAGTCCCTGCTATGGTACATCTACTAATAAACCTAGTGCAAAATTAATTGTGAGTTGGTTCTAAATCTAACATCTGCATCTAAATCTGACAGATTCTCTACTCTGGAGGTAACACT
Source organism: Cinclus cinclus (assembly GCF_963662255.1). Lineage (NCBI taxonomy): Eukaryota > Metazoa > Chordata > Aves > Passeriformes > Cinclidae > Cinclus > Cinclus cinclus. The sequence continues at coordinate 32,447,673 of NC_085049.1, read as the reverse complement.
GACCACTGTAGGAGCAATACTCTTCTGACAGATGCAAAACAGACATTGCTACTTAGAGCAGCAACATATGATAATGAATCATATTTTTATTTGTAATCTGTAATCAGAAAAGAAAAACACTCACACAAAACTAACATCTTCTTGCACACAGCAGCAACTGATTCTACAACAGAAGGCCAGAATAGTTTTTTCTTAGGTGCAAGCTCATTGGATATGGGCAATGTTCTTCCTTTCTGGATGCATAGCATGCTGCCTCTTGACTAGTAGAAAAATCACCATTTCCTCTGTCAGTATATTGGCACCACTTTACTATTACACTATTACATTTTACTGATACCATTCCATAAGACCTACCATTTACAGCTTTCATATTTTTTACTTCAGCCACAAGAGTTCCTGGGCTCTCTCAGTGCTGCCAGCCACTTGTCAGGTACTTATAACCATGTCTATGTCCCATGCTTCCTAATAGGACTATATAAATTTATTTGTGTGAAACCTATGTATTTGCTACATTTTACTCTCTGAGGAACTCCACCACCAATTCTACAGCAAAATGTAAAATAAAAAAGCTTTCAATGTTTTCCATCCACCTTCTCTTTAATTCAATGGCCACTATGTCAGGCTGCAAAATAAGAATACCTTAAGTAACCCAGCAACTTCAGGGTTAAACTCTGGAATTTTGATATACTGAAGAAATAATGTACAAATTCTTTTCCTCAGTCCTTCCAAGTTGCATTCTTTCACCTCTCTTGACATAAGATCAATTTCCCTGTCAATTAATGCCACTATTTCCTGTGTTAATTTACACTGATGCTCCTGAAAAGGAAAAAAAAAAAAAAAAAAGAGAGGGAGAAAAAGGAAAATAAACTGTACAACAATAAAGAAGCAAACAAAATCATTCAATGAGACATGAAAGCAAACTATGAATTCTATGCCCATTACCATTCATACCTCTGTATGTTCATATAAGAACAAGTTCACAGAACTCATTAGCATCACAGGGAAAAATCTCTAATGAAACAACTGTAGAACTACAAAAGTGGGAATGCTTACAGATTCTGTTTTAAAGGGCCTGTATATGTATACCAAAGCTGTGAGGAACTGTAAGCCTGGAAGCACTAAAAGATGCTTAGCAAAGGTCCTCAACAAGCAAAATTTTTAGTTTTCAAAAGCCCAAAGAAATATTTCCTTAAGAAGCTTCCTTTGGCTATGAGATTGGAGGTGTAACATGGACGGGTTTAAAAAAAATGCCACAAGAAATCCCAAAAAATCCACCACACAAAAGGCATGGAGGACTTTGACAGCACACCTGGAAATTATTCACTTCAATATTTCAAATGCTTGGCAGGAGATTCACCAGAGAGAGAGACATAAGAGGTGAATGAGTTCAGTGATTTTTCAGGTAAAAGAGAGTGCTAATTTACAGAAATTCACTTGTTCACTACAGCAATATTGACTTGTATTAAGATGGCCAAAAGTTCATAAACCAGAAGTGCTCTCAATGCCATAGTGACTTTAAATCAAATGCTGGCACTACTAAAACAAACAGCAAAATGCTTGTTTGTTTTAATAAGACCAGGAAGCAGCATTCTATTCCAGGCAGATGTCAAGAGTACCATCCTGAGAGGACCTTGAAACTCATACTTTTTGTACATGAGTAAATAAATAAAACTAATACAAAAGACTAAAAAAAATGCAACCAGCTTCTACTTAATTGGGAACACTACCAGCAACAGTGGGGGTGGGGAGTGAGGGGCAAAGAGAAGAAGAAACATCAGTATTTGCTACCCATAAAACTGGTAATCCAAACAAATAGATATTTCAAAGAACTGACAAAAAATAAATTGTAATCACCACATACTTCCCTGCCACATTTCTCAAGATTAAGCAGTAAACTAAACTTTGTACTGAAATTGTATTATGTATTAATATATAAAGCAGTATAAAACCATGAGGCTAAAATTCTAACCCAACCTGAAGACAAATATGCACATGATAAAGTGAAATATGAATTTAGGGTATATCTGGAATGTAAATTACACTCACACACCAGGTAGCACATGAGGCTCCCTAGCTGCCAGCTCACCATCATGGTGCTTGTCCAGTAGCAGCAACATTGCTTATGTGCCAACATAATTCAGTGGCAGCATCTTTGGAAAGTACAGCTTCAAGCTAAACATAAATACAAAACTAAATCTTACCTTCACTGTACATTTGACAGTTAACAGCACAGATGTTCTCTCATCTTTTGGGATGTCCTTTGTGGTAATGCTGTGGTAGATTCCAAGTAGTTCTTTGCCTCTGAGTGTGCTCTGTGTATCCATTTCAGTGATTTTTCCATCAAATGCTTTCCACCTCCTAGGTTGTGCACACTTCAGAAACAATTTGTAGAACTCTGAGCTATTAAAATCTGACCACCAGCTGAACAATTGCACTATGTTACATCAAGTTTCATCAGAGCAAATAAGGACTTAAGGTTAATGCCTCACTAATGCAAAAGGCTAATTCTATTGTCGATATTGATACAGCACCTCTTCCACCAAGGCAAACATTCAATTGCATATTTTATTTAAAGCTGCAGGTCATAACAATTTTGACTTACAGGATATTAAAAGCAAATAATATTCTTCTACAAGGATATGGTCTACTTCTTTAAAGTGAATTTACTGACAGTAGTTTTAGAATACATTTGCTCTGTATTTCACTTTGCAGTCATAAATCCCTTCAAACTATCAGTAAAAATCAGTAGGTCTGTTGACTATGTAAAGACAGCAAATTTAGGACCTTAAAGTCTACTGCAATAAAAAAATATCTCCAGGAAACTGTTCTATTTATACTAGTTGCAGAAGGAATACACTTTGTTAGAGGTAAGGCAAGGTATGTGGTTACAGTTTATCAGACACTTCACCCAGCTTCTTGTTTGCTAACTTAACCACATGCCACATGCCTTATGCTTCAATTATCTCTTTGCACATCTTCAACTTTTACAGACAGTAGGAAGTTACATGATGTCACCTGCCCTACTAGGTCTGAAAAGTACAACCATTTTCTTCTTTGCAGAAGACTGGTTTTGCTTGCAAATCACACTGTTACATAAGGAGACAGGTATCCAATTCCAACAGAAGAAGAGTTTTCAAAAGCCTCTCCCCATCATTACATAACTCCATTTCCTTTTCTTAATGGGGAGAGGTATTTGAAACCTCTTTCTGTGTATTAATTATTCTCTTTCACTATATTTGGAATTTAAGGGTCACTAACACTCAAAAGCTTCACCTTGCAGTCTCACTGTGACCTAACAACAACAACACTTCATGTAGCACTCACATGCCTAGTAGTTTTCTGGACGTGACCCCAGCCTTGACACAAACATTATTTTGATGAAATAGACTTGAATTTGTGATAAGGAATAAAAATACCGAGAATATTAGAGAGCTAGAAGACATATGATTATTTATAACCACAGACTTTTCCTAACTTTATAATAAACAGACTAATATAATAACAGACTTTTCCTAACTTTTAAATAAATAAAGTTAGGTAAGAAAAGAAAAACAAAATTTTCAAAAGGATTTAACATCAAATTATTGACATTTAGTTTTATTATCAGTGGGGGTAGAACTCTAATTAAAGGATATATTGCTAACCAGAGGTGACATTTCAGAGCCAAAACTAAGAAATGCAATAACAAAACCAGACATCAGCTAAAAAAAAAACCAAAAAAACCCCAAAAAACAACAACAACAACAAAATAAAACAAAAATACCAACCAAACAAAAAAACAAACAACTCTTAATTACTTGGTGAAATGTTTGAATTTCTGCAAAACTAGATCAAGGCAATTTTTTTCTCTGTCATAAATAGGCAGCATTCTACTGTATCTTCATTTTGTTTCACTATCTCTGTACAATACTAGAAATTGTTTGAAAAAACCCCAAAATGAAACAAAACCTCCCCCCACACACTTTACAAACAATAAAATTCAGACCAACTTAGAAGGTCTATCATGCTGTCAAACTTTGGTATGTTAGACTGGGCCAAAGCACTGTTTTTCCTCTTCATTTTCCTCTTCAAGGAAATAACTTACAATAATAGAGAAAGGTCATTTGCCTGTGCTAGAAAAAAATCAATGGCCAGAGTAGACCCTACAAAATAATAAAATTAGATTCTTCTAATAATTTGCAAACCCAATGTGTGCAAGCAGTTTTGGTATCCCATTCTGCAAATGATCCTTAATACAGACCAATTGTGTTATCATCATTAATTCTTCAAAACTATATATGTAACTTCTGTATTTTTTTCTTACTACCTTATCATTGCTGGATATTACATAAAAATATGTTAAAATGTGAAGAAAAAATGCAGCATTTTATAGAAAAAAGGAGAGAATCTCAAGTTCTCTGATTTCAGGACTATTTCTCTGTACTCCAGACTGACATGAGAAAAACTACAACTTAGATCTTCTGCCAGCTTTCTCTTGTCTTTTGGTCTGCTGGCAGTGCTGTGGAATTTACAATAATCCTGTTATCTGTATTACTTCAGAAAGCAAGGCTACTGCAACTACACTCTGCCACCAATGCATAAAAGCAGAAAAAGCACCTATGAAACACACCACCACAGACAGAGAGAAAAAGGTAAGTATAATAAAAAAAATCCATAGGATGTCTGCAGAAATAGTACAAAGCATGAATGGTATGACCTGAGTGACAATTAATAATTACACAAATTTCTTTAAGTAAATATGATTGCTGTATAAAAGCTTAATCGTGTACTTCCTCTCCAAAGTGTAAATGCTGAAGAAGAATGAGCTCAGCATAAAGAATCCCCTAGAACATAATGCACACACAACCAGTAGCAACCTTCATAAGAGCACACATGCCTGTGGAGGTACATGCTTAAAGCAGCAAAGAAGGGAACAAAGGTTTCCATGGAGAAGCAAGTTTCATACCACACTGGCTATTGCAGCTTGCAGTCTTCAGATGTGAAAGATGTTATTCCAGCTCTAACTGGCAAGTTTCCAGGTCGACATTACCAGCTCAAAGTTCAAGAAAAAACTTAATAATCCCTTATCAAGCACTCAAAAGTAAAATTCATATTGTAATTTAAAGTGCTTAAATTGCACTGTTGCAGTCATAGCAAACCATCCATCTAATTTTGAGATTTACAAAATCATATTTATTTTATCTTTTTAAAAAATGCAGAAATTGTTACTTTTTCCTCCCTCTGAGTTAGAGCTATCTATGCCAACAGTTTAGAAGAGCACCCAAAATCCTACAGCTGACATGATAAAAAAGCATTAAAAGTTTCACTAGTTCAGAAGCTCGATAGATTTTAAAACTAAAAAAAATACAGACTCTTTCATGAAAAACATTATTTATACATATAAATAGGATTAAATAAATTCTTAGTAACTGCTTCAGGAAAAACTGTTCACTGTTTGGAAAGAAAAATTATCTGTTGTCTCTGATGTGTCTCCTGATTCTCCAAACATCAATTGTCACTGAGAGTTCTTGTGCTGAAGAACATTTTGTTTCTGATTCTAGATGTAAAAAAACTGTACAGCTTGTCAGAAGATGTGCTGGAAGTAATCTGTACAGGGTAGGACACTGAAAATCTGTCCTTATGGGAAAAGTAACAACAGTCAGTTCAGAGAGAAATGTATTTGCTTTGACTGTTCCGGGCTTCTTTTTCTTAGAAGGTGACAGAACAGACTGTAAGTAGTAGAAGCAAATATTAAACAGAAATGTTTCAAGGCTCTGAAAATATTCCTAATTATTTGGTTTTCTGGGGATTTTTCATTCTTGAAGCAATAAGACGGAAAACAATCACACCACAGCATTAAATGTGGTAACAGTTCCACCAGCATTTCAGATAAGCAACTTGTTCATAATCAGAAATGTAACAGATTTTATCAAATCATATTTAGAGTATGGTTCCCCTGCATCAGTAATGAAAAGAATGAAAAAAAGTCTATTTTGGACAAAACTGCCATTTTTACTTTTGATCACTAAACAGTCAAAATTTAAAAATAACAATAAAAAATTTAGATAGTTAAAGAGCATTTCTGTTGCAGTATTTCTTTTCATTATCATGTCATATACATTGAAAACAGCCAGAAAATAAACTACTACTTTTTTCCAATCACTGGATGTCTACCCAAAAGGACGTTTTTTGTACTTTACATTAAGATACCATTGAACTTAATGCCATTTTTAATCATCTTTGTGAATGCAGGCATTTTATTTTTTTTTTAATAAAGACTGGAAGAACACTTACCTTAAATATCATCCCCAAGTTTATACAAGAATGAAATCTCAAGTTAAAGTTCTAATGAAATTAAATTTAGTGATTTAGTAACTGAGTTCAACATCATATTCAAACTCTTCTTTATACAGTAAAACAGAATAATTGCTTTCTTTAAAGACAGACATATGAGGACCAGAGGCCTATGCTCCTTTGGGAAATTCATGACAAATTTACTTCCTGAAGGATAATAAGTTTATATTATTATAATTAATTACATTTATTGTTTATGTTTTTTTATAGTTAACAGATTTAATGATGCACTGTTCAACCTCCAATCGGTCTGATAGCTATGAAATTCTAAGCTTGGCATAAGAAATCTACTGAATTGTATTGATATGAACAACCACATAATTTACATTAGCATTCACATGATTAACTGTTTAAAACTACAAAAGGTACCTTTTGTACTTTGCAGGTGTCTTTTCTGTTCCTATACTTTGGCATTGTTTATGATCAGCCTGATTACTGACCTTATGCAGAAGGCGCAGTATTGATTTTTGTTGATTCTCCAGACTGGCATCTAGTTTGTGCATCCCAATGCAAGCAATGAGCTGTGTCTCTTCTTCCAGAAGTGCACAAAGAGCTGCCTTTCTTTCAGCTCCAGTAAGAGTTCTGTTAATTCGCTTAGTCTCCTCCTGCATCCATACTGCAGATACAAATATTTGGGGTATTTTTTACAAGATACTTACCAGCAAAACTTCTGCTTTCATATTTAAGAAACAACATAATTGACTTTTCTTTCAATATTCACTAAGAGCCAGTTTCCATTTTTGGGAATTGATGGCTATGGCTATTTTCAACACGTGCAAGAATGCCTACAAATTAATGTAAATTATACAGATGTTCTGTGAGAGTATGAGTGTGTTTATCAGTTCCAGACTGCCAATTTGTACTCCAAACTAAAGGATGAGTAGAGGGAAAAGAATCTCTTTGTGAAAAAAAGAATTTAGCGCCTGTAGAAATATATGATGAAATGGCTGCATTACTGTGGTACCACTAGCACTTAGTGCTGAGAATATTACTGCTTTTCCCTGCATTAATGAGTAAAATCTACAGTAGCTTGAAGTCCTCCAAAACTGAGATAAAACTTGACTGACAGTCACATTTAGCACTCCAGGTCTTATACTGGATATTGCAGTGGCATCACCTTTTGCCATCCAAGGCAGATGAATACACATTAATAACTCAACAGTCATTGCTTTAGTCTCCCTTTCCCCTTCTACAACATAACCCTCCAAGTGGGTGAAAGTGGCACAGGAGAAGCCACAGGATGGTCATGATAGCAGCACATGGATCAGTACATTCTGTGTAAGAATCTCACCCCCTGACACTTACACTGCTGATACGATATGCAGGCTACGTGACTTTAGAGAAATCTGCTTGTAAAATCAGCCTGTGTTTACTGCCTTTGCATATCCTGTAACAATTTCTGGCTTCTCTGAAGAGTCTGATACAATTCAAATACCTCTGGAGTTTTGTAGGGAATTTTATAAGATCCAAAACTTCAACATTCCTGAATAATACCTCCAAGTGTTGTTATCATCCCAGAACAGTCATTCAAAAGCAAAACCCAGCATAAAAGAAAACCATCCAATATGTGATGCACTGAAAAAGCCTGTAACATCTGGATCAGGTAAGATTAGAGGCAGGAGGAGGGAAAGGAGAAAGGCTTGTTGTCTGCCTGTGGCTTCTTATCTATGGTACCTTATGTTTTCCATTTTTAAATATTTCAATTCGTTTCCTTAAGGCCCTCCAAGCTGTAATATGACAGCTGTCTGACAAGTTCTGAGAATCCAAAGATATATATTTTAAATAAAGCCAATTCAGTAAGCAAGAGCATTACATATAATTAATTTACATGAAGTTTTATTATGCCTGAAGGGGGCAGCAATTTCTAAGGTGGAGCTAACAAACACAATAAGCAATTTTATACTTTCAGAAATGAAGAAGCTGTCATTCACCATGGGTACTCACCTCTTGATTCCCCATTTACATGTAACCAAGTTAAAACACTCCTCTTAGATTATCTGTTCTATAGGCAGAGATTTTACTCATTTTACTCATTACAATTTTTATTCTAGTGTTTATAAAGTAAAATAGTTCTTTTCAAATATATACTTTTCAAATAAATAATAAATGCCTATGCAGACTTGCTGAATATATAGATAGATCTCATTTGCACTATTTGTCATTTGTCTACAGGCAAGGTTTGTACCACCAGGAATTGCTTGTACTGGCTGACCCTGTAATAGTAACCCTGTTGTGATTGCAGAAATAACCTTCACAGATTCCCTGGAGGACAATAGTCTCATTCTATTACTGTCACAATGATTTAGCTTGTGCAAACTGTTGGCACTATAAGAATGCAAAATTGTTTCAGATCCAGGTAGGAAAAAAAAAACAACTTCCTTGAATCATTAAGTCTTATTAAAATGAAGAGCATGACTGCAAATCTCCATGTAGAGAAGCAACTAGCCAACACCAGTTAACAAAAACTTAAAAGTGAGATTGATACCAGATCATTATTTTTAACAAAGTATTTTTAAAAGTTTCAAATAGTGGAATTTGTTCTGAAGTGGCACACATCTTTTTCAGGTTGCCTAGATATGAAAATCCTGAACATGCTTGGCTGAAAATTTTATTGTTTGTTAATCCAAAGTCATTAAATTAAGCAACAGACACTTGCATAATCATAAGTTTCAAATCTAAAAATATCATGAAGATCAGTACTCTTCCATAACTTTAACTGAACTTGGTTGTTTCTACTGCAAGTAAGACTTTTCACACTTAAAAAAGAAGGAAAAAAAAGGTGGATCATACATCTGATAGCACACTATACTGGAAGCACTTCAAAGAAAATACTGCAGAAAATCAGATGCCAAATACTAAGACTTCTCATAAGTGGCAAGGAAAAAAGTAGTATTTGAGTGCCTTGGCTTTTGATTACTTAGTGAGATGCACCTTTAAAATGGCTTGACTCTTGGGAAGTGAAAAGCAAACTATCTACAAAGAAAAAGAAGGGGGGGTAGATAACCCCAAAAAAACCACAAATTTCATGAAGATACCATTCCAACAACTGCAAAGTTCAAGACAAGCAATAATTTTTACATTTGTCATGAACAGTGATATTTATAAACCATTTATTCATTCAGACAATGCAATTTGTTCAATGCCACACAAAATATGACAGCATTAAAGGATTAGTGCATAAATTGGCAACTCCTGAATCGTGATCCTAAGCTCTATGAATAACACATGCCACCAAATTCATGCTCAGTTTACCACTGAAGAAAGAGCAAAGATGGTTTAAGGTAGGGTAAGTGGCTTTGCAATGAAGTAGGATAATCCATTAGGTCAGTTCTGCTACAGGGACAACAATATCCAAACTACCAAAGAGCTACACCATAAAGCACTGTAGCCTAGATAACATAAAAGTTGTAACAAAATCACAGTACAAACCTCTGACTTTAAAAGAGGCATGGTACAAAACCAAAATATGTCTTGCAATTTCATTATATGCTGGTACAAGTACACAGCATCTGACTGTTTTTATTTTTCCAAAGGACATACTCTAAGATTTTTGTTCAATTGCACCATTAGATTCTTCTGAGGTTTTATGTCAATTATCTGCAGTATTCACATTATCTTTCTGGAAAAATTAAGAGGTGCTCGTGTTTATTAGACATCATTTATTCCAAGAACAGGAAATGTACAACTTTCAGAATGTCCTACAGAACTCCAAAGAGATTTTTAAAATTTTTACAACAGTTTTGTGAAACATGGAATGAACTAGAAAGGAGAAAAAACATCAGTAGAGGACAACTAAAACAAAAGGAATAACTTCTGTCATATGTTGCAGAATTATGTACAAAAATTTAATCCATTACAGAAAAGTCCATAGCAAATAATAAATTATGGATCTTAATACTGATTTCTTCACAGAATTGTTTTCAGCATCTTAAATGTAGAGTGATAGATAAAAGTAATTCCGATCTGAAAGAACCCTTTTTGTTCTCCTAGCTGACCTTAACTTTAGACATAAATAAATAATATTAATAAAACTGCCAAATAGCACTATTCTACAAGCCAGTTATATCTGAAAAAAGTGTACTGGTTTTGGCTCTGATAGTGTTAATTATTAGTCATAGTAGCTTGTAAGGTGCTGGATGCTGATAACAGGAATGTTTAGTTACTGCTGAGCAGTGCTTGCAGACCATCATGGCTTTCTTTCTGTTTCTAGTAATACATGAAAGTAAAATAATTATTTTCAAATGATACTAATTCCACAGTTTCTGCAAAGCAGAAAAACATCATGGAAGTATCTATAAGAACATGCAAAATCCCTACGTTTGTTTTAAACAAACTGTACTATTTCGTTGCTTTAAGGATACCTCTTTTAGAAAACTTACATTTCAAGTCATGGTACAGTAGCTCAAAGTCTTCTTTTGTTTCAGGGTTCAGTTTTTTCTCATACTCCCTTCTCAATTTTTCTTCTTTCTCCCTTTTTTTCTGTAATTCTTCTTGTGCCTCCCGTGCCAGCCTTAACCTCTTTTGTTCCTTCAGATTTTGCACTAAATTTATAGCATGCCAACGACGGAAATATTTCTGTAACACTATTACCTACATGTGATACAATACCAAAGAACAGTGAATTTAAAACAAAAGAGTATTTTGTAGCATAGTATTTTTTCTTAACTGTTATTTTCTCCAGATCCCTAAGTACATTTCCCAAGATTTTTCTTGTACTGACACTAATTTAAATGTTACAAAATCAGTCATGTATTATTAGTTTAAGCACTAGTATGATTCCTCAGTTTGGTAACTGCAGGAATTTAACCAGTGAGTACAGTGGATTAAATAGGTCCAAATAATCAAATCAAAATATAAACTACATTTAAATGTCCATTTTTGTTTTTCAAATCTCTCCTTAAAATGTCTTTTGCCATGTACTGTTTTTCTTCTTCTCCTTATCTTACTACCAATATACAGAGTGGAAATGTAGACACATTTGCAACATTTCTTTTAAGTTTCTAGTTACAAAAATCAACACATAGACACAAAATCAACTGCATTGTATTTGTGAACAAATAATGAAAATGAAATTACTAATGCTGTTATGACAGAAATGAAAAAAGAAAATTAAATCACTGACCTTCCCAAGCTGTGGCTATTGAGGACTGTGGAAATGTCTACAACATGTTAAGGGAGCATACTGCACAAGCCTCACCTTCTGCTGGCTGAGTTAGCACTTGCACAAGCAGGTTAGTCAGATCAACACCATGAGATACCCAGCATCGCTCAGCATTGAAAGCTATCAAGCACAAAGTCATACTAATACACTGTCTCTGGGAATATCCTAATCTAAAACTTCTCTTGAATAGGTCTTCAAACAGTATTTCAATATGGACCTATACTGCACTGTGCAAATTGATTAACATGAACCAGCACCAAGCTGACATCTCTCTATTGTGTACTGTAAATTCCTTATGGATGCATTACAGATTTCAGTAACTGTCACTAAAGTCCATAGTAAAACATATTCGTACTCCTGAGGGAATTGCCCCCTACTTGGGTTCCACTTTTACAAGCTGCTTATTGCCATCAGCTAAAGCTGACCAATTTAAGAAACTCTTACAAGAAATCTTCTACCCAGAAAATTTCAAACATCTTGCCAACCATGTCAGTACAATTACCAATACATTTATTCTCCTTAGATACTTGGGGAATCAACTGTTTCTTCGTGCAGTTGGATTCAGACTATTTTCAGCAATCAAATTAATAACTAGAGCATTTACAATGCAGTGCCTCACCTTACACAATTTAGGGCATACTTGAGTTGGATGTACAGTCATGGAATACAGAGTTTCAAAAAAGCAGTGTGGAATGCCTAAATGGCATCCTCTGCACAATGAATAGGCTGAATCTGTAATCTGAATTACCTTCATGAGGCAACCCAGTACACCAGGAAACCCCACAGACCCACTGCCTGTGTTTGAACAGCCCATTTCTATGTTAGTGTCAAAGCAGGGAGCTTGAACAGAATCCAAAATGGATCGGTTTGCCCAAGGTAACCTCCTAAATCTGATAAAAAAACCCAACCACCAAACAGACATCACAAAACTCAAAAGCTGAATGCAGATCTCCTAAATCCTAACCCAGTACTCCATCTATTTCAGGCCACATGTTAAGCACGTAGCTTAGGGTCTTCCAAAGAGATCATGAGAATGTTGATGGAACAATCTTGTTTTAATCCTTAAGGCTCTACGTGGAAACTTAACTGTTACTGTAAGATAGAAAACAATAAATTCAGAATTTTTAATATTTAAGAGATTGCAAGATATCAAATGTCACTAAAACCACAGAGCAAACACATGCTTCCCCTATATCTGAATGAAGACAAAAGATGAGCATAAGAAGACATTTGACAGTTCACTTTTAAATTCAGTCTTCGAACACTGAACATTCATTAAATATTCAGATAACATTCACAATATGTTATTTTACAAATAGTTTCAAACAGAGAAGGACTCACTGCTTCAAGTCTACGTTTATGGCATTCTTCTGCTGTAAAATACTTTCCAGGAGTTATTAGTTTGTCAGTCACGTTTGATACATAAAGGCCATTTTTAGTCATCTGTGTCGATGTTGTATTTCTTGTTTGTTGTTGCTTATTTTTTTCCACAGCCGTCTGGGGAAGAAATGCATGTCAGATTAAAAGAAAATACACAGACAATTTTTTCTCTCATTATGTTAAGTGGCAAAATTAGCTATTTGCAATAAAAATCACAAGACTAATGATATTTATCCACTAAATAGTTTCATTTGCACATTTATCTCGGATTTACTTCCTCTTTCCAATCAGAAATAGTGTCAACATTCTATTCCATTTGGCAAAAGCAACATTCTAAAATGACATTAGAAAGCCTTTACCTGTGTTTCCTTACTAAACAACTGAATTCCTTTGTCAGGTAGTTTTTTGGATTTTGTTTGTGATCCTGCATTATGAAATTCCACTCCTGTTGACATGTTCCTAAACCCACCCAGAAAAGGTTTATCATAGGTAGGTCTTTCAATTCTTACATCTACTTCTTGAAATGAGTCCAAACCTGTTAAAATGGAAGCACCAAAATATAAATATTGTTTCTTTCAGTAACACATCTAGATTAGACCACAACTGTATAAGTATAGATAAACGTGCAAAACCAGCATTTACCTCTTTGTACTCTGACAGTTATGACATCAGGCATGTGGTAATTCTGTTGAATGACTTTCCCAGGAAAATGTTTCTGATTCTCAGACTGGACAGTTTCATTAAAATAAGGCCCAGTCTTTCTAAGTGTTTCATTATCCTCAATCATGCTTGCTAAAAATAAAACCAAAATTCATTCCTGAGAAGCTTCTCAAAATAAACAAATAACTTTCAAGTTTACACCAGGATGATTTTATTATAACACTGAAACACAGCATAATCATAGTTTTTTCCACTGGAAAGACAATCTATTTGAAAGCTGAATTTGTATATATCAAATATCATTAGATATTTGTGATATCTAACGTAATACTGTCACCACATAAAGACATTCCTAGCCAGCTACTCAGAATAAGAGTAGATGAATGCAACCCAGCCAAGAGGAAAGTAGTTAGCAAGTCCATACTAGGAACTGTTATTCACTGTGCTCAGGTGCTGAACAGGATATGCTCTGTTCTGCTCTGAAGAACTAAGAAAATGTGGTCCTGTATTGGGAACAGGAACTGACTGAAGACACCCAGAACACTGAAGAGCAGGTGTAGGAAAAGATGGAGCATTTGGGGGACTACAGGAGAAAGACAAGAAAAAAGGTGGCAGGTAAGTTACAGGGGAATCTAAAGAAGGTAAAATAGTAAGGTGATTTCTATAATATTGGCTAAACTGTTAATTTAAATGCACATATAAAATATGCATACCTACTCATACGCATTTCTGGAAACAAGGATCATTCTATAAAATACCATCTAGAAATTACTACTAGAGTTTGAGATGAAGAATACATTTCTTACCTTTGGAGTATGTTTCATATGAGAATTTAAAAAGTTACTGCAGGACCAAATCCCAGCAAGTATGAACAGAATGAGGGTATGTGGAGGTGCAAGAAGCTATAACCAAAAAGAAAAAAAAACCAGTATCTCTTTAAACCATTGATGCCCAACATTTTAGCAACTTCTTTACCTGTCTCTGTCCCATTTGCCATATTCTGCTGGTCCCAGCAGGGTAGACTAGAATAGACTGCTGGTCCCAGCCCTTCTCTGACTGTGCAGTGCCTGCAGGTTCTAGAAGCAGAGGTTCCCCTGCTGGGTCCCCAGCCTCTCCAACTGCTTTCCCCTGTGAGGATACAGGTGATTGCTCCACACCTGACCCTTCTGATGTAACAACTTCAAAGCCATCTGATGCACCTTCCATTTCCTAAAGCATCAGTTGCATGCTTTAAACCTTTCTGCAAGAATAATCGCAGGATCTGTTATAAATTGTGTACTGGCACATTTCTACTACCGAAATTATGAGTAACTTACTGTCCTGAAATGCTTTTCCTGTATCTATTCCCAAAAGGCCTATTGAGAACAGCATGAGATCTTTGCTTCCACCAAACAGAAAGCACTTTTGGCATAATGCTGCAAGGCAGGTAGCCAGCACAGTTCTTTTTACCTCTCTTTTTCAGCCTAAAGAACAAGATGGTCCAAGAGGTCGTCACCCAGAGACAGCACACCATTACGGTTTCCCGAGCTGACACCGAAATGACACGGGCTGGAAGAGCCCTAAGCCCATATTCCTCAACATAAAACCACAACCAGACCCACACGACCCGGGACGCAACTCCCGGCGGGAGCCTGAGGATGCCAAACCGCCCGGGCGGGCGGCGGCCGCTGGCACGGCGCGCACCGGGGCCAGGGTGCGGCGGCCGGCGGCCGCTGGGCGCACGGCGGGACCCCGCAGCCTCCCGCCCCGGCCCCGGCCCCGTCCCCGGCCCCCACGGCACCTCCCGGCCCGGCGGCGCTCCGGGCGGGCGCTGCTGGCCCCGGCGGCGGCGCGGCAGCCACGGCAACCGGGCCGGGCGCCCGGGGAGCAGGAGCGTGCGCACTGGGGAGCGGGGCCGGGCCGGGCCGGGCCGCGCCGACTGGAAACGTACCGGGGACGGGAAGGGCCCGGAAGAGGGGAAAAGGGAAGCGGTGCGAAAGGACGAGCAACGAGCCCGCGCTGGCGGCCTGGAGCGGCCCCAGTGCTGGCACACCCGCGGTGACGAGCTCTTACCGGCCCATAGCGGCACTAATGCATGAAAACACCTTATATCCTTGTGCTGTAGGCATTAGCGGAAGTTGTACTAAACCCCCAGAACTGCTGGCTATCGAGAAAGTGTCTTGTGCGTGAATGTTGGCAGCCCTCTTGCTATACGCCGTCGCTTCGGAGCCGTGTGGCGCTGCCCACCCGTGACACGGGTTGTGCTCTTCTCCCCGGAGGGTCCGGGGTGTCAACACCGAGGCTGTTAAGTGGAAATTAAAGACATGTAAAGCAGAATGAAACCCGTTGAGTTTCCTGGTGTTTGAGGTGCCATTTCTGACACAACTCCTCCAAATGTTTTCAGCATGCTACAAGAAAACTGAAGGGACAGTCACATCACACAACTTTGGATGTGAAATATACAGTTCTGCCTTGCAGTTCCAGGACAATCCTTAAAAAAACATTTCAGCAGGCATTGAATTTAAATGGGGTACTCAATAGTTCTATGCCATGATCATTGTTCACATGTTTTCCAGACATTGTTTGGCACTTGAACGTGGGCTTCCTTCCCATCAAAAGGACAGCATTATACGCATTACCACGGCTAATGCTGTTTTTTCTAAAACCTTGTTTGAACTCCCAGAATAGGATCGCCATTAATCCTACAGAGAGAGACTATCATTTGTGTCACTTTGTCACTGTTATATAGCCGATTAAGCATTCAAACTAATTTTCAAGTTGCAATGATTTTTCATTTTTTTTTCCTAATGAAACAGCATATATGCTTTGAATATTAAAATAATAATAATAAAAATCAGCTTTCAGTCATCTCCTACTGGTTTTGGGTTTAGGTTCAGAACACAGCCACTCGGGATAGGTGAAGGAGCACAGATGGCAGGTTAGGAAAGACAAAAAAACGTCAGTACTTGCTCTGATCTGCTGATGGGAAAGTTTTTTTTCTGGTGTAACAGGCTGTCTCTAGGTCCCATCCTTGCAGATAAACTACTTTTTTTACTCACATGACTTCAATTAAATAATCTCAAAGCATTTTAAGATCCAGTTTTTTAAATCAAAGCTTGCAGTGATTTACTTACCATTTTACAACAGATGATAAAATTCTTTGCATCATCATGTATTTCCAACAATTAAAAGAGAAAAATCAAGCAAAATCATTAGTTAGCCTTCAAATTATACCTTGCTAGCATATTCCTCTTGGAATAAATTAGGATCTGTATGGAGGACACATATGTGCATTTGTGAAAGAGGGAAGATGAGAGTGTGTCTTTATCTGCAAAACTCAGTTTTAAAAGGCCATATATCAAATTTCATCAGCAGTGGGCCATGAAAAAAAATTGCTCCCATGGAGCACAGTTAATGAGCTTATAGGACAGCTGCTTGAAATCACATGGCAAATACATCTTTAGAAGTAGAGAAAATAACTGAACAAGAAGAGAGTTCAGCAAATGGAAGAGAACTCAGTTATGGAAGAATAGAAAGAATTCCAGTAGCTGCTACCATATTCCTGCCCCCCCCCCCACCCCCCACACCTCCAGTATTTCATGCCACTATCATTTATACTAGACTTCTGTTTTTTTTCAAAAATTTCATTTTGATTCCTCTCAGGTCACCTCAATACTTACTACTGAAATCCATTAATTTTCATTGCTCATGTGACAGCATTAGCCCTCATTCAGTCTGTAATCCCTTAATATTTTTCATGAGAAAATAGTGTTTGTTAACTTTAGCAAAGTCCTCTTCCGGAATGCCATCTAGCGGTTTTACTTAGGAAAAGACCAGCTTCTATCTCGGTCAAGACTGAAAAATCCTTCAAAATCAAACAATGAAATTAAGTATTTTTTACTTTTTTAATTTTCAAAATCTAAAAATTTCTGTAATTATAGTAAAAATAGTTGGGAAAAAAACCCCAATGCTAAAGGATGCAGTGAAAATAGTTTATGTAGTCAATACCTTAGGAATGCTGTTTTTCTCTTCTATTGACCTATCCCTCAACACCATTGCAAAAAATATAAATTTGTAATTGATCATTTCTAATAATGATGTCACAAGTAAATTTATAAGCCTAAAAACGATGAAAAAACAGCTGTGACCAACTATGTTGTGTGATGTTAAGTAGTGCATATATAAATACTTACTAAACTGCGTATTTTTGTGATACAGCTATATTACTGTCTTTAAACTTGCAGGAATGTTAATAATGGTCTGGAAAAAAATATCAGGAAAGGTAAACCTACACAGTATCCTTAGATCTAGTTTGGATATTTTTATTGGGATTTATAAGATCAAATCTCTAAACAAAAGCTTTCAAAAGAATCATAGAATATCCTGAGTTCCCAGATCACAGAATACTCAAGAGTTGGAAGGGACCTGCACGGGACCATCAAGTCCCACTCATAAATGAAAGGCCCATCCAGGGACTGAACCCACACCCTGGTGTGATTAGCCCCACACTTTAACCAACTGAGCTAATCTCAGAGCTCAAACACCCTCTGGTTGAAAAACATTCCCAATAGCAAACCTAGACTCCTCATGATACAGCTTCATGCTGTTCCCTTGGGTCCTGTCACTGGTCACCAGAGATGAGTCCCTCCTGCTCTTCCACTTACCCTTGGGAGAATGTTGAAGACCACAATGAGGTCTCCCCTCAGCCTCCTCTGCTCCAGACTGAACAGGCAACTGACCTCAGCCACTCCTATATGGCTGCCCTTCATCTTCCTTGCCCTCCTTTGGACACTCTCTAAAAGTCCTTGATCTTTCTTGTGGCACCCCGAACTGCCCCCAGCACTCAAGGTGAGGCCGTCCCAGACCAGAGTGGCACAATCCACTCCCTTGCCCATCTGTGATGCTGTGCCTGATGTCCCCAGGACAGGGTTGGCCTCCTGGCTGCCAGGGCACTGCTGACTCAGGTTCAACTTGCCACTGACCAGGACCCCCAGGTCCCTTTCTGCAGCACTACCCTCCAGTATCTCATTCCTGAGTCTGTCAGTACATCCAGGGTTGCCCCATCCCAGTGCAGAACAGATTTGTCTTGTCTCTCTTTAACTTCACATTGTCATGGCCCATCTCTGTAGTCTCTCGAGGTCTCTCTGCAAGGCCTCTGTGCCTTCAAGGGAGCTAAGAGCTCCTCCCCAGGTAGTGTCATCAGCAGATCTACTGAGTATCCCTTCTGTCCTGCATCTAAGTCATTAATGAAGATACTGGAGAGCACTGGGCCTAAGATGGAGCCCTGTGGGACCCAACTACTGCCCATTTACTGCAACACTTAACACTCAAGATGTTAATCAATACAAGTCTACACAAAGACTTTGTAAAATCCCAATACTAAGGTTTGTGCCACAGGTGTTATGCCCAAGTATGGTAACTTACCTGTTAACAAGAAACCCGTTGCTGCCACCAATTTGAGTAGCAGTCTTCCTTCTCCAATCTTCCCAGTGAAAAGGAAGCCAGAAATAGTGTTTAGTTCTGTGGACAGCAGGGTCAGCCAGTTCAGAACAGGGATTGAGCTGAAACCTAAAAACCTGTTCTTTCTTGGAAGCATTAGATCCCTCATGGCAGTGTCTGCATGGCCATTAAGACCCTGTCAGGGGGTAGCAAAAATACACAACCAAAGGTGCAACAAAATCATCGTACTTTTCTACAACTTGGATTTTGACTTCAAGTGGCCTGTAATGTCTGTATCTTTAACATACAAATACAGATCATAAAAAAAAAATCAGCATAAGGCACAAAGACCCTGTTAATATACAATACAAAAAAATTAAATAAACAAAAGGTTTAGGTGAAGGAATGCCAGAAAAAATTTTCTTAAAACCATTTTTGCAAGAAATTGGCAGCAGTCTTTAGACTGCTAAATATAAGTGGACAAAATATATTTTAATGAAGTGATTATCTTTAATTTAAAGACAACTGACAGTAGCAATAGATTAATAATTATTTTTTTCTTTTTACTTTCAAGAGGTTACATCATTTTTAAAATTATATTGGCCATCTCCACTGGTCAGAAGGAGGTTCTTCAATTAGAGGCTCCCATGGTTTCCACTGCATCATTTTTCTTGCCAGGAACAGCTCATTTTCAGCCTGTTAAAAAGCACCATACACAAAATCTTAAATTCTACACAACTGCCAAAATATTAAGTTACTTCTATTTTCGTTAATTACCTCAGTGATGTCACTATCTATTATGATCACAGACAACCACACATTTCACTCAAAGGAACTGTATGCTTTTGGGGGTTGTTTTTTTAAGAAAATCACATCACCCCCAAATACCCAAACAAATATTCTGCTCAGTGAGACATTCCCAATGACAACTTCAGGATATTTTCCACTCAGTCTGGATTACCCCCAATATTATTCAATCCTCTTCTACCCTTTTCATTGATTTAGACTCTGTAAGAAGCAATGTAGGTATACATGCAGATCTGTAAGCATAATGCAAGAAACAGTTGTTGTTAGGTTTAAGCAAGGTCATCCCATCACTACATGATGATTTGTTTTCAGGGCTTTTTTTTTCCTATTTGACTGTTCTACATCAAATGAATATACATAAAATTTCCAATTTTCTGAACAGAAGCTCAGCCAAAGGACCACTAAGAAACAGTGTTATATTGGTACTTCATCTCAAATTTCCCCTCTTTACCTGTACAATGACTTCTTCTATCTGACCACTATTCAGTTTTTCCTGTAGTTTTTGCACATCAGTCTCCTGCATGTTCAAATACATATAAAAGAATATTCCAGTGAGAAGTAGAAAGACCATAAAAAACATGAAAACAATAATTTAACCAGATCAGACTCCAGACTTTCTCAGAACTACTAACAAATTAGCTGGCTTATATCATTGTACATTATCAAAGAAATCTCTCATTTATTTGTTACTGAAAAGCAAATATCAAACCCTCAATGATAAATGCAAATAATGAATACTATTTAATGAATCCAAAGAAGTATTAGCAGATGAGGACTTTAGTTTTTATCTTGGGAAAAAAATCTTGTTCTTAGATTTTTCTACAATTATATGCAAGCTTTCAATTATCACCTTAAATAAAGAATACCAGTACTGCACAGTTTAATACAACAAAAAGTGGTCTTACATATTGAATGCAACGATTTTGCTGAGATACTACACTGGCAAGAGCACATATAGTTTTCTGTGCAAGTGTGTGAAAACGACCACTTTCCTATGAATCTTTGAGAAAAAACCATGTTTGTTTCTAATTTTCATAGAACAACAGCAGAAAATTAACAATCCCTTTTCATATGCCATCAGAATATCCCAGTCAATACAAAAATAAACCTCAATACTTCAGGTGTTTCTGAATTGATACCTGAAAGTTACACGTGCACCTGAGAAACAGCCAGACACTCCTAAAACTACTTTTCTCATCCTACAAAATTTTTTTACGTGCAGCATGAATGAAATAGCACTGTACTTACCTTTTTCACCAAATCAAATCGTTCATTTACAATCTGCTCAGTGTATTTCCTATAAGCTGCATCTTTGGGAATGTTTTGCAGGACACCAAGGATTTTTGTGTACAGTATTCGCAGACGCTGAAATGATCACAAGACACGGTTAAAATATGCAACTACAATTATTTAGCTTCTTGTCCTACTGAACCTACTAAGCTACTATCTATACACAAAATATGGTATTCAATCCAGAAGTGTAAGATTAACTAATAAGTCTGAGCCACTGAACTCCATCTTGGGTAAAGCAGAGATTTATCAGGACTGAAATACTACCTCTGTCACACTCCTCAAAGAAAAAAACAAAAAACAAACAAACAAAAAAACCACAAATCAAGTTGCAATCTGAAAACACCTGATGCAAAATGAAAAAAAAAAAACTGTAAAGGCCTTAAAGTGCTCTTAAAAATATGAAAAAATAAAGAGGTAAATACATTTCTAACCCATCAGATACTGATAATTTACCTGAGGAAGATACAAAGAGGTTATAATGAGGAAAAGAGATTTTCCTCATGCTGGTGCAAACTTCTGAGTAACAAACAGATTTAAATTAAACCTGAAATTTTTATTGCTGGATTTAAAGGCAGAGATAAAGGACACATTGTGGTGAATAAATTGACACTTTTGTACTGGGTAATTGTATCTACCAGACAAGGAAGAAAAAACAGGAAACAAAAAGAAGATTGGCAAAGAATCTGAACTTCAACTAAAATATTGTCCAGTACTTTACTCTTAGCTTTAAGCTGCTGAAAAAAACTAAAATGTACTAAATTCTTCTAAAAGGTGTATGACAAGGCTGTTGAGTGAGCTAGGATAATTTCTACCAAACAGTAGTGATTTTTTCAAGGGTTCTTTTTGACAGCATTCTTAAGTATTGGAGTCAAAAGCATTTTTGAAATAGAACTGTTCTACAGTAAGAAATTTCAAAGTGAAGAACTTTAAAAAAATTACTGAAGTTCTTTCAAACCTCAAAGTTCTTTAATGCCTCCCATTAAGAAGCATGATGTGACAAACATACTTACACAACTGCCCTGAGGAGGTAAAAAGAAAGCCACATACTGCTAAGAGAACCACCTAATGCAGTTTCCAAGTACCACTTCAGTACTCCCATCTCAGCACTGCTTGCCATCACAGGGCCTTGGCATGGCTTTGCACCACATGTCTAGTGGTGCACCACATGTCTCATGGCTAGTCTCTATCATCTAACACTAAGCTATGCCTTTAGTATAAGTTATTTCAGTACTTGGGTATGCAGCAAAGCAGCAAAAATATTTTTGCCTGTGAAGCAGGAACGATATTTGCAAAGAACTGAATTTAAAGAGTTCTTTGTTTTGGCATTACTGATGAAAGAAATTAAATATTGGTTCATAAAGATACTTACACTTGAGAGGTTTTTGAAATCGCACATGCCACAAAAAGCACATGTGTAAAATAACCTATAATGATATGCATTAAGCCTTTATCACTGTGGATAATTTAAATTGTTTCATTAAGATGGCATGAAATTAAGATACACTGCATACCTACACATGCAAACACATCATAAAAACTTTACATCTCACCGAGAGTTTCCATTACACAGAACTAGATGTGTGACATACCTCATGAGGGTTCTCAGCTACAGCCAATCCTACAAGTCCAGTGGTCTGCAGAGAGAGCATAAACATACTTAACACAGCTAAGCATCCATTTCCACACTAATTATTTTGTTTTGACTCAATATTCAGCTGACAAGGACCATTCCGTGACACAAGCCCTGCCTCCTGCTATATGCTCGTTATCCCAGAGTTCCAGTGCTCCCAGAGGGAGCAGATCATCTGACCAGAATCACAAAATATCCTGAGCTGGAAGGGACCCACAAGGATCATCGAGTCCAACTCCTGCCCTGCACAGCACCATCCCCAGGAGTCACACCCTGTGCCTGAGAGCACTGTCTGAACGCAAAAACATTTTTCTAATATCCAACCTAAACACCCCTGACATAACTTCCGGCCATTCCCTCGGGTTCTGTCACTGGTCACCACACACATCAATGTCTGCCCCTCCTCTTCCCCACAAGAGAAAGCTGTAACTGCAATGAGGTCTCCCCTCAGCCTCCTCTTCTCCGGGCTGAACAGACCAATGACCTCAGCCGCTCCTCATAGGGCTTCCCCTACAAGCCCTTCACCATCTCCGCTGCTCTCCTCTGGATGCTCTGTAACAGCTTAAAATCTTTCTCAGATGGCAGTGACCAAAAACGCACGCAACACTCAAGGTGAGGCCGCCTCAGTGCAGAGCAGAGCGGGACAATCATCTCCTTCGACCGGCTGTCGATGCTGCGCCTGGCGATGTGCCCCCGGCTCCGGTGAAGAGTGGCCCGGGCCGCCCCGCGCCGCCCCCGGCTGCCGGGGAGGGGACCCGGGCCCTGCGCTGCCGTCGGTTTTCCCCTCTCGGGTACTCCCTGCCCTCCCCCCAGACAGGACGACCCCGCGCAGGAGCAGGACGCGGCCCAAGGCCCCGGCGACGCCTCACCTTCCTCAGCGCCCCCGCCATGGCCGCGCTCGCGGCGCCCTCAGAGGACGCAGCGGAGGGCGCCGCGCTGCGCATGCGCCGCAGGGGCCCCGGCCGGCGGGGCGGTGGCAGTGCGCGTGCGCCGGTGGGCGCTGTGGGCGGGGCGCGCGCTGCCCGGCCGTGGGGTCGGCTGGGGGAGCGAGAAACAGCCTGAAAGAGAGCCAGGCAGAAAACTGGGGATTTAACTAAGGTCCTCGAGATAGACACAGTGGGACAAAAGAGCAGTGAAAAGACAGTTTAAAGTATTGGTAGAGGAAAACATGAAGTTCATTTGAAGATCCAGTTGTCCGTCTATTATAAAGTTTTAGGCTTAGTTGCTAACTTGAAGGATGAGCATTGCTTAGTAATACTTTGTAATAATTACGTTGTAAGTTTGTATGTTATTCTGGACAAATTTCTCTTTATAGTTCCTTTGCCCTCCTCTTGAGCTTCTGTTTTCCATATCTGGTAAGCAAACTCCACAAAGTGAGTTTCAGAATATCTGAGTTCTCCCTGGAAGCCCGGCCTTTGATGAAACATGCACTTCCACCAATCTGCAATTAAAGCCGAGTGACTAATACAGTTTATATCAGTATTCAGGGTTTGTGCTTCCCCACGCCTGGGTTCTTTGCAATTTCAGGGGAAAGAGCTGGAGTTTCTTTCCAAGGTACTGAAATTCTTTCTCTTTCCAAAATACCAGTCCAAAAAGTTCCTGCTTTTTTAAAATTGGATCAGCCTTGTACTATCTCCTTCTCTCTGATGGTCCAACCAGATGATCTCTCTCCTGATCACACTAATGGACCACAGCACAAATGGTTCTGCACCTGGTGATGTTTTAACACAGTTAAAATACATCATTCCGACAGTAGTTTTGAGTGGCTGTTCAGACAGCCTAAGCACTTAGGAGTCCTTGCCACATCCTAACAAAGGGTGGAAAATAAGTAGGCCTGGTTGATGAAAACGTTCATGTAATCAATCTCAAAGTGGTACTGTGGGAAATTCTCCAAACTGGTCTAAATCCTCTTTCAGTGCATGACTTATTTTAAAATATAACAAAGCTGAAATGTACTAAGTATTATCAGTGTACAGTCAACAAGTACCTGACTTTGAAAAGAAACAAACAACAAAACCCCAAACCACCCACATAAAATTTCACAGTTTATTTATTATCTGTTTTTCACTGTGGATTCTGTTAGGAGTATTATCCTATGTGTTAATATTCAGTATGTAGGTAACCTAAGAAGGCCTTGCTATAGCTCTCGTCTCATGTTTGTCTCACCAATGAGTTTATGTCATGGTATTGTGTCTCAAATTACTATGTGATTTGGTATCTGGACAAAAGTCTTATTTATTCTGCATGAAATATAATTGATGGATTTATATCTAGTAATTATATAAGAGTAGAATCAGGCACTTCATGCACAATGCATAATGTTATTAAAAATGTCTGAAAATCAAAACAAACCCATGTATGTAATGTGGATATGTACTAATTCTGATGATGTCCTGGTTATATAAAGGAAATGAAAGAACTGAAAGTAAATACTTAAAAGTTTTTTGTTCTTTATATGTATTATAAAGACATATTTTTTCTTTTTTAATTAAATAAGAAGATATCTCTTCATATAATCTCATGTAGTGTCTTAGTTAAGCTTACACTTTTGTGGTTCTATAAATGCAAGTGAGTCAAAAGTTATGGAGGAGTTCACTGTAAAATTTAATTTCATCAGAACAATAAAAGGCAAGCTGGAGTTTAGAGGGTGTTTCAGTTTGTTGTGTGCCCTTATTGTCTGTTTATTGTGGTGTAAATGGTAACTAATTGGTTAAAACCAGAACAACACAGAGGTTATGAATCAGCCATGTTTCCAGCTTCTTCCTTGTCACATGCCAGGGTGTAGCTTGCTGGGTACTGCTGTTCTTGATCGTACTCTGGGGTTTACTCTGTGTTTTCATCACTGCTGTCTGTGTGCCATGCTTCCTTTTGCTCAGCTTCAAGTTATTAAACTAATTAAATAAGTACTGTAATTGTCTGTCATTGGATCTATAAAGCTCTCCATCATGTTGGCCTCAGAGAGAGAGATTAATGTTTGGTGATGTCATATGGTGGGATCTGCAACTAGTTAAAGGCTAAACCTCAAATTTGCTGTGATTTGTGTAAATATGCTCCCATATGTTGTTAACATAGTACTTGAGAATAATTGGCAAATAATTAATTTTCTTAATGGGAGTTGTTTAACCAATGGGGGCACAGATAATCCTATATCCCTAAGCCTCGTGTTACATTTGATGAGATTTTAGAGAAGTCATGTGTAATACTTTCCTGAGGGTCGAGTCTGCTTATGTTACAGTTGTACAAGGTCAGACCTTAATTTATCTAGCAACTGCGTATTTAATTTTAGAAGTATCACAGGACACCTCAGCTTGCAGGGCACCATTCCTGGCTGTTCAAAATGCAGGCCCCAGAGTAACACTGGCAAGATAATGGGTTGAAATGGTGAGACTGTGGTGTTCTCACCAATTAGACTAACAGAGAAATAGTTTAAAAACTTAATACTTAAGAGACTGAGTTCAAATTTAGATTGCTAGTCATTATTTTATTGCTTTTAATAACCTCTGTGCATGCCTAAGGGCCTTCTATTTATGAAGTTGAGATTTTCTATATTTTAAGGATAAGAAATTAGAATAACATTAACTCTCATATAACTATATGTGTTTAAAAGCAATAAATACTTGATACTCTTCTTTCCAAGGAAAGATGCAACTTCCATGATTAGCGAGTAGTAATTTAGTAGTAATTTAGTAGTAATTTTAGTCAGTAATTTAGAGAGAATAACGTTTTTCTAAGTAAGACATAATGAAGTAATATATAGTTATTCAGGTATGAATATAACTAATATCAGAAAAATATCAGGCTACTCAAAATGTTGTTTTAGGAAAATACTCTTTGTAATATAAAGAACTGAAACTCATTTAGAGGAAAGGTTTGCAATTGTTTCCAGTGATCTGTGTGTGGGTCTGGCAATTGAGAAACTGCCTAGGGTGAATGGAAAGAGATTTTCCTGCAGAGCTTTTCAGCCTTTTCATTGCCACATCACGTAATGTGGTAGCGATGTTTCTGTTGCTGCGCAGTGTGTCGGCCATGCTGTTATGTTCCCCTGTGATCCTTGTGGAACATCCCATCCATGCTTTGGTCAGACCTTGTCAGCCCAGCACCGTGTCTTGCCAGCAGTGATATAACAAATCAGGCTCTCGAAGCGCGTGTAGACCCTTGGCAGTGTGTCCAGCACTTGTGCTGTGGGGAGCTCTTTGCCTTATACTTAACTCTACCCTGTCACAGTTACTTGCTACCTTACCAACCTTCTCATTTCACAATATATGAATTTTTGTGGGATAAGATAATTTGAAAGTAGTACACGCAGCAATCCTGAAACACTGCTCATCTGAGACCTTTCTGGTTAAGTTTGTGTTCAAGAGCTTTATGGTGCCTGTGACAAAATCACTCAGGAGAGTATAGCAAAGCAGGAGAACACTTTGAGTAGGGAAACTGCATAATCAGAGAAAATGGCCTCTAAACTGATTTATTCCTCTGATATTTTGGAGAGAAAGGAGTGGTAGAAAGGAAGTACATGCTAGTGAAAATAAAAGGATTTTATTACTAAAAAACTATCTTACTTAGTGTTCTTAACTCTTCCTGAAAACACTGATGTTGGAGCGTATTGATCATCTGGCAGGAGTAGACCATATGTAAACATTATTAAAAAGATATTTTAATTCACTAAACTGACTTTTTCTCAGAGTTTGCAATGTGAGGTTCTGATCTAAGGCCTATGTAAATCTTCAGGAGCTTTTTTGGTTCTGGCTCTGTGGTAAATATAATATGATGGGCTAGAATATAATTCTCAACTCTCCTAAGGATAGCAACTTCAGTTAGGCTGACAGGGCAGGAAGGTTCATCTGTGTGGCTCCAATAGGGTGATCTTGATTCCTTTAAAAAAAAGTTTTATCAATGACATGAAATCTTCACATGGAGGGTTTTCAAAATGAAAACTGTGAAAAAAAAGGAAGGTAACTTTTTGTCTTAAAACACTTGTGGAGGAAATGAGATTATGGATGTTACATGTTTTTCCTTAATAAATTATCTTACTTAAATTAACTTTCAGTTTCATTAGGAGCAGCTCTTAGCTGCCAACAAGATACTAATGTACTCTAAAATGTGCTTTCTTTTTAGCTGATGGCAGGCTGAGGTTGTAGTTATGTTCATTGATGGTACTTCTGCAACTGCTAGTCCAGGAGAGATTTTATCTTTGCTCTCTAAAAGGTTTGTGAGTGTTCATAAGAAGAGTGTATTTGTGAGTTAAATGATGGAAGCTTTAAGGTGCCATCAGAATTTGAGTAGTGTTAATGAAAATGAGAGGAAAAATGCATAAAGGATCCTTGCCTCAAAATTATCCTGCCTGTCAATGGAATGTATTGCCCACAAGACATGAGGGAGAGTGGTACTTGTGCCCACATTGTGGTGAGCAGTTTGTCAGTCTAACTTAGGTGTTAAATCTTCTTTTGGCCTGTTATGCTGAAAGCTTGACTATGGACACAATAGGAAGGGACAGAGAGCCTTCAGAAAAGCTTGTCCTTCATGAACAACATGAAGTTCTGTTTTCCAAGCCCCAAATGAAAATGTATTCATGAATATTCCCTTTTTCATTCTTGGACTCCATTGTTTTGAGTTCAGAGATGGCACTCAAGGCCCAAGTTATGTATTTTCTCTGTCAGAGAAAATAGGATTGAACTAGAGATTTTTAACATCAACTTTCAGATTTCTTTCCTTGCGGTTAAAAACCCAGGCCATGATTCCAGTACACATTGAAAGAGGTGAAAAACTGTTTTATGTGGGAATCTGAATCTGAGAGACCTTTAGTTTCTGAGTCCATCTGAATATAAGCCCTTCCTAATTTAATTTTGGTTTTCAAGCTTTATCATAATGTACTAAGTAGTAAGGTATTTGTGGATGGGATTATAATATTTGCAATGGTACTTTGAGTGACTTACTGCTTACAAGAGCAATGCAGAAACTAATCTGCAGAGAAAGTTGATTAACACTTCGCCTTGTAAATAAGTTTGAGAAGATTTCTTGCAAATTGCATTTTCAACATTCCTTCTCTATTTGTGGGATGACTTAGAACCACGATCACACAACAGGGACTTAGTACAATTGTGTAATATTTGTGCAACATTTTGAAGATAAGTGTTCAGTCTGGTAGAAAGAGCACATGACTGCACTGTGGGAGTAGTAGTTTAAAAATAAAAAAAAAAATAAAACATTGAACAGGACAAATGTACTAAGCCACTAAGATTGAATCAAAGAAATTATCAAAACCTAAAGTTCATTTGGAAAAACCTAGGTAGGTACAGCATGTATTAACTTCAAGCTTTTTTCTTTCTGTGTTTTACAGCATATAAACACTGCCTTTTACAGTGCAAAGCCCTAGAAGATGTTGTCAAGAGCACCATTCCTGACCTTCCAGTTATAATGAGAATTTAGTAGCAAGATGGTTGGTTGATGTGATATCATGAGGAAAAAGCATAGTGAACATAAGCCACAGTTACAGCTGGTGATACGAGCAGACTGAATTTAAGTTGATGACTATAATTAAAAGGTTTGACATACTCTGTTACTAATTCAGTGAGCATTTCAATGACTCTCACACCTTGAAAATAATAGCTGGCATGGCTTTACTATCGCCTGACCTTGTGTACCAAACTCATGTGAATGTCCATTAAACTTAACAACTGCAAAAGTAATGCAGAGTCCAAAGTCCCTTGTCTTCTTTACTAGACTGTGCTTTGGCAATATAAAGATAAAACAATATTTGTGGGTGTTTGTGGTTTGTTTTGGAGGGTTTTAACATATTAAGGATCATTAAAAGAGATAATTAATGTCATGAGATGAGACCATTTTATTGTAGCACCTAGTGAGAACAATAGGAAAATTGTATCATCCATGAAGCTAGGTGTCCTGGGGTGAAAACAAAAAAAAATATTTAAAAAAATAAATCCCCTAAAATAAAATAAAGTAGTCCCTTTGAAAATATGAGCTTTTGGTGTATTAGTTTTTCAGCTGCATCACATATATCTATTCAAGTTTCTAAGGTCAAATATCTGGACTTCAAGAACTTGTGAACATGACAAGTTCTTCCTTCCTTTACTTTGAAGGAAGCTGATCAAAGAGAGTGGTTTCCACTGCGCAAGGTTGCAGCTCGGCTAATTCCACAAGTATTTGATGTCACTTTAGATGGCAAGAAAGGTTAAAATTTCCCATAAGATAAGGGGAACAGCAAAGACACAAACAGGCTAGAACCATTAACTAAAAGAAGTATTACCAAGTCCTCCATGGAGCATCTTGTTTATGTGTTTAAATGCTCAGGCAAAATTTTATGGTTTTGGAAAAGTTGCATCAATTTACACCAGCAAATAAGTTGAACCATTTTTAACAATTTGTTCAGAAGCTTACAAGCAAAGCAAAAATTACTAGTAGGAATTCAGTGTTTGGCAGTACTGGTTAGGTTAATATAATTACAAGAACTTTTCATAAAAACTTAGCATTTAAGGATTTCTGATATATGTGTATGTGTTAACACCCTTGTGCTTTATTTTGTTTTATTTTTTTTTCATTTTCTTATGAATCAACATGGAAATACAAAACATATAGTGAAAAACATCATTAACTTTGCTAGCTTTGTGGAAAATGGGCAAATGATCCTGGAAAATGCTGTTTACCCCAATACCATTAATGACAAGGAGATAATCTACTTCTTACTGTTAACTCCTTACTCTGGTTTTAATCAACATGACTAGCCATTCTCCTCTGTTCTACTCAGCCCAGCACTCCTGTTGGCTTGCGTGGTTTAGCTGCTGGTCATTATTTTAGATGAAACTAAATGCCCAGCACCTGGTGAACACCCAGCATTCTGTTTAGCACTCATCAGCTTCAGGTGATCACTGAGATGATCTTTAATATGCTCCTTGTGTTTTAGGTGAATACTGAGCTGTTTCTACGAAAAGGGCACCAATTTTTTTACTCAAGGAACCTTCTCTGTGCAGTCATGTGCTACCTTTACCAACCTGGTCCTATTCAACCATCCTAGGGTAGAAGTAAAATACAAGAACAGTCCATTGTTTTAACTGGAATGTACTTTTTCTGGAGATCTGGAAGTTAGTGGAAATTTTTTTGTTTTATCAGATTTTTTTTGAGGAGTAGGCAGGTATTTTGATAAACCTCTCCTCTTGTGCTGAAAACAAGTTTCAACTGCACTGTAATACCCCTCTCTAAAGAAAGATGATTCCTTAGGGAGATTTCATATTATTGGTAGACTTAAATGCATTTTACTGTACATGAATAATTTAGCTATATTAGCTTCTAGTTTCTGTTGAATGTCAAAATATCTTCATGATTCTGAACAGAATAAATCTGTGAAATTAATATGAGAAAATACAATATATAATGCAATAATCAGTGTTGAAATATTCATTTATCTGACTTTTTATTAGCTTTCATCAGATGCAAATACTGTATTATATTATTAAGTCCGTGAGGCATTTATGAGATGTTTTTCAGAAATGTCTTACTGTCAGTTATTTTCAGTTGTAAGTCTGTGAAACTACATACAGCCATTACTTTTAATGAATCCTGCAAAGAGTTAACTAGAGCTGGTGAACAAGGTCTTTCCCCTTATAGTGACATTTAGTTTCCTAAATATTTCTCTATACAAACTCCTGAAAGTGAGGTCTGTCATCAATGTATTGTTTATGTGATCCTTTTTATGTTTTCCTGTCGCTTAGCACTGGAAAGGTGGATGTGGATATTGTTGTGCATCACACATTTCAATTCTAGTTTCAGTGAAACAGAGGATTGGGTGCTTATCACTTAATAGATGATGTACATGATTTAGTTACTCTCTTGAATTGTAAAACTCTGATGAGAAGTCTCTTAAGTAGAAGGGTACATGCTGAAGAAGTATCTGTCTACTGGAATGGTCTGGGCTTCCAGTTACGTTTAGTCATACTGTTCTTCAAAGCAGTTGTGGATAATTATGAAGACTGTTGCCTCTTGAAAACCTTCTTATATAGTGGGACATTTACAAAAGTTAAATTTACTAGCCCTGTGGTGCTGATCTTCCCCAGCTGCCCCACCAGTGAGTGATCTGCTATTACAAAGCAGGAATTCCTTCTTTTCAGAAGTAAAATAAGGCTCTTACTCAGCATCAGTATTGTATATGTAAATAATTTGCAAGAGTAGTTTTCCATAAAAATCGTGGAACCTCAAAACAACAGAATATGGCTTTTAAATATGGCAGATGTCAACTGTACTTTGGTTGACAACAACCACAGAGTACACCACAGGATTTGAGCTACCAGATGAAAAAGAAAGTCACAAGTGGAATTTTCTCAGGATGCTATAATGTTTGCAACAACTTTAAAAGGACCATATTTGAATGTTATGTGATTTTAATTTTTGCTTTCCTTGTGATATACCTGCTTCTGTATTCTCAGAATTAAAGCGGCTTTTGCCTTCCATGCTCCAGACTGAGACTTGAGCTGGTATTTGAGTATCTTGTTTTCCCAAGCAGATGACATTACTGTTTATTTACCATATGCTGGATTCTCAGATTTATAGGTATGGAAATATTTTTAATTTTCTCAAATACAAACACGAGGAAAAGCTTTTCTAGAAAAGATTGGAAAACTTGTAAGATGCGCATAAAACATTGGTCAGCAATGCAAGAAACTGCGAAACAGAGATGCAAAGACATTGCTGATGTTCTGAAGAATTATGGAAATATAATATTAAGGACGAATATTGAGTAACAGCACTGGGGGTTACAGCTGAATGTGGTCACTGTGATGTGCTGGAGCACCTTAATCACAATGATATGTAGCTAGGAAAAAAGGAGTACACCTCTGCACTGGCATACATCTTGCCTGACTGCTGAGGTCTTTCAGGAAAGAAATAGGAAATGAGCAAGAAGGAAAGGAGGCATAGGTGAGCGTTTCTGCTAGACTGGAGTGATTCTTACAGGTTTGTGTAATGTGTGTGAGAGGAGTGGCAGAGTTAAAAGCAATCCATTTTAGTCAAGGAGAGTTTGCTCTTCTTTCCCTTCTGTATTTCTCTTCACTGCCTCCTTCCCTCCCACCTATCTTTCCTTCCACATATGGTGTTAATTAATAAAGTATTTTTGAAATATGTCAATTTGAAGTCCTCAGTTGTAATGCTTACAGTCAAAGCAGCGCCCTCTCAGGTGAGCACTTGAACTTGTGTCTTTACATCTCTTATTTTGCTTTTGAGTTTTATATTTGCCACAAAAAATATTTTGTGCTTTAGTAAAGTTTTAACTTAAATATATCTGAAAACAAGGAGGAGACTACTCTGGGTTTGTTTCTGTGATGATCTAGAAATCACTTTGGATATAAGTATAGGTTCTGTATCCTCCTTTGAGGTGGAGAAGTCAAGGTCTTAGCAGATGATTGTGCATCAGTATTGTTTCAAGCAGCTGGAGGACGTATTCTAGATTGCACCGCTCTGCTTTTGACATATGGAGGAAGTTGCAATGTGCCTGGTGAGGCAGGATTGCTTCCCATACACAAAGTGGCTTGTGAGGGGCATTACCTGTAAGTATGAGCTTGGACTTTATGTTTTCTCTAAGCAACAGTGTGGCAGACAGTCACATCAAAGATAGCTGTAGTATACTTGCAAACATATATGTATATACATTTCTATTTCAGAAGTACCTGTGTTAGATTTAGTTAACTTTTATTTTTAGTATAAACAAAGCAAAATGCAAAACATGCTTATTAAGTGAAAACCACTGAAACAACTTAAACACAATATCTTATTTGACAGTGTTCAAAACTGGTGTTTCTGTGTTTTGATCTTTTGTAAAATGTCTAGGTGGCAACTAAGAGCATAGATGGATGAGGGTTATTTGCTTTCTGCAAGGAAGTTACTTCTGTCTAGTTTTGTTCAGTGTTTTTTTAGGAGCAGGAAGCATCTCATTGCAGCTACATCCCAAACTTTAATCCAGGATAGTGAGTCAAGCACTGTTCACTCTGCTGTAGGTGGCCAGAACCAGTGTCTAGAGCTTGTAATTGAAAATTGTTTGGATATCAAACACTCTCTTATCTGAACACGTACCTTCAAATACTTATGATGACAGAAGGGAGACTGTACTTTGTTGTGCTGTTTCTAATAATTCTTTGCACCAAAATATTGCTCAAAGAAGGAGCAAGTCTAAACAAGGATCCTTTAAACTGTGTTCTCATGGCAGCGAGAGCTGACAGCCATGGAATTGTAAAGCTGCTATCTTATGGAGAAGATGTCAACTGCTAATTTTGTTGGTCAATGATACACATTACCCCAGTGCATTTGGTATTCTTAGACTGGTGACATGATGCTGAGGCTGTTGCTCCACATTATATCATGGATACAATGTGGAGATGTGTTTGGACTTTGTGTCAGGGTATCTTTGGAAATTATTTTGTGTGGCCAGCTCCAGAGCATGGGCCTATTCCTGGTTGGACTACTTCTTCAGTAAAGGATAAATTAGTAAATACATAACTTCCTTGCTTCTCATTACTTTGCTCTTTTCATTAGCCAAATTTAAACATTCTGGTTTATGGTGTTGAATTAAGATCAACACACTGTCAAAATCCTTTTCTGAAAACTCTCTAAAAATAAAATTTCCATTTCTCACTTTCTAGTCTGAGATAAAGTGTTGTACATATAGTATTGATGGGGTTTTATATTTTCATTTATATATTAGAGATTTAGAAATGAAATTTTACAAAATCTTGAGGTAGGATTCTGGAATTTCTGTTCCTTTCCTAACCAGTGGAGTAGAGGTGTTTCTAAAGCAATGTTTCTGCTGAGCAAAACAATGCCACAGGTTATAGCAATTATATTTTTCTTATTGCCTTCAGGCCTGTTTGCATAAATTAAGGGTTCACAAAGGTTAAACGTGGAAGAGAATGACTTTTAAAGTAACCTACCTAGGTATCAATTTGATTATTGAAGGCCATTGCTAGGACTTTTAAGAAATTATCTTCTGTAATTGCTTTAAAATGTGTTATTTGGCATTCCTCTGCACAGATTTTGAAGTTATGTCTTGATGTGTTCCCTATTTCAGTTCTGTGAGTTTATTGCTGTCCCATGATTGAGACATTTGGCTGTAAAAGTGACTTGTGTTTTTCTGGATTACATGCATTATGTACCTCTAAGCACAAGAATTCAGTTTTTCATAGAAGCACAGGAAGAATGAACAGAGATACCACAGACTGGGTAAATATCTAACTTCCAGTTAATAAGGTTATGATTTATTAAAGGAAATTTTAATTGCTTATGTCGGGTCACATTGATCCTAAGTGTTGTAACATATTTTGTACATTAAAGATAATAGTCCTATATAAAATTCTTCTAAATTATTATTTTTAGGTATTTTTGCAAAGTGTTTGCTCCCAGATACAGCTTTTGAGTGTGCATGTTTCAAGGCTTGACAAAGTTTAAGGGGCTTTAGGTAGACTCTTTTAAACAAAGAGTAGATTTTGATGGGCAAACAAACCAGGAAATCAAGCAGCATATTCCCTTGGTTAAGAAATATTGTGACTTTAATTTGGGTTCCTTCAGAGTTTTGGCAGATCAGTTCTTGAACAGACTCATCCTCAGTCATGCTGTCATGCACAGCACAGTATGTTTCTGCACATTTAGAGAAGAAAAAATATCTGGCAGAATAAATGTAAAAATGTTTAATTAAAAATTTATTTCAGTTCCTCCCTTTGTTTTTCTACCATCCCTTCCATCTTGAGGAATGACAAAAAAATACAAACCTTTCCAATTAAGAAGATATTTCAATTGGTAGATGTCAGGATTACATAGGGCATAATCCATTTAGCTAAACCCACAATTATCAAATGATTGTGTTGGAAGGGACCTTAAAGATCATTTAGTTCCAATCCCTCTACCATGGGCAGGGACACTTTCCATTAGAGCAGGTTTCTCAAAGCAGTCTCCAATTTGGCCTTGAACATTTCCAGCGGTGGGGCATCCACAACAACTCTGGGCATCCTGTTTTTGAGAGATATGCTGGTTATCACACGCACAGATGTCCATACAAACCAAAGCTCAGCTCCAGTATGCTTCTGCCCTGCCCCCTAAATTGGCTCTTCAATGTTGTTCAGAATTTCTCTTTATTTGCTGATTGTCATTGTAATACAAAACCTAACTTGTGAGTCAGAGATGTAAATTCCACTTCCAAAGGCAGCTATATCAGTCCCTTGTGTGTCTGTCCCTTGTCATGACAGGTTCACTGAAGCAAATGGAAAAAGTGAAAATACCTGGTCCGGGACACAAAGAAGTCTGGGCCAGAGCCCTGACAGAAGGATGCCCCAGGTGACTGGTGACTTCAGGCATGGCCTGAGCACAGAGTGCCCCGTGAAGCCAACACAGCTGGCTGCAACTCCAGGCTCCACTGGCCAATACCTCCTGGACATAACAGGACGAGTACATGTGCTTCCTAACATATAAACTGATATTTCTTTGTGGGAATTCTTATTCAGAAAGGTGGGCCTAATCATAATAAATCTTAAATTGTGGTGATTTTAATTAATACAGTGACCACAATGCACAAATCTGGGCAATCGCATATCTGATACAATATACTGCAACCAGCAAAGGAAACATGATCAAATAAGGCTTTGGACAGGAGATTTTAAACCCTTTCTCTGGCTAGAGCCAAATTCCATTAGTAATTTTAGTTCACGGGCACAGGTTTATATTTAGGACTTCATTAAAGCATCAGGCAGTAGTTACATTGCCTGCAGCATCAAAGCATTCAGATGTAGCACTGAGCATTGCCACAAGTATTTAAAATACCATGAACTAGTACTTTGAATAACATTAGGTAAGCTAAAAAGACATGGTATTAGTTGTGCTTATCTTTTAATTAGTACAGCCAGGCCCTTTTTTGTTTGGTTGCTCATTATAGGAGGTGGACTGATTCTGCTTTAAAGCTTTTCTGTCCTCCATCACTGAAGTTGTTTATTTATTGAAGACTTCTGCCCACCCTTGCTTCCCTCCCATCCTACCCCCCACCCCTCTCAACACTAAAGCAAGTTCAGAATTATGAGAAAGTGTCTTTCGTAGTTTCAAAGCATCTGTGAACCGAATGGAGGGAGAAGCAAAACTTTATTTTAAATTAAATATGAGGTGAGATAGTAATGGAAAGAGAGCTGTTTTTCCCAGGTCAGGTTTATGGCACAGCTAGGAATTGAACACAACTCTTTTGACTCTCATATTTTGCAGCCAGACCATTTGATGCTACTTCTATGGATTTGACTATGTGGTGGTAGAAGCAGGAAATGTAACTGGACCAGAGCTGGTGATGGTGTGAAAAAACAAAAAGGCAGCATACCCAGCTGGAAGAATAAATTGGAAGGAAAAAAACCTTTTTATTTTCCCTACTTGGACTGTGATTGAACCCTTGCATCACTAGAGTTTGATTTTCTTGACTATTTGGGTGTGTCTGTTCCACCGCAATCCAATTCCATGGCATGCCTGCCCTCGGGTGATGTTGTCTATAAGTAATTAAATGCTCTGGCACTGATTCAGGCATGCTAAGGGATAGGGACTCCTATCAGTTTGGGGACAATGTTTGAAATCAGAGGTATAATTTGGTTTCCATTTCTCACAAAATCTGACACAAGCAGCTGCACCAGGCTGTGAGCTCTCCAAGGAGCCAGACATTCAGCAGTGGTTATATCAGCCTTTAGCCTTTTTGGCACCTGTGAGATAGACTTTGTGGCTGTGAGTGTTTTCAGAGCTCAGTGAAGGAGGGAGAAAACCATAGCCATGAGTCCTGTATAAGACCAGCTATTCCCTGTAGAAGCCATAATATTATGTGTGGGTCATCTATCAAACTCCATGCACTGGCTACCATCTAATTTTGGGGTCTGGCATGGCAGAGCTTGTTCTGGGTATTCAGGCGGGGGTGAGGCTGAGGCGGGAGGTGAGCAGCAATTTTACTGCTGCAGTCTGTGTTCTGGCATGGGCTCCAAAGTGCCTGAGCTGCCCTTTCTCAGACTATTGCCATCAGTACAGGAGTCACACATGGAAAAACACAGTCACAAAGTCACAGGCTATTTTGTGTCTACCTTGGGGTAAGGTAAAGTACTTGGGGCAGAAAAAAAAAATCTACTAAAATATCCACTGTTTGGCTATGGCTTCCATGGACATAAATTTGTGATGACTTATCTCTATAGAACAGGTCTTATCTCTTTTGTTTTTCCATCACTTCCAGGGGCTGCAACATAAGTCTTATGAGGAGCAGCTTAGGGAGCTGGGGTTCTCCTGAAAAGCTAGAAAAATATATTAGTGAATGGTTAGTAGTCATAAGAATAATATAACAGTGTAGCTCTGGTTCAAATTTTCAATAGAAATATCTACATCTAATTGGGCAAACCCATCGCCATTTTTCCACATGTGCTGTGCATGATAGATATTCCCAGAACTCCTGTAATCGTTAATATGAATTAGCAAAAAATAAAAACAAAGCAAAACCCCAACGTAATTACAGACGTAGAGAATTTACCTGTTTAGTACTGCTGCTTGTACTTAATTTCCTATGAAGTATATAACTTGTTTATATTGCTGGCATCTCTTTTTAAAAAAATCTTCATAAATACACATTGTTTAAAAAAGTGACAAAGGAAATGCTAAATATAATAAGTGTCTGTTTTCCTCTCAGTGTATAAAGAAATAGAGTGGGTTTTTTCAACTGAATGACAAGCCATAGGTTTTGGGAGAATTGTCTGGGACTCAAGTTATTAACAAAGGATGAAATCAATGCAGTTTTCATAATCACTTATAATTTAATAACTACCTGGTATGGACACACATATTACAGTGTATTTGCAAATACCACCACAAATAATATAGTTCTTACATTGATGGATTTTACCTATTTTATTATGCTTCTTTTTAAAAAGAGTAGTAGACTAACTGCATCCCAGTGAAATTACCCTTGCAAACCCGTTTTTTGTGCATACAGCAGCTCCTCTGTTACTTTCTTTGCAATACAGTGGCCTCTACTTCCTTTCCAAACCTGTTGAGCAATATTGCCATGTAATTCCAAACAGCTGCTGTGGTCACCCTATGTCTGTACATCAGTAGCAAGTGAAACGATTTCTATATATAGTTTGTAAATCTGTTGGCAATGTTTGTAAAGCAGACCAAGATTCTTCCTGAGGAATAAGAGCAGCTATATGAAAGCAAGAGCATTAAGACCATCCTTGCGTACAAAGCAGTTTATCTTTTTGGTGTGGCAGAAATGAGGAAAAGGTCAGTCTGCAGAGATATGAAGAAGCATTTGCTTTGGGCAAAACCCTGGCAGGAATAGTTTCTGCTGTCAAAGATAAGCAGCTTCATCTCACACTGTTATTAGAGAACATGACATTGTACTGACATGAGGTGATTAAAAAGTATTGGCTATATAAGAAGGATGGGAGTGACATTTATTCAAGAAGATTTACTTTCTCCTATTGTTTTCCTTATTTTAGTGTGATTCAGGTATGCAAAAGGAGCAACAAACCCCAAGTCTGCTGTGCCTTTGGCACCCAGCAGCATCCTCTCTGTATAATAAAATAGACCTCCAGGATCCATGCGTAGAGGTGCCTGTGCAATGTGAGCAGGGAGTTTTCTTTGTTTTAATTAAAGGTTGAGAAATTTGTCAGTTCAGAAATATTCTTATTTGCATTCATGTATTTTTTCCCCCCAGTCCTTCCCTGCAGTTATGTTGACCTCTTCACTCCCCTTCCAGGATGCACTGTCTTCCCATCAGCAGCACTGTCAGAGTCCATTCACTTCTTCACTCCCTCTTACTCTTCTGTCTTGATACGCAAGGCAATGCAAATATCCTCACCATTGAAATACATTAGATTAGTAGTTGCCCTGTGGCTTGTTGGTATATGGTGTAAAATTATGTCCCCAGCAATTGTTGAGAAAACTGTTTTCAAAACTGATCTGAGCAATAAGGTAGCCCACATGCACATGTTTTTGAGTGAAAGCTGATTACTATTTGTGATGGTCCAAGTTGTAAAACTACAACCTGGATCTGGAATCTGCCCTCCTGGTAGTCTAGGGTGTGTTGCAGGGAATCTGTGGGAAAAATCTCTCTTTGAGCTGGAATGCTGAATCTGATTCCCAAGCAAAGACTGGTTTTGAATCAGGATCGTCTTTGCACTTATCCCACTTTGTGTTCCCCCAACATGGATGACAGAAAACACCTTTTTCTCATGTGACTCCCTGTTTACAGCATCACCTGGAGTGATGAACAACAGTATCATCTGGTATTGAGAAAAGCAGCTGAAAAATTTTTCTTCAAATGCCTTTAGTGCATGCTTCATCCCATTTGCTCTGCTGATACCACTGTTAAATGTAGGTGATGACACATCCTTTTCAGGCACAGTACCGTGCACACAATTTTCACAAGTTATGTGAGTCTCCCGAGGGAAAGAGCTGCAGCTTGTCCCATCAGTCTGCCTCGTGGTCTTGTGTACTTGCCAGGCTGCTTGACCCTGTGTCTCTCCAGAATGGTGTACATACATATATATATATATATATATATAGCTTGCTGTAGTGGGAGGGGGAGAGCAGGCAATGAGGAACATGAGGGCAGGACAGAGGAGACATGCAAGAAGAAGTAGGAAGGAGAGGTCAGCAAACAGGCTTGCAGGGAAAGCAGGAGTGTGGGGCCTGTAGGACCAGGGATGGAGAAGGCAGCAGAGCAGCAATAAGGCATGAAGAGAGAACTCGGGCTGGTGCCTCAGGGTTTGCTCGAGTGGGCAGCACGAGTGAAGGAGTTGGTTGAGGAACGAGGGTTGCAAAAGTGGTGGTGGAAGGCAGGAGCAAGCAGCACTGCAGACGGGCGGCAGGAGACATGGGGAAAGCCCAGCGTGCTGTGGTACATTGTTTTTAATGTGCTCTATGGCAATTGGAGCTGTTCCTGCAGCGTGGGACTGAGCTCGGTATGAGCCAACGCATCTGTCTGACAGGCTGTTCTCAGGAGCTGGGACTGAAATAGCCACTGTCCTGTGCCTGAGGACAAGGTTGTACAGCCCTTTCTTTGCCTGCCTGTAGTTTTCCCTGCACTTAACTGAGTGGAAATACACATTTAACTCTGGGTTTGTTCTGCTGAGGGGTGAGCACCACCTGCCACATGTTGTTTGTAGCCTTTAAGCAGTTGAGCCAATATGCCCCAAGTACAGAAACGTGAGAAGCAGAACAGAGTTCCCTAGGCTGCTGATTGAAATAGTTAATTGCTTGGAAAGGCAGAAAGGACACTTAGAAGAGTTTCCTTTTGTAAAACCAAGAAAATAAATAAGTTTCCACCAGGTTAGGAAATATTGAAAGTCTTGTCTGAAATCTATCTGCTGAAAGCCAGGAACCCTGGGTGCCAAGATCTACAATGACAGAGTGAATCCTCCTCCTATAAAAGGGATGCTTCCAGTTCTTGTTTTCTCTCAGCTCAGGTTGTGAAGTGAACAAACTTTTTAATAATTCTGTCGAGTGAGAGATGAGTTTTCGTGGCCTATTGGTGGAATGGTAAATTCCCTGCACACGGGATTTCAGCAGGGTGTTAGGGATGTGAGTTTGGGTTTTCTGTTAGGAGTTGGCAAAGTACTTCATCAAATCATCACAAAGATCCTTTAGGTCATCAAGGTCAATTGTTAACCTAACACTGCTAAGACCATGACTAAACCATGTTCCTGAGTGCCACATCTACACATCTTTTCAATACATGCAGGGATGGTGACTCAGCTACTTCCCTGGACAACCCACTCCAATACTTGACAGCGTGGTCCATGAAGAAATTTTTCCTACTATCCAATTGGAGGATTCATCCTAAACAGCAGCCAATGTAGCCACTACAAATCTGCCCTCCTGTACTACATACATATGGTTCATGCTTTACTCACTGTCTCCTGTGATGGAAGAAAGCTCACTGTGCCACTTCACTGGCACACAATGGACTCTTCCTACACTGTTTATAATGGTGTGATTGAGAATGCAGCTGGGGAGATAGAACAGTTTGCTAAGACTGCTGGGCTTTTTTGCTTGCTTTTTTTTCAGAAATCAGAACATGTGTAGTGTGTGAGAAAGAAGACTATGGAACAGGAACAAAATGTTTTAGGTAAGAATGTTAATAACAGGAAAACACAATCGCTCCTGTCTTCACTCTGAGTTCCTCTTGGAAGTTGGAACCTGTGATCTGAAATGTTGTAAGGGTAGGCAGCTTCAGCCATGGCTGATGCCCACAGGAACTAAACCCTGATCAGCTGAAGTCCTCCTATAATGCCAAATATTGACAGAAATGGAATTCAAAATTCCACATTAGAGGGTACTTTCAGTCTTAAGATTTCTGCACCTCTATTCTTCCTTAAAAAAGTGTTAGCACCATCCTGTTCTCTGAAAAAGCCACTGAACAATTAAAATAATTGATAGCTTTACTATGCTGA
The DNA here is from genome assembly GCF_963662255.1 of Cinclus cinclus. Lineage (NCBI taxonomy): Eukaryota > Metazoa > Chordata > Aves > Passeriformes > Cinclidae > Cinclus > Cinclus cinclus. The sequence continues at coordinate 32,405,546 of NC_085049.1, read as the reverse complement.
AGAACAGGAGCAAAATAAAATGCTGAAAGGCTATTAAATGTGTGTGATCTTTCCCATGCAATGAAGAATAATAAAGGTTCTGAGCACCTGTGTGTCTAGGAACAAAGTATGTGATTACAGAACTATGGAATTAAGGACTATATTTCAGTGCTTGTCAGCAGGCAACAACAAATACTATTCCCACATTTTCTGACCTGTGAGTACTTGTCTTTACAGTTTTAGCATATCTTTTTTTTTCCTCTGTGTGTAATTTTTGTTCCTCTGTGTGTAATTTGCCATGTGCTACAGCCTTATTATTTTTATTAAAATTGTCCTAGAAAGTGTTTGTGACTCTTCACCTTTGGCCATTCCCATGTAAAGAATAGTTCCTAAAACATCACAAGTGTGTATATATAGGATCAAGAAGGGACACAAGCCTCTCATAACCTCACCTAACTGCCAATTTCCCCCCTGCTTCAGGGGAAAAATGTACAAGAAAGTACCTTTCCCATCTTTAATAACATCTTTAAATTATCTTATCTCATGGTTAGAATGGACAATGTTGACATTTTTTGTGGAAAAATATCACCATTGGGCCAGTGCTGTATCATGTCTCAGCAAGGAGTAGCATTGAAGGTAATATTCATGTTATTTAATCTTCCTTTGGAATATTATTTTAGAAGTGAATAATACATGGTGCTTTTTGAAGTTTCTTTGAATTTGGAAAATTTGGTTTATACATAGAAAACATTGAATAGACAATTCAGGTATCTGTATGTTTGTACAATGGACTCTCAACTCAGGAAAATTGAAAGACTTAAAAATTTTGTTGTACCTGACCAAAAAAAAAAAAAAAGGAAAAGCAGAAAGCTGAGATTTTTCTGGGAATCAGTATATTTGAATAGATTTAATTTTTAACAGAATATTTTTGTTTTAATATTGTACATATCAGTGTTGTACATAACAACATTGTACTAATAAATGATAGCATATTTCTAAAAGCATTTCAGTTTCAATCAGCATTTTCCAACAGAGAAGCTGTCCAGTTTACATTTCCTAACTCCATTAAAAAATGTTTTCAACAAAATGTTGTCAGCAAAAATGCATTCAAGAAAGATAACTTTATTGTGCTGCTTCTCTGGCTGATTCCAATGATAGCAATGTGAACCATTGTCCTAGACATACTAAAGAAATAAAATTGCTTGGAGTGCAGCTATATACAAATAATTAATGCCTATGTCAGCTCTACAAAAAAGCATTAATGATGCCAAGTTACAAGCAAAAAGGTACTTTTTATATTTTCCTACTCTTTCACATTTTTCAGAATTTGGCCCAGGCTTCATTCTGCAGGTGCAGCTGAAAGACTGAACAGAACTCCTATGGATCCACTGATTTGTCTGTGTGCACTTGGCCCATCATGAGACCTTATATATGAAGGTAAGACCTTACCATAAAGGTATAAGGGTGAAGGTAACACTCATAGCTCCATAAGCCAAGCATCTGCCTCTGTTTTATTTTATCCAAAGATTCTGTCAATGTAAATGACTTTCAAATATTTATTTTATATTCAGGTGTATTCATGTTCTTATATCTGCTTTATTAATGTATTTTGTAGCTTAGGAAAGACTAAGGTTATAAGCTTTCATACCCTTTCTTGATCAAGACAACTGCATGAAATTCATATAGACAAGTGATCAAAGGAAAAAATATAATTTCTTTATCAAATCTTTATGAAAATCATGCTCAATCTCCTGTCTTTACTGTCAGTAAAGCTGGATGCATAATAATGAAACTAAATGAGCAATTTGGCTAAACAACATACATCAGTTTGGGTGGCCAATCCATACTGATCTAAAAGAGATTATATTGGACAAGAGCAATACTTCAAATTATGTTCACTTGCATTTCCATTAGATATTGGCTTGACTATCTAAAACACACTGTGTGTTATCATATAAGAAGGTTGATATATGTTGTTATAGATGTGTTCCTACTTCCATGTACCAAAACCTTCTCTCTTCGTCTCCCTCCCTCTCTCTCATAACACAGGTTGGCAGGTATTGCTGGCCTGCATGTTTCAGAAAATATTGCCAGTTCACCATCATTCACTGCTAAATAGAAAAAAAGAAGAAAACCAAAAAACAACTACATCAGAAAAACAAACAGTAAACAGTACAAAGTTTAATCTTTCTTTTTGCAGTTCTTCTTACTGAAAGATGCCTGTAAATAAAAATAATATCAGAATAATAGATCATCTATTAGCAGAAGCTATAATGTAGCTATACATTTAGAATAAAGAGTTGAAGGGCACTCTCCAGCTGTACATCAGTCAGTGACAGCAAGCCACAGCCATTAAAAGAATAGCCACTAGAGGCCTTCAGTTGCTTGACCCGTCAGAAGTGATGAAGGTACAGCCTCCCTGCCCACCCAGGGCATGTTACCCTTAAATCTCTGGGTGAATTTGTCCTTTCCCCCCAGCAGAGCACATTTCTCCACGTTAAAAAAAAAAATCGCACAGGTGCTCCAAATGGGCACGTCCAGCTGATTCTCACTCTGATAGTCCTAGAAAAAATAAGGGAATTAATAAAAAAATCAGCTGTGTGACTTGTTAAAGGCAACATGTGACATTGAGGGAGCAATGCTCTCCACAGCTGCTGGCACGCTGACCTCCTCCCCTTGGCTGCCTTTCCACCGATCCCAGCCGCCTGCAAACACCTTGGTGGGATAACAGCATTCCGCTAGAAAACTGTGAAAGTGAGAGGAAGTCCACTGAACAACGGCAAGGGTATTTTATTTCCAGCCCCTGTGACAGCTCTGGATTAAATGGATTTTCATTGTTCCTTCCCTACTGCAATTTGGACACGATGTCAGTGTAAGTGTGCCTGGGGTTTTATTTGGTGCCGCCCCCCCCGTCTGCGAGGCTGGTATTCTCCCACTAGCTGCCTGCTCTAAATATGGCCATGGCCAGTGTGTCAATAATCCCCCTCTTTAAGGGACTTGCAAACATTAGTGTTGGGACATTCTTGCTGTTCAGATGTCTAGCTGACGTCTGATGCTTAAAATGGAGCATGCTTTCATCCCTTCATGCATTGTCGTAAGCCCCCGATGATGACTCTTAAAAGGGTGCCTCTGGCTATGCAGGGAAACAGTCGCTGACCACACCGAGACACAGCTTGCTTGCTTCAGCCTTCTTGAATGCCTGGTCACTTCAGCTTTGTACCAGCCTGACCAAGCAGGACCATGTCTACCTTTGGGTATAGAAGAGAGCTCAGTAAATATGAAGACATTGATGAAGATGAGCTCCTGGCTTCTCTCACTGAAGAGGAGCTGAAGGAGCTGGAGCGGGAGCTGGAGGACATAGAGCCTGACCGTAACCTCCCAGTGGGACAACGGCAGAAGAGCCTGACAGAGAAAACACCAACAGGCACTTTCAGCAGGGAAGCACTGATGGCCTACTGGGAGAGGGAGACCAAGAAACTCCTGGAAGAAGAGAGGTTGGGTGCATGTGAGAAGGTAAGATGCTGAGGCATTTGCTGTTTCCTAGAGGTATTTGGTCCTATTCTTCATTGGCATGATCTCACTGACTGATTTATTTTCATTCTCTTGCATTTTTAAGAACATTGTTAGCCCTACCTCTGTGCCTGCTACAGCACTGAGTATTAGCTCAGAGCAGTTTTGCTCTCTCTGGATGTACCTTAAGTGCTCAGTTCAGAACAGAAGAATGTGCCTTAAAAACTAACATTAGTGATTAGAATAGGGAAAAATTTAAAGGGCATGTTGGAAATTATTAATAGATAGAGATGTGGGCTTTTGGATAGCATTTGATATTTTTGAGAAAGCTACACAAAATGCCCTTTCCTTTCCTTAAAAAACAGCCAGTATTGATTTCTGAGATACATGTAAGAAAGATAATTTTGAATACATTTTATGTCAGAAGTTGAGTAAGTGGATGCCAGGCTTTGTGCTCACTGTAAGAAAGCAGCTTGTGTTGCAGTCAGCAGCTTGTGTTGCTTTGTTCCTTCTGAGGATCCTTGGCATGCTTCAGGAGTCTTCTGGCAACTGTTGTCAGAGGGCAGCTGTACATTATTTAAAAAGTGGCCTGGGATAGAGTCATCAATCAAACCATTTAACTGCATTCCCAAAAAAACCCAACAACCTATAGTGTTTGTTAGGCAACTCATCCCCCCCAAAAAATTTTTAGTAATACAAGCCATTTCCTGAACTGCAAATGAACAGTACAGCTGGGCAGGAGAGAAGGGCTCAGTCTTGACAAGCAGTGAGCACTCTCAGTCTCAGCTGATGTCCACGTTGGCACTCCTGATCCTTGCTAAAAGTATATGTGAGAATGAGCCCAACCAAAAACCAACTTCTATTTTCATGATGGCTCCATGTAATTTCAAAGCAAAGTGGCGACTTGGGAATTTTTAAGCACTGCTTCATACCAAGCTCTTACTCTGTTTATAGGTTACATTTTCCCATGTGTAAGCAGAAAGTAATACAACAAAGGCAAAGACAGCAAAACTGAACTCAGAATCTCTAGCAGCCTTGAGTCAGGAGCTTATTTCATTTTCAAGGAAATAATTGTAGTTTATATTAGTTTATATTAGTTTTTTATTAGATAAAATATCTTCTTAGAGGAAAGTCAAATGGATTAAATTACCCTGCAATATCCAGGATGTTTTAACATGTAAGTATTTTCTCTTGTTTGTGAATGGTGGTATAACATCTTTGCAGGCAAGAGCTCAGACCAGTAGCTGTCATCAGACCATTAGTATCAGCTTGCAGACATTGACTTCACTCCCTGCTTGTCAGTCCTAGAGAGTAAATGGCAAGATTAATCTTTATTTCCAGCTTAGCCTGGAACTTGAAACCTGGGCAGTTCTAAAAAACTTGCTGAACAGGTCTAGTTCAGTATCTTATACAATGGCAGGATCTTTTTTTTTCTTTTTTTTTTTCTTTTTTTTTTTCATTCTTTTTTTTTTTTTCTTTTTCATGTATATACAGCATTAATGTTGGGTACTAGCTAAACCTCCAAGTCCTGGCAAAAGACTCTATACATTTTGATCTGAGAAAAAATGTCCTAAATGCATCCTCAAATAAGAAAAGTTTGATATGCTGATATAGAGGTCACAAAAACTCTCTCCACTGAAGGCAAGAAGAATGCTCCTTGAAAACAATTTTTTTCTTGCTTTAAACTGTCTGGAAATTATGCATCTTTATCTAAGATAGTTATTCATGCTCCTTCTATAGTAAGTGGTGACAGATCAGCTGGTCCAAAAGGCAAACAACGTGCAGATAGCCTTTTAGGGTGAATAACTTGTCCTCCAGAGGTGTTTACCTTTGCACTGACCCTCAGTCCTAACTTTTCATCAAATTACTCCCACAAATTAAGGTGAAGTCCTACAGGCTGCCTGCAGCAGTCCTATACCACAGTGCTGCCATAGTAAGAATATATCTCTGTATTCAATTTCAAAATTATCATGCAGATTATTGTAACACCTGACAATGTACATGACAGGCAACTAAATTCTGCATTTGACCTCAGAAATGCCACTCAAAAACAAACAAGCAAACAAAAAAACCCAAAACAAACAAAAACAAGTATGTTTTTATTAATCTAGCATCACTAAACATATCAATAGTTCATTTAAGGGCACCTCCCTCTGCTCATCTGTAGTATATATTCCTTGAAATATAAAACCAAAGCTATGAAGACAGGGTTTTGGATACCTGGGGTTTTCCAGTCTTAAAGCCCACACATATACAGAAAATACAGATAAAAATCTTAATCCCATAATAAACCTATAGGTAGCACACTATCTCTCAGCATAAGGGCCTTGCTGCACATGTTCTACAGGCGAAGCAATGGGGCTGAGTCCTACAACATCTCTGTGTGCAGGCCAGTGCAATCAGACCCTGCAAGACCCAAAGGTACTGAAGGCTCAGGAACACCAGCCAGAAACAGCTCAATGTCCTGTTTCATTAAGAGTCACAGTTCTGCAAACATTACAATTAGCATCTTTCTTGCATATGTCCCAGCACAGAATTATACTGAAAATTGTGAAACAGTACCATGCATTTTAACAGTTCTCTATTTTCAGAGCCAGATAAGTAAGCAAACCTAAAACTGCACACCAGTTGTCTAAAAATAGGCTGTCCTGTTAGTAACACTTTTGTTTTCCAGAAACAGAATCACTGTCTCTGCAGAGTGTACTCACTTGGGAAAATACACTCTAGTATTTTACAGAGATTAAAACAGAAATATTGTTAAAGTAGTGCATACAGAACAATTATAATTCAATCAAAATTTTATAAACATTTTCAATTGTAAACAAAAATGCATACCTATTCCAGTACACAAAACATGACATAGAAGATCTTTTTGAGCCAGAGGTGTAAGGCTGGTTGTAGATTCTGAGTTCTGTCACACACCATAGATCCCCATCACACTCCTGGAGTCCTCCATGTGGAGAGTGAGGCTTTTCTGGGGTGATGATCTTTTCCTGCTTCTCTGCAGAGAAGTCTCTTTTGCCACTGCTAAAGGCAACAAGCAGAGCTTGGGGGTATGGTTCTAAATTTGCCTTCCTGGTACCCACCAAACACACTAAAATAACCTTGTGTTTCAGAAAGGCAATGTATTTTCTCTGTAGAGAGAGTTATAACAATTTACAGTATGGCAGCTGACCTGCAACAGCTGGCAGTAAGCACTGGCTTAGCTCTTGACAAACACCAAGAAATTCAGGGGTTATTGACATGTGGTTACATGTTACCTGTGGGAATGCATCTCAATCCTTTCTTCACAAATAGTTTATTTGTATGTAGAGCCCATTCAGTACATCCAAAGTATTTTTGATATGACTTCTGTAATTCTGTATTGGTTTGCATGCTGGTATACAAGACTACACATGCAGACAGTATTTGTATTTTAAATCATTGCAACCTTCAATTTTTTAGCCATACTAACATATGCAAGGGAGTCTGAGATGTCTAATCCTTATGAAATGAAGAAGCTCATTGCTTGTGTTTATTCTGAATTTGTTGTTGTATGTTTCTGCTGTCAAGGATCTAAATTACATCCCCTTGTAGATATGCCAACACATAGAAAACCTAAAGTATGTCTGTGTCATAGTACCTTGTATCAAGTTTTCTTTTGGCAGAAATAATTGACATTGGTAAAGTACTTGTTAGATGAAACATCTTCTGTTCTCTGAACTGTATCTGTTTATTTTTAGCTTTCAATGTTAACTCATATAGTGTGAGTATAATTGTTCCTCTGCTAAAAGGCAGTAGTTACATTACTTCAATCATGTTTAACATCCACACCTACATTCCTGTTCAGGATTCTGAGCAAGAAGAAGACAATTCAGAAGAACTTCAAGAAGAATGTTTCACAGAGAGCAATAGTGAAGTGTCTGAGGAGGCATATACTGAAGAGGATGAGGAAGACGATGAGGAGGAAGATGAAGATAAGAGTGATGATGAGAATGATGAAGAGCAAAATGCTGCTGCTGGCAGGCGTTCTGACCACATCAGACACAAAAAGTGTAATGGTGAAAAGGACAATGAAAACTTCCTTAATGGCCATGATGGAAAAGACAGTGATAATCGGAGCTTAAAAAGCAGTGCTATCCACCCTTGTGGAAATCCAACAGTAATTGAAGATGCTTTGGAAAAAGTTAAGAGCAACGACCCTGACACCACAGAGGTCAATCTGAACAATATTGAAAACATCACATCACAGATGCTTATACAATTTTCTCAAGCCCTGAGGGACAACACAGTGGTAAAGTCATTCAGCTTGGCTAACACCCATGCTGATGACAATGTGGCAATAGCTATTGCTGGAATGTTAAAGGTTAATCAACACATAACTAGTCTGAATATTGAGTCAAATTTTATCACAGGCAAAGGCGTGCTGGCCATCATGAGAGCTTTGCAGCATAACAAGGTTCTAACAGAACTGCGGTTCCACAATCAAAGGCACATCATGGGCAGCCAGGTGGAAATGGACATAGTCAAACTGTTGAAAGAGAACACCACTCTGGTAAAGCTGGGATACCACTTCGACCTTGCTGGCCCAAGAATGAGCATGACAAGTATCCTGACAAGAAATATGGATAAACAAAGGCAAAAGCGCATGCAGGAGCAGCGGCAGCAAGATTCAGGTTGTGATGGAGCTATCAATCCAAAGACCAAAGTTTTGCAGAAGGGGACACCTCGGTCCTCACCTTATGTGTCACCTAAAAGCTCACCATGGTCTTCCCCAAAGCTCCCTAAGAAAGCACTGCCAGTGAAATGTCAGCCTTCAGCACCTGCACCCCCACCTCCCCTTCCCCCCTCGCCACCTCCTCCCCCTCCTCCTCCCCCTCCTCCAGTTATTCCAGAGAAGAAGGCACCTACCAGGAATATAGCTGAAGTCATCAAACAGCAAGAAAGTTCAAAAAAAGCCTTACATAATGGACAGAAAAAGAAAAAAGGCAAAAAAAGCAGAAAACATGAGAACAGTATATTGAAAGAAATTAAAGATTCTTTAAAATCAGTCTCAGACAGAAAATCAGAGGAAGGTTCACGGCCCTCCACCCGGCCATCCACCCCACAAAGGTCTCTCCATGACAACCTCATGGAAGCGATTCGGGCGAGCAGCATAAAGCAATTAAGGCGGGTAAGTAAGGTGGATCCTAGTTCAGTAACTGATTGTGGTCCAAATATAGCACAAGCTCAGTTAATTTTAGTACACACATTTAGTTAAAAAAAAAAAAATCTTAGAAATGTGACCATAATGAAGCACTTGGGAGGAGGCTTCTCTCCCATTAGGCTTTTCTCAGAACAGACATTTCTGTCTGATTGTGATTTTGACAGAAAGCGGGGTACATTTCCGGGCTCAGTCTTGTTGTGGGAGATGATGTGTAGCACAGAGCTCTTGGCAGTGTATATCTGGCAGAAATTTCAGGTATTTTGCCATCTAGACTGTACAGCAAGTGTAATGAATGTCCTTCCCACCCCTGTTTCATAGGTGGAGGTACCAGAAGCCCTTCGGTGAAAGCCTGGATGACAGAAGAAGCAGAGCAGTGATCGAGGGGAGGGTGCTTGTCCTTTCACTGGTGGTAACAGACTGTCTAGAAAAATGCTTCCAAAGTACACTCTTAGATTCAAGCCATTTCTCTTTTATCTCAAAGGAATAAACCTGCTAAATACAAAATAATGCTTTAAGGATCCATTTGCGTTGTAATCTGTAAATATGGAAATAATTTTCTTTTTTATTTAATGAGATTTATATTGAGAAGTTGTTGCTTATTTAGATATTCTTGTCAATATCTGATTGCACATCACTGGACAAGTTCTTTACACTGAGATGTAATAGTTTACCAGCCTGTGGTATCTTTTTTTTTTTTTTCATGTATTTAAAATAAATGTGGTTTGAAGCTTTCAAGCAGACACATAGTCCTGGATTTCTGTGAGTGAAAACCCACCAGATGGTTGCATCAAGTTCATGAGTATTCAGGAAGTCTTCTGGAAAAGAACCTGAGATCTTTCTCAGCTGCACGTGAGCCTATGTGGAGGATAGTACCTGAGCCCATATGTTAGTGCAGTTTCATATTTGCATTGGAAAAAATAGTTTATACAGCTATATACCACTAAAACTAAGCTATGGGTTGTGTCAGGTCACCAATGCTGCACACCAGGTCCTGAACCTTGGCCTAAAGAACTGGGAGATGAATAGAGCTGTAGTTTGCCTTGGCTTATAGATTGATAGTTAATGTCAATATTTTAAGGATGCAGCAGAGTTATTCAAGTGAGATCCATTCAGTACAAGTGCTGTCTGTAATCAGAACTAACCCCAGTGCAGACATCCAGTCAGACAGAGAAACTTGAAAAGCAGCCTACCATCCAGGTGGAAAAAGGCTTTCCTATGGTATCAGTTGAACAACAAGCAGGGTGTGAACTGTCAATATGATACAGTGGAAGCAGAGCCAACATCACTTGGAGATGAACGACTGGAGGTATCACATCACAGGCAATGGCACGAATAGCCCTTCTTCATGTAGCACTAGACATCTCCCTCTGTCAAATTAGTTATGGTTCTGGGTGCTTCAGCTAGTGTGAAGGCAGTGATAACATGAAGAAAACTGAGTAGTGGCCAAAATGTTGTAAGGCAAGAAGAGAGATATGTTCAGAAGCACTTCTAAGTATTAATTAGTTTGCTCATTGCAACTATAAATAACAGAATTAGTATTTCTTTTGTATAAAGCCACATCAAAGAGACTTACTTAGGCTTACCAAGTAGTGGTACTGAAAAAAATAAGGGTAAGCTTGTACCTACAAATATTAATGAGACAGATTTTCCCAGAAATAGGAACAAATTACTGGGGGGAAATTAAACCTAATGGAGAGGGGCAGTCTTCTAATGAACTGTCAGAAATGTTACTGCCATGGCAAGAAAACAGTGAGGACACCTTTTTATTTTGTATTTATTGACCGAAATGTACAAAAGCAATTTGTATCTAACTGAAACATTTCCCAATAGTTTTCTTCTTGCTCAGGATCACAAAAACTCATGAGTATTTCTAGATCCAGTTTTACAGGAAGTATGGTGCATATGATTGGTCTTTAGCTACCTTTATAATTGCATAGGCTTCCCTAGCATAAAAATTGACCTATGGAAGCTGGGGCTTGAGATATTCTGAGGATAGAAGCAATACTGGAATGCAGACCACATTCAGGACCACCTGTGGCCCCAGACCCTGTATGCAGAAACTTGAGAAGGATGAGAAACATCCTGGATGTTTAATCAAATGGCAAAAGCAGCTAAGTAGCTGCAAGGGAAAATAAAAGACAATGAGGGACCTCAGGGAAAGCACAATGGAGAGGATTTGGACAAGACAAGTAAATGTTTTTATAAAACAATACCGTACTTTTGAAGAAAGTAGAGTGACAAGTGAGGAAACTGTATGAGAGGTGAAAAATAATACAGGAAAAGGAGATGACAAAGAAGAAAATGAATACTAAAAAGTAGCAGATGAGAGAAGAGGAAAACATGGAAAAAGAAAAAGCCTAGAAAAAAGGGAGAGGGTAGAATTAATTTTTCAGGTTGGCAGGAGCTGTTGGAATTGCCCTTTTGCAGAAGGAGAGGACAATGGACACAGTTCCTATGAAGCTTTTTCTGGAGCTACTGCCTGTGGTGGCTGTCAAGTGGCCACCAGCCCTCTCAGGTGTGAGCCGTGCTCTGAGGTGTTGAGCAGTCGCAGAAGCAGCAGCCACATGTAGTTATCAAAGCTCCTGTGGCACACTCCCTCACCAAGTGTCAAGTCCTGTGCCTTAGCCAAAGTCTAATCCGGGCAATTACCTTCTGCCTACGTACATTTCACAGCAGTTTCCCTTGGAGGCAATTCAAGGCGTGGCTTCTATTTGCAGAGCCACAAGGCGCCCCCAAACCCCCAAACAGCTTGGTAAAGTTTTGATGCCCCACTGAAAGGAAAGCCAGTCCTGTTCTCTCTGGGGTGTCAGCTCTGCTGCCAGTGGTGCTGAGCTCCCTCACAGAAGTGTCCAAGAAGCAATCTCTTTTCCATTCAAACAGGCAAGCAAGCACTGTATGACAAGCATCCCAACCCCCCTGGGAGCTACTGTGCTGCCTTCCTGGATGGTAATATGGTTTAGCAGGAGCCAAGAGGTGCCAAGACATGTTTCTGCCTTGAGAACAGACATCCCTGGGCCATTTCCCCTGGGGCCCAGGTCCTGCCTGCAAGCTCAGTTAACTTCTTTTTTGGTCACCGGGAGACAACTGATCTCTGCTGAAGGCCTGACTGCCCCTTGTTTGACCTGCAGGAAAGGTGCCCTAGAGTCAGCTCCTGCACATCCTTGTGCTATGATCCCATCAGAGCTGGAGCCCCAGGATGCAGGTATGCTCCCCATTTGGACTCAGGAGGCTCCAGCCATTTGGATGGTGGCCATCCATTTTCTCTGAAAGGTCAGTCAGAGAAACACATGAGAATCCATCATCCACGTGTCCATGTGTAACATGGGACAAGTCAGCACTGTGAGGCCACATCTTGAATTCTGTACACCTCACTGCAGAAAGGACATTGAGGGGCTGGAACATGTCCAGAGAAGGACAACAACGCTGGTAAAGGGTCTAGAGAGTGAGTCATGTGAGGAGAGTCTGAGGGAGCTGGGTGTGTTCAGCCTGGAGAAAAGGCTCTACAACTATAAGGGCTATAGCTAGGTGGGGGTCAGTCTCCTTTCCCAGATTAAAAGAGACAGAACAAGAGGAAATGCCCTCAAATTTCACCAGGGGAAGTTTAGACTGGTTATTAAGAAAAATTTCTTCAGCAAAATGATGATCGAGTAATAGAATGGGCTGCCCAGGGAAGTGGTGAAAATGTCCTTGGAAGTGTTCAAAAAATATGTAGGTGTGGTGCTTAGAGACATGGTTTAGAGGTGAATCTGGCAGTGCTGAGTTAAGGGTTAGACTCAATGATCTTAGTGTTTTTGTCCAACCCTAATAATTCTGTGATTCTATAAAAGAGCTGACCTTTGAAAGAACCAGAAATACCAGAGCCTGACTGCTACCTGTAAATCCAGTATATGGCCCTTAAGTTCATGCCTCGCCACCTCTCCTCTAGGGGAGCGTCTGAAATTATAGAAAAAAGAAAGGAACTTATAAAAGTGTAAGAAATTTTATTTTCACATCTTCTGGAAGTTTTGGTGCCTCCTTCTGAGTCCCCTGTTGATGTTCTGGACAGTGACCCATCTTGCCAGGGCTTGGCTGAGTGCAAAGGTGCTGGTCTGACTGCCCTGCAGAGGTGAATCCTTCCCACCAAACAGGGCAGGTGGCCATGGGGCTCCTGCCAGGTGAAGCCACAGCCATTTCTGGAGGCCAAGTCTGTGCTGCACACAAATGGGGAGCCAGAAGAGCTGGTGTGGGACAGTCCCTGCACAGCGTGGTGGGAGAACAGATGTCCTTAGAGGCTGTGTCCAAGGCCTCTTCCTTGCCCACAGGGTAGCACAACACAGTTACAACTCTTAAAAAGCACAGCAGAAGCTGTGAGTACTGCAGACTTCCATGTCACCACTTGTACATCTTTCTCAGAAATCCATCATTTCAGTGGAAGTAATGATTAAGGCAGAGCAGCTTTACACCAAAAATAGAGAGGACTTGTCTGCAGGCTGTTTAGAGAGTGACACAGATGATCACCATGGGTTAGCCATGGAGTATTTGCAATGCCTGGATGTAAGGGGAGAGGTAGCTCCAAACACTATTTTCACAGGTGCAGGCCCAAGTGAAACAGCATCTGAAGGGTGCGTACAATTTCAGTAACTAACAGCCAGGAAAAATTGTTTTGAATTGGAAGAGGGACAGAAAATGGCTGGGATAACTGGGGAACTGAAGAGGCTGTCCTGTGAGAGAGATGAGAACAGGTGGTGGGATCAATCTAGCCAAACAAAGGCTCAAAGGGATTTCAGCTCATGTCTATAAATACTGCAACGTGCAAATAGCTACAGGACATAGTTAGCAGCAGGATAAAAAACAAACTCTGCACAACTGCATTTGGATCAGAAATCAGAAGACACATCCAAACTCTTAGAACAAGAAGGTGCTTGGAACAGCCTTTCCATTAAAAAAAAAGGGCAAATTCTTACTGTTGAAACAATGGAAGAAACTTATGAAAATAGTAGTATGGTTTGGTGTTTTCAGAAGTAGGAGCCTGAAATTGGTAACACAGAAGCTCTGCTATTATTTAATTAATGCCCTTAGAAGTGATAACTCCACAGGATCTGCAACCTGGAATAGTGCTGAAAGTTGTAAAAATCTCCTACAATTTGTAGTAAGATGCTCTATTTTCAAATCCATGTAAGATGTAACTTTAGACAAAGACTGTTACGTGGAAACCAAAGTTTTCTACCAGATTCTGGCTTAATACTATCCACACTTGACGCCAGCAGGAAACTAATAATTTACTAAAGGGAGTAGAATTTGGTTCACTTATTGATAAGCCCAGCATTGCATGTACACTCTCTGGTTCTGACAGATCTGTTTGTCCAATGCTGCACTTATGACAGAATTAATTTTTAGATTCATTCCTCAAAAGTTATAAAACAATTTTACTTTGACTTGCCAGTTCAATTACTTGATTTTGAATTTTGAGTTCTTTAATAGGGTAGTGATAATTGTGCCTTACACCCAGGAAGAAAGCCTTGCTTAAAAAAAGAAAAAGTGTGCCTGTATCACTGAGAAGGTGCTCTTTAGAATCACCTGGTGATTTGTGGTGGCCCCTTTTATATAAGTAGCATGAGATGTTTTTGTTTTCACACGTGTGAAATATCTGCCTACTTGCAGTGTTTCAAGTTAGGCACTGAATGAAGTTTCTGTTCAGGACTGTGATTTTTGCTGTATTTTTAGTAATTTTATTTTTTGTGATAGCTCTCCTGCTTTGCGAAGTACAGAGGACTCATGTTTAAGAGCTGGTACTCAGAAAACACCATTATCAAGGGAAAACATCCAAATATCCTACCTCTTGCCTGGGACTTGAGCTTCCCAATCCTCAGCCTCACCCTGAGCTGCCAAGACCCAGAGCCAGAAAGGAGTAGGATTAGGGGCAAGGGGTGCTGCCACAGCTTGGGTAGGCAAAGTGAAGGTCTAAATCTGGACAAAGCAAATGGTGATTGGTAAGGATTGGTAAGGATGGACTCACCATTTGCCCCAGCTCCACACTGCTCCCTGCCTTGCCAGGGCTGTCCTGCAAGGGCAGCATGGGCTGAAGCTCCATGCTGGTATTGGGGGATGCAACCTTATGATGGAAGGCAAAGGAGAGAATGGCAATGACAGCACAACAGTTGAGGGCTTTCTTTCTTTAAAGATAGTGGAAAAATAGGGCCACTGTCATGCATGGGCTGCAGGGTAGCTGGGGCACTATCAGTATGGAACTGTTTTGTGTGAAGAGGATGGATCCGCACAAAAGAAAAATTGAGATATAAAAAAATTCTGTCATTGTGAAAAGCAAGGAAACAGTCTATCTGTGAAATGTATTTATTTCTATCTGTAACCTTTGACTACTTCCAGCTTCAAATGAATATGAATGGCAAAAAAAGTGAGTTATTTTCTACAGAACTATAACACAGGGAAAGATGAGGGTTTTTTCATTAAAATACAGTCACAGTAAAAAATCTTACTGTCTGGTGAGAGTCCAGACATGTATCTCAAAGCCAAGACTGAGGGTTATGTCCTGGGCTGTTTGTGTACTCTGGGGTATATTTTTTCATTTGTTATGTCTCTCTTTTGCCTTGGAGAGATCAGTACTGATCCATCGCACAGTGCTGCAAGGTTGTGTTCACACAAACTGAAGTGTGCTCCAAGAGCCTCAGGCATCAAGTGCTATTGGATCCATTATTACTATATTTATTTTAATTTTATTATTGCTAACATGAATACTTTGACTGGTGGAATATAAGTGAATACTTCTAATTGGTGAGAGAAGCATAGCCCATGATACATTGCAGGAAATTTTGTAACTGCAGATGGGGCAAGCCATGAGGACTGGAGTCTCACAGCTGACCTGGCTGTGAAAGAATGCCTATGAAAAGGAAGACACGCCATTTCTGCCATTTCCTAAGAAAGAAAGAAACAAGCATCTAAGAAATTGGTAGTTAGAAATGCTTATGCACTCTGAGGAGGATAAATTTGGGATGATTCCCAGGAGTGGCCTCAAAGACGTTTCACCAGACTAACCAAGTATAGCCTCTACACATGAGACTATTTTTCTTGTGTGGGACATACTTCAAGTTTCAATTCTACAGATAAGAAATTAATTTCTTCTGCACCCCATTATGCCTTTGTGCTGAGAGCATTAGGTCAGTCCACCCATGAAGGACTAAGTATTTCCTGGGCTTTTCTTTCCATTTTTTTTTTCCAGGAAACATTTGGAGCTATAGCTGTATGTTTTAATTATCACACTCGTGAATGCTCTTGAGGGCAGTCAATGAGCTACAGTTAAAGCAGTGAATTTTGCAGGCACCTGAAGGAAGTGTTTATGTGTACACAGTGTGGGGTCACCCCTGTTGCTCAGTCTCAGCTTACTGCTCTCTAAATCTGCAACCCATGCATGTGTTGCTGTGTTTCACAAACAAGTTGGAAAGCAACAGCGATCAGGTTTCATATGCTCCTAATCACTTCTGCCAAATTCCATCCCTTTGTTTTCCTCTTGTCTAAGTGTGCCCGGACTGTGGCAGGTCAGTCTCAGCTGCAGAGAGTGGGCAGGTACAAGCAAACTCTGCCCATACTGTGAGTGGTGAGACAGGCACCAGCACCAGACCAGAAGGTTTGTGACTGCGCAGGCAGCACCCAGACAGGGCAAATACTTCTGCCTTTCATCCCAGTTTAGCATGGGTTTGGGTGTGTTACAAGCCCTTGTGACAAGATTTATATATGTCATCTCATGCCAGGATTATCCTCTGTCTAGCCACTCATGAGCTAAACGTTTTAGTCTCTGCTATAGTTTAAAGTGACTAAAATCAGTTTGAGATCCAGTCACTCTGAACATCCCAGTAGTTGGATTTTAGGTGTAACAACAGCTAATGCAGCTCCAGGACAATTCTGCAGCTCTGGATGTGTGTTGCAGGAAAAAAAATGTTAGCCAACAAAAAGGAAGACTGTTCCAGTTTGCTTCCCTAGACCCCTCACTGCAGTTTCAAAGCTGTGTTGCTAGTGAAAAGGAGATGCTGAGAACCTCTAGCTAGGAGCAGAGGGAGGACAGTATTGGGTAGCATGGATTTAGCATGGATTTAATTTTTCTGGATCAGTCTCCTAAGCTCTTTGTGACTACAGAGTCACAGATGTTGATAGTTGATAGCCCAGCACAGCTGAGCAGGCTGAATAACCCCACCGTGCCTCTGGCTCCCGCTCTCAAATTCCCACTGCAAAGAATCCAACAGGTCACATGGAGAACTGAGTTCACAGCTGGTTGTCAGACAATCCTGAGCCCTAATCCTGCTCTGACAGCTCCCTGTTACAAGATGTGGTGTTACCTCAAGGGCACTGGACACTGAGTTTTGTTGGCTTCCTGTCTGTAGAGCATAAAAACTCCTCCAGACTGGCCTTTGCTACAAGAAAGCATCAAACATAATTAAACTGGCCCTAAAAAATACATAGTAGATGGACCTCCTAGTCTCCCTATGCATTTGGAAAGTCCTGTTTAGTACTTTGTCATGTTCTTAGGTGAAAAGTAAAGTCATTAATATCAACCACGCTGGACATTGAGGACCATTCACACTGGACAGATATAATTTGATTACTTCAGAGTGGCGATAAATGGCCTTATCTGTGAGTGACTGTATAGCCTATCAATACTGAAACTCGCCCGTGTCTCATTCTAATGCTCAATTAAACACAGGGTGAGCAGACCTGTTCAATGCAGAGGGCACCAGGTCCTCAGCCGGACCCCTCAGGACCCTCAGCTCCTTGCCCATGTCCATGTCAGCCAGCTGTGACCCCACCTGCACACTGATCCTGAAGCAGTCAGCTTTCCTCCCTGCAGCGCATTTCTCCTCAGCTTTATTCCACGCCGCAGGAGATGTGGTGCTGAGTCACTGGGAATGTGGGGTCCTTATCACATTTGGGGATCTGCCTCACCCAAGACTGCTCTCCCATCACTTGCTCTGCTTGCTGATTGTCTGATACTGTCTCATCGTTGTATTGAGCTAGCAGTGCCGCCTGGGATAAAGTGGCAATGGGGTGATAGATGCAGAGGTTCTTTCCTCAGAGATGGGTCAATTCCAGGGTGGATTTTCTGGGTCTCCAGTGCTGCCGTTGTGGTGAGACTCACGTGCCTGACATGGCTCAAAGCAAAGACCTGAACTTTACTCTGTCCTATTTCAATGAATGTTTAAACACCTGCTTTCCAAATCAGCTTCTTTCCAAGATGATAAATACTTAACCCCTCCTCCAAATGGAGCAGTGGTCTCAAAAGATTATAAATTTGACTATAGCATTGTTTATAGGATGTTTTCTTATTTGAAATTCAAGTTTAATGCATCTCGTGGGCAGACTCAAGGTCTCTCTCTCACTGGATTTTAAATTAAGAAGTCTGGAGAGTTCATTACTTCTGGGGCAAATGGTAAAACCTCTCAGTTCTTCAAGAAGCCATGAGGTGGAAAACTGCAGGGTCATTCAGTCCTCTTGCTGGGTCTGGGGGAGCTGCAACAATCTGTGAAAAGAAAATTCAAATGTGTTCACTTTGTTCTAGTGTTTGTCAGCAAAAAATGCTGCCTGCTGTCCTGGGGTCATGGGCAGTTTCCAGGGCTCTTCCTGGCATTTAAAAGCATGCAGTGGGCTTGAGTAGTTATTTCTAACACAGAATATCATACTTTAAAAACTGAACATCTGGTTTAGTTGAAACCAGCTGGGGATGACCTGAAGGCAAATCAGGAGCTGCTTAATTACACTTAGCTTCTAAGTGGAATTAGGGATTTAGTCTGGAAATTTTGTTGAAGTTCTCACTCTACGCTGACCTCCTGCCTCTTACACCAGATACATTATAATCCTTCAAAATGAAGCTAACTGCTAACTGAGCTAACTGGTGCTGGCAGAATTTCCTTCAAGGTATCTGTACAGCTGCTTTTGAGCGGGGCCCACACTGTGCTGCAGAGGGGAAGGCTACATTCAAATATACGAGGAAGAAAAGATGTGACATCCCAGCACAGTAAAGACGTCTACTTTGAAGCGAGTCCAGAGGAGGCCATCAAGTTGATTAGGAGGGTGAGCAGCTTTCCTATGTGAAAAGGCTAAGAGAAATGGGATTGTACAGCCTGGAAAAAAGGTGGCTTTGGGGTGACCTAACTGCAGCCTTCCAGTACCTGAAGAGAGCCTACAAGAAGGTTGGAGGGGACTTTTTTAGATCAGGTAGTGGCAGGACAAGGGGAATGCCTTGAAACTGAAAGACAGCAGGTTTAGATTAGATATTAGGAGGAGATTCTTTACTGTGAGGGTGGTGGAACAGGTTGCTCAGAGAATTTGTGGATGCCCCATTCCTAGGAATCTTTAAGGCCAGGTTGGATGGAGCTCTGAGAAACCTGGTCCAGTGCAAGGTGTCCCTGTCCATGGCAGGGGGTTGGAACTAAATTATCTTTAAGGTCCCTTCCAGCTCAGGCTCTATGAGTCTATGATTTTGTTTGCCTTTCCCCCAAGTGGTGTATGAAGGATCACCTTGCTGTGGGGCAGAGGTGAGCACCATCCTGCCTGTGATCTGACTTCTCACTTGAAGGGCTTTCTCACCAGCTTGGCCTCCATGATGCACAGCACCAAGAAAATCATTATTATGGTCAGGTTTTCTTTTTTCTTTCCATATCTCTTGCCATTCCTCCAATTACTTTCAAAATTTCAGAGGAATATGCTCCATAACATCCATTTTCCTCTGCCAACGCTTCCCTTCATTGCAGTGTTTTGCATAGAATAGTTTTTTTTCCATGTTTGCTTTGGGACATTTGTCTGTTTAATAACTCTCTTGGAGACATAATCAGTGTGATTCAAATGTTATCAGCGTGGGCTCAGGAGCTCTCATCACTGTCAATCCTTTCCTCACGTCTGTCTGCTGAAGTCCACATTTTTACGTCAAAAGACACCCTGCAACCTTTTTTCCCTCCCTCTTTAATCCTCACCTGGAATTGCTCAGGTAATGGCAGATGAAAGTACCTGAGGTAAGGAAAAGTCAAGCCTAATCCATGAAGACAGTCTGAATCAAAGCTTCATCAAGCCACTTTCTCCTTCCCACTGGCTCTGAACCAAAACAAAGAATAATACACCTTGCATCTTATATCTTGCTACTGATGAAGAATATTCTCTCCTAGTAGACATCACACAATCCCTCAGTTGACATCCCTCTCTGTGTTTCAGGTAAAGGGTTGTGTCCTTGTCGTTGTGATATCGAGCCCCTCATGATCTGAGCCTCCCAAAACTTGAAGAAACCAAAATGTTTCTTTGCTGCTAGTCGGTAGCTAGAGCTGGACAGTTATGATTAAGCAATTGCATTGTGAACATTGTGTGCTTGGCTAATCTTTTAAGGGAAAGGGAAGAGAGTCCCAAGCTGAATGGGCTGTTTGGACAAGAGCCACCAGGAGTGAAGTCAGCAGAACTGAGAAGTAACTGGGGGAAAGGTAATTCCAGCAGTGGGAGATCCTGACCACCAACCCATTGACCACCTACTCAAAATGAACCCAACTGAAAAGGAGGAAAGAACTGTGCATGCAGTCTAATTAGTGTGAGAATAAGAGTTATAACTTGGAAATAGGCATTTCAGTACTAATTAATGAAAAAAAGTTATGTAATCTGTAACCAATGAATGCCGATGCCTTTGTTAAAATGTATAAATAGCATAAAGTTGTGATGTCTGAGGAGCTAGCATACACTTCAGAGGAGAAACAGTGGTGAAACACAGAGACAACCTCATAGCATGAGTCCCCAGCAGACAGCTATGGCACAGGAGATCTGCTCAGTGGTCATTAAGAAAACTAATTCTACAGGGACTCACTCTCTGCAGACTAATAACCCTACTCCTGCGGGTAAAGTCTCACACTAATTAAACACATAATCTTCTCTGGGACTGAGACTATTGCTAGGGAAGTACAACTCTACCTCTGCACTTGCTGCTGCAGAGCTCCCAACCCGGTTGTTTCCAGGACATCCCAACAGCATGCACGTGCATGCACAAAACAACCAGTATTTAAACTAAGTGAAAAAATTTGGTGTTATTACCTCTATGAGCTTCTGCTCAGCAAGACCTTAAGGAATTGTGTAGGGCAGAAACATTTTGCCAGTTTCACTCAAATTAGCAACACAAAGGACACACAAAAGTTTTGTTTCTTTTTTCCTTATTTATTGCAACAAAATAGATGCTGCTAAGTAAGCACCGGTCTTCACAGTAGTGAAACAGAAGGTCAGATTTAAAAAGATGCACTTGCCCTTGTGTTTCTTAGAAGCCTTTTCTGTCTCCATGTTGACAGTGCAGCTGGTTGACTGAAAATTATGCAGAAAGATTAATAAAATCTTAGCTGGAATCTAAAAACTTATGGCAAGCCAATTTTTTTTTAAGTAAGCATGGATCATGTTGTTCAGATACAACAGCTGACACATTTTTACCTTATGGCTGTACTAGTTATCAAGTGCAAATTGTAAAAAATTAATTTAATGGAGGAAAGTAAATCAATCTGCCTTCAGCCACACCCTGTCACAATTTCCCCTAATGTCCCATGATGATCCAAAGAGGCTGGGGAATATAGGGTGACTATCATCCAGCAGCAAAAATATTATCATACGCTTCAAAGGTACTGGCTGCCTTTCCTCTAACAAAGTCAGAGCTCTAACGCGTACCCCGATGAAAACAGGATGGCTGCTCTCAGAGATGACAGAGACAGACGAGGCAGTAAGATGAAACCAGCAGATGCCAGCACACACAGAGCTGCAGTAAATCTAAGCCATAAACAGAATGCCTCCTGTACTTCAAATCTTCCAAGGGTCCTGCACTTTCTGAAAGCACGGCAGCAGCACTGCTGCACCTTGGACTTTGAAGACCTATACGCAGAGAAGCAACAATTCTGATTTTAAAATGACTCACGGCCATGAAACTATGGCTTTTCACATGTTTGGGGAGGAATGTGTGGCTGTGAGTGGGCTGGCAGGGAGGCAGCCTGGTGCAGCCCTGGGCACAGCCATTCGATAGGGCTGCCCACACACTGCTGCAGGACTCCCTGTTCAGGATCAGTTAAGCTTCTGACACCATCACTCACAGTGAAGTGCTCCTGGTGGGAGCTGTGCTGCAAACTTGGCTGGCAAACCAGAGGATTAGCAACTAGTCTGTAGGTCCCAAACTTCATGTTTTTTACATATTGTATTAAAACATTTTTCGTTTATTAAAACTAAATCCATGGGGAACTGCGTGCTGTGGCAGGGCTTCCAAAATGTTAAATCAAAAACCAGTTTGATGCAATATGACCCAATATGTGCACACACAAGTAATCAAACTGCTCAGATTAACTACTCTACAGACATGATTCACGTTGTTTTGATTTTCATTTTGAGAGATTAAAAATGGCTACTGATCCTGAAAACCAGGCCTTGTAGAAATGAAAAAGTCTTACCTAATGTTTTGGTGTGAGAACTGCGATAACTAAATTTGAACAAGGAAAACGGCATTTAAAAATATTTCAAGTGTCACATGTCTGGACTGCAGTACATGTCTGGACTAGATGTATTTATACTCATAGTGCTATTAGCACCATTAGAAAATGAGCAACTGAGGCACAGGGTAACACAGATTTGGTTTCAGTTATAACACCTGCACCTAAGTGTCTGAAGAGCAAGATGCACCTGCTCGGTGTCTACACGCTCACTACAGCGGGTGGAGATAAGTAAGGGTCAGAGGAGTGACTGAGCTGGACAAATGCAGGATTCCACTTTGCGCTGCATCCCTGATTGCACATGTTTCTGAGAGAGCACAGCTACCCCTCCTGAACATACACCCTGGGGCCTGGTGTATGGGACACCACCCCCACACTGTTCTCTATACTTTCTGTACACACTGCTGAGATGCCCTGTGCAGGTAACCTACCCTGATGGCTTGGTGACTCTTTGAAGTCACCTTCAAAAGAGCACCAACAAATCCTGCTTGAAGTTTGACAAGATGCTTCTGTCACACACAGCAGCAGTTTCATTTAGGGTTCTGTCCTCCTGCTAACAACCTGAATTTGTTTTATGGCAAAGAATGAACAAGACAGCAAATGTAGAGACAGCTTGACTTTTCTCTGTCTTTCAGAAGGCACTATCTAAGCAAAGAAGGAATATTTGAAGAATGGGCCAAAGGCTAAGAGGCTTAGTGCTGAAAATGGGCTTGGGGAAGGAAAGAAGCATATGGGGAAGAAGGAAGCACATAATCTAGTTTTGGTGCAAAGTAAGGAACTACAAAGATCTGTATGATTTCATACTGTAATGATTTCATATTGCATCACTCTTCTGGAGCATTTTAGGACTAACAGAAAGGCTGTTCTGACTGAAAATACAGAGGATGCAACTGACAACTTGATCTACCACTGTATTTGATTCCAGTTAGGAGGTTGAAATTACAGCCTTTCAGAAAACAAAGATACCTTGTGTCTACAAGTAACACTATGACAATTCACTTCTGCTTGGCAGAATACACAGGTCTCACCAAACCCTCCCCACTGCAGAGTACCTGAAGGTAACTCAGGTAAAACCTATCATCCGGGGCACAAAATACAAGGAAACTGCTCTGAGCTCATTCGCAATCCAGTTATCATCTCTAGACTGGACAGGCAGCTTGACTGAGGATGCATATCCTACACATAAAATGGTGGAATGATGATGAACAGCCTGATTGGTTGCTGCCCAAGGTGTACGTGGTTTCCTGAGGTTTGTAGCCAGGAAGTGAGCACACACAATGAACCAGGCAATGTGCCCAGTACCAAAGAAAGACTGCAGTATTTGTTTGTTTTCCATGCCAGTAGTGATCTATGTTGGGTTGATTCCTAGAAGAATGCTTCTAGGATTAGTCCTGTCCTTTAACCAGCTACCCACCTCTCACAGTGCTCATGACAGCAACCAGCACAGTGTTTACCCAACTGGCCATTTAGGATCATTTTCTTTTATCAACTTGGTACATAGGCAAGACCATTTTTTTTTCCCAAAGAGGAATCCACATCAGGACAACTTCTGTTCCCTTGAAATGTGTTCAACAACAGCTGTGTGCTGTAAGATGCTGAAGGTATTTGTGCTAACTGTATTTCTACCAGGAGGTTTAGGGGCACTGTTAGTGAAGACAAGAATGGTCAAAAATAGTAAGGGCTGAGATGTGATAACATCTGAGTTGTCCAGGCAGGACATTAGTGTAGTATGAGTCACAAGAATATCCCAGCTCCTGTAAGGCAAGCATAGATGATACTATAATATGAAAGGGATCTTTTAACATTTCAGAATGATTTCATACTCTTTCTTCTACCAGCTGCAGGCCTGAGCACTGTGAACACAACTGACAGCAGAGAGGCTTGCTCTCCATAAACTCCTACACTTCTTACCTGTGTCAGAGACAGCAAGTGAGTTTCAGTAACATATTCTCTAAAGATTAGCTACTAGAAGCAACTGAGGTGAAAAAGACTGGTACAAACTAGCAGATTTCTGCTTTAACCATGGGCCTTACACAGGAGATGAACCACAGAAAACATGTTAACTGTGTGTCTGCTTTTTCCATTTTGAATTTAAAAATAAAGCCAGATTCTCTGCTGACAGTTGGAGAGCTGTAACTTTGAATGACTACATTCTGAGGATTATATTTTCTCTTGATTATTAAATAAGCACTGCTTTCATCCAAAGGACTACTACTCTGTAGTATTATCCAGAACAGAAGGAGAACAGAAAATGCGCAAGCTTCCCAACAGTTTGTCAGTCCATGCTCCTTGTATGCTGAACAACTGCGAATGTCCCATCTACCAAAAAAAATCCATATCAGATGCTCCAGCAGTTCCCTGGTTTTTGGCATCAACATCCCAAAGAGCCAACTTCCAATTCTGTGTTCCTGCCAATGTCATTTAAACAAAATACTTTGTCTGACATATGATACAACCATTATCCTATTTCTTAAGCTTTAAACATCAGATTTCATTGTGTTCCCAAAGTGGTACATACAAAAATATAACGCTGGCAATAGCTGTTTTTTAAATTTTTTAAAACTTGCGCTCCCTCATCTAGTCCATAAGTAACAAATTTAGAATTCCTACTGCACAAGTAGCCAAACTCAAGATTATTAAGCTTCAGGGAGGAAAAAGCACGCACATGAAGTAACGGCTCAAGAATTTCACTCCAGAATAGACTCCAAAAACCCTTTAGAGCACAAGAAAAAAGGCCTTAAAGTATATTTGTTGATACGAAGAGATAAAGAAAAAACAAATAACCCCACAATAAAGGCAACATATCAAACTTCCCAATTTCAGCCACTATTTATAGATGAGCAAATCCTGCAGTTATTACCTAAAAGTATGTTAGAGAAAAATGTTAGTAACTGATAAATTACTAGTCTAATTCATTTTAGCAGGGCAAATTTGCCCATTTTACACGGGCAAATACTGTAAAATTCACTATAAAACACGATTTGTCAGCAAAACATCCCACTAACTATATTTGGGCAATGATTGTATTTCTCAACATGTATCTGAATTGTTTTCAAACAATCAATGTTTTATTTTTTTCAAGCATAATGTAGCAGACAAGCCATAGAAATTCAGCAATTAAAGAAAAGCAAGCCAAAAAGACTCCTTCACAACTGAATAAACATCTTCAAACTTTCAAAGACTGTCTTAGATCTTAGATGTGTCAGGCTAGAGTCACTGACACGTGGTTAAAACACAGATGTTAAACCTTCCCAGCTCACGTTCTAGCTCTTACTACTCCATCCTTTCCATCTTCTCACTCACAAGAAAATTCCAGGCAGTAAACAAATACATAGCAACAGAGTCTCTTTGGCAGTGCTAGAGGATAACACTGGTCCTTTGAGAGACAAAGGCTGAGTATCTTCTAAGCTTCCCTAAACCATTTTCACTTTTCTATAAATAAAGCTGCTTATCACTGTACTTAAGCTTCAGGAACTTTAATTAGACCAAGAATTCCTCTAATGATTAGATAACGGCTGTTGCAGTGGACTGCTAAGTCTAAAAAGCAATAGGATCATTCCTCCATTTTCCTCTTTACAAGAATCTTATTTGGGAAAGCAACCACTGTCAAATAAAAAACTTCTTTCAAAAGCGTATTTTAATCTTCTGCTTATGAAGTGGAAAGGAAATGATTATATACCTCAGCTCATCCTGCAGTTAATGATTCCAACTTCCTCACACTTAAGGCCTAGACATCAGATAAGTACTAACCTGGTGTACACTTTGTTTTGAGGTTAACAGTTTGAAATGCTGGACTCTTCAGATGCTTTAGGAGAGAGAAACAAACTTCTGAAGTATCCTGAACTCAAACTCTATAACATGCAGGACAAAGATTTGCATCTGTATAATCAAGGTTGAGTTAGAACATTCATTGACAAGAGTTAATTATTTAGAACTTCTTCTAGAATGTTTATTAATGATCCCATGTTTGTTTGACCTTGAAATGTTGCTGATTTACTGCACTTGCCTGCAGCAGTAGCTGTTTCCAAGGAAGCTGCTTAGCAGAGGTGAGATTTGCCAGGAGGACAGGGTGTCACATTCTTACTCATTGTGTTTACTCAACAGCACAATCCAACTTTCCAGAGACATGAAACTACTGTGATTTGACAGTGGCTCTTTACTGCTTTGTGAACTTGGCCAGGTGACCAAAGTCACTTTTAAAGTGTGTAATCAATTTACAGATCTATTTTAAAACCTGTGCCGCAATCAGCACTTAAAAACCACACAGTTTTACACTAGTTGGGTCAAATTAATTTTATTATGCTTCATGATGAATTGCCACCAGTGCAACATCCTATTCACTGTACATTTCAAAAATTCACATACTAAAAATTTCAGTTTGATAAATGGAAAACTGAATGATTGAGAAGTTCTTACGAATTTCATACGTACAAGTGGCTAGCTGATATTGTCTATGCACATAGAGTGTTGAGATACAAAAGCCTCATGCTAGTTTGTAAATTACTAAGGCTATCTGGACAGTCAATTAACCAGAATATATAAGAGGCCTTCATTACAATGTTTAGCAACAATGCACCAGTATCATGAAATGCTATCTTCTGCTCGGAGTGCAAGTGGCAAAGTGCTGAAGCATGCAGCTATGACTAATGTAACTGCCATTGCAGTCTGTGTGCCTGAAATTTATCATGAAGAAACACTACTTTAAAGTAAATAGTAACCTGGACACCACAGGTGTGAGTGTACTTTTTGTATGAAGAAATAGAAAACCCAAAAACTTTCTTTGGCCAGTATCTACAAATCAAAGTTTTATTCAGTAATGCAACTTCAGAGCTCCCAAAATCCAGAATAGAAATTTGATTCATGAACTGTGATGCTTAATTATTAACTATATTACAGAAATTCCAATTCTGGGAACATAACAGCTAAACATATCTAGCAAGTATCATGTTAAGAAAACCTCTAGGCCTCATCTGCTTAATTTTTAAATGCCCTATATGCAATAAAAATAAGAGTGCAGTGCCAGAAGTTATATGAAAGCCATACAAATATTTTCCTAATGCACAAGTTGTTAACTCCACTGCCATTAGCTACACCAGGCTGCACTTGCACTTGATACAAAGCTCAAGCCATTACAGCAGCAAAGCTAGCAGGAAATGTTTCCAGCAGTGGAAACCAATGAGAAAGTTACTGCAAGAAAGTGAGACCACTTGGCAATTTTTTTCTCAAGTTATGTGCTTAAATTACTCTTGGAAAGAAGTTAGCATCCTCTGAATAATTTAACTACCACCGTACCACTCCCACTACTTTTCAGCAACTTTCTTTTCTCCTCCTACGACTAAATTAATTTGCTAAAGACTAGGTTATAACTGGGTTAGAAATCCAAGCCGTATCATGCAGGTCCAGCCTGTCAAGATCAGGTCAACACTGGGTTTCAGTCAATACTTTTCCGATAACTTAAATTTCTTTTGATACCCTGACTACAGTCAAAGACCCAGGACACTGTATTTAACTACACTCCAAATGTAACTGACAACTAAACATTCTGTGTCAGATAATGTGGTTTTAAAAAGACTTGTAACCTGAAAATTACAGTAAGTACAGTAATTAATGTTGCAGATATTAAATACCCACGTAGCATAGGTTAGTATTTCATAATAGGCAGATGTGCCAATGTTTACTGCACTACAAAGTACAATGCATATAAATGTGCAAGCTGTGAAATCAAAATCCCATTTTCTGCCTACCTATTCAAATATTGATCTTCATCATAACCCTTGGTCTTAAAGCGAACATACGAAGACAAAGTACTGCCATAAAGTTCAGTACTTATTCAAAGTGTATAATTCTGAGTTAATGACCTTCCAACCTACAAGGATGTAGGATTGGTGTTTCAGCATCTGTTGTGTACCATAAAGCAAAGACTGCAAAGTAATACCACTTGTGTTTATTAGTACACCAATGTCCTACAGATTTTAAAAAGTAATTAAATGGTATTGAAGCAAGCCTTAAATGCAGCCCTTCAGCCTAAAAACCACAGAAAATACAGCCCCCAGTAATTTAGACATCTTCATTCTGAGAGTAAGAGCAGGGAAGAAAAAAACCAACCAACCAAAAAGAAACAAACAAAAAACCCCACCCAAAACAACAAAAACCCACAACCAACCAAAACCCCACCCCCCAAAAATCCCCCAGAAACCCTCCCCAAAACCCCAAACCAAAACAAACTGACCAGAAATTGAACTTGTCTGCATCAAACTTGCCATTACCACTATGACAATATAGAGCCACCCTGTTTAACTTCAGATAGAAGTCCCCAATTGAAGAATTTAATTACTACTGCTGTTTAATAGCAGTCAGTACTATAGTTAGGGCAAGGTAATTTTAACAACTAGCTGTGCATTTCTGTAGTGCTTTTGTGTTATGTAAAGCATACTGTTAAGATTTGAACTGCAATGTTTTGATGTATTTGAAACCATGCAATAGTATAAACCAGCCTCAACATTCATATAGCATTGCATTTGAAATCAAGGGGCTAAATAAACTAAGAGCTGCATCATTTAAAGAACATAGTGCTATACTAGGCTTTAATAAGAAAATTTAGATACAGAAAAAGTAGGGTATGAAAATAGTGTTTTCCTTCTTGCATTATAACTAAATTACATTAAGGTTTTTGTCAGTCTCACATATTACATTTAAACTCCCTTAATGATGGAATGGAAAGTATTCACATGTACATGATCATCCAGGTGTAAACTTGCACACATTAATAGGGAGTAGCTTTGTAGAGGATTATGACAAACCTTTACAGATTAAATGAGGTATTGCACAGATTAATAAAAAAGCAAAAGGCAACAAAAATATACAGCAAATTGGTAGAACATTTACATGATAATTTTACAGAATCCTTAGACAGAAAGCAGTGTTTAGTATATCATTCACCTTAAAAAAAATATATATAATAATATTTGATCAATCATCCCATTCGTCATCATCCTCAAAGTCTTCTTCATCGTCTTCATCCTCATCTTCATCTGTAAGATAGGAAAAGCATGCACAGAATTAACATGATAAAAGTATTACTGATTTCTATCACAATTTCCTGAAAAGAAAATTATCAGTTCAAGGTCATCATGGCAATACATTTAGTAAAACTCTCTTAAGATTGCTACGTGTGACATCCAGTTCAGATAGTTACAAGCTGGAAGCTAAATCTAATTTGTTTATTTTCTCACTCTTTTCCTCACATAGGAAAAACATGTTTTGTACTAGAGAAAAAGAATCAGAAGCTCTTGTTTAACAGTTACTACTTATTACTCTTTCTTAAAGAGTATGCAAGTTGCCAGCTTGTTCCAGGGTGTTAAACTTCAGAAACAGACTAATTTCTGGAATGTAAGAACTGCTTCCCCAGGTTTACTATATAATGGAACTTGTTTACTTTACGAGCAGATAAAAAAAGCAGCCTCCCAAAAAAGGTCTGGTGAGCTAAATGCCATAGTGCATACTGGAATATTCAAAGCTGTGTAATGAACATCAACTTCAAAGTCAATTCTTGTTGACTTTATTCAGCCTTCCACTTATTTTATATGCATCATACTTAAAAAAATGTAGTCTGTTAAAATTAGACTACTTATTTTGTTGGACAAGAGCATTTTCTACCCATAGGAAAACACTGCATTTAGCTTCCTTTGGGTATTTAATTTATATTAAGTACCAAAATTGGCAATTACTACATAGGGCAGCATATCAACAAACCATACTGCACTTGGTCAGATGCTCTGCACACTGCATAACCAGTTCTGATATCAAAGCAAGCTCTAGAAATTTATCAAAGCCTAAATAGAACAGATGCAACCAAACAGCTGCATTGCAGCTACTGAACTACATTTATTACAAGCTGGTATTTGAGAAATGCAAATCCTCTGGCAGCCCTGATTTTTTTCCCAGCACTTAAGCATGGAAAGTTGATTCAGTCCTGGTAGAAGCCTAGTCAACTAACACTTGAGTATCTGTTCCTTATCCAGGAGGTGGCAGCCAAAGCCCACCTGGAGCCACAGCACAGGACCTGAATACTGGCAAGAGATTTAGCGTCAACAAACAGACAGCATCAAAAACTTTCTTTCAAGTTATTTTGACAACTTATTTCATCAGACAGCTAGTAAATAAAAACAAGCCAGTTGCAACAACAACAACAAAAAAAGTCTTTTTAAGGATATTAACCTTCTTAGTAACTCAGTTGAGGATTACTGCAAATTGTTACACCCCAGTAATTCAAAGCAGCATCAAGGAACTCTTCAGCCCATAGCCAGGGCACTGCCAAGAGCATTTTGCCCTGAAATCCATGCTTTTCTTCAGGAGTATTTTAAAATAAATAGAAGTGTTAACTCTTGAAAACCTAACACCATGAGATCAGAAAAATTCCATCAGACTCACCTGAAGAATGAATGGCTTTGCTCCTTTTCTGCATAACTTCCATTAGCGCACCCACAATTCCTGAGGTGGGTGCAGGTGTAGGCGGTGCACTCTCCTGACCATCAGATACCTCAGAAAAAAATGTTACAAGAGAAAGAAGCAATTAGCAAAACAGAACTTCTGCATTTGAGACAAACTTCTTTGTATGATTAATGAGTTTATTTTCCACGAGAAGAAAGTGTGGAAGAGCTTGTTCCTTTAGCTCAAACTGCAAAATCTTTCTTGATAAAGTAAACTTTTTTACCATGTAACAGAACTGTAGTTAGCCATACCAAAGCATAAATATTTCAGCTCTGATGAAATGAGCACTCATCTAAGGGGAAGCTTCTTCATATGACTGTACAGGCATGACTTGTGTGGCTGCATAATCATTATTTAGCTTTGGTATATACCACAAAATATTTTTCATTGTTTGGGTTTGTAAACTGAGACTGCTTTGGGCGGATAATCCCTTCAGCAGAAGCCTTGAGTGCAGAGGAGTGGCAAAAAATAAGTACCAACACGCAAAATAGTTTTTAAGAAATTACTTTTAAGATAATCAGTGGTATCAGTGAGAAACAGTAATAGCCTGTGCTGCAGCAGGGACAGCTATGGCATCTCTTATGGTAGCACTTGTTGAAACACACGACAAGCAACCACCTTCTTACAAGCCTCAGTATTTGCAGAGCACAGGTCCATACTGAGATGAAAACAGACACAAACTAATAAATCTAGTGTTTGCCTTCCGCTACCACTAGCCTTCCGCTACTCCTGAACTCATCCCCTGCAGTTTAGCTTATTTCGCTCATTAGTGAAAAAAGCAGCAACCTTTCATAATTCTTGTAAAAGTTCTGTACAGCCACGATACTATGGAATCATCACTGTAAGATTTACGGATTTTACTCAAAAATGAGCAATGAGTTTGAAAGGGTAATTTCATGCACCAGGACTCATCTGTCGCAAATGTGTTCTTTGCATTTTCTCAGTACTACTGTTTAGTCACTGATTCAGAAACTCTAAAACATACAATCCGGCCCCCAAAGCAGAGCCTCATTTTGCTGTTCACACTGCATTTGCAAGTCCCAAGGGAACGTGGATGAGAAACAGCTCTTACTCACAGATTTCAACTGTATACCCTGTCGTATCTGGTCTAGCAGTGCATCTCTTCCTGAGCAGGACACTGGTCGACTGTTCTGTTCTACCTTCTTTAACTGAGCTCCTTCTCTGATTTGATCCAAGAGCGCTGCTTTGTTTCCCGCAGGAACTGGAAGCTGGTGATCAGCCTCTGAAGGAAGGCCTGGCGGTGGAGGAGGACCAGGAGGGGGCGGAGGAGGCGGGGGAGGTGGAGGAACAGAAGACCCGCTTGCTGGTGGCGGTGGGGGCGGAGGAGGGCCGGATGGTGCAGATGAGGAATGCACTGGCGGTGGTGGAGGATACATCCGGTTGGGAGGAGGCGGGGGCACTGCTGCACCAGGTCTAGATGGAGGTGGGGGTGGAGGTGCTGCTGTGGGAGCTCTGGAAGGAGGTGGAGGTGGGACCCCTCGGCCCCTAGCAGGGGGAGGAGGAGGGCCCGAGCTATGGGGAGGGGGAGGTGGAGGGGGTCCTCCTCTGCACGGTGGTGGTGGAGGTGGAGCTGAAATCAAACAAAACAACTTTGAATTACCTGCTACTCAATACCCCTAAGTCTTACAGAAATGAGCAGAAAAAGAACACAGGCTGTGCTGTGCCTTGCCTTTTGCAAGGATCTCTGTGCCTGCGAAAATTTTACCAATTCTGGATTAAACTGAATGCAGCTGATTATAAGCTACACCTATAGGGCAAACCAAGCTAAACATAGCCTGTCAGGTGTGTATTTTGTAAACATCAACCACCGCATGAAGCAGGTGCAATACATAGAATGACTGATAAAATCAGAAAAATCATGTAAAATTTTGAGCAAGGAAAATAATAATAATAATAATAATAATAATAATAATAATAATAATAATAATAATAATAATAATAATTTTTGAACTAGGACAGAAAAAAGAGGAAAATTTTTCTGAAAATACACATAAAGTGAAAAAGAATTTCCACTTTCTAATCTATCCATTATTCTATTAGGTAATTATTGAAGCAAGCACTTTTTGAAACAGAATCCTCTAGTAACATTCCCACCCCCCCCTCCCCCAGGCATTCTAATGCAGCATAAAGCATAAGCTGACTCTTAGTCTCTTTTACTGAAAATTACTTCCAACAATATCTTTATGCCAGTGGCTGTCAAAAGGAAACAACTTCGGGGCTACACACAGGATCGTTTCTCTCTGAAGTGGCCTTGAAATGTACTTGCTTTGCTAATGGCATTTTAAATAGCACTGTTTCATTTCCTCTTCCATTAGGCATCTAATGGCTCACGGTACTTTAGGTTGTGTGGTTGCTGAATGTAACTACTTAATAATCCAGGTACTATCATGTAACTAAGAAAATTCAAGATTGATTTTACATGCCTTTATAACAAAAAGGGTATTACACTCAAGAAGTTACTTCTTTACCTCTTCTATTATCCCCTTTGCATTACTTGCAAAGAAAGCAGGCTGGCTGCATTAGCATAGAGAAGTGAACTTCCATAAAAATGGGATTTTGGGGAAGCAGGAGTCACTAGTACCTCAATGCCTCCTTCCCTGCTCTGCTTTAGAAAAAAAGATGTCACTGTTGAAATAATGTATTATGTTGTTAAGTTTCACGACCTGCTGTTTTTTTCCTACCCCTTCACAAGAACAATACAGAGAGATTTGCCTCTGAAATGCCATGTATTTTCCAAGAGACATACTGCCAACATTCTTGATTTTAGAAATTTCAGGTTTTGGCCGATGTGGCTATAGTTCCGTTCACGGCCACTGGAGGGCGGTATCACCAAGTGTAACAGCCCGCCAAGCACTACAGACGGGTTTTTGCAACACTGGGGAGATACTCGGCCGTGGTCGTGGCTCCAGAGCCTGTGCTGTCCCTACACTTCGTACACAAGTTAGGTTCTCCTGTGGGGATATGGTTTATTCACATTATAACTAGAGAGACAGGCCACATCCAATGTGTGGAAACAGCATTCTGCCTGTCTGCAGTCAGCTGAAGTGAAATGAGAGAGGAGCAGCAAGGAAAGAGCACCATTAACTCATCCTCCCTCCCTTCTCCCTCTAACAGATGGTACAAGCAAAGCACTAAAATAATGTTGGGTTTTTTTTACAAATGCACACTGATCTGTACACTGCTATTAACAATAAAGTTTGCATAATTGTCTATAGATGGTACTGTCACCAAAAAAACAACGACCAGTACCAAAGCTGGCACAGGGCAAGGAAAATAGGAAAATATTTTCCATCTCAGCAGAATGGCTCGTCCACAACTCTCTAGTCAGCATACTAGCAGGGTGAATATGTAAGCACAGAAATTCTTGCAATAAACACAGAAAAACGTTTTTCAGTTGAGAAAGAACACTTCAAACAGCAGTCAAGCCCATACATCAAATAATGCAATCGTGGATAAACCCACTGAAGTACTGGAATATTTTATCTACCTCTATCAAAAAGCACAGAGGTAGATTATCATCATGCATATCACAGATGAGGCAGTTTTTCTTTTAAGTGCATACATGCAAATGGTCATAATGTGAAGTTAACACACATGAAATAGAAAAACAGGCATTTAAAAATATTTTAAGCTAGTCATAAGACTCCAAGCCAAGTCTCCTCAATCTAGTTTTAAAGTAGCAACCTGGGATCAACAACCCTGCAAACATTAAAACAGAGTTAAGATTCTACAGAGAAGCTGACAGATTTCTTACTGAGAAAAAAATTCGTAATTAGGAGTTTTGCTTGCAATTTAACTAAGAAGTTTGAACATATTTTTTAGCATTGGATTCAGACAGGAGCAGACTCAAGTATCATCTAGGAAAGAAATCACACAATAGCATGAATACTTTGAAGCATATGTTTAGATGCCAGCTCAAGTACATACCACTCCACCGCGGGGGACCTAAGGAATAAATGTAACAAGTCACTGTACCCTGATTCTGTATCTCTTCAGTATTTCACTGCTTTCAAACTGCTATAATTTCACTTTAGTTTTTTTTTTTTTGTCTTGAGAAGAGCTCCAAGCAAATTTTTGAAAGTTTGACATCGACAGTGCAATTTTAAACTGACTTGCTATCTTCCACTAGATAATGCATCAGCTGAGGTCCCATTCAAAGGTTAGGCAGGCAACAGCTTATTTGAGAATTTTTTTGCAGCACAAGCATGCTCAAAACTAGTATTTTCAATTTCAGATTAGAAAAACACTAACTTTAAAAAAATAGAAAAATTGCAGGTCTGTAGCTGTTGCAAGGCTCTCAGAGTGCTGCCAGGGTAAACAGGCAGCATACATACCTGCCAGCCATCTACTACCACTACAGCTGACAAAGCATTATGGCTTCCAACATTTTCATTTATTTATAAGATTGAGGTTATAAATAAATATTTAACGCGCAGAGTCTGAAAAATCTGTATCAAACATACTGCGTAGCTTTGCATTCAGACTAAGTGCTCCTGGAAATTACTTAATTGGCAAAAATATCCTTATTCCTCAGGGACAAGTACTCTCATCATGGGTCATGTCTTTATGCTTTAACATAGTGTATAGTGTATGGAAACATGATCCAGTGCAACTGCAGTTGCCCAGAGAAGAGAATCAAAAACTGCTCACCATCAACAGTTTCTACTCTAATCCTTAAGGCAAAAAATACCCTGGTAATTTTTATGTAGAAATAAAAGGAATCCCACCTTGTCTGCGCAGTTCATTTTTTACAGCTTCCACACCTCCTGTTTTTTCAATGAAATCATATATGACCTTTGAAGTTTCTTTGTCTTTTAGCTGAGCTTCTGAAATTCCACACAGATCAAACAGATTTTTCAGTTCTGGGTCTAAGTTGTTCACCTGCAAGTCAGATACATTAGTTTTAAGTAGCTTGGAATGTGGAGATATTTTTAAAATATCATTTGTATTAGGGGAAAACAATATCCACAATCTTAGAGTTAAAAGGAACAGCAAGGTTAAGAACAAGTCAGAAAGTACTACTTTAGGAGGGCTAAGTACCCTGCATGTAAAACTGAAGGTTTTGAATCTTCTCCCCCCTCAGCCCCCTGGCTTATTCCCTTCTACTCTAACATCTCTCTGTTTACATCACATTATAAAATCCCAATTTATAACTATTTAATTGTACAGTTAACTTTTTCTTTAATGCAAAGGGTCTCTAAAATTTAAATCATTGTCTTCAGTAACTTATTAAATTACTTACATCAAAACCTGTGTTTGGATCCCAACCAACATGTCCAATATGCCTAAAAAAGCAGAAAAGTCCATTTAATCAGCATACAACTGAAGATGACTACCAGCTTCTAAGCAATTCTTATTCCTCAGCTCCCCACTTGAGAACGGAATAGTGAAACTTCTTGTCTTTTTGTCTCATGTCCCAAAGACCAAGTAGAGAATTTCTCCCCTTAGGTTACAATCCGTGGCAGAACATGAAGGCTTCATGCCACCCTGTGGTGCATATGGATAATGATGGAAGGACTTCACAGAGATCAAGGAGAAGTTCAGCCTTTACATATCAAATGGACTTTGAGCTACTGCCAAACTTTTCAGTGCCATGCAACTGGAAAACATCCTCCTCCTCCCTGTTACCACTGTGGATTCTCCTATCAGCCCTTTCCCATTCACATCTTTCAAAGATAAGTCAGTACTGTTTTCAGCTGCCATCTTCCTGAGCTTCTAGTAGCCATTTCATGTGGCTATTAAAGTATTATTTTATGTGGAGCTATAACCAATCAGAACAAAGATGAGTTTTGTGTCCCTCCAAGCTACTTCATGATACTGTTATTGGATAAGGAGAAGAGCACCATAATGTTACCAGGACTCCATGGTTTGTGATTCTTTTCACATATGGTGACTTTAAGAAGCATGATACAGTTTTCAGGAAGTTCAACTCAGAGTTATAAAAAATAACAGGTGAGCTGTTAGTAGCCAATGTTGTCTAGGCTAAGCTTGCTAAATTACAAAGACTATTTGGCTGCTGTTAAACAGTGTCTTGCACAACAGACCTTGTATTCTTGCTTGGGTCTGTTTTCATCAACAGCACAACATAAAATACTGAAGTACAATGATCAGTTTTGGTTTTGGTGTAACTATGACTGGTTAACTACTTATTTTAAGAAGCAAGAAGAGTCAAAGGTCTGGTTTAAAGTGACATTATGCCATAAAAAAGGAAAACCAATAAAGTCCCTGTTTTGCATAATTTAAATGCCTTTGACTACCAAAATATGGGATGATTTGTTGATTCCAGAATTATGAATGCTAAGCTACAGCCTGCTTCACATAAATTAGACAAGCATTTCCTAACAGGGTCTCACAGCTGATCACAATGCATTAACCTGGAATATACAAATTGACATTAGTTTACCACTAATAAAATCTTACCCAAATATTTGTGCACATTGGTGCATTTTGTGCACATCTGTGTGACTTGGGATGCTCTTTTAAGAGGTTGTGAGCATACAACTCAGAACTTAGTGCACTTAACTGACACTAAAGTTTTATATGCCATAGTTTTAGCATTATTTTTCATTTATTTTTCATCCTTCACAGTAATATAAATTACTTGCACATACTGACTGTAACACATGTTTTTCAGATCTTTTCAATGCAAATACATACTTATCAGGTAACCCCAAGCTTTCTGTGACTTGGAAGAATGTATATAGTAATAAGTTACTTTCATGTTGAATACAGATTGTTGTTTTTTTTCTCAAAACACTGAAACTCCACATCTAACAGAAGGCATTTAAAAATTTTATCTACTGATTGCAACTTTAATCTGGCATAAATAGCGACCGTGCTGGTCTTCACAAATATCACAGCACAAGCAATTCTGGTTATCCTACTGGCTTATTTGCCTAACAATACCAAATACCAGTTTCCATATGTTTGTACAAAACCAGCAATTAAAATAACTTACAAAGAGTAAGATGACACATAGTTGATGCACTCTACAGGAAACTTATACAGACCTTAAAGCCAAAAACACTTCCAACAGACTTCTTTTGTAAAGGTTCACATTTACAATTAATGGAATGTCTCTTTTGTTTGAAGGTCATTAAATATTTTATCACCTTACTCTCAGCTTCTCTAGGTCACAATCTGATAGACACCATAAACCAAGTCTCAAAGCAATTTTGTATCTATGCTGCTGCACAACCCCTTCCACCAACTCTGAACAGAGGTCTGACAGGGTAATGCAAATTTTGTCTGCATATGCTCAAGTCTGCATTGGTACAGTCACAACTGTGACCAGCTACCAAGCATCCTTCATTTTTGTTTCCCTCTTCCTTCTTTTCTGTATTTTTCCATTCAAGTGACACTTACAGAGCAGCA
Organism: Cinclus cinclus; assembly: GCF_963662255.1. Lineage (NCBI taxonomy): Eukaryota > Metazoa > Chordata > Aves > Passeriformes > Cinclidae > Cinclus > Cinclus cinclus. Next base: position 32,367,521 of record NC_085049.1, on the reverse strand, counting down.
CTTCACTGATACTCAGATCAGTAAGAACAAGTTTGATGCCTGAGTTTTCTAAGCGGAGTCTGCTTAGGGAAGTGTTTTAGCTCACCTTTTTTATGTTCCATCCACTATCACATTCCACAGAGCACCGTCTCAAAACACTGTGCAGTAATGTTACTGTAACTAGTAATGTCAACATTACTTTAATGGAATTTTATTCTGGGAAAACACACAAGTGTAATGATGGAACACACCAGTTCAAAAGAATAAGACATTCACTTGGCATGTAAACATCACACTGGTTTTCTCATGCTTCACAGAAACTGATTTCTCCTGTAACTAACTCAAGTTCTTTAAGTTCTTGTTGCTTCAGCAAATAAAATACATTTATTTTAAAAGGCAGAAGATTATTGCATCAATTAATGTTCAGGAAAGCAACAGTTAATTAACTGTAAAGTGACCAAAAGCAAGTTTCATGAAAATGAAGCTTAAAGTGGTACATTGCAACTACTCCAAAAGATTAAAGATGGTAAGAAATGACAATACTAAAAATTCATGAAGTATGCTGTACTTTCATCACAAGATACACATCCTAGCCTACACATCAGAAAAAGTTTGTAAACAGAAGGGCAAAGATGAAATTATGGCAAGTAATTTCTGCAGCTATGACAAGTCAGGACCCAAATATGTATTTCACATGACAGTGCACAGCTGAATATGCGCAGGTGTAGGAATCATGGTGTTAAAGAGTTGACCATTGAGGATGAATATGAGTCTCCAACTTCAATAAGGCAGCTCTATGCAGCAAAAACATTTTCTAAGCTGATTTTGGATTGCAAGTTACTTTTTGCTTACAGCTGCAGGAAAATCCTCATCTGTGTATAAGCTAACCTTCTTTTAAACCACACAGCATTCCACCTAGTATTTACTAAGTTCAAGTTACACAAATTCAAGTGTAACTGACACAAAAAAAAAAAAAAAATCAGAAAAGCAAAATGCCAATATCCCATCAACCCAATTTCCCCCCCCAACCAACAAAACTCCCACCCATCCAAAACCAAACTCAAACTCAAGAACATACTTACTGGAAATTAGATGGAGTTCCAATATCTGCCTTTGTCAATCTTCTCTTCTTAGTTTTTCCTTTCTTCTTCTCTTTGGTATATGAAATATTGTTGACTTGTGGAGTATAAAATCTGTTAGTTGTAATTTCTGGGTTTTTGATATCAACAGTTGCCATTGGTAGATTTGGGCCTATGAAAGTAAATAAAGTATAGGATTTTTACTACTGTGTTTCACCAATGCCTTGTTCAATCCACAAACTGTGGGAGTTGTTTTTGAGTTGTAGAATACTTGTAACTCTAGCTGTAGCTTTACACGCCACATGCATCCAAATGGGTTCTGGATGTCAGATGCATAAACTAAGATATTTCATGAAAAAAAATATGTTGCTAGAGCAGAGCAACAGGAATATTTTTTGAACTATAGCTTGTTTTTTGCCATGTGCACAGAACACATGGAATGATGAGACACACTAAGTAAAATACAACATAGCTACAATCCTAGGTAAGATAAAAGATGTGACTTTCATAAACAGTTAGACCCAAAGAGCCAGCAGGCCGTTACCTGGGCAGCACACTAAACTGATCTTTCAGGAGACAGAACTTCATTTAGTAAGCCCCCCACAGGAATGCCTTCTGCCATCACACACAGAACCTGAACATCACAACAGCTTCAGAAGGCTGCTCTGGACACACTACTGTCTTCAAATACAGGACAATATCTACGGAATTACTCAGGATTTCTTATGTCTTACTCTTTTGACAGGTTTTCTAAACAGTGAAGTTCCAGATGAGAAACACCTTGCAGAGACAGTAAAAAGAGACCTAGAAATATAATTTGTAATTTGTGTATTTCATTTATTTTCTCAAACTTTGTTCTTAATTATAAATAATTCTGAATTATTATTCTAGGTATTTAAAATGCATCTGAGTTATACTCTTGTCAATTTTAGCATTTTAATATTATGTTACTTGTGTAATACTAGCAAATGAACATAGCACATGTTCCGCTCAGGTTTTTTAATTTTGAGAGAAAATAACTCTTGACATAAGCAAGTGATAGCAGTATTTAAATACTGAGGCAATTTATGCATTTATCATACACATATATATGTATACATACACATATACACAGGTGTATTTTTAAAGAGACCTACACAAAAGGTAAGTAATTTCAGTTTCGGAAGAATGAGATTAAGCAGGTCATTTAAAACCAGTTTGGCTAGAAATAGTTTGAAAACACTCCCTACTTCCCCGTGAGTTAGGACCCAATGGCTAGCAAATCAACTGAAGAAAGACACAGTCTTACTGGACATATGATGAAAAAAAGTCTAATTAGACTTTGATAAATCTGAACCTTGTTCTGACACTATTTTTTCATAACTGCATTCAGAAAGAACCAACAAGCCTTATGTTCACAGTCCAATATAAAAATCAGAAAGGACAAGCAGACAACACAACAGATAACACAGCTGACACTTGCAGTTAAAACACCTCAGTGGGAAGTACCCAGTACTGGTCAGGACAAGGAACAAGAACAGAAACATCACACGGGGCTAGACAAAACTCATATAAAACATACGACAACTCCAACACTCCTGTAGGAATCTTAAAGTACAAGATTAAAAACTGCATTCAAGCCGCATGAAAAAATCTAAAATGTTTTCTGCTAAGCAGAAATGCTTTTATCTAGAAATGATTTCATCTAGACAACTGTCCTTTGAGAATACCAAAACATAAATTGACCACATAAGACTACACAAATCTTGCATTGTTAAGAGTTTCTCTTAAAATTAGCACTGAATTGACTAATCATCAAATATTATCAACTCTAAACTTAGCAATAAATTCAGTAAAATCTTCAGAATTAATTTAAAATTACAGTCTTAACTTCCTCTGTACAAAACAAAAAAAAACACTAGGAGTTAATCTTAACTTTAATCACCTATTACATTTTCTGTTATATTCTGTCCATTTTCACCTATTATATTCATATTTACAGTTTCAATACTTGAACTGACATTCAAAAAAGAAACAGGTACTACCTTTATAATGCTAGCAAGCTGGTGATATTCATCTCTCAATTACTAGCAGTCTTTGAAATGCATCTTTCTGCAGATAAAATCCTGAACTAACCAAACATGGTCAGTTTTATGTAAAATAGCAGCAATTTGCAAATGGTAGTTTTATTCAGCTGAGCTAAAATCAAGGACTGATAGCCTGATTCCTTGACAATAATATTAATACAAGAGGTCACAGTAAACTTGAAGATGAAAATTTTTCTTACCATCTGGTTTAGACCTTTGATGTCCACGAGGGATAAAAGAACCTTGGAAAGAACTGTACTCTTCTAGAACTGCCATATTTATATCCAGTAAAATTTTCCCCATCATTACGCATGCACCTTCCCCAGCAGGTGTAGACAGCTCAATAAATGAAGATGACAGAGGCATATAGAGCTCATCATTAGGAAGTACCTGACAATACAGTGGCCTTAAGCATCCACTGTTATCACTGACATCTTCAGAAGGGGCTCCAGAAAATGTTGTACAGAACATTTTGAAATGTTAATTCTAGTCTATATTTTATTTAGAGCCTCTCTAGGTATCCTGTCCCAGGCTACAGACAGCCCTACAAGAAATGCAAACTGTTCTAGTTAATAGCTGAAACAAAATTCTGCCACATGGCTCTTCAGGATTTTCTCAAAACCTAATACCCTGACAAATCCTCATTTCATCCTCATCAGTACTTCACTATGAGGTCAGTTCAACCACAGTAACTCTTCTTTATTTGCATAAAGAGACCTAGCTATTACAAATGAGTAGAACATAAATCCCGGGAAATTACAGACTAATACATTTTACATAACTGTTAATGCCAATTTGAGTTTAATCCTGCAATTCTACAAAAAAAACAAAACTTAAATCCCTATCATCGAAAACGTCATACAAAAGACCAAGTGCTTTCTCCATGCAGCTTCAATGTATGCAGAAAATCCAGACTAACAAGTCCCAGTAAAATAAAATTCCTCACAGTATTTCAACCATGGGTCATGTGAGAACAGAAATGTGACTGTTCTTGTTTTTCAGTTTTAGAGCTAATAATACATTAATACCCAGCAGAAAAAAAGCAGGTGTTTCATCTTTTCTCCCCAAGAATTTCTGAACAGAAACTGCATATAGAGAGTAAAGGAAAAACTAGCTGTTATTACAACAGGTGTGTTTTGTCTTTCTCCCAGTTACATGCTGATAGCATGTATCTGCTCTGGTCTTAATTCCAAATACTGAAATGTGAAGTCTGTGTAGGGTGTAACAACCTGAAGCTATAATCCATGCCCTGACCATGCCCTATCTGTGACTACTGAGGACATGGCCACAAAACTTTTAACCAGCAGAGAAGCCAGGCATTACAGAATTTTATAAAATCAGAAAAGTAAAAGGTTTTGACAGGTTTTGAATGTGGATGCCCCAGAGGAACAATTTATTAAAAAACAGATGCTGTAAAACCTTTGAAGTGATTATACATCGGAACACTGAGCATAAAACCCATGTCTTCCACAGAATACTCAGGATACAGTCAGCATAGGGACAATGACTGCAAGTCTAGTATGAGAGAATTTTTCTCAGAAAAATATTGTTCCCACGTCTTACAGCATTAGATATGTAGAATATTTTAAGCACAAAAGTTTTTGCAGGCTTATTTTTCTTCAACCTTGTTCTATTCAAGGATAGCAAACTAGACCAATAAATTGTTTGTGGTATAACAGAGACTAAATTTTTTGTGGGAGGTGTTACTACATGATCACTACTGCTGCTGTAATTCCCATCTGCTCTGCAGACACTGCTATCAGGGATGTGCTGTTTAGGTAAGCGGAGAAGTTAAAACCTTCTGAAAGCTCAGAAAAGCTGGCAAGACCATCACAGATGGTATTACTATGAGTGTGTCAAAACTTAACAGCCCAGTCAAAGTTTAATCGATACTAAAAATGCCTAACCTAAACTGATGATTGCCTGAATTCCCTCAAAACCTGAAGTTTATGAAAAAGAAAAAGCAGTTTTTTGAGAAGTATTCCATATGAGGGAGGTTTTATCTAGGTATATAAAAGGAATCATTAGTTTCCATAATTCAAGATTATAGTTATGAATGACCTATTTTGATGACCTACAGAGATGCTTGAATGATTTGGTTAGAACAAATTTTAAGGCTACTCCCTCAAGACATTAAGATTTCAGAAGATTGGCTGACTCTACCCTTGCTCAAGCAGCAAACTCAGAGATACATGCTATGACCTATGATCTGGATCACTGACAGAAATATGACAAGAGAAATCTCTTTTTAACTTCAGTGTGAATTCAGAAACCAGAACCACCAAGCTTGGTATTAATTGATGTGCCTTTTTCATGATTTTAGAATGGACGGTAAAAAAGCTCTGTATTAAACTGATACATAGCTCGATTCCTTCCATCATTGTAATAAGAGGATGTCATGAGGAACCTGTATCTTCATGTTTGTAAGACATGCTCCTGAGAGGCAAAGAGATTCAAATAATTCTTCATTCAAAAGTAGTCTAATATTGATGAACATATGACATAAACCCAAAAGACTATGTTACATGGTTAGCCAGATATACTGAAATTGATCCATCATTATTATGCCTGCCATTAAGACAAATGGACAGACATTGTACAGTGATCCTATACATGCATATTCTGAAGATCAAGCAGCAAATGCAAGGTACAAAGTTTTCTTCTTAGTTAAAGCTGAAGGGCTCTCTCTCCTACTTGCAACAAAACATGCTCCTCCAGAAACATTCTTTACAAATGCCAGCTAAGCCACAAAGTTTTCAAGCCACAACTAAACAAATACCAAAGAACAGAAACAGAAAGAATACTGTAAGCTCCAGTTTACTGCTTTTGCTGTTTCATGACTATCCTGAACAAATCTGAAACAAAGCTCTACATAAACAGTAAAAGACAGCAGAAGGAAAAAATAAAATGCAGTGATTCATGCAAAAAGCTTACCATTTGGTGGGTCTCGTCTTTTTTCTGTTGAAAAAGAAAAAGAGCCATTTAACCATAGGTATCACAGGAAAAATTAATTCTAAATTTTAGTGTCTAGTGAAGCTTTCAGTGATCTTGACCTCAAACTTAGGAATCTATTAATATCCTTAAAGTCTACTTGTGCAGTTGAAAAAAAGTATTACAGAACAAAAAAGAAAACCCAACCTTAGACACTAAGCACTGATTTTAAGTGTACAAACTGAGCACGAGCAAAAGGCAATAGATTACTGAGTTGGTTTCAGGCATTTCAACCATGAAGTAGAATGAGATATTCAAAAGGATCTGTTTTAAATATAATCTATCAAAGTAAGATTCTTGAAGCATTATGCTTTTAGATAACCGCTGAATAAAACTGTTCTGCCATTTTTATGTGAAATATAATTACTGCTTTTTTAGAGTATTGCTCCCTCCCAGAACCTAAAATTTAATTAATTTTCTGCTTCATTCATAAAAGATTGGACACACAGGAGCAAGACATTCCACCTATGTTATCCAACAGGTAACTGAACAATACGGAAAGAACTAGACTCTCCTTGGTACTAATATGATATTCTATTCACAGCATCACAGTGTTTCACAGACTATGAAGAACCTGGCTTGATGACTTAAAATGTAAAGATTTCACACCTCAATATTCTCAGCCTATAATAGTAATTTCCCCTTTAAAGGAGATTTCCCTCACTTACTTTTAATTCCTATCCACCCCCAGCACACATCTACACTATTTGTCTATCGCTACACACACTCTTAAGAAATTTGGATTTAACAGCACCCATAAAGCCAAGCAGTTTATCATCTCACTGCAACAAAGGCCACAGCTCTGTAAGGATATGGATTATCTGTAGTATAACAGGGGCTCCCAAGAGTTGCATAATGAGAATTTGTAACAGGTACTTCACTTTCTAGCAAGCCCCAGAAAAACTGGGGGCTTGCTGTATTTTTCCAGACTCACAAACATAAGAAGAGAGACAGTACCTCCACAGATGGTGCTGACCTTGTCCTAGGAATACTTAAAACCCCAAAAATATACAATCCTAAGTATGCAAGGCAAGTCAGCCTCATGACAGTCTGCTGATCTTCAGGTAGGAATAAAGGAATCTGTCAAGACCATCAAACCTTCATGGGGAGGTGACCACAATCCATTGAGAATCAACTTTTTATGAACAAGCCTTCCAAAGACAGTTGATTTTTATGTCACAGCAGGTTAGTTTCAGGCATAGAGGTGGAGAACCTCTGCAAAGATACCTCAGCATAAGGTAACAGGTCTGAGGTGAGAAAAACTTTTACTTTATGGCTAAGTATTGTGCTCTCCCTTCCTACAAGATTCAGTTTAAGAAACCACATCTTGTACTGTACCCTGGAAATAAATTTTTTAAAAAATAAAAATCAACCCCCAGCTCAACCTGTAGACCATAATCAGAGTTCTAGTCAGCAACTTAAGAGACAGCAAAGGAGAGTGCAGGACTGGTTGTAAGTCATCTGTCATAGGATGGGAAGATGGCAAAAGCAGGAGGCATTCACAGGAAATGTTAGATGGCCTTGAGTCAAATCATGCGAACCCTTCACAATTTTCATCATAATAAACAGTTCAAGTAAAAAAAAAATAGGGGGAAACAAATCAAAACATTATATACACTTCCTATAATTTTTACTGGCTAGCTTAATTTGTGAGAGACTAGCTCTGTTTTTCTGTGGTTGCCACTGCTGACAAAAAAAATGAACTTTTGTTCCTGAAGTGCAGATGACCTGATGAGAGTGGCAGATTTTTGGGTTTTTGAAGATGTATGTGCTTACTGATCTAAACCAGATGAATATCAGAAGCTGCCCGTGTACTAAGAACACAGCTCCCTTCAGTGAGTATTCCTGGAAATGAGAATAATCTCTGCCAAGACTTGAATCCAATGCAAGCTGAGCAGGTTAGAGGCGCCCTTGTCACTTAGGCAGCAAATACAAAAGCTGCGACAAAAGATGAAAGAAATAAACAAAAACAAATATAAGAATCCCTCTCCATATGAAGGATCTACCTTGAAACTTACAAAGCCCATTATGAAGGTAGTGAAGAGCTAAAAGCTGGTGAAGGAAAAAAGCAGTTTCATGGAAGATCAACAGAGCTCCCACCCATTAACTACAAGCAGTACATAAAAACTAATCAAGAAGCCTCCTACTTCAGAAAGAACTACCTGCAGTTAAGAACAAGTGTCTGTTTCCCTTTTAGGGATGAGTGCTCAGCATGTGGAGAAGGCACTTGTCGGTGTACACATTAACATTTCCAAGGCAAGATAATAAAAATAAAAACTAATATTATCTATGTGCAATACCCAAAGTGAGAATGTACTGCAGTGACAAGCACTGAGAAGAGTCACACTGTAATCACCCTGTTTACTGAGAGAACTACTTGGGATTGGTTCAAGAAGTAAATGGAGATATTATTGAAGTAAATCTACAGACAAAATAATGAATTATAGCAATTTCTTTCTAATCTAAGGTTAAGAATTTAATTGACTAAAAAAACCCAAAAAACAAAACCAAAAATCCAAAACCCCCAAAGCCCCCAAAATGAAAAGGCCAACCCAAACCAGGGTTTACATGAAACCCTGCACTATTACAAAGATTTGGACAAGAGATTAAGAATTCTTTCCCTACCTTTGTCCCTCATGCTATTCTCTACTTGATATTTTGTACATTTGCAAGCTTCTGTAGATTTCTGTTTGGAGCCAAACTTTCACCTCTCTAGAGCTCCAGATGCACTTACTCAGGGGCTGTCTGTACAATGGAGTGCATTTCATGCTGAGTGAGGAAGAGCAGAACACAGTTGTGTCTTCTCTTAGCTGTCAGACAGTATTTTGTGTGCTAACCTCAGAACCAAGCCTTGGCTTTGAGAGCCAGAACTGATGCTACTGCTACCTTTCATCCACCTAAGTCTTCCATAAGACTCCTGGAGAAGTCTCCAAGCAAGTCCTGAAGGGCATATCAGGCAGCTAAATGATCACATGGAGTACTTAGCTGAGCTGAAAGCATCTCAAGTGGCACTGCTATGAAATTAAACATAGTTTGGAAGGTATGAAGGTAAAAATCCCGTTAAAACAGAAAAGCATCAAAATTATCAGACTATTACCTCTGTAATTGTGAAATTAGGATGTACTAATATTATAAATTATATACAACTCTGGTATCATTTATATATATGTAAATTAATATGTTCTATATAAGCATTTATAAATGAATAAAAGTATAAACATCAAGAGCAAATCAGCTTTGATTTGAACAGTGCAAAACTTGTTATTTCAGAAGCACAATTAAACAGTCACAAGGACAAATACAGAACTCCATCTGGTGGCTTGACTAAGGAATCTTGTATCTGTTTTAAATTCTTGGTTTGCAGCTCTTAAGAAAAAACCTGTAGTGTTGTGAGGTTTTTGAGTTTTTGAGTTGTTTTTTGGTTTTTTTATAGTTTTTGAGGGTTCTTTGTTTTTCATTTAATTGTCTGCTTAAAAGAAAAGCTATCTTGAAGTTGCAAATGTTTGGGGAGGTGGAGTTGTTTGTGAAAACAATATACAAAGTAACATGAGCTTTAGCATACAAACCAAGATATTAGTTCAGAGAGTAGACTAGAAAAACTTAATGTGGTCCTGTGGAAAAAAATCACTATATGGAAGAAAAACCTCTGAACAGAAGGTTTGACTGAACCACTATTTTCAAATAAAGTTTGCTATGGCCAATAATGCAAACATACTTCTTCCCACATAATATCTGTGCATTGCAGCATTATGTTTCAGACACGTAATAGAGTAAAACTTCAGGAACAATAGATGCAAAATTACTTTTGTAATATGAGTATGAGAAACTTGGTAATTTCCACTTCTTAATGATCCCACTTCTTCTCATGAAACCTTATGAGCTTATTCTGAGCTGAGGGAATCTTAAAGAAGTCATTTAAGCTCCTGGAACAAGTGTTCTGCTCCTGAGTCACCATGCTTTAATGAAATCCAAGTGAATACATACAGATAATGCACACTCACAAGAGTACCTGCAAGAGCAGCTCTCCAGGATGAAGGCTTCCTCCTTCTACAGTAGCCTACACTGCATTGCTAGTGCAATTCCAGAATGGATTACAAAAATGCATCCTGTAGCTTGCACATAAGTCCACATTACATCTCACAGCAAGCCTGAACACATCTACTTCTTCCAAGCCTGTATTTTATATCACTTTATACTTCACAGACATATGGCTGTAAAGACAGGAAAGTTGTTTATGGGCTCCCTGGAAAATGCCCAAGACAAGATCTGTAGGAGCCTGAGCTGCCTTTAAAGCACTAACCACGCTCCCAAGGCATCTTGCAGCTGGCAAAAAGCATGCTGTGCTTCACTGACTGTCCTGTGCTGCTAAGGACAGTATAGGCACATCATGTCTTCTGTTCTTGGCATGAGCCAAGATCACTAGTTCTGAATAAAAGATGTTTCTCTACTAACTGCTGGATCATTGCCAAAATTTCATGAACTACTGAACATACCAGATGGTAAATTTTTTGTTACAACCCACTTGGGCTGAATTTAACAAATTTTAGCCTAGGGCTAAAAGAGGGTTTATTCAAATACGAAAACAACTTAGAGAAAGATTTCTAGTTTGCCCAATGTCAGCTTACAATTTTGTTCCCCCAGTCTGTATTTTCAAATCAAGACCTTGGGGTCCCATCTTACACAGACACTTATAGAACAGAATACCAAGGTGAGTAATTTCAGAAAACTAATTTTTGCACACCAGAGAAAGAAACATGGTTTAACAGCTAATTACGCCAAAATATAAATATGGCAGTAGTGCCTCCAGTGGCTTTCAGACATAGCAATAGCTTCCTGCCTCCCCCCCAAAACAACATAAACAAGCCTGAATTTAAGATTAATTTGAATATTTACCAGATTTTTTCTGCCGTCGTCCAAGTAAATCTGTTACTGTTTTGCGGAATAGTTTAGCTTCTTCTTCATTAGCAAAATTAAGACCAACTTGACATGTCTGAAAAACATTAATATTTCCCCCCCCATGACTAAGAAAATGTTTTAAAGGCTTTCTTAAATATTGTCTTACACCTTTCTAAAGGTATAACAGAAAAAAAAAATTACCACAAATTTGGAAATTGTATCTTAAGAATGTCTGTCTACTAATCAAGTTTCTAAAGATCACAGCTAACATATTAGTAAAATCTTGTAGCTTCGAATCAAAAAGGGGAGGGGAAAGGAAAATTTCTGCTTTTAAGAATACATGATATATCATAAATATCATCTGCAAGTCAAAATGCAATTTCATTGAAGAAAGTTGAAAATAAAGAACCATGTTTTATGCTTCTGCACTGTATATTAAATTTTCTAGTTGATATACCACAAAAATTCCTTTAATAAATAAGCTTTTACCAATAATTAATAGAATTAATTAATAACCTTTGTTACATTAAAAGAAGATACTGTTCAAATCAAAGGCATTTTAAAATAGGTATTCAAAGACATTGAGACTCACATCTCCAGCAAAGGTATGAAAATATCCTCTAGGGCTATTATATACAAAGTTATTGTACAGCTCCTGCTCCCACAGTAATTTCCCATCCTGAAAAGAAGAAAACAAACAAAAAAGAAGACTATTAAACTTCTTATTAAACTACAGATTTTAAGTTCTTTTACAATAGAACCTATTAAGAATTGGACACAGCACAGTGTTAAACATCTGCCATGCTTTTAACCCAATGGATTAGCTCAATCAAAATCAAAGCAAACCAGAGTTTGTGTAAGTGCTGTGAAAGTCTATTCCATTGGGTCACCGTGTTCTCTTCAAATTCCTGGATGTTACCAAAAACTTGCTTCCAAGTTTTACAACCCTGCAACAGTGATACTGAGAGCAGTAATAGTGACCAGCCACAGGAATACAGGGACAAACCAGCAACAGCAATAAAAGGAGGCTTCCAGTCTCCTGTTCTTAACTCAGTCTTGACTTGAAAATACTTAACTTAAAGAGAACAAAAAGCTCATCTTTCCAAGAAGTCTCATGTATTTAAATGACATTAGAGTTCAGCACCCAAGGAAGAGTTTTCTGACAGAGTCTTAGCAACCAGGAGACCAAATCACAAAAGTCAAATGCAAGTGCGAACTGGCAATTCTGAACAAGTCTGAGAGATTTTAAGCATTGAATGCTGACAGATAAGAAGCTGTTTCCTGGCCACAGAGATAACGGGAAGCTTTCCAAAGTCTCAGCACAGTCAGTAGGACTTAGTATTCTCAGCATCATTTTTGTTATGAAAACACATCTTGGACACTTCATCTCTGAGTTCCCACTTTCTTGAATTGTCCTATTATAATAGGACAAAGATCTTCAGTATGAGTCTATTTTTTGTGGAAGGAGAATGAAAGAAAAAGCTATCCACTCCAATCCCCCCAGAAAGTCAGAACACACAACTTGTTTGTCCTGCAGTTTTTACATGCACCACCACACTAATCAAAAAATTGTTTCTACCCATTATTTTCTTAAACCATCCAAAGTAGTGACACCTGTTAGAATTTTGACAGCTATCCATATCAGTGACACTATACTAATTTCCACTAACATGACTAATCAGATCTGAAGAGGACAGCTTCTGAGCGCTGTAAAAAATTGATATTTATTTCATCTATTAAAGGTGAAATGTAGGAAATTATTTAAATTTAGAATACCTGAAAACGTTATCAATTGGCAAGTGCAACAAGTGCAATTGCACTGCTTAAAGCACAATACTTAGTTGAGAATTTCTATTAATGCATAGCTATAACCTATACTCACTGAATTCAAAATGAAGAATGAATACAACCAAATTTAAAGGCTCTGAAAAAGAAAAAAAGACGCTTACCTTAATGTCAAATATTCTGATAAAATATGACCTCTGCGGATTGTCCTTTACAAGACAAGCAACACCACAGCACTTCTTTGACCACATGGCATTGCGATCTGCTGCGTATATCTGAACAACTGCTGAAGACATAGTCTAAAAAGAAAAGGTAGCTATTACTTAAAAGGAAAAAAAAAATCATAAATTCTATAACTGATCCTTTCCCAAAGCATCTCTTAGTTTTGTTCCTTGTTCTAGGCAGCAACTTTGCTGGTTTCCCAGGTAGTTAACACCACAAGGTTCAAATGACCCCAAATCACTCCTGTGCTTTAGATTTTCACTTCTATGCAAGATTTAGACACCTCAAGAACCCAAATGAACTTTTCACTCTTTTTCATTAAAATTAGCAAAGAGATCTGGCCTGTAAGAAGCAGATGAGTAACTATGGTGGTCACACAGAGTAGCCCTACTGTGCAAGGAAATGCATGTTTAGTAATTCAAGCTGAATACGAACACAATACTCAAGATGAAACTGTAAATTGCACCGTGCCTGGACACACTCCTGCGTACTGGAATGCAACTGGTTGCATTGCTTAATTGTTTAAATGGTCTCTGGCACAATTTTAACCTATGCCAACTAGCAAATTCTGAAAATTTCTGGGCACTTTTTGAGAATTCACATGAGCTAGGCTCATTCCCAGCTGGCAACCATAAATTGTCCCGTTTTCAAACTGAGAGATTTTAATAAGAGATGAAGATTATTCCACAGCAGATTGCTTCAGTCACAAGAACATTCTTGAGCATATATATTGTATACATCTGTCTTATATTAAGAGTCCCATAAGGAAAGGAAAATGGAAGCCCTCAAATACTATTTATTTAGTAGGCAAGCCATAAGGACATAAAGCTTAAATGATCTGCAATGGGCCAGACTGGAGGCTATCTAGCCTAGGATCTACACCCCAGCAGCACCAGATGCCAAAAGAAGGTAAGAATACCAGAATATACCGTTACAATTATGGAAGCATATCGCCAGGAACTACCAGGCTAGAGCTCAAAGCTCCCCAAGCCAGCAGCACATACTTCATTCTTCCTTTGTGAATTTGTCTAGTCACTCTTCAGACCCATTTGAAATTCTGAGCATGATAACACTGAACAGGATTATGTTTCACAGTTTTCTTATGCACTGTGTGAATAATTAGCTCCTTTTATCTACACTTTTGCCACCTGCTAGTTTCAGTTGATCGTCCCCTCCTTACTCTTAACACTAAGAGATGGTGTTGATGGCCACATAGTTGTTCCTTTACGCTGCACATCCTTTTATAGATATTTGCCACACTACTTTGGACTCTATTCTCTCTTTAGGAAGTTTAGGAAGCAACAGCAGTTTTATGTCATTCTTGGACCAAGAAAAAAAATCATAATACACATTAACCTTGTCAGTCTTACATGGATATTAACTAGTCCCACTATTAGGACTATGTTCTTCTTCGCATGGAGATGAGACTCATGCTGTATGAATCCAGTTTGTTAGCCCTTTGAACATAGAGTCACAATAATAGTTTTCTGCTTTGTTCTCTACTTTTTTTTTCACTATCAAAAAGTTGCACTTCCTTTATCACTATGAAATATTAAGCAGATGTTTTCCAAGATCTGTTATAGCTCCAAGACCTTTCTAGATGACTTATACCTAAAATGAGTAATGGGGTTCCTATTAGGTTTTCCCCACCTGCTCCACAAGGATGACTTTGCCTTCATCAACGCTGGCTATCTGCCAAAACAGTAGACATCTAGAATGCAGGCATGTCCTCTTACATTATAAGATTATCTACTAAATATCATTGTCATCATGGCCACATTTCAAATGGCTTAAAACTACAAAAGAATAGCCTACGTTTCACTGGATTTTTTCAATCAAAAAACTTTCAGTTTTGTTAAAATAGAGTCAGCATAATATAGTCAGACTGACAGCTACACCTTAGGGAAGCTATACAACCTTTGTCCAAGCACTGCTAACTTTACCAAGTCAAGATATATCTCTTTCTCTTTGCAGCCACCTCGCCAGAATTTATCAGACTGAATACTAATCTTGCTGGCAACCTACAGAAGAAGTTAAAGCATGGTGTCTGATGAAAAAAGTGCTCTGTAGTTGCTTCCTCAAATGCTCTACAACTAAGTGTAGAGTATATAATCCTATAATCTACAGTAATATGAGTAATTTCATAACTGCAGTTGTCAGGGGAGTAAAAAGAGACCTAAGAGTTAGCCATACTACCACAACAAAACAATTACATCTGCAACTTAATGTCATCTAAAGGATGTCATTTTCACCTCTATGTTGCAAACAGGCAATGACCTAATTTTGGCCACAGCTGGGCAGATTTTGCTCAAAACCTCTGTTTCCCTAACAGCCTTTTCCCCTCATCTCTCCAATACAGTCTAATTGTTAAACTGATAACCTTGTGGACACAAGACAACACACAGGAGCAAAATAGGCTATTCTACAGTTCACATTTAACCACAGCAAGTATCTTGCCACCCCTGCAAGAAGCATTCTTAATACGCCAAGTCCAGCTCCAATAACCTCTCCCCAACAAGACTTCTCAGAGAAATGGGTGGTCTTGAAAGGAATTATACAACTTAAAATCAAGGCATAGGAGACAGTGACCTGCATTAAGACAGGGCTCACAATGCATTGCTTATCATCATATCTTACAGCAAAAGCACCAACTGGATTATCTGGGTAAACCAGTAACTGTCGTAAGTCGGCAAGTGCTTATAAAACCTTGAACCAACACCTACCTCATGAGTACAAAGAATATTATGCAGAGTGTGTCCTCATTCTGGATAATCATAATATATTTAATGTATACTTGGTTACCCTATGAGTAGAGCTTGATTTAGAAGTTAGAAAACTATTTCGATGAATCTAAAGTAGATTTTGTTGTGAGGGCTACCAAGTTTAGCATTCAATTGCATTTTAACTTACTCTTTAGCATTGTACAAATTCCTAGTGTTGACAAGCTACAATGAGGCTTTTGCATATTAGAATATAAAGTTACAAATTCTGTTGTCATACCACTTTTTTTTATTAAAAGGGCAATATAGGAAAAAACATATAAAGCGTATTTTGGGGGGGGGTGGGGCAGGGGGAGAAAGACAACAAAATCCAACTCATTTTACTTCATCCCCTGTTCATTTTCATGACGTAGAGCAGTGGTGCCAAGTTTTCTGCTATTCAGCTTCTGGAACAAAGATGGTAAAAGTAGTCACCCCCACCACTTGGAAATTTACAGACACACAGTAAAATTTAAAAGTTGAGAAAATAAAACTTCATCTACTGCTATTTAATATGAATCCTAGCCACATAAATTCAATTTTAAAACTTCAAATTTAATCACATTTGCAGCATCTGAGAGCATTTACACAAATACCATAATCTGAGTATACTACTGCATTTACTGAGGGAGCATTCACAGCCTATTGTGAAGGCAATTAAGTAGTGTAGTCTCAGTGTAGTCTCTCACAACATTCTTGAGGAGAATATTGCATTTAAAAGTATGGGTTCTTTTGTATGTAAATATTTCTTCAGAGTTGGTCAGACCACTGATTCAAGGACTGCATTTTTTTCTGAGGTGTAGTAGGTTACTTTGTTACTACTGTATTTTCAGGAGGAGGATTTTGAAGCTGTCACTACTGCTTTTTTAAGAGTTTTCATGAGGACCTTGTCCTTTCTATATAGCTGTATATTTAGAAAAGGTCTATAGGGTAAAAAAATAAGGTAGTCCATCAAAAACTGAAGGGCCATGGAGGTGAAAACCAACTCTTTACTTTTTCCACAGTCAGCCTCCAGCTGGAGGACATACCACTGATTCCAGGAATCTGTCACACCCTTCAAGATGATGAGCTATGAAGCAGTAAGTCTGTGTTGTCAGCTGTACACTGGCTGTGCTGGAAGAGCTGGTCCTACCCTTTGACCCATACTGCAGGATATGTGGCATCAACAAAAGGCTCACAAAAACACCTTCTGCCTGCAAAACTTAGCCACAACCAGTCATCACACATCTGCAGAATGTGATCACAACAGCCACTGACAGTTTCTGACTGGACAGCAGATAGCTGTGTACTTTGATTGGCTTCTGGTGTGAACATTTCCTGCAGTGGTCTGTCAAGTTAATGACTTGCTGTAACTCAAGTGTTTCTAAAAAAAACAGTGAAGCAAGCCAACCCAGATGGTGGCACATCTCATTACAAGAAAGAATCATTACAATGCATGGCTTATGGCTGACAGACATTAAAACAAAGAGTGGCAGCAAGATTAAAACTGCAAGATATTCAGCCACCTCAGTACACACCAGAACAGAAAGCAAGACCTATTTGAATGTTTTTTTTTCCTGTGTTTACATACAGCTGACAACAGGCTGTGGTGCAAAGATCAAAGGCCCATAAAATGACTTTGGTTGGATGTGACTTGTGTAAGTTTTCCAGGCCAAGCTCCTGCTCACAGAAAGGGTAATAAAAAGCCTAGAGTTCATATGCTTAGGGTCCTGCCCAGTTATGTTTAAGGAAATCACCTCTGTGTTTATTCACTTCCATTTTGGTGCTTGTACAAACACATCTAGACTTCATGTATTTCTCTAATGGTTCAGTACTGTTATGTGTTACATCTTGAGAGTACTACTAAAGCATTAACTTTCAACATTTTCCCAAATTTAAGAGTGATGTTTTTTCCCTCATAAAGGGGCAGAACCCTGCATACACACAGAAGCAGATCACACATGACAGACAGCTTGATGTTCTGGAGTTACCCTTCCCAGCCCCTGAAAGTGTCTTACAAATAAAACCAGGAAAAAAAAATTTAAAAAAGAGAATACTTTGTCCTGTAATGCATGAAAGCAAGTAGTAGCAGTTGCTTGCAAGCAGAGTGACCTCTGGGAAAAAACCATGCTTATACAATGGCTGTAGCTTCTTTGTCAAGTCAGTCTGAAGACTTTCAGCTCAATGAGATACTTTTACATTTCTGAGGGGGAAAAGCAAGCTATGGTGAATAGTTGAGTGCAATCCAAACCATATAAGAGTAGAAATCAGTATTCCTATTCTCTTTTCCATAAAGCATTATCTGGAAATGTTGTCCTAATCAATACTAGAGCTGGTGAGAAGATACCCATGGCAGGTATTTTTAAGACATGCTATGGTGGAAATCCTCATTAGAGCTAAGCCAACATGCTGCAGCCTGACCCGATAATGCTGGGTGCTCCTGGGTAACACATTTCTTCTTTAATACAAGACCAGGAAGATTGCCCACAGTTTGCTTCTAGGATGAAGAGCTGTTGCTATTCACTCACATTACATTCACAGCAACAGTAGTTTTCCTCAGAGAGCAGGGTTCAGGAACACAGGGATGCTGACATCAAGTACCACTTCACTGCAGAAATGCTTAGTAAGGCCTAACTTTAATCTTGACAAGAACAGCAGGAAACTTCAGTACCAAAGCAATCTCTAATAGCCTAGCATTAGCTGAGTCATGAAAGAACATGCAAAAACAATATTGTTAGGACTTGTGAATAAGAAAGACAAAAAGCTGAAGTGAGACCATGCTCTACAGAAAATTGACCTTCATTCACATATAAGTAGGCAATTAGATAGAATACAATGGCTGACATCTTTTTCTCCAGATGACAAATATTCTGAAGGAAAAAAACACCTAAAATACAACCCTGACTAGTCAAGCAGAGAGCACTTTAAATCTTAGGGTTTTTTTACAAAACAAACTTAGGTTTTGGCAATTACACTTTAAAGTGTTGATACTTTAATTCATGTTATTCAATGCAAACAAAATTGTAATTAGACTATGATAATAACTCCCTGTTGATTTGCAATTGCCTTAATCTTCAGTGTCATAAATATATGGAGCCTCCAAAAATGTTTCTGCAGTGCTCAATACTGCTATGCATTCTATATCCTCACTCAACACAGAAACATAAAACCTGCTGTAGGGACCAGGCACCAGAACTTCCATCCCTTTCTCAAGGGAAGACTTTGGTGCCCTACACAACCAAGCTCTACTTGCTCTTTCTGGCAGTTTAATTTTCCTTCTGTACAGTGGTTCTGTTTCAAGAAAAAGTGTAGTTTTTTTTCTTGGCATTGAGGAGTCTATCATGTGGGAACAGTATGTTCCCTTCCTGCTAGGAAGGGCTGGTAACCCACTTCAGGGAGAATGTTCTCTCCACCATGCACTCCTACAGAAGGCATCCACTGCAACCTCTCACAATGGTAATTTTAAACAAATTGAGTAAGCCTGCCACTACTGAAATGACCCCTAACTAATTAGGCCACATAAAAACATGCAAGTACACTTCCCTAACAATTGCAACATTTTAAGAAGCAGAGGGATTTGCTAGAGTAGACAAAAATACTTCCTAGCATTTTGACAGAAACTTCGAATAGTTTAATTAGGTTCAGAATCCTACAGTATGCATTAGTCCTGGAGAGTAGGTAAGCCAAACTTCTTAATAAGTATGGGTGCCTAGTATGATGGTATAGGTAGAATTCAGGCCTAACAGTGAGAAATATGAACACAAATTAACATCACCACCAAATTTTAAAAACCTCAGGAAGTATTCATGAGTGTCAACTTGTACTTACTTTTCAGTTATGGATGGGAAAGAATTGAGATGGGAAGAAATTGGAGAAAGGACTGGTGATGCTGAAGGCAGACTACTCTTGCTTACTGCTAACACCTTTATCTGAAGGACTGCAAGGATTAGGGCCTCAGATGACAGCATAAGTACAACAGATGCATCTAATGGTTTTTTAAGGCTTTTCCCCTCTAAAAACAGTGTATCAGGCTATTTATGGTTACTGCATCTTGTACAAAAGAAGTGTGATGATACTGTCTTGATAGCACGCACACACATGCATGCTAAAAACACTCTTCAAGGACTCCACAATATTTTGACTGCACAATTAGATTTTCAGCAGTCAGATTTTGCAACTCTCAGACTGGTCTATAATTTATGTTTTCACACAAGGTTGCCTCCAGAATCTTCATAACTCAGTCTAAATGTGACAGCATTCATCCACTGGGAATTTGATTACTATTTTATTTCTAATTTGGACAAACTGTGATTACTTCAATTTTTTAAAGCTATTGCAACTTCTAAACATGAATTTAGCAAATTATTAAGATTCTCTTCTTTAAAGACAATTGTGTATTGCAAAAAAGCTACCTTCAGATGCTACCAACATGATTTTAAATGTTTCCCATAGAGAGAAGACATACAGAACTTCAGAAGTTTAAGCTGAGCAGCTAGAAACAATCTTCTAATTTTTATGCCATTTACAGGACATTGTTTTCCAAGGACCAACTGATTGCTCCAAAGACAGGAAAACTAAAACAAAACTGCACATTATTTGACAGAACTGACAAAATAAAGCAAAATATCCAACCACATGAGTAAAACTTTACTTTGTGTCAACTGAAAAATAACTCAGCTGAAAACACAGCTACAATTACCAATGTTCAACTTTAAGCTTAAAGCTTGCTTTTCATTTTATTAATTTCCCAGGATTTCTCACTGATTTAAAAATGCCACACATATAGATGCTAAGAAAATAGTAACATTTTCCACCTATATACAAAGTTAAACTGTTAGAAATAAAGCCACCATGTAAGAGATGCTTTTTCTTATTTGAAAGCAGAAGGAAGAAAGAAATTTTTTCAGAAATAACAAAGCCACTTCAGGTATTTCCTATCACTTCTGAAACATGAGAAGACAATTCTGCACAACACATAGCCAAAGCATTTAATGAATTAAGAGACCAAGAACAATGTAAAAAAAGTTAATACCTAAGAACAGATACTCTGTTCTTGCCTGTGCCCTAATAGCCAAACAAGTTAGCTGCAATATCTGCACTGAAGATCTTTTATTGATGTGAAGAAGGTATCAGTGATCAGTAAGTGATGTTACAACAAAAAAAGGGAATTAAAAAAGGGATGAAACAAGGGACTGCTGTTTGACAAATCCAAGCCATAAAAGTGCTTATCTAAACTTAAGTCTGCTGCTGTCCAGCAAAGAAATCCTCCACTCCTAATCTTCAGTCAGCAGCCTGTTACAGACAGCTCACATTTTAACGAGTGTCTTCAGATACAAATGCATTTGCCTTTTCCAGTACCTCCCACAACCCCTCAGTTCAGTTAGAGCTGGCCAACTCCTTTTCAAAACATTGCTCAACGGTGGATCACAGTAGACCAACAATTAAGGTGTGGGCAAACAGCAGAGCATATAAAGCCTAATCAAATAGCACATGATTAAGAGAGACATTCTTTTATCAGACACAGCATGAAGGTATTTTTAAATCCTACAACCTCAGTTCCAGACAGCACATGGAAGACTTCAGCCTTCCTGAGATATGACATAACCATAACCACAAGTACGCTGCAGATTACAATATTCCAAGTTATCTCAGTTGGGCAGATCATTTACCAGCTGACATACACAACCTGGGGTTTCCACTGATGAGCAAACTGAACACTGTCACTTCCTGTTTACCTGCACAGCACCACTCACTGAGCAGCACCTCACTGCTTAAGGCTGCTGAAACCGTGGCTGGCTACAGAACAGCACACACAGCAAAACAGTTACTTGCGTTCTGGAGCTGAAGTTGTTCACATAGTTACTTTCAGAAATAGAGAATATGCTGCATACAGGCTTTCCATAAATTTGTCAGCGTCTACTGCCAGGAAACGAAATTCTCACTAAAGAAGACATTTTGTCTTGCAGTTCTACTCCCTCTTCAGCCTCCCAAGAAACACTCAGATTCAAAGCATGTAAAACTGTTCTTGCCAAAGTTCAGGGAATTTTTAGATGAAAAGCTATAGTCTACGTTTCAATTTCAATCCATTTTAAACTTATCAAAACTCCTAAGACTAGGATGAACATTACACAACCAGACCATTGTACAGATACATAGATTAACCAGTTCTCAAAAACTGTGTTTCATGGTCATACACATAAACTGCAGATTCAAGTCAAGAATAACAAGTTTTATGCAATGTACAGGATAAAATTTGAGTTCTCCTGTTTTGTCCTGTTCCACTGCCCATCCAGCTATAAGAAAATCCAGCTTCTTGCCCTCAACATTCCCTTTTCTTCTACAGCAACTCACTGCCTTCATGCACTAAGGTCCTCTTTCATCAGCCTTCAACCATTCCATTCTCTGCACAGTAACATTTTTGTAGATGCTATATACTAGTTCCATATTAAATGCAGATTCTTACAAGCAAATCCTCATGCCCACTTCAATGATGAGAGCACTTTGAGAAAAAACATCAGAATTCAGGCCCATGTTTTTAGAGCTAGATCCACTGCAGTTCCTTATTGACCCACAGAGTGACACCGGTATCACGAAGCTCACAAGTAAAAATCTGTAGAACAAAGTTAAATTGATTGAGGAAAGGATGTGAAGCATAAACTTCAGGAATTCATGAATTATCCCAGCTCTGGAACACTCAATGAGCCCTTGGAAATGCTATTTAGCATCCACTTGGTACTCCCAGGTCCAGATCTTAAAAAACAGATTAAAAAATGAGTATCTGCTTTACAGAGATGTTGTTTAGGTGAACGTTACTTATGATCTTTACACTCGAAGACACAAAATATGGAATTTTGACTTTTCATACCTAGGGAAGATTGAAATAAAACAGCTTAAATTGTTTAAAAAGAACTCTTTTATAAGAACACATTCATTACATGCCAACACAAAACAAAAACTCCCTTCAAAATATTAAGAAATATGAGAAAAGGCTATTAAAAGTAAAACCTCTTTGAATAATAGCCAGCAACTGGTCTTGCAATTGTGTATACAACTTGTGTCCTGTCTTGTAAAGCAGACTCAATCCACTTACATAAAGGTACTTAGAGATGCAGCCCCCACCTCACACTTTCACTGTGCCACAATTCAACGTGCATTAATTCCTCCTTGAGCAGTTCACATTTGAAAAATATATACCAGCAAATGAGTTTGCTATGAACAGTTATTCCCAGTAATAAGTATTAAAATGTAGATGTACTATGGGGGGAGAAAAAGGCATGAAAATGTGTTAATTCTATGATCCTTTGCCATATTCAAAGTTTATGGCACGATAAAACATTAGATACCAGCTGAATGCCCAGGAGACTGCTGGTTTTCATTTCATTCTGGCAACAAGAAGTTGCACACTAGTGTTCATTTCTCCCCTGTGCCTCAGTTTCCTCATCTGTAACATGTAAGGGAGACACTGACCTGTAATTCTGTAAAATGCTTTGAGAACTACTGATGGAGAAGTATTATTCTGTCACAGACAGAAATTATTTTTGGAGGGTGTGAAATATGTGTCAATATTATCTTCTCTGCTAACAGCAAAGGTTAAGACAGGTTAATTTCCACATCTCTCTTAGATAAGGAAATTGAGATATTATTTTACCATGGGAGATGACCCTTGAGTCTAGTGACGTTTATTACAGCTAACATTTTCAATTATCACTGCCCAAAGGGGCTCCTCCTTTGCAGGTACCAGCACTATATTTACCAAGATGCTGTGGAGGCCAAAAGCTACTCAAATTCACCTGTCCGTAAACTTCAGTTTGGAAGCAGTGTCACAGAATGATGGTCTTAGATGGCCAAATGTACTTAGATCTCAGGCCTACCACTTAAATCACCTGCTTCCATTCTAGACAAGCCATGGCTGCAAATTCTTTGCTACAAACTTACTAATGCTTTTGTAAGTCACCATCACACTTATCTTTTATACAGTAATTTAACTTTTGAGATGGAAGACTAAAGAGTACAAAACGTATGACTTAAAACTCCCCATATACCTGGAATTTCTCAGTGATCTATTCCATGACGACCCCTGAACAATAATAAACCATGAAGTCCCAGTATGTAAGCAATGAAAAAAAAAAAGTAAGACAACGCACCAAAAAAAGGGTAGTTTTGAAAACTAGGTACTCTATCCTGTTTCTGACACAGCCCTTCAATAAGGGCAATCTCATAATCCCCATATATCTAGGTTCATTTACAAAGGATCAAGGCTGCATGAAAAATGCTAGGAAGAGCTTACTTTAGCTTTTGGCATTGCTACTTGGTCCCTGAAACTCTCCTAAGAGCTGAAAACTCCAGTGTAGCATGGGCTTTGCAGCTCAAGACTTGTGTCTAAACTCTCAGATCAAGTATTACAAACCATCAATTTCTACTACTAAAGAAAAGCCCCTGTCACAAAAAATAATTTGTGTTTTTGTTATATTCTCCCCATTGACTGTCTAAATGAGTAGTACAAAGGCAATATTTGAGTGTAGTTTATTGAAGGGAAAAAACACCCAACCTTAAGGGAAGAATTGCTGAGTTTGCAATATTCAATTTCCAGGATGAAAAAAGAAATTAATACAACTGAGCTCTGCCAAGCTGCAACTTCATGAAAAGTTCACATTAACAATTACTTTGAAATTCAGATATTAACAATGGAGTTGACAATTTACGAACTTACTACCCACTATCTGAAAATAAATGCAGAGGCCTGCTGAATGGGAAAGCTCTTTCCCTGAAGCCAATATTCTTCTGTAACTCCTTATGGTTTCTTATAATGAAGTTGCCCCTGCTGCTTGTCTTGGTTTTGAAAAGACAGGTGTGTGCTAGGGAAGGGCAGAGCCTTCCCTCTGAATTAGCATAGTTTTGGAATTAAGGGGGCTCTCAGGCAAAGATATGGGGATAGGAATAACAGTTCTTTACTGATATCTATCTATCCGTCTATCTATCTAACAAGACAAACAAAACAACAACTATGAAATTACCAACAGAACAGGACCCCAGCAGAAGCTCTTTTGGCTGTGGACACCTTTCCCCTGTGGTGCAGTTCACATACCACGGGCAATCAGTGCCAGCAGCTCCCAGTGGGCAGGGGCAGATGGTGGCTGCAGGAGTGCCAGGGGTGATGGAGGCTGTGTCCCGGATGGAGAGACTGCTCAAGAATCCTTGGGGGCAGTGTCGCTCCCGGTGTTCCAACAGGATGCTTGGAGGAGGCAGGCTGAAGCAGGAGGGTGTCCGAGCAGGGGTGTAGGGGGGTCCCACAGCCGAGGAAAGGCAGCTCCCGGCACTGGGATGGCAGGCGAGGTTTTCCAGGGGCCGTCCTCCCCGGAGAGCCAAAATGAGCAAGAGAACGAGCAACTGCCCACACCTCGCCTTTACCTGCCCCTGATCTCACGGTGCTCCCCCTCCTCGCGCTTCCAGAGACGCTCCAAAGAGGGACAGGGAGCCTCCCCCTATCACTAGCCATCTTAGCATGTCAAAGGGAAAAAATTCCAGAGAGGAGAGGGGGGAAAAAAAAAAAAAGAAAGAAAAAACCAACCCCCAGTACTACTGAACACACCTAGAAGAGCAAAAACTGTAAAGAATCTAAATTTAAATTTAATGAAGAAGTGTTCATTTATACAAGAAAAATGTTGTAGAATGAGGGCAGCAGAATGTAATTTCCCACTGCACTTGTCACTTTTGTTTCCCTATCCAGTCACCACTTTCCAGTTTAAGACAAAAATTAAAATATCACGCAATACTTATTTTTTCTTTCAGTGCAGAGCTAGTAGTAAAAGTTCACATAGAAAGGGGAGGAACAGATACAGTGATATTAAATATTAATGTCTGAATGATCAGAAAAAAAATCACCCTCATCTTCATTTGAAGATAGTTAGCTCTTCATAACTATTGTGTTCCTGTTTGTAACAATGTTCAACACCAGTAACATACATGCTACATGAAAAGTTACATGTACCCACCTGAATTTACAAGTAATACAAAATTTCATTTTACTTACAACAGTACTAGTAGTACAAGACTTTTGTGAGAAACAAAGCCTACATTAAAGAAAAATCAGTATTTATTAGACATATATAAGAGTTTAGAGTCCACAAAGTCACACCAATATAATTAACAAGGACACAGTACAGATATTTTAACCACTCTTAAGACAGAAAATATTTCTTTCAAAGAACAGCTAAAAGAAACATCTGGCTTGAAATGGACCTTTAATCTTTTTGGTGAGTATTGTCTCATTAAATAAAACAAAGCAAGTTAAGCCAAAATATTAATTTAAATGTAAAAGATCTTAAGACACCTTCGCTTATGATCAAAGTGAAGTTGTAACACTGACAACAACCAACCTATATTGCATTGCAGTCCAATCAGTCAATATTGTTAGCCAAATCAAGCATCAGATTTGAAGCATTACATGCTTCAGTTTCTGAACTACTTTTCTGCAAGTCTCCCAAGTCTGTTCTGGAGCTGACAGAGGCTAACATGCTCAACATTACTGCTTCTTGCTCCTTGGGATAACTGGCAACTGCTTTGTTGTCAGGTGTGTGTCACTAATCTGAAAACCTCCATCTACGCAATAAATTACAGGGCTTTTATGACAGTATAAAATCACCAGGTAAATTGTTACACCATACTAACATAATAAAAATGTACATAATAAATACTATGCTAGTTATAATCATTGAGCAGATACAAGTTATTAGTGACATGCTGATTTTTCTTCCAGATGTTAACACTTTCGGAAACAAGATACTCCCTCTGTAAGGGCACTGATGCACCTTAAATCCTGAAGACTCAAAGAAGGTACCCCTAGTCAAAGCAGCCTTTGGATTTCCAGTTTTTGTGTAGATATTCTCTTCCTTTGCGATCAACTAACTACATCAATTGCTCTGAGCACCTGAATAGCCTCGACCTGTCAGTACAGACACAGAAAACTCTTGATACTGAGTATATGACAGATAATACCACTCCCATGAGTATACAGTTTAGACAAAAAACAAGCTGGTTAACTCACTAAGACAGAATTCAAGAAAAATTACACCCTACTCAAGAGACTTCATGTGAATATAGAAATAGAGTACCTCTCCAAGTCTCCTACAATAAATTATCACAGGTGTGGGACCTACATAATAGCAATACATTGCTAGAAGTTCAGTATGGTTGAGTGCATGCACATCAGATTTAAGTCTGTATAACTGGGTCCTCAAAAGACCTAGGAGATAAATTGTCAAAGTTTTAACACTGTGGTACAAACACTTCCTACAGGAAGATGGTGATGGAGAGTGCCAGCAACACAGCTGGATCTTGAGAAAGCCTTGTGGGGTGGGGGTGTTTGGGGGTAAATTAAAAAAAAAAAATCAATCTTGATTTCCTGATAGTGTAGTATCCATTCCTGGGCACAGAGAGCAGATTTACAGAATAAATTGAAAGCTAGTCAGTGTCATCAAGGAAGTGTCCCACTGAATATCTGTTACTTAAAAGCACATCCTTCAGAAGGCCACAGCCCTCCACCATGTTATGTGAAGTATGATACACAGCTTGAGAGCTTCTTACTAGATTATGCGGAACTAAGGTCTCTTAATCTGCCAATCCCTACATAAAAACTTCAGTTCTGCAACAAATGCAACAGTCCTCTGCTCCTCCAGTCTGGAGAATTCCAGACTCCAAGAAGTGACATGTCAGTCAGCTCAGTTCAGGACTAGGTTACTGTAACAAACCAGGCACCATGCTGCACCTAAAGTGCCCAGAGAGCCTGAACTGAAAAACAGCCTTGATGATGCATGGCAGACATTTGTATTCATGGCTGATTCGTTTATTTGGGATAAGCCAAGTACGTAACAGCCTTTGCTAATTCAGACTTGCATCATAGTGATATTTTTTTGTATGCAGTGACCTTGGAGAAATTATTTCCAGTCAAATGGATATTGGTACTCCATCATTTCATTGCTAAAACAATTATCAGAGCCAGAATTGACAAGCAAGTCACCATCCTCAAATAAAGCCTAAAAAAACTCGGCTTCCAAACCCATGACAGATTGTTACCTACCTTCTGCTCTGAAGCAAATGCTACCTGTTGTAGAAGAGAACTGCTTGCACAGCACCAAGCCTCACCAGGGGACCAGTGCTGACTTTAAAAAGTGACATTGGGAAAAAAATATGGCCTGAAGGAAGGAAGAGAGGGAATAACCAGACACTCAAGGGGAAAAATGATAAAATAACTTGAGAGAAGAGTTTACAGAGCTGAGGCATGCAAACACTATCTAGCAGATCTTATGAACACAGAAGACAGAATGAACTTTAAGGTTTCCTGAGCTCATACCTTTATACCCCAGAGAGAACCAATGATTAAAGTGAGATATCAGAACAGGCAGAGTATGTGATAATTGAACTATCACTAATTACACTACTTCACACCCTAGAACAGTCTCTGGAGCTCAATCAGTAAATTATTGCATCTAAGCTGACAGTAAACCACTACAACACTCCAAAATGCAGCTTTAGGTAAGATTCCAAGACAACTAAGTACATCCCTGGAGGCTCTGAGGATGCACAGAACTTTTCTTAAATTACTTACAAACTACTCATCAGAAAAGAAACCTTCAGACAGGATACATTTTCTTGGTAGGCCATTGCTCTGCAAACAAGAAGTAAAAGAAATGCAGCATTCTTTGAGGTCATCCCTGCTGTACCTCATGCACTTTGTAGAAGCAGAGCTACAAGTCAGCTACATCTCCTTACCAGAAGGCAAAATATGTTTTTTATCTCCTGAAATCAGAGATCAGAAACCTTATGAGCTTGTGTTCACAGTATCAGTATCAAATAGAGTTGATAATTTGTCTACTGTAGCAGGTGATTACATGCACAGGCACACTTTCATCTGCTGCAAATTTCTAGGCACCTTCATTTCCTCAGGTTTCCAAAAGCAATTTCTAGGACCAAAAAGACAATATTGGATTTTGCTGCTGGCAGGAAAACCAAGTTTGACTTGAACTTAACGCCAAAGCAGATAATTACGTACACAGCAGCAGAGCTGACCCTTATTCTGTGATCTACATGCTACTGACAATGCTAGAACAGACAGCTCACATCTCCCCATCCCCAGAACTGCTTTTGTCTCCTCACAGATTTCCCTGGTTCTGCAGACAGTAGTTACTAAGACCTGGGCCACTTCCTGCATATGATGAGAATTGCTGCATATATGCACAGAGGAGCAAACTCTCTTCCCAACACAACACAAATTGGGTAACAATGGCCCTACACCATATAATGTACCAGGAGATGTTTACACCATTCTAATCTCAAACCCACACTCATTAATTTGAGAAACTACCAGGCTAGCACTCAAAACTGTACCAGGAAGTGTGCAAACAAATCGAACACCATGGGTGGTCACGGAACAGTGCTGAGTTCATGCTACTGCCCTAAGTTCATGCAAACTTAGGTTTGTTAGCCACCAGTATCTTAGCACAGCTGACTGTAAGACCAGAGGTAAAAAAAGGACAAGATGCATCCTCCTGCCACCAAGCTTAAATACTATCAGCAACACAAAGGTATGGTCCAGACGGGTATGGCCAGTCTCTCGATGGGCTCCTTGGTAACACAGTGTGAAGCCTAGAGCAGCAGTGTGAACACTTACTTTTTTGATAACCAAACTTCAGAGAAACAGGCTTTATCATTTACAGGCAGAAAAGACCAGAGTTGTTCAAAGAGGCTGTTAAGGAAAAACCTCAATGATGAACTGAAGCATTCAAAGCAAGACATCCTAAGTGACACAAAAAGATGAAGTTAAAACCATGAACACATGAAGTGAGATGTACATATCCTAGCAAAACATCTACCATCAAATCCATCTCCATGCATCCTATCAAACAAAACTGTAAGACAACTACAGGCATGTTGCATCTAGATGCTTAACTAAGGCAAGGAAGGGCCCTCAACAGAGAAAACAGCTGTTATCAGTTTCTCAGGCACAGAAATAATGGCACCTGAATATGATATGGACTAATCTCTTAAAGACAAAACTATGTTTTAAAATAAAGAAATGGTGTACTGAATTGCTACTGAGTTCTAGAAATCAAGTGCAACTAGGATTTTCTGTTGCAATCACACTTTAAAGCTATACAAGGTTTTAAAGTTCGAGCTAGACAAACTGAGCACAGTGCTAACAGTACAGTTTAACACAAAGAGGCCAACATTGTTTAAGAAAGGTCAGAATTAAAACATTTATTGTATTGCTAAAAAAGACTGGATCACATAACATCACAAAATTAAGCCCAAACCCTGAATTTTTTAGAACCGTTAATTATCAGGTTGCTAAAAATATAAATGTTAATAAATGCATGTCCAGTTATAAAATTAATTTCATACCTGAGATACTCTTAACTAAAACCTAAAGCAAATAAAGGAAAAAGTAGCCCTGCACTTAATTTGTTAGACACTACCACTTCCTTCTCTGCAAATGCAAGAGGAAGCTTTTGCCTGTGGTATTGCACAGAACAAACACCACTACAGGATGTTCATAGTTTTCTTCCTCTTTTCAGTTAACCACAAAAATCAAGCGCAGTTTTACAGAGAGGAGCTTATTTGGATGCCTTTGTGTATATTTAGTGTCATAAGCCAAGTGATGTTTCTGTTTGCTTTGGCTGACTGAGGGGGAGTAAAGGGAAAAAATGTCTACTTAGAAAGAATGACCACATCTTAGCTATGCTCAGAGAGAGCTGTCACATGGTTAGAGGAGCAGGAAATAACTTACAGTTCAGTCGAAGCAGGACTAAGCAATTCTGTGGTTTCAAATCTGAGCCTGCAGAGTTGCTGAAGCTGTATCTTCCAGTATACAGTTTCTTAATATAGCATCTTACAAACTGGAGAGTCCGGTCCTGCCTGGAGAAGCAGCAGTGAAGGGTGGAGCAGTGCAAAAAGCCTGAAGAATACCATACTCCTGTTTTTGTGTACCTTTCTCATGTGCACTAAAAGTTCTCTTCCCCATAACAACATTAACAATGACTTTGGCCAGCGAAGACAACATAGGTGAGAAATGTGCAATGGCCAGGTCTCAGGCTCAAGTGCACTCAATGTCTGCATCAGCAAACAGCTGCCTGGCATGGACACTGCCTCCCCTCCTCATGACTTTCCTTGTCCAGGGCCCTGCTGAGCTACAGTACATGCCATGTCTATCCCAGCACAGAGTATGGGTAGGACTACGCGTCTGATGAGACACAAATAAGATTCTCCTCTCTTCAGCCTCAAGAACAAAGCATTTGAGGAACTGATGAGGGGGAATAAGGGAGTGGAGGAGAGAATCGTGAGGAAGAGAGTCAGTCCTACCTGGAGATCTTAGCACAGATTATAGATGCAGGAGCTGAAGGGAGAAAGGAAGATTCTGGAAGCACTTGAGGTGCAAGAGGAAAACAGGGAAGGAGGAAACTGTTACTGGGACAGGACAGAAAACTTACTAAAAACATAAAAAGAACATGTGTGTTAAAAGAATACAAGGAACACGTGATGAATACAGAGACATGAGATTTGGAGGGTCAGGACTTCAAGGTACATCAGCAGGATGGGGCTTACAAAAGAAATAGTCATTAAATTGATTCCTAAAATAGAAAATTGTTTTAAAGTCAATAAATTACTGCTTCTGTTACAAGGAGGTTATAAAAAAAAAAAAATCTCACTTTTCTTTATCCCCAACACAGAAAAAAGTTAGTTCAACAAATCAGAACTAATTTGTTATTCACAAATCACACACAGGTAAATTGGCTGTGACCCTGAGAGGAAAGAAAACATTTAAAATTTACTGCCAAATTCCCACTTTCAAATATTCTTGTCCTTCAGCTTAGACAGCAAGACAAGTACTAGGGCTTGTTACTTAATCTCAGCAAGTGCAGGCTAACCTTTGGGAAACCATTATCATCAGTAATACTTGAAGTAAATTCATTTTTTTAAAAGGATCTGCAATCTCAGAGGCAAGAGCTATCTTTGCATAATTGAGAGATCCAATAATGAAAAACAGTTTTCTGTTAAAAAAGGCAAAAGTCACACTTTCTTTTGCTAGGTCAGTGTTTCTCAAATTGCAGGCACAGTACCTTCATGTGCAAAATATGTTCATATGGGAACATATCTGTACTCACTAAATATACCACCCTGATGCTGCATAGTGGCTAATGAACGAGGGGAGATAAAGGCAAAATAACATATTTGCATCGAAGGGAATGGAAATGAATGCAGGGAAATTCTGAATTACACAAAGCTCTACAGGGGAAAATGGTGTGTGAAACCGTCTTACAGAAATGGAAACACAACCTTAGTGTGATCTTTCAGCTTTAAGCTAGACACACTGGAAATGTATTAACACTGTTTCTCAGAAAACGTAAAAAGAAAATGCTGCCTTAAGAGTGAGGATTTTAAGGACAGCTAAATAAACAGTAGAGGGAAAACAGCCTCACCAAGGTGGGGATGCATGTATGAAAGCAAGTGCCTAAAGTGAGAAGCAATCTGCAAATGTGTTGTTGAGCTCTGCAGCAACAGTTTCCTTGCCAGGAATGATCATCTCCACAGAACATTATGTCTACAGGAATTGAGTAATTCATTTAATGAACTTATTCCAGAATCATATATTCTTAACACAGACATTCTAATTTGAGATGCATAAAGTGTCATTTACTGCACAAAGAGGTGTCAGCAAAACTGTCTACCTTTAACTCAGAAGTGTCTGAGAAAACACTACTAAATTTTAAGAATTAAGCAAGTGAGCAGCTTTCTAAGAAAGTGTCCCTATGATTGTTTGAATTGCATGTTTTCTTTTGCTATTTGGACCTTCTAGAATACTGCTCCTGTCATGTGATGATCACAGTATACTTCAAGATCTTCAAATTTAACTACAGCTGCCCCTGAAGGAAACTGCACAGCTACGGTCCCCATTTTATTGGTTATCCAGGCATCACCATGTCTGGAAGCCACAAAAGATAGTGTGGCAGTGTGCCCAAGCAAATACCCCAAGAAACTAAACTATCTCGTACAGCATCTGAGTACAGTAAAGTGGGCTGCTTAAAACCACCCATGAAGATAGACTTCTAGCCCCACTAAATCCACTCTGCAAGATTTACTGTTACAAGGAAAACAAACTAGCCAATTAAAAAAAAAAATCCCTCTGTGCTAGGCAACACAATGTCAGCCTTTCTTCAGGAAACTGTACTCTAATCAACCAATAAGCAACTCTGTCTAGTGCCTGTGACATTTTTGTTACTTCCTGTATTTTATTATCTAGGTATTAGGTAATGAAACCGTAAGTCTCCTGTATATTATGCTTTATTTCTGTACTATAAAGATTCCTCAAGAGACTAGCCAATGAAATGTGCTCACTGGAGGAGAGGACACTATAAATCTTACCACACAGCTTCAAGTCAACAGCACATTTTCTCAGCAAACTGAGCTTTTAGAGCTCCACAAAGCCCATCTACTCTGCAGACAGTTGTGCCTATGAAAGGTCAATGACAGGATCGGACCTTTTTCCACATTGGTTAATGAACTAGTACAAAGTTCCTAGGTGGCACTCCACTATCAGTGAAAGCAGTAGAAAGGTTCTTAATGCTGGCACCGTTAAAAGTCAAACAATAAGAGTCATAGGAAGCTCTAAAGAAAATAAAGAAAATTCTGAGGTTTTTTTCAGGCAGAAGCACCAGAACCTTAAAAAAAAAATAAATCTAGAATTAGAGCATTCCCCATTATCATGTTTTTAGCCCAAAACTGCATGGTTCTTACAAGATGGATCTCATACTCTTTACTTGTGACAAATTCAGCTAGTACTAAATCTTTCATAACCCCAGAAAAAATAACCAGAGAGAAGAACATTCTAGCAATAAATTCTAAACAATATTTACAAGCCGATAAAGCCAAGAATTCACATCAATTTTCCATTAAAGGAAGAACAAAGTAGTCTTCACATTTACAAATTCACATGAAATAGCAAACTCAATCTTTAATTTCTAACAAGAACACAGCTCTTCCTTGGGTGTACTCCTAAGCAAGGGCTATCTGGACATCTTGGTGAAAAACTTGCAGTCAAAACTTGACTGTTCATCTGAATCCTACATTAAACTTTGCCCTCTTCTAAACTCCTTACTATGATTCCTAGCTGTGAAAAACCAGTAAGTTACAACACAACAGCTTGTGATTACAAATTGTTTTCATCCTGTTGTGTAGGTATACCATAGGATTCCAGAGCACTTATCAGTAGCATGAGTAGCATACTTGACTATCTGATTAACCACAGAGATGCTGAGAGACTTTCAGCACTTGACTGCCTCCAAGCAGATAAAATATATCTACAAAGATGCTCAGAAGAGAATGCAATAATGCTGAAGCCTTAACAGAGCGAGGTACAGGTCCCTGGTCTATCTTAATTAATCATCCTTCACTCAGCAATACATAATGCCTCACAAGAGGGACACAGTGACTGAAACTTGCAGACTCTCTCCTCATCAAGACACAATTTGTCTAGCACATGAGGTACAAGAACCAGGAGATGTAACCACTATGGTCACTGAAGCAAAGATAAAAACTTCTGTTTGCTGAGCTTCTGTCTTAAAGTCAGTTGAACAGGAGATCTAGATAACTGACAATGAGGTTTATTAACAGTTATGGGATTTTAACACCTAAAAAAGACCTTTTCTGTCTTTTACTCCTTAATCATATCCCACCCTTTGTGAATGACACTTTGTCTCAAATACATACAGCTATGAGATGCAGTGCCTTCGAGACAGTTCCCAAGTGGTCTCAAAACATTTCTCATCCATGGCTAAATAAGCTAAGGCAGTGAACTATGCTGTAAAGACATTAATAGCAAGCTGTGAGGAGAATGAGCATGAGAAGCACACTATGATAAGAACAATGATTGTACCACTTGCTCTACAGAGTCTGATACAATCCATTACTGTGAAAAACAGTTTTGTAAGCACAGGTTTGGTTCAAAGGAACTGTCAAAACCCCACTGTCATTCCCTCTAGAATGGAAGACTATCACTGAGAAATTGCTCAGGGAACTCTAGTGGATACTAGTGAAGTGTCTAAAGATGCTACATGTCTTTTGTAGAACAGAGCAAATCTCAAAAGAAATCCAGGTGTAATTCTCAATACTCTCCTGTTCCACAAAACCCCATCCTTTAAATGTTATCTTCTCCCTCCACATCTCTTTTAAAAACAAATGCAAAGATGAGAGAATCGCCACTGAATTAATGACTCAGTTCTTCCTAATTGTACAGGGGATAAGTCCTTTTTAAACTGCAGTGTTGATGTTTTCTGGGTGTACAGACTGCAGCCGAAACTCAAACTGAGGAGTTCCAACACTTCGCAAATGCATGAAGTTACCCATTACTTAGACCTGCAGTCTACCTTCAAGTCTTATATACACAAGTAATCTCACAAGTCCCTTCCTGATAAAACATTTAATTCTTATCAATTAAGAGCTATAACTGCCATTCAAGTTTTTGTTTTGTTTTATCTCAACTATTACTGCAATTTGTTCTTTGGCTCTGATATACAAACTTATTCTGGTCACATGCACTTTTAAAAGCAGCCAAAAGAGTTTTCTTAGTTGGCTTACTGCTGTGTCACTTCTCTTTCTGCATCCTTCACCAGTTCCTGTTTACTATATGAACCATGGCAGGATCTTACAAAGAACAACATATTCCTAGCCTTATTCATTACATTTATCCAAGTGCTGAGTTCCACTTCTAAGCAGCATAAAATATCCATACTCCATTTTACCTACTTCTAATGCTACCAAGTACATACTTCTCAGGTTTTTCTTGTTTCCTAAGGCCTCTCAAAAATTATTTCTACAGAGTAAAGTAGTTTTCCATTACTGACAGCTCTGACCAATATCAAATCAAGCAAATTATAGAAGTTACTTCTTTATTACAGATTATAAAAGGGACACCTAGCATTTACTTTTTCTTACAAAACTCATTGTTATTTAAAGTAGTGATTTGTAACTAACCAGAACTTCCACAAAAACTTCTAAGGTGCACATAACCACAAAAAATCATTAATATGCACATAACTAATCTAATAGCTCGCTCCCCTTCGTATAAGTGTATACTACATTTTATTTCTGCATTATTATTAAGAAGTTATTGAAAACCTTTTGCAGATAGCAAATTTTACACCTGACCTAGATAACAAAGGTCACAAACCTCAATGAAAATTAGCTACATGCCTAAATAATAGAAGTCCTAAAGGGCTTTACACTGCTTACATTCTGTAAGTACTTCTACATCTGGATTCATATATCAGCCAAAGTAACTATAGCTACAGCTTTGACTGTTACCCAGTGGCTTGGTTTTCAAAGACTGATCTATCATGGGCAAAGGTATTTTAATGGCTTATAGATTCAGATAAACATTTTAAAGCTCAGCAAGTGGAGGGGGAAAAAAAAACAGAGTAGAAAAAAAAAAATCAATTATGCTCTGTATATACACTTGCTTACTAGTGAGCTCCTTGAAATACCAGGAGTAATTTGCAAAATGGTACCACCTCAGCAACACACATAGTGACAGCTCTTCACCATCTCCCCCACTCACAGGAAATTTTTCCATCAGGCATCATTACTTATGATGCTTATGTCCATTTCTGAGTTCACAGACTGTGAGTACTCGATCAAAGTTATACTGCTTGATAAATTCCTCTGCTTTTCCATAGAACAAAATTCAGATACTTGAATCCTCAATGTTATTTCAAAACAGCTGTCTTGTTACCAGTCAGAAATAAAGGAAAGACTGAAATAATCAGCTCCAGAGCACCACATGCTTTCTTAACTAAGCCCTTCAGGCCTGATAGCAGCACTATGGCATCCATTAAGAACTCTATAAATTATTACTACAAAGAGTACCTTAGGAACATAGTTTAATGTCTCAATTTTCCTCTGGTGTTCATTGCAGTAGTGATTTAAACACGAGGTCTAGTCAAACAAAACCTAAATTATGTCAATATGGCTGAACCATATCACATCCAGTAGCCTCCCCATGCCCTGGAGTGACAGAAACACCACGTGCAGCAGCAAGGCAGCTCAGATATTTCTGGACGATAGCAAGACCAAGCATTTAGCATCCTACAGAATTCACAAAATTTTCCTTTCTTAAAAAGCAGCACTTACAGTCTGAAATTTCACTAATGAGTAATTCAAACATGGATATTGTGAGATCAAATATCACGAACATTACAGCAAAAAGGCATTTATCAGCATAGCATGTTGAATCAACCTAGAAGGTCAAGAGTACCAAGAGACCTACTGTGCTCCAATAGATACTACAGTTTCAAGCTAGACAACTGAGGCTGTTACCATCTGCACCTACTCATTTCACTTCTCTGCTTAAGACAATGCTCTCCAAGGGACAGCATATTCAATCTGTTCACTTGTTTCTGAATTTCTGACTCACGCCACACAGCAAGCCAAAACAGCCTGGTTAAATACCTCTAGACCTCCAATGCTCAAGTCCTCAAGATTGAGCAGAGAACCTCAAGTGTACTAAAATAAGCTTATGATTAACCTGGGGAAAAGGGGAAACAACAGACCACAAATATAAGAACCTCAACTGGAAAGTCACCCATCCTAGATAATAATTCAGTGTAAATCAGAAGAGTGTGTACCTTCAAGCAAGCCATAAACCCCATGACACCCAGATCTTGTGATGATATTTACCTCAAGTCTACTCTCAATATACTATTTATGCAGAAAAGTTGGGAGCTTAACTAGGTGAGTTTTACAGCTGCATATAACAGAAATTAAAAGTTCATTCACCTGACAAGAAAAAAATCAAGTTACAGAAAAACTGGAAATCAAAACATGAATTCATGCACTCTTTTTATATTTAAAGTGGCTACTGATTTTTTTTTAGTTTCTTAGCAAAGAAGCTGAAGACATGAAACGTTGCCTGAGATTAAGTGAGGCATTTCTACAAATCTATACTTTCCAAAACATATACTTTAAGGTCATACCTTCTGACACACAACTTAGTTACTGTGACAGCATCTTATCTAACCTACCCCGATGCAAATATTCTCTACTTTCTCTTCAGTTGCTGCATCTTACATTTTCCTCACAGCAGTCAGTTTGATCAACAATACCATTTCAAAGTCCAGAGAGTTACGTGCAATCAGAAAGACTACACGGATATCCTGCTTTAAGTCACAGCTTTAAGTTCATTAAACACTCTCCATAGCTTTACAGCAAGTGCCTAACAGCATTTTAGGTACTGGGCACAAAGCACCAGAAGAATCATTGCTTTGAAAAATACGATTTTTTATAAAGCAGCTTATTTTCCAATGAAAGTGGTTATCTTTTGAAGCTTTCAAATAGTTCTTTAAGACAGATACGTAGTGCTATGGTACATGCAAGAAGGTATTCTGAAACCGAACTTACTGATATAGAAGTAGGAAAATATGCAGCATTTGAGCTGTATCTGAATACGCGAACCTGTAGTTTAGGCTAAGAAAAGTACAGATTAAACCCAAGGCAGGCCTAGCACTGGTACGAGCCTTCCTACAACTTCGTCCAGCACTGCTTTGTTGTATCGCTGGTGCACCTGGGGCCGTCCCAGCCTCGTCGAGCAATGGAACTTTTACCCCCCGAGCCCCGCGGCTGCTCCTCAGCGGCCGGTTCCCCTGCAGCGCAGCGGGAGCCCCGCCGGCCCCCGGGAGCTCCATGTGCCGATGGACACCGAGGCGCGGAAGGACGGCGCCCACACCGGTGCCCGAGGCTCTCTCTGAGCCGCCCGGCTTCGAAGGGAGCGAGGCCGGGCCCGGCGCTCAGGGCCGGCAGCCCCTCCGGACCGGGCTGGCCGAGGGACCGCTGCCGCCGCCTTCCATCGCTCCCCGCCCTGCGCTGCGGGCGAGCCGGGCGGGCAGCGAGGCCTGCGAGGGCCGCCCCCCTCCCGACGCCGGGACGGAGCAGCGGAGCAGGATGAAACTTCCGCAGCCTCAACTTCCCAGCGCACGGCCGGGCTGTCCTCACACGCCCCCGCCCGCTCCGGGCCCCGACCCGCCGCGCCCTGGTGGGGCGGCTGGGGGTGCCCCGGTCCCCTCGCCCCCCTGGTCGGGACTTACCACGCATTTCTTGCCGAGGAAACCGAAGAGGCTCTCGTTCTCCTGCGGGGTGAGCAGCAGCGAGCCCACGTTGGTGACCCGCCGCGGGGGCTGCTGCTGCGGGGCGCCGCTCATGGCCGGGGCCGGCCCGGCGTTGCCCTCGCCGCCCTGCGACCGATGGCGCCCGCGGCCCCTTCCTCCTCCTCCTCCTCCGCCGCCGCCGCCGCCGGGGCCTCACAGCAGCCGCATCGCGGAGCCTCCCTGGCGGGGCCGGACAAGGAGGGAGAAGAAGAGGGGCGGCGGGGAGGGTGCCGGGGAGGGGGGCGGCCGGGAAAGGGGGTGCCGGACAGCGGTGCAGCCGCGCCGGAGCCGCTCCGCGCCGGGGCCGATCCCGATCGCTCCCGCCCCTAAACTTCCAACTCCGGCCCGGCCCCGGCGGCCGCGCGATCCAACATGGCAGCGGGGGCGGGCGAGACCACGGCGCGCGGCAGCCAAGGGGGAGCCGGGCGAGCGCGCGGCCGCCGCAACCATGTGCCGTGCGGGGGAGAGGGGAGGGCGTCGCCTTCCGTGCCCGCCCCCTCGGTACCTGCCGGGCCGGGCGGTGCCGGGCATGGGCGGCCGGCGGGGGCGAGGGGAGGAGGAGTGGGAAGGTGATTAGAACACGAAGAAGAAGAGAGAAAGACACGAAAATGACGAAAAGGAGGAGTGGTCGCTGCCGTGGGGACGCGGCCGCTGTCCCGGGAGCCGCCGGGGCGCTGTACGGGGCAGTGCCGCCCGGTGCTCCGGGCTGCGGTCGCGGGGAGCCCGGGTCCGCGGGGGAAGCGCCCGGAGCGCGAAGGGGCCCCGACAACATCGCCTGAGCGCGGGGGTATCCGGACCGCCCGCGGGGTTGCGGGAACCAGCGTGTGCCGGGAGCCCTTCAGCTGTCAGTGGAACCCCGGGGCAATTTATAACCCCAAAGTCTTTTCTCGTTTCGTAGCAGAAAGGAAGCTGAGTGACACCAGCCGGGGTGTCACTGCGCAGCCTGCGGGGAGGCCGGGCGGGGGTGTTGCCCCAGTCGGAGGTGAACAGTAAGTGTTTCACGCACTCCGGGGGCTAGCTGCTGAGAAATCGCGTATACAATCAGCAGCCTTTGTCGGCCAGGTTTCTCTTCCCCCTGCTTCTCTCCATGTGACAGCAGCCAGCTGCGATAAAGGCTGACATTTCAAAAGCGCTGCTGCTTATACTCGGCTTTCAGTTGCACAAAAGAAAATTTCACGTTTCTCGCGTGCAAAAGTGAGAAACAGATATCAAAGCGAGCACCTTGCTGGTTTTCTGTGGTTTTAGGTGAAGAGTGTGTCTCATCCTCTGACAAATTAACTATCTGTGTGGAAGGTGCTGGGTGAAAGATGGAAGGTCCCCCACTGTAATTTACTGTATATTGTAGAAAAGAACTGAAGAAATGTAAGAGGAAACGAACCAGGGAAGACAGGAGAAAAACCTGGGAACACAAATCTTTATATGTACTGACTTCGTATCTTCCAAAAGATGAAGCGGGGACAAGACGGCAGCCCCTTCTGTACTTTAGCCTGTACTTAAGAGCTTGTAACTGTGTCCTAAAGTGTAAGGTAGGAAGAACATGGAAGTAAATCCTGATTTTACACCATAAATACAGTTTGAAATGCATGCCTGTATGGGACTCCTCAGTCTGCAGGTCTCTCTGAAGTGACTTGAGTCTTACTGTAAAGGAAAACCAGTAGGAACCAAAGTGCTTCCAAAGTATTTCTCAGCAATCCAATGTTCTTCAGTTTTACACACTTTCTGTAAGGTACACACTTTCTGTGTAAGTATGTGTGTATTTTGGTGGAATGGGAAACGCTTAAGCTGTGGAATATTGGCAGCATTTCTTTCATTGCAAATGTATATAAAAAGATAAAACACTTGGAAGCACTTTACAAGATGGTATTTTGTGGGATTTTTTGTGGGTTTTATTTTTTTGAGGTTTGTTTGGGGTTTCTTTATTTCATAAACCAAATAATTATTGTATAGCTGAAGCCGTTTTGGGGAAATTTACATGCCTCCCTTGCTGATGGTGTAAATAAGAAATATAGTACACCTTCAAGGTATATGCCGGTACTGTCCTCATCAATTAATCACTTGTATTCATTTATTATTTTTTATCTTTAAAAACTTCGGATTTTATTCCTGTGTAGATCTTGCCATACTGCCTGGGTGTTACAGGTGATGCATTTTGCTTCATACTGTTCTTTTCAGACCAGCTGGCTGGTAGTTATTCTTAAGGGCCTTTTAACTTTCAGGCTCTATTGTTAGGATTTTGTTTGCTTTTTAATAAGGGGAGGCCGGAAAAGGAAGAAAAGAGGTCTATTTTCAGTCCCTGTGTTTCATTAATTATTCAAAAGCTGTTTCTGTTTTCATATCATGGCTAAGCAGCGAGTCCTGAAGGGAAGGGGAAATGCCAATATCTGTCAATACATCCAAGGGATCCACTGGAAAATAGACTTTTGCCTTTGCTATATGTGTTTGCAATAATTTCAGCAAAAACTCCTGTTTCTGCATAAAGCATCCAATTTGAAGCAAAGTTCTCCTAAGGAAAGCCACCAAGTACAGTTACCTGTCTGTATTTTGAAGACATAGGAGTGCTCTTGCTGACTTAGGGCAATTTCTGTCTATTGGAAGCTGTCCTCTGAATTTCTCACTCTGCCCCTTAGGGTTCAAATTGTGTTACCCATTGCTGATGTCTAAGAGCTTCTTGGGAAGCTGCTCTTCTTTTATATTTTTCCATTTCAGGATACCAGCTCTTAGCACCAAGTACTGAAATACATTGGAAATTGCTTAATATGTTTCAATATAAGTAATCATTGTGATTTAAAAGATCTATATTATAAATACTTAATAAATTGATTTTATTATCCTTGTCAGAGTTATCTTTGACAGAAAATTGAATTTTGTCTTTAAATGTGAACCTCTACGGTAATAGTTCATACTTTGAGTTTCACAGTTTAAATATTCACACAATTTCAGAAGTAACCTTCTACAATTGAAAATGGAGTAAGAATATGAGGAAAACCTTGTACCTAAAGTTAATTTTTCTAGTGCTATGAATCATGCGTTAAAGATTTTTATTAATGTCTGAACTATGTAAGTGAAAAAAAAATTAGTTATCTGAGGATTATTTTTTTTCTAAGTAGCATCACTGCATTTCCCAAGTCTTGATCTTGTCACAGTCCTTATTTTAGGTCATGGATTGGTTTTCTGGTTTTCCATAAAAGGAAGCTCCAGTTGATTACACCAGAGAACAAGCAAGGGTAACAGAGAATATGCCTTTCCATGGGAAAAAAAAAATTCTATCATCTCTTCCATCTCATGTTATTTGCAGTGACAAGTGGAACGATCCAAGTGCAAACGTCGTCGTGGCAGCGACCACAAGAGCGTGGCTGGGGGAGATCAGGAGTGAGAGCATGTGATTACTGTGACCACACAGGAGGGGTATGTCAATAGGGCAGCCTGGGAATGAACAAAAGTGAAGCAAGATGCCTTCCTTCAATACCCTTTTTGGTTGGGCCTGTAGAAAACACCAGTCTGCTCACTGCAAAACCGCTTGTGGTAACTGAAAATGAGGAACTGTCTTTGTGGTTGGATCTGTGAAGATACAAGTACTCTTTTTTGAGTAAATCATATTTTTCTCAACAGAGACCCCGTTGAAGAGGATTTGGTTTGCGCTGTTACTGAATCGATGTCAATTAACATATTAGTTATTTTACTGATAATAGCCTCATTCACTCCTACTCTCTGTGTTCTGAGACTTTAAAAGCTGAGGAATGAAGGCCTGAGAGGTATCTTCTGAGGTAACTGAATCATCTGTTAAGTAGGGGTTCATTTCAGAGTCAGTCACTGCTTTTCCTTTCTCAGAAATTTTGTATTATCTGTTTCAGGTGAGGAATAATCTGGAAGAAAGAGGATCAAACCTATAGTGTTTTATTTTCTCTCCATTGAATTTGTATTATGTAGGTTTCTATAATAGAACGACATGATTTAGCAACCAAAGTTGCCAAAGATGACAGTTAGGTTTTATTTTAGTTGGTCAGTAAAGCCTCTGCTGATTCCATGTGGATGTGGAAGTGTGTCAGTAGGAAGCAGCCTCCCCCTTGGTGGGCAGGCTGTGCAGCAGGGTCCTTGCCGCAAGAGTGAGCAGGCTGCAGCCTGAGAACTAATGCTGTGGTACAATAAGTTCTTTCTTTTCTTGCATGAATCCTGTCTTAGGTGCCAGCTAGAACTTTTCTCTTGCCCACTGTATATGTCATTTGTTTGTACCTTTTTTAACCCTGATTTTTGACATCAGACTGCTTACCTGAAGTAATTTGTGCCCTTCCAGTTTACTCAACAAAGGATAAGGTTGGTTTTGCTTTGGCTATAGAATTGTACTTTCAAGTTATGGGGATATCTAGCTCTTTTTAAGAGCTCCTCAGCAATTGCTTTGTGACCTGAAGC
Source organism: Cinclus cinclus (assembly GCF_963662255.1). NCBI lineage: Eukaryota > Metazoa > Chordata > Aves > Passeriformes > Cinclidae > Cinclus > Cinclus cinclus. The sequence goes on along the minus strand of NC_085049.1, from coordinate 32,324,172 downwards.
ATCAGACTATATTGCTCTCCTTTTCAAGATTGTGAGGAAGATGGACCAAAAACATACTGGAATTTGAGGTGTCCTCTCTCTCCTCTTACTTATTGATCATTGCCTGCAGCAACTGTGCAACAGCTGCTCTGCATATTAGAGGAAAACATTTTTTCTTTCCCCAGCCCAGGTAGCATCTAGTTTTGCATAAGAGCTCATCTTCAAAACTGTATGGGCTTGTTGAAACACTCTTTTTATTGTCTTTGTAACTCAGCAAAGGTATGACTTCTTGAATTTTACACTCCACAATAACCATGAGTGGAGTAAATAAGTTAATCTTGTTTTATTTGCAGATATTAAAGGGAATATTTATTCCTTCCTGTAAGTTTCCTGACAATTTTTGAATTCAATGTAATGAAATCCCCCTTCAGCCATTAGTCAGCCACCATGGAGCTCAAGAACCTCACCAGTTAAAAAAACCAAAAAAGCAAAAGAGAAACATGTTCTTTCCTTACTGTGATCTGAAAATCTGTTGTTAGAGTACATTTCCTTAACAACAAAAATCTTGCTCTGGGTTTGAAATGTCAGTTCTTATTTGCAGCGTGACTGACCTCCCACCCTGATCAGCGTGGTTCTGACCAGGAGGCCTCTTCTTTACTGAGAGGAGGGAAGCGCACAGGCAAGTGCATTCACAATCCACCCTTTTTACTTGTAAGTGCTAAGAACAAAGTACATACTTGCCCTCTAAAATCTGCCTTGAGGTCAATAGTTTACTCCCAACAGGTCAATGAGCAACTGGAAATATGTAATGCAACTCAGCAACAATTGTTTTTTGGAATCTGATGGATGACTTAACAACTTTTATATAGTTTTTATTTATTTTTTAAAATATTTTTATTTAATTCTCTATCTGGCACATAATAACCTTAAGTAATATACATGAACTACACCTTTGTTCTCCGCTGAGGTTGTGCTGGGGCTCACACCAGCAGATCCTTACTGCAGCCCTGTGGTGTGTCAGGGCTGACCGTATCCTGGCAGTCCTGCTCTGCTCCTGCTGCTCTCCAGGAGGTCAAAGACTGGGGTCCTGTCCAAGGGCAGATTTGGGTCTGGACCTGGGGCTTCTCTGTTGCATCATACTGTCTCTGGTACTTCTTTAATTGTTTTCCATCTGTGAGGGTTTTTACCAGTTGATGCAAATATTTAGGGGGAGGGAGAAAATAGAGAGCAGTCTTCATGCATCAATGTTCTTGCAGGTGTATGGCTCCACTTCATAAAGCAAGACTGAGAACATGCATATCTTGATCAGCCTGATTTTTGTGTTTGGGGAGGTTACTTATATAAGCTGCAGGCCAACTAGAACAACTGGTATTATATTGTTCTTACAGGAAAAAGAGAATATATTTTAAAAATCTAAAAGCTTAACAAATGCTGTAGGAGCTTTAACATATATAAACAAAACAAAATCAAACATGCTACAAACTGGCTTGAGAAGATGGATGAAAACTATCAATTTAATTGTTTTTCAAAACTACTATGTTGCTTATTGCCTATGATTCATCAACAAGAAAATCTGTGTAGTCTGTGCAGTTGTTTCACCTCTGAGAGGATTAAGTCTAAAAGTACTTATTTTTTTTATTCCATTCTAGTAAGGAAAGACAGTTAAGTTTCCTTAAGACCTTAGGAATATCTGGAATTTAGAACAGACAGCCAGGTTATTTTAATTGGTACATTCCTGGTTACCCTATTATTACTTTCAATAAAGGGCTCTTCCCATGGTATGCTAGGATGGCACATACAAATTATGTCATTTCTTGAAGCCCTGTATAGATTTGGTGCCCAGCTGCCTTTTAATCACACAAGAGAACTCAGTGGCTGATCTGGGGAGGAGCTGTTAAACTTGGAGAACATCCACAGCAGTCCCTCTCCTAAAACTAACCAGCCTTTAATAAATACTGATTCTGTGTGCTACAGCCTGAAGTAGTGAAATTTAGTTCCGTTTCTATACTTTGTGACAAATCAATTTTGGAAGATGTGAAACTTTTTTATTCATAGATATCATAGTTCTTCAAGCTTACCATTACCTGTGTGTGTATAATATATATATATGACAGCTTCAGAACTACGATTTTGAAATGTATTTTTGGTTTTGTAGTGTTTGCTGCTACAGCATGACATGTAACACTGACCTATTTTGTCCGGTTAGCTTTCTTGACCTTGAATTTTCTCTTGTCTATTTAAAATATGAAACCCAGCATTTTTACTTAAAATACTGTCACAATAATTATAGTACAGCGAGTTGCTGTTCAGTAACTAGAAACCTACAACACAGCTAATAAGGCTTTCTGAGAACATACTTGCTACTGCTCTAGCAGCTCTTTCACAGAGGTCATGGCGGGGAGCCAGAGGAGGTTGGTAGACAGCTAGGCAACCAGAAAAGAACAAGTTTGTCAGCGTGTACAGCTGATTAACGTGAGGATAATTTTCCATAAGCATAGCCTGCAGTGTTTGCTTAAGGTGGGGGTGTTTAATTTTTCACTAAACTTCCTAAAAGCTAAGCCATTTTTAACTGTGGTAGGTAGTAATTTGTTCAATTCAAATGGAATAAGGCTCCATAAGATTTTTATACTATTTTAACTCTGCCTACACATTGTGGTAGGCTGAGGTGGATTTCATATATAGGCAATATAATGTTATTCCCATGAAGATACATTATGACACTTATTTTGGATAGTTGGTTTTATTTCTACTACTTAGAGTGATCAGGACAAGAAAACATGAGAAACATTTGGTGGCAGAAGAGGCAGCCTTTAGTTATTATGCTCGCCTGTATGTGAATGTCATCTAGATTGCCAGCATGTAACAAGAAATAAATTAACTTGCTTTTCTAGGTTGCTTATTGTTATAAATGTTTCGTAAGTCTCTGGGAATATGAATGGTCTCCTAAATTTTATGGCGTTCTGTAACCTAAAATCTCTGTTCAAGTATAACTGAATCCTTGGGCAGTACAAAAGCCTGGCCGAGGCTACACCCAAGATGGACAAAATGAGTCACACATTTTCATACTTTTATAAGTTTTGGTCCATTTACATATTTGGGTTACTTGTGCAATTACAGCTTCAGGTAAGTCCCATCCTCCCAGACTGCTCCCCTCAATTCACTCTTGTTTACGCTTTTTGGGCCTGAAGCTGCAATGGTGCCCTTGTTTCTGGGGCTGGAAAAGGATTGTTTTGTCTAACTAAGCTGTGAGGAGAACTTGCTAACGCTTTATATGAAGTTCAGTTATACGCGAATGCAGTACAGAATCTGTAAAATATGAATGCTAATACTTAAAGCACCAATAGTTCCAATCTCCAAAGCAGGTTTAGGTGTATTCAACTGCTGCACTGAATTTATACTTCTCCTTTTTGCAGCTCTCTCCATGTGCAAGGTCAAGGCTGAAAGGAGAATATTACCGAGGCCTGTGTCAAGCAGAGACTTCCCTCACACTGAAATAACCCAGTGTTTGCCTAAGGAATGGTATAAAGCAGATAGACTAAAATAAATGCACGAACTCTAAGCATTCAAAAGGAAAGACAAAAATCAATTCACATTTAAACTGTTGGGTTTTTTAAAAAATGGGCTAATAACTCACTAAATTCTAAATATTGTTCTTGAATATATAGGATATTTGCCAAAGTCTATGTGTGGTTTATTTCGAATATGATGCAACCCATAACCTGCATTCTGCTTAATTTTGCAGTATGAGCTGTCTTTATCCATTATTTATTCTGTTCAGATATGAAGAGAATCAGAACATTAGACAGAAAGAGCACAGTGGCTTTGAGGATGAGTTGTAGAAATGAGATGAAATGGAGTAGTACAACCAGCAGTGCTTAAGTGTCTGGACTGAGAATGACTGAGAGGAAGATCCAGGAGTTGTTGGGAATTGCCCTGGCAATGTGGCCTTGGAAAGGTGAATGCAGGCCCCTGGGGCTTCTGGTGAGAGATTCCCACTAAAGCCAGGGAGGCATTAGTGCCATTGTGCAAGGCCCTAAAGCACCTTACCAGGAATAATGTGTAGGATTCTCTCTGTCTATTTTCTAGAAGTGAATTTGGACTGGAACAGGTTCAGAGGACAGATAGCATGTCTGGGAGAATAGGAAAGAGATAAGGTATCATGGCAGAACAAAATGACAGGAGACCAAAGAAAATATATCAAAGTTTTAGTATACTTCCTGATTGATAAATAGGTATAATTTCTGTTGATATTATATAATTTCTGTTCCTACATGTAATTTCATAACAATCAACTGTGAGTGCACTGTCATTTTTCAGGTAGTGAGGGACTTTATGAGCAACAGGGAGGAAATGGATGTTTTTAAAAGTAAAATATGCTGTTAGTTCCAGAAGAGTATTTAGAAATTAATAACAGATCGATTTCTAGAGAAATTTACGGATTCCTAATTCTGAGGACAGTTTGTAATGTATATCCAGCAGAATTAGGTGGTGACAAAATGATTTTACTGCTTTAAAGATGGAGCGCAAGACAAAGGGATTCTATACAGTATTGCTTTTAACACCAAAGGACAGGACTCAGTTCAGAAAATCCCTACAGTTTTTTTGTTCATCTTTGTCTTTTAGATATCTTGCCATCTAAAAAGTAATAATAAACCAAATCACTGCTATGGAAGGAATTTAAAATCCTTGGGTCTGAAGTTGTCTAAAACTAATAATGATTTGGGTTTTTTTTTTAAGAAAAGTAGCTTCTAAACAAATCTGTCAAATATTCATTTAAGTCTCTGTTTAGTCTGCAGCAGTGAAATTGCTTTGAATAGAAAATACACGATAAAATACGTGTAATGGGTCTTGTCAAAAAGCTTTTTCATTCTGTTTTGCATTTTCCAATAACAGACAATCTCCACTGCATTTAATAAAAAGGTAATAAAACTTCTGAAGCCAGAACTGATTGCTGGCTAATTTAAAAGAAAGGAAAGTTTATTACCTCTCTTTGCAGTACACTGATCATTCTCTGAATCTAGAAGTCAGTGGTTGAATAAAGTCTCTCTGGAAGGAATTTTCCATTGTGAGTCATAAGCATTAGATTGACAACCTGTATAGAAATTTAAATGCAATCCTATTAAACAATACAGTTCTATTAATGCTGAGGGATAAATTTCTTTCACTGGGTGCGGGGGCACTAAGATGCAGTATCTGAGAGAATGACTTGCAGAGAGTTTATGTAGCTATGAGAAGCCATAAGGTTGGGATCTGCCTGGCTGGAACACCTGTAGTATCCCATCAGGAGGACAGGATATCTGATGTTACAGAGCCCATCAGCAGCACCAATTATCTAAATGGTGTTTGCCCACAGGAATCAAGCAATGGCCACATAAATAAGAAATTTTTGGGTTTCTTTCAATATCACATTAGAGCTGGATATTGCTCTCACAAACATGGCTTGAAACAAGTATTTCAGTAAAATGAAAATGACTATCGCAATACTTTGATGAATGCACGTATTGATGAATGCATGAAATTTAGAAAAAAAAGTCCTCTAAACTTTGTTTCATCAACTTTGTCTCCCGTAACTATCATTTTGGCTTAATTTTGAGTTTTCCCCTATAAACTCTGGGTAACCTGTAAGTGAAAAATGTAAATGTGTGGAAAATTACTACAAATTTCAAACAACACCGCTGTCACAAAAAAAAAAAAATAGCATAAGGGAAATTACTGTTTCCCATATTTAAAATAATTGGCAAATATAATGCCAGTCTACTCACTTGGGATGCTGAGCATACACATGAAGGAGGAAACAAGAGAGATCACAGATGATATTGTAATGATGCACAGGAAGAATGCGGAGAAGAGGATATGCGAAGATGCTGGGCAGCTTTCTGGAGCACTAGAGAAGGCACCACCAGCAGGTGTTTTGGGAATATGTAACATCCCTGTTCTGATTGACTCTGAGCACCATTTTGTGAATGATCACCATTTGGTGAAGCTGCCCCTAGTTGCTGGGCTGGGCTCATGTCCCTTTTTTTGGACATGTAATCTTCTTGGTGGTGGCAATTCTCACAGCAGTTCTCAAAGTCTACATAGCTACATGAGCTTAAAAACCATTCCCAATATAATCCCTTTTGACATCAGGTCAGGCACATGGTGCTGTGCAAGTTATTTCTCCTTAACCTCTAGATCACTTCAGATCTGGCACGGGTAGCAGCTTCCTGAGGAAGGGCATTGCGAGGTGATTGCAAGCTACATGTATGAACACAAACCCCCTGCAGCTCAGCACTGTGCTTCTCAGAAGACAGGAGTGCCAAAAGAGAAATGCAGTGAGGCCCTGTCACTGTTTCAAGAGTGTTACTATAAACACTTTCTGTCTTGTAGTAATAATTTTTGTCAATATCCACTTCTGCATGTTATTTGTTAATTTAAAGCAAATTATTGTTTACTGCTAGTGATCAGTTGCTCTTTCTCTTCTCCCTCAAAACCAGCTACTAATAAAACATCAAAGATGTGCTTTTCTGTACATGTTTTTCTCTTGATAACACTGAATAGCTGAAGTTATGATAAAAGTTTGAGCAAGCAAATTAACAAAACCTAGTAAAGAATCTGCACAAGTGAATAGTGTTTCAACACATTCTTCTGAGCCAGCAATCAGAGATTTAAAGTATTTGGAAACAAAACAATCCATTAACCAATGTAGTCCATAAAATTAATCAGCCATGAGATACTCCCTAAGATTAGCAGAAATTTCCCACCAGCTGTAACCTCTCTCCCTGCAGCAAAACAGGCACTTTATGGTCTGTATCACTCCATATCCCATGCCAGCCTACAATCTGGAGAGCAGCACAGCTATTTACAGTTTTATTTCATTAAAATTGCCATGTATTGCAGAGACAGGAACATTCATGCATGTGTATGAATGTATGTATTTTATGTATATATATATATGTGTTATTTGTACATACATAATCACTGATTTTTTTGTCCTGCACTTCTATTCCAGCAAGGATATATCCTGTCCACTTGGGTAAAGGAAAACTCTCATGAGAGAAGAACCATTTACTTTCAACAGTCTTGTAGGGCATCACTTGTATTTGGCCTTTCCAATGCATTTTATACTGGAACTTCTGCAGCAGCAAAGGCTGTAATTGAACTTTTAATGTGGCTTTACTTCTGGATGAGGTTTTATAGCCCAGGGCCTAAGGACAGGCAGGACTTCCAAGATGCATTTTATTGGAAATCTTTGGATAGCTCTGCTTCTTCATGTGGGTTTTGGAAATCACTGCTGGTCATGCAAGATAAGTTGATTCCAAATGTCCCACTCTCAAAGTCCTAATGTATTTGTGGGTTTTGTAAGCAGTTGGTCTGTGAATGTAAATCTCTTCCTATGGTGAACATTTACAGTGAATCAAAGATTCATGTTGAGTTCAACAGATATATGAGACTTCAAAGGCACTGCAAACATGACTGGTTCTCCAGTGTGTAGTCTCACCTGCAGTGAGGTAGATTATATTTTTACTAAAAAAAAGGTGTGGGAATATTTCCAGACCCAAAAACAGCCACAGCTCAGTGCACAACTCTTTTGTATTCTCTTTTCATCTATCGCTGACTTAAAATTCTAAATTATTCTATGAAGTATCTTTTTAGTTTGTTAGCAAGAATGCTTATGCCTCTCTTGAGTTTAATTACAGACTGTGAAGGTAGAGAGACTTCATCAGATCACCAGTATTAAGATTTTTTTAAATGTACTAAGTGCTTTAAATTAAGAAATTTCCAATTATTCTGCTTTCTTTCTTGTGCCATATTTTTACCAGAATGTTAACAAAATCTTTTGATTGATAAATATTGATGAAAATAAATCTGGGTAAATCTTCTGATGGCTTCCCATTTATAATAATATGTTTGTTTCCAGTGTTTCTAGTGATCTCTCACTTTGCCCCAACAAAAATACTGAAAGAGAAACTATTTTAAGGTGTTGCTTATTCTACTACAGGCACATCAAGGAAGTGCAGAGAACGTGACAAAATTAGCATGGCAATCAGTATACCAACTGATGGTAGTAATGCTTTCTGCAATTACAAAGCTGGCTCTGGGTTCTCTCAGGCTCTTTCAAAATTCTGTTCAAATTGATGAGGCGAAGTTCAATGTTCAGAGGATTGTTCACTGAAATTGTGCCCTTGTCTTAATTCTGTGAGGATGGGTTGCCAATGGCAGGAACAGAGATTTAGGGAAAGGCATCACACTTGCTGTCAGGCCCAAGATAGTGCTGGAACAGTTCCTAATCTTGGTGACATTTTCTACTGAAGAGGCACAGCAGGAGATAAAAAGGTGGGTGGAGTGGCTGGCATTTAGATGAGCCAGACTGCTTCTAGCATCACAAGAATTTCAATTCAATTAATTGGCCAAAGGGTCAACCAGATTCTTGCCTTGCCTAAGGCAGTATTTCCATAATTGTTTTGGTCTGTGCAAATTGCTTCCATACAAACATAGAGTCAGAGAGCCTCGGCAAACTCCTCAATTCTTAGAGGGCTTTGCGTGTGGCTAGGAATTAAACATTGGACATGTTTATCTTCCTAAATTGTGTTTATTGTGCAGTTCTGGTATCTTTCTCATTGGTTGAATAAATAGGCTGGTTTGCAATAAACACTTTTAATCTATGTTGCCTACTTTCTAGGTAATTATGGTCTCGCTAAATAAGTTTTTGTGGAAGCATTGTCTTATGATATACCTTTACAATTTTATACATATATACATGTATATCTGTATATCTATATGTATGTCTCTTTATATTCTTTTCCTACCTGATTTTTAAGTGGTGCCGTTGTATTCCAGTGATTAAGAAGAGCATTTATTGTTACTTCACACATTAACCTTTGTTAATGTCACTTTCTACATACACTTAGCAAAGGCAAAATGAATAGAAAGTGCCTCTAAATGTAAAGCAACTGGTGCTATAATAGTTCCCCTTGTATGTTCACCACAAAGGATAATGCCAACCTGCTGACACAGCATGTGTAGTCCTATATTAAGCTATTTTAATCTCTTATTATTTTTTTATTATTTTTAGAGGTTGTTCTTGAAATACGTATATAAGATGCTCTGTTTAGAGTCATTTGGAGTTCTGAATTAAATATCATCCTCAGGGCTCAAAAAAGTCTTGATAATATTATTTCTATGAGGCACAAAGGGTAGGATTCATTTGACTCTGTGCAGATCACTGCAGGAGTTATCTGCACCTATGCTAATCACATAATTTTCCCTTTATTACCCAAGAAGAGAAATGAGTCAGCTGATTTAATTCTGATATCTGGTACAGGATGAGATGAACTGCATCCTAAAAGCAACTCTTTCTCCCTAGAGACTTCAAAACAAGCTTTGGTGACCAGTTGAGGTATAGACATTTGCACTGGTGATATCTAAAGAGAGGTGAATCCCACCGAGGTGGCTGACAGTAATTATGAGCATGCCTTTAAACAAATTTACTCCTGTAAATTTGTAAATGTACAGCTGTTTGCATATTAAAAAATCTGATAATACTCAGCTTCCACAACATCCTTTCCCTTTTTTTCCTATCTTTGCAGTATATTGCTGAATATATTGAGAATTCTGACTAGTCCTTTAAAACAAGAAATTCATGTACTAAAAAAAAAAAAAAGTCTGCAACTTTTAAGTTCTAAGAGTGAAGGCAAGGGTATCAACATTTAATAAATTGCTATATAGCTATATTATTAGCTTTAAACTTGCAGGATCTTTGCTGATGGTCCTGAAAACTCACAAGTAAGGGCAAACCCACACATTATGCTTAAATCTAGTTCGGATAATTTAGTTGAGGCTTTAATTAAGGGCTTAAATATGTAAATATATCTTCTGCGTGTGGATTTGAAGAATTTTGACTCACTTCTTGGAGTAAGACATTGCCACTGCAAACGTAGGCATTATTTTCTTGATGAACATGTTTTAGCTAACCTTCTTTCTTTTTTTTAATTTATGGAGCTGACCTCAAAATAATGTTTCAAAAATCTTTCTATGACATTAGCCAATGTGTCAGGAATCTGTGGCATGGCAGGTAATCATAATATTGTGCATTTTTTGCATAATAGATCTCAGATTTGTGCTAAAGTGTGATTAGTTTTTGTACTCAAAGGGCTGCTCTGTAGAATCGTGAGAACCTAAGGGAAATAAAAGTGAAAAACTACTTCGCTAAAAAAAAAAAAAAAAAAAATACACTTTCATTTTCTCCCACAGGGTGGTGCTACTTCCTCAATTTAAAGTACAACTTTCCTTTGTAAACGGTATAAAAATTACATTTACCGGATTAATCCCTATGGAAAGAGTGAAGGAGAAGAGGAATCCTACCAGTGCCCTTAAAATAGCATTTAAATGGCATTTGAATGGCATTTAAATGGCATATGGTCCTCGTGCTGGCCCTCTACAGAAGACTGGGATACATTCTGCCTTAATTCAGAGACATATTTGTTAATTTGTGTGACAGAAATAGCCTTTTAGTGCATATGGCCACTGCCACCTCTTCAGCAACTCATGGCGCTCCATCTGAGTGGGTTTCTATTTCTTTCTGTGTACCACAAAAACGATTATTTACCACATTTCAAAGTTTTATATCTGATGAACTGTTCTGAAAATTGGTGATCTGCACAGATACAACTGAAATTTAAGAAGAGTAGAGCTGCCAGTGTGTGGCTGAGAACCCATCTGACCCCTCCACAATATTCTTTTTAGAGCCATTTCAGAAGATGACCTTTTGGGATGCTAACAGTGGTTTATTATTCTTTTCATCTTACATGGGTGAAAACCTGAAAGAGAAAGAAAAATCCCCTATGGTCTGTGCAGCACTTTGTCTATAAAATTATCTTGAAGTCAGATGCTGAAAGAATAAGAAATGGCAAAAGAGGCAGTCCCTTGGCAGCTCTCCCCATGCTTGGCTCCACTTTGCTCATCCTCACCGGACCCTCTGGAGGCTCTGGCCTTTGCCCCAACCTCCTCTAGGACTCTTCTACCTGCTTCCCTGGTTGTTTGCCCTGTCTGCTTCCCCTCACACTCATCTGGTAACTGGTTCCTCTGTGGTCACCCCAAAAAGTACAGGGGAGCACGAGAGCATGGAGTGTCTCCCTGCTTTTACTAAGGGTTCAAGTACCCCAAAAATAGGGTGTAATGATGTGAAAATGTTGGACAAACCTGACATGTGCATCATTACTAGTACAACACGTGATGAAACTTTACTAAGAATAGAGGTGCAACGTGTTTTATCATGGAAATCCTAGTCTGTATTTAAGGTGGAAAAATCAGCCTTTCATTCAAATGAATTGTGTGAGTGATTCCTACTGAAAGTCAAAACACATAGCCTCCTACATCTCTCAAGGCTTGTGAGGCTTATTTGAGAGTGTAACCCAAAACTGCTTCCCTTCTCATGGATAGGAACATCAGTGTGAATAACTGAAATACTTTCAAGCATTTTTATTGCCCAACAAATTGTTCTGAAATGTAGAAACCCTAACACAGGCAAAAAGGTTGACAAAGCATGAATCCACCTCCGACCCAGGAAGCGAGTCATTGTCTCAGGGTAGTTCTGTCCTCACACCCTGGCCAGGTGACACAGTGTCATCGGTGTGGCAACCCCACGGTCTGGAGGGAGCAAGTTGTTCACCACCTGGGGCATGTCACCATCCCAGCGGGTGCCAGAAGAGATCCTGCAATTCAAATTGCTTAAGTGCAGGATTCTGAGTGACTCCCAGCAGTCTGGTGATTCCATACCTCATTTGTTTAGGCAAGCTGCAAGCCCAAGGATGTGTCCCAGCCTACGTCACGCAGGTTGTTTCTCCTGTTCCTTATGGGAGCTCCCCGCGTGCGTACGCTGCTCATGCTTGAAAAACAAAAATTGTGTTAAAAATGAGACATGACATTTTATGGAAAATTACTGTACTACTTCCTTGAAATCTGGAGTTGATCTTATGTGGCAAGGCCCTTGGATTTTACTAGTTATGTAAGAAGAAAAATTGCATTATTTTTACTAAAATGGCAATGAAGAGAAGGTAAATAGAGGGAAAGGAGAAAGAGAAGAGAAAAAGCTTTGAAATTAAGATTTTTAAATAAGTTTCTAATTGAGTTTAAGCTTATTAAGAGCCTGAGTATGCCATATTTCTGTATAGTTCCATTTTATAATACCATATTTTTTATATTATACCATATTTAAGAGGAAATATCCTCTCTTGGTATTCTTTAAAGTCATAATTAATGCTTCTGTAAAAAGAAGTGTTAGTTTGAGAAATTTCCTTTTTGTATTTCACAGTTAAAATTGAATCATACTTCCTTGTAAATCATAATAAAGCCTTCTGTTAGGCCAGGAAAGGATGCAGGCATAGCAAAGGCAGGAAAATATAGCTTCTGTATTTGGATAGCTTTAGGAGCACATGATCCAAACTGTAATCTTCAAACCAGGAAAGACATTTGCATTTTTGCTCTTACTTTCCTCTCTCCAATTAATGGAATTTTTCTTTTCCCTTTTTAATTTAGATCTGATTGTTTGGGACAAGTTTTTATCTTGCTGCACTAAGCTAAATGTAGCAGGATTAATGTGATCTGCCTGGTGAAGATGCAATCTCAGACAGAAAGCAGAGAAGTTTGGAAAAAAAAGTACTGCAAAGAAGGAAAAGAAGCTGGAAAGGAAATTCATACATTAGAAGGATGGTTATTAGAAAGGCTTGTGCCAGAGGCTTGAGGTGGCATTGTCCCCACCACTGATTGCTTCTGCCTCTTTGGAGCAAAGGGCTGCTGAGCCCTGCACCCTGCACACACAGCACCCCCAGGCTGCCAGGAGCATCCCCTGTGTGCTCTCTGTTGTAGGGTGCTGTAACAAAGGTGTGCAGTGCCACTGGGGCCTGGGTGCTGGCTCTCTGTTCCTCCATCCATGAAGTTTCAACTTCAGCACTTTTTAGAATCCTTCCTCTTTCCGTTCTCCTAGCCAGAAAGCTTTTAAAAGACCAGGGGGCATGACTGAAGTGAACACTTTTGCAAATATCTATATTTATGATATTTCTACTAGCTGACAAACCAGCTTTTGGCAAGATTTCATGAATGTGAATGTTCAACAAAGAAAAGGATGGACCATTTCAAAAAGCCAAAATTCTTGATTTTATCAGTAGCTAACTGTTACCCTCCCTGCTTACCCAAGTTTTGGTTAACAACACAGACTTTAGAAAACTAATCTAAAGTCTGAGGTGTGTTTTGTGCACAGTGTGTTTCTGACTGTCACTTTTACGCACACACACACACACACACACACACACACAGAAAAGCAAACTTATTCTTCACAAAAAAGATTTTTCTCTTTTTCTTTGAGCATTCAAAAGTACTTATTGTTGCAGTTAAAATTCTTCTATTTCAGTATGAAGAAATAACTCGATCTCCTGAGGTTTTTTAATGATCTTGCTTGCTTCCTTATCATATGAGAAAATACATGAAAATTGATGAGATGTGACTTAGCCACAGGCCTCACCTTCTGCTTTCTGGCTATGCAACAGAAACAGAAGAAAGTTGCCATGCAGAAGTATGTGGGTAGCCATGGCTTTCTTTAGATTCCTCTTTAGTCCATATAAATTGACATTTTTTTTCTCCTTATTAATTTATCGCCCGCTGTAGCCTGGAAGTATCGTCAGTCACGCAGGCTATGAGTCAGCCACCTCTCTGCATGAAGCTGAACAATAAATTCCATTCCTTCCTCCTTGCACTTTAAATATAGCTTTGTTCCTCTGTTCCAATGGGGCAAGGTCTGTTATTTATTCCCTTCCTGTGTGATTGGGTTACCAACTCCCTTTGGTGTGACAAGGAAAATTAATCTGCTTTCATAAAAAAAGTGAATCCGCACATCTTTTCTAAACTGGTGCCAAAATAATGGCAATATCACAAAAAAAGAGGAGGAAAAGGTATTTGAATAAAGTGTCCCTTCAGACATCAGTGTCACAGACCTGATAGCTTGCGTCTTCAGACCCCATGTTTTTGTTTGATCAAAGAGCAGGGACACCATAGATTGATTTTGTGAGTGTTGTTAATAATACATTAATTTCTCCAAAACTCTGTTCTGAGAGTGATAAGCTTATAAATGTTTGCAGGCTTCCAGGTTTAAACACATCTATCTTATTGTGAATGACCGTCGCCAGTGTAAGATCCCTGAGTGCAAAGGCCCAGCATGCCAAATGTGTTCTCAGGGGCTCCTTGCAAGAATACCTAAAAACTAAGATTGGCCAAACCACTGGGTAGGTCCAAAGAATGTTACTGAAAGGCAGGCTCTTTATGTTTACCTATGGAATTAAATGTTTGTGGAAATGCAGAGGCATTGATGTAAGAGATTCAGTCTTAAATGAATTTTTTGGTTCTTTAGAAAACATAAGCAAAGTGAAGGGGAGTTGTCTTGAGTTTCTCATTATTAGTATTAGAGTAAGCATCAGATGTTTCTTGGGCCAAACATCTAACCGTATTGTAAAATTTCCATGTAACACTATTAAACCCCTCATCCTTCTCATGCTGATGAAATCAGATTGCTAGCCCAAACTTCACACTGGTGCTGACTGATTTGTAACTGCCCTGGTATACACAGGTCTGACCATTTTTTCGCCTTAGAGCTGTGCGTGCCCACTGTCCTTTCCTGTGTGGTGGAAGTGCCACTCACACATAGGCTGTACATGTGTTTTTCAGAGACACTCCTACATGAAAGAGTTTGTTTATATATGTATATTTGTATGTATGTGTGCTTTGTCATCTGGGGGTTGTGTTGGCAGTTGCCTCCAAACAAAATACGTGGGCGATGTTGGATTTGGTCCTGCAGGTTGAGGGAGGTGGCTATGACTCAGAGTTGGAGGCTGGGTGCTGGCAACAGGGACCAAACATTTTTCTGGCAGAGGTGACCTAAGCATCCTTAGCTTTAGCCAGACTTCACCAAAAGCCTGTCACAACAGGTTCCCCAGAAAAGAGTTGTGATAAGCATAGGAAAAAAGGTGGCTAACAATTGGTACCTGCAGCCCAAACTTGTCCCTGTCCAAACAGAAAACTGGGAGAGGCAGCTTATTCTGTCTCATGGTTAGCTAGATAGGTTCAGGGTGTGTTTTAGTTGTGGTTTATCTAGCCATAAAATCAAATGCCTATTATTTATGATTATTCGTGTTCAGAAAAGCAAGAGAGGGACCAAATCCTTTAACCCTTGAAGGGATGGATTTATAAAAGTACATAATGCTTAAAATGTGACTAACTAATACTTTCAGAAGTAGCAAACCTGGTTCAGTGCAACCAGTCTTTTGCCTAATGATAACTAGATATCTCACTGCACCGAAATTGCCAATAAATGAGAAGGAAATATTTAAATATTTTTACAGATATGGACCCTTAGTCCTATGACGCCCAATCAGTTCAACTGCTTTAACAGCATCAGTAAGTGCCTGTTTGCATTTTTAGGCAATGATATGACTTGGAAATCTGATAAGCCCTCTTACTTCACATGAACTTTAAATAAAGCATATTCAGGAGCAAAATTCAGTTCTAGATATGTGTATGAGCTTGAAATGAAACCCACAGTCCACAGGTCTAATTAACCTGACAACATTTATTTTTAAAATGGTTATTAAAAGTCATACTAATACAAATTATTCCCATGCTCCTCACCCTTTGTTTCCTTAGCTATGAAGCAAAGGAAGTTATTCTGTAGAGAGTGTTGATTTTTTTTTTTCTAAAACTCTTTAAAGTTTTTTTGTTATTAAATTCTGGATAGAATTGTTATAAATAAGTAAATGTTCTGGATAGAGATGTTATGCTACCCCAGTTGTTAAATTGTTGTGTAAGTTGTTAAAACGTGAGTTTTATTGTTCCAAATGCATTTGTGACATGGCACAAAACCTAGGTTTTAATATATGTCGGGACTTGGTCTTTTTCTTAAGTCTTTAAATACTGATGTTAATAACTACTTGGTAATTAATTAGAAAATATGCATTCTAATTATTTTGTCAATAGTTTGAAAAAAACCCCCAAATTAGATCAGTTCTGTATTTGAGAACATATTACATTTTATTCAACCCACATACCTATTGGGATTTCCTGAGGCATTTCTTCCTTGATGCTTTGGAAGCTGAATTACATTTCACAGAATCACTAGGTTGGAAGAGACCTTCAAGATCGAGTCCAACCCATTTATCAGAAATACAATTGTAAATAAAAATATTCTTAGATACATAACAAGAAGCTAGAGACAGCTGAGGTTTCTCTCCACCTCTAAACAAACGATATTTTACATAAGATATAGAACTCTCTCTCAAATTCCTTACACTACAAAGAACTTGGTTTCATTTCTAATTCAAACAAAACCAAAGCATAAGTGTCTCTCTGAATTATTTGTTCAAATGTGTCTCCTTACAGTTGCCCCTGATCTGATGCAGCCCATCACTCCTTCTGTCCCCCAGAATGTTTTCTGCATGGCTGGGGATGAGGCCTGGCTGCCAAGAAGGAGCAGGACCTGGGAAGACTCCTGATGTACATGCCCACCCCGTGAGTTCATGGTGACAGAGAAAGGCTGCTCTGGGCTTTTATTTTTAGCAGAAATTTTGTATGGCACAGGAGGAGGTTGGCAGGAGCTAGACTGCAAATCCTGGTGTCATTCTCCTCTCCGTCAGAATTATATATATACACACACACAGGCATCCTTTGTCAGATGGTGGGAATCAATAGCTGCTGACTCATGGCAATTGTTGCATCTCTCCCATGGTCTCCATTTCCCTAACATCAAGTGAAACTACAATATCAAGTAAAACAAACAATATTTCAAATTTCTTTTTCTTTACCACTTTAGTCTGGGAAAGCAGTATTTTCTACTGGTTTATCTAAGTTGTTTCTTCTACCCTTCCACTCTATTTTAAATGTGTTCAGCTCTTTTTTTATTTACTATAGCAAGGATTTTACCTACAAACGTATATAACCCAAGTACATGTGAACAGCATGTGCGTATTCTTCTCTTACATACTGATATGTTATTAATATTTAATTGGGAAGTTATTCTTCATATGGTATTTTTGAACAGAGAGAACAAAGAGATTAATGGGAAAAAAATCCTCACAAATTATGCCTCTGTTTACTTCATATTCTGAGTGCAGATAAGAAAAAAGGAAATGTTTAAGTGGAGTGAAATGAGACCTAGAAGAAGAATGAAAGTAAAGGAGAGGGTATTTAACTGCAGATTTGTCAAGGCTGAGCTGCACAGAACTGAGGGTCCAAGGGGATGCTAACACTTGTAAAAAGGAGGAGGTGGGCAGTACCTGCAATAGCAGCCACCCTCCAAAGGAAGAATTAATCTAGAAACACATGGAGAAAGAGGCATTTCAAACCGGTGTCAGATTGGCCTTTTACTTCTGACCCTACAGGCTGAGATAATTTTGCTTAAAAAAGAGATGGATATAAGGCCAAACATGAGAAGCTGTCTAATTTTACCCTTTGTTCTATAATCTATTTTAGGTAAGTAGGTGGCCCTTTGTTTTGAATGAGGTGTTGCTGAGATCTGGCAGGTGCTCAGGAAGAGCAGTGCTTGCTGGCTGATGTTGCTGGCTGTGCTCTGGATGAGACCGTGAGCGCTGCCAGGCTGCAGTCGGGTGCTGAGGGGCACCCACCTCAGCAGTGCTGCAGGGCTGCACTGTGCCATGCCTGGGACAGCTGCTAAGGGCATCCTCTAGCAGAATTACTGATGATGTTGTCAGTAATCAAAAGTTATTTCAGCATTTCCCATTGTGGGATGGGATGTTCAAGCCCTCACCGACCATACAGATACGAGCAAATTTTGTCTGTTTGTCTGTGCAATTGCATGTCCCTCCCTGACAGCAAATATCAGCCAGACACCTGAGAGTGGCTCAGGCTTCAGATACCATCTCAGAAATCGACTCATTGGTGGAAACAACCTGCTGAGTAAAAGCCAAGAAAAAACGGAGTTATGCTGCAAGCTGAAGAACCAGTGCAGGAGAGATCTTCTGTACATGCCTCAGCCTTGGGAAACCTTAGTTTGGAGCTCAGTCAAGGATGAGACACAAGCCCATAGGAAACTTGCCTTTATTATTTCCAAGGCTCAGGGAGCTACTTGTTTCCTATTTAATCCAAATAGCTCTGCAGATTCAGAGACAAATGTGGCAACAACAATAACAAAAATGTCTGTAGTTGTTCCAATAATTCTTTGTACTTGTTTCCTGTATTTGTTTCTAATTTAATACTTAAATGCCAAGAGTCATACTTGACAAGATGAGGAAACCCAGGGTTTCCTTCTTTTACACTTCACAGTTCCCACATGGGTTTATGGACATTTTTGACCTCTTTAGTCTGCATTGTTAGGACACAAGAATGCCCTTGACCATCTAGCTAGTCCCTAGCTCTGTACGTAGGGACTCTTTCTAGCTATCCCTATGTCTGATGGGGGTTTGACTGGTCATGGAGGTGGCATGCAGCTGTTGAAGCTGTTGCCATGCTGAACCACTTTAAAGCCTCTTTATGGAGCTGTGAAATCACTGGTCCCTTCTGACCTTCTTTGGTCACTCACACCTTCCCTTGGCATGCAGACACTGGGATCAGAGAACAGTGGTCCTTGGGGTCTGCTTCCATGCGTCATGTTCAAGGAATAGCAAACAAAGACTAAGCACTTCATGTTTCGTTTTAGGGAGGATTATGAAAAAATGATAGAATCATGAAATCAGTTTGGAAAAGACCATCACTGGGGAACACCACCTAGTGACTAGCTGCCAACTGGATTTGTGTCCATTCCCCACCAATCTTTGGACTAAGCCATCCACCCAGTTTTTAAAATAACTCTTCCTGAACTATTCTGTTTGCTTGGTTTTGCCAGCATCCCTGCTTCTGCCCGTGCTGCAGTGACCTAGATGTCCCTTCTGCTAATGCCTGTCACTCCTGAGTCCAGAATGTGTAACTCTCAAAACACAACTGAACTCCTCTCAAACACCAGTCTAGTTGATCCTACATCAGGTCATAAATGCAGGCAATACAAAATCATTACAGAAAGAGCCCAGATGCTTGCAAGTAATAAGTCTACCTTTTAAATGACTTTATTTACTTGTTTTCCAATTACATGATGAGTGTTTATGTAAAATTTTGCTCTCCTCTTCAAACACCCTCAGTTTCTCATTAGTTAAAAGCCCACTCATTAGGAGGAGCACATTCCTGGGACACACACATCAGCTGTTGTAAATTGTTTCAGCAAAGTTTTCAGCTATTCATTGATTTTATAGAGGTAAGTGTCATGTTATTTACTCAATTAACAGCCAGTAAAGACAAAGTTTTCACTTCTGCTTGTAGTCTACCAGTTAGGAAGGATTTATCTGTTTTTTTCTGTATCATGTAAATTCTGGACTATATTTTATTTCTTGGTTTGTATTTTTATCTCTCAATTAACTATTTGATACTTAACACTCCAATATGTAACAGCAATTTTAGGTTAGAAAACTGATACTGTAATGCTGTTTGTGAATAAAATTCACATTTGAAAAAAAAGACTAATGTTTTGACTTTAAGGATATTTTTGAATTTGATTTATCAGTTTAGTACTTAAATGCACTGGGGTGTGCATGCAGCACTGCTCACCCAGAGGGCAGCTAATCATATACTCTTCAGGTATTTAATCCCAAATGAATCATAGAAAATACTTATTTCATTAGAAGAAAAACATTCAGGGGAATTGTTTCAAAATGTCAGTCTCACTTGTGAACAATGCATTTTAAAATAATCTCAAGAGGAACCCAAAACAAGATGCCGTTTGTTGTTTGTAAATGAGTTCTATTCATTAATGATTTGTGACAATGTGTTGTGCTGTGTTTTTGTAGAGCTAGAGGTATTTTAAATTCATTTATTTGAAACAATGTAGACAACAAACTAAGCTGTGTATTTGCATGCTAATAAAGTGTAAAGTTAATTTCACCTCAAATGCTTTATGCATATTTTCCAAATTGTCCTGAGTTTCTGTTGCCAAAGTGTACTATTCCCTTTCGCACTAGTCAAAGAATAGGAATTATTTACTGCAAGCAGAGATTTAAAGTGGAAATACACAATTGTTTTAAGAGTTTGCCAACATACTTGGATTTTTTATCTGACTAAAGGATACATTTTTCCTCTCATAAGATTATAAATGCTTAATAACTCCATGAATTCAACTGGAGTATTTCCAGATTTATACCCCTCAATTAATTTCAATTGAATTTTCTTGAATTACACTATCTGAAGGCATAATTTATCTTTGTGTGAGCTAAAGTTAATTTAGCTTAGGGCATTTTCTCAAGAATAAGCCAAGGCCTGATTGTAGGCATTCTGTCTGTTATCAATTTGACTTGATTTTCTCTCTTATAAGTGCCTCTAATAACAATAAACCTTTCAGAAAATGAATGTGTGAATTTAGCAGATGATGTGAAAGAAGCTAAACTATTTTAAATGCTTTGCAACAATGTAAACTCATATATTATTTATTTTACAGTATTACCCATTCATATATTCTTATAAGCTATTAAAATTCCCTGCCAGAAGGTAGGATGTATTCTGGTAGTACCAATTAATGTTCATGGTCTTCAGTTAAGAATATTAGTAATAAAATTAGAAGGAAAATCTATTAAAAAGTGAGAACTTCTTTACAGAATGCTGGTGGTTGGCACTATAATTTTAACCCATTGTAGGCCAGAGCCAGATGAGTGTTCTGAACAATGCTGAGGACATTGGTCCTAATTATTCAGGGAATTAAGACTTTAACAGTTCTAATAATCAATATGGCTCCTCTAAAAGGTATAACCCACCAATTTATTTTTCACCTTTATTCTTTGCATTTGGAGATGAAATAAATATTAAATTGCATATAAAAGTTCATACTTTTGATATAAATGTTGCAACTTTAAATATTGAAATATTTTTTTCCTAGAATGCCTTTGTCTTCAGTTTATGATGCAATAGAAGCAGATGGACTAGAATTGAAAATAACAATGCATCAGGCTTTTGCATGAAAATATTAGATCAGTGATTCCTGTATTAGATGCCAGCTAAATTGATAGATTCGATATATAAAGTGCTATAATACTCCAGATGTTACGTGGTTTCTTCCACCCACAAAATACTTCTTTTACTCAGTAATGGAAAAATTGTTTGTGGCACATATATATTTAATCTCTGTCTACTGCACAGACAGATTTAAACCATGTTACTTTATGTTCCCCTGGTATTCCAAGTGTCCTCAATAATCTGCAGTGATTTAAAATGACAGCACAATCTTTTAACTAGAGTAGTACTGGGAATCATGGTCTGTATTTTTATGTTTCCTCTGTCATTGTGCTGAGTATCCCTCAATCTTGCTGGTACTAATGAAAGAGCTTGGCATAAGAATCAAAGTGTGTGAACATGTGACAGTCTGGCCTCTAATAACCAGGGACAAAGGCATTACAGGTAGATGAAGATACACCAGGACATTGGAAATACTAAAATGGTTATTTTAATAATTTCAGGCTCCATGGGAACAATATCTTGTCAATACCTGTTTTCCCCCCTTTCATTTCCACGCTTCCTTGCAGTCTTTTCTCTCAGTTTAAGGCATGACACAAGTTGTACATAACAGAAAGAATAAAACTAAACAGGAAATGCCTAAGTAGAGCTCTGCCCTAAAAATTATTTCCTGTAAATCTGTGATGTGCACCAAAGAACATCCTCTGGCATTTTCTGTCTGCTTTTAGATGAATAATCCACAGTTCACAAAAACATCAGTAGTGATAGCATATGCCTGGATCCCTATGTCCTTGGTCTTTGAATTTATTTTCATATATTTTACATGAAAATAAAGAGATGCTACTCCATATTTTGCAACCTGGTATTTATGCTCACCTATTGAAAGTGAACTGTAGTATGTTAATCATATGTTCATTTCTGAATTTTGATCCTTAAGGAAGATTACAAACATAGAATCATCAAATCACAGAATTATAGAATGGTTTGGGTTGGAAAACACCTTAAATATCATCCAGTTCTGATCTCCCTATCATGGGCAGGGATACCACCCACTAAATCAGGTTGCCCAAAGCCACATCCAGTCTGGCCTTGAAAATTTCCAGGGATGGAGCACCCACAACTCCTCTGGGTAACCTTTGCCAGAGCCTCACCACCCTCATAGTGAAGAATTGGTTTCCTGCATCTAATCTAAACTTACTTTCAGTTTGAAGCCATCCCCCCCTGTCCTTTCACTACATGCCCATGAAAAAAGTCCTTCTCCACCTCTCTTGTAGGCCCCCTTTAGGTGCCAGGAGGCTGCTCTCAGGTCTCCCCAGAGCCTTCTGCTCTCCAGGCTGAGCAACCCCAACCCTCTCAGCCTGTCTTTATAGGAGAGATGTTCTGAGCATCTGAGCATCTTCATAACCCCCTTCTGGCTACACTGGAACAAGTCCATGTCCTTCTAATATTGGGGATCCTGGAGCTGGATGCAGCATTCCAGGTGGGGTCTCACAGGGCAGAGAGGCAGAATCAGTTTCCCCTGGGCTGCTGGTCATTATTGTCTTCATGCAGCCCTGGGCGTGGTTGGCTTTTTGGGCTGCAAACACAGGGTGCTGGGTCATGTTGAGCTGCTCATCAACCAATGCCCCCAAGTCCTTCTCCTCAGTATGTTAATGTCCTTCCCTTCACTTTTTAACTTGGGATCTAATATGAGAAATATAACTGGAGAATTACAAAGATACATGAGCCAAGAGACTGAAAACTGGTAGTTGTGAGGATACAGTGCAATCTCTCTGTAATGCAGTTTTACATTTTGGACCACAGAAGGTTTCAGGATAGAATATTTCTGTTAAGATGGTGTTCTCTGTCCATTTTCCAGCTTACTAATGCAAGCCACTATTCAGTAAAAACAGGAAAAGAAAGACTTTTTGCATAATTTTCAAACAGAAAAAAAACAACAGAGTGACTAAAGACAGAGGCAGGCTGGACGGATTTGGTCATTCCTGTATTTTGTAAAAAGACAGAGAAATATACAAAGGTGTAAATAAATACATTGTAAATACATTTGATATGCATCTAGATTATAATTCATAGGGAATAATGTATCCATGCACAAGATTTTTAAAATTATTTGCAAGCAACTTTGAAATGTGATTGTGTGGCAAAACCCCCCCTTAAATATAGTTGAAATGTCTGTATTTCTTAGCCGTAATAATAATTTCTACAGCAAATGAGGCCAGCCTACATTCAAAAAAGGACATTTTTTGTCATCAGATCTTATTTCTTTTCCTAGAAAAATAATTTTCTATGAATATGAGAAATACTAGTTAAAATGAATATCCACAAAACAAAGTGCAAAGTATGCTCAGCAGTTGCAAGACAGGATTCAATAGTACATATGAGAGGCTGAAAAAAAAACCCTGGAAAAATGTTGTAAATCTGGTTTAGATCACAAAACATGATTATTTTGTTGGAAAAATCACCTTTTCTCTGTGAGTTAACTGAACCCTTTCCTATTCTGGATCTTAAATTATGTTAATCAGATACTGCTTATCAGGGAATCATAAGTGGCTGTTACCATAGGAACTACAGATTTATTTTTTTTTAAAGTTAGTTTCTGAATTTTGAAGTAATTATTGAGTTCAATGACAGATGTGCAGTATAATGCATACTTCACAGATTAAACCAATTGTGTTATAGCTAATTGTATGGACTATACTTCAAGTCAGCACATAGATGAATATAAAATGAGAGGATGAATTTTCTGGCTGTTATGAAGTTGTCTTGTCTGGTTATGACCAACATAAAAATCAAAATAAACAGCAGCCGAAACGTCATGTGTTGCAGTACAAAAATGCTGGGATAATCAATAAAAACCATTACAGAAGAAGAACTGTCTCTCTAGAGAACACCATTAATCTGTATTGGAACACATGGTGTACAAATAGGTTTCTTTAGTATGAGAGACTATATTTTTATGAATTTTAGGTGGTATATGTTGTGCAATTAAGATGTCCAGTTCAGTTTTTTTCAACTGTTTGGAAATCAAAATAGAGTGGAATTCTGACTAATAAAGGCAGTTGAGTATAGGTTGGACTACGTTGCCCAAGAAGTTTCTTGGGAAAAGTAAATGTTTGCAATTTTTACAAAAATTATGAGAGGAATATGCAGAAATGAACTGATTTTTCCTATTCAAGAAATGGCAAAATTCAAACTTACTAAACGATGTATTGAAGTCCAGCCATAACATGCATCATCCTAAATTGCACAACAGAAACTGAGGCAGATAGAAAACTACATGCTATTTTGTGCAGTGAAAGCATGATCTGGAATTTTCTGAGCACAGAAAAGAGGACCTCATAAACTTCCTGAGATTTGTGAGCAGACCTCATTTCATTCATTTATGAAGAACTCATTTTTGTTTTTAGAATATAGAGCAGAAACTCTGAGAGCGTATTCTGCTCTGAAAACACTGTGGTGCCACAGAAAGCTATCTGCATGTTTGCAAAGTTAAACTGACCATGATAATGTGTCATTGAATAAAAAAAAAAAAAAAATAGGAAAAAAAGGGAGACTTTGCACCAAAGTTGATAATGAGCTTCAGGGATGAATCGTTAGTGTCTGTGCTCATTAAAAACAGGGATTAAAGCAGTCCAATTAGTGCCCATGCATGAGAGTAAAAAGGACAAAGTCCAAAGAAAGAGCAATGGAAATTGTAATAAAAGATGTTTTGTTCTTGTTTAGAGGTTCCTTCATGCATTTGTGAAACAACAGATAATTTATTTTCTAGTCATTCAGAACTATAGGCTTGTCTGCTTCTTTGAAAACTTGTTTCCCTTGCCTTCAGAAGACTTTTTAAAGAAAAGGTATCTGTAATTAAATACCCATCTGCAAATAACATCAGAATTAATTGCAGATTAATGCAACTATATTGGGACTTTTTCAAATGATGATTTTTTTCTTCTAATTATCTCCCCTTTAAGGAACTATGTATGTGGTAATGTCTCCTGTGTGGAATAAAAAGTAGCACAAAAGGTGAGATGCTTTGCAATGAAATGCAGTGCTATAATTGCAGTGAGATGCTTTAGACATCTAAAAGGTAGGCATGTTATCTATGCGTTTACCATCTTATTTAGAGTAACTGGGTAGCTAATTCCACGTAGTTTTAAACAAGGAATTTACAGCAACTTTCGGAGGTACCAAGTATTCACTAGAAGATTCTGAATGACTGCCCTTGACCAAATCCTAACTTCTAAACAGCTTGAGCAGGATTAGACAGATTTCTGCCCTTTTTGGGGGGGGATTCATCTTGCAGGTGCAGAAATCAGCATGTCTAGAGTTGAGCAACATGTCCAGCCTTCTTCACAATTTCAAAGATTTGCTCAACCCAAATCTTGAGAATTATTCAACATTTCATAAGAAAATAATTTTCATTTTGTCACTTGTGGAGATTTGTCCTGAGTCACCAGCTCTGGGGGTGGGCCAGGTGACCTCCAGAGGTCTCTTCCAGCTTCAACTAATCTGTTATTTAAAGTCTTATCAGGGTCTTTAAAATCTTGTCAGGTAATAAGAATTGCCCAAGAACTAAAAATACATAACTTAAAATTACCCTGCAATAGTATTTCCTGACCTAACTCTATTATGATTTATTATCTACAATGTTCTAATATCTAGGGCTCTCAGATCTTTTCTTACACAGAAATTCACTAAAGGTCTTTTCTTTTTTCCTGGTCCTCTTCTCATTTCATCTGAGCTACCACTTTTCGAGAAAATCATTGTTTGTCTTACAGATTTGTTCCCATGTGCTGCAGAGCAATCCAGTCCAAATCATGAAATAATTTTTGGATCTTATACCAGTATAAAAAGATCATTTGCTACATCAAAGAAGAAATGCAAAATACTGCAGTGCATTCCTCAGCTTGTAGAAAACAGTGTCTGCCTTTTGTTTAAATTGCCTTTCCTATTGTCACCATTTGAGTATACAGTTAATAAAAGCTGTGGCCCATTGTGATGATCTTGTAGGCAAGTCAGACTGAGCATAGCAGAGCTTGTTTGGAGGCTGAAATTTCAAATGAGTGCACATTCTTTTTTTATACTATCATTTTAGGTTATTACTTTATTATCTAGATTTGTAGATGTGAGGGACCAAATAAATTTTAAGGGAAAGTTTGAATCAACTGTCTGAGGAGTCTGGGTGAAAAGGAAGTGAAGTTTCCAGACAGTGTAATCTATCAAAAAACTTCTCAAAGTACTTTAAATTAGTGTTAACTTTTACAAGATCAGTTTTTCTCTCTTTGTGCTGAGTTTAATGTTACCAAAAGCAAATCAAACCAAAAGACATTTCCTTATCATCAAATTTGCCTTCATGATGGCCTTCTAACATCTTATCTTGGCTTTGTTTTCAAGGGCACATCATAGCAATTTCCCAGAAAAGAAACAAACCATGGACATTCGGGTCAAACAGCTGGCAGTGATGGCCCTGCTTGCCCTGGCTGATGCTCCCCTGCCAAAGCCAGCACGGGCCCCTCTGGTTCTGCACAAGCCTTTCATGGTTGTTTGGAATGCACCAACCGAGCAGTGCAGGCTGCGGTACAAGGTGGACCTGGATCTCGGTGTGTTTGACATTGCATCCAACATCAATGAGACTCTGAGTGGATCCAATGTGACAATCTTCTATCACACTCATTTGGGACACTATCCCTACTACTCAGATAATGGAGATCCCATTAATGGAGGGGTGCCTCAGAACGAAAGTCTTATCAAACACCTGAGCAAAGCAAAGTCTGACATTGACTACTGCATACCCATGAAGAAATTTCAGGGACTTGCAGTCATTGACTGGGAAAACTGGAGGCCCCAGTGGGAGAGAAACTGGGGCAATAAAAGCATTTATAGAAATAAATCTCTCGAGATTGTTAGGAGACGGCATCCTCGGTGGTCAGAGGACAAAATTAGGAAAGTGGCTAAAGAGGAATTTGAAAATGCTGGCAGGAGTTTTATGAATAACACCATCCTTCTGGCTGAGCATATGAGACCAAATGGTTTGTGGGGTTACTACCTTTACCCAGACTGCTACAACTACGATTACAAAGAACACCCCCAAACATACACAGGGAAATGCCCACCCATTGAGTCTTTCCGCAATGACCTCCTGCTTTGGCTGTGGAAGGAAAGCACTGCTCTCTACCCTTCTATCTACCTGGATTATATACTCAAGTCAAGTCCAAATGCACTAAAATTTGTTCACTTTCGGGTTAAAGAGGCAATACGTGTTGCCTCAATTGCTAGAAAAGACTATGTTTTGCCTGTGTTTGTTTACTCCAGACCGTTTTATGCCTATACTTTCCATGTTTTAACAGAGGTGAGCACACAGACTTATTTTAAAATTTGGAACATAAAAAGTAGCCTCTTAGAAAATATATGTTCTAAAAGCTTTTCCTGTATAAAAGCACTTGCACATTTGTTTTTCATATTTAAGGCAGCCCCCTGAGAGGAAGTACTGAAGTCACAGTATAAAACTCTATGCCTTTCAAGAGTTAATATTACAGTGGTTTGGTCTACATCTGAGAGATAACATTGTATATTTTTAATGAAGGTAGTTTAGAAAGAAAGTACAAAGAAATATATTCCTTAAGGAAGTAATTCATTCTGATATTTTAATTCTTCAGGGCAGCTCGTGAAATGAGCTTGACAGATTTTTGAAGTTTAAAATTAATTAGTGTAATGGAAAGATAAACTTTTATGAGAAAGAAGCCTCAGGGGTTTTTTGTTTCTTTATGCAAATGTGAATTTATTCAGTATAGAAATAAATTAGTGAAGTAAAGTAATCTGTTCTGGAGTTCCTGACTCCTGCATGATGAGCATTGGCCATGTATCTCACTTTTCAAAAGTACAACATCTTCATATCTAGCATTTAGTGCTAAACTGAATCATGCAATGTTCCATCAATCAGTGATCTAGTGCAATAAATTTGTAGTGACCACAACACTGATGTTAAATTATATATGTGCAAATCTCAGACATTCTGGGTATGCAATGAAGATTGTTGCTCTGACTTTATAATAGTGATGCACAGACACTTATTAATTTCTCTAACAGGTTCCTCAATTGCCAAAAGTTTTTCTTTGGTTTCTATCAATTCCCTGAGAAAGGAGAAAATATGGGACAGGGAACTCATGAAAATAACCCCTTGATGACAAAGAGCATCTGGTGGTGCTCCTTCCCTTTATTTTATGGAGAGCTGCATGGGAGATTCCTTCTAATGCTGCCAGAGGCAAGTTCTTGACTCAAACCAGAACAGAAAAAGGGAGGGAAGTGGCAAGGGAAAAGGCAAAGTCCAGTCGGGTGAACCAGAGGCTGTGGGGGGCTTCAGCCTGGAGCTGGAGCTGAGGAGGTGCAGCAGATCCCTGAGAGCCCGAGAAAGGTTTCAAGCTGACTCCAGGAAGCAAATGCTACTTTGAGGCTGCCCCTTGGAAGCAAATGCTGCATAGAAGTAATTGGAATTTGGTCTGGTTCATTTTCAGCAACTAGGAACTCTCTGGAGCTGTTTTCACTGTGGAAATCACAGGTAGGTGCTAGCTGACTCAGAAATCATGGACAGATAGACCAGTCTATTCCTGAAGGCAAGGAGTTGCTGGCTTCAGGATATCACCCAGAATCCTTCACTGAAGAACTCAGCCTAGGAAATAAACAAGTCTGCTTCAAAGGCAGTTTATATATTTTTATAAAATTAATTAGTCTCTTGATCAGTATAAAAATATCATGAATCTTAGTGAAGGCTATGAAAACTATCATGGTGTCACCAGTTATGTGTGAGCTCAAAATAGTTACTGTTTTACTTTCAGCTATTTTCTGAACAGTACAATAGTAATTTGGAGTGATGCTTCCCGCAGTTTACATTCTTTAACTCACCAGCCTGTTTTCCAGTTGCATTTACTTTTGGATGCTTGAAAGATTGGTTTACTACTCTGTAGCCAGGAAAGATCCTTGCACAGCCATAGAAACACATTTGGATTATGCTCCATGACATATTTTCTAATAAGGACTGCATGGGCAGGGTACTCAACATGGGACAGGGCTTAATGTGTCCAGACTACACACATCATCTGTGAGAACAGCTTGGGCTCTGACAGGAACTCGCAGGGTTCTAAAAACCTTCTACATAGAAATAATCTAGAAAATAGCGTTATTTTATTCTTCCCTAGCCCCGAAGCCACCAGGATAATTTAAATGTGGTTTTATATGCTCAGGTTTTAGACTAGATTGAAGCTTCTCATTTGACCTATACCATACCCCTAAGTGATGCTCACAAATTTACAAACAAGACATGAAATCTCTGAGCTCCAGAAACAATGTGCATGAAGGCAACAAGGACAATGTCACCCATGCCTCAGAAAAATCAGGACAGTAAGCAGATGGGATAGTTACCTGACCTCTGGCAGTGGCTGGACCAGGACAACCACAGCCTTGGTCCATCGAGCTGCACAAGAGCTGTACTTTCTATTCCAA
This sequence comes from Cinclus cinclus, assembly GCF_963662255.1. Lineage (NCBI taxonomy): Eukaryota > Metazoa > Chordata > Aves > Passeriformes > Cinclidae > Cinclus > Cinclus cinclus. The sequence goes on along the minus strand of NC_085049.1, from coordinate 32,294,703 downwards.
CAGAAACACTAGTGACATTCAAGATTTTTGTGCAAGCCTTTGTGCACAAAGGGTTTACGTGAAATTGCCCAGTGGAGTCAGAAAAAAATGGTTGTCAGTCACAGTCAGTGAGGGAGAGACACAGGTCTACCAAACCTTGAGAAAGATGAAAGGCCCAGGTCCCAGACAGATACTATAGATATTAATAGATATTAATATTTAAGATATCTAATTTTTAAATTGCATGTTTCCTGCCATATGAGGCTTTTATTAGACTCTCAAAGAAGAGCCATGCCAGTGAACCCCCACCAATGCCAAACTGTGCTATGTGAGAAGGGGCACTTGGTTCAGTCCCAAAACCAGGACTGCTGTGTCTGAGGCTGCTGATGGAGTTCACCTTCTTCATTCAGTTCTTCACGGAGGTTCCTCCTTATCTCTCGCCCAAATTTGACACTTTTAGCTATAAAGAGAGGCACATATCTTTCCTTTACCCAAAATACCCAAATGAAGAATGAAACCTTTATTTTCTACCCCTGTCTGTGGCAGAGGAGGAGGAGGAAGTAGGGGGTGGTGCCTCGTCCTTTGTATGAGCATCCACTGGTCAGAGCGCCTGTCTCTGGTACAGAAGCTCTTGGCTCTGTTCTCTTCCCAATCTCCTCAGGATGAATCCAGCACCCTGTGTCAGGGACCAGAAAAGAGTTAAGGAAACATCAAAAAGAACAAGCAATCAGAGAGCAAAAATAAAAGTAAGGGTGCAACCTCCTGTCCATAAGTAATTTGGGGAAAAGCTCTTCTGTGTTGATGTCTCTGATGTTTGAGGTACTGAGCCTGACACATTCATTCAGTAAAAGACATATTTGTGCCTAGAAATGACAGTCAGAAACCTTATGTCTTTCCCTGTGGGCAGGTTACCTGATTATTAACAAAAAAAAAAAATCATAAAATGTAGCCAGATCTCACTTATTTATCTTTCTCTCCTTTGAAACCTCATTAGGTTGGTGCAAAGTGAAATGGTATCAGACAGAGATGTCATCTGAAACCTCATGATGAAGATAACCCTCTCCAGAGGGTTAACTGGAGATTATGTACCAGACCAGCTCTTTCTGTTTCTCTCTTCTTCTGGGAAGGACTCTCAGCACTTGACCTTTGTTCCAAAGAATACAAAAAGAGGAAATGTAAGGTGTAAGGAAAGCATTTAAATGAAGACCTATACAATATTGTGGTGAACTGCTGTTTTCACCAGAATCTAGCACCTGTGCAGGTGCTGTAAGAGTCCTTTAAGAATCCCTAGGAAAACATACCTTCTAATAAAATACCAATTTTTTGCCTTAGCCTAAGATAAGTGCTGAATTTCTCAGTGTTGTCAATGTGGTAATGCTAGATTGCAGGAAAGTGGAAGAATAAGTGCCTCAGGGACTTAGGTGTGAAATCATCAGTGCCATTGGACTTCACACATCTAGAAGCCTGGATGAACTTTAAGGATTCATTTTGTCAGTTTTATATCCATATGAATTAGACATGATGTGCTGTAATATTTTCGTGGATCTGATAAAACTAACAAAGGAAAGATGTGGAATATGGGGTTATGAAAACTAGATTTACTGACTTCTGGCCAAGCACTCTATTTCCCAGAACATATTATTTACAAAAAGTTTGTTTCAGGGTTTGCTCAGGTCTTAGTTCATCCAGCAATGCTATGTATTTCTTGATTATTTATTCTGGGGGTCTGATAAGTTTTAATTAATTTCTTAATGAGATCTGAAATGTGTTAGTGCAAAATCACAACCTTCATGTGAGTAATGTAGAATCCCAGTTCAGTTTTTGCATGTGGGTAAACTTCATAAAATGTGTTGCAGATGATGAATGCCTGGGAACTCTCATTACAAACACATCAGATTGTATTTCACATTCTTTTAACATTTGATATTTTGTTCTGTAATTAACTTACTCTTTTTTTTTTAATTGATTAATTCATTAATTCCCATAGGAAATATCCCTTCTCCTTAACCCCCTTGAAAATAACACCAGCAGTCCACACCACTGTCTTTTAAAAAGTATTACTGGTCTGTATACTTTTAAGAGTAATAGCAGTCTCTAAAGGACTTTGGGTGATCAGCAGCAACATGAGCTTCAGATAAGACCAGTTATACTTTAAATCACTCTGAGTTCTGCACTAAGAGCCAGTAGGCAAGCTCTACTCTTCCAGACTATTGCAAGTTCTCCTGCACTTTTTTGTCCAGCCTTTAGTTAAGGGACAAAGCCCCTGCTCACTCTGAATTCTCTGTAATTGTCTTCATTTCTGCAGTGGATTCTCCCTTTCCCATGACATTTATTTGTGCTTTTTTATATCTCTCAGGCCACAGATATTTCAGGAATGGAAATTCCTTAACTACACATTGATAAATCAACAGGCCCCTTTACACGGAGGAATATATTATTTAGCAGTAATTAATAATAATATGGTTCTTACGCGCTGTAATTTTGCTTTTCTAAATTTTCTACCACCCTACTGGGATAATTTGGCTGATATTTTTGATTGTTCACTAGTTAAAGAGTTGCAAAGACTGTACAAAAGACCATAAGTATATTTTAAAATTAATTTTCTCTTTGTCAAATAGAGAAATATTGTAAGATCTGTCATTACAAATACTGATCAGGAATTACGTTTTAATCAATTACTGTAGACAGAAATGGTTTCAGATGTAATTGATTATGCTTTGAAATTTGGGGGAAGAAGTTCCTTTTTATATATTTTTGAAGATTTAATTGCACTTTTCTAGACACAATATTCAGAATCTCAGAGAATGGCTTTAAGACACTTGCAGGATACATTGCCATGCTGTTGGCAAGGCACTGATGACTCCTGTTCAACACTCAGGCTGCTCTGATAGAGTTGTATTATTGCTGTTGTTACAACTCAGCCCCTTATTAGTTCAATTCTAAAAGTGGACATGGTTAAATCAATATGCAAATGTGTGTGCATTTGGTTTTTTCCCCTCCTACTTGGCACTTGTAGCAGGGAGAGAGGTTCATTTTTCAAAGATAAGTTTCTTGGACTAATGGCACTCACACTGATAGGAACAGCATCCCTGTGACTCTGTTGGCATGGCTAAAGCAGCACAAGTTAGAGCCCTGCCTAAAGCCATCAGCTGCAACTAGACCCTGTAAGGATGATCCAGTGATGTGTGATCATACTGTCACTTGCCAAAAATGTTACCTGGGTAGGTTTGGCTATCATTCAAAGACTAGTAGATAAAATAGATCACTAAATTCTTACTCCATTGGCTTGTTGGAGGAACCCTTGTGAACAAACTATAAAGATTTTATTATTTAGTAGGCACACTGATGAATGCCACCTATGCTAACCTTTGTAGAGACACAGAAGAACTTTCTAAACTAAACAGTTTAGAAAGTTAGTAATTTTATTGTGAATATACAGCAGGATCAATGTTGCCTCTGGGGGAAAAAAGAAATAGAAGTGATGCCCTTATCCCAGTGCTTTTTTACTTTCAATTTTGTATATTTGTTTTTCTCATGTGTGGATTTGGCCTTCTCTTTCAGAGGGATCTGGTCAATACCATCGGGGAAAGCGCAGCTTTGGGAGCAGCTGGAGTTGTTCTCTGGGGCAGTATGCAATATGCCAGCTCAAAGGTTGGTCCTATCAGTTTATCAGTTCTGAGGAATCACCTCAATACCTTTTGTCTGACACCACACCCTCCATAGCACCTATCTACCTCTATAAGTGTCATCAGCCAACAACTGAGGACGATGGCTCAGTACTACTTCCAGGTCTCATAAATTGTCATTAATAGGCTGAAAATTCCCATTGCTCCAGAGCACGTTGCTTTGGCAGGTCATTTGTAGCTCAGTGGAATAATGAGTTCAAGTGAGGAGAAAGACATGTTTCAAAAAAATGCCATACAAATATAAGCACAACACTTTACAGTGACTATAGCAGCTGTCCAGATAGATTGGGAAGGAATGGAGTCTGGAGGTGAGGTATTTTCTCCAGCTGCTAATGTTGAAATGTTACATAGGAAGCAGTGTCACAAGACAAGCCCTAGTTACTTCTCCCAGGTTCTTTAGACTTCATAAATAAACCTTCTTGAGGAGATGGGAGGTAGCATTGGAGTTTCCCAGAAGGAATGGCAGGATAGCCCCCATTCCTAAACTGGGGCTTTGGTGCCCACTCTGCTTTTCATGAAGCTTACTCTCCTACTCCTGAAGTCTCTGGAAAAGTACCACTGACTTGGTCAGAAGACCCAGGAAATCTGAACTGGAACTTTCTAATTGCATTTGCAGCAACCTCTGTGCAGCAACTTCTGTGCATAGCATAATAACAAAAATTATGTAACTCCTGGTAAACTGAAGGTGTTGGAGTGATCAGGGCCAGAGTTGTGACTTAATTGGTGTTTTAAAACCTGTGAGTCACATGCACTTCTCCTAGTCTGCAATTACCAGAAATCTCTACTTAAAGAACCAGTTAGTCTCAGATATGAACCGTATGAACTCTCTTCTCTCTCTGCTTCCTGGGACTTCTCCCTTGTCTCACACTATATGTTCCTACCAGACACTCAAATAAAAATTATACTAGAGGTCAACACTTTTCTAACCTTACACATGGAAATAAACTCATTTAAGCCAAATAGATCACTCCAGTGTAAGTCCAAAAGGTTTATCTCAATGGATTACTTTAGGCAAGAACAGTGTAGTACTAGCATCTTTTCAGGCATACTAAACTGGGACATAGTGCTAGATCTGAGAAATGTTTCATGGTGTTTTATTATTCACAGGAGAGCTGCTTAACCGTGAAGCAGTACATTGATGGACCTTTGGGACATTATGTCATCAATGTGACCTCAGCAGCCAAACTCTGCAGTAAAGTCCTGTGCAAGAAGAATGGAAGATGTATCCGCAAAAACAGCGACTCTTCTGCTTACCTCCATTTGTCACCTGCTGATTTTAAGATCCACCACCATCACTCAGAGAGGGGCCCCAAGTTCCAGGTGATTGGGGAGCCCAGCCCAGAGAGTATTGAAGCCATGAAGCAGAGATTTATTTGTCAGTGTTACCAGGGCTGGACAGGAATATTTTGTGAATTGCCTGACCAGGGGTTATTGGAAGACTGGGTTCATGTAGTGTTTAGTAAATCAAGAAAACAAAGCCTTTTTATCTTCCTCTTTGGAGCCATGCAGCTTCTTCTGCTTTGTTCTACACACTAAGGTGTTCTAAGACACTGCAAGGGAATAAAAATGATGTTTCTAAGAGTTCTGTTTCTTTAAAAAATATGTTGTAAAAGGAAAAGGCATTCTTGATTAAATAATTTTATTCTGTTTTAGTCATTTTCCATTCCTGGAACTTTTTTAGACATTAAAAATTTTTAAAGCATTTTTTTTACCAGCTCCTTTATTCCTACCGTGTGTTTCACTCGTGTTTGACAGAAAAAGATTTTGTTGTTGTAGTGGAAGTTTTACCTGAGGAAAAAAGTTGAATGAACTTGTACAAAGATTCAACCATGTAGACATTTAGAAAGAAGAACACCAAACCTCTTTGTTTTGAGACTGGGTGATTTAACATGGTAATTAGGATAGTCTTGTGGACCAGGGACTGGTGCAGGGACTCTGCACCTTTTGCTGAAATAAAGTGGTACATTGTGAGAGCAGCTGCACTTCTGCATATCCATTGATCCTACTGCTTCTTCATAAGCAATGTGAAGAGTATAGAGTTACACATCAGCACACACTTTAAAATTTTCTATTCCAGTATTCCAAGGCCTAGTTTGATTTATGCTAGTTCTAGAGGAATTGGTATTTTCAGTACTAGTGTTCTGCCATCAGTTTAAGATACTGTCTGACTGAACATCTCTGCAATTACTTTTAGGTGAGGGGATTCTGGGCTGGGAGAGCAGTGCTGGCAGCTGGCACCCTGCAGTGCTTCTGACTGGGCAGGAAATATGGAGGTGTTTCTTTGCTTACCCCAAACCCTTGGGAAGGAGGCATCCTTGCTGCCTTTGGAGCTGCTGCAGGTCTTTGCTTTCTGCTGACTGGCCAGTGAGTGGGAAATGAGAACAGGCTGACAGATCCTACTGTCAGTGTGTGCTTCCCTCAGCAGGTCAGGAGAAAATGAAGAACTCTATTCATTGAAATATTTTGGCTTGCAGCCTTTGGCTTCAGATGGGGAACTCTCTGAAGGTGGTATAGCTTAATGAACTGCTGATTACTGGTTAATTTAGTGTTCATAACACGCTGTTCTGTCAGGCTGTTATGCCAGGTCCATTTGCAGTTATTTGTTGATTCACGTTCACATGTGAACAAATGTATTCCATCAAAGATGTATCTGTCTTCCACGTAGCCTTTCAATGTAACAAACAATGGATGCCTTCACTGAATTGAAGACAAGCCCAAGAAATTTCCTACACCACTCTGACTTACTAAAACAATTTTATTTGAGGTTTTTGTATGTTGTGATGGACTAAATATTGTTCCAGATTATGCACACAGACATTAATAAGAAACCCACACGTGGGTCTAAGACATCTTTTTTGCCCTTACTAGTGTCTGTATTTATCATCTGTGGCCTGACTACATTGCTCACATCACACAGTACCCTATTCCTGTAGCAGTTTGATTAAAATCAGCAAAGTTATATAGAGAAGGTACTCAACTGTGTATGGAGGTCTGAATCTGATTCTTTATCCAGGGCCCCTTCATGACACTGTCCTAAATTACTTTAAACATTAACATGTCTCTATGAATTATAATCTGCAGTACTCTCTGTAATCTCCTTATCTCTGAACATTTTTTCATGGTAACCCCACATAACAAAAACTGTCTTTGCTTTGCCCAGACCAGATTCAGAGCTGGTATGAAAGGTGATGCTCAGATTCACTTGAAACAAAGATCCTGCTCATTACAGACGTGCAGTTGATGTTAAGGCTGCCTTTAAATGTAGGCTCTGAAATTGAACAGACTTCAGTTAAGTAAAAACTAAGTGACTTGGGATCTGTAGTGAGTCATTGTAATGTCATGTGCTGAGAAGGTCCAGGAGAGCTTTGCCACTGACCTTTTGCTTTGTAATGCATGATAGCAATGGATAACAGCAAAAGTAAAGGTAAAAAACTTCCTTATTTTGGGGGGGGGGGGAGGGGAAGGGGAAGGATTAACACTGAAGTTTAGAAAAATTGACCGCTATTAAGAGCTAAGCCTTTAAATTGAAGTTATCGCGTTTACCTTATAAAATATTTTTATCTATATCTATAGATATATTCTGCTTTAGCTTCTTTATTCAGTTCAGACTTTGTTAAACTTCAAGGGAACTTACACCTACTTTAGTATCTATTAGCCCAGTTTTGCTAAATACCTGTCACCAGAGTAAGTCTACATTTAAACTGGATGCTCCTGATTTGCGTAATGCTGTTCCACAGAGCTGAAGTGAAAATGTTGTAATGCTTATGCACTGTGTCAGTGAAACGTGTTTATAAAATATTCTGTCACTCCACAATGTGTTTTCGTTATTTCTGTATGCTTATAAGAATAAATGATGTTGAGACTTAAATAGACAATTTATTTGGATAACATAAATTCAATTAAACTGACATAAGGTCTTCATCAGCTAAAGTTATGGTAATTTGTGGGAAATTTATGCCAACTAAACAAGTGTTGTAGGTGAAATATCCATGTTCATGATTCAGTCTGTGTTATACATCCTGTATGAGGAAATGCTGGTAGAGACCTGTACAAGTGCATAGGGCTCTGTTAGTTTATGTCAGGTCTGAATTTGTTCTTCTTTAGCCTAGGGTACAATTTCACACAGAAGAGTGTGAGTGTCTGTGGTAGTACATCTATCTGGACACAAAGGCTTTTGAATTTGGGTCATATATTTCTGTGAAGAACTGAGCCCAGTTCTGCACCTGCATCACTAGGTTGTCTTAGGTAGAAGAGCAAAATCAGAATTTGGTCTAGGCTTCTTAACAATTATTAAAGGACTCAAATATCTAAGTGAATGTAATTTTACAATTTCTTTTCTGCTTCACCAAGTCAAAGCCCTTTATTTTCTGAAGAAAAAATATACCATATAACAATGTCCCTGGAAGAGGCAGAGGTGGAAGTAGCTCTGCTGCTGACTGAGGACAGCAGTTGTCCTGAGTGCTCCCATGTGGACCACCAACCACACCAGCCAGTACCAAAGTTACGATAGATTTGATTCCTTAGTTCCACAAATGGGTCACCTTCCAGGAGAGGGTCACTATATGGTGCTGCATTAGTGCCCTTTACCAGGAAGAATCCAGAGTGAGATCATGCCAGGTTGGCTGAAAACTGATGCTGGGCAGGACCACTGAGCATGTGCCACATAGACAAACATGAAATATAGTCAAAACCTTAGTAACAAGCAATTTTTTTTCCTTCAGTTACCCTTAAATTAATACTACTCTTAAAATTCAACTATGAACTAATTGGTTCACTTAATATAGGTTGTAAATTTCAGTCTTTGGAGGGACACAATCCAGATTTTACCTGTAGTACAACTCTCAGAGACAGGAGAGTTTAAAGCAGCAGAGAACCTTTATGATGATGTCCTTACCTAGAACCAGTTCTTAAACCATAGTTGATCCTAGGAAAAACATATTGATTTCCAGAGAGAACAGAAATAAGAATTTGATTTATTTTATCTGAACCACTTTTGCCTCAAGATGATCATGGACCCAGACCCTAGTTCTTCCCAAATTCTGAGCTGTGGACTCCTCTAATTAGCTGAGAATAAGCAACACACTGAGAGGCTTTCAGCTTTTATCAAGTCTTCTGATTTAACACTCAAAAACTTTGAAATTTGGGGAAATATTCTTCTCATTTCCTATTTCTCTCTCACCACAGCTGGGTGTTGCCCTTAATAAAATTTATAAATAAAATTTATTTATAAAATATAGAAAGCCTGGGACTAATTTTGTTCCACTTCAGTCTGACTGGCAAATGTGTGGGATTGTGGTTCCAACTTGACTAGCTTTAGGTGCCACTGGCATCTTCTTTCCACTCCCAAACTTTCCTCTCACTCTCATCCATCATCCATCATGGTGTGCTGTTCCCTGCTTGTGCTGGCACAGCTGCTCAGAGGCTTTTGACCTGATCTGAATTGGGAAATCCTCCAGGTCAAATGTTCCCTTGTTAAAATCACAGGTGCCTTCCCACAATGTGCTTTTTTTTCCCCTGAAAGTCACATTAATTCCTCTGTCTGACTCACACCATTCTGCCCATAAGGTTGAGCCAAGGCGAAGGAAGCGGACAAAACCCACGAGGAAGTGGTGACAAAGCCGTAAGCTGAGTACTGTCACCCAAGACAATAAATTGTGAGTAAGCAGCCCTGGTGTGCAGTTGGCACATGGGGCACGGCTCACTCAGCCTGTGCCTCTGCCTGTGTGGCAGGGGAAGGGCAGTGCCTGCAGCCTCTGCTCTCCTCCCTGCCTCCATGGGCGACAGCAGGCAGCACGTCTGTCCAAGGATGGGGATACTGCCATCTCAGGGCACCTGCTGGACACCCCCAAAACTGAGGGCTCCTCCCAGTGATCAGCTCAGACCTCAGTGCCTCACAAGATGCCAGAGTTAGGATAAGTAAAACTCTCCTGGTGTGGCCCAACTGATGAACATGGATATTTAATGTGTTTTCTGAAGTGCCCTTTTGCCACTGAGTCTTAAGGTTGAAAAGAGATGAGAAAGGCTTCCTGGCTGAACATAATCATGTGCCTTTTTTTTTGTTTCATCATCTTTTTCCAAATGCGGTGTTCTCAGTTAGGGTTAGTGGCTTTGTAAAAATGGGAATGATAGGATTATTTAGAAAGGAGCTAACAGCTCTCACCAATGAAACCAACAGAATTAAATCTCAGATCAGTTTGGATTTGTAATGCTGCATGTAAATATATTTTTGTATACAAATCCTCTTTTAAAACTCCTTCCTAAGATTAAAAGAATGTCGCTTAAAATAAAAATTGTATCAGTTTTGCACAGAAAACCTTTGTTGTAGATAATGAATTAAATTTGCACATCACGCGCAATAAGGATACATATGAAAGTTTTTTTGCCAAAGGAACTTTGATATACTTAAGACACTGCAGCAGCCACAGCTTCTCTTTTTTTTTTTACTTTTCAGGAAAACTAATTTCCTGTCAATCTGTGCCAGACTCATAGGGTGGAAGTGTTTGCAAACACGGGTTGCTCTAAAAACAAGTTGGAAATGATAGTTCTGTACACTTTGAAGAACCATACTGACTGGGAACAGTGCACCTTCTCAGATACAAAAGTTCTATCCTTCTCAAAGCCTAAGGAAAAACAATTCTGTTGCCTATTGCTCCATGAATTGAAAGCCCCTGAGCTGTTATCACTCCACCATGGCACCGTGTGCCTTCCACATACCATAGCATGAGGCAGTAAGGAGCAGCTAGAGGTCCCATTAGGAAAGAGGGGAGAATTCCTTCTGTGGCTTCCCAAATTAAGTTTGATTTAACTATGAGAGTTAACTTTGCTGCTTTTAACGTCATGTCAGATTATCCCTTGTTCAATGTCAACAGAGTAATTCCACGGTGGCATTTTTCTGATTCAAGGAATATATTTTTAAAGCTTTAGTAAGAAAACAAGGGCAGATGTGAATGTGTGTTGATGCCCGTATATATCTATATGCACATGTAAATGAGAGTATGCACATCCATACTGCAATTCATGTGTCTGTGAGCTTGACTCAGAAGCAGTACACCAGTTCTGAGGGGTGTGAGACTTTGTTTTCTGCCTAGCAGGAGCAAGCTTGGAGCAGTTGCATAATCTTATAGCCTGGCACGTATGGCCAGTGCTGCTGCACAGATTATGTCTATTATGCAACCCCTTTTATACAGGAAGCTAACAGCATCTAACAAGCTAAAAATAAGCAGGCTTCTATAATTTCAAATAACAGTATTTTAAACTTCACTTATGTGGCTGCATCTATTTCAACATTAAATTTGGTCTCTTCAAAGAGGCCTCTTTGGACTCTTATAAATTTTTTGACTAGGGTGACATTTTAACACAGTAGAAGCCTGTTTTCTCAGAGAAAGTCAGAGCTCCTTTGTCATTTTCCCATTACAGCAAGAACTTTCTTAGCTTTTATTTAAGGTGCTCTCCAATGTCTAGGAAAACAAAGAAGCCTAGAGCATTAGTCTTGCTTTTTTTTCATCAGACAGTCAAGAAGTCTGATGTTTGTGGGCAATTTTTGGAAAAAATTATGTTTGTTTTCATGGTAGTAATAACCTTCTCAGTCAATTAGACAGCAGATTATTGAGAGTATTTCTTTGTCTTGCTCCTTCCAATGCTGAGTTTGCATGGTAGAACTAAAAACATTTAGTTTTTCCCTCTGCTGAAGGTGCTCCTTACCTTGGTCTTGTGTCCACTTGCCCTACATGCTGTGGAAGCCCTGCAGGGCTGATGCCTCCCTCCTGGAAAGCAATATGGTCAGTGGCTCATGTACACAGAGGACAGCTGGGTTTTTAGCTGACACTTGCATTCACCTTGTGCTGTTACCCTGGTCCTCCATGTGTGGCTGCTCGTGCCTGTCCCCATCATGAGGAGAAGTGAGCATTTTAATGCCCAGGGAATCTACCTCTCCACTTTCTGCACATGGCTCCCAATGGGAGTGTTAAAAAAGGCTCATGCCAGGTACCGCCTCTCCCTTGCTGGGCTGTCTTCGCTCCATGGGTACAGGGAATACTCGAAGCACTGGCAGGGCAGTTTGATACAGGATTTGCCTACACGGAAGACCAGAAGCCCTGGTGATGATTCTGATCTTCCTCCAGTGGGACCCAGGGATGGGGGAGCACTGCTCTCAGGCAAGATGCAAGCTGGCCTGGGTAGGGACAGGACAGTGGCAGGGCCAGTGCAGACCACTCACTGCTCTATCAAAGGTACTTCCTCAAGTTTTGTAAAACTAAGTCAGGCCCAAAGATCCCACAGAGTACCTACAATGAACAGTGATGCTGTTTGCATGAGATTAATTAATACAGGCATGAACTGAAGTCTTTTGGAAGCTTTGGACTGCTCCTTGGACAAGTAGTCTATTCTTAAGTGGCAGCATCAGACTTCATGGTGTGGAATTTGGGCATTTTTTTCTAAATCTAGAAGTATGGAAGAACAAGACTGACTCTCCCTGGGCCTCCATAGGCATTCAGGTACCAATACACCTCGATTTAGGAGTAATGGTGTGTAAGCACCACTGTTGCATTCATATCTCAGCAGCAGTTCTCAGGTCAGAGCATACTTGGATTAAAAACCAGTAAAAAGCCAACCTGATTTCACCAAAGATGCTAATTTGAGTGGTAGAGCTACCTCTCGTTTCATGTTAACCTGACCAGAAAGCAATCTCCTATTTTAACTTTGTTTTGATTTCTCGTCTCTTAAAGGGGCATAATCTCATCTGCTGTAAGATGGTTTATCATCATAGACTTGGAGCAGCAGACCTGGAGCAGGCATGAAATATTCATGTTTGCTTTGTTCACCCTTGGAATTTTCCTTTTAGACTGCCATTAGCCCATGAGCTCCCAGCACCTACCAGATGCTATAAGGACTGTAAGCAGCAGCTCCTCAAAATATCCCCTCTGTGCTCCTTGCAGTGAGGCAGCAGGTCCTGTGACAGCTGACGAGAGCAAGATGAAAAGGCACTACAGGGGCATGGCCACTGAAAGAGGCTCATTAGGTTTATTCAGTCTCCATCCATACATGAGGCTTACCAAGGTTTACATGACCCCCAGCTTAAAATAATTGCAGTAATCCCTTAGACTGACAACTGAATTGTTGTTTTTCCTACAGCACTAACCTTTAGCACTAATCTAATTCTCAGCTGGTGGGGATGAAAAAAAATCAAACTTTTTTTTGTTGTTTTTGTGTTACAGCTATTCTGTAGGAGTAGGAAGAGAGGAATGTCATCCATATCTGCTGCTTCTGGGTGCAAGCTATAATTACTCCACTGCATGTGTGGGTGCTTGTTCTGCTCAGTTTGGGGGCTGATCTTACCCTACGTCAAATACACAGTAGCTCTGCTGGACCCCAGGAAGGGTGGTGGGAGGAGAGTCAGCTCCTTTCTGTTGCCCCGGGCTAGCCTCCTGTTTAATTTCCATTAGGAGAACATGCTTGGAACATAAAGAATCGCTGGTTTAGTTTTCAGTTAGGATTTGCCTTACAATTGCATCAGGAAAGTGGGCAGAGAGGAAATCTGCTTCTCAAAAGAACCAATTCAGCACAATTTAAAATGCTATGAGTAGTAAGAAAGGCAGAGGGAGAGCCCAAGCTGTTCTGATGCTTTTATATGGGCTCCTACATTTTTTCTAAAGCAGCCTGAAGTCAGGTGGCTGGCTATGTTGGATTGTGGTCCTCTGAGCACATGGCCCATCTCCTGTCCTTCGCACTGTGGGACTACAGGTAAATTTGAACTGGACTACAGGTATTTTGAACTACAGGTAAATGAGCAGTGTGGCAGGAAATGAGCCTGGGCATCGTGGCAGTCAGCTGAAGCCAACTCCTGAGCACAGTCTTTATGCCTTGAGGCTGATGTACCCTCAAAGAATGTGAAACTTCTTGCTGTGCACATGCCGTAATCCATATAATCCATATAATTTTTAATATGCTATGCCCCTGAAGACAATTGAATTGTAATGCAGCCCACTCGGTGTTTTAGAACTCAGGCTACTGTGCTGACTCTGTAGTGTAAGCATGCAAAATATAGTTCCTAGCGTGAAGGCTACCATCTTTGGAAAAGGCAGGTTCTGGAAAACCTTTGGGCTTAAAAGAGGTGGAAAACTGTGGTATTGACCACTGAGAACCTTGTAAGGCTTTGTGATTCTTTCAGTGTATGCCAGAAAATGACCCAGTGACTGCCATCAAGAGCACGAAGAAAGTAAAAGCTAAGCATAAGTATTGTTTCTATGGATGTTTCAGTGGCCATTAAATCAACACATCAAACCATCTGCCTTTTGCTAGGACTAAACATGAGTCTAATCTCCCAGGCTGCACTACTGTGAGCTGTAATTGTCTACAGATGAGAGACATTTATGCAGCAATAAGTAGGGGACATTTTTAGATTCAGAAGTCCAGCTGTCTAATAGGCCACCAGAATGCATGTATTCTCATGTACATAATAAGAAAAATTCACTACACTAGCAAAAGGAGCTGAGATGATAGAGGCCAAGTGATTTTCCTGATGAACTCAACACATTTGTCTGCTAAAATGTGATCTCCTGTGTCCAGTAGTCATGATAAGTTAGATTTTACTACAAAATTGCCTTCCAATAATTCAGCATTTTAACTTTTGATTCATTATTCAACCCGTTCCTTACAATGCTAGGCCAATAGCTCTATTGTATCAGATTCATACTTTAATTTGTAGCATTTTGAGGAGTAAATCTGCCCTAATTTTGAAATATACCTCAGCAGTTCATGCTGCTCAGGTTTTCTAGCACCTTCATCAGGATCAGTAAAGGACTGTACTAAAAGAGTTTGAATCTTGGCTATAATCAATCATCAGTGTTAATGGGTCAGGCTGATAATTGTACATTGAGGTCCATTTATATTATCCATCATCCTTTTTTATGATTATTATTATTTTCTCCATTTTTATTATCCATTATGCTATATATTTTGTCTGCTGCATTTTTAACATAACAGAGATATTCTGCAGAATCTCAGTGAGGCAAATCAATAAATGTTGCCTTGGTTTAATAAGCCCCCATCCATAAGAGGAAAGGTAGAGACAGCAGCACTGCATCCTGCCATACCCCCCTCCCTGGGGCTGCTGCAAGCTCTGTCGCTCTTGAGGTCATTTCCTCTGACACCAGTCCCCCAAGCACACTGCCACCAAATCTGGGTCCAGCACAGAAAGCCAAATTCACTGCTGACAGCATGACTTCCACTGGGAAAAACCTCATTCCATCATCAGACTTCTGAGGGTATCAACTTTAGCTTTGCTGATAAGAAGTCAAAAAAGGATTATTTTGTAAAAATCCAGGGATTTTATTTGATCTCTGTGGGTGTGAAAAGTCTTTCAAAAAACATTCCTGTGTTTGATAAGAGTATTTGGCAACTGGCTTGCCCGTTGAGACAGCCTGGTTTAAGCCCATCAAGGTTGTGCTGTGTCGATGCCATATTGTTGTAGAAAGGAGAAAATATCATTGTCTTTATTCATAATTTGTAATTTTTCTAATCTCTTGATATGAACAGTGCAACATCACTGCAGTAGGTTTTCTGTTACAAAATAGATGATAAAGCTAGACAATGCATTCCTGTGTTCTAGAATATTTTTAGGAGAGAAATACAGGGTTTGTATCAACTAATGAAAGCTTAGTCATTTTCTTAACATTTTGCCAGTTTTTTTTTCAGCAGTATCTTCTGTTTCGTTTCAAGTACTTCTCTCTATCTGTTTTCATTTTAAAACAACCTTTTAAAATATGACTTTGCTTAATCCTAGCTAGAGCTGTTTGCTGCCTAGTAAAGACACAGTTTCTACTTTCTCTGTATTGGAAATTGCTGTCCATTCTGCATTTTCACTGTCACCTGGACACCAAGATGGACTGCCTCTGTGTTCCCCTTGCCGAAGGAAAATCTAGTTAGCAGAAAGGGTATTCCAGGTTTTCTCAAGTACAATAGATACAAGTGAAAGAAATACCAAGCAGAAAGAGGAGGATAAATTTTTAGCAATCCTGCACAACTGGAAGTAAATTTGAAAAGTCTAGGGGAAGGGAAAAATATTGAGCAGAGCTTGGGTACATCCTTTTTGCCTGTTGCAAACAAGTGACTTCAGAGAGTGTTCTCAGATGGAGCATGTATGTGTGTTGTGGCTAAAGCATCGCATGGAGAAAACTCCAGAAGTCAGAAGTCAATGATTTGCCATCACGCTGAATGAAAAAGAGAAACTGTTTCCTCCTTAACAACATATCAAAATATCTTTCTGTGCTAAGTTTCCCAGGAAAGGTTTATTTTAGGGGACGAGGTGGTCGGCCACTTCCTTGCAGTCTTCAGTAACCCATAATGATACTATTGTGGTTGTTGTGTTGCTGCTGCTGCTGTTGACTTTTATAATTGCTATTTTCTTCATCTTGCTGATACTTTGCCGTGTGCCAGCTCAGAGGACTTTGGGGCAGCAAATCAGTATATTCAGCATGAAGTAAACCTAGGGCTAATAGCACCCCAGTCCTGCCTGAGGGGAGATGTGTGGACCCACAGTGTAGGGGAGCTGAGCCTCCCCTGGAGCCTCCCACTGGTAGGCAGATCCCAGGGAGAGCAGCCTCTGGTGAGCCCCATGGGTTTTGCTGTCATGCCATGAGGTGGCCTAGGGCATGGGTGCCTGCCGGTGCACACCACTGGGGTGCTTGTGCCAAGGGACAGAGGTCCTGCATGGGAAGTGCTCCTTGGAACTGGATGTAAGTGACCTGAGGATGTGCTCAGCACAGGTAGTGACACCTCCCAGACCAGTCTGTACTAGTGTGGAAGCAGAGGAGCAGGATGGTAATACAGCTCTCATGGGAGCTACTCAGCTTGCTGCAGCTGAGAATCACAATGTGAAAAACAAACAGTTGTAGGGATTTGCTGCCCTCTGGCAGGATTTTGTTACAGCTCAGATTTTCTGTGAACTTCAAGAGCAGTGCTCAGCAATAACTCCCCAGCACAGCAAGGTCTGCATTTTCCATCTGCTGTTTTGCCAAAGCTGCTGGTCAGCAGTGCTGCAGCCTCCATGGAACTCTTCTGGAAAGCCAGAAGTACATGTTGATCCTAGGCATGGGCTGGTGTAAGGAGCAGGGCTGCTGGGCTGGCAGGAGGTCTCTACCCCTTTTCTCCATCACTCTGCAGCTATGGGGCAGCCTGACTCTCTAAAGGTGGTCCTTTTATTGACTGTCTCCTCAAAAGAGCAAGCCCACCATCTTCCAGCTTTGGCTGTGCAGCCTTTGGGTGAGAAATTCAGTATGGCCTCCTTCTAAAGCTGGCAAACCCTGAGTGGCTTTGCCAAGTTTGATTTCTAGTATATGCATTCTGAGAGATTATCAGGAAAATCAGGCTAATTTTCTTAAGTACCATTTTCTAAAAGGCTCAGTAATGCTGGTATGGCACTTGTGGGTTTGTGGGTACTGAGTTTGAAAACCTGGGTTTGCTGTGTACTGAGTCTCATGGGGCACGATTCTCTGACAACACACTGAATTCTGCCCCATAGTGCACTGGTCTTGTGTATGGCCTGCCTGGTCAGCAGGAGGAACAGGCACACCTTATATGCTGTAAAACAAGCTGGTGCCTCAGACTGTCAGAAGACTAGATCTTAAAAGCATCAAAGGCATATTAAAACTACCTAGGTTGGTTACCTTGGATGCTGACGGTTTAGATTAAATTAGGGTATTCTAGGCCCACCCTAAAATAACAGAAAAATGTGTGATTGGGGATGCCCATGAACGTACCTCGGGTGTGTAGATAATCCTCACTGTTTTTCTGTTTTGAGAGAAAGGAAGGGTAGCATAGCTACACTATTCCCAGCAGTATATATGTAACAGCATGGCTGCCCATATGACACCCATGATCCTCACCTCCAGTAGGTCACAATCCCAGGAGTGATACAAAAATAGGCTAGGACTGAGAAGAAGAACAATAGAACTCAAATACAAATCCATGATGGTTGGTTGTATAAGTGTGTGGGATCTTCCCAGAGTTTTGAATGCAGGGGAGATCTTGGAGTTGGAAGATGATACGACTCTCTCTCTCTCTTTCTCTTACATATAAGTATGTAGGTTTTGCTGCAGGGACCTTATGATTAATGATGCTGCTCATAGTAGTGGCACAGGCCTTAGCTACAAAGTCCACATTGCACACTGCAATGCTGTGCAGAGATATCAGACATGGTCTGAAAGGAACTAGCTGCACGTGGTATTATAGCCAGGCTAATAAATAGCTCAGAACAAGTGTTCATGTTTCTGCTTTATTGCTATCAAGGGCTTGAACTTGGATCCCTTTATGGTACTGCACAATGACAATGAAATATGTGTGCTTGTTCAGAGCTATTTGGAGTATCTCTGGCTGGCATTTCATAGACACATCAGGGATGCTCATGAAATTGTGAAGATGGTGATAAAAGCCAAGGTTTGATTTTAGAGTTACTCTGGTTGTTATTGAGAAAGCTTGAATGATAAGGAAACCATGTTTTCGTCAGGCTTCCCATTGCACCAGCCACACTAAAATATCCTGGGGCCCACTGAAGTGATGGCAACAGCTTTGGTGAATTGATGAAAAAAAGTAACTTTGGTATGTTGGCTTCCAGACAATTTACTTTGTCTGGGAATTTCCCCCCTTTGTTAGGGTTAGATTGTGCTCACCTTGTTTCTTCAGCGTTAGCATGGTAAATGCCTTAGAATTGACTGATACCAATTCATATATTTATATATGGAATAAATACTAATAGCTATTCTGTTATGTACTACAAACTGGGAGATCTGCTCAATGTCATCTCTTAAGCTATGAAAGTGCTTCCTGGAAATGGAACACAGCTATGCATTGTTCACCTTTCAGACCCTGGCATGGCTGCACACACACTCATCTGGACTTCTCTTGCTTTGAAATCAGCCTGACCACAAGCCTGGGAGAGCAGCCTTTCAAGACTCCTGGAATGCCTGACAGAACTTGCTTCCTGAGGTATGATGTACTGAACCTGAAAATGCTCTATATGATTTGAAGCCCTCTGGCTAAAGCAAGAGGGCAGGCAGGCACATCACAGGAAATCCATGTTAATGGTGGCACACCCTAAAACTTCAGTTTTCAAACTCACCCAGAAAAAAAAAAAGGCATGGCATTAACTCTTACATCTCAGCTGAGGTCTTCACTGGGGTAGCTGTCACAGATTGAGAACACTGGAGACCTCAGTGGGCCTGCAACTGTGGTGCAAAAGTTGTCTACGGAGGAAAGTCCAGAGGAAATTAGGAGGAAACTCATAACTGAAATGGAACGGAATTGTTCAGTAAATGATGTTGAATGTTATCAATTTCCTTTGAAGAAAGTGCAAAAACTTTATGAAGGAAACGATTGCTTTAGGAATGGAAAGCAAACCAAAGAGCCTGTGAGAATGCTACTTATAGCCTGACTCATAATTCCAGTTTCCATGATTAGAACTACACTGGTTCCTACCCAAAGAGTGAAGTTTTGAGGAACAATGAGTTTTTCTGTCTCTGGAATAGCTTTGCAGCCCTGTATCTTTCCATTGACATTTAGAAACACCTTGGAAACAGTCAAAAAAACATTTTGTACTTTTTTCAGCTTACGTTGAATGAATCCATAGGGGTTTCCTCCATGGCATCTCAAGATTACACTTTGCCTGTGTTTGTGTATACCTGACTAGGCTATAGAGAGGAGCCAGTTCTCTCTATTGGAAGTTTTTGCTGGAACAATGTAGGCTGCATTTACCCTTTAACCATTCTTGCAGATGGTGCATCAGGATGGAAAACCTCCCACTTGGGCCAGCTCTGCTGGTTCATGCTAATTATCCACATGCTTTAAAGAGCAAAATGTACTGAAGAAATGTTTTTTTTTCTTTAATTCCTAACTAGGCTGTATTCAAGCGAGCATTTGAATGGATTAAAAGGATTTCAGAAATTTGATGTGGTACATAGGAGGTTGTTAATACATTAATCCTCCCTCATGCACTTTCTTCTGCTCAGGTATGAAATCACTAATCCCCAGACACCTGACCTTTTTTCAGAAGGAAAACTGAGGCAGAGATGTTAGCAACTTTTTCTGTGTACATAAGAATGGAAAATTGGAACCAGCAGTCTTTCTGCATGCCTCCACCTCAAAACCATTTAATTTAGGTCCATAATACCTATGTTAGTCAGGCCAGTGGTGCCCCAGAACAGAGGAGTACTGCTCACATTAGTTTAACACATACAAAGACACACATAACAGTATTTTTGAGGTAAGTCCATTACTCCAGGCCTTTTTCTATGTGATTCTGGACATTCTCTCAGAACCTAGATGAGGGCAGTAGACTTTCTGTGTAAAAGCAGCGTGATTGGTCTGTCACTGTCCTGGTTCTGTTCTCACCTGGTGACAGTGACTGCACTACCAGCAGAGCCCAGTTTCTCTGTTTCAGGGTTTAGCAAGTGAGCTGTATTTGTTTTTCAAGGCTATGTTTGAATTTTCTTCCCAGGTCCTGAATCTGAAACTGGCATCCTGTCTGAGAAGGAGCATTAGCTCCCTCTTCTATTAGGTCTCACTGCTCCCTTATCACTGCCATTACTCACCTACTACAATTCTCAGCATGGGGCTTCACTTCTCTTGGTCTTGAAGATATTAAAGGAGATGGAGACTCCTGCCTTGGTGGTTTTACCCAGCTTGCTCTTCCTTAGCTTTGCAGGGGGAGGACAGACAGACATCAATAAATGCTGCATCCTTTTTGCCATTTTATGTTCAGTTCCTGCCTATTTTCCCCTTCAGGCAACATATGCGTTTTTTTCACATCAAGTCATTTATTGATGTACTGCGGCCCTCAAACTCCCCTAAATCAATGATGTCTAGGGATCCACTTGTTTATCAATGGCCTTTCAAATTCTCTGCTTATGGCATAGTAATTCACTTGTTGCTGATCCTTAGTCATAGTTCAAATTAAGGATAAATATCCAAGTACCAAATACCTTCTCCTTACAGCCTGCTCTATGAGCAGGACAGTGAAAGGCATCTCTCTGGAACAAAACTAGAAAGAATGTAAACTTGAAAGAATATTGTAATTGCAATTCTTAAAATTTGCGAAGTGTTGCATTTTCTCTTTCATTTAAGGTTACACAATGCTGGTATTTCCCTCCTATAGTGTGAGCCTGTTTATGGCTCCTTTTTCTAGGTTTTTATAAAAATCTGAGTGAGCTCCTAGGGAAAGCAGCAAGAACAATACATGCCTTTGGACTCACAGGTTTCAAATTGGAGAGGGACTGGAAAACAACTGATTGACATAGTAAAATGGGTCTCTCCCTCCCCTTATAAAAAAAAAAAAAAGAACAGAGGCAATGTTTTGGGAAATTCTCATGTAAAAAATCCCACTTTAATGAAAGGATTTAAGTTGCTTCTAGTAATTGATGAATTATCAAATAACAATGATTAAAATTTTGCATTAAAGTGGATTAATATGCTCCCCCCCCAGTTTATTTACTTCCATATTGCCAACATCTCAACCAACAGTTTAATACTCATTGTAGTCTAAACCTCAAAGATTTAGCCAGAATAAAACACAGTTCATAGGGACCAGAATGAAGCCCTAGTCTGAGAGAGAGACACATAACATACCCCTGTATTACTTGAGAAAGGCTGTGAGTTGCTGAATTAACCTGACAGTGATATCTTTACTCTTTTCACTGTAGCAAGATCTTTTTACCACTATTGGAAAGAATGCCCTGGGAGCTGCAGGCACTGTTATTTGGTGAGATATGGATTTAACTTCTTTATAGGTAAACCTTAGCCTGACTTTAATGCATTGTGTAAGATCTTACTTTTATCCTGTTAGTAGAGTATCTGACTGCACCAGTCCTGAGTACTTGGCACCAGCAGAGCTGACTGCTTAACCAGCCTTTGCTGTCCTCCAGTCAGGACAACATGGGACACGGACAGTTCTTCCTGGCCTAACAAGCCTCTTGTGAGGTTCATAGGCAACCAGGAGTAGGAAGCCAATGGCAGATACCAGGCATTTTGGAAGACTGTTCCTCAATAGTTATCATCCTGGTCAAATTCCCTTCCAGCTGGGTAAACCACTAGGAAATTATCTAGAGCATGATTAGCTCACCAGACAAGGTCTAGTAGTGGTGCTCAACAATTTGTCAGGTTATGAGAACTGTCCTTGTATGTGGGCAAGAAAAATAAAGTAGGCTGTTTAGATCAGATGGAGACATTTTGTACTACATAACAGACCTAACCACATTAAAATCAAAGATTGATTTTTGAGGCTTAGCCATGTCCTGGAGTTTTCAGAAAGCCATATATCACACTTTTGTCATAAAAAAATACTTCTTCCTTAAAGCTGTCTGAAATGTGTGTTCTGGGCTGCTTTTCTCCTGGCAGATAGCATAGAAAACCCAGCCAGTGTGAGAATGAATGAAAATAAGTGTTCAGTTGTCCTCAGCAAATTCAACTACTTCAGCCAATTTTTTAAATATTTGGATGTGGTCTCTGTCAGAATCAATATGAATATGAGGGTGAATTTCCTTCCACCCCAGTCAAGTGACAAAGGCAAGCTTCTGGAGCTTCTCCATCAGCTCCAGACACCCACAGCCTTGCCACACAGCCATGCTGACATCACCTACTTTTCTAGCATATATCATGGCTCCTTGAAAGATCTACACACTGTTTTTTCCTGGGGAATGCAAGTTGCTGAAGTTATTTGTGCCTCAATAACATTATATTTTCTGTATAAAAATTTGTATTAATTCTTTAAATTAGTGAAATTTGTGTTATCCTGGATAAATCAATTGATGCAGGCTCCTTACATATCGCATATTTTTTAGAAAGTAAAAGGAAAAAGTAAAGTGGGTAGTCTCATATTAGCTAAAATTTCTACCATTCACAGAGCAGCTGCAGAAAAGTGCAAAAATTCATTGTTTCTGAATTTGAGCCCTATATTATCAATATCACAGCAGCAGCTGAGGTGTGAAGGAGGCATCTTTATCAGGACAATGTATCATGTGTGCAAAGAACCTGGAGAGCCTCAACATATCTACACTTAAATTTTAAGACCTTCCAGATAGATGCCTCGGAGAGCCAAGGATTTATTGTGAGAGGAGAAACATGAAATGAAGATCTGGAAATAATGGCAGAGACATTTTGCCTGACTGTTGTCAGGGCTATGAAGGGACTGACTGTGATGAAGTTGGAGTTGTTGAGGACCATTCAGGGAGCTCTGCAGACTCTGTCTTCCCCAGATTTGCAGTTACCTTCTCAAAGTTCTGCTTAGTCAAAGGGCTGGCTTCAGTCGGTCAAGAGGAAAGGCAGAGTGGATCCAAGGAAAAGTTTCACATGCTCTGCAGCTGGGGACTGGACGTGTCATTGTCCCAGACAAAATCCAAACCCTGAAGCTGTGTCCTGAGGTTTAATGCCCTTAAAGAACAGAGACAGAGTGGAGCACCTCGGAGGCTGGGTCAGAAATGCACAGATCTCAGGAACATGTCTGGCCCTCGATCCCATTTTCTGGGATTAGGCTGTTTAGCAGTCCGCAAGCCTGGTTTCTGCTCAGCTGACAGGTACCAGCAGGACAGCAGAAGACTGCTACTTCTGAATAAAACAGCATGAGGTCACTTTTCTCTTTTGTAAAGAAAATAAGAGTCTACCCATATCATACTGGATGTTACACTGGATAGACCATCGTCCTAGAAAATGAATGCTGAATGGAGATTCCTGGCTTCTTTTCCATTTGAGTGAATTTAAGTTCACCTTTTCCTCTTTCATGATCAGTGTGATAAATATAGGTGTTCATGCTTTGAGCCCTCCACAAGACAAAGATGAATGAAACAGTCATGGGCTGAGGAAGAAAAAGTATATTAGTATATATACTGAGAAGAATGCATATACTCTACTCTAAAACAAATTGAGTATTTTAAAAGTCATGATTCTTTAAAATAAAATTAATAAATAGTGCTAGAGGCAGGAGTATTATTTATGTGTTTGTATTAGAATATGAGTAGCTGGATAAAAAATAGACAAATAATTATAAGAAAAAACAGGGATCAGTGAGACCTGTGTTGAGTTCCCTGCTTTTTCTTCTATTTAATCCAGGCAAACATTTGCAACATAGAACCCAACTCCCACCTGCTTCTATTAGTTCTCTTTATTTCAGAACCTTAAAGATCCCATCAGGCTTTAACCTTTGTGAATTTACACCTCTTAGCAGCTTTTCTTTCTTTAAACATATGTTATTATCCTCATATATCCTCAGTGAGTTACTGCTGTAATAACTATGTTAGAATAGCAATTGTGCATTGAACAAACATTATGTTAATAGAGCTCTTGAAGATAAGTGAGAAGAACTTTGAATATTTTTTAACAGAATTCCAGTGTACAATGAAATATTTTAGATTCCATTTAAGTTGGGAGAGACTGTGACTAAACCACAGCAAATCAGTAAGAAATTTATCAAATTCACAATATTCCTTCTTTAAAAGAAAAAAAAAATAAACTAAATGCAGGCTTTATTTTCAAAAAATAAATGAAAGATATCTACCAATTTTTTTTCTGAAGCATATTTGTATAGTGAAGAAAACTAGAGATATTTTGCCTCTATTTTTTTCTCTGTTTGGTTTTAATGAAACGGCTTTCTCAGAGAAATGCAGTTTTTAAAGATCAGAGTATGATTGTGGTGGATTTTTCAAGGGAAGGGTACAAAAATGATTCATTTGCTATTTTGCTTGTGCTGTAGGACTGAAGTACATATTAGTAGGAAACAAAATGTTTCAATGTTTTCTGAGTGGCATTGAATTAGATCTTAGTTTGACTCTTCTTGCTGTCTCCATTGAGGTCACATCTTACAGAATGCTAGTCACACTGGTAGTAACCGAAGAATAAGAGAGTGAAACAGTATTTTAGAAAAGCTTCTATGAATATGTTAAATTTTCAACTGTCTGTAATACATTAATGCATCATGTAGAAATGTCTATCCAGGTATCCAGGCATGCAGGCACAGATTTTTCCCACTGAATATTTCCACTGAAGTGGGGCAACAAAACTAGAAATGCGCCTTTTAGGTGGGAGGACACCTCCAGTGGGCTTTACCTGGTTTCTGTCTCACCAGTCTTGGCAGGCCAGATGATTTAGTGAGGGTCAGGTAGCTGGGCTCTGTAGTGTGAGAGGATGTGCAGGATGGCACAGTGAAGAGATGGTTCCCAAACCCCACAGACAGGTCTGTTCCCATGAGGAAAGCTGACCCAGGAGCTCCCTGTGACTCCTCTACTAGCATCCCTCT
This sequence comes from Cinclus cinclus, assembly GCF_963662255.1. Taxonomy (NCBI): domain Eukaryota; kingdom Metazoa; phylum Chordata; class Aves; order Passeriformes; family Cinclidae; genus Cinclus; species Cinclus cinclus. The sequence goes on along the minus strand of NC_085049.1, from coordinate 32,269,767 downwards.
CCCTCTGAGGCTGCACACAGGCTGTGGGAGATAATGTCTGCACACATTTGTATCAGCTGCACTTCTAACATCAAATCCTCTCTCTTCTGTTCTCCTAGGAAGACCAATTCTTATTCCTAATTTTATAACTTTTTTGGACTTCTGTTTTCTTGTCTTTGTGTCTCCAATTGGCTATATTTTGCAATCTTTAACCAATGTGCTGGCAATTGCACATTTCTCTCCTGGGATCTAACCATCAGAGCCTCCTGTGAAGAACCACATAAGCTTCACATCATGGGTTTCTCTCAGTGTTTACATCTTTGCAATTTAGACATTCCAAACATTACCATTACAGTGGCTAAAGTATTTTATAGTATGAGTTAGGTGCCTAAACAAGTCTGAAAATCTGCACCTGGGCTCTCAGCAGCTGCATGGTTAAAACTGTTGCAATGTGGAATGTGGAACATAATGAAATGTGTCTCAGTGAAATTGACAGTGGAGAAAAATTATTCTAGCTGTACACTTTTTTCCTGCAGTGGATTGAAGTTCAATTTGTGTTATTATACCTACTGAGTGGCAGTGATGAAATTAAGAAGTAATCTCTGTATAGCCATGAGAATGGATGATTTTAAATATAATACACATACTTTCTCCTATTATAGTACAAACTGTGATTCTTTCTTTCATGTTTGTGAGACTTAACATTTCTTAGCAATATCAAGTGGAAATAGTACATGAAAAAAAGTCAGGGGACAGATGATAAGCATGGGACCCTTTTAGTGCTTTTGATGATATTATCCAAAGCAATATGAAGTCAATGGTAAGCTCCCTTGGTTTCAGTAGGCTCAGCATCAAGCTGCAGTGCCTTCCTGGGAGCTGGATCCTGTGATCTTGATAGGTGTCTCTTCCATGTTAGAACACTCTTAAAAAGAAGGCATGCATTGTGAGCAAAATCACGTTTTAAAGAAGCATGTATAGACACCTAAACACAGAAATATCTAAAAGTGCTTGTTATCCAAGTTGGTAAAGATTTTGATAAGCTACTGAGCATTTAGATAACATATAAATATCCTATGTGATTTGGATTTTAAAAATACTTTTTGGTATAAGGTATGAAAATAAGCTTAAACTTTTTTTGCCTAACTAAAAAATTAACAGATACAAATCTGTTAGTATCTCACTAATAATTGAACCCATGCACATTTTTCAGCACATCTAATCTTTTAGCAGAGGCAACCAAGGTTAATGAAATGGTTTTGTAGATGGGAATGAGAACAGGACAGAAGGAAAGATGCTCTGACATAGTTACCTGCTGATCACCCTCCCAGGCTTTTCTATGAGTGACTTTGAAATGGGAAATCTGATACTAATTCTGAATTTCAGGTTATTTGGAACATTCATTTTTAGTAATTCTCTGGCATTGTGTAATGCATTATCTACCAGCTCTTGTTAGCAAAGATACCTTCTTGTTTCTCTTCTGTTTCTCTCACCCTGGTAAAGGACAGATGTTTGACACTGCCACCTGGTTGCTGTTATACCATGAAGTGGCTGGAAATTCATGGCCTTGTATCTTCATCAAGATCCAATCAGGCAAACCCCAACTGTATGTTCAGCCAGTTAGGAGATACAGATCCATGTGACAGCAAGGTTCAGTTAGCATTACAAATTAAATCAGCAGTTCTGATCCAGGGTAGGCAGCCCTCATCCCAATCATCCTGCCTCATTCGGTATTAAATTATTTTTTTCCCATTAGCCTCGAGGCAGCTGAAGGGTAATGCTACACCTTCTTGCCCATTTCTGCTGCTTGATATTACAGTCAGGATTTTCTTTATCACTCAACTAGCTCCAGATGTCTGGATGTTGATCTTAATCCCAGGCTGGGGCTTTGCTGCAAATCAGTTTGACAGTCAAGTGCAAAGTAGATTTGTCTTGGCATAATTCAGGTGCTTAACTCTCTGAAATGATGCTTAAACTCAGCAATAACACTGTTAAATACATCACTTTAAACACTGTACAGATTGCATCTCACATTCATTTTTAATTGTGTTCTACAATGAAATTGATGGGAATAGGGCTCCTAAGTACATCTAACGAGTCAGATTAATAGTTAGGTGTTTGTTTCTATTATTCCCTTTTTTATGTAGAGTGGATTAAAAAGTAACTACAAAACTAAATCCTTCTACCCTAAACCATGACAGATTATTTTATGCTTATATTGAGTAATTTAATCACCAATGTCATTGTACTGAGGATAGTGGAACAAATTATGTATTCCTTGTATCTTTTTACATGTACTTCCACCTCACTCTTCACTGGTGGAAGACTGAGGAATGCCACATTCTGAAAATTATAAAATTACATCTAAATCTTAATATATCTTGAACCCTAACCTGCTGAATTGGTACCTGAATTTTCTACTAGGCTCTAAATTTAATGCAGGATTTTCTAGCTTAGCCAATGAGGCTGCTTACTCAGATCAGTTTTCACAGTCTCCCTACAAAACTACAACCTCCCTACAGATAAATGAAGTCTCAACTAAATGTGATTTTCTTCGTATTTAGAAGTGAGGAAAATGTGGCTCTTTTTTTAACCCTCACTAGAGGGTGAAGGCTCGTGCATTTATTCCCTGAGGGCTGGAGCGGCTCTGCAGTTTCCTGCTGCACATGGAATTTGGAAAGTAAAGCCCAGACTATTTCCAAATCTTCAGGCACAGGTCATTGAAATGGCCACAGTACTGAAGGCAAAAGCTTTGCAAGCTTTTTGTTGTATCCATCAGAGCAATCTATGTTAAACAAACGGGGCAATGGAGAGTTTCTCCCAGAGAGTGGGAGGAAGGATGGCACCTGAGCATTTAGGGGAAATGTCTTTACTTTAAAAGACTGCATTTCTGAAATAAAGTCTAACACATGCCTCTGCTGCCAAGAAAATTGCTCTTCATTATAACACAGCACAAATTTTAATATCATTCACTCAAGGCAACATAAGCACAAAAGGTTTACAAGTAAATCCTGAGAGGGAAGAAGTGGATGCTCCTATAGGTGATAAAATCCTTTTCTCCTCTTCCTCAGTATAGTGTTTTTATTTTAATAATACACAGTTTCTTATATTTCTTTATATTCCGCATTGTAATTTATTGTATAATAAATATAAAAAAGTATCTTATTCTATTAAAGTCAGAAATTATTTTGGTTATACTTTAAATAAATAGAGGATTAAAGAAAACATGTAATTTACAGTCTGGTCTTGCTTTTATCTAAATGATTATTAGAATTTCTGGGCTGTATAATGAAATATCACCACTCAATATCACATATATCATTGTCTTACCTTGATATAATAAAGACTTTGCTAGCAGTGACATGTTTGCCCAACAACGTGAAGTAGACACAGAAAACAGTATGGCCTAATTTATGTCCAGAAATAAGATGCATACACTGAAGAACAGCAGCCCCAAACCACTTCTATTTTGTCAGGCAGCTGAAGGAAATACAGGAAGAAGTGCCCTCAGAATTACCAAGTTTACAAAATTTTTCCAATATATATGGATCTTAGAGACAGACCTGCTATTAGACTTCCTGGAAGATATGAACCAAGTTCAGGCAACACTTGTTTATCTCCTAAGACAAAGTCTTTGTCTGTTACAGGAGAAAAGGCAGATTGTGGAGCTTTCCTCCTTTTCCTTTGCCACTCTAATTCTCCCAAGGCTGTTCAGCTCCCAAGCCTTCAGTTTCATTAGAAAAGTTGTCTGGAATAGCAATGAGTGGAATGTTTTGAGAAGCAGAACTGAAAAGAGAGAGGAAACAAAGTGCAACAACTGTGTTGTGCACACAGATAATATCCACACCTGCTGGGGAATTGGGCTTCACAAGGGATGCAGTCCACCCCCACCAACAGCTAGCAAAATCTTTCCAGTCACTTTGACAGGAGTGTCAAACTTCCTTTCAAGAGACAGAAGAACTGTTAAAACTTAGTTTTGATTATTTACGATAATGAACACTCATCTGTAAATATGTAAAATTTTATTCCACATTTTGACTATTATTCCTAAAACCTACATTTATAAGATCCATGCTTTCTTGGGTTTTGTTCTTTTTTAAACCCAGGATTTTCACTTTAGCTTTTTTATTGATTGTATCTGGCCCATAAGGAATACTTAATGTCAAAAAGCATTACAGAAAATGTCCTATCTTTCTGAATTTTAGCCAGCTGTTGGATGGATAACATTGGCACTTTAAAGCTCCTGCTGAATTTTTTACCATTTGGAAAATGAATCAGAGACCTCAGTGAGATTTCTGTGATTTATACCAGTTGTGAGTCTAACCCTGAGTCTTTCAGAACTGGCTAATGGCTAATCAATTATAAAACCTTTCAGCTACTGTGTGAAAAATAGCATTGAAATGCCAGTTCAGTCCTTGGCTTTTCTGGTGGAATTTTGGCAAAGAAAATTGTCTCAATCTTTTTAGTTGCTGCCCAAGCAGCAATTACAGGTTCTCCTCAAAGTAGCTGTTATAGCCTCTTGTGCTTTTAGGGCAGTAGAGGAAGGAGCCAGGAAACACATGAAAGGGCAAGAAAGGGGAATACAGCCATATGGGGCTTGTGTGCTGGGATAATTTCTCTTATCAGATGGGTAAGAAAAGGCAAATTAATTGTTATCAACGTGGATCCAAAGGAAAAGCCTGGGTGACTGTGTCAAAATTATATCCCATACAAATCATCCCAGGACCTGCTGTGAGTCCAAAGAGGGCCTACTTAGCATAAGTGTGCCTAAAATTAGCACCAGCTCTTGGATACTATCCAGATTCCTAAACAGGAACAGAGAGAAGGACAGAGACAGAAAAAGATGATCCATGTAGGATGTCAAGGTGTTGATGCTCAGTGCGTCAACCTAGTGTACAACAAATAGCAAAAGTCAAATACCCAGCCTGAACAAGTGCTCAGCACAAGTCTGGCCAACATCTGCTCCCACTGAGGCTCTGCAGAATCACTCAAGTTCTGACTCCTACCAGAGGTTCTGACTACCATATTTTGGGTAACAGCTTCAAGATATTTATAGCTATTGCCATCATTTACAGCTATAGCACTGGCCCAGGGGCTGGGTCTGATCTCAGCAGCAAGCTGTAAAATTTAGCTTCCTTCTTTCTTCTGCTGTCTATATGCCTATTATTTTATTTTGCCAACTTCATACATTAATCTAGGGCTGCAAGGTATTTTGAGTAAAGCAGAATATTCAAGACCAAACAGAAGACCTAAAATAGTCTTAGACCTGTTTTTCCTAATGTCTACATATCTGAGGCTGATGATCAAGCTGCTTTCATCAAACACCCCTGATTTTGTAGCCCATTAATATGGATTATTTCATCTTTTCTTGCCATTAATTTTTTTAGTCATATGGATGGATGTAAAAAGATTGTTTGAAAGATGTCACACTGGCATCCCCCCATCTTGGATTCCTACCTCTCATCAGCTTGGCTTGCGCAGCAGGTCTGCCGCTCTTGGCTGAGTCTGGAGCAGCAGGCACACAAATGGCCCAGGTGGAATGATCTATTTTTAAACTGATTTCTGCATCAGCAGGAATTGGAAGCTATTCTATAAATCCAAAAAGAGCTTTAAATCTCTCTCATATCCACTCCCACACCAAACTCACATTCTCTTTCCCTGAAGTTAAAGTTTTACTCAGAGAAATCTGCTTCAGGTGGATCAATTTCCTAGAATGCATTTGTTGGTTACTGCTGGCATAGCACAGTGAAGGTGGAGTGTTACACAAACAAGTAATAATGCCACTAATATGTGCTATTATTAAGGCTATGAAAATAGCAGCTGGCGTTGCAAAAAAAAAAAATGGTGTCATTAAACATATATTAGGGCTTTATAATGAACAATCAGTATGACTGGTCCTGTGCAATCTTGGCAAACAGAGTTGGAGAGGAACAATTTCACTTGGCAGCTTTGTAGTGCCAGGACTGTACTGTGTGGTGGGAAGGGAAGGCGGAGCAGCAAGGGCAGTGGAGCCAGCCCTGGGGTGCAGGGTGCAAGCAGGGTGAGCTGGCAGCACTGTCTGCACCTCGGTCTGCCACACTGCCCCTCTCCCTGCCAGGGAGATACACGGCCCTGGCATGCACCTGAACGTGTCCAGGCACAGTGCCTGAGCAGAGCCAAGCTGTGGGGAATGGGGAGGGTGAGTGGGAGATGTCACCTCAGGGGGATGTGACTGCTCTGCAGAATCACTGGAAGGTGAGTTGCTGGGCTACTTGCTGGTTGCCATCAGTAGGCTCCTTGCCTGGTGCATTGGCAACCAGCCTTGCCAACTCCTGCACATTTGCTATTGCTTTTCAATACCTGGAGTATTTCCTCCAGTGCCGTCTGGCAAAATAAGGAGTATGGAAGAAATAATAATTTTCATTTATGAAGGAACACGTTTGGCTAGGATTAACTTGTAGATGGATTTCTCCAAGCATTCACTCTTTATAGCATGTCCAGACCATGAATCTTGAAATGCTTTACGAACCCCTAAACAACCATTTTACAGATAATCAAACTGTAGTCCAAATAGACAATTTTGGTGATGGCTGAGCCATGAACTGTGCAAGAGCCCTCAGACACCAGATGTACAGACTATCCCCAAATCCAGAGGATGAACAGGGTCTCTCCTTACTGCCCACTACTGCAGCCATACATTCTGCAGAAGCAGACACCACCAAGAATAGCACAGGGACGGTGCAAAGGACAAATGGTCCTTTCTTCATCTCAGAAGTCTGCTGTTTTCCCTGGGGTCTTTCCCATTTCTTTCAGTGCCTGTGCACTGGCAGAGGTCTTGTAAGAGCGGTTATGGCACTGTTGCACTCCTGATCCTACCTGTTCTTAGCAAAAGCAGCTAAATGGGAGGAATGGTACCAGAAATGACATATAGTCTATCTCTACTGTGCACATTCATTCATTCATTCGTTCATTCGTTCATTCATTCATTCATTCATTCATTTATTCAAAGTAAGGAAATCACAGACCTGCATAAAAAGAACTAAAACCATGGATTGCAATTAGCAGGGGTTTGCAGAGTTTTCCAAGTGAGGCTATAAGCAGTTTATCTGTTTTAACTGGCTTACTAAACTGCATCATATCCTTTCTTGGATTCTTTCTAGGTGTTAAAAGTAGATTTGATTCACCCTTCCTCCCTATACTCTTACAATGGCTTAAAGAAACTCAAGCAAAGGCCCTTTACTTTTGAATAAAAAATGCTACACAAGGGTTTGAAAATACTCAGTCCCACTCCAAACTCACACCAAGTTTAGTTAGTTTATAGCACCATTCCCAGATCTCCCATCAGCCTGCTCCCAGTTTCAGATGCTGAATAGAAAAGTCCTAAATTATTAAGTCCTGATCCTGCTGATGCAAGCCTCAAAAAATTGTCCTCAGGCTCAAGATCTGGAAAGCAGGGAGGAACTCAAAGTCAACCAAAAAGTGTCTAAAATTTCTGTGATGAACTCTGGTAACCTGCAGCCCTGTCACAGGCAGTTCCTGGAGCAGCCCTGCTCTTGTGCTGCCCACGCTGCAGTGGTGGGAACAAAGCCTCCCTGGGCTCACACCTTTGGGAGCACGGCACCAGGAAGAGAGATATGAACCTCCCGTGTGGTGCCTGCTTAGCATCTTTTTAGTTCACAGTATTGATAGCTGACCCGTAGATGTATAAGCACTATGAGAACAGTCTTGTCTACTTGTTTAATACATTACTACATATTCATAATTCAACATAATGGAGCTACAATGCATGAAAAGGCATTTCTTTATGTTGTCACCAAACTCATGAAATAAAAATTTGCTTTAGATGTAGCAGACTACCTTTACTTACATGGTTTTCTATTAATCGGATAGAATGCAGTACCTGAATTTTACATTAAAATCTTTAAATTTTTTATGTTCTATCATTTTTAGGGATAGGTTATTTACCCACAAATTTATTGTGTTTTCTGAGGCACTCAATCTTTCTGACCAGGTCAATCAAATTCTTTCAATCAGTCTTCAAGGCAAATGTTAATGGACAAAGATGTAAAATGTATTTTTTAAGAAATTTTTTCTCCTTTCAAATTTGCTGTTTCCTCAAGAGGCTTGCTAAAGAAAACTTACTCATTAAAATATTAATTGGAAACAGACAGAAAAATGTTACGAATAGAGTCCCCCATCTACTGAAACTTACCTAGAGGAATGTGATTGCCTAGTTTTTCAAAAAGACTTTGTAGCACTGATCATTGTATATATATATATATATATATACTTTCAATACTCATTAGTTTGAAAAACATGATAATCTTTTAAATCTTATTTCTCAGCAGAAGATTTGATGGTGTAGAAATAAACAAATATGACTTATCTATATTATCTCAAATTTCCTGGGAATAAGCCACTTCCAAAGCAAGGTGAATTGGTCTGCTGATTGAAATATAAGAGTGCCATTGCCTTTTCTTATTCCAAACCTCTTTATTGAGTATACATTTTTACACAGCGCAGTCCAAATCTTTTTCCAGGAAAAAATTGCAGTGTTTTGTGACTCAGTTTGCCTTGGTAACTCTGTGTCCCACGCTGGCTTCCAAGGCTCTGCTTTCTGAACAGTTCTGCATCCCTTCCTGTGCCATGGTGCTCCAGACAGGAGCTGGTGAAGCAGCACAGCAACAGGATCAACAAACTAAACTCCTCTGTGTGATTAGCTGGGCCACACAGGGAGAGGGACTCAGAAATGCAGTTTGTGTACCCTGGCAGAGCTACCCCCTTGCTTTGCTCCTCCTCATGAGGAGCAAATTTGTACAGCTCCTTGGCTGCTCTGCCCTTCAGACCTCCTGAGTCTGTCATATGGGCAGAGGTTTGTTTCATAAATGTGCTGGGGTTGCCTGAGCACGCCAGGGCACTGCTGTGCAGCCCTGCTTGTCAGTGGGTCGTGTCCAGCTCCACTAAGGAGGCCTGGTGCATGGGGTCAAGAGGAGTCAGACAATAGCACAAACACGCTTCAAACCTCCACCTGTCTATCACATTTCTGACTTGTGCCATTTCAGGAGCTTGCAGATTTTCCAATGGCTGGTTTTCATTCTTTTGATATCTATGATCAGGGACTTCAGTTTTTACAGAGCACCAAATGCTTCCGTCTGCATTCCAAGGGCCCTCACCCCTCCTCATCTCAAATGCTGGGAGGAGGTTGGGATTGCTTTGTTTACTGTGCCAAAGAGTACATGCTGTAACAAGTGAATGTGGGCATAAGTGGTGTGCCACAAACTTCTCTGGGCCACTTAGGGAAGGACTAGAAGAACTGAATGTCTGCCAGCCAGTATAAAGGTAAGGTAGCCTGGGAACAGACAGTTCTGGTAGCTCTCTCCAGCAAAGCCTTGTAAGCAGCAGATCTCATCAGAACCAGGTAAAAAACCTCCGTATGCATTTACTTATTTTGGTTTAAGCCTGCTACTGTCTGATCTGGGTCATTCCTAAGTGAAGGGTGGGATTCAGGTATACCTCACCTGGCCTTCAGCTACTGTCCCAGATGGATATGGAACTCCTGTGCACCCTGTGTCATACCTGCCAACCCTATGGAGATACCTGGGACAGAACACAATACTTACAATATATTGTATATAGACAAATAAATCATCACCAAGTGTTTTCAAAACCGCTTTGAGGGTTTTGTGGTTTTAGTCTACATAAATTCATGTTTATAAAAGAAATGCCTGTGTCCTAATATATGGGAACACTCACACAGACAGTTTTATTTTGCTGTGCTTGCTAATGAATGCAGAATGGTAGCGACCACAATGAACCAAGATTCTTATACCTAGTCCGTAGATGTTACAAAACCCCTAAAATCTTCTGCTCAGGTACTTCCTAGCACTCTAGACTGCTACATTCCTTCAACAGCAGGTTTTCCTAGCAATGTCTCATGGTGATGACCACTCTTGCCATTTGGCTACCTGGAGACCTATTTCACATTTATGATTTGGTGCCAGTCTCTAGAGTTCTCTACTATGTGGACCAGCAGAGAATGATTTGCTAAGTGTCCTTAGAACATATCTTCTGAATATCCGAGGGAGAACCAGATGATGCTAAACCCCAATTCTGTCCCATTTCACTCAACAGCCTAGTACTGTAGTTTCAGGTTTGGAAACCAATAAAGGGTCTAATAAAGCTGGGAAAGTATTTGGTCTGAATTCAGGACCTTGACTGGAATACTATGCTGAATAGGTAGGAATGACTTGAGTTTTGTTCTAACTTTGATTTCCTGAGGCAGCCAGCCTCAGTAGAATTTGTACTGAATGTTGCTCTCCTGTGCTGCAGCCCGACCTCTTGAAGCCTGGCTGTTGAAGGGGATAAGGGTGCTAGTCTGGGACATGTATATTTGTTCAGCTGACAGCATGGGTCCCAGACATCCACACAGAGACAGGGCTGGAGACTCTCCAGCCTGTTGGCATCTCTGCAACTTCACTGGGGCAGGGACCAACAGCCCCAGGCTGGATGGAACTGGGGCTCCATGGGCTGGGGGGAGGGACAGAAAGGCTGTTAGTGCCCTCAGGGCCACTGCAGGGAATTTTGATCCTCTTTTGTCAGTCACAAAGAACACATTGAAGACAAGACCTCCAGGCATGAGAGGAACTACATTCATGAGAAACTTTGTAGGCTGTGACATAGGTACCTCTCCTAACACTTAGGTGCAGCAGGAAGAAGTCTCAAGTTCCCTAAACCACCAGAAAGGTGCCCTATCTGGGTGTTTATCCTGCCAAAGGTAGGGCAAAAGGGTTTTCTGAAGCCCACAAGTAAAACATTTAAAACCAGATCCCTCCCTGTCAGGTGAGAACTCTGCAGGCTGTGGGCAAAGTGCTTAGTCAAGACCTGTCAGACCTGCCCTGCCTTCTGTCCTTAGCTTATTTTGTGACCATATGAAGGTCTATGATTGTTTTCACCTTCAAAAAGCTTCTTAATTCATCATTTTCATGGGATCTGATGTGGAAATACCCTGCACTAATTACTCCTAATACAATTTTTTTTCCTGACTGGAATTTACATATTTTTTAAGCATTGTCTGTCTCATTTAACCTTAAAATTGAATAGACAGAGGTCAATAATGTAGAGAACTGGAAATACAAGGAAAATTGAGACAGACTTGAGGGAACCTCCTTTAGTAACAAGCTCAGAGTAACAAAAGAATAGCCCTACCACAAAGATTCTCCGATGACAAATTTGAAAACCCCTCCAAATCACATAACATTGTAAGTGCACATTTTGAGCATAAACCTGCTAATATCCTAATGAGCAAAAAAAAAAAAAAAATAAGAGCTGTGCACACAGAAATAGCAAGTGACTTAAAATATGCATTGTTTCCTTTGAAAAAATAGCTGAACTCTGTGAGTATTATCTACTAAAAGCTGTTTTTCGAGGATACTGAGCATCATTTCATTAATATATTGCACAGTCTGTCAAATTTATTTGCATGTACACAGACAGACAATGTTATAAACATTACAGCATTGGATGCTGTTCTTAACAGTGTTAGTGTTGACAACAAGACCATGTGTTTGATTTTCAGTGTGTACATTAACTCCCACCAATCTGGCGCTATAAAAAGTATAATATCCCCTAACGAGGAGAAACTGGGGCTAAAATATCAAAAATAACTGAGACTAGACACATACTCAAGATGTCTTCCTACCAGTTTAATGACAAGAGTAATGGTAGTGAGATTTCAAAAATCACCTTCTTATCTTAGAGAGACCCACTTAGTGAGAAAAAGTGATGCTGGCAGGTGGAAAAACTCCATCAGTACAAAATGGTAGAGCTTGTTAACCTCTGCCAGATCATTGTGTTTGCATATGGTAATGGCAATAAAAAAAGACCTGTCATTTGGAATTATTTCTGTCAATGTACTATAATCAGCTTTTAGGCAGATGACCAGTATACTAAATAGAATAATTTTTGGACTATTATTCCGCCACCCATTTTTTTATGTAAGAGAACACCCTACAGCCTGGGCAGGGGCTGTATCCCAGCTTATCTCCATATTGAGGGGTCATACATTACAATAAGTTTGTTTTTACCATTAGTTCACCTACTAAGGAGCATAAAACAGCCTGTAAGATAAATCAGCACAGGAAGATTTTAAAAGTGAGAATGCAAAAGGTTTATTTTTATTGAAGTTTCACCTGTCAAAATATACCTCCTCCTTTTCCTTCTCTTAAAGAGCAGCAAAAAGCCAAAAGTGAAGCAGGCAGGACAGGAATGAGGGCAGTGGCTTAGGAGCTTTGTTGTTTTTTTCTCTGGATTAATGTCCTACAGGGAAGGGTTCCAGCCCCAGCAGGACCCCAGCTCAGGGCACCTGCCAGGAGCAATCCAGAGGAGGAGATGATCCTGCTCCTCCTGAAAGGTTTGACCTTCAGAGCCAGGGCAGTGCCAAGGCTTTTGAAAGAAACCTGCAGGCAAAAGGCAAGGTTTGGGATAAAAAAGCCCCAACAAACCAACAACTTGGAACAACTGTCACAGATCTTTATTTTCAGCTACATTTTCCAGCACTTACGTCCTTTTATTTCCAAGGGATACAGATAATGCAATCCAGATGCTTCTCTGGCTATCATTTTAAAGACTTTTTTTTTTTCAGTCAGGAAATGATAAAATCCTTTTATAGCTGTTTCGTTTCAACAAATGATTTTGCCTTCAGCTTTTTAACTTCTAACTAAATACAAAATGAAAATGAAAAGTAATTTCAACTAACAAACAAACTTTTCTTCCCAGAACATTTTTATATTGTTGCAATTTTCTCTCCCCTTTTCACTGAGGTTTTATGTTAGAGGAAAAAGAAACAATTTCATTTACATCAGAAATATGTTTAATTAAAAGTAGTGCCCCCTTCTAAGGTGAAACAGCTTTTCTAGCAGCTTTCTCTCCTCCTGTGCTTTAAATACCGAAGTCAAAATACTCTTTGAAACATTTGTTTCTGCACCCCTCCAGAAAGTGTTTAAGATTTTAAAGCCCGGGATATTTGGAATGTAAATAAACAGGTGATAGGGATATATTTTTTCCAACATTACAGTGTAGGCTCTGTGTTCTGTGTTCAAGAATGTATTTTACCAACCAGCTCCAACTGATTTAAATAGAATTCAGGCTTTGAAAAGCTTTAAATACTTAAGTGGCTCTGCGGGCCTAAACCTTACTCCCTCTGGTCTAATGTATAGTGATAATGGTAATTCAGGGATTACAGCACTGCAAATAGGAACAATAAATACCATTCAACTTCGAGTAAAAACTGAGGTTAAAGAAGAAGGTTCAGTAACAGTCACCTGTGCCTTTCAGCAATCCTTGCCCAAAGCTCAAGGCAAACTAAATTTGAACTCCTAGGGGGAAAAGGGGACAGTTTTCTTTCAGCCTATCAGAGTCTATGCTTCTTGCATTTTTTTTAAATTAAAAATACAAATGTCACAAAAATGTCACATATGTCCTATTCTGATGGTCTTACCAAAATCAAGAACTGAGAAATTACTGGAAATTTCATTTGAAAATCTCACCTAGGAAATTTGCCTGGTTCAGGAAACTTAGATAAGTTTCAGTTACAGCTGGAGAGCTTTCTGCAAGCTGAACAAAGCTTCTGAATATTCAGGTCTCTGAATTTCCTCTTATTGATGAAAACATTAGTTTCAATGTTTATACTTCTGCATATAAAATCATATTTTTATACTTTAACCAGCACTTTAAGCAAAACATAAAGTTTAGCATGTGAAAAGGTCACAAAACCAGACACTGAATTTACTGGCTTTGGGCAGAATTGAAGGTTCTTCCCTTTGGGGCTTGAATGTCATCAGTTTTCCACACTGCAAAGAGCAAATACCTCAAAAATCTTCTCGAAGGGTCACAAGCCAGCTGTTCCATTCTACCCCTTATAAACTGCAAAACTCAACAACATATCGCTTTCCCCCACTGCTATTGCACTTTCTATTGCTTCAGCAAAACTATTCTTCCCTCTCAATCTTCTGCTTCCTTTCTGCAAGTGTTCTCTATCTCCCCTATCAAAAGCCAACTTCAGTGACAGACATTCACCCATCAGCAAACAAAGCTGCTCTGAAATTCTGCTTGCTGAAAGATATCCCTGTGAGGTGTGTGAGATAATAAGGTTTTCATTCCTGTAGTGAACCCTTTGTGTGGAGCTGCACACTAGAATTAAGATAGTCAAGAATAGCAACTGCAGCCACAATAGCTAATGGGCTTGTAAGGTGATTTGTATAATGAAAAATCTGTATTAATGCTAACTAATTAACTAGGAAAAATGACTTATGAAAGAAGATATATTCTTCCCTTTGAAAAACAGTAAAATATGTAGAAAGTTCATACAATTGCTTTTTTTGCTAAAACAATTGAGTATCAGGCTAAGGGTTGGGAAAAATTACTGTGTTAGAAAATATAGTGATCTAAAAGAAAAATACAGGTCAAATCGGAAAATTTTACATAGGATTGTGAATTCTTAGAGCAGAAATGTTTAAACTGTTATTTTCCATATATCAGAGACTTCATTATCAGCTCTGCAGGGAATTCAGTTTACCCAAGCTCACATGCTGGTACAGCCAGATTTTCAAAGATGGTGATAGCAGAGAGTGAGCACTGGGGACAGGACAACTGGATTAATCCCTTGCACCAGGACACATTCCAGCCACTCAGTACCAGTATCTGGGAGATTTTATTCACCAATCCCTCCCCTCCATAAATGTAAATCACACACTGGATTATTAATCCATACCTCTGGATTAACAGTTGATACAATTCTTGCAATTTTCTGTAAGGAACCAGAAAGGAGGAGTTCAAGAAGGTTTGGGATGATTCCCTTCAAAATATTTGGACCTCTTTGGACCCTGGAAGAGCAGGAAAAGAGAGATTTTTGTCTTCAGCCATTTTGTATGTGAACATGAGAAGAGGTGTGGGTTTACATCCTCTGCCTGCCAGTCAGTTCCTCTGGAGGGGAGTGAGGAGTGAAACTGCAGGCTGGGTCACTACACATACCCTGGCTACCTGACCTGAGCATCTAGGTCTTTAAAACCTGGCCCCCAAAAGAGACAGTGAGGGGCTCTTTGCCTTCTGCCCGCATTAGCTGTCTCTGAAATCAATATTTTTAGGTCGTGGGTAGCCTCATCACTGTGGTAAGGAAACTTCAGGCGATATCCTACCTGCCCACCCAGGGCCAGCTGGCCAGTAGGGCTGTGGAAGATGCTTCAGTGCTTGTGGCTTTAGGCATTTTGATGCCTGACACTTCTCATCTTTTACTGACCTAAACTCACGTTTTTTGCAATCACTTCGGGTCATTCACAGAAGGCCAACTCCACTTTGAAGATGGAAATGTTGCAAATGCCAAACAACCTTGTGGTTATTTACATGCAAATTTACATTGTATCTGTCATTTACATTATAGCTATCTAAACGATAAGGTCAGAATTAGGCAAAAAGTTAAAAGTCAACATTTTCTGCCTGAAACTAATGTGCTGTTGAAAAACATTCAGCTAGGCTGAGTTCAGGTAGCAAAACTGATATTTATCACACTTTCCTCAGATATTGGATGTGTAGCCTTCAAAACTACAATGAAATTGTTACACACTGCCTTCCTGTGGCTCCTGGAAATATTTTCAGTCCAAGTTTCAGCATAAAAATCCACTATAGCAGAGCAGTAGTTCCTGCCTTCTGTTTACAAAATAATCCTCTCCCTCAGCTCTTGGAAACATTCCACTAATTTCTTCACATTCTAAATCTATGAATATCTCTAGAAGCTGGTACTACTCATAGCACAATCAACAAAAACAAAAGTGCTTTGATTTTGTTGGCAAAGGGCCAGATCCTAAGGCAAGGCATTTTGAAAGCAATTTTTAAACACTGGTGATGAATGCAATAAATATTTTTACTTGTGTCCTCCCCCCCAACAATATATTCTCTTTTCTTTGTTCCTTTGTATTAACAACCTGTAATATTTTAGATTGTGGTCAACTTTTTTATCCTCTTGTCCTATTTCTGAATTGCTCCTTAGTGCTCCTATGCAAGGCCAAGCTCTTATTTCTCCCAGTTATAAAAAAAAAAGTGTTATAAGAGGGTCTTTAATTATTTTCAACCTGTATTTCCATTCTGCAGTATTTTAGTTTTACCTTGCATGAGCAAACTCAGAGTTATTCACAGGAGAAAGCAAGAAAAGATCTGTGTCTGCTTGTTTTTCCCTCAGAGACAAGAACAGCCAGAGAGTAAATAAATGGTATTCACTGGGAATCAGAGTTCATTTTCTGAGTTAGTGGCAGTTCTCAGGGAATTAGTTGTAGTAAATTGTTCAAGTTTCACAGGCCAGTGGGCATCGGGTAAACTTAGTGGTAATAATCTAAGAAGGGAAGATTTTTCTCCCTCAAGGAAAGGGAGACAGAGAAAAAAAATATAAAGCATTTTCTCAGTGAAAGAGTTGCATCTAGGAAAAGAAATGCTGAAAGAGCATAACAAATATCAGTGGCTAATAAACAAGTAGCTTCAGCTAACTGCAAAAAAACCATAAACAATTGAATTTGGTGTAGCAGTGGGACATCATGAGGGAGTATCCCTGCACTTGCAATACTGCACACTGCCTCAAAAATATGTAAAAAAACCCCTGAACCCTACATCAAAAATACATTAAACATTATAAGCAACTTAAGGGAAAAGAACATGAACAGGAATTAAAGAGACCACTGTATACATATACATATACATATACATATACATATACATATACATATACATATACATATACACACACACACACACACACATATATATATATATATATATGATGACTGATTATACAATGATTCCTGGTAAAAGGACAAAATCATAGGTTATAATAAAAATTGTTGCAAGTACCAGAAAAGGGAGGATCTGTCTTGTATGATGTCAAAGATTATGAATGGTCTGATGAATATTAGAGTAAAATAAAAGTTGTAAGATAATTTTATTCTGTGGGAAGTATTTGAAAAGCGTATGTGAATTTTGGTGATATACATACATTTTCAAAGAAGGGACCAAGTGACCTATTAGAATTTATCTCACTTGGAAAATTCTGACACAGATATCCAAGGAATGAAATGTAATTTACTTCAGTATCATCAATATTTTTAATAAAAGAAGTTAATCTGACGCCTTCTTCCTATACTTAAAAAAAATAAATAATTAATATGTACATTATCTTTGCCTGAATTATTTTGGATGGTATCAATTGCTTATATAATGGGCATCTTTGGGAGCTAACTTGGTACAGGCAGTGCTTTGATTAACTGTCTAACACAGTATGCTCTTTGGAAGTTATCAATACACATGTTTTCATGTCACTTTTTGTCCTTTCTTTCCCATTTAAGTAGGTGATTATTAGAATTCATATAAGTTTATTCACTATTAGGCTAGACATCCAGTATTCAGTTATGCTGTACCTTGGAGAAGAAACAGATGAGCCACTATACCAGACAGTTGCTGCCCCAGTGGGTCCCCAGCACATCTTCAGACTGTGCACTGAATCTCAAACTGAGCAATTTTGTGTGATGGTATTCACATTGTTCTTTATCACATCCTGAGAAGTGCAATATAGTGCAGAAAGCACTTCCATCTCCTGGGGAGAGAAATTTTCATTTATCATTTCTATGTGAATAACTGACTATTTAGGTCTTGAATTCATCTACCTTACTTTTTGTGGGCTAATTAGAGGCCTGCTCTCCTTGGGTACCATCTGCAGGCAACACAGAGAGACAGGCACTTCTGCAGGGTGTTTCCTTCCCCCTCACACACTATTGAGGATTTGAGAAGGACTTGAGTGGTTCCTGCAGAGACCTGCATGCCTAAGACAAGCATCTCAGCTTAATGCCTGAAATTACCTGGAAAAGGCTCTGTGGCACCCAGTTCATACAACTTCAACCATTTATGTCTGTGGACCCAGTTATGTGTCCATAATTTACTGAGTCATTATTTGAGGGAGAAGGTATCTCCTGGCAAGGCTAAATCTACTAGATAGATGTTGTACAAAGATGGGATGGGTCATGCTTTAGGGGTTTCTGTCTTTTTGTGTCAGTGATAGAGTGTCTGGAATAACTACCTCAGAGCAGGGTCATAGCTTTTAGATGGATGAAAGAAATCCAATCCTAAATGATAAAGGAAAGTATCAATTTGGCAAATTAACAGTCATCTTTTTTCCCAGAAGGATAAAATAGGCAGCAGGATGAAAACTTCACTGGAATGTTATGTGAGTGTCATTTGAAGTTATTAGGCTCCAATTTGCCTGAAGAGTGGGAAAATAGCTCAGTCCTCATTGCCATTAACTCAATTACTTCCAGCTGTACCAGATTTTATTCCAGAGCACTGAACATTCACTATACAAATTTTATGTGATTAAACAGGTAAATTAGATACTAACTGGATAGATTGGAACGGAAATTTCAACTTAATTGTGATGCCATGATAAAGGGAAAAAATATATTTAACAGTACGTACTTTGAACCCATTAAGAAAAGAGACAGGGAAAGGACCAGTATTGTTTATGGGATAAAGATGACAAGTTAAGGAAGATTTTAATGCCTTCAAATCTTGATCATCTGAAAGGGTCTGAAGATCATCTGATTATCCGTTGCTTTCTTAGTCCTTGTCTAAACTCTGGAGGACAGGGAGAATGTAAATATTCCTTCATCCTTTTTAATATTTTTTCCATTTCATAACAATAAAAATTATTACCATGTTTTTCTAATAATCTTGTTTAAAGTATCCCTTCCTTCCTTCCTTCCTTCCTTCCTTCCTTCCTTCCTTCCTTCCTTCCTTCCTTCCTTCCTTCATCATATGCTCTTTCTCCTAGACTTCTATTGATTTCCATCTTGTGCTGTGTCTTTGTTGTGCCACTTAGCTGATTACTTCCACCTCAGTATAAATTTTTGCATATGTCTACACTCAGTTGAATCCAACTTTTTTCTGGTGATTCCTTATATGTGAGAATTATTTTTTTTTTTTTGCATCCTAGGCTAGAGCTCTGGCAGACCTGTAGGCCATAAAAGATGGTCTACTAAATATGGTTGCAAAACAGTTGTGTATCCTGTGGTAATTGGAAGTTATTTACTTATTTGAAAGTTAATTATTACATGCATAAGCTTTTATTTTAAAATTAGTATGCAAAAAATCCCACTTTATTAAATAGAAAACTCTGACTATTCTCTAATCCATTAATAAATTCCCTTTTGTCTGGGAGCATATGGATGCAGAAGTAATATAACAGAGAAAAACATGCTTCTTAACATTTTTCTTTGCTGATAATAATTAGAATGGGATTCCTACATTTGCATGATTTCACTAGTTGCAAGATCTTTTCCTCAGTAGAGTGTTAATTTCCTTTATGTTCAGAGAAAAAAACTGCCCTAGATGATTTAGTCTATGTTTGCTCAACACAGAAGCAAGAAATAGCAAAAACCCACCACCTAAAACAATCCTACATAAAGCTTTTGGATTTTTAATCTCTATTTACACTCATGTTCTGTTTGTTTCATAATGATCTAATTATAAGTGTTTTTGTAACCAAGTTCAAATATCTGTGTGGTTTGAAAAGTGAAATTTGAAATAAGTAATTCACTCTGTTTTATAGAGGCATTCCAGAAGATGGTGTATCATCTCTATATGGACAGTTCCCAAGTAAAGTCAAGCTTAGAAGAAACTGTGTTGGTTCTCAAATGACTAGTTGAAGAGTGTAAAAAATACCCTCCAGAAATTGTGCTTCTATATTGCAAAGAATTAAGCTATTGGAAATCAAATGTAGTCTAGACATGAAATTCTCATGGAAATAGCCATTTCCTAAAGGTATTCCTTTAGGGTCTAAAAATATTGGATACTGCTGTCTTGAAGTGTAGTGCAATTTTTATAGCATACAACAACATTTTGAGACTATGCAAGATAAATAACCCATGAATGCTGTCACTGCTGCCTAGAATCACCATTTCACTTACCATGGGTCTTCCTGAATGTATTTTGGCACTAGCCTTTATGACAGTAGCCTTTATGACTTCAAGTAGTTCTTTTCATGTCTTTAACATGTAGATTGCTAGCCTGGGAAAACACTTACCTTTTCTACACTGCTTTGCAATCCAAATGAACTGCTACTTCTGTAGCTTTCAGAAGTCATTTAAATTGGTTCCCCAAGCAGGTGAAGCAGTTGCAAGGCAGTTTATAATGCAGATTTTCTTTAAGGCTGCATTCCAGCTGTGTTAGATGTGGAAACTTACTGGTATGGGAGCTAGCAGGTAAGCAACCTCCTACCCCAGTCCCTCTGAAAAGTCTTGATTTTTTTATTTTTAATTCAAATTCAGCCATTTTCACACAGAACATTTATAGCCTAACTAAACGGGTACTTTTCTCAGCAGGCTTAGTAAATTGGACACTTGGTTTTTAAAGGTAACAGACAATAGGGTCTGTTACTTCAAGCATTCCTTTAAACTGAGATTCTTATTAATTTAAATAATGCATAAAGTGTATAAAGCTTTGTCAGACTGGACTTAAAATTACTTGTATTATTGTTCTCAATACTGAAATCACAAGCAAATCTGGTTCTGATGTCTCACTCCAGTAAAAAGGAGTAAGAAAATCTTCCAGTAGTTTTTGCATGAGGGACAAACCACTTCTAGATAGATCTAATTAGAAATGGGTACTGATCTATTCCTGGTTTCTTCAGAAGTGATATGTAAGCCAGTAACAGGGAAAGAAAATAAAACAAAAAGGCTTCTGGACCCCTTTAATTTTTTTGCAATATGGGGCAAATATTGGTCATAACCTTTTAGTATCTACATTTCAAAACTTTCTTCCAGTGGACTAATAGTTATAGCAAAGCCATAACTAGTTTTAACTCTCCTTGGCTTTACAAGCAGGTTGTGTGGGGAAAGAAGGCTTGCCAGACAAGTTTTGAATGCTCATCAGAAACTAGAAGGGAATATAACAGTCTTAAAGAAAGTAATCTAGTCCACATTGACAAGTCAAATACTGTTTTGCAGAGCTGGAAATAGAAGAGGCACTGATCTCTCTGCTCCTGCTTGCTGTGCTCCAGTAAAAGACAGCTGAAGGTGATTTTGGCTGCCCACATCTGTGCCCCGTGTCTCTGCTGCACATGTAGAGATCTTCCAGCTGAGACATGTGAGGGGACTGCAATTCCTTCAGTTGCCCCAGACACAGATGGCAAAGCTTATTTCCAGGTACTCTCCTTCCTCCTTCCTTGTTCCTGGTCTGCCTCCTTTGTCACAACATGCTGTGAAGGAATAACCAGGAAAGAAAGCCTCCTCCCCTATCTTTGCTTGGGGCAGTGATATGTTTGTTTCTGTGTTTGAGGTGAAGGCCAAGACTCTTAACCAAAGATATTTTTTGTTAGTCAGTATCATCTGTCATATTCTCTACCCTGCACTATTCCCTGTAATGATGGCTAATAAAAACATTAGTATTTCAGGGAAACAGTGGGTGGAGAACATTAACATGGATTTTGCATGTCTACCACATGAATAATACCCAAGGTGGATTATATTTCCTTAACAGAAAAGAAATGCTCTGGCCCGTAAGACACATTCTGGTACAAAAAAGTAAAGTCTGTCATCTGAGAACAAGAAGCCAAATTTTCTGAGATCCAGTGGTCCTGGTATCCTAAATGACAATCAAGGAGACCAGGGGATGCTGGTAAGTGCCTCTTGTACTATTCATTATTTACAATGGGAAAGTTGTTTGAGTTCCTGTTCTCTGCTCTTGTGATGAGGATGTGTGCTTCTCCCTCTTCTTCCCAAGAGTGCTTTGAACCTGTCCACATGGAAAGGATCCTTTCCCAGATGAGCACATGAATAGGCCAGTTGGCTTACTCTTGCTAAAGGCAGGATTCCAAATATGCACTGTATTAAGGAATGTGGGTTCATTGGTATAAATCTGTAGACATGCACCAGTTAATTACCTGTACTGTTTGGCGACACTTTGGGACGAGATAAGCTTCAGAAGCATTTTGTGCTGTTGCTGGTGGTTTAAACTGGAGTTTATGTTCCCAAACCTTTTTTCACTTGGGCTCTGTGAGGAAGGGTCTCTCTCTCTCTGCTCATTTGTTAAAGCTGCTGCTTTCAATATGTACATGTGATAAAGAATTATACATCTTTCTTGACATAAACCTATTGCACCCAGATTTATTTTAGCTTTCACATTTGAAGATATTACTTTAAAGTGTATGACATAGAATGATATAAAAGACAATGAAACATGAATGGCAGCCAGGTAATTAGGAAAATTCTTATTTACTGATTTTTTCAATGCCTATTGTCATCGTAGCTTGGCAAGGGATTAAAAAGATTTAAATATAAATAAGATCTGTCATTCTCAAAATGAAAACAAGTTAGTTATTCAAAACTGTGGGGAAAAAAAGAAGAAAAGGCAAAAGAGCCTTCTGTGCTGCCTTTAAAAGCTTAGGTCTGAGTCCTGGAAAGCACTGAGTGAAAGCCACATTGTAGGAGGCCTCCCAAGGGAGAGTTATGCTGCTCCTGTTAGTATTTTCTTAGCTTGCACAGAGAAGCACAAGTCACAGTCATGCAAATGTGCCAGAAGAGGAAAAAATTATAACTACAGGGTTGTGATGCTGTGTCCAAACTAAAGGGTCTGCAGAGACAACAACAGCAGAACTACTCTGCAAATGAGGTGTGGGAGTGAAACCTGCCAGTTTGGTCAATGGCAGCTTTGGGGATTAGAAGGTGCAGTGCAGAACTATCCCACACTGAGACCATCTCAGGTCCCAAAGATAGGCCAGGCAAACTAAAAATGTCATATGCTGAACAAATACACTGAAATTTTTCATGCTTTGCCATTTTAAAATCCAGGCTGGTGTCTCTGCATTTCATTGTACCCTGCAGGTAAACTGCTTTATTTGGAAAGAAGGTGAACACTTATTTGGTCTCTATTGCACAATACAGACTGGCCCACAGAGCATCAGATGCCTCAGTGGAGAGTAGGAGCTGTCAGTGGTTTAAACTGCTGTAATATAGAAGACTCTGGTGCATTCAGGACATACTTCCATCTGGAAAGATCATGCACACGTAGGAAGGAAAATACTCTCTCAGGTTAAATAACAATATGCTCCTGAGCTCCCTGGTTTTCCTGTATGTTTAATGTACATCCTGGGGGAAGCTCACTGACCTCCACATCTCTTCCCCAGCACCCTGGTTTCCATAGCACAGAAACCTGGTGACAAAGGCCAGAATGAAAGCACGTGTATTCAGGTCGGTTCCCTGACACAGATGCTCAGACAGTAAGATTTGAGGATGTCTACAGTGTGTGCTTGTTGGTTAGATCTCTTGCAGACTCCAGTCCTAGAAAAATACTTACAACCTCACTAGCACCTAAAGTGACTCCCCCAAACAAAAGAGGACACAAGTGATAGTTGCTTATTAATGTCTCACCTCTATAGGTAGCTGAACTCCAGATGGGGGGGCTGATGGAGTTTAGTCATAGTTTTCCAAAAAACAGTTTGAATTCTTTAGGCTGGAGCTGGCAAAGAACTGTGAAAAATATTTAGAGAATCCTTACTAAAGAGATATAAGTGATAAGTCAAGACAAAAGCAATTGAAAAGTAATTCCTAAATGAGGAAAGCAAATCTTAGATGTGCATAGGGCATGCCAAATGCACGTGGTGGTAACCAGAACTACCAGTGCAACCTGAGCTCCCATAATTTACCTGCAAGACGCACAGCACTGCCCGGGTCTGGCTGCATGGGAGGGGCAATGCTCACCAGCAGCAAGAATCCTGGGAGCAAATTAGGGAAGTCAGACCCATCCTGTGAAGGGCTGAAGGAACAGAGTGCCCAGAGTGATGTAAATTGGGGGATGGGTTCTGTCCCACGGTCATGGTGGGTGAGCATGATACAGGGAAAATCCTTCTGCCTGGGGTCTGTGGTGGTTAGGATGGTACTTTGGAGAAATGAAGGTTGGAGGTGGTGATGTGCTGGAATAGAGAAAGAGAAGAGGACCTGAGTGAGGGGTGGGCTTAGGAAAAGGGAGTAAGGTGTGTGCAGGGTAGGATCTGACATGTGTGACTGAGGCTCAGGGGACAGCTGCTGAGAAACAGGTTACAGGTGCCTTAATGACTTGCTCTGCTGAGAGATGAAGTGGCTGGTGCCAAGGAGGTGGGATTCATCTCAGTGGAATCAGATTGACAGGAGAGCAGGTGATGTGTGGTGAGAAGGGAAGGGAGATCCCACATCCTCAGATAAGTTCCCTGCCTCCCATCACTCCACTCCATGTACCTTTAGTCTTGCAACCCATTTTGCTAAAATCACAATGTTGATTTTTGCCACTCATTAGTAATGAGATTAGTTCCTCCATGTTTCACTCTTGGATCAGCTGAGTTCAGTCTTTGCTTACACTGCTTGGAAGCTTTACACCAGCTCTGCCTTTGCACATTATGCATCCTACTTTTTATTTATAGTGTATTGTGGTATTTGCAGATCTTTACCAGCTTCTCTTAGCTACCAACTGTGGCTGTTCTATTATTTCATATTTTCCTGCTGCCTCACAGCCAGCAGGAACACCTAATTTGTGTTGTATCAAAGTGAAATCAGGAGCCACCCAACAGCTGTACACTTACCACTTGAAGGAGCACAGAAATATTTAACACCAGGTTATTGGGTGGAATCCAGCTCATTCAGCAGCAACTGGAAGTTGTTAATGCCTGCTGACAGGCTGGCAGTGGTGGGGCTTGATACTGGTGGCTCTTCTCCAGTTGCTAATGGACAGATGTCCACCTCATAAAACCCCAAACAAAAACTAATGCTGTTGCTGGCAGCCTTGGCAGGGGCATATCTTGGCTGTTCTTATGCTGAGCAGTATCAACAAAGAAAAGCCCAAGAGTATTGGAGTGAACAATTTGCAGGCCACCCTTCTGTGGGGCTTGTTGTGGGGATGGGAACCTTCTCCACCAACAACTCTAAGCCTTGTTTTGAAAGAAATATTTTGATTATAGAAGCCAGGGGAATGTTGCTGGGCATGGGAGACAAAGTGGTAGATTTTAATGAGGTGTGAAGAGAGGTTTGACTATTGTTATCTGCACCTCTTTTCATTTCCTGTATGTCTACAGACCTATTTTTGTAACTCCTCAGGCTCCTTGGCTTTATTCTATTCTGCACCATCACTTCTACCAAGTCCAGTAAGGATTCAATGGTTCATTCACAAGTTGAGAGTCATTTCCCTTTATCATTTAATACTGCACCCAACAAGAGATGGCTTACTCTGTGAAGAAATTCCTATTTGACTAGGGAAGTGAATGCTAGACCAGAAGATGAGTGGTAAAGATACTGGATGGGATTGCTGACTATCAGAATGCTGTGGAGTGGATCCTGCATCATAAAGATGCAATGTTACAGGAGAGAAAACCACTGCTACTTGTGAAGTGGTAAAGCCTTGTACTCCACAGCTTGGGCTGAAACAGCAACAGCTACCATGAGTCTCTCTGCAGTAATTTGACCTACATAGTTTAATTACTGTTTATCTTATTTTCTTTGTCTGACACATAAAGCTGGCTGTCTATTTTCCATGAAAAAAATAGCAGGTGGAAGAATTCAACACAGACTAAATCATATTTTAGCACTGAATTTGAAAATTCCAAAACTTTCTTTTCATTTTTTATTAACTTTTACCAAACAATATTGATTTAAAGTTCTTATGCAAAATAAGAGTAACAGATATACTAGCCTGTTACTGAAGAATGATAATGTGAAAATGTATAAGTTGAAATGTTCTATTCTATCTTCTTTTTTTCATTAGACCAAATTACTTTAGAATATATTTTCTCATAATTTTAGAACAGCTTTAGAAACTAATTTTTAAACATTTTTTTCCAAAATAATTATTTAAAATTATTTTTCTGCAGTTGACCTTCAAAAAGAAAAGTAGATAGCTGAATAGTTAGATTATTTTCTAATTTGGAGGATTTATCATTATATACATTTAAGGAGGACATGTCACAAAGTACCAAAAACCTAGTAAAACATATTACACAAAGAAAACAATGTATGACATCTAATATGACAAAAACCTTTCAATATAGAAATGACTGTCTCAAAACTGAAATTGATTCCAAAGGAAAAAATGTTTTGATGCCAGGGAAGATGAAAAATAGTTTTCAAATTGCAGTATTGAAAGTAAATTACATTATTGAAAGTAAATTTTATTATTGAAAATATAACAGCTCAAAATGACTCTAATGTGGGGCACCACCATCCCTTCGGTGTGGGAAGCCCTCAACCAACCCGAATTGCTGTGTGAGCATACTCAGAGCTGGGAGTTTAATGACAGAGAGGGGTTGGTTGTTTAATTATAAAGCTCCAAGGGCCCTGCCCGAATCCCAGTGACAGCAATCAGAGGGTCCAAGGCGGTGTCAGCTCAGTGATCTCCTGGCATGGCAATCTCTTCTCCAGCACAGGATCTCTTCTGTGACCTTGTTTCACTCTCTGTGAATGCATCACCTGAGGGTACTCTAGATTCTGGTGAAGCAGAACATGGTTTTGCTTTCCACACCCCATTTTTTTTACCTCCATTAGACAAATCCCTGCTACACTGAAAAGCAAGATTAAGTCAAACTCTTATTTTTTTTTTGTAAGAAAAAAGGAACTATTTCAAAGAATTTGTTCAGTAAACTACAGAACATGGTGCAAGACCTCTGACAAGTAATGTGTTTTTGTACTACTTAAATGCAATCAGCTGTGTCAGGAGACACTTTTCATCAACTACCCTGTAATTATGCTAAGGCTTTCACCAAAAGACAAATCCCAATTGGCTGGGCCAAAGCCCTGCCTTTCTAGACAAGGGTCATAATTTTGTCCACTCACCTGTTCATTCATTTCAGCAAGTCCTGGCCTGTGGAATCATTGAGGTGAGTATTTACTGGTTATTTTTATGTTGTTTAAATTCTTACTATTTTTAAATTCAAATCTCACAGAGGGAAGGTAAAATTTGATAGGATTTTCCAGAAAGTCTGTGAGGAGTTGTGAGGGGGAACAACCATGTACCCATGTTATACCCACTGAACTGTATGTAACACTATCAGCTGTTCCTCTCTCAGTGTGTTTTAACTTCTTTTTTTCAATGCCAGTGATTCATTGAGCTATTACACACAGAAAAAGTTACTTATTAACTGCACATATATAGCTGTCAGAGTTATTGAGTAAAATCTGTGTCTTCAGACAAACAAAATTGCTGAAACAGTAAGTCATGTTTCAAGCTTTTTAGGTTAAGTCCTTAGTCCAGGCAATTTTTCTTACGGGGTGGGAATAGGTCTCCTTTACAGGTGTGAGTATGCTAATAGGGATTTCTGTTCTTTCTTGGAATCTAAAGTTTATTAGCAGAAACTTATGCCTGGGAAAATTTAATGAGAAGTTACTTCTCCCTAGAGAATGCTTCTCATCAGGGGTGAAAGAAAAGACACCTGCATGTTCTCAGCCTTTCAACTCAGGTAAATTATATGTTGCAGTGTAATGGTTATTTTTTTACATGAAGCCACAGGCAGGCAAGACAATCCACAAAATAGCTGAGTCAAAATTGCATGTAAGCAATGGAACACGTGCTGGACAGTCTCACACAGGTGAGGGCTGGCGTGGGTATCCACTAAAGCTTCCCAGGAGGGAAAATCTGAGAGCGAGGATGGGGGCAGTGAGAGCCAGGCCTGACTGCTACACCTTGTCCAAGTCCCAATTCCCTTGGCAATTGGTCCAAACTCACTTTCTCAACGTGTTAGATGTTAAGGTCTCTTAAAACCAGTAGACATCACTGTGCTTCTCAGCTTTTCTGTTTAGTCAGAGTTTGTGAGGGTCTGCAAGTTGTCTCGGTTAGAATAAGATGAGATGGTGGGGTCAGGGTCCCAGCTGTATGTCTGTAGAGAAAGCACCAGTTTGGTCGCCCAAACAAAAAGAACTGATTTCCTCAGCTCAGAGCCACAAGCACTTGCTTTCAGTTGCTGCTGTAAATCCTTTTCCTTAGTCTTTCTCCAAGGGTTATGCTAATGTTCTTGCTTAGGTAAGCCAAACTGTGCTCCTTTCTTCTTTTCACTAATTCTCTGCATACCCGTTTCCCAAAACAATGCTCGATAACGCTAATGCCTCCTTAATAAATCACCGGCTTTCTGCATAGCTTTGTATTCACTTTTGTTTTGAGACTTGGACATCTGTTTACCCATCTCTCCCACTTATCTCCGGGGATGGGTGGCAATTAGACTGGCTCCTCGGTATTAGCAGGCTTATCAAAATAACAAAAGGCTATGTGAGGGCTGTCAAGGAGCAGCAGGTGAAAAAGAACACAGTACACAAGAGAAATTACTCTTGAGGCAAGGTTTATTTCTTAACTGCAGTTTCATATTTTTGTCAGATTGTATTTATTTATATACAATCGTGGGAGAAAGGAATATGGCATGAATTACAGTCCCAGGAGAGGAAGATGAAAAAGAGATAGTATTCAGGTACTGCAGAAGAGAACTTGAAATTGCATACTGTGAAGACATATGTTAATGTACAAACTGGTGTGAGGTTAATAATTGATATTTATTTCCACGAATAATGTGCTTTGAAGACCCCTCCCCATGCTACCCCTGCCTCCTGTTGCTCTAGCAACACACTCTGTATAGAGTATGGCTACTGAATATCCAGGAACAATTTCATCCATGCAGGTTTCATTTAGCCCAGGGGTGTTTCTGCTCCCTTATGCTTAAAAGGGAGCGCCACTATCATGCTACTTGAAGATGCTATTTTTTTTCTAAAAAGGACAGCACAGTTTTGTGACTCAAACAGTTTCAGATACAGAAGTGACTGCTGTGTTAATTTTAATACTGCAATACTTCCCACGATTATGCAAAAGTCTTGTCCTTGTCTCCTCTTCTGAGCAATCTCACCTGTTCCAAAGGCACAGTTACTTTTGTACTGTGTAGATTTTTTTTTTTTCTGTCATAAATCCTAGATTAGGGTAATAGTTTTTTGAAGGGGAAATATATTTTTAACACAGATGTGAAACTATACCTGCTTTGTATAGAAATGTACTGCAGTTATTTCTGTGCTGCTGCTGGCTTAGAAGGCAAGAATGTGTATTTTTATGTTTGGTTCCAACTTCTGATTTTCAAAATGGTATTCATAAGGGAGATGATGATCATTAAGTGCTTACTAATAGCAGATTATAATCCTCTGTATTATGGGCCACCTTTGGTACTGTCTATAATCTTGTAGGTATAACATTGTCTTGTTTGGAAGAGCTCCCTGAGAAGATCTAGTGAAGTGCTTAGGAAGCCTGTTCTTGTACTGCAATGTGCATAGTGATTTACATTAGAGCCCTTTGTAAATATTGCTGTCCAAAAGAATTTAAAATTATGCTGGAATACATGATGCTGCAGAAAATATGACACTGGACATTTTAAGTAATATCCCTAGTGGGTGTTGGACCAGGTGACCTTTAAAGGTCCCTCCGAACTCAAATCCTTCTCTGACTATGAAAATTTGACCTCCTACTTCGAGAAGTAGTCAGAACAAAGAAGAGGCTGAATATACAAGCCCAAAGAAAATTAGATTTGGGCCTTTTGTTTGTGTTTATTTTCTTGAAGGCTTCTAATTAGAATTATTCAAGAGGATTCAGTGTGATGTAGTAAAAAATTTATTGGACTAAAAACAAACCAAAGAAAACCACTAGATGCTTTTTAAAATTGGGCTGTGATTTGCCCAGTATTCTAGATTAGGACAGCAGTGATGTAGTACAGTAATCCAAACATGCCTCCAGGTAGTTCTTGCCTTTAATTAGCTATATATTAATCATCTATATTCATGGTAAATATACAATTGTATTTTTTAATTTTATATTGACTCTTAATACATTTTTCTTGCTGTGGAGAATATGTTTGGGCTTGTTTTGCCACAAAATACTAGAGATGCATTAGACAGTGAATGTTTTGCGGGGTAACCTTAGTGAGACAGAATACTTCACAAAGTCACACATGGACTCTTTATTTTGTCCCTCATTCCTCTTCAATGGAAAATGTCATTACAAAATCTGAGTTCTGCCAAATCTATTTATACAGAGTACAGTAAAGGAAGTTTTTCCAAGTATTCTTAGGAATGTGTTCAGATAGTTTAATTGGCTAACTTGCTAAAAAACAAATTAAAACATCAATTAACAGGAAAGTGTGATATCAAGATTTTTTTTAAAATTGAGAATTAGAACTTACAAGAGAAAAAAAAAAGAGAATGAAAAGTATAGATTTTACTAAATACATGAAGGTAATCCTAGAATGCTGCAGCAGCCATCATAAGACCATGACAATAATTGGGTAGGTTTAGTAAAAATTTATAGTTTAAGTAATTTAAATAAAATTAGTTAAAACCATATATTTAACTCATTTAAATAATTAAAAAGTTGTTTGACTACTTTTGTATAGGTATTTTTAAGGAGGGTTGTCTATAACATGGATGTTCAGTTCCTGACTTTTACATCATGGGCATATTTTGACTTTTTTTCCACAGGCAACAGTCAGAAATGGTGGCAGAAATTTTTGGGAGGCTTTTCCAGGTCCTCATCTACTCATTGCCCTTTGCTCAGGAATGGGAGTAACCAATAATGAAAGAGATGATTTGGCAGTTCTTGATGATAAGGACAGCCACAGCATTGGGGTGTAGTTTGACAAGCATCTCTTAAATCAGATATGATGACTAAACTAGCCAGTTTTGCTGGTTCATGTACCTAATTATAAAATCCCCTTCCTCTCCTCTATCTCAGCTGAGGCATTTTCAACCTCAACAATTCATTATGTGGCCTCATTAACAGTTGCCTTAGCCCAGCTGAGAAGAATCTACTGAAATGAGGCTGGAGTTTTAAAACCACTGTCAAGATCAGTGCCTTCAAAATTCTGACTTTAGGAGATGTGAAGCTTAATGCACTTGTAACAGTGAGGCCATACCCTCTATGCAAATATCACCCTTCATGGGTTAAATCTGCCATCAGCTGTGTAGCACAGATGGTTCATACTTCCAGAGGTGGATCTTCTTTCTGTGGAGCTTTCTATTCCTCACAAATGCTAATGTTATCACAACACCCATGTGTGTTTGTGTTCACTGTATGTCATTGCCTCTTCTTTAAGAAATGCCAAAATGAC
The DNA here is from genome assembly GCF_963662255.1 of Cinclus cinclus. Taxonomy (NCBI): domain Eukaryota; kingdom Metazoa; phylum Chordata; class Aves; order Passeriformes; family Cinclidae; genus Cinclus; species Cinclus cinclus. The sequence continues at coordinate 32,238,644 of NC_085049.1, read as the reverse complement.
CCAAATGGTGAATAAGATGCAACTATGTTATTCTTCCCTTTCTTCTGTGGCTGTTTTATGACCCTGACACGTGTTTTTAATGCAAAAACGGCCTCTAGGTAGAACATGCGTCTCTAAAAAGAGCAGGAGGGTTTAATTTGAAGTTGCAGTAGTGATACTGACCCCTTCAGCCAGAAGAAGGACCCCTCCAGAAGAGAATGAAAGGGAACTGGGCCATTTCCCACAGGAGCACCACCAGGGCACCCAAGGGCAGAGCAGGACAGATGTCAGACACATTGACTGTTTTCCAATGATCTATAAGAAGTACATGTGTTGACCTCATACACCCCTTTCCCAGCAGTGTGGACTGATTTGATCCTATTTAGAGAAACTGTGTATGGCTGTATCAGTAGTGTTGGTAACTTTAAAAAATGCTTTGGATTCTCCTTCAGGTTTCTTCCAAGTTTTAATATGTTAACATTTAATTTAATTTATACTTACTCTGCTCCTTAGAAGTCTATTCTATCTCTCCTTAGGACTTAATTAGTACTGACCTCTTCACAGAAGCTAGAATTGAGTCCTTACACATCTGTAAAACTTTATATTTTCATAATATTCAGGTAAAGGAAAATACAAAGCAGCTTTCCCAAGAACTTAAGTTACACTGTCTAATACATTATTTTGTCTGTAACACAAATAATTATTTCTGCAGTGAAGTAGTTTATATGAAAACAAAAGAATAATGAATAAATCCTTAGTATTCTGGTCATATCTGCATATCTGACCATTTACCTTACATCACAGCCTCAGGTATTTAAAGACTTAAATCCAAAGACTTAAAGAGCTAGATTCTTATGTCCCATAAAAAACTGCAGTTCTACATGCCAACTACTGTATCCATATTTTCTTTGGCATAGGGAAAAGACCATCTAATTTTCACATGGGTTTTTTTTCTGTTATTATGCCACTATTTAATAGGCAATATGTTGGCAATGAAAGAAACAGTTAATAAACACCAAGAAGTATGTAGTCTGTCATCTAAAATGATAACAGATGATCTTGGCACTGCAAGTGTTCTTACATACTGTTGCTCAACAAGATATTACAATTCAATAACACTCAGCTAGGTGAAGACATAAAGAACATGCCTGCTTTTGTGTGCTCAAACTAAAACAGCGAAAGAGCAAGACTTTACAGATTTTTGCTTGAAATTCATTAAGTGTAATTAACACTATTAATATAAGAATATCAAATACTCTTTTTGTTTATTGGCTAAAGTTTAATGTTAGCAGATCTGACTTGACTACGCAATGTCTAATTATATCAAGACTGAATGTGGACTCTCGTGTCTAATTTTCATAAAAAGCCTTGAAGCTGAATTCCTGTAATGTTTAGTGGCAGGTTCTGAACATAAACCAAACAGTATAACCAATGCTTTTTCATGCAATACACCATCCACTTGTGGAACAACCTCAATTTATGTGAAGTTCAAGGGTATGTATAATACTTCTTTCTCATTTGTTTTTGAAATTTCTTTGGTCAAGTGGAACCTTTTCAGAGCCCACCTTTTTATGGACATGTGACATGGCCCAAATCTATGACTGTGTAGTTACCAAAGCACAAGAGCACACTTACACTTTCCACTGTATGTGCTTCTGCAGTCCAGTTTATGGTGTGAAAAATGATGCAATAATGCAATAATTAAGCCAAGAAAATTAATAAGATTTCCTGTAATGCTTAACCTTTGCAATTGGCAGAATTGGGAAAATCTAAAGTCAAAGATTTTTCCCTAGACAAAAGGCACTTAGCTCCATCAATATGTACTTCCAGTCAGGTATCCCATAAACAATTAGTGTTAATATATTGTAAAGTAATTGACTTTTTGACAAGAAGGGCAGCTTTATGACCCAGCTCACTTAGCCAACATCAAGGAGACTGAAGAGAGTAACATTTCTAAGAGCTGTCATTGTTAGAATGGGTTGAAGGCAATCCTTTTAACTGGAAACTATCACATAAAATAATCTGTTAACTCATACCCAGTAGAGTATATCACAGCAAAATTTCCCAACAATCAGTTATATTTAACTTCGCAAGATTAGCCAATAATAAATGAATTCTAGCTAAACCAGTAAATGTAATACTCAAAACAATGTTTTTCTCTTTTCCTTTACATCAAGTCAGCCTATTAATAAATCCACTAATTAAAAAATAATGAATAATAAAAATAATACAATTAATAAAATAATAACAAATAGGAACAAATAATAAAATTTGTCTTCTGTAGTTTTCTGACTTCAGTGGGGGCAATAAATCTCTTATAACCTAAGCCAGAGGAACAGTAAAAGCCAAACTACTCCTACAGCTTCTTTCTGAGGCCTTCCCACTTTCTTATGACCAAACCAATCACATAAAACATCACTGTCCTGGCAAATGCTGGTGTGCATCAGCTGGTTATGTGTGATAATTTATTTAATTTGAATAAGAGGTATTTGCATAAGTGTAAAAAGTCCCTCTCCGGAACTTCAGTATGGAATTCTTTAAGTTTGTCCTGGAAGTCTCAATCTGTATTCTCTCAGGAAGTGTCACTTAGGATAATGCAGAAGCCAGGAAGTGAGATGCTCTGGTGAACCTCATAGTTACAAACAGGAAAGGTGAAGGCTGAGTCTTGGCTGTAGTGATTATGAGATGGTGAAGTTCAGGATCTTGAAAAGAGGCAACAAATGAAATGGCAAGATCATAACCACTACCTTCAGGAAAGAACATTTTGGCATGTAGAGGCATCAGCTTAGAAGAATTCCTTGGGAGACAGCCCTGGAAAGAAGGGTCCAGGAGCTGACTGACTTTTGAGAATCACTTTTTCCAAGCTCAAAAATCTCCACATACAGGAAACCAAGAAATGGCAGGATCAGCTCTAGGCAAAGCTCAGACATAAAAAGGAAGTGCACATGAGGTACTAGCAAGGACAAGTGAATGAGAAATGCTATCTGAGCTGTTGGGATGTGGTTAAGGAAGCCAGAGCCCATCTGGAGTTGAATCTAGCAAGATGTGTGAAGGGCAACATGAAGGGTTTCTAGAGCTACAGCAGCAGAAGAAGAAAAGCGAAAATGTGGGCCTAGTGCTGAGTGGGGCCAGAAGGAGATCCAGTAGCAAAGGAAAGCAGGGTTTGGAACATTTATGTAGACTGGACATACACAAGTTTATGGGACATAATGGTATGTACCTGCAAGGAGTGGTATGTGCTGAAAAAGCTGTTGATATCATTGTAAGGTAATCTTGATAATCTTAGAGTAGTCACAGTGACTGGGGGAGGTTCCAAGGACTGGAAGGAACAAATTTAACTCCTTTCTTAAAAAGGTTAAAAAAAATGAGATCCAAGGAACTGTAGGCTGGTCAGACTAGCCTCACCCCAAACCCTGGGAGGCTGAGAGAGCAATAAAGAGATTAAATGGAAAACATTTACTTTAGGTATAAGAACGTGATTGCAAGTAGTCAGCATGGATTAACAAAGAGGAATAATGTACACTAAGACTTCATACTAGAGCCAATACTAAATAACATCCTGATTAATTATCTGAACAATGGGGAAGTGTGTTCCTGTGGCAAGTTAATAGATAATCCAGATTTGGGAGTGGTTGATATGCCACAGGATCATGCTGCCATTTAGAGGGACCTCCACAGACTGGTGAAAGAGGCTCACAGGAACCTCATGAAATTCAACATAAGAAAATGTCGAGCCCTAGACCTGGAGAGGAATAACCCCAAGCACCAGTACAGGCTTGTGAGCTGAATGGCTGGAATGAAGTTGCAGAATAGGTTCTACAAAGCTGACTGGATTGAGCAATGCATTTTTGCAACAGTGAAGACCTACAGCCTTTTGGGTGGCTTTAACAAGAGTATACAATGTGTTTATTTCTTCTATTTAGCAGGGATGATGCCACATCCTGAGTGCTGTGTCCACGTCTGAGCTCCCCAGTATAATAAAGCAATGGGCATACTGGAGAAAATCTAGCAAATTGCTACAAAGATGAATAAGGGATTATAGCATTTGTCATATGAGGAGAGGCTGAGAGAGCAAAGATTGTTTATATTGGAGGAGAGATGGCTTTTTCCTGATGTCACCTCTGGGCAGCTGGGGGAAATGCATGCCGAACTGTTTTCTACAAGTTCCATAAAGCAGATACCATGCAAATGAGGTACTGCTCTTGAAGCAATTTAAATGAACAGAGCCACATCCTCTTTCCTGGTGATCAGATTGTAGATCTGATCAGTTTATAAAACTGATTCTTGGCAGGGTTTCTTTAGTTATTATATCAGCAGCTGTGGAATGATGAAATATCTGCATTAATGTTTAGATTTCAGTCCATCCACTGATTCTGTACAAAGATTTGTAAATTCCACTCCTGGTTGAATTCAATAAATACAAACTAAAATCTTTGGGGTTTTTTTGAATCTGTCCTTCGAGATTTTATATTGTCAGCTGTTCCATGGCCCACTTCATGGTGACCCTTATATTTTTGTGTACACTCTTATATAATCCTTACATACTCTATTGCCTCATCACAAGGCCTCTACAGAAAGTGACGGATTCAGGTTTGAACCATTTCAAAATCAGAAGGAATGTAGACTTAGGAGTTTTTGCACAGAGAATGTTTAGGTAGTGGGATTCTATGTAAAAGCTGGTGCCTGCACTGAGGCTATCACCACTAAATGTGACTGCTCACTGGGGGTGTATGGACAGCCTCAGCTTTCCTAATGAACTGCATCCCTGGGCAGACTTTGACTTGGGGCCACGTAATCTGTACATCTCAAATGGCCAGAAGTAACATATAGCCAGCCATAACCAAAGTGATGCACAGGTGTTTGAGCCTGTTTAAAAGAGGTCTGGACAGAAGATACAGTGCCTACAGTATTTCAGATACCTCACTGAGGTAAATGAGTATCCATCAATGGGTTTTCTGCAAGTGTAAAACAGTCCAGGTTTGTTTTGTATTATCTTATATCTTCCCTGAGAGCTCTGTAAAATTAACAAATAAATGATTAGTACTTTATTTTGATGTAGGTGAGAAATATTAGATTTACATTGCTGTTGATTAAGAGAAATCACTGTGAAGCTGCTCATTTTTACAGACATCAGTAACTGACACAATCAGGACTACTTCTGAGCACACTCACTCTGATCTATGAGCCATTGAATACAGTTCCACTCTCTGTTTTATATCTAGGCTTTTTTACATCTAAGTTTTAGGCATAAAACTGCCAGTGGAATAGTACGGTTTATTTCTCTATGGTTGCACATTGTTCTTTTCCTTCAAAGGGGAATTGTTTTCAAGCATTACAATATATTCAAAATCAGAAATGGTATTTGTTGCAATGTTAGAAATTAAATATTTATAATTTCTTACTTTACATTTGTTTCTTTTTCTGCATTAGGTCTGAAAAGTTTCCTGCAGTCTGAAATGACAGAGTGCCTTGTAAAAAGAACACCCCTATTTTACACCCAAGGAATATTGCTTAATAGGTATTAATCTGAAGAAATATATTGTATGGTAAAGTTTTTGACGGAGTACCAACCTTCTGAACACCCAGAGAGCATTTAATTTTTGTATGATCAGAAGCACCTAATGTCACTGCACATGCTACAATGGAAACTGTAAGACAAATGCAAAGTTTTGGCATCTGTGTTACCTGTACGTATCCTGTAGCATCTGGTGTGGTGTTTGCCACTCTTTTAGTTTCTTGCTGCTCAACTCTGAACATAAGAGCTCGTCCACTTGTTTCTAATTCACCTTTCCTTTCTATCTGGAATGCTCCCACAGAACTTTGTACTGAAAGGACTGGAGTGCAGCTGGACATGAATTTTTTTCCTCTAATTGGGAGTACACTAAAGACATCCATTGGGCAAAACATCACTCTCTTCTATCCAGACAGGCTTGGCTACTACCCTTACAAAAATGAAGTCACAGGAGAGGCATTCAATGGAGGACTCCCTCAACTATCGCTGCTGGAGAATCATTTAAAAAAAGCCAAAGAGGACATCCAATTCTACATTCCTGCAGATGAACAGCCTGGATTGGCTGTCATTGACTGGGAAAACTGGAGACCTGTGTGGATAAGGAACTGGGGATCAAAAGATATTTATAGACAGGAATCCATTGAGCTAGTTCAGCAGAGAGACCTCAGTCTATCAGAAGCTGAAGCCAGAACTATAGCTAAAATGGAATTTGAATTTGCAGCAAAATCATTTATGTTGGAAACTTTGAAGCTGGGCATAGAAATGAAACCAAATCGTCTGTGGGGATATTACCTTTATCCAGACTGTTATAACTATGATTACAAACAAAACCCACACAATTATACAGGAACCTGTTTAGATATTGAAATAGAAAGAAATAATGAGCTTAACTGGCTGTGGGAGAAAAGCACAGCACTTTATCCATCTATCTATCTAGAGACAGCATTAAAATCCTCCAGAAATGCTCAACTCTTTGTTCGTAACAGAGTTCAAGAAGCCATTAGAACTTCCTATGTCTCTAACTCTAGTAATCCCCTTCCAGTTTTTGTATATACACGTCCAGTATTCACAGATGTCTATGAGGAATATCTCTCTGAGGTGAGTGAAGCTAGACCTTAAATAGTTCAAATTTATATGGCAAGAAATTCCAGGTGACACTTACTTAGCAAATATACTAACTTGCATCAGAAAGAAGTGTGCAATTTTGTCTAAAAAAATTAAATTAATCCATCAAAGAAATTTGACCAAAGGGAATATGAAGAGGTCTATTTTCAAACCTTTCTCACTGTATTTATCAAATAGTATTTTATTCTCTGAGTTTTTCTCACATGTAACAAAATAGTACAAAACTAGAAAACATATTTAGCACACTTAGTCAGAGGAAAGAAATACCAGTACAGTCTTGCAAAGAGAATTAGTAATACTAGGCTCACCTACTGACCGCTTTTTAGGTTGTAAGGAAAAAAACATACAGTAAAAAGAAGTCTTTCTTTCCATAAAAATTGTTTAAAGCTAATGAGAAAATTCTGTCCTTAGTTGTACTCAAGTAGCTTTTAAAATGGTATTTCAGCATGTCATGGGTTAGTTAAGGTTAGGCTCTGATTAAAATCCAATCATCTTATTGCAATTCTGGCTGTACTTTTCCCTTCACATTTTTATAGACACCCACCCTATCAGAGATACCACCACTGGGGAATCTCTTGTTGGTGTTCCAGCCCATGAGGAAAGGGAAGTTAGAGTCCTGGTGATGGCATTCTGTCTGGTTTCCTCCAGTATTCTGGACAGAGCATTAGCAAGTGCTGTCCCCAGCTCTGTGGATACTTTCAGGGAGCAAGGTGTGCTGTCAGGGGTTTTGCTGGGATACTAACTAATAACTGAAATACTGTAATCTTTACATTAATTCTTTTTTTTTTTTAAAATTTGTGTTGTGCCCTACAGTGACTTGCTTTTTTATTGCTTTTTCATTATCATGAAATTTCTCTCATACAATATAGGCCTTAACATTTTTCTAGGACTGGGCTAATAGCTGAACCTAAAAGGAGAACTGAACAGAAACAAATTTCTGAAATCAATCTCTGTTAAAGACCAGAGACATTCTCTGAAAAAGGGAGAATCCTACTGTTGAAAGCTCTTTCTCTTGCTACATTTCTATTTTATCACTTTCTGGTAACAGAAATTAAGTTTTTTAAAAAAAAAAAGCGCTGCGCTTTCCAGTATCTTTATCCCACAGTATTAGTGAAACCTGACACCTGTTGCTACCAACTCTGCTCAGCCTGGAGACAATGCAGCAAAATAAGCCTTAATATGATTGGAGGAGTGTATGTCATATATCTAAGCACTGGCTCAGTTTTACAGCCTCATTTTTCTAACCAGATGACATATATAAATTGGGTGTTGTTGGCAACATTTTCTGGTATCACCTGTGCAATCCAATTCCTGGATAAACTTTGCAATTGAGAGCAGGACATGCATTGTGCATCACTGCTTGCTGTCTTCAAAGTAGTTATTTTGGATATGTCATTTACTATATGCTTTTATTCATTTGCCCTTAGGTTACTCACATTTGTATGATTCTTTGCATATTTTTGTTCAGGATGACTTGGTAAACACCATCGGAGAATCTGCTGCACTGGGGGCTTCTGGAATTGTGATCTGGGGTGATATGAATTTAACACAAAATAAGGTATGCTATATTATTTATTACATGAAATTTTTAAGGAGAAATGAAGCAAAAGGGATGTGAAGCATTATGATCACTTACATTGTATCTTCTACTTTTAAAATGATAACTCCATATTGCCAGTGGTTTTTTTTGTAGTCAAAACCCAAGCACAACAGAGGCTTATTAAGGACATCACAGACTACACAGAACAAGATTTCAATCTTTCCAGTGTATTAGTACTGTTGACTCTGGGTAACTGGACAAGTTGCTATGATTACTGTAGGCAAGTTAGCACTTGTTTAATTAGTATAAGAAAGAATTCCTCTATCTTAATTTCATTTTATTTATGAGGTAAAGAAAAAAATTACTTGAGCTTGCCTGGAACAATTTTTGAAAGACCTTTCTGCTTTTTGGAGTGGTGAACTTGGCAACAGTATTTCAAGCACTAGGAGAAGTCAGTCTGTAAAAGTTCAGCCCTAGCCTGTTTTCTGTGTTGTAAATACTATTTTGATTCATTTCATTGTATGAAACATCTGAGCCAGAAGAAAAAAATTCTAGTTTGTTTTAGGAAGTTTGAGAAACTGCTACAAGGATGGTCTCATAATTCTTTCCAGGTAGTACATTCATAACCAGGCAAGTTAGATTTAACAAACTATTTTATGGAAAGACTCTTGTGAAGTCTTCTGAGTGCAAAGAACCAAAACGCTTCATCTCTGCCAGACTTCCTGTTACAAAAAGCACGGCCAAATACACCTCCACAGCTCTGTAAGGTTGTTATTCCCCAAAGCATCCCACTTTTACTTTCTTTGTATGTGCTTTCTGTTGACAGAGGGCATCAGTTGCACCTGGAACTTTTCTGCCCATTATCTCAATATCAGAACACAGATGAGCAGCAACTTTTATTGTCTGAATTTTGAGATTCCTGTGAGAAAAAAAGAACTCTCCCAGTCAGACTATGTATTTGTACACTAAATGACCCTGATTTTTTATAACTTTCACAGTCCCTAGCATTTCAGAAATGAAATATTACTGTAAGCCTCACTTCTTGATCAACCACAATTTCTTGGAAGTATTTTTATATATACCTAACAGAAAACCAAAAAACCTACATACATTTTAGATTCACCGAAGTGATCTCCATGTGATCCAAGTGATCTTCCAATTATTAGGCATATCTACATGTGGTATAGGGCAAATGTCTATGATGCCAGAAACAGAGTTCCCAAAACTTCTGGTTATTAAACTGTGCCAAGAATGCACAGAACACATGCCAATTTCATGATCAGTTAGAATGATCAATTATCTTAGTGTACCTTCAATTTGACCATCCAACCACAGTTCTTTTCACTTAAAAATGCCATGAAATCTCCCTACCCTGTAACCAAGCTATTGAGGTCAGGGGAAAGCTGAAAAGTCTCACAGAGATTACTTGATAAAAAAAGTATTTGTTTAGGCTGAAGAAGTGAGGGTTTTTTTTTTTCCCCATATCCATTCAAACTATTTAAGACCTTAAAAGGAACTTCAGTTCTTCATGAAACTTCTTTAAATGCATCTGATTCAAAAAGCTACGTGAAATATAGAGATAAAATTAAAGCTTAAAGACAATTGCTTTCTGATTTAACTGCTTTTTTTTGACATCTCCAGCAACTACACCACATAAATTTGCCGTGATCCTTGAATTTTATATCAGCTTCTCAGATAAACTTGATTCCAACAACAAGTTATAGCTACTATCAAATCCCCAGGGGAAACACTTATAGATATATACTGTGGTACTGTTATTAAAATGACAGCATTGTAATGGTTTCCATACTAAACTGTGGAGGTATAATGCTCTTTTCACAGAACACCTGTAGAACTCTGGACAACTACCTTCGGAGGACTTTGACCCCATACCTCATCAACGTCACAATGGCAGCCAGAATATGTAGCCAAGTGCTATGCCAAGACTCTGGTGCTTGTGCACGGAAAAAATGGAATTCCAGTGACTATCTTCACTTGAACCCTGAGAATATTGCAATTCAAATGACAAAGGATGGAAAATACACTTTACAAGGGCAACCATCATATAAGGATCTGCAAACATTCATAGAAAAATTTGATTGCCATTGTTATGCAGGGCAGAGCTGTGAACCTACAGCTGATATAAATGACATCCATTACATCCATGCTTGCATTTCAGAAGATATTTGCATTCAGATATCCTCAAATTCACTTTCTAACATAGAAGCCTCTGAAGAAAAGATCCTGTCTAACAGAACTGCATTTTCATTTACCTCTGAGAGTAAGGTGACATTATCTACACATCCTGAAATAGATTTCCAATCTACCTCTGGAAATAATATACTTAATATAACAACTGCAGAATATAACACTGTTACAGCTGCCAGTAGCTATGATTTAGAAGAAAATGATACTCGTACTTTCAGTAGTTCTTCATCCTGTAAGATAAGGTTGTTTAATCTGTTTCACCTAATTCTGCTTTTGAGAACCTTAATACAAATTACCTATGAAAGTGAGAATATCCTTTTCCCTGACTATATTTGAAATTCTAAAGGTTTTATTTACAAAACAAACAAACAAATTCCTGAAAGGCTTATGATCTTATCTGTATCAGGTAACATTTTCTAATCCATAGGTGCCATTTCAGTTTGAATGCAATCCTTCAGTTTAGTTCTATAAACTAATGTTTGTGCCAAAGATATATTGGTCTATATATACTGACTATGCTATCTGAGAGGATACTCAAGAATAAGAAGCATTTTTTACAGTTCACATTTTTAACCATTATACTAGGAGAAAAGTAATTGTTGACAATGCTCTTTTGTGTACTTCACGTTCAAACAGTTAAATATATAATAAATAAAATAACTAAACAGGTTTGACGCTCTATGCAAGAATTAATTTCATTCTGCATGAATGGAATTAGCTCTAAAAATATTTGACTTTCCTTTAGATCTGTGGAACTTTGCAGCATAAAATTTATCTGATTAATATAATGTTCCTCTACTTTTCACAAAACCTTTAGGGATCCTGTAGTTTTTCTTTTCATTAAATATATTTGTAACTCTTCAAAAGGTTCTAATTTCAGTGGGTTAACTTTAAATATTAGAGCTTCATTATTTAAAATTTGAGCTGTAGCAGTTTATCCTTTCTTCTCACAAACCCTCCCCCTTTTTTTACATTTCTCTTTTTTGGTTTCCAGTTCTTTTGTCTTACCAATACTCACAACTCATCTGCTCTGTCTGTGCATTCCCTGTGCCAGCACAGGTCACCAGTCCTAGTTTCTCCATGCAGCCATCCCTAGGAACTGGTTAGGGTTCTATGTGCCATTTGGACAAAAGTCTGTGCATGGGACTGTATGCCTTGTTATTTCCTGAAGAGTTTATTTGGTGAAAACCAAGTTTGCTCCTTTAGGAAAACCCAGCAGTGGCGGCAGAAAAATAAGCGTCACTTGGGACCTGGGAAAATCTCAGGACCACCTTTCTGATTCAGGTTGCTGACAGAACTGGAAGTATCTGCTTAATACCATTCCATTGCCAAAAGCAGTGTGAAAGTAGCAGAGATACGTCAGAAGACAACTACTCCCAGTATCATATCAGGAGTCTAGTTATGATTAACATATAGTCAGTTTAAGCATTTAGAAGCAATTAACTGCAGCTTGTTTGATAAAATAACCTTTTCAAATTATTATGTCAGATGCTTAATAGTCAGTTGGCCTTCTGATGAGTGAAGAGTGGCTGCTGGCATTGATACATTAAAAATGCCCCTAGAGCCAGACATGATCTGCATAAATAATTCACCACCTCCCACCAGCCTGCCACACTAATGAAAATAACCAGGACCTCATTATACTGGCCATTTACTTATAAAAAGTTAATTAGTTAATCTAGCAGAAAACACATATTATATCAATTTTCTTTGAATTTTCAGGTTGTTGGTCATAACAGAGATGCAGAAAAATAGATGAAGCTTTTAGACTTAACATGGAGAAATAATGTTTTATGGCTTTTGAACAAGTTATCAAGAGGAAGTGACAATTCTCATCCCAGTTACAGTGATAAGTCCACGAGTCAAAGCTGTTTCTGCCATCAATGTTCCAAGTGGAATAATCAATTAAAAATATATATGTAGCAGATTGTTTAGCACAAAAGAATACATCTGATTTTGAACATCTGTGTAAAAACATGCTTTTTTTCCACTGCAGCTTTGATATTGGTTATTTCATCTTGGATAAAGAAAAGACATTGTATCATAACTCCTGTGTCTGAACTCCCTTCACACTGCATTTGTGGTAACTGTCAAATTGTTTCTAAAAACTGGAAACATCACTGGTAATGCCTTAGCAGAACTTGTATGAATTATATGAAATTCTATTTTTTTCATAATGCTCTGACACGGCTAAACTGAAAGATACTGGATCTTTAGCACTTTGTGGTAAGACAGCATGCAGGTTCACAAAATCAGCAAGTCTTGTCATGAATATTTTTGACTATCAACCAGGCAAAAGCAAGAATCATTTGTGATGATTCAAGCAAGAAATCACCAAAAAAGGAGGGATGGGAAGATTAAATCACAGAACAGTTGAAATAGAGCACCCAGGACCTCCCAATGGATGCAGAGGAAGTGAACTGCAGGAGTGAAAGAGTGAAGCAGTGGTGAATGTGGAAAGACCAGTCTCTTCCCATTCAGCACTTTTATCTACCTGTTACTTAATAATGACAACCTCTCCCCAAGGCTCACTGTAAAGATAAAGGATCACGCCAACGGATATGTTAGACCTATTCATCCAATCCCATCTCTTTTTTTCCCTTGAGAACAGCCAGGACCAGAAAAGTAAAAGGAAGATGAGGGGAAAGCAGTCTATCGTAATAAACTGTGCCTTCCTAAGCTGCATCTTAAAAAGCTATCTACCTTGAGCTCTGATGTACAATGCTTTGCCAGCCACCTTTCAAATGTTCAATCAGGATTATTTCTGTTACCTATGTGTATCTGCAATTCATGCTTTAAATCCCACAGACTTCAGGATTTAGGTCTTCTATGTGTTAAATTACAGTATTTTCCAAATGCGTTATTTTTCACTGTATTATATTTGTCTTACCTATATTCTATAGAGTCACCATGGAGTCAATGAGTCCCCACGGAGTAAAAGAAAAAAAGAATGAAAGGGGTGCTATGTCTTGTATTGCTGGTGACTATCATATGTTCAAAGCCAAATTTATTTTGTCCTAAAGTGGACCCCTTTCCAAAGAGATTGTCTTATATTCATTGTATTGCCTGTAATTATTAGTTGGCCTTATAGTTTTCATTTCTTGCAGTCTTGTAATTTTGCAAAGATTAAATACTAGAGGAACAGTTCACTTTGATTGTCATTCATTATTTTGTATTTCTCCTTTCCAGAGAACCCTCATGCTGGCAATATGTGTAGGGACAGGGAAATGCTAAAGCAGGTGTTGGGGATTGGTTCTTTCCCTTTTCTCTCTGTGGAATTTTCCCCATTGTCATGCTAAGATACCTGTTGACTGGGCCCTGGTGGCAAGGGGGAGGAAGAGAGGAGGGAAAACCCTCGATATCCAAACATCCAGAAGAGCAGATGGAAGGCTCTGGCTTGGCCCATTTCCCCCGCGGAGTTGAGATGAGAAGGACGATCGCTGCCTGTGTCCCATCCCTGCCATCCCAGCGTCGGGAGCCATCCTCACTGCTGTCAGACCCTGCCCTGCTGCCTTCTCGCTGTAACCTGCCACCATCCAGCACTCTGCTGAGCATCAGGACCCACACCGTGAGCGGAGAGCTCTCTCTCCATCTCTCTCTCCCCCTGGGACAGCGCTGCCATCACCCCCAGCCCTCCTGCAGCTCTGCGGGACCTGCCCGCCCCCAGCACCGGGAACTGCAGCTCAGGGAAAAGGTGCCTGCAGCCAAAAAACCTGAAACTGAGTTACTGTTCTGTTTGTGGGTAATTTCATAGCTGTTGTTGTTCTTGTTTGTCTTGTTAGATATACTAGTAAAGAACTGTTATTCCTACCCCCATATCTTTGCCTGAGAGCTCCCTTAATTTCAAAATCATAATAATCTGTAGGATGGAAGAATCACATTTTTCAGTTCAAAGGCAGGCTTCTGCCTTTCTTAGCAAAGACCAGTCTTTCAAACCAGGACAGCAGGTTTGATGAAAGGAGCTGTTTAAGTGAAAGCTGTTAAATACCCTCCTTCAATGTTTTGACATTATGCTAAAATTTTAATTGAAATTCTGCTTCTCTGTCTGAATAATCTGGATCTAGTTTATTGTGTTGCTTGTTCTGGGACATACAAAGATATTGTACTTCAAAGGGAAATGACAATTGGCACTTAAAGAATCTGAACAGAATAAAAACAGTCTAGGCTTTGCCTTACAGGTGGGTTTTTTGTGTTTTTTTTTTTTTTTTTTTGTTTGGTTTTTTTTTTGTTTGTTTGGTTTTTTTTGTAAAAAGAACAACATGGAGAGATGCTTTGAGAGGCCAGTAAGATAACTTTGTAGACAGCCTAGGATGTGACTAGAATCCCAAAGAGTTCAGCAAAATTTGCTTTATTCCCTGCATCACACTGGGATAACCTGTTGTAAATATATATATCAGCAAAGAATTTACTGAAGATTTGAGACCTGAGCAATATGTTCTAGACAACTTCCAGACAGATTAGATTTCTACATGTACCTCTCCGTCACTTTTCAGTGCAAACAACAAGACAGCAGAGACACATAATTTTAAAACACAATCCATTATGAAGCACTGATGACCTTTTTGAGATGACAGCTAAATTCCATCCTTTAAGCATACATACCTAAAACTTACTTGGAAGATTTTTTCACACTGTGTTTGTGCCAGCTCTTTTGCACTGGCAGATAGCCAGCAAAATTAGGGTCTGAGACGTCAAGTTGGAGTAATGAGATTAATTTCAAAAAATATAATTGATACAAAAAAAAATGTTTATTGGGTGTCTTAAATAATTACTGCTTTATTTAAGGATTTCATCTTTCCTAAAGACTTTTTCTGTTGTTTGTTCTTGTAAATTTTTTTCCTGTGCTACTAAAAACTATTGTATGGAAGGCTGGAAACAGATTCAAAAACCTTACTAGTCTAACTTCATCCCCTACCACTTTTAAATGACTCCCAATGTGTGGCAATCGCAGACCTCCCTGGAGGTCTGTTTTTCTGGAAATACTTCATTGAATATTAACACTGCTTCACAATATTTTTCCTTATGATGCTGATCATGTAAACATGCTGTATTCAAGATAAATTCTAAGCTTTTGTGTATACCAGACAAGGATCAGGGTCTTTACAAAACAGTTCTTTCACATAGCTGTTCCACAACTCTTGCAGCTACTCTTCACTGTCAATGCCACTCAGGACTGCAAAACTTTCCCACATTTGTTGTCCCCTTGTTATACATAAGAAAGTACAAGGCAAGAAGGTAAAGGGCATTAAAGGGCATTATCAACATTAACATCCTTAAGGGAATAACTTTGGATTTAAATATGTTCACTAATGTGTTGCCACCATCACAATATATTGATTATAGTTCTCCTTGGTCAGTAGTAATTAGATTACATTTTTCAGTTTATGCTTGTGTAAGTTTTAGTTTATAACTGATATGGTATTTTATTGATTAGCAATCAGACCAAAACAGCATGAAAATTAATGTGGATCATTACTTTATATATTCAGCTGACATTTTGGCTCTGTACACACAATTCCAGAGGGCGGTGTTCAGCACCACATATATGTGGGCTCTAGACAATATGCAGTCACCTCTCTCTGCCTTTTTTTTCATATCAGGAAATATATTTATTCAACAGAACTCTTCAGGATCCTGGAGGAGAAATATACCATATGGTGGCAGTCTCATGAGCCACACTGTTCCCTCAGGCTACTAGCAGGTTGAGACAAGATGATAGCTTGCTGTGTAAAGTGATGATTTCCTGAGGCAGGGACAAAACAACCTCCCGTTTAAAGGGAGGCTAAGAGCACCTTGCAGTCCCACAAGGATAATACGGATAATGTCAAATAGAGCACAAAGTATCTTATTGCTGGGGCAGCTGGTAATTAAGGGGAGGGGACTAATAACAGATTTAGGCTACCTGTAAATCCTATGCACTATTTCAGCATGAACTGCATATACCAAATTTGGGTATTCAAATCACAGCATTTTTGAGTTAAAAACCTTAATCTGCCACTTTAACAGCCCTTACAGAAATCCTTCTTCACCTTTTCCCTCACCAGAGTATGACAGGTATTTTGGGCACATACTAGAGCCTCTGGGGCTGCAGCCAGCAGAGGGCACAGATGACACATGCAGACACCGGTCGGTACCTCACTGAAAAGTTCAACATCTTTCTGTTCACTTCAGTAAGGCGGCTGCTTGACTCCGGCCTACAAAGGAAAAAAAAGATTACTAGTCACTCCCTAATGTAGTGCCTCACTATCAGAAATGACTGATTCTATAGCTTTTTTCCCCCAAGCATCTGGTATATCAGGACAAACTAAATATACCAGTGAGACATTATCTCTTCTCATGCTCTCTCTCTGGAGATCTCATTCAGCTGAAAGCTTCTTCTCTGTAAGATCAGCCCCGATAGATGGTTGAATCACCATCCCTGGAAGTGTTCAAGAAACAACTAAATGTGGCACTTGGGTCTAGTTTACAAGGTGGTGTTCACTCAAAGGTTGGACTCGATGGTCTTGGATGTCTTTTCCAATCATACTGATTCTATGGTCTTCAGCTGTGACTAAAATGCATGCTTAAAATACAGATAATGTGATCAAATCTCTGGTAGTGCTCCGAACTACAAATCTGAGTCTCAAATACCTTGTTTCTCCCCAGATGAGAAAGATCTGAATACACAGTGTCGGTTCAAGTTATTTTACTGACCATATGTTTATTGCACCCCCACCATTGTCACCTGAAATGTAAGACACACTTTTATAAACCTTTATGAATGTCCCTCATCAACCACTACCACCAGCACTGTAACCTTTCCAGAACATCAGATTTAAGTTTCAAGTTCTGAGACTGGCAGATGGATCCAGAAGAAGGGTTAGCCCTGTGTTTATGGGTAAAACAAGCCTTTCCCTAATGTGTGGCAAGATTGTATGCTGAATGTCGCTTATTCAGTGAAGGCAAAAAATTCTTGGTGAAGTGGGATGTCTCATCATTGATCACAACATAAACCCACCATCACAAGCACGTCTTGAGGCAAAGAGTCATACTACAGGTGATTTCCTAAAAAAAATATTACAGGAGAAACAAAATAAAACCATGATAAGCCCTAGATCTGGAAGCCTGTCACAACACAATGAAGAATTCAAGCAGAGCTTCCTGGAAACAGTGGAGGTCCTAGGGGTGTGAGAACTGCTATCACTAGATGTGATGAACCTATAAAATCGATGCAGTCAAGCAGCCCAAGCACCACACCGACTCTCGTAAGGCAGTGCTGCCAGCGCGGCCTCGCCCTCCTCTGCTGACTGCGGGATGCTGTACAGCCCGCCCGCCCACGGCAGCAGCTCTGGGCCGTCCTATCCTTCCACACCCCGGCAACCAGCTGCTCCCGCACAGCATCCCCTCGCTGTCCGGACCTGCCCTGCCTCTCCCGCCCCGCGGCTCCAGCCCCTCGCAGGGCGCTGCCGCCGCTCCCCCTCTGCCCCGCCCGGCCTGGCCCGGCCCGGCCCGGCCCGGCCCGGCCCAGCCCCGCCCGGCCCGGCCCGGCCCGGCCCGGCCCGGCCGCCTCCCCCGTCTGCAGCGAGGGGCGGCGGGAGAAGGGCGGTGGCGCCGTCACGTGAGGTGCTGCCTGGCGCTCAGCTCCAGCGCAGCCCGTCCGCCGCCAGCCCGGCTCCAGCCCCGCCGCCGCCTCGCCTCGCCTCGTATCGCCTCGGCTCCCCGGCGCTCCCATGCCCAGCAGCGAAGCGGTGCCGCTGGGGCTGGGCGCCTGCCGCAGGTCGGGGGCGCTGGGCGGGATGCTGTCGCTGGTGGCGCGGCTGCTGGAGTGGCTGCGCTCGCTGTTCTGGAAGGAGGAGATGGAGCTCACGCTGGTGGGGCTGCAGTACTCGGGCAAGACCACGCTGCTCACCGTGCTGGCGGTACGCGGCCCCCGGCCCGGGGCGGGGCGGTGCGGGGCCCAGCGGCGGGGCAGGGCCGCGGGGTGCGGCGGGCGCGGCCGCCCGGCGGGGCTGGAGGGGCCGCCCGCCCACCCGGGGCTGCCGCCCCGCGGCCTTTCCCCGGCAACAAGTGCGGGCTTTGCTGCTGCGGTAGTGCCACCGCCTGCCGTGAGGTCCCGCGGCGATGCGGTGGGATGTGGTGGGATGCGGTGGGATGCGGGTGGAGGGAGGGAGGGAGGATGGGGGGACAGGCGCGAGAGAGCATGAGGCAGCTTTTGCATCGTTTGCAACATCGGGAATCACAGCCGAAGGCTAAGGTGAAAGGGTTTTTAGAGGGAGGAAGATGTCTCCTGTGTTTGGCTGCAAAATATGCCCATCTTGGAGCAGATTTATTGGCATGGGCTCTTGCCGTGGTTCAGGTTGGCTTTCTGTGTTCAGTGTATCCCAGAATTGTGCATCCCTCAAGGCCACAAATGGCCCGTTACTGAATTCTCTCCTCCCATCAGTTGCAGCAATACTAATGTCTCCCACAAATCCTCCATAATTCTTCCCCAGCATTCAAGTCTGATTCCAGCATTCTGTTCCCTCTCTGGTGATGGCCTTGCAGCCTCTCTAATGCTGACACTTACCATGACATTTTCTGTCACCGTGCTGAAATGCATCCCTCATCTTTGTTTGCTGTGCCCTCCGAACTGCGTTTGGGTCCATCCCAAAGATTTGCTTTCCATCAGAGGAGGGAAATAAATGCCATGTTTGCTTACTACTAATCATGAAGCTTAGTGAAGCTTTTCTGCTAGGTGGTGTCTTTTGAGAGGTGTATTGCAGCTTCATCTGCTATGAGAAGAAAATTTCTAGATATTTTTCAGTCCTTATCGTGAAAAGCTAGTAGATCATGAATCAAAACCAGACTGGGAGATGTGTGGGTTAAAGTCAGAGATTGAGGCAATGAAGATCTGAGTATATATTTGTTATATATATATAATTAATTCATTTGTATATATATATATCTCAATCATTTTGTATATGATTATGGATTAAGGGAAAAATAAGAGATTATGTATTAGTGTGCATGAAGAAGCAGAGAGAGAGCAGGGGAAAAGGGAATGGCAAGTGCCCAGTGAAAGTATGTTTTGGGTGACATCAGCAATCAGTGGAATATACCTGTAGCTGGTATTTTAGTTGGTTTATCGGGCACTCAGGTAATCCTGCTTAGATAGGCCTCTGTGCTTCTCATGCCCATTGGAAGTGTTCATTTCCCAAGGGTAGGCCTTGCTGAGGAATGGGGAAAAGGCATGACAAATTACCTTGCTTCTCGGATTGTTTTCATGAACAGAACAAAGAGCACAGTGGTTCAGAGACCTCAGTAGTGTGTGGTGCCAGACTTCGTGTGTGTAACTGTCTGTCCACTCCCTTGTACAATGCCACCAATGGGACGGTATCATAGGTGTTTGTCTCTGTGGTGTTATCTTCAACAGCAGAGCACTCCTGTTACTGCAGGTCTGATTTTCCCTACAAGTGTTACTTCTTAAGAGCATTCTACAAGGCATTGTTTTGTGACTTAGGGAGGGTCACACATTGCAGGTTTTGTAGATTTTTGGATCTTCCAGTCTGGAGATGACATGGCGTGATAACCACCCAAGAAAAGTCTTTGGAGAATTTTGAAAAATAATTAGGATAAAGCAATGAATAATAGTTTACTCTTGAATACTGTTGATGTGGGAAGGGCAAACAGATTGGGAGGTCTATGTATGTTTGTGAATACACGGCTAGAGTGTGACAATGAGAATAGCTGTTGCAAAATAGTGGCTACTTAAAATGCAAGATGCAGTGGATCAAGAAAAAGCATTGGAAATTATGTTTTTTTCAATTTGCAAGAGCATCCTATCATGTTCTCTAACACTTGATAAACACCCTTTGTAACAGTCTCTGCTCTGCAGATTTGAGCCATAGTTAGTCCTTAGTTGCCAGTGGAAACCTTGAATAAAGTCACTGCCTTCTACTGTGGAATCTGGTCCATGGTTGTTGATATGGTAGGGGGTAATGATGGCGAGCATTATCAGTTCAATATTCAGAAACTTTTAGAGAACATTACAAACTTCTTAGCATCAGTTACTTTTAATTTGTGTCAGGAGGTAATTTTTTTTGTTGAAATACAACAATAAATTGTTTTGCACTTCTTAAATATTTATAAACATATGCAATTTGTCATGTAAACCTTCCTTAGCAAGCACAGTAGTACAGAGCTTGTACTTTATGGTGGTCAGGTGGTTACAACACTTAAAACACAATAAACAGAACCTTTGGACTAATGTGGGCAAATGATTGAACCTATTCCTTTATTTTCTTCACTGTGTAGGAAAATAAAAAACTGTAGACATAATACTTCCTTTTTACCTGGTTCTATTCAACCAGAATGGTGTATTTTTAGAGGAAAAGACTAAAGACCAATGAAGAGGATGCTAATTCTTTACATTCTATTCCCAATATTAGAGGAGTTATGGTGGTTTGTTTTTTTATTTATTTTATTTTTGTTTAGTGTATTACATGTGATGTATAATTTACTGACAAAAGTAGAATTCTGACTTTCTACAGCCTCCTGAGTTAAGTGTCTGATTTACCAGGCATTCCTGTCCTTGAGTACGATGCTACATTTTCAGTTTTTATGTGTTCATATGTGTTTATATGTCTGTCAAATATAGGTACATAGGTGTATATCTCCACAAATATAGGTACAACATATTTTAACAAATTGATATAATTATAGAATCATTAAGATTGGAAAAGAATTCTGAGATCATCAAGCCCAACATTTGACCAAATACCACCCTGTCAACTACGCCACAGCAGAAAATGCCATGTCCAATCCATTCTTGAGCACTTCCAGGGATGGTGACTCCACCTTCTTCCTGGTACCCAATACACAAGACCAGTGCCTGATACACAAGAGGGTTTACTGGTTGGCTTTGTCTCAGTACATCCAGGTAAAAACTTCTGTCACTGCGGGGTATGTGTATCTGTATGAAACTGCAGGGGCTTTTGCCTTCACTTTCTTTTCCTACTGTTGTTGACAAGTTACTGAAGCAGGGAAGAAGAGGAAAAAAAGGGACAACAGATGGTAAAGATATATAGCACACAATTTAGCAAGGAGATTCCCAGAAATAAGGTTGAACAAGGAACTGATGGAAGTTGTTTCTTTCCTGAAGGATCTTGTGAAACAATCATGTAACTGTCAAAAGTTATGCAGCTTTTAAAACCCCAGATTAAAACTTATTAACCTTACATTATAAATTCAAACTGGAGGCAGAGTGTATTCTCACTCCACCACAAACAGGAAAGAGAAAAGTTTCAGAAATTGTACAGATCCCAGGAACAGCCCTGGAGGGGTAGACTGAGAGACACATTACACCCTGAAGCTCTGATCCTCCATTTCTCAGATGAGAGGGAACTGATGGAACATGACTGCATCCTGCCTTGTCCATATATCCGTATTTTCTTCCAAACAAAAAAATAATCCAGGGCACATGGGTTGATGAGGTAAATGTGGGTAGATAGATGCGGAAGGGCAGTGACAGGCCCAGAAGGTGCTGCTTTCCTTGCTGGATGACTGGAAAATCAAAGTTGCTGTGTCTGTTGCACAGAGCACCTGGACATCTGTGTGGACATAACTTAAGTAACAAACTGCCTATTTTATTGTACCATGTCCAGGAGACACAATAACTTGTTGATGCATTTCCAAAAGGAAGAGTGAATGATGAGTTACCTACTCGGATCTGAGTTTTGTCTTCAACCTCAAAAGTTGTCTTCTGTAGTGGGTAGAAGTCTGTAAGATTCCCGTTGGTGTGATGAGAGATGTCTGTTATGAAAATATTTCTCTGAACCTGGAGGAGGAGGCAGCATTTTTGTGCTGGCCATTTATGTTTGGGGTTTATGGTATGCCGAGTTAGTTCCTTGTGCTTTTCTGTCTAAATGGCATTCTCTTGGCTCTGCAGCAGGATTCTTCTGCTGTCACCTACACTGCAGAAACAAATCTGCACATAGTACTCTCTGCAGGGGTAGTCCTTCACTGTTTTTTTATTTGGAGTTGAACTAGTGGTAACAGTAGTTGGAAACTATGAGAAAAAACCATGGCATAGTCAGTTTTATAATATCATATTGGGGGTAGGACTAGGTGACCTTTGAAGGTTTCTTCCAACTCAAATCATCCTACAGTTCCATATTTTGGCTGTGCTGCCAAAGGATCAGATGAAGAATTATCTGAAGTCTCGTGGTTTCTGGGGTGATCTTTGTTGCTGAAGGGAATAAAAAGATCATTTACAGGAACTGAAATGAACAGTCTTCCTTGCTGTGACAATGCAGTAATTGAAGTGCTGGCTAGTGTTCTTGCTGAAAATTAATGTGGTATTTTATAACATTGTAAAATAACATTTTTTATGTTACAAATGAGAACCTTTCTTGTATGTATCAACTGTTTTATAATAAATATAATTTTGGTTTTATATTCTAGTCGGGGCAGTTCACAGAAGACATGATTCCTACAGTAGGCTTCAATATGAGAAAAATAACAAAAGGAAATGTTACCATAAAGGTAGGTGTGCATGTTTGAATTAATACAGAGGGAATAAATAATAGAGAAATTTCAACTGGATATATGAAAGACAGGAAATTTATTTTAAGATTATAGAGTCCCTTATCTGTTTTTCTAGCTCCAGACTAACTTTTTTAAAAACAGTAGTAATACATTTCTCTGTTACATTAATCTGTTTGATTTCATTGTATTCCATGCCAGGCAGAAGCTGTGTTGCACTTTTCTTAGAAAGGTTATAAAATGTGGAGATACTGAGGTAGCTGCATTGACTCCTGGGAGTGTATCTATCTTCTCTCTTCCCCTTCCCCTCTCCTTCCAACTGTAAGTGAAATCTGGAGTGACTTGGCTCCTAACTTAGGTATCTCAGTGGAGAGTGTGGTTTAGCTCTCATGTTAGCTATGCTGAAGTAGAACATCTGGCTTAAGTCAGTTATCAGGGAACCATCTCTTAGAGCTATAGAGACATAGGCATCAAAGCAGAGATAAATCGTTTTGGTAGCATTAAGGCACTGTCTGTTGTTTGATTATGGAGGTAGCCTGGTTGATTAGTCTAGATGAAATTCACAACTTCTAGCTAGAATTAGGTCAAAGGAATCTAGGTTTTTGCCTTTACCTTGACTTTTCCTTCCTTTTCCATAATATGTAAGGTTTTTTTCCCTCAGTTCTACAGATACTCTTCCTTTGGTTTGGTATGACTCTGAAACCACTGATCAAATTCCAGAGATGCCACAGTCAATAAAAAGTCACCGCATTCAACCATAGTTCATAAATAAGCCACAGGAATAGGGATTTCCTTTGTTTTTTTGTTTTTTGCACAGAAGCAATGAGGCCATGATTGATAAGGGAGAAAATGCAGGCATAGTTGGAGGGCTATACCAATGCTGCTGCAGAATTGTCAGGTGTAGAAGACAACAGAAAAGTTGTTGATGCTTCATTAAACTAGGCAAAAGTCTTTTACTAGTATGCAGTCATCAAAATAAAATAATTTTTGAGCCAGGATAGTTCAAGAAGGAACTGACTGATAGTTTATAGCTGAATTGTCTGAGCAAATGATGTTGGAAGATTAAGTTGTGCTGTGGGTGAGTTTCTGTGGAACTCTTGCTTTACTCTTTGATCTCAAAAGTAATTTTATATATAGTTGCTGTAATATAATTTTTAAGAATAAGTAGATAATGCTAGCATAATTAATATATTTATTAGTTTCAAAAATGATTCTTGGTCTGGAAGCCAATCTGCACAGGAAGATACCTTGACTCGTTCTCACAGCCCCTGCTACAACAGCATTCAGTGAAAATGAGGGGTGAAGTGGAATATGACTCTTACATGTAGATGCTTATTTCCTTAAATGTCTGTCAGGATAAACTACTTGTATGTCACTATTCCTGTATCTAGGTTACAATCTTACAGGTTATTGCTAGATAAGGTTTTCAAAAATATTTTGAGAAAAATGACATCATCTGTTAATAATTTGATGACTCAAGAATGATGAGCAGGTGCCTCTTGCTAGAATCCTTTTATGAGCTATTTGCAATCCAGTAGCAAGGGTTCAGAGTGAAATTTTCTTTACGTTTTTATCCCAACAAAACAGGTAACCCTTCTCATAGAAATACTATGATATTCAACTGTCAGCTATTAAAACTCATGGATGAAGTGTTATTTTACCAAACCTGTGAAGTTCTTTAAACATGACAGGAATGATGTTTATGCTAAGCAGAGACCTGACATTGTCATTTTTCAAGGGTTTCAGGGGACACTGCAAAACAGAATCAATTAAACTTACTATAAAATTGAGGCTGAAAAATCATCTGGGTCAAAAAGTCATCATGTGAAAAATTTGCATTCTATGTCTAATGTATATCACTTTTGGAAAAGTAAGTTGCAAACCCAGCAATTAGGTGATACTAATCCCTTATCTGTTTTCTGCTGTATTTTGGGGTAGGCCACTAAGAAGGAAGTACTGTGCTAGTTCAGTGTCACTGCTTGGTTTCTTCAGTTCCATCTGCAAATTCCATACAATTCCAGAAGGTGGAAAGAACTGAAACCCATGGTCTTCTTTCCTTTCTTCTGATTTTGGTGCTCATTTTCAAAAGCTGGTAGATTTATTCTCATTTTTAGTCTGTAATCCTAATATGTAAAGGTGTGGTCATTGGCATGCGTGTGAGTATTTATCTGAACCTCACTAAAGGAAAAACACTGATGTATGCAATCCGAAGTGTTCCGTAGGAAGGTGCCAGTTTCAGATGTTCTTGAATTGAAGCTCAACCTGTTTAGAAATGTAAGGCTGTCAGCTTTAACCATGAGTTGTCAAATTTTGTCTTATCAGTATGTTTAATAACCTGTCACCTGTTATTTCCAAGAAGGGAAGGTAATAAAGGAAGGATTTTCCCACACAGTATTTGAAATCTAATCTAATTTGAAATCTAACCTCTATATTTTGAGGCTGTGGTTGAGGTATTGAAGTACAGGATAACTTCTAGCATTGAAATATTTTATGTACTACAACTTAGGGATCTGCTAGAACTATTCTGTTGAAGTTCATTACATAATTGATGGCTATCTTTTTTTTCACTGACAAAAATATCTGACTGAATGGCTTGGAGATTTTATTTCCAAAGAAGTTTTGCTGTATGCTGAGTGATTTGATTATGTTTTTTCTGGTTTTTGGATCTGCTTAGTATTAGCAGTCCTTTTGCTTTGGTGAGTTTTACTATTCAACAAGCTAGACAGCAGTTAATAAAATTTACTTCAACAAGCCATGTTTCAAGAACCTCAGAAGACTTGAATCGTGAACTGCTGGTTAAAGTGATTGGGAATATCCAGCTAACCAACCTTTGGTTCATAGAGTGATGGTCTTAGAGCAGTCTCAGTTAAAAGGAAATAGAGCACTGAAGACTTGTGGTGCACACATATAATGCCACAGATTATTTTCTCTTGTTCCTGCATTTGGTTTTCTTAAAATAGCATGGCCAGGCAGATTCTCCACTTCTGGAGGGGAGAGCAGGGGATTGGAGCTGTTGGGGTGGGCTGTGGTCACCTCAGCTGTCACCACTAGATGCCGGTGTTCCTCCACCACACCCTGCACAGCCTGGCTGCAGGGGAGCAAAGATGAGCTTGTTGCTGCTTGCACTTTGCTGTGATGTGGCAGAGAGGCAGGAGGAGGATACCAGCTCTGTGCATTCCTCTGCTGCTTTCTTTGTTGCAGCACTTGTGCTCTGGACAGTAGTGTTTTCAGGTCTCAACACCTCCTCATAGAAGCAGAATCCTCCTGCTTTGTAATGCTTCCTCGCACTGTTCCGGATATCTTACCTGTCTATTGTAATTTCAGATGTCATGCAGTGACACAAGCCTATGTGTGTACTCTGAGTGTAGCTCCAGCAGTGTTTTAGCACATACTCACTGTTCTGTATGACTTGGATCGCTCTGAAAAAGCTGTGCTGTGTCTGGCCAAATTTCAAGTCAAAGCAGTTATTTTGATAAAAAAATTGATTTTTTGCTGGATGTTCCAGAGTTTTATGATAGTTATCTGTAAGGAAGAGCTGTACTAGTGAATTCAAAAGGGCTGTGATCCAGGAAGCCCAGTTACTAAATCCCAGGGATTGTTTAGTGTGTTTATTAGTGACCTGGACGATGGGACAAGGGTGCGCCTTCAACACGTTTGCTGGTGGTACAAAACTGGGAAGAGTGGCTGGTGCAGCACAGGGTTGTGCTACTATCCAGAAGGACCTTGGCAGGCTAGAGAAATGGACTGACAGAACCCTTAGGAAGTTAAGTCCAAGGACTTTGCTTTTGTGTCCTCTTTAAAACCCACCTGTCGATTCTTCCAGCATTGTATTTTGTATCTCTGATAAAATGGCAAATAGCCCATGATGCTTCTGTGCTTGTTGTCAGGAGTTGAAGATACTTTGTGAGCATTTTGTGTTGCAAGTCTATTTCCAGCTCTTCAGTGAAAACGTTATTATTAAATTATTAACATTAGAATGCACATATAGCTTTTTTTTTTAATCTGATGTGATGAAAATGCCTAATGGTTTGTTTAGAATTGGGCTTTATTACCAGTGAAGAGGCCAAGACTGATTTCAAAGAACATAGTGTTCTGAGAAGTATTGCCTGCAGAAAATATAACCATGTTGCACATTTTTTTTTTTACTCTAAGAATAACTATGAAGACATTTCATATATATAGGATAATAAGTAGTCAGTATTCTAAAGTAGTAAGATATTCTAACTTTCATATTAAGTTACATGGCTGGTAGGTACTACAAATTAGGCTGTATAGATTTGCATATACAGGGCAATTTATTAAAAAGATTATTAGGTTTTTTATTCTTCTCTTTATTAGGCAAAAAAAAAGATGGGTTTTCTGGTTGAAGATTCCAGTCTAGAATAGGTGATTGTTTAGGATTTGTCCCTCCTGAACTTAGCCAGCTGGTAAGTTACCCAGCCTGAGCCAGTTGTCTGAACTTGCTGGGGAGCAGTGGGTGCTTTGCAAGAATGGTTTACCAGGTAGGCAAGGTGGGTGAAACAAACAGAATAATTTCCTGCTGTTGATGCCCTCTGAGCACTTTAGTAGCCAAAGAGAAATTTTGGTCGCCTGGATTAATGCCTTAATTTTAGGTGATTGAAGTTGCCCCATGCTTTCTGGTTGCTCCCTATCATTACACACTGAGTTGGCTATGAATGCAGTGACTGCTTGCTGTGTATGTGTGAGCTCGTTGGTCGCATCTTAGACTTACCTGTGTACATTGTCGTGGACAGTGTGGTGGATGTTACTGGTGCTGCCTTAGTTTGCCCAAATACTCCTCTCTGCTTAACAAATTCTTCACCTGTTTGTTTAGGTTAGGTTTTATGGCTGATACTTTATACTTCCAAGAAGAAAGATACTTTTCTGAGTTCAAATATTTGTGGTGTTGGTTTCATCTTGCAGGTTGAGATGTCTGCATGTAAACAGCTATATATCTGCAGTGAGGCTTAAGCTCTTTTAAAAGTCAGAGGAGCTGTAGTCAGTACTGTTAAGCCTAGAGCATAATTCTGTCATCCTAAACAAGATGTTGCATCTGATCAGCTGAAAGGCTGTCTAGACTTTGCTGAATATTTTGAGACTGAAAAATGCCATGTCACATGGCATCTAGAAAACACTTTTCTTGCAACTTTCTGACGAGCCATCAAGCCTTCTCACAATATGAGCTAATTTGAAGAAACACAGCCAGAGTGTTAATGAACCTTCCTGTAAGTGAAAGCTTTCAAAAATCTGAACCTATTCATGTGAATTTTTGCTCAACTGTCATGATACAGCTCTGTGCAAAAGTGAAGGATGAGCTCCTTAAACATGTAATAGCTATGGCCTTAAGATGCAGTCTTAGATCCTCCTGAAGAAACTGGAAAGAGATAAATTTAAAGTTTCCTCTTTCAGAAGAATTTGATGTATCTCAGGTAAGTATATGGTAAACAGTGGTTCCATCATGGTGATCTGGTTTACAGATTAAAACATTGCACTAATTAATGATAGTGTAGACTTGCAAGCATAATGAGAATTACAACACTATAGGAGTAGATAGGAACAAATAACCCAGTGATGGTAAAATGCAGTACCAACAAGATATGTGCCTTTGAGATTGAGCCTAAACAAAAAATCCTTGAAATTTTAATCTCCTGTGAGGCAATGGGACTGTGTATCAAAGAAACTTTTTCTCAGTTTGATCATTCTGTAAGCTTCTGCTGATTCTTAAATTCAACTGGTGTTCTAGGGATAAAATTACCTTTTAAATATTATGAAACTTTTATTCCTGAGGGGTCAGTAAAAGCCATGGGAGAAATTTGAAGACCAGCAAATTTTAAAAAACAACCAGGCAAAGTAAATTTCTTTATAAACCTAGCTGTATGTTCAGCTGTTAAGTTTTAATCTCCTGCCTATCCCCATTTATACCCAGAACATACTTTTTTTACCTGTGTATTAAATACTGGAATGCAAAAATAGTTGATACACAAAACATGCAAGGTTCATGCATGAAAACTTCTTTAACACTAAGACCTCTCCCCTTTCCTTCCTGGATACTTCTTGTATTCTCACAGTTCTGTCTGTTCAGTTGTGTACTGTGAAAATGGTTTGGTGCAGTGATTTGTGTTTTGAATTAAGTAGTTGAATCTTTCATTGGCTATTCAATATAATAAAGAGTGTTAGAAAGTTACTATTTAAACCATTTTTACATCAAAGGGAGAGAGGTGAGGACTTTTTAAATTTCATATGTTTATTTCTTTTCTATATTTCAGATCATTATTACTATATTGATGCAAACTTGATTCCAAAGCACCTAGTCTATATTGTGTCCTTCATGTTGTACTTTAATGAATAGCTGTAAGCCTGATTAGGGAAACTGACTGGAAATGACTTATCTTTCCATTGTTTCAAGGTGACTTTTTCCTAATGAGAGTAATCTTGTTCTGCAGTGCAATTTAATACCATAAGATATAGTATACCATCAAGTAAGGACAAAACCAGTATTTTTTAATCTTGTATTATTTATTTTGTGATTAGTCCAGGCTACATAGTCTTGCAGATTTTCATGGCTATCAGCATTCCAAAAATCTAATGTGACTACTAGCTCACCCTGTCATTTTTCCCTTTTTTCCCTCTAGTCTGCCAAGAAAATAATTTTGTTTCTTTTTCAAGACACACAAAAGTGCACCAGCTGGCTTTGGATAGTTCAAGGTCTTGATGAGTTATTGGAGTAATTGGTGTTGGTGTACGTTTTGTCACCTAACCATACTGCTCAACTGTGCTCATCATGTTCAAGCTTTGAAGTATAAAGGTTTATTTTATTAAGACCTTTGATACAGAGCTTCAAATGTCAGTACAGATAATAATTGATACCTTCTTCATGATCAGAAGCTCTTTCAGGTGTAAAATTTTTGGTCTTATTCAGGGAATCAAAAGGCACTCTACATTTAGGTGATACAATAATTTTATGTTGGAAGGAGTGGTAAGATATCAATCAGGGAATTATTTTAATGGTGAATTGGAAAATATTTCTTTCTAAAATATGAATACAAGATATTGAAAATTATACAGAAATTGATACATAAATGTGATTCACAAGCTGTGAAATTAAAAAAATAGTGGACATTAATTGAGAAAGGCCTTATCCCATGGGTCTGTGAAGTCTTGCTCTTTTGTGCAAAGCTTTGTTGTTACAGCAGGCTTAAGTTGGATTTATAGTGTAAATGTGAGGACAACTCGTAAAAAAACTTTGTTTCTGTATATATTACTACCAAATTTAGTTTCTTCTGTAATATATATGCCTCCTAGATCTGGTATACCGTATATATTATTTTGATAGCTAAATCTGCTTAAAATAAGAAGTAATTACTTCTCTTTGTCTTTGGCAGAAGAACAAATCCATTACTTTTATTTTTCAGTGTTCATCACTGTCTTAATCTTTGTATGGCTTGTAACACAGCTGTGTTTGGATGTAGCTGTAGCAGATACATTATCACAAAGCCGTGGCCTGCATGATGTAGATGTGTTACCTGGTATTTTGATCAGAGAAACAGTTTTGAAACAAGATATTGTCATCCACCAAAAGTATCAATTTTTTTACAGCTGAAGCAGAATACCTAACTCCTGTACAGAAAAATACTGTGTTAATGTTTTAATAAATAGGGATTTCTGCTTCATTACTTAAGTACTGCTTAATTACTTCAGGCCTACCTACACTACTGTTTCTTTTCTGGTTCTGATTAATTAATCCATGTGTCTTTTAAAGTACATTTTTTGAACAAGTGGGAGAGCTGTGGAGGTGTTGGAACTCCTTAGAGTGGGGAATATGTTCTCTTATGGGGATTCCCTCTGCTCTGGGACCAGCTCTTTGTATCTGTCTTTATTCTGTTGATACATTTTGATACATTAACTCAGGTCTCCTTAGCCACGTTAAAAATTGACTTGTACAACTGTTTCATACAATGATGATACTCATTTTTATTTTGAGACTGTGCATTTGCAATAATTCACTTCAGTATGTGAGTAACACTTTTCTTTCAGAGTGGGAAAGAGTAACATTCTCCAAAGGAACATTTGGAGCTTTTGGTGTCACAGGCCTGACTTTTTCTGTGAATGTGCCTGTCCCCCTCCGTTCGATGGAAGGGGCCAAGAAGACCTTTTAATAAAATTTTGGAATTGGCAATACAACTTGCATGCTGCATGTAAGAGTTAATTTATTCTGTTGGGTTAGGACTATGTCACCAAAAACTATTTTGGAGTGTTCTTAACTTTTCAGGTGTGGGACATTGGAGGACAGCCAAGGTTTCGAAGCATGTGGGAGCGTTATTGCAGAGGAGTCAATGCAGTTGTGTAAGTTTTCTTTTTTATGTCCATAGAAAATGCACTATGCAGTATATGTAATTAAAAAGTTAGGTATTACATTATATTGTATATAAATAAAATAGTTTTTTCTACCTCCATCACATAAGAAGACCCAATATATTAAAAGTAGTGTGTTTTCTACATGCAGCTACCCAGACATGTAAGTAATTGCATATTCCAGGCCATTTTTCCCCCACAGGCTATATTTAACTCTTTCTATATCAACAAATGCAGGCTTATGCAACTTCGGATTTTTCTAACGCTTTTGTCAGTATTAACACATTTATCACATTTCAGATATTTTAATGCAAATTTCTGCAGGTAATGGTCAATACCATAAATAGCTATTCTTCGTTGCAGTTACATGGTGGATGCAGCAGACTTAGAAAAAGTAGAAGCTTCAAAGAATGAGCTACACAGTTTGATAGATAAGCCACAATTGCATGGAATTCCAGTAAGTATTTTCATTATTATTCTTACCTGAATGTCGACAGTGTGGCCTAAAGCCTCATTAGTTGGTTCATCTGGTCTCTTGTGATGCAGCCTTGATACATTGAGCACTCTTAGAAAAATTACTGTGATTTTTTTTTCATAGCACTCAACAACTTACAAGTGTATTGTGTTTGTACATATTTTTGTCTGAATGTCAGAATAGATTTAGAAAAAATGTGTTTTCACGTGTGGCATTATCAGACTTCCAGTCAGTCCTTTGTTGGCTGGGTTTCAGCCAGTGACCCAGGTGTGTTTCTGGCAGTGTCTTACAACATGTGAGATCAATCTTTCTGCATGTTGGCAGACAGTAACATCGAGTAGTGTCCTCTGCCTCCAGAAACTGAGTAGAAGCTTGGCTTTTTATGTGTCCTGGCTTTTTCTTGACTTAGTATTCCAAACTAAATTGTGTGGAAAAAATGCAAATATGCATCTGTTGTCCAGTTAGAAGTGTCAAAGAGTAGTGTATTCAGCTGAAATTCTAATTAGGAATATGAAGGTGGAGACTAATGCTGTTTACTTAAATGTAATCTGCCAGTTTAGGAATCCATCAGGTTATCACTGGTCTTAGGTTGACACCACCAAGAAAGAGTTCATACCTTGATAATAAGAAAGAAAATAGTAGCACATACAGATGAGGAAGAAGTTGCTCCCAACTTGATGGCTCTTCCTTGACCCCTTTTTTATAGGCAGTTACTTGGACGCTTGGCCACTACGAGTAATCAAAGTTACCTGAGGGTGAGTGGACAGTGTAAGGACTTAAAGAGCGCAGTTCAAATATGTCAAAACACTTGTGAAAGCCACAAAAGCAACTTCCCCTAAGATAAGCTGTAACAGCAGGAATTTGAGATAAGCACAGATGCCACAGTAGGCAGGAGCTAATTCTAGGCCTAACAGAGCTGAAGGTGTAGTTAGTATCTGGACATGCTACCCATCTGGATGTTGCCACCATGGCAGACTGTGGGAAAGGAAGTATTTGTACACTTGCCATCCGTTATGGGAATGGCATGTACACCCCATGGATACCTGGGACTTGGTCTGTATAAAATGGTACCTCCAGTATACAGTCAGTCTCCTCTCTCTCCCTCCTCTTCTCCCACTATTCTCAAGGGAGAGTTTTTCAAGTGATTCTCCATCTTTTTGATAAGCTTTGCTATTGCTGTTGTGATTTTTGTATGTTAATTATCAATTGAACAAATTCTACAGAAATCTACACTTATGCTGTTCATGGGGAGTGTCACTGCCTGTCCTTTGCACTCTTCACGTGCTTTTTTGCTTCTCACTTTTCCTTACTGAAGTGATTGGTTTCTCATATCTTCAGTAGTATTTAATTAAGTTCCTTGGCTTTTATATGTTATGTCACATTTCAAATTCCGAGTCTGAACCACACGGTAATTTTCAAGGTGTGGTGATGCACTTTTTGCTTACTTTTATTTAATATGTAGTAATTAGTATTGAACTTCCTTCAGTATATTTGGCTCAGGATTTGGCACTATAGGTTTTAGTGCAACTTTATTAATTTGGACTGCAAGTAGTGAGTTTAGTATGTTCCAGATTCATGGGGTATAATGGAACAGTCTTTACTTAGAATTGTAGCACATCTGGAAAACAATAATGCAATCATAACTAGAAAAACCTTCCATTGCTTTCTTTATCTTAGAATGTGCTCAACCCATTTATCTGACCTTCATTTATACTTGAAGCCTTAAATAGGAACTCTGAAGTTCCAGCCTCTCTTCAGTAAATTTTCTGCATTTCTTGGACTTATTTCCCAATGGCTGCCCTTCAGATTTTTACCATAGATGCTCAAATTGGAGAGAGAGGTGGCTGGTGCTTAGATGTTACTTAGTTCAGAGGCTGAGCTGTTCAGTGCATCAATGTTAAGCAAGGGAGAAAAAAAAATGTAGAGGGAATTTTGTCCGGGTCTTTAGGACCAGCCTCTGCTGCTGGGGCCCTACATTTGATTAACATCAGTCTGGTTCTCTGAATTGAGTATCTTTCGGTGGCTTGAGTGCACCTGATGCATGCTCTCTT
The DNA here is from genome assembly GCF_963662255.1 of Cinclus cinclus. Classification (NCBI taxonomy): domain Eukaryota; kingdom Metazoa; phylum Chordata; class Aves; order Passeriformes; family Cinclidae; genus Cinclus; species Cinclus cinclus. Next base: position 32,204,901 of record NC_085049.1, on the reverse strand, counting down.
CCACATTTCTTTGCATTTAATCTGACACCATCCTGTAATGCCATTCAGAATGGAGAGATTCACTTCCAGAGGAGACTTCTGATACAAATACACACAGAAATAATTTGATCCAGTTTTCAGAGTGTATAAATCCAGCATCTGGTCCTGACTAGGAGCAGGATTTCCATGATGTTCCCACAATCATTGGTCATTTTTGAATATGTCATCTATTAGATTCTAGATAGCTGCAAGATCCAGAATAATGCCTAGAAAAAGTTACAGACAAAAATAAACTTTCATTGCTCCTGGATTTAATATGTATATGAATTATTTATTTCAGGTGTTAGTTCTTGGAAATAAACGAGACCTCCCAGGTGCACTGGATGAGAAGCAGTTAATTGAGAAATTGTAAGTAGCTGCTTTTCTAAAAAGCTGAGACACTGAAGTTTGATATGTAAATCAAAATTATTGGTAATCTATGGCAGTAACTGGCTATAAAATATGCTCTTTTACATTCTCAGATGCTCCACTTCAAGCTCTGCTGGTGCCTAACTGACTGCAGTAGATTTGAACCTCTCCTGATTGTTGTTTGGTTGTGTAAAGTTATTTCAGATAATCCTGTTTTCCCATCACTGAGGAGAGAAATGCTATGGATAGTGAAAGGGTCATTTTGACTTCTCACAGTACAATGCATTGTCAGTTTAATGCTTGAATGGCATTAGAACAAAACCATATCAATCTAGTGTTGGTAAATTCAAGCAAGTCAGGTTTTTTTTCCATATATCCAAAGCATAATTTAGGGATTACTGAAACTAGCAAATCAATGTCCAGTAAACTTAATTGTAAAGAAAATACACAATTTTGTAAAAATGACCAGTATAGCACAAATTTTGTAAAATAGGATTCACAGGTCACATAATTTTAATTAGTAGAAAGTGAACTCTTGGTATAGTAAGAATGATCCAAAGACTGGGTTACTAAACTGGGACTCACAGAATAGCTGAAGGTCATCTACCTCCTCAAACACAGACTTTTACCCCTTGAAGCTGATTGCTCTGGACCATGTCCAGACAATTTTTGAACATCTCCAAAGATGGGGACTTTGCAGCTTCTCTGGGCTAACTTTCCTAGTGCTTGGTCACTCTCAGAGGTAAAAAGTGTTCAGAGAGAGCTTCCTGTGTCTCAATTCATGGCCATTACCTCTTGTCCCATCACTGGGCTCCATCTTCTTTACAGGCTCCCTTTAGATTTTTGTACATGTTAATACCAAGTTCTCTAGCCTTTTCTTCTCTAGGCTAAACAGTCCCAGCTTTTCAACCATTCTTAGTGTGTAAGTTGCTCTAGTTCTTAATTATTTTAGTCATCCTTTATTAGACTCTAGCCCATAGATTCATATCTGTCTTGTACTGATGGTCCACAGCTGGTCAGCCAGTGCTGAGTAAAAGATAAGGATCACCTCCTTCAGCCTGCTGGCAGCACTCCTAGTGCACCCCAGAATGCCATTAGCATTTTTACCACACTGCTTGATGGTGTTCAACCTGGTGACCTGCCAAGACCCCCAGGTCCTTTCCTGCAAAGCTGCTTTTTCAGACAGTTGGCATCTGACATGTCCTGGTGCCTGGGATTGTTCCTCCCAGGTGTAGGACTTTGCACTTCCCTTTGTTGAACTACACGAGGTCCCTGCCAGCCCTTTCCTCCAGCTTGTGAGGTCCCTCTGTGTGGCAGCACGACCCTCCGGTATGTCAGCCACTCCTTCCAGTTTTCTGTCAGTAGATTTGTGCTTTGCCTCATCATTTGCAACAAATGAAGATGTAGAACAGGATTGGACCCAGTCCTGGTTCTGGTGTAGACTGGTAGTCACTGGGTTCCAGTTTGGCACTGGTCACCCAGTCTTCAGCCAGTCTTCAGTCCACCTCACCTTCTGTGCATCCAGTCCATACTTCCTCAGCTTATCTGTGGGGATATTATGGAAGGCACGGTCAAAGCCTTACTCAAGTCAAGGTGCACAATATCTGTTGCTCTCCCATCATCTACCAAACTGTAGATTTCATTGTAGAAGGTTTTTGAGTTGGTCAGGCATGATTTCCCTTGCATGAATCCATGATGACTACTCCTGGTCACCTTCTTGTCTGTCGCATGCCTGGGAATACTTTCCAGGATTAGTTGTGTCATCACCTTCCCAGGAATCAAGGTGGGGCTGACTGTCATGTCCTCCTTTTTCTGAAGAGTGACATTTGCTTTCCTCTACTCTTTGGCACCTCTCCCAGTTGACATGATTGTTCAAAGTGGCCTCACAGTGACATCAGCCAGTTCCTTTATCACTTGTAGGTGCATTCCACCAGGGCTGATGGACTTCTCTGTCAAGTTTGCTTGTTTATTCACTGACCTGATCCTCTTTCATCAAGGGTACAACTTCTTTGTTCTTAATTTGTGATCTCTGGGGCCCAGGGTTCATGAAGGCTAATCTTGGTAGCAAAGGCAGCATTTACATGCTGGTCCTGTGTAACCAGTTCCCCTGTCTCATTGAGCAATGGGCAAATGCTCATTCAGCATTTTCTTCTATCTTCCATTTGTCACTTTCTAGGTTTTTTTGACATCCCTCATGGGCTTTGGCTGACCTACCGGTGTCTCTGCATTCTTGGACAATGTTTCTTTATTCCTCCCACGTTACCTGCCTCTGCTTCGATCTTCTGTGTGCTTCCTTTTTATTACTGGGATTTGCCAAGAGCTTACTGTTCATGCACTTAACGCCTTTTGGCTTTTTTTTCCAGGCTTCTTAGGATAGGTTATTTTAAAGTTTGGAGATGAACTTCGAATATTAACCAGCTTTCTTAAGCCCTTCTTTGCTTCATGCAATCTTCAAGAAGATCCCTGAAGAGGCCAGGTCTGCTCTCCTGAAGTCCAGGGAAGTCCCTGTTTATACTAGAATCTCTTGTTTGATTGTCAGACTTTTCAGTGTCTTCACTTTGCACCTGCTTCAGGAAAATGTTTTGTGCATGTCTTTGTCACTTGTGTGAGGATAAATAAATGAAAAAATAACAAAATGTTCAGAAGCTCTGAGGGGGATTGGAGAATTCCCAGAAAGAAGTTAAGAATCAGTTTCTTCCTAAATGTAGAGGTATTCTTTCAGTAGGAGTCAGATCTGATATATTAAGTATGATATGGTAAACATCCTGAAGATAAATGGTGTGATCATTTGAGTAGATATTTTATTATGATTTACTGGAGAAAAGAACAGTAAGATATGGGTAATACTTGGTTGCAACCACAAAACCTTATTTTTAGCTTATGGATTTATGTGGTTTTATTTCTCACTATTACACTGACCTAATGAGAAATCCAAATTTTTGTGGAGTGACTTTATAACCTTTTCATCATTATAGCTTAAGAAATGTTTGGTTTTTCTGTGTGCAGTGGCATATTTTAGGAATTTAACATCTGAGAATAAAATGGAACCCACTGAGTAAAAAGCAGAAAACATATAATTTAATGGAAATTTCGTTTTTGTTTCTGTAGAAACCTTTCAGCTATTCAAGACAGAGAAATCTGTTGCTATTCTATTTCCTGTAAAGAGAAGGATAATATAGGTAAGCTTCTTCTAGTGTTGTCAGTGTATGCTTTGTACTTTGGATCAGATCAGGTTTGAACATCTACCTCCAGTATATTGAAGATCTCAATTTACATTGAAATATATTTTGCAAATATTGTATGTGACTGTATTTGTTTCAGCATATAATTATGTGTTATTTAAAAAAAAAACAAACAAACTTGTACAAATATTTAGTTCCATGAGAAGTTAATTTGACAGGGACCTTGAAAAAGCGTATTTAAAGCCTGGAATAATTGAATCCTTTACAAGAAACCTGTGTTACTTTTGAACAAAACAGTAGCTGCATATGAAGGCCTTCCAGTTATTAGGTGATCCTAAAAAAATTTTTGGTGGTTTACTCCATTCACAGTTCTGTTTTGTAAGCAGGTTCTCTGTGCGTGTGACTGTTCCTCGAACTGAGGGATGGGTGCTTTCTTCCAAGTGGAAATGCAATGAGTGTATCCTGTAGTCAGTGAAGATCTATCCCCACGAACTTGCCTTCTATATGCCTTTGCTTTTTGCCTTTTATCTTCTCCCACTTTCCCATTCCTTTTCTCTGTTGTGTTCTCCCATTGCCTTCCCTTCACAGGGCAGGAGGAAGGGATGAAGTACAGGCTGAGCTAGCAGCAGCAGCAGCAATTGTCTGGGGGTATGCCACCTCTGTGCCACCCTTCTCTGCATGCTGCTGACACAAGTGGTGCTGGATGGGATGGGATCTAGCCTGGCTAGGTATTTATAGCTGCTATGCAAGGAAGCCTGACTTGATAGAAGAGCTGGGCAGCACTGTAGGGCTCAGCTGAGTGAGAAACTGTGAGAGTGGGAATGGGAAGAAAACCACTTTATCTCAGCAGCAGGGGAAATTTCCATCCTACATAGAGACAGCCACATAGTGGAGATGGTGAGATGGCACCAGCACTTCAGTGAGATGGAGGAGATTTCAGGTGTGTGCAGAGATGTGTGAGGCAGTGAGGGCATCTCCTGGAAGTGGTGTACATGACTTGGGTATGTTTGAAGGAGAGCAGACCCATGTTTGCTGCAGCTTGGAGTGCAGCTGTTATCTCTGAGTGAGGGAGATGTACAGAAGGTGCTGCTACATTGGGGAGGATTGACTTCAGGAGATAAGGGCTGTAGAAGACAACACAGAATAATCTCAGTATTTGAAGGGCAGTGAATATGATGGAGGTTTTAGAAATGCTGTGCTTGGTCCTCATCAAATCGGCAAGGATGCAGTGTAGATTCTTAAAAGTGGGGTTATGACTGGAAACTAGTAGAAACAGCTTAATTCCTGTAAGAATCATGGAGAAAATATATTTTGGTCCCAGTCCATTTATCTAGATGCCCTGGGGAAGAAGAGCATACAACAAAAAGCATGCTAAAATTTGCATGAAAGAATGATTATTAATGCAGAACAGTGTTGATCACTTACTTGTGGAAGTTCTGGGAATAGTGATGGAAGAAACTCAAATCCTAACTGAGACTTGGTCAGGTATCTTCCAGTGTAATATTGTCCCTAGAAAGACTAGCCAGGTTCTTGAGTATTTACCAAAATAAAATAAAAAATGGGAGCACACTGCATATGCCATTTGGGGTTGTGTGGGTTGTGGGAGCACCATATGCTATATTTTGAGGAAGAGCTTGAGAAAAGAGGTTGGGCAAGAGGCTAGGGAGACCAGAGGGCTGGAAAGTACCATTTATAATGAAAGACTGTTATGCTAGCTTATTAAATTGATGAAACTGCTAGTCTGTTGAGGAGAAGACTGGGAGCTGTCTTCGTCCTCTGTGCTTTTGACTGATGTCAATGCAGCTGAATGAGATTATACTGGTTTTTCAGTGCAAACTACAGCCTAGCTTACTGGTCTCATCAGGAGGTGTAGGTGTAAGGCTGCCAGTTACTACTTCTTGAGACTACTTAGAAGATAATTATATAATTACTAGCTTTGGTGTAGGTGCAGTGGGTTGCTTTTTTCAGTAGTCTCAGTGCCTAAGCTGGTCTGCAAGGATATTCATAGAGTGCTGTCTTGAACTTAAGACAAATATGGCAACAAATTTCAATTTGAGGGCTAGAGCTGCCCCTGACATCCTTCCTGCCTTCCTGACAGATGTTACTGCCTTGAGGCAAAAACATCTAAATTGCTCATGAATCAGTTTGTGAACTGCTGCAGTTTTCAGCTTAGTGCATTGGATTGCATCAGGAAGGGTGCCAATTTCAGCTATCAAATTTTAGTCCAATGTTGCATGTCTTTCAGAGACCTTGGACTCCTACAACCTACCTAAATAGCTTCTTAATATATCGTCAGATGTTTGCCCTTCTCATTCCTTCTGTTTGTGTATTTGCCTTTGTTCTCACACAGCATTTCATTCTGGTGTGGATTTTACAGTTTGTTTTATGGTCATCTTAAATCGTTGCTTTTTCAACAGTTCCTTATCTATGGCTTAGAGAACCTGATGTCAGTCACCATATTTCAAGAATACAAAATGCACATGATTTAAAAACATACAAAAAATAACTAGGAAAGAGCCACCTGGAGGTTGAAGTTCTGAACTTTATTTATGTATGAATTGGAAGTGGGGTTTCTGGGTTTTGTTTGGCTGGGGTTTTTATATTAACCTGCTGGCGTTGTGCTTCTACAGTCTGCAAACAGGCTGTTGAGTTTCTAATTTTGTTTCATCTGTCTTGGCAGACATAACATTACAGTGGCTTATTCAGCACTCCAAATCAAGAAACTGTTGAAGAAACTTTTGCTGAAGATAACTCTTCTCCAATCACTTTGACTCCTATCAGCTGTACACACTTGAAAGATAAGGAATGCAACTGTCTATACTACCAGGACTCACTGTGGTCATATTTGTTAACAGAAGTAAATCTGACTTGTAACTTGTCTGTCTATTTTATTTTTTTTTTAAATCCAGATATTTGTCTGCCTATGTGAAATTCCTGAACGCCTTAATACAGGACTGAAAGAAATTAGTAATTTTTTGAGCTCAACTGTTTTGAGTTTATGCATGCAAATTGTCAAATGAATAGAATTTTTTTTTCTAATTTGAAACGGAATAAATTGTGCAGTGGAAACAATTGACTGGTTTTTTTGAATGTAGCATATAATTATTCACACAGAATGTTTTCGCTCTGAACACATCTAGTTAAGTACTAATAATCAGTTAAAACTATAATTAAGAGCTTCTTCTTTGAACAAAATGCTGATATTCAGAACACTTCCACATACTCTGGAGAAAAGTTATTTACAAAGTTATCTGTAGTTACTTAGTTTTTCTAGTCACTAATGTGAATTATTCATACGAATATTCTTTTGGAATTGAAAAATAAAACATTCTAGACAATTGTGTCCTTCTTTATTGGGAATGGAAAGAGTCTGGAATTGTAGTGGATATTTTTCTTTCTTAAACAGAGGGTGAAATACAGAGCAGGTGAGTTCGTGTGCTTCTTCTCTGATGTTATTAACTCCCAAATTCATGGATTCCTAAGCATTTTTTCTGTAAATGAAATGGTATTTGTGGACTGAACCTTCAGAATTTTCAAGTGTACAACATAAAATAGCTGGGATCTGAAGTATGATTAGTCCTTTGGAAACAGATTAAAGAATCAATTAACTTTTTAAATGTTGATGCTTTGCTAACATCTTGCAGATACCTTCTTTCAAGTGCTCTTTCACTTAAAAGAGCACTCTGATGGGAACTTTCCTGGGAGTATGGAAATTCTGTTACATATAGAAAGTTCATGTAAAGAAACAGTAGACAGGCACTTGGTGGCCAAGTGTTTCAAGGGCATTTGCAGATCTTAGAAGGAGGAGTTCAGGCATGGTGTTCTAAAGATGCTGTAAATCAATCAATTGCTATAGATTGAAAGGGCTGTAAGTAATTTATGCAGTTCTTGCACTTAAGTACATGAACTATAGAAGTAACATTTTTTTTGTCACTTTTGTTTGAGGATGCTTTTAGGCTAGTGGCTCTGATAAGCTGCTAAGAACATAAGGCATAGACTTGATAAAATCTTTCTTGAGTGTTATAGGAATGTTACTACAAATTGTTGATATTTTTTGCAGTCTCACCTGCAGCAGTGTAGCCACATGGACTCATTGTTCTGTGGTAACATGAAAATAATTTTACTAAGTGCTGAGTACTCAGTACATAAAATAAGTGTGGATGCTCCTGGAAGGGGATGTTGCAAATGACCTTCCAAAATCTGACATACAGTCCATCTAGTGACAGTTTTTATGGTGAAAAAACAGCACTTGGTGGCAAAGGTGATGAATTTCAATTGCTCTTTTTGCTCATGGACTTTTGCAGGAGTAGATCCATTGTAAAATATACTGGAATTGCACTCACTTGTGGGAAATAGAAAAATAAAATACTCTTAGAAACTGTGTGAAAGCAAAACTCAGAAGAATGCAAGAATACAAATATGCAAAACAAGAAACAATAAGGCTGTGTTTTTAAGCTGTGTAGAGATAGGACTTGGAAAATATGTTAAGCAGGATAATAGATGTAAGTTTAATGATGAAGCTTTATCCATTGTTCTTAAGCTAACAACAAGCAAGCATTGTTGAAAGCAAGGTGTATGTGTAACTTCAGTAACTGGCTTCAGCAAATGCCTGTAAGCTTTTAACAGCACTCTGTTGGCTAGAAATCTTTTAAAAATACTTTGTAACAAAGATAATTTCGACTGTTGTTATGATGACGAGCTTTTTTCATCTCCCGTGTCTCACCCTGTAATGAGGCTGATGCGCTGAAATAAAAGCCCTAAGACTGCCATACCTGCAGCCCCCTCCCGTTGTTGTTGCTATATAAAAGATCCAACAGAAATGGTGCCCTGTTTCGGTTTAAGAAACGAAATTAACTGTCTGTCAACCTGTTGGAAATCCCCAGATAGATACATTAAAAGATCTGTTAAAAGAAGTGGGTAATACCCACCTCTGCCTGAGCCTGAAGGTCACCTCGGGACAGAGTTGGAGAAGACACCCTGCTGAAAGAGCAAGGTGAGCTCTAAGGTGAGTTAAAGATGGGACAGGAATTGTCTATTGAGAAATGGGAGGTTTATCACCAAAAGATAAAGGCAATTATTAAAACTAAACCTCATATTAATATTCACAAAAAATTAATTAAGAAACCTAACCTGGGTCAGCACCACTTTTCTAACTGTGGACCCTATGTCTGCTCTCACATATGAGTTCTGGGACTTTGCTAACTGCAGACTTTATAATGCATTCACTTGGAGTTGAGATTACAGCATGGGAAAACTTTTACCTGTCTGCTGTTCACTGTAGAACATTTCTCACCAGCCTACCTCAGCTGCAGTGATGGAGATAGTGCTTGCTACTGGATTTGACTTATGTCCTTGGAATCAACCAGATCTTTCAAAACCTTAGAACTACTGTAGTTCAAAGCAAGCAAAAAGGGTGCCCTAGATAAACAAAAAGCAATATATTAAGTAGAGTTTAATAATGCAGCCTTGTTTCAGAAAGCTGGTAACTGTTTTGCTAAATAAGGAAAAATGCACTGTAGTAGAGCTACACAATGCAAGGTAATTAATATGCAACAAAGTCATTTAAAGGATATATTTAGGATTGAACTGAGAGGGGGAGTTGTGGGAAGTAGAAAAGGTATAAAACTCCTAGAAAGCTTTGTGAAAGCAAATCTCAGGATGGAGACGTGGAAGAATGCTGAAGATGCAAGGACAAGAAACAATAGGACTATGAGCTGTGTGAAGATAGGCCTCAGGAAAATACGTTAAGCAAGATAGTAGAAATACATAAGCTTAATAATGAAGCTTTATCCATTGTTTTAAGCTATTACAGGCAAGCATTGTTCAAAGCAAGATGTACGTGCAGCTTTATTAATTGGCCTAAGCAATTGGCCTTGTCAGGTCTTAGTATTATGCTATTGGCTGGATGTTGTTAAAAGACTAACAAAGAGAACTTCGTCTGCTGTTGTAAGCAACTGAAACTGTTTGCAACTCCCATTCTTGGCTCTGTAAAATGAGACTGATGACTGTGATGGAATAAATCTTCAAGTCATCTGCTCCAGCAGTTTTGTCCCCTTTGTTTGTGTACATATATATGTAGATACAAGATAAGAGAAAAAAATATCTCAGAAACAATTATGCACCATATGCTGATATTTTTGCTCATTTCTCCTACTATGTGACCTTGTATACAAACCTTAGGCAAATCAGCACAGGCGCTGGTCTCACTGTTACCATTTGCAACAGCCTGTTTTTCAACAATTTGCCTTCAAGTAATTTTTCAGAATGGGCTTAGCTGAAGGTGAGTGTTTACTGTCACATCCCATAGCTTTGTGGGTAACATGAATTGTAGATGACTGACAGCTGTGACATCTTATTTCTAAGACTATATTGCTAGGAAGGGATCTAGACCACTGGAGACATCATTGCAGCAAAATTGTTAGGAGAGGTCACAAACATGTCTGCCAGGGAGCTTCTGTCCAGGGAGTGTCCCCTTGCTCAGGCAGCAATACATAATGCAGTGCCTTGCATGGATCCACACTTGGTGTTTCAGAAGCAGGGAGGGTGTGCAGAGGCAAGGAGCGACCACACTGCTTTCTCAGCACTGAGCAGGTGAGTGCAAGACAGAGCAGCAGAGGCTGGTCTTGTGCTCTAGCTCTGCTTGGGAGGTGGTGAGTACCCTACTGTGCTCGAAGGTCCTGCTGCCCACCCAGCATGTGTGGTGCTCGCAGTCTGATCTACCTGCACAGCATCCTCCAGGCTCTGGGAAAAGAGCAGCGCTGGGGAACATGAACTGCTGAGGAGCTAGGACTGACCTTCAGTTTAGGCACAGTTAGAAATCCCATACCCTACAATGTCAACAACCCTAAAGCAGCACAAATGTAATAGTGATACAGACAAGTTTCACTTCCCCTTTTTCCAAGTGTAGGAACAGTTCTAACTATCACCCAGGGCTATAAAGGACCACCAGGTGCCAACCATCTGTTTTGCTTCCAGCATATTTTATTTATGAATCTTCTTTTCCTGCTAGCTATGTAATTCCCCCATATTTCTTCTTCATTTGCATTCTGTATTGTAGGAAGCAAATGTGAACATAAAATTTTAGTTAAATGATATTAAAAAAATGCCCAAAATCAAGTTTTTTAAAAATGCACTATAAAACTTTGACATTTATTGCAGAGAGCAGTGACACGTACATAATTTGTTCTTGAATAAGCTATTTTGTAAGATGCTGTTTTTTCAGTCACCTGAGCAGCATATTAAATTGAATGCCTCAATTCTGTGCTTCAGGACTGGGTGTATGTACCAGCTGTCATAAGACTTTCAAGTAGGTGATGGAACATATACAGGAATTGTGTATAGTGACCCCAAAATTCTGAAGTTTGTGAAACAGAAGAGACTGTACTTTTGGCTAATGTCTCCACCAAGGTTTTTCTGCCTCTGGCTGTGCCCCAGTCTGGTCAGTGTCACTCACACTGTGATCCTGCAAGGGCCAGCATAGCAAACTGCCTAACTCAGGCCAAAATATCATTGCTTGGAAGCCTGTGAATGAGTGGGGACTGGGAGAAGTGCTGGCTCTGGCTATTTTCTGCACTGTGGTTTCTAGGCCAGTTCATGACTTGGAGTCAGTAAATATCGATCTATACAGTACACCTGTGCAGAATTTATTCCTATGGATTTGTCTTACTCAAATGCCTTCAAAGACCAGGACACATTTGTACATTTCCCTTCAAAAATCCCGAGGTACATTGACCAGAGCCTTAGTATGTCTCCATTATACGTTTATGCTTGGGACCTCAGAAACAGACATACTCTTATGAGGAGTGCTTGTAAATACAGTCTAGAGCTAGAGGTCAACAGCACAGAGTGGTTGAGGAAAGACAAGGTATTGAAAGCAAGTAAGTATGAGATATCCTTACTCTGGAGAAGGACAGACTTATCTTACTCAGACCTCCTTACTTCTGGAGGATGGTTTTAAGATCAGTGGGGCAATGAATAAGAACAAACATCATGTGGCATCAAATATGATATGATCAAATTTTATCCCTGGCAAAAAATGGTGTTGTACTATGCAAATTAAATGATTCATGTCGTCATAGACTACCCATCACTAGTAAACTAAAAGAAAACAGTATTCCAGGCTCTCAGAAGATAGGGTCATCTAATAGCCTCAGGGTATGGGACAGGGTAGAATTACTTTATTTTCCTCCACTGCAGAAGAAATGGATCATCTGTGAGGAGTCATACTCTGTTCCTTCAGCAGATACCCCATGACAGACTGCAGACTGGATGCTGTTGTGTTTTCAGCTTTCAATAGAAGCCTTTCAGAGTACTTGTAACATACTGGCAATGGTGTTGCCTTCAAAAGCAGTGAGCTCTGCCTTTCTTGGTTGGCTCCATGCCACGACAGGCATTTTCTCCTGCAACTCAGGCAAGTGATCTGACAGCTGTCCATACCAGCTTTAACTCTTTTCAGGAGCTGCTGTTTATTTCCCTTCTATCTGCACTTTGCTTCCTGGCAAAATGGGCGTAATCCAAAGAGTCTTCTCAGTGCTAAAATCATCTTGAAATAAAACATCATATCCCACTTCTTGAAGACACTGTCGTCATTGCAACATCACATACAGGGTCCCAAGAAGAAAAAGGAATCTGGAATTAGGCTGAAAAGAAAAGGAATTTCTGGAGAGGAAATGCAATCCAGGTTGTATGGGCAATGTGAGAAAAACATGAGTTAGTGGTGTGCTACTGTCAGGGATCATCCTTTCACTAGCACCAGTTCTGCAAAGAGCTGGGGCAGAGCCAAGACAAGGCAACCCTTGAGTGCTGCATGCAGTTTCCAAGTCCCTCATTTATCCTAACCTGTTCTCTACCTGTGTGATTGTATTTTTCTGGCCCTGGAAATACTGCATCTCTTGCCTTTTCAGGTGTGGCTGCTGAGTAGATCTTCACCAGCTCCTGAGGAAGGGAAGAAAGCTGATGCTGCCAGTCATGGCAGCTGAGGGTGTTGGCCAGCACCAACTGCTGAGCCTTGCAGGTTTGATGGCTTGAAAATGAAAAAGGACAGGAGATGTGCAGATTATGGCAGCCATCTGTGAGTTTCTGCTCTCCATGTGGAAAGGACAGAGCAGGATAAGGAAGACTACTGCTGTACAGTTTCCTCATGGTCAGTTGGGTGCCAGACTCTTTGTGACATGATTATGTAATCCTCCTTCCAGGCACCTGGAAGTGCACTCATTCTGATAAAGGATGGGGCTGGGATAATTTCTTGTGTACGAGAAAGTTTGAAGAAGCACTGTTTTTAATAGAGAGGAGAGGTAGTCCTGTGACACCCCGTGGAACAGACTTTGTCCAGCTGCTGCTGGGATGCACTGGTGGCCTTGGTCCCTCTGGGGATGACTGTCAGCCCACAGAAGCATTAGGATTTGCACTGAAATAAAACATTGAGAAGGGTTAGCCACCTCTGTATAGATTCTCCCAATATCTCTCCAAGGCCATGATAGTGTGGACAAGGTGTGTGGCCTTTTAATATTTTGGTTTGAGAGCTGCTGCTTTGGATGAGTCTACTTTTCATGGGCTTTTCATGTTTCCAGCACATCCTGTGATAGAGTCAAAGCTCCACTGAGTTGAAGAAATAGGCAAGTGATTTCTCTGTAATCTTTGAACACCTAATCCTTGCTAATAGAGGCAATTTGTCTCTGGGACTCAAAGGTAGTCATTTAGAAAATGCTTTTGTTTTTTGTCTAAGTTGGACCAGATTGCATATACGGCATATAATTTTGCAAAATGGTCCCTAAGGAGGGTAGCTTGTCTACCTTTGAGTTTCAAAAATTGAAGCACTATGATGCATCTATATAGGCAGTATACTTTGCCGGGATAAATTATTTACAGTTAAGTGCACTTGGAGTAAGTGGGTTTGTTAAGCAGCATTGTCTGACTCTTTTCTCATTGTTATCTATAGATTTCAGGGAAAGTATTTTCATTCTAGCAAGTCAATATATTTCCCTAAAGCTTCCTTCAAAGTAAAGCCAGGCACATGCACTGCTGATATTTAAAGTTATTTGCCAATTAAAGGACAAGTAATCCAAGTTTGCAGCATGTCACTTGATTTGGAGGTAACATGGTACAGCCATATTGGACCAAGAACTGTGTTGCAAAGATCCAAGAATAAAAGATCTCCCATGTTTTTGTTCCTTGTAGTATTGACAGCATTACCTAAACAAGGTTATCTTCCTTATGTGCTATTGAGAAATTGTCTTCTAGTCAGAAAAATAGACTGGAGTAGATCCTAAGGCAGTCAAGACCATTTATGCAACATCTTGTACCTTCCTTCATCTTTTATTTTTTCTTCCCAAAGTTTATAGCAGTAGGACTTGAATGGAGTGTTTCAAAACACTCAAATAACTGTATTTTTTTCTTTATTTTTGGCAGATGTGGTGAAGTCTAGTGGTGAGATGTGGTGTGTCAGCTTCCCCTTTCTTCTCACATATGGACAGAGAAACTCTAGGGATGAGTAGATCTCACAGAGTAAAGTGCTGGTTCTGTGTACAGAAAAGCAACCTTCTGGCTAAGAAAGAGGTGATCTGATGCCTCTATAATTCAGAACACAGCATTGAAATGTGTATATATATATATATATATATATATATATATATATATAGGTATTAGTGCATGAAGTGATTGAATGTATATCAGACACAGACCAGGAGGATTTCTTGACATCTGTTGGACAGTATGTAAGCGTATTCTTTGAAAAATAGATAAAATGAGACTTTTAGGAAAAGAGTCACTTCTTTTTAGTCCCTAAAGAACAGTAATTTCTGTTTTGAAGACTTAGGCTTTACCTTCATTTTTAAACTTTTAATCCAAATCCACACCCTAAGTCTTGATCCATTCACAACCCCAAACACACACGCATATGATCGATTTGATGGGATATAAAAGTGTATACATCTGTGTACTTTATGTACAGTTGTACATGCAGATAGGTGGTTGGCTACCTGACTACTTGTTTAAGGTCAAAATTAACCAGATATTTGGAAGGAGAGGTTATCAGTCACAAGGAAAAAAGAGTTTGTCATGGCATCTCTTCTGTAGAAATCAATGTGGATTATCTATAAGCATTTTTGGTGTACTTATGGAGGTCTGTAAGTGCTCCAGAAAGAATCTATGAAGATAGTCCATGTTCATTCTGGTATTTATTATACACTGTGCCACTTAAATTCAGCTTCCAGATCAGATGAATTAAGAGCCTGTAATACCAGTCCACATCTGACAGCCTTCAGTACGTGCCACCTTGGACCATTCCTCAGCAGCCCAGAGTTCAGCTCCCAAACTCTCACTCTGCCCATTTTCTTGGTATGCAGAAGATGGAAAATGCCCTGAGTGCTCTAGGTCTGAGTGTTAATCTGATGACTACCACATTAAGACATCTTACATATTTCTACAACCTCAGCTTCTAAGCTGAGTGAAGGAAACCATTTTTATCATGCACCTGTTTATCAGCTGGTTTATCCCCTTGTGCTATATAGAAAAATCCACTGGTTTTCTGGAGGACCTCCTGCGGAGCGGAGAAATGGGTTGGTCAAAAAGTAAGTTTCATTTGCCTTGAAAAATTGCATCGTTTCTAAGAAAGATGAATTACTGTTACTGTAAAGCAAGTCTCCCATGAAATGAAATGGAAGAGAATATGGACTTAATATAAAATTCTCAGGAGGGCTGTCTTCTTCGGAACCTGTGTTTGATTTTGTCAATTTTGCTTGTGAGGAAGGCGGATATTCCACACAGTGAGCCTTTTAACTTTTTTATCACCTCAGACCAAATTTCTTGGGCTCTGCACAATCTTCTCTGCACTCTGAGATTTTTTCCAGTGTTTATGACCCAGCCTGTATTGAACTTCTGAAATTACATGGATTGAGTTTCAACCATTTAGGTTAACAGCTGTCTTTTTTGTAAATGCACTGAGTGACCAAAAAAAAAATAAAATTAGATAGAACATAAAATATCTCTGTTTGGGGATACTATTTTAGTAAATATAGTGATGATTTAGTAAGTGCCTAACATCCTGAAGTGCTTTGTTTTGCCCATGACCATCAGCAAATGTGCATGACTTATTCTACATATAATTCATATTGCTGCTAATCTCCTCGGTCTGTCTGCTGCATGGTTTAGAAAGTAAAGGTATTTTATCTCTGGAAAGTTAAGGTTAGCATACCACACAGAATTGGTCAGGTTGGAAGGGACCCCAGTATATCATCTGGTCCACCCTCCCTGCTCAAGCAGGGTCATCCTAGAGCACATTGCATGAGATTATGTCTGGACACTTCTTGAGTATCTCCAGTGAGGGAGACTCCACAACCTCTCCGGGCAGTCTGTTGTGGGGTTTGATCACCCACACAGTTAAGAAGTTCTTCCTCATATTCAAGTGGAACTTTCTGTGTATCAGTTTCTGCCTGTTGCCTCATGTCCTATTGCTCAGCACTACTGAGAAGTACCAGGCTCCATTCTCTTGGCACCCTCCCCTCAGATATTTATAGGTATTTGATGAGGCCACCTCTCAGCTGTTTCTTCTAGAGGCTGAACAGGCCCAGCTCCCTCAGCCTTTCCTCTTAGTAGACATGCTTCAGTCCCTTGATTATCCCTGTTGTTCTCTGCTGGACCCGCTCCAGGGGCTCCATTTCTCTTGTCCTGAGAAGCCCAGGCTTGAACACAGTGCTCCAGGTGTGGTCTCAGCAGGGCTGAGTAAAGAGGCAGGATCGCCTCCCTTGATGTCTGTCCATGCTCTCTCTAATAACACACCCTGGGATTCCTTTGGCCATCTTGGCTACAAGGACACACTGCTGTGCCATTGACAGGGTGTTGTACAGCAGATCCTCCAGATCCCTCTCTGCACAGTTGCTTTCCAGCAGGTTGTTCCCCAGCCAGTACTGGTAACCTGGATTTATTCTTCCCCAGGTGCAGGACCCATTCAGGCTTGGAGGCAGAAGAGGAATTGGAAGGCATTTTGATCAGTGGAAGAATGAAATCACTCGGTGTGTTCTTAACCTTCCTTAACTTCTTGAATTCTCTTTCACTTTCATTTCTCCAATAACTAGGAAGTCCTAAAGCTGTTTTTCATGCATTGGACAAAACACTATTACATGCTTCATTTGCATCAATTACACAAAAATCAGAGCTGAATGATCTGTAAGTGGGGATAGAACAATACTTTTAGTGCTTCGAGAAAGTAATATTTAATAAAGACTACTCAGAAAGATCTATCATGCTAGCACCAACCATTCTCTCTGAAAATACAGGATTGCAGAAAGAATGAAATACACTTATGACTTATATTTTAAAGATATTGTTAAAGAGATTAGCAATTAATCCCATACACATTTGCAATTTCATTGCTTGGAATATGTCTTTGAAATTGCATTATAGTAAGGTCACTGAAGCCCTTTCTTCCTTTATGTTTATGTGATCATCTGGAAATATTTCATGAGTTGGTTTATATATTTCTATAAACAAAAAACAACAAATTAAAAGAATTAAGAAATAAGGCAGGCCTTATTGAAGGGAGTGATTATCATTCATAAGAACTTTGTTTTTCTACTAATTTTCTGACTGGGTGTATCAATTTGTTTTAATTGAAAAGGAAGTCAGGCTGTCACACTGTCTTATACATACCAAAACAAAGTTCAAAGTTGTAGTTCAGTCTATGTTGAACTAAGTATAAAAGAAGAAAACAAGCAAAATAATGCTGCAGCAGTCAAACTGTTGGGAAGCTGATTGCTAATTAAATCTGGCATAACTGTCAAAATAACTGTGCAATACATTTGAGAAATGAGACTCCAAAGTCACATGTAAGAAATCTGAGCATCAGAATTTCTCAATTTACTTGAGCTGTAAACTAATAAATCACTGTCTTTAAAACATGATGAAAGATGAGGGAACTGCAAGAGATATTGTCACACTGCACGGAACAAAAGGTAATAATTTTAGTGGATATTTTAATGACATTTAATTGCTGTAGTTTGAGTTTTAAACAGAGGATTCTAATAGGCACTGTAAAATTTTTGACATTAGTTTTCTGTGCAATAAAATTAAATACCTGATGCTGAGCTGGTATAAATCAGTGAAGTCAGTGGAGTCACAGATACACTGAGGCTCAAGTCCCTTATTTTATATCAAGTGCAGCCAATCTGCACTATCAAACATTGCAAACAGGAAAACATACTGTGCGAAACCTGGAGTGGGGATGGAATCTTTTGGGGAGGAGAATTGGAGGTCATCAATGCTGACTGAGCTTTGCTTGTCCAGGGGCTAATGAAAACTGACAGATTACTCCTCAGGAAAAAAAATATCTCCTCGCAAAGACAACAACCATGCAAATTAATATGATACATAAAGAGGGTGAAGATTTATGTGGCTTTTTCCTCCATCCCTTTCATCTGGCTTCCTTTTTTTTGCTGCTCCCTAATGATGCTCATTTGTCTGCTTCACTTGCTGCTGCCTCCCCTTCCTCCCGTGCCATTCTATGACTGCTGGGGCACACGGGGCTGCATCTTCCTGGCCTCTCTTCATCCCCACTGAGGTGCATTTGATGGCAGTCGAGCTGTTGTAGCTGAGGAAGCTCCTTAGCCCATCTTTTCATGCCACTTCTCTGCCAGAGTTGATCTCACAGCACAGGTGCTGGGATGGGTGCAGCCCTGCACTGCAGCAGGTCATAGCCCTGGTCTTGTATTAGTTAGCAATCTGTGAGTTGCTGAGCTAGGAGTGAGCTGGTTTATTGCCTCCTTGGTTAACCTCTGCCTACCAGGCTTCAACCTGGCAGAAGCAGTGAGGCAGAGCTGGGCTGCTGAGGCAGCAGCCCAAGTCCATGCAGATCAGCAGGAAGATTCCTGCTACTTTTAATGAAAATGGCACACTGGCTTTAGATTACCCACAAGACTCAATTCTGCTGTGACTTTTACAAAGAGTTAGGAAATTCACTAGAGCAAAATATGAATAAAGCTCTCATTTCCATCCTGCTATATTGCACCTAAACTCAGCTGAGAAATAATGCAGTTGCCTTTCTCTACTTCCATCTTCCTTCTTACAGACCCTCCTTATTGTCTCTGCTCTGGTGCATCTGAAATAAATTCTGGCTCTTTAGAACAAAGTCCCTGGTTTCCGTTTAAAGTGCAAGATTTTAGACTTATTGGAATGTTGTGATATGATAAATGTCTAATGGAAAATCTGTTTTCTGCACTTAGCTGGAGAGTAATTAATCCTAGGTCTTTTTCCTTCCTTCTGTGAATGGAACTATCAGCTACTTCCATGGTGAATTTCTCTGATGATATTGGTATTGAGCAGGGTCTGTATATGAACAGAATGAAGCAAAAGGGGAGGAAAGGGGGGGGGGGGGGGGAGGGGGAAGTGGAAACTGAGGAAAACCACTTCACTACGTCCTTGTCCCTCAAAGCCAGGAACAGCTCACCCTGAAGGTTGTTGTAAGGTAGCTGGGTCACTGTTGTATCTGCTCTCAATCTAAAGTAGCAGAATATATGTACATGTGTAAGTATAAGATACATGTGTAAGTACACATACATGTGTATATAGTATGTATATAGTACACACACATGCCTATATAGTGTGGTAGCTGATGCACTTTTTATTTAAAGATATGCTATAATGTATTTAGCTTTGGTGTCAAGTTTGAGCTCTGATAGCACAGTGTGAAGGGCTGCTTTGGTAAAAAACATCAGCATTAGGTAATTTTATAAATTCCTTACCCAACTATGGGAGAACTATTGCAGATAAATGCTCATTTACTTTAATTTCTGCACATTTGTGGCTTTGTATTTTGCAAATGTGTTTAGCAAAATTTTTTGCTTTCACATTAAGAGATATGAGATCATATTATGAAATGAAGGTATTTTTAAAGGTGTCATCTTATGATATAAAGCTCTTTTTAAAGTCACTTTCAAATGTCAAGGCATTCCTTTCCTGCATACCTTGTCATCTTTTGAAACAGGACATTGGGAAACCTAACAGCTCCTTGATTCCCTAGAGCATTGCTCTTGGTTGGTAAGGGTTTAAGAGTGACAGACTGTTTTTTAGATTAGCTGCACAGGTTCCTAATCTTGATTCAATCTCTTTCCAATCAAGTGATGATCTTTTTAACATACATATAAACTTGGAGCTGATATAGCCAAGAACTCCTTTCTGTCTCTGGGAGAAATTTCTTTGCCACCTGGAGACATTTCTGTCCTGCTATGTTTATTAAACTGCTGGCCTAGATATTGCTGAAATAGATAGTTTTGGGGTGACAGGGGGATATGTATATACCAAAAATATTCTTTACTACTAGTTTGCTCTAGCTGAGGTTACATGTAGAGACAGTGAATGAAAGCAAACTCAGTGAATATTCTTCTGAGGTTACAGAGAGTTGAAGCATACTGCTAGTTTTATTGCTTGTTTTTGTTTTCTAATCTCTTATACAAGATGAATATTTAAGAATTATGATGTAAAACTTAGTCTGAAGAAATTGTCCTCAGAAATGCACTATACCAACACCAGTAAGTAATGCAATATGCTCCCCACTCTCCTTTCAGGAGAGGAAAATCAACTAAGGTACTTTGAGATATATACATGTCAGAATACAGTAGTTGCTCAAAGCAAACTTCATCCTGCTTTTGATAATGGAGTAGAATTCAGGATGGATACTACAGCTATGTTTTTTGCAAGATAGGAGGGGTAAGTGTAGAAAGATAAATTGGTTATCCAGAGTCGTTCACATGTTCTGTTTGCCACAAGCTGATGTACTTTCATCATTCTCCCCTGAGAGTAATAGTGATATTTTCCATTGTCTTTGTATGTGTGACAGCTGAATTCGAGGGATTGCAGCAAGACAAATCTATTTAAACCAAATAAATCACTGGTAAGATTTGAGGCTGCTTTCTTTCTTTTTTCTCTTTTCTTTTCCTGTAGGCTTTCCTGGAACCTGCTTGGCTGTGTGTTAGAGTGAATGCTATGTTTCTTATTGGTCAGAGCAGTAAGTTTGCTGAAATGCTGCCTCTTCACCGAAAAGAACAACCACCATCATTCCATGGTTTGGGAGTACTGAGAAATAGTTGAATACTGTTCCTCCATGGAAAGTCTCTTCCTATCTTAACTGAATTGAATAAATGCAGAGAAAGAAGGGAGTTTCTTAGTTCTTCACTGTTCCTTGAAAAGACATGTTTTTAGAATGGGGGCTTTTAGTTAATACCTTTATAAAATAAAGGCAACAACTTTCAAAAGACTGACCTAGTCTGCAGTGTGACAGAGACAAACAAGTTTGGTGTAGGATGTCACTGACTGTGAGACAGACTCACCGAGTAAGTACCAGGCAGAGCCTGCTGGTACTTCCAATGCAATAGGATGAAAGACCCCACAGTTTTGGGATGGATCAGTACTGTCTCTGCTCATGCTATTTCAAACAAAGCTGGTAATTTAGAATATCTCTAGCACATGTTGGATAAATGCAAATAAAATTGTTGGGTATCTTCTTTATTGCTATTTTACAGACTAAAATCATGGATGTATTCAAGCTACAACCTTCCTTCTGCTTATTGTATCATGATAAAACTATGTAAGAATTTGGACAAAGATTCCTTTTTCTTTTAAATTCCATTGCTTTTTAAAAATTCAGCTTTCTACTCCAGAGAGCTGCAAATTCTCTGAATAGACTACATTCAGGATCTTGGAGGACATAGGAGCAATACTTCTGGAGCAGTCTCCATTACCCCAGAGAGGTACTATATGTGCACAGGCTGGTTATACGACATGCACAGTAAAATCCAGCCAGAGTCTTTGAACATATGGCACAGCAACAACTGTCTGCCTGCACAGATGGAGTGAATGGGGTGATTTATCTGTTCCTGTGCAGCAGCAGCTTCTGAGACACACCACAGTCACTATGGCCATGGAACATGGAAGATTCTAGCTGGGATGAACAGCCGTTCCAGTCCTGATTAATGTGTCCTGTGACCAGTCCAAGCTGGCTTTCATCCTTATACTGAAAGATGACATTAGCACTCTGTTATCTGCCTGTATGAACATAATAGGTACCCTGAGCCAGGTTCACTGCTGTTAACAAGAACAAGGGAAATACTAACTTGTATTCAGTCTTGAAACTTACTTGATCATGGGAGCCTGGTCTCAGTGTCTCAGCAAGTTTTGTCCTGGGGATCTTGCTGGAAATATTCAGTCTCATTAAGAGACTGAAGAATCACAAAATAACAGAATATGCTTAGTTGAAAGGGCCCCACAAGGATCATCCAGTTCAGCTCCTGCCCTGCACAGTAGCATCCCAAATAGTCCCACCCTGTGCCTGAGAGCATTGTCCAAACACTTCTTGAGCTCTGTCAGGCTGGTGCTGTGACCACTGCCCTGGGGAGCCTGATCCAGAGCCCAGTCACCCTCTGGGGGAAGAATCTGTTTCTAACATCCAAACTAAACCTTCCCTGACACAACTTCAGGCCATTCCCTCGGTTTCTGCCACTGGTCACTACAGAGAATAGATCAGTGCCTGCCCCTTCTCTTGCCTTCATGAGGAAGTTGTAGACTGTGATGAGATCCCAGCTGTCTTAAGAGTAATTTCTTGTGTTGTTTCAGTAAACCATTTCCCAACTGCCTCTATTTGATGGTTTTCTCTGCAGGCTAAAGCTTTTCTATCTTGTTATGCTTTTATCAGGCTAGAAGTAAAAAATTATATTTTTAGGAATAATAATGGGAACTATATCACAATCATAACATTATACTTTGATCAAATAACACTTGAAAATATTCTTTGTAATCCACAACCCACACACTTAGAATCTTCCAACCTTTTCATATTTAACTGAAATTATTATGTTTTAACTAACTCTAATTTTTTTCAGTGATTTCCTTAAATTCAGCAAATCCTTATAAGGTTAAAATTCCACAAACTAATGGTGCGTTGTGTGAGGGCACTTAAAAATCTGTACATCTCTCTCCTGTCATGGGAGGCTTTATCTCAAAAGCTACTGGATGGTTCAAAGACCTGTACTATTGGGTGGGGCAACAGATTTATCTCTAGTGGGAGAAATGAACAACTTTAGTTTTCAGCTGTGAAGCTCCAGGCATTACAGACAGCCAGGTAATATCCTGACTCTGCTTAAATCACTGGCAAAATGTCTGCTGACTTTAACAAAGCCAGGATTTAATCCATGACATCTTTAATAATCTGTGTCAAAGTGAGATCAGTTCTTTGCTGTGAATGGGAAGACATGAAATTGTTCAAAAATGGAAAATGGACAAATTGCCAGTAACTAAGAGACATCAGGGAATTTGAGAAGGTTCCATCTGGGAAACATCTTCAGTTAGTCTTCCATGTATATAAAAATATGTTTCCTGTCTTCCACAGCTAATTAACTAGGAAGGAAAAGAATTCTTCTGGTGGGTATATCCAGTACTCAGACTATGATATAAAATAAACTAGTCATTGTCAGAAATACTGCTGTAATTTTGACTTTTATTGAAGTCTCATCATGCCCCTTTTTCTTTAATCTGTACATCAGTCTGTAGGTGTTGAAACAAAACCTAAGATGCTCGTGTAATCTAATATTTTATAGAACAATTAAGGTTAGAAGATAGGACTTGAGTCTTACAGGTTGCCAAAAACTTGAGTTCCATTACAGAAAATGCACTATGTACCACTGTTAATTTTTGGCTGAGATTAACTCTCAATGCCAGTAATAACGGACACATATTTGAAAGTCCTGTGAGTAAGTAACTTTTTTGCCTTCTTTGAGGAGTGTGGAACACTAAGTTAATGTTACAAGAAGGGAGAAATCTGACTTCAAAAATGTATACACCAAAGTTCACAGATTTGCATTAATTATGTAAACTAATACCATTAATGAACTACAAGGATAAATGAAGTTTTCCAGTCTTATTATAATAATAAAGTAGTTATTAAGGTTATAAATGCATTTTTATATCATTAGATATAAAAATCTAAACCAGTCAGGTTCTCTGGTTTTTGCCATTCTGTAGACTTCTAAACATCTATTGATTGATTTGTCGATCAATGGATGATACAGATACAGAGAGACATATAGATAGATAGATAGAGATATATAGATATAGATAAATATAGATATAGGTATAGATATATAGATATAGTTATAAATATAGATATAATACCTCCAAAATTAAAATGCACTGATTTTCCTGTGAAAAGCAACCACATTCCTTTTCACATGATACTGAAGATTTACACATAAAATTTTATTTTACATCTTTACTTTTTAAGCAATGGCTGGTTATCCATCTGTGTTCCTCTGTGATAATCATAGATGGATTTTTTTTCTCTTTAACAGCAGTAATCATAAGAAAGTAACTCTTGACTTAATAAAAGTGGCTTTATTTCCAATTCCATCTTCAGTGGAGCTTCTAAAAACCCCAGCCAAATGCTCTTTTGCATTTAGCAAATATTTCCAGAGAAACATTACAGCTACAAGTTAAACAGAGAGCATCTTCTGCTAAAATGTGATGTTTTCCTGTAGCAATACAGTGTGTAAAAGAGAAAACAAAGGCAATATAATTTCTGAAAGAGCTGAATTGCTTTCTACTCTGTGGTAAAGGGAAGAACACAATGCTATGGAAGTCTGGGGAAAAGGAATGAAGTATTGGTTTCCTTTTTTGTTCACATTTATTGGGATAATTGCTTCAGTAGTAGAACCACAATTTTTGGAAAAGGAAAAGTGTGTCTCCACTCACTAGTTTTATAATAGCTGCTGATATAGTAAAATTTAGAATCCTGCAAGAGGGGACCTTTACCTCATCTACTGTTGGCTGTAAAGCCAAGTTTCTCTATTGTCCTCAGATTTCTTTGCCCTTATTGATCTTGCTGTACCACAGCAGAGACAAAGAAAGAACTCAGACACAGAGTCCCAAATACTTCAAATATACACCTAAAGGTAGTCATGTTACATGTTGAGGAATATTATCAAACCAGCAGGCAGAAACATGTGGATATGAAAGGGTTCTTGATGCTTATGTTTGCCAGTCAGTCCTACCCACCCATTGGATTTTTTATGTATCTGATGTCTGTGTGACAAAAGTAGAAATAACCCAAAGATATCGCATGACTTTGCCATCTTCTAGTAAAAGCATAATCCTCTGGGTAAAAGCCAGATTCTCTCAAGCTACTATTCTCCCAGTTCAAATCTTATGTTCCCCAGCTTTAAAGTAGTCTGGAATGAGCAGGAAAAAGGAGTGTTCCCACATGAATCCTTCCTCTTCTGATGCATGGCTACCCCCACTGGACCAGGGAGCTTGAGAGCAGCAACCCTTCCAGGCGGTGGACAGCCCAAATTCAGGGCTCACTCTTGCTTGGCAGGGGTCCCTGCAGAGTCGGCTGCTGTGCAGGAAGACAGGCAGCAGCACTGCTGTGTTTCAGCTGGCAAGAGCAGGCTGAGAGCCTGTGCAAAGTGCTGGCTATTGATCAGCTCAAGCTCGATGCCTGCTCAGCTGTGCAGGGACAAGTGGCCCTTCGAGTCTCTGCATGCACTGAGAAGAGAGACACACACTCTCAATTTAGGCTCTCTAAATTGCTCTCTGGAGGTGTCAGAGCTGTCTGGTCTTGTCTGTTGCACATTTAAAGCAGTTGGGCATGTTTCCTGCACAGCTTGCACTACATATAAAAGGACAGTTGCCTGATTTTAAGATGAGCTTAGTTTGGACATACGCTCGGGGTAGGGTGGAATCCAGCTAAGGCTCACTGTGAGGGTGTTCTCCATCTCTGAAATGGAAATGACAGCTCTCTGCATGGCAGTTGTGTAGTTTTGTATACATTAAGAAACGGATGTTCCTCTGATGATACTGATGCCTACATTGGACTGAACCCCTTCAAACCCCCTGGCTTGTCTGTGCTATACCCTTCTGTTAATGCCCAAAGCAAGTTTTGTTCCACTAGATCTTTTTTTTGTGCTTTTAATGAAAGACAACAGAAATATATGATTGCAAATCTGTGGCTTCTGGCGGAATGGAAAATTTGTGGAAAAGATCCACTCTGTTCAGGCTGTACTTGCTGCAATCTTTTCTGTGAGAAACATCACATATGCCACTTAACAATTGTTAATAGGAACCAGAAGCTTAATTGGCAGCTCACCAGATGAACAACGAATACTAGAAAAAAAATTTCTCCAAGGATATGCCTAGATATCTAGGAATAAGAATGCATTCTGTAGCTGAATTTTCGTAAATACTGAATTTATAGCTGAGTTCAGCATTCTCATGTGGTCAGTAGCTCTGCAATGCAGGGCCTAAGCAGTGATGCATATCAAAGTTATAGCACATACTCTTGCATTTTACTCCAGCATAAAGTGTCACTGTGCCAGACTTCAAGGATGGAGACAACATAACCATGCATAACCATTCTCAAATGTTGCTAGCGTTCTCTGTTCCCACAGTTTGCTTTTTTCTTCTTTTTATTTAAGAATATGTTCTGAGACAGAGAAGCTAAAATTACTTCAGAAACAAGGTAATATTACAAGTAATTAGGTCTCCAGGTGGATAACAAAAGACTAATAAAGGACTAGGAGTCAAGTACTGTAAGTGTTAAGAACTGCTCTTCATTAAAGTACATCACCGTCTCAGGGAATATGTTTCATCTCTGCTGACACTGACAACAGAATGAGATCTCCCATCCCTTCTCTATGTATTTGACTTTGGCTTTTATTAGTCAGTGTATGCTTTCAAAAACATATGGCAATGTTTTTAAGGTCTGGATGCATGATGTATTTGAGTTTGCATAAATTAATTTTTGTTATTGCTTTGTTTTGTTAAGAAAGGAATTCCAAAAAGCTGGGCAGCTGAATGAAATCTGAAAGGGTTTAGGAGAGAACCACTGTATTTAAGAAGAGGTGAGCACTGATAATAAGTGAACTCACTGTCTTGGGAAGAAAGGAATTGCTGAAAAGTAGTCAGATTTCAGAAAAGACCTTGTTTTTCCTTAATGCAGGAGTGCAATGCTGAGTCTGGACAGCTTCGTCTCAGATTTAGTATAATGTGAAACAGTTGGTGTACCTAGATGTCTCCTGGAAAATATATACCTATTGCTTGTGTCACCTTGTGCTAATTAAGTACACCAACCAAAAGCTGCAGTTATTTTATTACCAAAGTAAGGTCTGAAACCCTTATGTCACTAGTGGGTTTCTTAGTATCTGTGACAAAACCCTGCCAGATTCCAGATGGATCCATGTTTATGCTTCTCTTCTCCCATACTCGTGCATATGTGGTGTGCTATTTTTGCAGGGCAGCAGGGTTCAGAGACCTCTGTTTGCAAGCTTTGTTGTGATAATGTGCACTTTTGATCACACCAGGCACCAAGGTGAGTGCCTACAGCCACTGTTATGTGAACTGACTTTGTCTCAGATATGTAAACTGAGAAAAATCTCACTGAACTATTTGTGCTTCAGAATTAATGACCCTCAGAGGTTGGCTCTATGTTTTGGAGATAATTTAAAGCAATCAGTAAAAGGAAATTATTGCCTGAAAGAATAGTAAAAAAAATAATATTGAAAAGAAGTTGGTTTTGGCACAGCTTAAAACAATCCCATCAAACATGACAGGTGGCTGTGTGTGCACAGTGTGGCAGTCAGTGGTGGTACTGGCACACAGCCCATCCTTTTGTGCCACCCTTTCATTTGTTCAGTTTTATTATTCAAAATTATCCTATGCTTTAACAGGTGCCCATGATGCTAAAATGCAAGTAGACCCACAACAGATGCCCACATTGTTTTTTTCTGTTGGCATAGATTTGCATCTTTTTGATTTGCTATGAGGATATTTCTAATGGGCAATGAAAGAAGAATAAGCTTCCTACCTCTGTTGTTGGATACTTATAGATGGATGGTCTCTTGGAGCAGTTTTTGACATGGGGTGAGTATCATAAATTTGTTGCTAGAAACAGGGTGGCTCTATGATCAGAGAGCCATCCTGCATTGTAACTCTGAGAAATAAGGGTCCACAAGGATCATCTTCAGAGGACAGAGGTGGGCTCAACACTTCCTTTATCTGCTTTAGCTGACAGAGCACCATCTCTTCCAGATGCTGTTTGCTGACAGATTGTATTTGCAACAAAATGTGTCATCTCAGTGTTCTATTTATGAATACACTTAATTAAAATCCATTCATGCAGATGTAAAAATATTTACCATTTAAGGATACTATGAAAAGGACATAGAGAGGACTTCTATTCCTGTAACTTTTTTGCCCTGTACTTTGGGCTTTTCAGTGCCTATCTGAATTTTCCAGGATATTCTTAGATTACCTGTTTGACTAATGAGGCTTTCAAATATAGATGCTCCAAATGGAAATGCTTACAGAGAAACCATTCAATAATCAAAGTCCTTCATTTCCCATCTCTCAGCTATCTGCAGGTTTTGAAATGCAGCCTCATGACTGACAAGGGCTCCTTGCTCAATTGCCAAGATTGAAAATGGTGCACCTGCCACAAATATATAAACCACCACTTCACAAAAAATGTAAAGATTTTAAATAACCACAGCATCTTATAGCAAAAACACCTCAAGGGTCCTATCTACATTCTACAGATCTAATCATACAAGACAAAGAAATACTCTGTTAAGCTACAAAACTAAGCCCTCCAAAGTGGCTAATGTCAAGAGTACCCATACCCGCCTGGTTCAGTCTTTGAATTGCAGGATGATATCCTATTTTGAGAGGATCTGTATATATGCTGCACTGGGAGTCTGCACAATGTCTGCAGATGGACATCAGATTTGTGATGAATAGGAAGGATCTTCAAACATGCATCAGAATTTAAGTGAATTAGGAAGAAGTCTAGAACTGCAAAACATTTTAAAGTCTCAGAATTAATGCATTGGTTTACCATGCCAACTAGCTTCTCTCTTTGGTGTAAGGTGGCTTCTGTCGATGACTATAAAGAGAATATATTTTTAATTAGTAATACAGCTGAAATCTGTTAGTAAACAGACATTTAACAAAAAACCAACCCACTTATATCATTCTGACTCATTTGAAAATGCCCAGATGTGCTGAGCAAGTCATTGGGTTGTTGTATATATAAACACTGGTCTCTCACACTAGTGAGTGTGCATAGGCAGGCGCAGGGGAAAAAGGTGTAGCCATTTAAACTGCAAGGTATCTGACTTTCCTGATGCCACAGTTGGAAAAACAGAAAAAAAAAAGTCAAAGAAAGTCAAAGAAGTTCTTGGAAACAAAACATAAAAAACATTTGGGATTCAGGAAGCAAAAGAAATAATGGCATTAATGGAATGTAAAATTGTCCAGAATAATAGCAATTTGCTATCACTGCTGTTGAGTAAACACAACAGATTCTTCTGCCTGCAACAGTTCTGCCATTAGCACAAGAGAATCATTCATACCATAGCCCTGAAGAAAACAAACAGAGATCTGTAGTTAATTTGCAGTGAAATCCTGAGACAGCAGCCTCAAGAAGATGAGAACAAAGGACCTTGACAATACCCTCCACAAGCTGCACCTATAATATGAGTGAAAACATTGTGTGTGTGATCAGAAAACCAATGAAACAGCCTGCAGGTCTACGAGAAACAAACTGAGGAGCTGCCAAGCAGAAGCAGAGGAGTTGGAGTGTGTGTGTGCTGGATGGGCACTCCTAGAACTGAGGAAAAGTTGAAAGAGACAGGGTGTGATACAGAGGAGGGAGGCAAAATAATCTGAAAAATCATCAGAGAAAATCAGGTTGAAGGGGAACTAGAGAGGTCTCACTAAATTCCCCCACTAGCCCAAGCACACCAAACTTTCCTCCCATCATCGTCCAGAAAAAGCAAC
Organism: Cinclus cinclus; assembly: GCF_963662255.1. Lineage (NCBI taxonomy): Eukaryota > Metazoa > Chordata > Aves > Passeriformes > Cinclidae > Cinclus > Cinclus cinclus. The sequence goes on along the minus strand of NC_085049.1, from coordinate 32,175,523 downwards.
AAAGTCCTTGTTGTGGGGGGGTGAGGTTGCTGAAATGCCCAGGAAGTTCCAACTCCACCACTGAACCAAGTATGATCATTTTGCATTGCTGTGGTGGAGACTAGTTGGTATTTTAAAATGTCAAACAGCCACTGCAGTCCCTCTCTTCATTAAGACCTTTCACTTTGTGAATTATCAATTCAACACCAGCCCTGAGGTCAGACAAAAATAACTGCTCATCAGACAAATGTCCATTCCTAAAGCAGGCAAGCCCATGTGTACAGCCCCTCTGTGAGTTAGACAAGCTGATTCCTTCTGTCAGAGGACTTTACAAGTGGTCAGAGGACAAACCATTCATCTCAGGTGAGCTCTCTACTGACTCATAAAGCAGGCTGAAAGGGCAGAACAGAAAACACAGCCTGTGTCACATCTTTATCTGGTCAAATAAGCTTAAACTCACCAAAGCTGGCACTTCTGACAACTGTTTGAATTCATGAAGTTGGGAGATATCAGGGACATAACTGATGTCAGTAATGCCGGGGCTGTCTTTTCTCATGGACTAGCTAGTTGCTAGTCAGCAGTGAATAGTTTCCATCCTTTCTGGGATTATTTGTTGCATGTACAGTTACTTTGGCATATAAGTATATAATATATATTCTGTAATAGAAACAGCTGCAAAATGCTGAGAGAAGCTGAGCTTTGAGATGGAAGATGATGAAAACTCAATCACTGACTTTCATCATTCAATAAAAGTTCTTTTAATACTGGAAGTGAATAAAGCTAATGTTTTCTTACCTGAGTAATGCTGTATGGAGACTAATTTTATTTTAAGTCAGTTTTTGGTCACTTTTTTCCAACTATGAGTGCATAATGGAAGTCAATAAATTAACCATTTCAGTCTAAACAAATTCTAGGAATCACAATGGAAATTCAATTGCAGGAAAATTCCCGTGGCAGTAAATAAAATTTTATAGCACAAGTAAATACCAGTTCAAGTGGCTCAATTTAGCAGTGACAAAAGCTGTTTTCAATGCAGAGTAATTGTTCAAATTGCCCCCTTATACAAAAAAAAACCAAAAAACAAAACAGTTAAAATGAGCCAATTTATGTAAGCATTGAAAGGAATTGTTTTCAACTGTAGGCATTCTGTTAAAGCTGTATAAAATTAAGTTGCCAAATTGATGCAATTACTTAGATATCATAAAAAGGGTTTTAAAACTATAAATACATCTGCTAACAGTATTAAATTGAGGCAATTATCCAACAGGAGTTTTAGCCTTCATCTAGCCACCAAGAATCCATTTGGATATATCTCACTGTACTTTATATTGATAATTAAAGAGGGGAATTACCTGGAGACAGGTCACCAACATGAGTTTTCAGAGGTGTGTCGATCTTCAGCCAGTGTTAATCCATGTGTTGTGGATACTGTGTTCATATTAATTGGTGCTGTACTAATATTATTCACCTTTATGTTTCATGCATGCACCTTTTGTTATTAAGTCCATTATTCTCATACTCGAAAGCATCTGGAAACAAACCAACACCATTAACAGAGAGCAATTTTATGAAATGAGACCTGTAAAATTCTTGTTTTTTCCATCTCTGGTGTACAACTTGGTACCACACAGCCCAGTACCCTGCCTGTTTCAGTGGTGATATGACAGGTGCTGGGTGTGTCACTGCTATTGCAGTCTGCCCAGAGAAAGCTATTTGGTGTAACAGACATCACTCAGGGTGGTGGGCACTCACTTCAATCCATTCTGGTTGTTCTGTGTAGTGTTGGGCCAGTCACATGCATCCAGAAACAAGTCACATCAGTGCCACTGACACTTACACAAGGTTCTTTTATCATCAATATTAGTCTAGGAGTGTGGGCCACTTTTAGGTAAGCCTTCAGAAGTTCAGATTTCAGTTCATTTGCTAAGGTTCCCAAGCTGCTGCAGTCCAGTCCTGCCTTCATCCCAGACCTTTGTTTGGCACTCATCACAAAACACTGAAGTCCCTTTGTAGAGGGACATAAAATCCATGTCTCCCTTGTCTTATCTGCAAGATTGTCTCTTGAGACTGCAGATGCAAAATGCTTTTCGAATATAGATACTTTATTTTTTGAAGGACTTTGTGTCCTTACCATGAACATGGAGAAAGACAGTTGGAGTTATCTAAATCTTTTTTTTTTTTAGCATTTCCTAGTAGCCATCTTAGGTAGCTCCTAAGATATATTATTCAGTATAATGAACTATTGTCAATCTTATTTGGAGATGCTTTACTTCCCCACACAATGCTCAGGCATTTCTGGGCAGCAAATTCCTGTCTGAGATCCAGGCACCTTGCAAGAACCTTGGAACTTTCAGCACTGCAAAACCTAAGCCAGACAGTTATCTCAGTTCCCATGTGTTAGTGGGAACAACAGTACTTATCCTGGGGGAGGGATGGTGTCAGATGGTTAAAAAGGGATATCTGCTTGTCAGAAGCTGTAGCAAAGGAAGCCATATGAAGGAAAGGAAAGAAGAGGTGGGTAGGACTTTTAATAGATTTACCTAATTCCTGATCAATTTTATTCAGCCATACTCTCTCCTAGAGGGAACAAAAACCTAACAGAACAATAATGAACACTTGAAAAACCACACTTGTCTGAGTCACATTTCCCTCCTTTTCTGAGCATAAAGTTTTGAGGTTCAAAGTTCTAATGCTCTGAGTGGGCTTTTATACTGGGGAGGAGGGGGTACGTAGCATTCAACTTTGGAACCTGTGGAAAGTATTGTCTTCTGGGCTGAATGTTCTCTACTGACACTGAAAGACTTTCAGTCAGGCTTTTTTATGTCCCCTATTTTTGGGTCCCTTCATTTTGCATCCTTCAGTTTGTCAAACTGTAACAAGTCAGAGAGATTCACATATGAGTTAGAGAGCCAGGTAAGAATCGTGGCCATGTAGAAATCACTCTCTACAAAACATTACATTCCTACTGCATAAACTTATTGCAGTCTTTCAAATGACCAGTCAGAGCTGCAGTCTGGTGTGCAGGGGACAGGTGTGGCAGCAAGAATAGTAACAGGAGAGCCACTGGCCATTGTTCTCAGCAAGTTTGTACCCACCGAAGAAAAGGCCAATAGTCAAAAATACCTGGGTATCATATATACTCTGCACAAATGCATAAAAATTAAGGTTACTTAATGGCATTTCAGACATTGTATTTCAAGGTGCTATTTATTAACTGTAGTGCAAACAATACACCTTAGAGAGGTAAAATGAGAATCACAGAATAATAATAAGTAATATATGTAGTAAGTAAATATAATAATAATAATAATAATAATAATAATAATAATAATAATATAAGTAAAATCCTGTGTTCCTTGTTAAAACTTCCTTCCCATATCTTTAAAATTTTGGAATAGTATCTTCCTCAATGCATTTACTTAATAATTCTTCCGATAATGTTGAGACTCTGACAATTTGTGTAAAATAATATTATTTAGGTCACCAGAGAGCAGCTATCAATGCTTAACTGTCGGACTGGCAAGTTTCACATTGAGTAGAGGTCCAAGCTCTGTTAAAGCTTTGTTGTGAGTCCATTCAATATTTTAATTAAAGTCCTGCAAGTGGAAATTGGAATTTTCTATTAAATCTGCCGATAAATTCAGGCCAGGAAAGTCCTTTACTTTTGAATAGTGGTCTAGAATTCCACATTATATCAATAAATACAGAATTTGTTCTTGAAAAGTAGGAGTCTGCTAAACAGGGAGAAGTGGAAAATACTATTTGTGCATAGGAATAATCAATTGCACAAAATCAAGAAAGCAAAAGAATCACAGACCTCTCAGGAAAAAGAGATTCTTAGCAAGATACATAAATAGGAAGCAGGGTAGATTTTATTTAACATTTCTTTCATTCTGGCCAGTAGTAAGTAGCACCTCAAATGAAATATCATGTTCATTTGGGGTCAAGACAATCATGGACAAGGTAGATCAAATTTTAGAGCCAAACATCAAAAAATAATAATAAAAAAAACTTGTGGGCAAAGAATGAAGGAGGTAGGTTGGTTTAATATGGAACAGTGACTAACTCAGGAGACTATAATCTCAAATTTTTAATAATACTTTTGCAAAAGGGAAGTAATGTATGTTCTCATAGATACTGCAGATGGGATAAAAGCTGAAAAACTTGAACCGGAGCAAAGAACATTTGGGATAGATACTCAGTGAAATCTTCTAACAGGCAGGAGAGTTAAGAACTCAATAGAATGTGTAAGAAAGTTGTGAAATCACTGATCATTATGGGTTTTAAAGAACAATTTAAACCAATCTCTACAAGGAACAAGATACTGTGAAACCTGCCACTGAACATGACAGAGGGAAAATAAAATGACCACCCAAGGTCCCTTCCAGTGCTGTTTTTTTGTTAATTCTTCACCCAAGAACATCCTCAGCGAGTTATTCAGAAAGGAATCTTTCAGCCTCAGATGGCAATGCCCAAATTCTAGACTGATCAGACTCTGCTCATATTGACTGCCTTCTTCCTTTTTCAGAAGAAACTCAAATTTACAAACAACCTAATTACTTTGCTTCATTTATTCTCTTGATCAGTTATTACTATCTGATTCAGCATAAGATGTACACAATTATGCAGTAAAACTATATTTGGAATTCATAGACTTTCATTTTACCAGAGTACGTTCTCATCAATGAAGAGCAGGCAAGAAAACTTTTTTCCATTGGCCCCTACTTTTTAATCTTTTTTCCACTTTCACATCTTGTAGTATCAGAGTTCAATTGATTTTTTAGGAAGGTTATTCTATCGTTTCATCTCCAGAACCTGTTCCTCCATTTCTCAAACAGGCAAGCTGAGCTGCAAATTCACAACATAATATTTGCCTGTTCCTTCTCCTCTAGAAAGAAACAACTTGCTGCCTTCCTGCCTCCCTTGTCTTCTCTTATATGTATTTATTTCATTGTACTCTCGCAGTCTGAGGAGGTCACTATATGAGGCATGGGATGTTAGCCTGTGCGTAATTCACAAAGGAGTTTCTTGTGTCTTGACAGTACAAATGATTATCAGTATAAATTTAAACAAAACAGCTTACTTAAAATATTTTCTAGACTTTTTTTTCATGTTGACTCTTCATAGGTGGACTCTGTTTTCTGTGGCTTCATTGTGCCAGTAATAGAGTCCACACTGGTTAAAGTATTTCTTCTGAGACCTTAGCTGTAAGTTTCTACATTTCTTTTTCTTGAAAAAGACCACATTGTAGCCTGTAGTATGGTTTATTCATGTTTTTTTTTGGTTTGTTTATTTATTTATTTGTTTGGGTTTTTAAACTAAAATTTTAGTCATTGAATCTTTAGATTCTTAATATGGGAATTTCTGGCTATTGAAGTTTGGGTTTTTTTCTAATATAGGAAATCAAAAGCTATTGCTGTAAAGTAGAAAACAGAACTCAAACCTTGATGTCTCTATGATTTTATGCTGCTTGAGCTGCTAAAAGTCTTTTTTATTTCATTTTGCTAAGCCTAACTGTATCATAATTTGTAGACACTTTTTTACAATGACATTCCTTTCTATATTGTAAGCTCTACAGAGAAACAATTGTCTTCTGTTTCTTGCTCCCTGGCATCATACTCTTATTTCAAGATAATAAATGAGAACAGATCCAGGTGCAATATAAAAAGTAACCTTTAAAATAACAATAACTTTTTCTTGAGGATTTTGTTTTCTTGTACTGTGGAAGAAAACCTCTTATAAATGAGAGGTTTGAAGGAAGAAGAATGATATTCTACTACTGATATTTTCATTCATATTATTCACTGGTCTGAAAAGATCCAAAAGGTAGCAGTGGCCAAGAAGATTAATGCTCCCTAAATGTGTCAAGAAGCATTTTTCCAAAGAAGGAGCTGAGACTGCAGTTTTCCAGTAATATGTAGTTCTGCCCTAAGTTTGTGGCTTTTTATGGGGTCTGTGTGGTCCTTTATGCATAAATATCACTGTGACTAGAGTCTATTGTGTGCAAATGGCTGAGAATCCTTCAAATATTTCAGTGTTATTTTTCTGCTAGTGATTAAAATCTTGGACTTGCGCCTGTCATTCATTATTCATTATTCAACATGAAAAAAATTGGTCACAGGCAGAAAACAAGAACAATACCAACAAGCTGGGTTAGCTTAATGTATAATTAAAATGAATAATTACAGTCAACAAATTCAAAATCTAGTCCCTTAGTAATGCTTCCAAATAAGTCATAGGTACTGAGAAGAGGTTGCATTGCAAATTTTATTTTTATTTTGGGGGGGGGGTGGGTGGGGGTGGGGAGGGAGGTAAAATCAAACCCATCATTCTTTAGTAAGTAAATTAACCATTTGGTTGTCCATTGGCCCCAGCTTCTAAGTGTTTGTATTGCTTAAGCTATTTCTGGCATTTGGAACAGATTCATTGACTGGGAACATTATATTTCCTTTTCAAACATACATATGAGTTTACATTAGTAAATATTAAGCTACTCATTAACTGTCCAGCAATTGTACTTCTGACAGTTTTTGCAAAGATACTTAAACTTGCCTTTTTCAACTCTTGGACGTTGTAGGCAGGGCATGACTCATTACAATGCCAATGTGCAACAACCTTGATAAGGGGAAAGAAGGAATAAGACAATTCAATGACTGTTACTTCTGAACTTTTAGGAAAGATATTACCTAGAACTGAAATTTCCATGGACAGATTTCAATGAAGAAAACTTACCACCATCTGCTAAAGGATCATATAATAATTTCACATCTTTACTTGAAAATTCAATATTAGATTTCAAAACGCAAGTAGTCTGGAATGCTCTACTGCTTTAAGACATAAAACTGTCACTGAGAGGATGTCTTTGTGTATTGACCTACTTTCATACCCTGTTACACAGATGCATCCCTTACTTTTGGCATACTAATGTCATAAGCAAAATGCAGCTGCAGACATGATCTGAACAAGTTTGATAAAAACAGACTGACAGCAAGCTTCTCTGAAACTCTACTGAATGCAATTAAAAAAAGAGATAAAACCCCCCAGCTTTTCTGAGATGCATCAAATGTATTTTGGAGTTCTGATGACCTCAATTATGTGCAGCAGTTCACAAATTTAACATTCAGAGTACATCACGTGGAAGTCAGGCAGTTACAGTGAAGGCCGAAACTTTTATGGTTAAATGGAAAAGAAGACCTGAATAGTAATTATATTAACAGGCAAACAGTCTCTGCCCCTCAGTTTGGATGAACAGAGAAGAAAATTGTATTATAAGCTTTCCCACTCATGTCACAAGCAGAGTATTTTTTTCTGTATTTGTTTCTATTTAAACTAATTTTTGAATTGTTAGAAAAAACACCTTGTCAGTTGAATTTATAATTTAATTATTTATTTGTTTATTTGGGATTTATCAGGTGTGTTGTGACTTAACTCCCCAGCTGGACTGACCACTTGTCAATTCACAAACAATTCACAAACAATTCACAAACTCCCTGGTGCATCTCAAAGAAGGGATGCTGCCTTTCTGAGTAGTCTCTGCCTTGACTCAGCCAGCCACTGTCATTTCTGAGCTAATGAAAAATTCACTGGCCCTAAAGCAGCCATCTAACAATTAGACTTGAATATCTGACATTTTACCCTTAAATATTTTTAGATTCAGCGTAGAGAAATATTGACATCCAGAAAGTAATTTTATCCAACTCTCATAAGGAAGGCAGGACACAGGAATCATCTGAAGTTCTTTCACTCTATTGACTACACAGAGCAAAGGGTGGGGAGCAAGGCTTCAATACACAACTGTTAAAGGACTTTGGTTAGTATGCATGAATCCCACACAAATTGTTTTTGATTAATTACTAAATTTAGAATTAGAGACTTCAACTCTGCAGGAGATTTACCTATGGCAGTTTTCTTGGCAGACTGTTAATGTGTATGTGGGTCACTAAGCTTTGCTTTGGGTAATATTGCTGAGTGTTTTATTCTAAGTTATACCACTCTGTAAATTATTCAAGAAGTAAAATGCCACACAGTTGTGCAAGGAGAGAAAGCTATGGTACGATAGGAGCATTTTTAAACATCATTTGTAAAAGTGGCTTAGAAGAAAACATCTTCATGTTCCTTCAGGTCCTACATTCAGCTCCTCCAGTTTCATGTATAAATATGCATATGAAAATATAAATGTCTCTTATGAGTCTTTCTAGTTCGGACACCTTTCTCTAAGCAGCATTCTTCAATTGCAGTATAAGAGAAATTTTTATTTTTTAATTCACAGAAACAAAACTCGAGACTTCCTTTTTGGAGGTACCAAAAGATATCTAGAGGGCCACATGAAAGGAAGAAAGCAAGAAACAGGGGGAGTTGTGTAGTTACAGCTCTGGATTGCATTTTGAGAGATTAAAGGAAAAAATCTGGAAAAGTGACAGGGATATAACAAGGTTTCAGATTTTGTCTTTATTTTTTTTTAAAGGAATCGAACCGTGACACATGTTAGTGTCAAGATGTTTAACTCAGGAATTCTTAAAAATGAGTACTTCAACTGCTTTCCCTCATTTTTATAAACAAAATTATTTGCCTAATTCAATCCTAGCAGACTCAGTTTCTCTATATTAATTTGGTTTTGCAAAAAACTTAGCAGTCCAAGAAAGGTCGGTCTTTCTTCAGAACATCCATATTAAATTGTTGTTTATTTCAGCTTTTCAAGAGTTAAATCGTCTGAACTTGGGACCTGGTCCTGTGTGTTTCATTGCCCAGGTGGAACTGTGAATCAAATGAATGGTATATATGTGACTTACCAAAATGTTAAAGCTACAGCAAGCACAACCGAGCAGGAAGAATTGCAGGGTCACAGGTTTATTTATTAAATGAATCCCACAAGATATTTTCTGTGACTGTGTTAGTCACCTGTTGTGTTCAGGTTCCTGAATATAACATATTCCCTGTGAATAGGGAAGCTAAATCTCTTGTGCTTTAGGTCTCCTTCGGATGTTTGCCCTCTATGAGGTAATTGGAGCAAGCACTAGCTAATCAGAACAGTAACAGTTTGCATTCATTTGCAGCAGCACCTTTGTCTGCAAGGATGAAAGATGATGGGGATCCAATTAGGAGCTGAAAAGATTATTTAGGAAGAAGCAAGAGAACACTGGAAAATCCATGCTGATGTTACTGTGGCAGGTTTCAGGAGCCTTCATATTGCTTGTAAAGGCACCCATGGACAGTTTTTAAAGGGTTTACCTAGAACTTTTTTCTTTTTTTTATCAACACATAAAAAGATAGGATAAGATGCATCAGGATAGTGTTTAGAGTGGCTAAGGTGATACCTTTCTTAATGTTAGTTAATTGAAATATGATTCCCAAGCAGAAACGGCTTCAGGAGGACCAGTGAAAATATACCCACTTGTTCAGGCATAAAGACTTAAATACCTATTGTGAACATTTTGTCCTTGTTGAATGAATTTTTTTAACCCACTAAAAGATTTGCCTACTTTCAGATGGATTCTCCCTTAGCTTAACAGCTGTATTCACAATATTCATATTTCTCTATATGTGCTGGTTAACAAGGATTTTTGTTTTCTTCTTGCTTATAATTTAGCATGACTATTTTACACTATTTCAAAATTTTAAGCCAATATATGGCTTAATAAACTCAGTGACTTCTCTGACCATGGCTAGAATAAGAGACTTTCAGAGCATGGCCTCTGAATTTGGCTTGATGCAGTTATTATGCTGAAGGGCATTACTTGTCACTGTGTCCTTTCCCACACCCAGACAAAAACATATTCTACTCTGTAATACTCCTAATATCAGCAGTACTGTCTTAGGTAATGATTGAAAGTCAGGACCAATATTAACACACAGCTGTAGAGCACAAATACCTGACAGAATTTAATGAATATGTTATGGCTCTGAGTCTTTTACCTTGACTTTGTGATTCTTCTCATGACTTGCAGTATCTCTTGAAAGGCAGAAAATGATAGGATTTTTTTCCCGGTGATACTTAAGGTGCTATTTATTTTGATGTTATTTTACTGCAGAGAGGAATTTGATGTTCACAGTAAGTGTCACAATCAAAGGCAAGCTAATAGCTCCTGGGATTATGTTGAGTTGCTGCCTTTTAACACTAGAGGGAAGTGTACGTAAAGGCACTAAGTGCAGCTTGCACTTGGTAATTTGTTAGATGAACAACATTTTTTTCTTAAAGGTTGAAGATTTGGGAGCATAAATGTTGAAGGGCAAAACTGTACAATATATCAGGCAGTGACTGAGACAATCTGAATCCTGTGACCAGCCTTCTGATGGTTTCTGGCCAGGCACTTTCCTCCACTTAGTCTCTTTGGACTGCCCATTCTTTCAGGGCAGCAAGTTGGGCCAGTTTTAGAGTTGACAGAGAGCATCATGCACTCCCAGCAGCAAGAGCATACAACTGTCTTGAGAATAAGGAACAATTTGAAAACAAGAAAGAATAGAAACATTTATGGCTTATTGGATGCCATTCCTATAGCTGTCAGTCTTCAGCCTCTTTTATGCACAGACAGTGTGTGCAGCTCACCAGCCAGTCCCAGAGCCTTCCCAGTACCATTAAGCACTTTGGGTATTTTCCATCTCTACTTTGCTATAGGGACATACAATAAACCTTTGCAACAGAGGGGAAAGACTGTTAACCGAGTTTTGTGAGGGTATTTGCTCCATGTTATTTATGCTGGATTAAGTATGTCTTCTCCATTAAAAATAAAGTCTCAGCAGATTCACAGATTCACAGAATATTTTGAGATGGAAGGGACCCACATGCATCACCAAGTCCAGCTCTTAAGTAAATGGTTCATACAGGGACTGAGTGCAAAACCTTGGTGTTATTAACACCATGTTCTATAGAAGTATTAATCTCCTTTGCAGGGAAAACTTTACCCCATAAGTGCTATTCTTCATTTCTCTTGGCAGATCATGAGGCAGAAGTCTCCATATAAAAAGAATCCCTTGGTGATGTTATGCTGACCCATGTGACTCCTGATCCAATGCCCACTTCAGCTAGAGGAGAGTCCCGTGACTTCACTGAGCCTTAAAATTGGACATTGATATACATAATCATACTGCTGTAGTGTCAGGTAAAGCTCGGGATTGAAAGGAAATAAGAAGAGACTTGATAGAAGAATTGAATTCAGGGTAATGTTTGACTGAGAATTATTTTGTAACTCCAGTCGTCTGTGTGATCATCTGTCTCATAGCAGTATCTCAGCAGAGGAAATGTTCCTTCTGAAAATTTTGCATGGGAGTACTATGAGTCAATAGACAGGTATAGCTTTTGGGGTACCCAATTAAACAGTGTTAATGCAGAAGAGGTTGTTACAGTTTGTGATAAATAATAAAATTATTATTAGAATGCGCTTTTAAAAAGTAAAGGACCTGTCTTGTGCTGTATTAGCAGATAGCAAGGAAAAATGTGAGGAAACTAGCTATTTGTCATAAATAAAGTGCAACAAAGTTATGTTATATCTTCAAACACATTGGAAATATTGAAATGGGTGGCCAGGTTATTCTAACAAAACACAAATTAGTGTCAATCATCATAAAATCATCAACCCATTGAAAACACTTTTGTCTTTGTCTTGGTTTTCCTTACATCTGTACAGTTTTGGGTAACTGCTTCTTCTTTAGATCTCGTGCCATTTCTTTCCTTTCTCAGACTATTTACAAAATGCTCAGGGTTCTATACAATCCCACAACACCTCACTCCAGTCTTATGCTGCACATGGCTTCTTCAAATCCTCACTTCTTCAAATCCTCACAGACTGTGTTCCTTCCCCCAGATGTGCTTGACCTGGACTTCATTCCACTTATGCCTGGCCAGTGTCTTTTATCCCTAAGTAATTTTTTTAAAAATGTCCTATTTTTAAAGCTATATCCCATTAAATAATATCTTCTGTGTGGGTAGGTTTTTATGTTGTTTTTTTTTTGTTGTTTGTTTGTTTGTTTATTTTGTTGGGGCTTTTTTGCATTTAATGGAGAAGAGAAATTGAATAAAACAATTCTAATTGAATGGAAAGAAGAAAATCTTTATTTTCCTTGCAAAAAACCCTAAAAATACAGAAATTTATAAATTCATGCTGGATGAAATGCTCTGTTCAGTCAGCTCTTCCCCTCAATGTTTTGTTTTCCAACACTTCTCACATTGGCAATAGAAACAAAGCTGAATTTATCATTACTGAAGGAGCATAAGTATTTTATACAGCTACTGTCAAACTGGTTTTGTTCAACTACTGATTTAGTCGGGTACTGGTTGGAATACTTGTTTCCAATGAACAAGCTGAAATTCAACTTTTTTCTTGAAGGAACCAAAAAGTTCATCTTCCAGAGCCCAGTAGGTGCAAGCTGTTTGATACCTCAAATATCTCACTTGCTCATATTATTCAGTGAAGAAAACTCACCCAAATTTCATAAGAATATTTACTGTATGATATTAATAAAATAGCATGATTAAAAATCTGGGGGTTCATTAAGATATCTTCTGATTAGAAGATAAGAGAATGAAGCATGATGCTAGATTCTCAGAATCACTGGATTTGCGTTGTGTCAGTAAAGCTATAATCTAAGTGGCAGAAGAAACCTTAATCATCACATTAAAGAAGCAAGAAAAGGTGATGGCTTTCTACTGGATTTGGTTTTCCTGGAGAGGAATGACCAATATTTCCATCATTTGTAGATGAAAGGAAAAGCAGATCTCATAAACTTCTCAGTAAAAAACACATCATCTAAGGGACACTTTTTTTCACAAGAGCTGAATGTGCACTTGACTGAAGAGTTTGGGGAAGTTTGGATGAGCATTTCAAACTTGGAAGTTCTTGAAATGTCCTTGTCCCTTGATGTTTTTATTCATTTAACCTGAAACCAATGTAAACATGTGCCTTTGCTGTCTTCTGACCAGAATTTTAATATATTCTGTGCAATTTTAATTCATTGGTTTCACTTTACTATTTGCCTATTTTGTGGGGTTCTTGATTTCCATAGGAAAAAGTGAACATTGCTCCATAAGACCATTGTGATGCCAGCCTATCTGTAAAATTCTGTCCTCTCCCCCCTCCACCTCCCAAATACCCACCCTCTGAGGAGAAAGCAAACATAGGGGAAGAAGGCAGGGAAATGCAGTATGGAGCATTTAAGGCCTATAGATTATGCATCAGAAATCATTAAGGCACAGGAGACTGAATTGACATTTTTGACCCTACTGGCATAAGACTACCTCATCTTCTTACATGACAGCAGAGCCAAGGGCTATAATCCAAGGGCAGCTGAAACTTACAGTTCCCAATTGTCTTGTCATGCTGAATGAAAGCAGCTCAAAAGCTTCTTCTCTCATAAATAATTTTTAGTTATATTGAAAGCCATTTAGGCTCTTTTCTTCTTTTCCCACAAAGAGAGGGTTTTTTTCCAGTTTTCATTGGCATGCAGGTCTCCCTTGACATTGCAATGGTGAATAGCTGTGGTGAACACCTGGAATTTTGTTTGTCTGAACAAAAAAGCTAAGTGGGTGATAATTTCAGCTAATCAAAGGAGACAGAAAACTGAATATCATGTTAATTGAGAGAGTTTTCACTACTGTAGTGTGTACACTTGATTTGATTTTTGCAGTTGTTTAAAAGATTATTACTTTTTCATTCATTGTAGCTTAGTCAGAAAGTGTGAAGTGCTGCCATTTCCTGCTCTGTAAGTTTTATGAGATTTTAGGTGTCAGAAGATATTTTGTTCCCAGGAATTATGACAACCATAAACATATTTGTTTCAAATAACTAGTCAAGAGGCCTAGAATTGAAAATGTAAAAGAATCAAAACAGCCATCCATTTATAACCAAACATGCATGCAGCTGCATACTCAAAGTGAAAAGATGGGTAACCTGCTAAAAAAGAGGCACCTCTTCAGCTCTGTTTTGGCCAGAGGTGTTAGCACTAGTGTGAAGCAAACCATTAGCAACTAATTTTTGCTTCTTCTAGCTCAGATGTACCACAGGTACTCTTCTTCTTCTTTCCTAAAGTTTGTCTCAAAGCTGTTTCTGTCAGGCAGACTTTACAGGCTGAAGTTTCTTTCACCTACAGTTTATATATTTCTCTCATAATTTAATGTATACTGAAGAACATGGCAATGTCAGGGCAAAGGGAGGCCAGCTAAGAGGTAAAATGATGCTGGCTTAAAAATCACTTGGAGAAGGATGGGGAAGTTGAAAGGAGGATTTTCCTTCCTCTATAAAGATTATTCTTGCTTTAAAAATGGTGGGGTTTTTTTTCCTAAAAAAAAAAAAAAGGAAAAAGAAAAAAAGGAGGTTTTTGTAACCATATACACTTTTCCGTAGGACTGAGTTTGACTCCCCTCTCTCTCTCTGGAATTTTCCTGTCATGGCATGCGAACCTCCCTGCCTAGTGGTGCCTCTTGAGGGATACAGGGAATGATTGCTCTCATGCTGAGTGTCCCGTGCCACCCGAGGTGAAGGTCCTGTGGAACTGGTGACACATGGACACCATTTTCCTCAGACTGACCAAAGATACTCATTCACTGGGGAGACTTCAAAGCAATGTGTCTTTCGAGTGCTACCATCATCCTGTCTGCTCTTTTCCAGCTATCTTTGTAAGAGAGCCCTTCAAATGGGATGCTGGGCAGATGAAGGTCTGGCATTTCCATTTGAATTACTTGTACTCTTAGTGAGAGTGCTGCTTTGCAAATCTAAGCAAGAGGACTTGTTCTCTTCTGTTGTATAACTCATTGGAGAAAAGAGATCCTTTTCACAGAATCACAGAATCATTTAGGTTGGAAATTATCTTTAAGATAATCAAGTCCAACCATAAACCTAACAATCTTATCTCCACCTCTAAACCATGTCCCTAAACACCACTTCAACAAGGCAGATTAGACTTTCTGTAGCTAATTTTTTTCTCCATTAACTAGGCAAGAATTTGGGCAGTTACATGAGGAGGGTTGCAAAACAATTTCTCTGCTTCCCCTCATCCGGACTAACATAAAGCCATATTGAAAGTCAAGACTTGAACTACTCAAGTAGAATCCTATCCCTATTTTTTTCTTCCTGACTTAAAGATCTGAAAAGAGGAAATGGCACTGCACACAATAAGGCATCCTCTGTTGGCTCCCACCCTGTCAGATGATGATGCCAGCTAGTGTTAAGTTCAGTGTATCCACTTGGTCACAGAAGTATGGAGAGAGATGGATGTGCTGTGTGAACTGTGCCATGATTTCATGGAATAGAGTATCTTCCTGGAACACAAGGAAAACACTACATTATGGAATCAGTCCAGTTATTTGTTGCTCTAGTATCAAGAAAAGCTCTTAAATATAAGGAGATCTAAGAAATTTATTTTGGCTGGACTTCTAGCAAAAAAAAAAAAAAAAAAAAAGAAAAAATTCTGAAACCAAACCCAAAAAAACAAAAAAAGGAAAAAGCAATTCGTGTTTTCTTCTACTACTTAGTATTCCATTACAGTCTTATTCAGCACAGCTGGTAGCATTTTCTTGCAGCCAGAATGACGTGACAGCCTATTGCTGAGCACTCAGATTTCAGTGCAGAGCTTTCGCTACAGCCGCGTTTAAGTAATGAGATGGCTCCTGGGAAACACGTACAGGTTTTGTATCAGCTGAAACATCTGTAGATAATCCCTTCAAGTAAAAAACTTGGGGTTTAGCTGCTTTAGCAAGCAAATACATGATATTAACTGTGTAAGAGTCTTCCAGATGTGATGAATTGGTGACACAGCTGATTCAGCTGTAGGACATAACCTAGCACTTGCTACACTTCAGATTTTTCAAGAAAATCTCTCAGAGACAAAACAAAAATTGATTGTGTGAAGCACACAATACCAAGAGAAGTTTATTTTTATCATAATTTCTGTCCTTTGGGTATGTTGTTCCACTTTTTTTCCCTAGTCCCCGTAGTGACTGGTAGCAGTACTGAATTCTGATAAGTGTTTATGTCTAGCTAGGTTGAATTAATTTTGAGAGATTAATTCCTAACTTACTAATTATGGAGGCAAGCAGATGAAATTTTTGGATCATCCACATTTTTCACTGTGCAGTAGCATGCTTGATCAGAAATTATTTTAGGGTACAACAGCTGATGAGGACAGACTGGCATATTGCTGAGTTTCATGCTTTAAATGTTGAAATAACCTAAGAAAATTTAAAAAGTAAATCCTTCAGATGGCATTTCTTCACTCTGCTGTTTGGAATGCAAAAATCAGCTGAGATTCCTTTATGTACAAGCTCTGACATATCATTGTAATATAAATATTACAACTGACCCAACTTAAAAAATTACATTAGGAAATATTCCATCAGTCAAGATGTTCTATATCCTTGTACTGTGCTTAGAGAAGGTCTGAACTTTGTTATTGTATTTCCGCAAAACTGATTTGGGTTTTATCTGTAGAGAAAATCTGCAAATTAATTACATTTGATTGGATTCTTTCTTTCTCTATCATCTTCCTTATTTACCAAAGTAGAATTAATTGGATAAAAATCAAAAAAATTAGATTTAACCACCCAAGTCTCTGTTAAGCTTTGTGTTTAGTCTTGAGTGTATTTTGGTTGATAAGATTACATTTATGCAGAGCAGGGTGAGACTTTCAGGGTCAACTTTCTGCAGAAATGGTGTCTGAGAAAGTGGTGTTGAGTTTGTGCAATAAGCAGGGAAATGTTCACCTGAGGCTGAGCTGAGCAGAGAGCCACTGATGATGGTGAGTGGTTAACTCAATCCACTTTCCTCTCTCAGGTGGATGGTGTTGAAGCACAAATTTACCAGGATAACCTGTGGGTAATGGAAAAGGGAAAGGGGGAGAGTATAAGAGCAAAAAAAGAGCAGGGCAAAATTTTGGAAGGGTGGAGCAAAAGGGTAAAAGACCTGGAGGCAAAGTAAAATTAAGAGTAAGTGATCTTGCTAGTTTTAAGACCACAGGCAAAAGAAGCCTTGATGAGTAGAAGATGTGAGCAAGGCCAGAAGTATTAATCATGGTGACAGCTTGGATTATATTTTCAGATTATCTTCCTGAGCTTTCTCACAGGCTGATTTCTTTCTATCCTGTAATTTCTCTTTCCTCCTCTCTTACTCTCAAATAAGCTCAGCTGCAAGAGCTGGAAATGAAAATCAGTGAGATGAAACTGGAAAAATTGTGATGTTACAGCCAGTAAAAGTGAAAATGAGAAACTGTATGATAGAACAGTATATAAAATATCCTCTAAAAAGTTGCCCATTAATACAGAAAGATCAGTGTCTGTGGAACAGTTTTTTTGCATATTTAGTTTGATTCATCAAAACTTTTTTCTTCTTCAGCTGCTCACAAGAAAGGAATACCAGTAGCTGCATTTTTACTATGGAAGAATTTTAAATAATCATTCCTTGGAAAGGCAAATAACACCAACAAGGAATGAATCTTAGTGATTCCAAGACGAACTTCTGTAATGCTTCAAAACTCCATAAAACTTTTAATAGAATTTTGTGTTGTCCTGCTTTTCAAAGTATTCTGTATAATAAAATAGAACCAGAAATATGCTGGTGAGGCTCCTAAACCAAAATGGCCTTTGATCTATTTTTGCCTTTCAACAGATTTTAGGTGTTGATTTGATAAAAATAAAGGTGCAAGATATTAAAAACTGTCAATAGAGATTTCCCAGTGTGGAAAAAAATTAAACATTCTTGTGTTCATTCAGTTATTTATTTGTTTGTTACTGTACAAGTACTCTCCTGGAGAGAAAGAATAAGTTACAGTCTTTGGAATTGTTTAAATTATTGTTATCCATAAAATCAAGTGTTATGTGCTGCATATAATTTTAAATGCAACCATCCCAGGTATTAGTGATTTTTTTTTCATTAATAGATAGGGATATAAAAATGACCAGGTCATGAAGCCTGAAGAAGAGCAAAATTTCTAAACCATAATTCTGATTAGAAATAGGCTTCATTAATTCAAATGCCATATGGAATTCATCTCAACTAGAATTAGTTATTTAAAGGTCTAAGCAAATCAGCTAGATCCTCTTTATGAACATAGCCCAGAGAAAGTGTCCAAGTGGAAAGACTTTCTCACTGCTACTCTCCCTCATTAACTGCAGTGGGAACAGTGAGACTTGCTCTGATTAAATGAATTGGTTGCTAGGTCTAAATGCTACATGATCTTACGAAAAATGAACATGTCAAATAACTACCAAGAATCAGCTTAGACAGAAGATTTGGGTATGTTACTTCAAGTGAGATAGTACTGCAGAGGGAGTTAGTTGTATGATCTTTTCATACTGGTTTAGCTGAGATTACAAAAGAAGGGAATTTAGGCAAGAAAGGTCACATTGAATTCAGTCAGGTGAGTCCCTTATAAGAGTGGTTGCAGAATAGGGGGTTGAAAGAATAAGTATCAACAAGGGTATGATGTAGGGAAAGAGTTGGTTTATCTTGGGCTCTGATTTCATTTACAGCAGAGTGACTTGAAGTGGAACTGAAAAAAAAATCAAAGATTGTCTTCAGTTTACATTTGCTTTACAGTCATACAGCACATATCACTTTGTCAGAGAGATTTATGATGACTTCCAGCCTTCCCATCCTTTTTTTTTGACATCCTCAGCTGTAGATGACTGATTGGTCAAGGGGAGAAGCTTTTCAGAACCTACAACTGAAAAAATGTTTATCTCCCTACCTCTCCCTGCCCAGACAGGTCACAGTGATCAACTTCCTTTTGTTGTTAGATTATCTGGTTGCAAAAATCATCTACCCAAGAACCCAGCCAGCCAGTGAACCTGCTTGCTCAAAACAAAGCTTTGAACAAGCAAATGCAGAGCTATTGACAAATGTTATTCCTTATACTGATATTGGGTAATGCACTGCACTTAGGTACTGTTCTTGCTTATGTAAGGCAAATCAAGCTAAACTCCAAAATGAAATATAGGTATTTTTACCAGTAGAGGAAAAACTGTTGCCAGTCAATTTTCTTTTGCACAAAAAAGAAAATGAGGGAAATGGGCACTAAATAGAAATTTGCCCATTTATAGCTGCAGGGAACATAGATTGATTGTCCTCTCAGTAATTAAAATCACATAATAAGTTTTCAGTCACCACCAAAGCAATTATTCAGACTTCAGAAAGAGCACATTAAAGGCTTGATAAAGTTTTTAGGTGACAATTGAATCCAGTGCTAAGGATCTTATACCCGAAAATGGATCCAATTAAAGATCACTGAACATTTATTTTCTCTTCACCAGCTGGGTGAAGTAATCGATGAAAATTCATTTAAAAAGTTCAAACAAATCTTCTGTTTTGGTTTGTTTTGTCTTTGCCAAATTAGAAAACAAGTGAGAAATAGTCATGGGTTTACTGAAGCATTACATTGGACATAACAGAATATTTGATTTTTCAGACACTTAGAGGACAAATAATAAAATGGCGAGCTAGAATTAATGATATTTTAGTCATTGATTTCTTTTAACCAATTCCTAAGGGCTAGGAAAATCCTTAGCAAGACCAAAGGCTTGTGTTCATTTTTCTGTTATACTTGAGCAGATTTGAACCAGTATTATCTAGGAAGCTTCCCTAAATACATACCATGCTAGCATAAATAGACTCATTCTACACTGAGGAGTCCTTCCTCTGTCTTCTTGGTCATATGTTGCCTCATATTAATATTTAAAGACTCACTGGAGATGGGACTGGGATGAAAATGTCCAACATCCTATGAGAGTGCCCAGCAGATCAAGCTAGGTGGTGAAATAACTCAGTCCTTCACATGATGGTTCAATTAATTTTAAATGGTTTACACTGAGCACAGCAGCACTAACAGACTGCAAGTACTTCATTGGTGTGTGGCAGATGTGAGTTCAGATCCCTTCAGGCAGAAAGGTTTGATCCCTGGTCTCTCAAGCAGTGAACAAGTGCCTGAGCTAGTGGATGAAAAGGAATGGTAATAACACCATTCCCTCAAATATTTACAAATATTCAGAGAAACTGAACCAAGTTCCTGAGGAATTTCTATTGAAAGAAGGAATCTTTTCGATGCAAAAATAGTTACATAAAAATTAAAAACAAACATGAAACAGTTGCATGGAGAATCTAATTATTTTTTTGTGTTAAAAATATTTAGTTTCACTAAATATTCACTATCTTGCTAAATGATTCACATCACTGCATATGAGTCTTCTTTTTTTCATCATCAAAGGTCACTTCTCCAGTGCTGTGCAGCATCAGTACTCTGTGTCAACAATTATTTCCTGTATGACTCCAGACCAGCAATGAAAATATTGAATGATGCAGGACCAATTACTGTTCTGTGCAGACCTCGTGAAATATATACTTCTCTAACAAAATGCCCTGTGAACTTCTTACTGCAGCATCCTGTAGGTTCCTGTGCCTAAATGATATTTAAACTCTTTTGGTGGCCTGAAAACTACCTTCTAACACATGTTTTTGTGTAAGACAAGACTTTGTCACCAGCACCTGATCAGCAGGGCTTTTGGAAATCTAAACATAGAGGAAAAAATGGAATAGACTCAGCTATGTAAGAAAAATGGCTGCTACATTTCACCTCTGAACCATGTGGATGAAGCAGAAGGGGAGAAGCTGTGCTGTTGTAAACCATGGCATTATGGTTTTCCTCTTCCATCTCCATTATTATCACTTCGGCTTCACTTATCATAAAATTATGTGGTGAATGTGGGAAATGAAGATCTAAAACTCCATCTACTTGTTATTATAAGGGGTTAGTTCTATTGTTGTGGATCTGCCAAAGTGCAGAATCTAGGCAGTAGAGACCATTTAAATTCTTTGCTCTGGTACACAGGTAACGCCTCTCTAATATACTCAAATTTCCCTAGGGGGACTTTTCTGGTGCTGGGCAGAGGAAGGCATATCCAAAGCTTGGTGTGTCTGCATGGTGCCAGTGAAAATCCAAAAATCCTATAAAAGAGACATTGCTGTACCTATGTTGCAGTTACAATTAAATTTCCCTGTTTCTTTTCTTTTTCTTTTTTTTATTTTTAATTTTTTTTCTTCTGTTTGCCTTCGGCCTTGCAGTACATAATCCCAGAATCTGTGACAATGTACCCAAACTGACAAGAGATACGGTTTTGCCCTCTGGGATTTCTAGCTTTTCACATGTTACAATGTAAATTATGGGTAAATGAGAGAGCTTTTCAATTGTAAATTAAGGTATGGTAGGCCCAGTGGGAACTCTCAGTGGGTTCTGAGGTGCGATAGAAAGCAAGTTATCTGGTTATTTTGGGAGTTTTTCTATTTAATGAAGAAGCAGAAAAGTCAGCTTCCAATACCAAAATTACTCTGGAAAAGGGAAAAGCTCATTTCCACTAGCTTTCTGAATCATATTCACTGAATAACAATGATGGAATGAGCAATGTCTGTCCAAAGTACAGTGGTACATGTTCCATATGTTTTTGCTGAAGTTTATTATGAGAAATTTTTATTTTTGACACTTTTAAAGAACTGTAGTTACTAACAATCAGAAAACAAACAAACAAACAAAAAAAACCCCAACCAATAGTGGCAGAGAGTTACTCCCATGGGCAGGTCAATTTTTGCAATGGATTTACTCACACTGTAGAAAACAGAAATTATAATTGTTAAAGGAATAAGAGTCAGTATAAGAAATGGAAAAGGAAAAGGTGTTTCTGCTGATTTTAGCCACCTTTGACATGTACACCTTCACTGATTATATCCTGGGGGATATATGTCCTTCCTTCACACTTCAGAACTGGCAGGTAAGAGAATCTGGATGTTCCTGGCCCTGTTTGTATCTGGATTGAATCCTTTTTCTATAATTCTGTGCAGCTTCTTGATCCGCAGGACAGCAGAAAGGAATGCTACCACCCTCCTCTCATGGTCTGCTTGCTGCAGATGCCGTCCGTCTGTCTGTCCCACCAGGACAGCACACGGGGAGGCTGCATCCCAAAGTGCCCTGAGGTGAGCAGGACTGCTGCCCACAGCAGGGAGCTGCATGCTGAAAAATAAAAGTGGTGTGGTGGGCTCCAGACCCCAGAATTACTCCCCAGAGGACTTGGCTTTAGACAACCTATGTGGTGCAAAGTCCCATTAAATGGTTCAGATGGATGTCTCAAAGGAAAACAAGAGGAGCTAAGGGACATAGTGGATCGTACACCACTGCAGACCAGTGCAAGAGAGGCTCGACATTTGCATGTAACAAAACCAAGAAAAAAGCAGCTTCCTGCTCTGGAGATGTCACATATTACAAAAAACTAGCCAGTCCATGATGCTAATGCTTGCTGCTAATTTTAGAAGACAGGAACAGATAATGCAATGCAACACAATGCTTACAAACACAACTATTTCTAATGCAACACCTGAGAAGTATGTTGCCCGGACATACTTTCCTAACTCTATTCCCTAACAATAGCAGTGTTACAATATTAAAAGGAATAAATAGAAAAAAAGAGAAAATCACAAAAATTGGACAGTCACAGAATTGTACAAATTATTGTTTCATGTGAGGTAATTTCTTTCTGTTTTGTGCAATAAAATCCCATTTTAAATTGAATTATTGTATTTTGTAAATGCCATAAATGTGAATATGCTGGAAACAGAGAAGTTTAAAGTACTGTCGTATACTTCAGTGATAAACAATTGTGGCAAACCTGCCAAGGTCCAGCACTTGAGAGTAGTTGGATAACAGTGAGCAATGCCAAAGCAATAAAGCCAAATGCTCCATACTGATACTTTAAGCTTTATATGCATTTATGACAATACACATAGAACAGTGCCTCATCCATAGCAATGAATTTAGGCAAAGCAAGTGCTGGGGAGCCTACGCTAGATGCAAGTGATGCTCTAAAAACAACCATAAAAACAAGAACTTAGCCAAATCCTATCTGTCCAATGATTCAGAAAAGATGACAACTTTTATGGGTTTCCTAAATTAATAGGCCATTCTGATTTTTTTCATTGTTGTTTTATTCTTATTTGCCTTTCTTCTCTCTCTTGATATCAACAGGGCAGTCAGGCCTGCAAGGCAAAGCATTCTTCACAAGGAACTGAGGTGGGCAGTGAAAACTGTGTCAATCTGCATACGTGTTTCTTTCACAGGATCAGGAATAGTTAGGTTTGGAAGGAACTTCTAGGAGTCATCTAGTCCAGCCACTGATGAGGGTTTGTACTTCAGTTACCTTGAGAGAGCTTGTAATTTGTTTCAGAAAACTGGGATTTCTTCTCTCTGATTACCTTTACAGAGGAGAAAAAACTTGTTTGTTTTGGGGAAATTTGGTTTAGGATTTTGGGATTTTTTTTGTAATAAATGTACTCGTCCTACAACTCACTGGGGTGAAGTCTTTAAAGCCATGCCTTAGTAGCAATACCAGGGCATAACACAACATCATCTTCCACACAAAGCTGTCCAAGTCTCAGGTTGGTAATAGCCAGGAGAATGAAAGCAATGCTGCTTCAGCCAAATAGCTGAAAACATGCAGCTGAGTTCAGCTGCCCAAATGTGGGCAGTCTGTGCTCTTTGGCAGCCCACAAATGCAGTTGTGTCAGCTTTAACATAATATGATTTGAGTGGACAGGTAAAAATTGGATGTCACACTTTCCTAGGTTTGATCAACCCTGCTGGTAATGCACATGTTTGTTTTGCATGACAAAATAACAGGTTTGATGGATTAGCTGAAGGCAGACTTCAGGCAGTGTACCCTCTGAAGGATTTTGGATTTCAGCCTACAGGCATTCCCAAACGCTTTCCTCAACAAAGTCCATTTTGAAAGGTCTGGCAGGGATTGCTATGGAGGCTAAATAATATGAGAAAGTCCAGTTACAGCACAGGCAGAACCAATCATTGTCAGTGCTATTGCAGCCTGACTGCTAACTATGTATTTTATGCACTTGCTATAGGGCACAACAGGGCACATAGATCTTCTGGTCCTTAGTCTCACCCACTCTGTCTCTTGCTCATAACATAGTCCCAGCAAGCTGGGACTCAATTTTTATCATCTGTCAGACAGGATATTTGCTCTCTTGCCTGGTGGGTGTTATGAAGATTAACAAGTGTCTGTGCTGTGCTTCAGCATACAAGCCTGCCAGGAGTTGTTATTGTTCCCCATTTTGAATATCCTATGTACAGTATGCTGATTCTAGGTATTAGGAACATTCTTTTCTTTATTTGTCAGGTTATTTTCTCCCTTCCAGATGTTTTGAAGTTTCAATCATGCAGCAGTATGGAAAACCTTATGTGTTACTGGTTGTTCAATAAACCTGAAGGTGTTTATCATTTGGTAGTCAAAGCAATACAAGGGATTTTCAAACTATAGCTGGAATTGTCTTTATTTGTTTCCTAATGGGTTTCAGGGACTCATCAAATTCTTATTAAAACTTTATATGAAGAATCAAATGTTTGAATGTCTTTTCTCCATTGTAATTGTAAGTCAAGGACATTTTAATGTATAAAATGAAACTAATTTTTCCTATGGAGAAATACTGGAAAATGACTGCTCTTGGTACCATTTGTGGTCATCATCCCTAAGAAAACACAGAAAAAGAAAAGGGCATTAACCATGAATATCATGTCACACAGAGAAGCATCTTTCAGAGACACATAACCAGTCTAAGAACAGCTTCTAGGGAGGCTAATTTAGAAAAGCACAATGGAAAAAAGAAACAAAAACATTAGCCTAGAAGGTTTTCAATTCCATTTAGTAGCCCTTAAGCTATTTCATCTTTACAGTAATGGGTATGATTAGAAAAAATAAAAAAACCCTTTTGCTTTTTTTTTATTATTTTGTGGTTATGTGAATAATTGTCCTTAACATGGTGCTCAGCTGCTTACTTTAACTTTTTGCAAGGGCAAGTGCTGGATTCTGTACCTTGGACAGGGAAACTCTTGCTGCATATATACACTGGAGAATCAGAGGCTGGAGAGCAGTACTGTGGAAAGGCACCTGGGAGTCCTGGTCAGTGGCAAGTTGAACCTGAGTCAGCAGTGCCCTGGCAGCCAGGAGGCCAACCCTGTCCTGGGGACATCAGGCACAGCATCACAGATGGGCAAGGGAGTGGATTGTGCCACTCTGCTCTGCACTGCTCTGGGGTGGCCTCACCTCGAGTGCTGGGGGTAGTTCTGGGTATTAAAGATATTAAACTGTTGGAGAACATCCAGACAAGGGCCATGAGGGTTTCCCCTGAGAGGAAGCTGTATGAGGAGTGGCTGTGGTCACTTGGCTTGTTCATCCTAGAGGAGACTGAGGGGAGACCTCACTGTGGTCTTCAACATCTCCACAAGGGGAAGGGGAGAGGCAGGCACTGATGTCTTCTCTCTGGTAACTAGTGACAGAACCTGAGGGAATGGCCTGAAGCTGTGTCAGGGAGGTTTAGGTTGAATATTAGAAAAAAAACTTCTTCAGCCAGAGGGTAGTTGGGCACTGGAACAGCTCCCCAGTCACAGCACCAGCCTGACAGAGCTCAAAAAGTGTTTGGATGATGCTTTCAGGCAGATGGTATGATTCTTGGCTTGTTCTGTGCAGGGCAAGGAGTTGGACTGAATTGCCCTGATGAGTCCCTTCCAGCTGAGTATATTCTATGAATCTATGAACCTTTAGTACCTAGAGCACAAGAGATATTAAAGCAACTCCTCGAATTGCATAGCTGAGTTCTCTGTTTGACAAGGAACACCCTTGGAAGAGTCCTTGCCATAGAATCCTCTTTTCTTCACCATCACAATCTCTGGCTTATGTAATATTTAATTTACTCACTTACTTTGTAAGTAAGAGCTGTTTTGAAAACTTAGATCAAAGACAGTATTACTAATTAAAAAAATTCAGAAGCATTGGCCTTTTGTTCTGTATCCCCTATCCTATGTTTGGATCCTCTGTCTCCACACGGTAGTAAAAATAGACATCCAGAAGTAAACATTAACAACAGAAGATCATTGTTCTCTTCTATTTTGTATACTAATCTCCTCTTGTAGGATTTGGTGCGGTGCTGTTTCTGCTGCAGCAAACAACAGGATTGCCCCCCTAAAGATGTCATCTACTTTTCCTTCCTTAGTTATTTACTTTAGTGATCCAAGTACAATTTTGGAGATGGATCTCCTGTAGAAAACAAATATTATGTTTAAGATAAATTTATTCTCTATCCAGTACATGCAAATCTAAACTGTCTAGAATAAGTAAATTGTAAACAATCTATGTCCTTGGTAATGGACATAAAATGCTATTTATCAGTCTCTGTGATGCCAAAATGAGGTGTAATGCCAAAAAGGATGTAAATATTACCATTTGTAGTGCCATTAAAATGGAAATTAGGGAATCAATCATGATTTGTTTTAGAATCCATGATTTAGGTGTAGCTTGTGGTGCTGTTTGATGCTGCAGATTCAGATTTGACAGCCCCAAAGATGATAACACACCATTTTTTAATTGAATACTGTTAGGCCATGATGCTGTATGTGGAATTTACTAGGCATATTTTAAAGTGCAATGAAATGTAGACGTGCTCAAGATAGTAACTAATCTCTTATTTCAGCATTAAATAGCAGTCCTGATCATTTGGGATGACTTTTCTTATAGTTCCCCCTTCATAATTTCTCAGGATTTTGTAGTAGTTGATTAACCAGCTTGACAACCATCTGTTTCATGTGGTAAATTCTCTTCCTCATCCTCTTCCTTCAGTGCATACAGTAAAAGCACTGATCTTTCATAGAAGGTTTTTTTTTTCAAATATACTTCCAACTGCCAGCCAAAACCCAGCTGGGGAATGTGTCTTGCTTTTGGAGGCCATGAATGTGGGGATGTTCTGCTGATCAAGTGCCTGAGTATGAAATAAGTTGCAAACTGCAGCATTTTATAACTGCACTTGGTATTGCAACTGCTATCTAACAGACTTGGTGATGGATAATGTTCTCATGAAAGCAAAAATATGTGGAAAAACAGGTAAGAGAGGTGTGAAAAATTAACTGTATTTCTTTTTCAAATCATCATTTTCATTGCTATTATGGAGTCTTTTGTTTACCATTTTTCTTCAATATTGCTGATAGTTTAGAAAATTATACTACTAAGCCAAGACACTTTTGCTTTCCTCAGACTTTCATGTAGATGTAATTTAACACCTGCTGCATAATGCCATGTTATTTCCTACAGTAAAACAATGAAGATGTTGAAACAATTTAAGAGAAGACAAGTTATATTTTTTGCTCTGTTAGAAACCTTCTGATTTCTGTAAATGTGTTAGTGGGAACGCTCTGGACATAACTCTTACTTCTAAATTGCACTTATCCCTCTGCTAATTTTTTTTGTAATGCTTATCATTTACTCAACTCATGTATTTATAGAAAGGAATAAATTGCCCTCTCAGGCTTCAATTTTCCATGCTTGTTTTGATTTATCTCTCAAAGTATAGAAGCTCAGTCCCACATTCTTCCTCCTTATCTCTTATATGAGGTCTGACCTCATATTTTCTTTGCAAGGTCAGGTTGGATGGGGCATTGAGCAACCTGGTCTAGTAGGAGATGTTCCTGCCCATGACAGGGGGTTGGAACTAGATGATCTTTCAGGTCCTTTCCAGCAAAAGGCACTCTTTGATTCTATGATTGTTTAAAATAGAGGATCAACCAAGTTCTTTGTATTGTTGGCAAGTGTTTAGTAATGCCTTGTACAATGAGACAGGTATCAGCAGTGTTACTGTTCTAATAGAAGCCACTCTTTTAAAATATCATGGAGTCACTTTTTCATTGCTCTGGTTGCATCACATGTGCTACTGAGTTAACCTTGAGTTCAAAAGCAGATTATCTTTCTCTGCTGTTTCAGCATGAAGAGCTCCTAACTTATTGTGGTTTTCTCTATGTGTTCAGAACTGATATTGCTAATTAACTTTATATTATTTCATTACTTTATATTTCATAGACCTCTAATTATGTCTTTCTCTATGTATGATACTTCAACCTTCCCTGCCTTGATGATATTTTCGTTGCAGTGCCAGGGATGGATTTAATGAACATATAGCGTTTTATAGTCACTAATGTAATGACTCCTGATGAACTGCACTGGTTACTTATTTTCTGCCAAATACCCAGCCCTTCAGTTCTACCCATTTTTATTTACTGTTTATGCCATTCCCTTCCCTGACTTGACAAGACCCTGAGTCACCTACACCTTTGAAATCAATTAGGTAAGACTTACTTGTTGCAAATTGCCCCAAAATTTTGAACTCAAAAAATCAGCTTTAATTAGAATAGGAACCATTAACTCCCCAAAAAGAGGAAAGAAAATGTACACAAGGGACATTAGTAAAAAGGTGCTTCCTGATATTTACCTGATGCCCACTTGGCCCTTGTAGAAAGCTCTTTCCTTTTGTTTACCCTCAGTTAGCTCAATGCCTTCTGAGTTACAGGAAATTGCCCAGTCATCTCTGGCTGACTGGAAACTCCTTCTGTCCCCTCTGACACCTCCCTGTCCCCTTGTGTCCTTACAGGAACATTTGAGATTCTTAGCCTGAGTTCCAGCTCCCAGCCCTGTCTATTTTCTCTCTCATTCCTTGGCCTGTCCCTCACAGCAGTCACTCAAACCTGCTGACCTTCAGGAAAATCTATTTGCCTCCAAGAGAAGGAACAAGCCTCTGCTCTCCCCAGGTGTTATACTTTGCTTAGTCGCTCTGATGCCTTGAGAGGCTACCTGAAACTGAGGCTAGACAGTGTTAAAGGAATAAAATAGGTATTTATTAAAAGGCCTTTAAAGGATATATCTTGGGCAGTACAAGAGCCCAGCTGGGGTTCTTCCCAAGATGGACCCAAGATGCACAACTGGTCACCAGTCTTCACATTTTTATAAGTTTTGGTCCTTTTACATATTGGGGTTAATTGTCCAATTGCAGCTTCAGGTTATGAAGTCCCATCCTCCCAGATTGCTCTCTTCAACTCACCGTTGTTTCTGCTTTTTGGGCGTGAGGCTGTTCTTGGTTCTCAAGGTGGAAAAGGATTGTTTTGTCTAACCACCCTGTGAAGAGAACTTATTAAAATTTAATATGAAGTTCAGTCTCACACCAAGCCAGCACAGAATCTGAGAAATATGAAAGTTAAAACTTAAGGTATCAACTCTTTTAACAGACTATGCCATTAATGAAGAACAAGCAATTAAAACAAATCACACACAGTGATACTTCTAATGTGTTCCTTATGGTTCCTTTATTAATCTCTAAATTTTGCAGCTTAACTAATGTTTACATATTTACAGAAAATTATTAAATTACTTACATTATTAAACATTTGCTAAAATCCAGATAAATGACATACACTTCACTTAGTTTAGCCACAGACCATCAAATAAGTCTTCCAAGTCAATCTCTTAAGAAGTCTCCTTAGCAAAATATGTTGGATTTTGTCTTGGCTACCTCTAAGTTTTTATTAATTCCTTCCTTCAAAATCTGTTTTCCATCTTGCTAGGTTGGAGTCTAGACTGAAATTGCTCACATCACTTTCCTAAGTATAGATACCTCATTTGCTACCTTCAATTATGCCAAAGGATTTGCTAAAATACTTGCTGTAGGATTTACAAATTCAGTACCAAAACTGAGCAAATTATCTCATTACCTACCCTATGTTCATTATGCTTTTACTCCTTTGCATTAGTGACAATTTCTAGTTTTAAATATGCATTCTCATTATCTAGTTTCATTTTGCATTAGTTTTCTACATGATCAATCTTGGAAGCCAACCAAAATATATTTAGCTTTGGACTACACAAATATTGTATCGTGCTTTACCTTTTTAGCACTGTTGTGCCCCTGTTCTATAATAATTTATTCTTGAAAAATTTTCTCCTTACCCTGAATTCAGCTTGATTATTTTTGGTCATTATCACAGCAAACTTTGCCTGGCTTGGCCTCCAATATATAGATGTCTGTGTTCTTTTCTGGATTATACATTTTCTTTTAATATCCTTCTTATTCTAAGTTTTTTTTCCCTATATATTGCAGTGGATCAGGAAGATCTTTGTTCAAGGTTTTCATTCATTGTGAAATACACACTCTGGGTCACGTTAGGTCCTTTGATATGAAGAAAGACCACTTTCAAGGGTTTTTTTGTGCCTTCACCTGTTTGATTTTACTATGAAGTTTCTTTGACTTGTGAATACTAGTTATTCAAAAAAGTCTTAGCTACAGACCTGTATTTTTATTTTTTGATTTTACTTAAAAAGAAATAATGTTTTGCTTCACAATCCAAGATTATTATCTTCAAGCTTCTGAAATGTCTTATTTCTTAATAAAATCAAGTCGCAACATCATTCTTTATCTTATTTCAGTGAGTGCAATGAAGGCACCTTCTATCACACCCAAGAAAATATTTTCCAAGTTGTTTCTGCTAACCTTCTCTCTGGAACATATCTGGGTAATAATTTTTTTCTCTAATAACATTAAAGATTTCCTATCCATATCCAAAACACATGAAGAGATTCTCTGCCAGATAGCTGTCATCGATCCAGGGGAAGCTGTTTTATTGTTTTTGTTGTATTTCCTTGTAAAATATATGCCTTAGGAGATAAATGTAAAATAACTTTATTCCCAGTTAGGTTATTTTATCCGAGTGGAATTTACTATTTGCTTTTGGGACACTAAACAGAGTTTTGACTAACTCTGGGCTCTGCATCTCAGGGCAAAATGATTAATTTTATGTGCATCTTAGGTACTTCATGTCTGAAATAGACTGCAACAGGCCGAGCAGAGAATGCATCCTGTATCTGATGAGTAGTGATGGTGAATACATCTTTTCTCTCGTGTTACTGGAGCAATAAGCCAGCCTGAGAGTCAATGCAGTGATGGTATTGAATGACATTGAGGGATACCCAGTAATACTGGGTCAGGCAAATCCTGAGATAGGGTTTTGTGTAAAAAATACAGGGAGAAATTTCCTTTTCATCTTAATAAAACAAAACTAGTTCTATAAGTGACTATTTAATGAATGTGAAGACCAGAACAGCTTTTGGAGTGAGGGGGAGGGAAAATAAATGTAAATAACATTAAACTTTTTTTGCTGATTGCTGCCTGTTGTTAAGCCCTAACAGCATGTGATGAAATATTTGTCTTTTATTTAATTAAAGATGAATCAAAGCAAAAAACATTCTCTTACATCCAAACCCACCCATTTTACACCCAGCAATCTCCTAATTTTTTTCCTAATCTCCTCTTTAATCTCCTCTGGAGTGGAGTTCCACATTTTTTTCTTTATGGTCAAGTTTGCCAAAAGTTTAAGTTGATCTAAGTTCACTCTACTACCACAGGGCTTATCTCTGCCCACACCTGCAGAGTAAAACCCAACTACACACTGTCATCTCTTCCCTTATGGCCCCATTAGTGCCATGAATTCTGGGAGAGCCTTACCCAAATATAAATACACAAATTAAATATCATTCCCTCAGAAAGTTGTTATTAATTCTCAAGCCCCTGACTGAGTAAACACTTTCATACCAGAGCCACCAACTCCCAGCTGGCACCTGGGAAAGATTGGCTTAGATCTGATATTGCAAATGACTATAGAAAATAACTGCACCCCTGTTAGAGTCCTCAGCCTAGTTATTAGGTCCAATCTAATATGCTACAAATGCATAAATACAGTGGATGGTTAAGGTTACATTTGCTTAAATGTGATTATTTTGCTTAAAGGGACATTCGTTATCACCCAAATTTGTGAGCACACATAGTTTGTATATTATAAAATCTAAGATGCATGAAGATATTTCTAGGCGTTATTAAAAAAATACACAATAAACCCCACAAAACAAACAAACAAAAAAACAAACAAAAAAACACAACAAAAAATGAAATGAAAAAATGAAATCCAAACCAAACAAAACCACCCACAATTGAAATATTTAGAAAAGACAGTCTGGGTTTTTCTGGTCTTCATGCATCTTATGCCATATGAGTGCATGTTCATAGGACAAAAACAATCTGAGGTGTATAACCATCACTTCCTAAAGTATAATGTACATTTAAAATATAATTAAATAAAATATACATTTTTCAAGATGTATACCCTGTGCACCAGGAATGAAATCAAATAAAAATATATGGACAGTACTAGTTAAGATTTTCTTTGAACTTTGTTGCCAAAGAAGGAGACTACGGGCAGAAATTTGTTCTCTGGCTCTTTTAGAAAGCATTGCAAATTTAGGATATGTTTCTGGCACTGCTATTGGCTGTTCCTTTCCTTGTCTTCATGTCTTTTCATATCAGTTGTTTTCTCTGTCTGTTAAATGCTAGGAAGTAGAATGTCTCCATAGACAGGGACAGTTTTCCCTCTTGACTATTTCTGTTTGGAAAAGTTTTCCTATGGCAAAGAAAATAACAGATTTAGTAGCCAGGCTTTTAACTTGCTGCTTGGCAGAATTTTGCTACCTTGAAGTACAGCTATACTCTGCTGGGGGTGTTTGCTCTCTGTTTAAGTCCATTTTGAAGGGAAAGCTCTTGCAACCTCTAAAGGAGGTCACATTCAGTGCTTAGAATAAATGAAGGCACCTGCATGGAAGGACTTTCCTTCAATGCAAAGTTTTTCTGTCACTAGCAATGGTGCTTTAATGACTTCCTACATATCCTTTAAGTGACCTGGTGAAGCATTTTCACTCCTCAGGAAGATTTGCAAATTCTCTGTCAAGCAGCACAGTTACCATTGACACAGCATGGAGAGCTGTGCCAAAAATGTGCAGGCAGTTGTTACCTGGGATTTGTGCAGTAAAGGTGTGTGGCCACTATAACATGGTGCCCATGGCTCTCAGTAGCTGCTGTTTCATAAACAACCACCACAGTTAGAAAATGAACTTTTTCTTCTTGCTTTCTGCATTTCTTCAGGTGAGTGTAGCTGGCACAGATAATTTGTTTTTTGACTGGAATTTTGAATGGATATACCAGAGATTTAGAGAAGCATACCAGTAAGTGTCATTTTCATTAATGCCTTGGGACAGTGCAGAACAGAAATGACACTGAGTGGAGAAGCCCTGGCTGGAGTAGGAGGGCCCCAGTGATGTAACAACTGGGGCAGATCTGAAAAGACAGTCTAATTTTGAGTAATTTTTGGTTTACTTTGGATATAAGGAGTTTGGTGTTCAAATGCCGTTCCCTATAACAATGTGATAATACATTGGGGTATCTTTTACATGCACATAAATACCTCCTTCTTGTTCTGGAATTGCTGGTGCTTGAAATGCAGGGAGGGATATGCCTTCCTGCTACTGAAAAAAAAACAACCAGTCTTTATTACAGGAATCTGAGTTATTTCACACTTAATTACTGTCAGGAGTGTCCCCAGATCAATAAAGATTTCTTTTTTTAGAACCATCTATTTTTTTTCACCTGAATGAACAAGTCAGAAGTCTGCATTGTCTTATTGTATCCATACAGATCCAGTTAGCAGTGTAATATAGCACCTGAGTGTGTGGGGATGTTCATGCCTTGGGTATTTGTCATTTTGAGAGTAGTTTCTGTTTAGTGGGGCTGGAGGCTCCCTCTGTCTGACCCTGCAAGCAATGAGGGGATGTGGAAAGAAATGAATTAAAGATTTACTGTTGCTCTAGCAAGTCAAAACTCCAGTGAAAAATAATGCAGAAGGGGTAGCTGGAGTTGCCTGATAACTCATACAGATTCATGGGGAAACCAAAGCCAATGAATTTAATATCTTGGTTTGTGGGTGGTGAGGAGCAGAGCCAGGACAGCATGCAATGGCACACACTGTAGGAAGAAAAGGAGGAAGAGGAAGGATATTAATCTGGTAGCTGTTTTTGTTTCTGAAATGGGCTGTTTAGTTTTGTGTGGGTTTTTTTTTTGTTTGTTTGGTTGTTTTTTTTAACCAAGGTTTTGCATCTTATGAGTATTCAGAGAGGCTGTGAAGATAGGTTATGTTATTATGTCCCATCTGCCAGATGCAAATGCACAAATTCAGTTTGGATGGGTTAAAATATTTTTATAAGTCATGTTGCCATGTTGCTCTCTTCCCCTGTGTAGCTCTGTATTTGTGTTTTTGGAAGCAGTCATCAATTACACACACACACATTCACACACACAACCCCTGATGCACACACACAGACATGCAAACACTGCAAATGTAAAAGCTGATTCGTTTGAAAAAGGGGAGAAAACAAAGTGTTACCAGTTTGAAATTTGCTAGTCACTGAATTCTCCCTTCTTTCCAGGATGAAGGTCAGGTGAAAGATATACTCCAGGCACAAGGGAAGGTGCAAAACTCCAGGCTGCCAAGATTTAAATGTGTGATGTCATCTTGAGTGTACATATAGATACTCAGAAAAGGCATATCCCCCCAATCTTCTCTGTTAAATTTCAAGAATTCAACTCCAATCCATCACTTTCATTGCACCCAGAAGCACAAAGTAGCTGACCCCAGGGGCAAGATTTATGTAAAAGATTCTAGGAGACCTGAAGTGGATTAAAAATTTAAAGAGAGAAAGACAGAGAGGTGAGTTGTGTGAACAAAGCCTGACTGCCTTATTGACTTTTGTTGTAGTGCTAACCACTGAGTTGACAAGGAGCAATCCCATAATTTTTGTACTAGGAAAGAGGAATGCTGTAAAGCACCTAAGCAGGTTGTCCAGAAAAGGCCACAGGTATTGTGATTTCTGACCTTAGAGTTGAAGGAGAGATCATGATGTTTCAGAGGATGATACCTCCCTGCAATTCCTTCAAAAACTGGAGTGGGGTAAGCCATGGAGGCAAGTCAGGTGGAAGGACATTTGGATTTTGCCTTCTCAGCCTGAAGCAGGTGCTTGTGTGCACAGATGTGCCCATACTGACACACTTGTAATTCTGCAGTGGTGAACACTGCTAAAACCAAAATGTGCCTCAGTCATGATAGGCTCCCTTCAGAGGCACAGGAAAGGGTAGTTTGAAGACAGCAACTAATCCATGATGATTTTGTACATCTCCTTTAGATACAAAATCCCCATGTCAGGCACTAGGTTTTTTTCTGAATAGAAATCTTTAAATATAATTCTAGCTGATGGTCTTGAGAACTGAGACTAGAGATCCTTGGAAAAAAGCAGAGCCAATTTTGCTCTGCTGCATTTCAATGACAAGTGATTCTAGGAATGGAACAGAACATTTTGCCACAAAAAGGCATCCTTGTAATCTAAGTACATGTGACTTTAAAAAAAATGGAAATTCTTCAAATAAAATGTATTTTCAATTTCCAAGATTTTATTCTAAATTAAAATATTCTTAACTAAAATTAAATAAGGTGTTGACAGAAACATTAAGGCGATTTTCTGTATGTTTTTCTCCCAGGAAATTAATCTACTTTCCAAACTTCCCATCATGGGATAGATTTTATTCTTATCTACACCCACCCAGATCTGTTGGTTCAGGACTACAGGAATAGCTGCAGACACATTTTAGCCCTCAGATTTAGAGTTAAGTCAGAGTCTCTTTCAAAGACATGGTCAAAATCTCCCTTCAATTACCTTCATGCAAGTCACCCGCTTCACAGAATAAATGATTTTTACTGCTTTGTGGGTTTTACCAAGCCCTGAGCATTATTGGGCTGTAGGTTTTAGGCTTTGAAATAGGTTACAGGATAAGAAATCATAAATATTCATTCTTTAGCAACAGCCCCTGAACAGCTTCCTCACTGCTGCTGGCTGGGGTCTGTCTATAATCGTGTGCCGTCAGGCTCCTTGCCCTTTGCCCTTCTCATTCAATCAGGACAGGAAATAAGGCAAAATAATGAAGTGGGGATTTTAAAATATTGATTTCCATGTATGGGCCACACCATGCAGTATTGCTCTCAAGAAAAATAGCTCTGAAAGAGGCATTTTCAACAGAAGAAATGTTGCAGGTAAACTACGGGAAAGCAGCTGCTTGTTGTGGGTTCCTAGACCAAGGGACCATGGCAAACTATTGGGAAAAACAGAATATACAATTGCTCTATACTAATAGACTTTCATCAGGAAACGTTTAAAGATCATTTGCTGATAGAATACAGCAATTAATATCTGACCATGCTTCACATTCAGATATGGATAGAATGGTCTGAAGGACGAGAGAATGGTATTTGAATGTACAGAGAAGATTTTCATTGATCTTCTAATCTCTTGGGGATATTTAGCATACATGGGCTCAGATAAAGTTGCTTTTGAAAGGGAATTGGAAATTATTGGCTGTAATGAAAGGCTTTTAAAACTGCTTTCCTAAAGCTACCTCTTCTCCTGTTTGGTTGGTGATTAACTGCCCACCAGTTGTGCTCAAAAGGATGGTTGCAAATCACATATCACATGTACAACACACAGAAACATCCCTGGGAAGTACTGCTCAGTAAAAGCAAGCCCCTCCCACCAGTCCTTTCTCCTGTTTGCAACATTTTTGGTTGCTGTGGGCTGGATTGTTTAAGGCATTTTGCCTTAGAAATTACCATTATTGAGTTGCTGTGGAGCTACAGAAAGAAAAGGGAAAAAGTAGGAACTAATGAAAAACTCAGAAACAGCTAAAGTTTCTTTGAAACTAGAGTACTCAGGGGCATATCCTCCTGCACTTTGAAATATTACTTTTGCCATGTCACAGGCAGAAAGGGAAACCCAGAGGGCTTTTCAGTACAGAGCTAGATGGAATTGCCTTCAAAGGAGAGGAGTGCATAAGGTGACTTCCTCCTCCTCCTGACATACTGTGAGCTGCCAGCAGATTGTCTTTTCCAGCTTTTGTAAATTCAGACTGACCTTCAAACCTTTTATTTTTATTTTGAATTTTGAAAATATCTCCTAACACTGTGTTCTCAACACAGGGCATATATGATTATAATATTGACAAGTCACACTTAGTACAAGTGTAAGGGCACTCACTTTGTCTCTGTCTCTCTGTGTTTGTTATTTATTTCCCAGGATTTTTATAATTTAAAGCTGTGTTAAAAAACCCCCAAACAATATTTGGGTACTACACAACACCTACAAGAGTATTCTTGACTGCCGTGGTTTCAGACCTAATAGCAAAACAAATTTATTCTGAACTCACGTTTTTATCATTTGAAGTTTCACATATTCCTCTGCAGTCTCCAAACTCAGCTCACAGACCGGCATACTCTATGGCTACGTGCCTCAATGAAATGTATGAAATGTCCATTTCAAAGAAGTTATCAGTTTCTAAAAACCCATACTGAGTCATGATGACTACTGTTCTGAATAAATCAACACTTTAATAAATAGTAAAGCAGTAATGGAGAATCCACATGGCTTTAAGGAAAGCACCAAGTAATGTGTTTGCTGCACAGATTAAAACACAGTTACAACAAATTGTGAAAGCACACATTTATAAGAATAGTCTTTATGAGAGCAGTCTCCTTGGATTCAGTGTGATGATTCACATGAGGAGGAGTTTGCAGAACAAGTCAGCTGGAGTTGTTGCTAGATACAAAATTCCTAAGCATTCTGCATGCAAAATCCCATTGCAGAGGCACTGTAAACTAACTATAGAAACCAGGAATCAGAAATACATATTCAATTAAGACTGTGACAGTATGTTACTCCTTTAGGTTGTCTTTTGTTTGGTACGCTAACCGAATACATGGGCTTTCTGAAGTTGTTAGCAGGGCTTGGTATAAAATCCTTATTCCTCGGGGATAATTGTGTGAACCCCAAATGACAAATTTAGTTTGATGTATTAGAAGGTGTATGGCCTCATGAATTGCCTAGTTGTTTAACTTGGCAATTGTACAAAAAGTTAGGAAGTACTGGTGGATTGAGTAGTATCTCAGTCTGCAGTGCTTTGCTGTTAAGTCCTTGCTCTGAAGAAAAAAGATGTTACCTGTATTTTTCATCTTTTAAATTACAATGTGTGCATGCTAATGAGGCCCTGCTGTTTGTGATTTCTAGCCTGTCATCAAAAGCAAATGCCAGCAATAAGACTGTGCTCTGAAAAAGTTTCAGAAGTGAATGCTTTCATTTGGTCTCAGTTTACAGTCTACAGGCTTAGCGTAACTTGTCTTCCCCACCTGTGGGCTGAGCTCACAGAATTTTAAGTTCTAACATATAAGGCAGTTTGGCTGGGTACTATCCCAAGTTCCTGTAAAGCCTGCTGTATGCTACTACAGGCACTGGCACTCTCTTCAGCACACCCACATAATTTGCCCTGCATTGCGTCAGGACTGCATAGTCTCTAATTATCCTATCTTGTGTCTTTCTTTCTCTCTATAGCCTCAGGGAATTGCATGATTTCAGAGTAATACATTGCAGAATTTCTCATTTCACTACACTTAGGATCACCTCTCTTCTCTAAAAGTAATAATAATAATAACAATAACAGCAACTATAATAATAATATAGAGCAGTGATGACATTATTTATAAATGGTAGAGTATTTACGACTAATTACTTCGTTGAGTGAAGGACTAACATTCTAACAATTTTTCAGAATAGTTTTTGAGAAGGAAATAAAATAGTAATATCTCCAAAACCGTGTTTCTGTGGCTACAAAAATGAAATATGAAAGTAGCTGCTCTCAGTGCTGAGATGAATTAACAAAAAAGGTCACACACCAGAATCAGCAATCAATAAACTGGCCTAAATTTTTAAAAAATGTTTATTTTATATACATTAAATATTGTGTCAGGTCACTGCACTAAGTGTAGTAAAAATAAGTTAATGATACTGTGCTTTTGCACAAAGCTAAATTTAGAGGATTTGGGTTTTAATAATCTTAATCTAGACTGATTAAAGATGAGCATTGAAATTCAAAATGTATAGGGCTATTTGGGTGTAAAATATGTGTAATTCATGCTTTTCAGATTTCAGTTTTACACTGATCATTGTAGGACTTTAAAAAATAAATTTTCTTTCTCCCTAAAATAATTGTTGTTCTACAAATATGAATATGATGGGGAAAATGAAAAAAAAAATCAGAAAGAGACCATGTAGATCCTGTCTCTGCATTGCTGTTACCAATAAAGATGAGGCAGTGTTGTAAAGAAGCTCCAGCACTACTAAATTGCACACATGGTGTTAGAATTATTGGGTCCTTATTTAGAAAAAATTATCAGAAAACGTCATAGTTAAGTGGTTTTCGCATAGAAAGTTACATTGGGAGTGGTTATTCTCTGCTCTATTGTACCAGCTTGGTGAATCAGGTCTCCTTTACTGAATTCTTCATTCTGTTTTTGCTGTGTGAATTTGTGGTAAATCAATACTGATTTAACAAAAGCAACCTGGATTTTTCTTTATTTCTTTATTTCTGAAACTTCTGGTGTGCATCAAATAAGCATAGTTAATGTCAAAACTTTTGATGCAGGGGAGTCTTAAAGACAAGGAACAAAGCATTCCCTGATACTTTTAAAATAAATCCATTTGTTACTTTTTCTTATACTGGAGATCATGGTGATCCCCATGTTGAAGGGAAATCAAGGCTGCTCAGCATGAAAACTGGACATAGATGGCAAACAGAGGTACAAGCCTGATTTTTAGTTGGATGAAGAAACCGTGTGCTATTGAATGTGAACTAATTATATGAGGTATCTCAGTTATTTTATTTCCCGATGCTGTTTTTTCTCCACATTCTTATCTTGTGTACAAGTACTAATTGATTACTATAAATACTTTCTAAAGCAGGTCCATAGCTTACTCACAAATTGCAGATTAGAATATGATCATTAACACTGGCTTGTTGTACTCAAATAAACACTTATGTCAGTGTGTACATTTTGTTTATCATGTTTACCACCAGCTAATGAGGGAAATGCATCCTCTGTTCTTGGTAGAGGTCATTTGCAGGCAATGCTGGGTTATTACAAACTTTGAAACCACAGATAAAAAGAAACTCAGTCTTTCTAAATGATAACTGCAGTGGTTATCATTCACTCCAGTTTAACTCAGACATAATTTGGGGTCTATATGTTGTTTCAGCTCCACTTCTCCATTTGAACATAACACAAAAAGAAACAGTGAAGATTTTCAAGATGTGCATAGGGAATGTTGTGCCAGATTTAGTTGGGATATTAGAAAAAAGATCTTAATCCAGAGGGTGGTTGGGCACTGGAACAGGCTCCCCAGGGACCACCAGCCTGACAGAGCTCAAGAAGTGTTTGGACAATGCTCTCAGGCACAGGGTGGGACTCCTGGGGATGGTGCTGAGCAGGGCAGGAGTTGGACTCGGTGATCCTTGTGGGTCCTTCCCACTCAGTATATCCTAAGATTTTGTGATTCTGTGATCACTTTCTTTCCAAGCACAGTTTTTGTTTTCCTGAATTTCAGCACTGAAACTTTATTATGAAGATCAGAGAGTTTAATTGTTCAGTTCCAGTCTACCAAACTTTCACCTCAAACACTGTCATGTTGATGCCAACCTAGAAAAAACACTAGTTTCTCTCTGTAAGAGTTCAGATAATTTTCAAAGGTGCAAAAATCCACCCATGTATTTATGTTGTGGTTGGGTAGCAAGTGCTAGATTCATCCTGAAGGAAATCTCATGTCTCATGGACTCTAGCTAGTCCTGCTTCTGGTGGCTCTTTCCTGTGAAAAGTGCACACTACTGTGATAGGATGTTCGGGAGAGAAAGACTTCTTGCCTTATTTGTGTTGAATTTGTTCCTTAGACTTCTGGCTGCAAATAGCGACATGTGAGAGTGCAAAGGCCTAGAATAAAACTCTGCCTGAAGATGACAGTCCTCAAGTGTAGGAGAGGGGAAATGAACTACATTTGGCAAATGTCCATCCCTCAGTGAATGCATTGCAGAGAGGCACTTATGGCTGGTGTGTGGCAATGAGGGCAGAGCAAAGAAAGAGCTAGAGTGATGGTGGGTATTTATCACTGGCTTTTTGGAAAAAGGCTTCTGTGAAATCTCCACAGTCCTTGACATTTTTATTATGGTTTCAAAGAGGTTGTTAAGCTAAAAAAATTACAGGATTTTGAAGATATTTCTCTTTCCTTGTATGCTATCAAATATTTTTCTGTTTCTTTGTTTTAGATGAGCTTATACCCTGCCAGGCTGTTGAAGGACTCCTCTCAGTCCTCCCTTCTCCATGTCCAGATATTCTTAATGATGTTCAACATCTTTACATCAGGAGGCTATTCAAGAACATAATAGCAGCAGGCTAAATTTTCTTTTATTTTCAATATGTCTCAGGTTCCCCTTCAAGACATCACAGTATTTCAGAATTATCTCCCTTGTTGTTTTTCTCTGTTGTGAAAGAAACACAGAATTAAAAGCAGACTCAGAATAATTCTATTACTTAAGTAAATGCAGTGTAAAACTTGCATTTATATTCTGCTTCTCCAACAGTTTTCTATCTTCTAAAATACAAGAGACAATGGGGTCAATAGAGTACTCATAAATGCCTGAATGTTTACTACTTGTGGTGATTTGCAAAATCTTCAGGTAGAAAATTCTCTTAGCTTGTCATTTGGTACTCTTCCCATATCACTGTTAAATTACAAGCTTCATTCTGAATAGAGGTCTACCTGCTTATTACTTTGATTTTTCTTATTAATAGCAAGCTAAAGTTCAGAGTGGAGAAAGCATTGATTATTTTGAGCACCCAAGGTTGGAGTAAGAACAGGTATGGTGATGATCAGATGATGGTAATGAACAACAAGGAGCTGTAACTGATGATAAAAGACACAGGAGACATAAAAAGACATAAAGGAGTTAGTTAGCCTAGAGGAAGAGATCAAAAGCAGGAACATGGCTAATGTGGTGTGGGGATATGACATGACACAATACCCTCCCTGCTCTTGAAAAAGAATGTTCTATGGAGAAAAGAAAATCTTAAAAAAAAAAAAAAATCTGTGAAAAATTCTGTCTACATTCTATTCCCCTCTGGAATATTTTCACTTGTTTTCAAAATAGACTATATAGACACCAGCTGTATTTAGTTCTTGATACATTGTTTCATTCCTGTATTATTCACTCCATGTAGTTCTCAAAATGAATGTCTATTTGTGTCAGAATTTCTGAGGTCTTATGTGACCTTTTCCTTCAGCTACTTCTCTTCCTAAGCCATGGCAAATCAATATGTCTGGAAGATGCCATTTTAGGAAGGGGGGTTTTTTAAGAAACAGGAGAGCAGGACCTGGTGAGCATGG
Source organism: Cinclus cinclus (assembly GCF_963662255.1). NCBI lineage: Eukaryota > Metazoa > Chordata > Aves > Passeriformes > Cinclidae > Cinclus > Cinclus cinclus. Next base: position 32,133,522 of record NC_085049.1, on the reverse strand, counting down.
TCTTGTGATTCCTGCTGTCCCAAATGGGAATAAGAAAATGCTGTATTGACTATTATTTACTGTGCAAAACTTGTAGATTTCTAGATCCCAGACAAACAAAAGGCAATACAGCTTCATGCCAGGTAACTGTGGAATAACTTTCCAATTGATGTGGATAAAGCAATTAGACAAATTCATGGAGAGAAAATGCACGTTGGGAACAATTACAAAGGTAACATTTTGGTTCAGAAATTTCCTAAGTCATAAATCACCAGAAGGGGGAAAATGCTCTGAAGAGGTCTTAGTTTATTTGTGTTGTGTTCCTGTATTCCTTTCCAGGCACCAACTGGTGCCACTGAGGAGCTGAGGTAGGCTGTTGCATTGTGTGAAACAGCTCTTTTCATGTACTGGTGTGCATGAGAGTACTGTCTTGCCTTTGGGTGAAGTCACAGCTTCTGTTGAATTGGGAATTCTGTGGGAAATGTCAGTAATCCTGACATTTTGAGAGAAACATCACTTCCCATGTAACATGTCCCAGTGGGAGTTAGAAACTAGATTTTCTATAAATATTTTCTTTCTGATTTTTGCCCTTCAGCAATAACCCTTGAAATATTTCTATCCTTTCCCTCTGAAAGAATATTTTTTATTCTTCATTCTCATTGCTTCTGTGTTGCTTCAGATCAACTCCATAGCAAGTAGATATTTTTATTGTGCTAAGACAGCTGGTGGCCCAGCCAGTCTTGTATACTGTCTCTCACTGCTCTTTGTCACAGAGAAATTTGAAAGGATCCCATCAGTAGGCAGTGACAGAAGTACATACTCGAAGAACATGGTCTGGAAAAGCATCTACCCAGGTTCTTCTCTTTGTTATAAATAAGGTCATCCTTGAAAGAGGAGGATTTAAGCTGCCTTCAAAATATTTAGACATATTTTATAACTTTGGAATTGTAAGCTGTGTATCTTTGTTAACTGTATATTCAGACCAGCTTTCAGATTTTACTAAGAGCTTAGCTTTCTGTTATTTTCACTTCTCTCCTTGTCTCTCCTAATCTTCTCTGGAATGTTTACTTCCTTTGAATGGCAATATCTATCTGTTTTTTTCCTTCTTATTTGCTTTATCCTGCCTAAGAAAGTGCTTGCATAAACAAAACAGAGACAGCTGATATTAGAAATGGTGCTTAAAGGAAAATCTTCCAAATGAGGAAGTATAGCATGAGTTTAACCCCAAAATGTCTCCAAGTAAAGAACCATATGTACAGTTGGAAGCAGGCAATATTATTCAAGCAAAAGACACTTTCCAGCATCTCTGTAATTATTATTTAAAAGAAAAGTGAATTTATTTAATAATTATATTAAAAGTTCTACATTATTTAGATATTTTATCTGTTGAAAAAAATATATTTAAATTTATTATAAAACATTTTAAAGAATAAAGATCTTTCATACTGAATTTTTCTCTTAATAGTTGAACAGAGATCAATGTTCTGAGCAGGCTCTCAGATACATTTTTGAATATTGACATCATTCCATACAATGTGTAACTCACATTAGAATTCATAAGTATTATCCATGCAAATATTCATTGCAGGAGACAGATACTATATCATACTGCTTCTATTTTTCTTTCCTGAAAAAAAAAGGGCCATTAGAAGGAAAGGAGCTAGAAAAGTTTATTCATTGGTCAATGCCACTGCATTTCATGGTATAAATGCTAGAGGGGTATACTGGAGAGGTAATAAATGTATTCATAGTGCTGAAGCTTTTTGGAAAGCATCAGATGGGAGGAAATTGAGAACAGAGATTGATTTGTTCAGAAAAATGATCAAAGTTAAACCTCATTAACTTAATACCCTCACCAAGAATGCACTCAAGAAATAGAAAGAGATAGAACTGTATGGACATGGGATCCTCTCTCTAAGATGATAAAAAGAAAGATCAGAAAACGTTCAGAATGAACCCCAAAAAAACACAATCTATTGATAAGTTTGTATGTGATCAAAGCATATATTCAGGAGGACAGAAAAATGCCTTATCTCCAAGAGAGAGCTCATTCATTCTCGTCTCAATGCCATCAGCCCTCCTGAACATAGAGGCCATTTAAATATGCATATGAATAATATAATCTTCCAGTTGGGTGCTTATGTTTTAAAATCAAAATCTGCATTAGAGTATGTGTTGACTGTGACATATAAATCGTTTTACCCCATGCAGCACAATCATTGACTCTTCTAAATATAGCAAATATAGATTTTATTATGTAATGGAATAACATTTCCTAGCTGTGTGCTTAAGCCTTAAAACTGAAATCTGCATTTTCATGCTTGAAGGCTGACAGCTGCACAGGCTCCAGGAACTCAGGCTCATACCCTTGATAGTGAGGCTTTGCACTAAATACTAGTACTGACAAGCTTTGGTGTTTATGCACTATCTCTCATGCTGTCAGTTCCGTGGCTGCCGTGGCAAAGCAGCAGTCTCAGGCTGCTGCAGAGCTTCTTTAAAGCCACTACAGATTTCTGGCATGCAGGTGAGGGGGCGGTAGCAAAGTGCTGTATGTGTGTATATCTATATCTGTGTCTGTCTGTATCTATATATGTGGAGTACAGAGTGGAGAATTTTGAAAGGACCGTGCTGAACAGCTGATGTGAACTGTTTGTCAGCTTCTTCCATAGAACAGATCCAGCTCAATTTTGGCAAGGAAAAGAGCTTAATGTATCAACACATAATTCTGTCTGCCATTTAAAGCTGAAATAAGCATGGTTCCAAGGGTAGGGAGTGCCATATTTGACTAAATGACTCTACTTGCTGTTTTGGTGGTTCAGAATGTGAAAATGCAAGGGGAAATTATTTCTTGCTTGCTCAAAAGGTTTAGGAGGCCCTGTAAGAAGATTGGGGTGAAATGCAATACTCCCTGGAACATTCTGGTTTGAACCTGTTGTTGTTTATTACTTTGGCTGGCAGCCTGCTGAGAGTGAAACAAAGAGGCTTGTATTAGCCTTCTCCTATGTGCATTAATTTACCTTGGTCATAAAGACTCATTCCCAGACCTGTGCCCTCCTTTAACACCATCAAAGAGCACTAAAAGGTCTGTCAGTTTTCTTGTTATTTTTACCTTTTCCTTCTCTTTTCTTCCCACTTACATCCTACTCAACCAAACACTGTAAAACTGGAGGACTTGAAAAATGAAACTAATTCCTCCCCATTCTTTTCTCCATAAAGCAATAGGGCATGTCAGCAGCCCTACTGGAAAGCTCATGCCAGGCTCTGTTGCCCGGATTTGCAGCAGATATTCCTTCCCTCCAGTCAATAGGAACCAGTCCAAGCAGGACAGTCCTGCAGAAACCATAGTAACTAAGGGGTTTTCGAGCTCCTTTATGTCCAGTCGAATACAGCTCCGTTTAAACGACATTGGCCTCGAAGCTGTGAATCCTGTCTCTGCCAGCCTGAAGGGCAGTGCTCAGATTGTCTCCCAGGGAGCCCTCAGAATGCAAAGAGGGAACTTTTGAACTGTGAACTTCTACCTTCACCACCAGTTGGTTTCTTGTTCTTCAGCATGAACAGAAAAAGTGGAATCATCTCAAAATCATGGAAAGTGATGTTCAGGCTGGTAAGATAAGATTTCTATATTTATTTCTGTCCCACTTTTCTCACATTCCCAGTGGTACATTTTGACCCATATTCAGGTTTTGGCAGGTTGCAAGTCATATAACTAATAGACCATAACATTTTTGCAGGTGTAATTAAAAAGATACTAGATCAGTAAAAACAGATTCATGCAATGACATTTGATACTGATGCCTGTCAACCAGAAAACCAGGAAACCTTCCTGTTTTCTTTACATGTTATGTCTTTCCTTCTAGCCTGGAATAAACCAGTCCAAACTTACAGATCTCATCTTCATCACTTCTACAGCTGGATAAGAAGAGTTTATTTAGCAAATGCACCCTGCTCCTTTGTGTAGATGAGTGAACTGTCCATAATACATATGTCTGTAAATGTGCTCCTGTTTGTAGTTAGAAGGCAAATGCTGTGTGTAAACCCCTTAAAGCTTTATCAGTTAATCACAAGTTACTCCTTGCCTTGTGGTTTTCCTCTGTTCATCCTGAGTTTAAATAGTAATATGCCATAGTTTGTCCTACTAATTTGGATGTGACGATTATTTAAAGAACATTTTTCAGACTAACAGTTTTAGTTAATACTCTTTGCTGTGTTAACAATGAATTTTAGAGAGCTAGGGAAGTTTTGTATCTGTTTTTCATACCTGCAGTGATGTCCTTAAGTCTGAGTATAAGGACAGTGGAAGAAACTTTCAAAGAGAGAAAGCTGTTTTGCTTCTATTTCCCATTAATCTTTCTTTTGATTAATGCTTTTCTTAAAAAATATTTTATGCTTTTATTTTTTCTTCTGAAGGTTCATATTCATTTTCATATCTTCCAAATTCCTTATAGGTATGTCACTCATTCTACCACTCTTCTGAATGGCACATTTTACTGGGTATTAGGTAAGCACTTCTAATTGGAAATCTTTGCAAATCATAATTTATGCACATCTGCTGGACTTTGTTCCATTGTACAAACAACCTTGAAATCTGACAATATGTGCATGAAGATCTACAGAGCAAATCTGAAGAATTAATTTCCAAGAGTCTTTCAGACTCCTCTTTGTGGTATTCATCCTCCAGCCTCTATTGATACTGGGGATTGCCCCAATCTAGATGCAGCACCTTGAACTTGGCCTTGTGGAACCTCATGAGTTTCACATGGGCTCTCTTCTTGAAATTGACATATTTTGTTATTATTAAATGTTTCCATTTTAACAATTTTTTATCTACGTTAATTTGTAGTGCAGGTAGGTCCTGCTGCCCAGTGGAATGACAGGTACCTAACATGGCACCAGTCTGATGCTGGTACCAGAACCATGTTGGGAGCCACTCTGGGGCTGCTTCCATTTCAGTGGAGAGCACACAGAGCTCATCACTGGACCAAGTTCATTTTATCCTTCCTGTCAGGAAAAATCCTCCCCCAGATGATGAAAATAACATGGAAAGGTAATAAGATTCTGATCAATACCTCAGTGCAATACCTTAAAAGTCTCATCCCAGTGAGGAAACATCTCAAAATGAAACATCCTGATAAAACCCTTTTTAAACCTGCAAAAATAGCAAGCACAAAATCCTGACAAAAGCACTTTTTTTTTTTTGTTGAAACACTGAAACTGAGAGCAGATATTTCTGAACATCAGTTAATAACTTTTCTTCAGACGTGTCATTACATTTTCCCTAGAAATTGCACAGTTCCTTTGGATCCATTCTAGTCCTGTTTTTGATCTACAAGGTAGGCAGTACTAGGCAGGTTTTATAACACAGTAGTGGAAGAAATATCTGTTTATATTGGTTGTTTGAATACCACAAGGAGTCGGATAGATAGAAAGACAATTGGAAATTAAATCTTCAGATTTGCTCTGCAAATTTTTCCATATATTGTTGCTTTCTGAGATTGTTTGTATAGTGGGATAAAGTCCAGCAGATGTGATAATAATGATGTGCAAAGATTTTCCAGTTAGAGGTGCTCATCTAGTAATGCTGAATGTGCTGACTGACCTGAGGTCAGAGTAGAGCAAAGGAATTCAGCAAAAGCAGGGATGGATGCAGCCACACTCCAAAGTGGAGAGCTAAAATCCCAAATAGCTGCTGCTTGTGAGAGGAAGGAAGAAGCTGGAGTTCTGGAGTTGGGCATTGATAACCCTAGTGAGTTGCTTCCAACTCACGATATTCTGTGACTGTGAGAAGGCCTTGGGGATGCTGGTGGATGAAAAACTGGATGTGAGCTGGCAATTTGTGTTCACTGCTCAGAAAAAAACATATCCTTGGTTGTATCAGAAGAAACGTGGCCAGCAAGTTGAGTGAAGTGGTTCTCTCCCTCTACACTGCTCTGTGAGTTCAGAGCCCACCTAGAGTGCAGCTTTGGAGTCCCCAGCACAGGAAAGGCATGGACCTGTTGAGGGGGTCCAGAGGAGGGCCACAAACATGATCAGAGGGCTGGAGCATGTCTTTGATGAAAACAGGCTGACAGTTGGGATTAATACAGTCTGGGATAAAACAGTCTGGAGAATAAAAAGCTCTGGGGACACCTTATTGTGGCCTTTCAATATTTAAATGGAGCTTTAAAAAAGATGGCAACAAATATTTTAGTGGGTCTTATTGCATCAGGACAAGCAATAATAATTTTAAAATCGAGTAGATTCAAACAGGATATTAGAAAGAATTTTTTTATGATGTTGGTGGTGAAACACTGGCACAGGTTGGCCACAGAGAGGGTAGATACCCTGTCCCTGGAAACATTCCCTGGACTGGGCTCTGAGCAGCATAAAGAAGTTGAAGATAAATCTGCCCATGACAGGGAGGTTGTTCTAGATTATCTTTCAAAGTCCCTTCCAGCCCAAACCTTTCTATGATTCTCTGATTTAAAAAGTGTTACTGGGGGCTCAAGACAGGACAAATTCAAGGAGAAAAACTGCTGTTTTCATCACTGTCCTATATGTTTTATACTTTGAAATTGCATTACCTGTTACTCCTTTTTTGTTTTTTTTTTTGTACAAGGGTGTAACTATCTCAGTAGTTCCAACTAAATGTTTATTTTTTTAAAATTCCCAACAAATTCAATAAAAGTTTAAGCACTAAGCACATCAGCGGATTACTCCTGCAAGTTTAATACCAGCTGCTGTACACTTTCTGTTTGATATTCTGAAAACAACATGATTTATTATTTTTACTGGTTTATTACTTTAGAAGATCTACATTTTTCATTAATCAGTGTTCAAGCAAGACACTAATCACAAAAACATCTGCAACTAATATAAGGAAAATGAAAATAAGCACCTCTGTGATAAATATCTGAAAAGGTCTTGAGATGCAAATAAAGTAAACATAAGAAAAATCTGCATAATCTCCTACAGGCATTATAGAGGCAGAGAATTCCAACTTTCTCACATACTCTGACATGATGAGTATTAAAACTGTTCAAGACACTGCAGTATAGCTGGGTATTTACAAAACAAGGATCTGCATTCTATAAATAATAATTTTTATTTTATATCAATGCTTGTCAAAAAATCCAAATTAAAACATCATTGCCATTATTAGGGTATAGAAGTTTTAATTAACAGGAACATTTGCTATGTATATTAGGAAAAAACCTGTTAATAGAACCCTTGCCAACGAAACTATAAAAATTGAACCAGGGCTACATTCTGGACACAGACGGAAGAAATCTCAAGCAATCACCAGACAGTGTTAGCCAATATAAGAGAAGACACCTCCTTAAACCTGTCCTCATTTTTCACTACTCTAGTGAACAGTTGGAAGCTCAGATTCCTTTAATTTATAATTATACTCTCAGGACTTTAATTAATATTGTAACCGCAGGGACAGATACTTCCTGGAGCTGTTTAGATACAAGAGGTCTGATGTAGGGGGGTATCTGTCACTCTCCATGGGCTATAGCTCATCTCTCTGGTCACATTGGTGTGGTGGCTTCCTCAGCTGTTTATTGCTCTCTCTGAGTCTGATACTGAAAAATTCTGCATGCTAAAATTGAATGTAAGCATACTAAGCAAGATGCTGAGTAATGACTTTCTAATTTATGTTGCTTGGATTCTAGAATGCTACAGCTCATGCCCAGTATTTTTATCAGCTTTAGCCAAGTCACTAGGTTAATATCTAACCCGAGGTGATCAGTGCATACAACCAACTATGTTGTGTGTAAATAAAGGAGCACAAATCAATATGTTTGTTATCAAAAAAAGTGCTTCAAATATTAAATGGCCTCTGATGACACAAGGGCAAAAGGCTGTCTGACTGGATAGTGTTTCAGAGTCTAGTTTCTGAATTTTGACAATTTCTTCTGAAAAATTTTACTCTCTGCACAAGCCTATTTTTTTATTCCTAGTCCTTGTGTTCTTCCGGGATACTATTCTTTCCTGGATTTCAAAATGTCCCTGGGTTCCTTAATTTCTCAAGTTTAACTGAGTGCAGCTTTGATCATCTTCCTACCTTGTTCTTCAGTTGACTCATTTTCTTACTTCTTTGATTAGCTCATAAGTTCACCTACAATCTAGACCTTATATTGGAAGGATCTTTGGCTACTCCAGTTCTTCAGCCTGTCATGTCCTACCTTTGGGTCTACCCCAGCTCCAGCCTAGCCAGGACCATGGCTGGACACCACTGGTGTGCTCCAGTTTAAATACTGTCCCATACCAAATATAGTTCATGCCATATTACAGACCTTACACTGAAAAAATTTGGGAGTTATCACACTGAATCCAGCAGTTGCCAGAGCTGCTGTGCCTCAGAGATTCCTAAATTCTGTCTTCAGCTGAAATCAATACCAGATTGTAACAACTTGAATTAAAGTTTAATGCATCAGTGAGAATGAAATTTGGGTGTACAAAAAGGCATTTTGGTTTGCCTAGACATGACAAGAAACTAATCCAAGAAAAACCAAATACAGTTAAGTATCTGTTGTTGAAACTCAATAAAAATGTACCTTTCAGTCACCGTTTGAGCTACACCAATAAACTTGCCTTTATGGGTAAAAGAAAATAGCCTCCTATTATAAGGTTTTGAAAGTAATTATTAGACTCTATTTTGAAGAAATAAATTCTATTTAAAAATTATAAGCCCTTCCACCCCTTCCAGCAATATGTTTTTGTTCAGGAAAGCTTGAATTGCATTCTGGGCTTTAAAAAGTGGTGGGTAAAGAGACACCATTTAGAATAACAGAAAACTAAAATAAAAACTCCTTGACTAAAGAAGCTATTGCTGTAGCTTCAGACATCGAGCCATGTAAATTAAGATAGTAAAGGTACAAATAGCAATCACCTCAGGATTTTTCTGAAAAAAATGCATGTTTGTAGGGGATTCTACAATTAGCTTTATCCAGATATCCATCTGGATTTTTATCCAAGCTCACAGAACTTCAGGTTGATAAAACTGCTTGTACGCTAATGATTCAGCCCTAATCTGCAATCTCAGCATGTACTGTAAGTGAAGAATAGCTGGGTTTGGGATGTGACTGGAAGAAGTCCAAAGAAAACTGCGGTTCCTCAGGAGGTGATGGCTGGCACTCAGTACTGTGTGTCTTTGGTGAACAAATAATACCCCAGCAAGGCAGAGCGTACAGCTCCACTGCAGGAGACACCTTCTTCTGAAAAAATACTGAACTCTGGAACCCAGAGTGCAAACCTCCTAACAGTCTTGGCAGCAGCAAAGTGGCCAGCTACGCATTCCAACTTCCTAACATTCACTCTCATTTTTTTTCAAAAGCTTGCTGCTCATGCTGATTTGTTTGAGGATAAAACTTATTGCTGTTTTAGTTATCTGCTATATTATTAAGTGATGATTTATGAGAGGTTTTAATGTAAAAGCAAGTGAATTGCTTCCAGCAAAAACCAGTCCTTCCAAAGAAACAGAGTGAGAAGTGTGTGGGTATGTCCAAAGCAGAGGTAGTGCTGCAAAGAGGGGCAGCTGAGCTGAGCTGAACCACTCAGGGATTGCTGACTGGGACTGGTTGGGCAAAGAGAACGTAACTGGAATGATGAGTGGAAGGCAAAAGCATGAAGATGATTGTACAGGAATGGGTTGAAAGGGTGGCAGAGGAGGATGCTGCTGGGAGTAGCAGTCTGGGAGGAGCCTGAGGTCATTAAAGAACGTCGTCTCCAGAGGCTGGCAAGGGACCTGTAGCTACACAAACTCACAAAATCACAGGACTGTTAGGATTGGAAAACAATTCTTGAGATATTCTAGTCCAATCCCCTAGCCAAAGCAGGGTCACCTAGAAGAGGTGACACAGATATTTTCACAGCTGGATTTTGGATGTCTCCAGACAAGGAGACTCCACCACCTCTCTGGGCAGTTCTGTTATCCTCAGTGTGAATAACTTTTTCGTCATGTTGAAATGAAGCTTCTTGTGTTTTATTTTATGGCGATTGCTTCTCATCCTGTCACTGGGAACCACTGAAGAGAGTCTGGCACCATCCTCTTGGCACCTACATTTGAGATATTTATATGCATTCATGAGATTCCCCCTCAGTCTTCTTCCTTAGACTAAACATGCCCTGCTCCCGTAAGTCTTGCCTCATAAGAGAGATGCTCCAGTCCCCAGATCATCTTTGTGGCCTCTGCAGGACCTGCTCTGGTAGCTCCTTGTCTTTCCTGTGTTGAGGAGCCCAGAACTGGACACAGCACTCCAGGTGTGGCCTCACTGGGGCTGAGTAGAGGGGCAGGATCCCCTCCTTCAACCTGCTGGCCACTCTCTTCCCAAAGCACCCCAGGATACCACTGGCCCTCCTGGCTGCAAGGACACACTGCTGGCACACTGCCACTGAGACTCCCAGGTCCCTGTTAGCAAAGCTGCTCTCTGTCGTGTCAGCCCCCATTCCTGCTGGAACTTGAGGTCATTCCTCTCCTGGTGCGTGACCCTGCGCTTGCCCTTGTTGAACCTCATTAAATTTCTCTCCACCTAATTCTCCAGTTTGTGGACTACGTTATATTTTTGAGGATTTTTCCTTCCTGTTTTTTTGGTTGTTGCTTTTTGTTTTGTTTTGTTGGGGTTTTTTTTGTCTTTTTTTGTGGGTTTTTTTTGTTTGCTTTTTTGTTTTTTTTTGGGGGGGTTGTTATGTTGTAGATTTGGTGGGAGACTTTGGTTTGGTTTCTGATTGAAGTTTTTTTTTGGTGTTTTTTTGCTTTGTTGGTTTATTTTTCCTATTTTTAAAAAAGAAAACAAGGAGTACGCAAATGCACTTAAAATCACAAAAAACTGCTAAAGTCACTATAAAAATTCATCAGAATTAAGTGCTCAGAATTCAGGAAATGAGTTTGGGAGTATTTGTACAATGATCCCAAGGTGCATATGCAATAAGATTAAAGAGGACTGGTAGTTTTCCAGGATATAATTAACAAACTAACCTCTTGAACTGCTCGTCTTTTAAAGACTGAAATGGACTGCAGAGCTTGATCAGATTGAATGGGATTAAGATGCAGCCAGGAATGTTTCCTGCCCTTTACATTGACAGGCTCATAGGATTCTGGGTTCAAACACCTGAAGCATGCTCAGCTGGCCAGGTGTGCAGTTTGTCTCAGTCCTACATGACCAGGTCTCCTCACATCTGTCATTTCCCCATTTGTTCATGCCAGAATCAGGGGTCCCATGTCTCTTTTTCAGGGTACCCTTAGCCCCCACCCACAAACTCTTTAGTTTAAATGGGAGAGTTTAGAAGTATCTCTGCTGTGTAAATAACTGCTGAACAGCTTCTGCTCCCACTGTGGAGGCTTCCAGAGATAGCCTTGGGTTCTCTTTTCGGATCATTGTATTTTCAAATGTCTTTAAGGCTTTAATGTTAAATGCTTTTCCTGCCTTGTAGATTTTTTCATTCATTGGAACTTTGTAAAGTATTTTAGAAAGGTGAAGATATTTTGTTATTTAAAATCTGACTTTTAACCAGCTGTAGCTATGGCAGTCTTAAATTGCCTCAAACTTCAATATTTATTTCAGCTTTATCCAGTGCACAGGATAGATGGAAGCTACTTAATAAAATAGTACTTAATACTTGTTTTATGTTTAGTCATCTATTTTATGACCCGTTGGGAATTTATTGCATACTGCCATGAAGAGAAAATTAGTATGGTCAGGGGCTTTTCATCACTGAATCTAAATGTTTCACAGAAACTAAAGAGTGATTTTTTAATTATGTAAACATTTATGAGTTGATAACATCATGGCTATTTCCCATCTTTCATGTGTTTTGCTTTCAAATCCTTTTTTTTTAATAACTAGTGCATGTGCTTCAGAATCCAAGAGTTGCATTCATCACACTTTGCAAATTTTCATTAAGGAAAACTATTCAGCATGTAATAATAAATAGGTGATCAGACAACCTAAAATTATGGTAAGATTCCTACTACATAAATATAAATCAAATGTTGCTAAAAATATTTTCAAGCAAAACCAAACACAAGTGCTAACTGGGCTTAGAACATGCACACATTGTAAAAAACAGTCCCTCAATAGACATGATAAAAAGTTTTGGAATTTTCCTTTCCTCCTTTTTTTCCCCCTTTCCTGTACTGTAGAAAATAAACAGACTTTTAAGTCTAGGCAGGCCAGCCATAACTCAAAAGCTGATATTGCTGTGTTGAGATTGATTTACATCTCTGTGTAGAGGCACAGTGAGGTACTGTATCTTAAAAGGTGGGTGATTGTCCTTGAGGGGACTTTCTATGCAGCAATACAACAAAACCCAGACACATAAAAAGACCTTTACAATACAAGTGACTGCAAACAATGACCACTCATTAAAAGACTTAATTTTATTATTTTTTCATGTTGGGTGTTTTTTCCCCCAGACTCACAAATGGCTGGAAAAGAATGGTTGTTTAAATTTCCATAGGGCAAAAATCACTCAAGAATATAAGATACAATAAGTATACATTCAAATAAGACAAAATCAGGAATGGATTGAACTTTCATTCTTCCATTAGGTTTAAATTCCAAATTTAGGCAAGGAAAAGGAGAGACTGCTGGTATGAGATAATCATACAACAGTGTGGGATACTCAAGGTAGAATCAAGCCTGCTTTAATCTGAGGCTTTAATCAGCCTTTAAAAAACCCAAGTTCCTCTTCTGACCATGATCCAAACTGTTGTCTCCAGTGGGACAGTTTTTAGCCATGTTTTGAAAACAGATGGGCAGACTGTGCCTATAGATACCCAAGCTGTGGACCTACACCTCAGTGTCTTCAGATATGAGAAATCTGCTACTTTCTTGACTCCTTATTTCAGCTCTGCTGAAGTTCAGCATCCCTCTGTCCAGTCATCAGTTTGTGTCTTCCAATTCCTCTTTGGGGTGAGGTTAGAAAGAATGGCTGCTCATAAGCATCCAGCCATCCTCCTGGTACAAATACTAGTTAGGCCTTGTACCTGTTGTCCAATGTGACTTTTTTCTTGCATTTATTTCTATATTATGGCAACCTTTAAACAAAAAAATTGAATACCTCAGTACAGTATTCTTGCTTGTAATCAATTTTTAGCATATTGCAATTAATTATTTTCTTATTACAACCCTGCATATATGTATATTTGTTTACTGCAGCATAAAAGGGAGTTTACTGACAGCACCTTCCTTGAATCTTTGAAGTCAAAAAGTGATCTCTATGCATGATTAGTTCACCTTTTTGTGAACATTTTGCATCTATCTTAACAGGGATTCTTTTGTTAATGTTTTCCATTAAACTATGTTAAATAATTCTGATACTCTTCATTTTGCCTATTAGATTTGCCTAGTTGGACTCAGTTAGCCTCAATAATTTTTTATTCTCTTTATCTCTTCCATTTCTTTATTCACTGGCTCTTCCAGGTCAGCAGTAAACATTCACCATCATGATTCCTCCAAGACTCACAGGGTGTCTGCATTTTAACCTACTTCTCTTGCTTTCACCTGACGTATCATTGATCTTTTTGTGTCACCTAGCATCCTCAGCATCTCTCCTGCCACCTCCCCAGCTGCATGTTCATTAAGCTCTGTAGGCTACTGAGATGCATACTGTGCTTTGCAGTGTACAACCCCAGAGACCATGACATCCAGATTTGGAAGCAGCACATGTCCAAGCCCTATGTTTCTGTTTTTAAGGGAGGATAAAGTGAAGGCAAAAACATTGGAAAAAGGAGTTACATAGCCCTCTCCAAAAACAAATAAACACACATCAAAAAACACCCCAGTTCCTGAGTCACATGTGATTCTCCTTAAGTTAAGCAGCTTCCAAGCCTGCCAGGAGCTCATTAAAGTCAGGGAACTGTGACAGCCAGAAGTGATAGAGGTGACCACAGCAAGGGGTAACCTGGAGAAATGAGCTCAGAGGTGGCTGAAGTATGGGCTATTAATAGGCCTCTGAGAAAGTGAGATGTCACCTTTGAAAGAAACTCGTAGTAAAAAATGAGAAGTAGGGTTATATAAACATTTGTATATAACAAATGTATATAACATTTGACTTGAAAGAATGTTCTGTAAGCACTCACTGCATTTGAATCTCTTTCAGGTATTTAGTGGATTTTTGGTTTTTTTTCTGTCACTAGATGGCTTGTTTTAAAATTTTGATTTTTTTTCTTACAAAATGTTTGAATTTTCAATTAAGGAGGGTATTTAAGTTCCTGGCAATTAGCTTAATTGAAGTGAAAACTGAGAAGATCCTGTGAGAAAATAATTTCCTTGGTGAGCCCTGTGAAACACAGTTAGCTTTAAAAGACAGTAAGTAAATACAAGTAAGTATTCAAAGCATCCAGGAAATGCAGTCTAGCAGGACAAATTTTTGCACAGGTTACAGCTCTCATTTTAAAGTGCTGCAAATCCTTGAAACCTGTTCAAATTAGGTTTATCAAAACTAACTGAGAAATCTGTTTGAAGGAAATAGAATAGAAAAAGAATGAAAAAGTCTGACCCATGATCACCTCCTACTCCTAAATATGATGTCATTGAAGCCGATTAATACAAGCACTGTAGTTCACTGCACAGATCCAGGCAAGCTGCCTTGTTTTGTTGTTGGTTGTGCTAATTTGTTTTTCTTATTTTAACTTAATGCCAAGGCTACTAGACAGCTGGTCAAATGACAGTGCTAACAAGTCATTGCTCTGGAAAGTCAGTGGAAATTAATTACAAAATCTTTCTTTCATTTGTCTGTACAAATACTGACTCTGCTACTTGATTTGTCTGGTACAAGTATCATGTACCTGTATGAAATATTATGTTTTGGAGAGGTCTTCACTGAATACAGAACTACAGGTGACCTTTGTAAAAAGTCTTTCTCTTTTCTATAGAGATATTGTACAGAAAAAGCACTGAGAATGGCCTCTAGAAAAATCTTGGTACACAAAGACACTTGTTTTGATCTCTGCATGAGACTACATAAATTGTTCAAACTTTTCTAAAGCCTTTTGTGTCTAACTATTGTGTCGTCATTTGTCCTCTACTATAAACTCTACATCCCCTCTATTTCTCTTGCTCTGACTTGTGGGCTCTAAAGATGTGATAGTTTTCAGGAGAGAAGTGTTACTAATGGAAGGTAATTTGGTGGACTATAATCTCCATCTATATCTATTGCAGTAACTTTCATGTGTGCCACAGCATGCCCTAAAATTAATGTCACCTGTAATATAGTTCTAAATGTTAGACTGGGAGAAATTAGAAGTTTTGTGTTTAGTGCACAGTGTGATCAATCTGGAACAAGTGCAAAAGAATTTGTATTTTTTGGTATGAGGAATTCTCTATTTCCAAGACAAGAGGGATCAGCTCAACTTGCACGGGTTTGATTTATTCCATGAAAAATGTGACAGGACAGTAGATAGCAATGTTGCAATATTTCCTGAAAGTGTTTTGTGTACCAACATCTGCTTAAACAAAATTTTGTAAATGGTTTCTTTTTCAGGTCAACTGTAGGTATGACAGGGTATCAGCAAACCCACAAAAAATGATAAATTATAAGAAAAATGAAAATAAAATCAGAGACATAGTACTCCCAATGTATATGAAATACTACTATAATTCAGCAATTGCCAACCGTTGTCAGTATCAGAGAAATAAAACAAGATAACATGAAGGCTGCTTCAGATCTTAGAAAACTAGGTTTTACACCTCACAGTATCTTAATATGCCATTGAGGTTTAAAGACACTGAAGTAAGAAAGAAATAAAATAATTTAAAATATAGTCCTTTTACTTTCCTTTTTTTTGTTTGCTTTTTTTTTGTATTTTTTTTTGCTTTGTTTCAAGATCTGAGGAGAGAAAAGCATCAAAGAGGATGAAGTGATTCTTTTGGCCACCTAAATTTTTAAAGAATTCTACTTATTAAGAGCTATAAGCATCATGAAGCATCTCCAATTGATATGTAACTGACAGATGCTTCAACAACTGGAACTCGAAATAAATTCACCCACACTTCCACTCTAGTATTTTACTTGTAGTATTTCACACCTCACACTGAGACTGTAATACGTATACTGAACATACCATTATGGACTTGATATTATTTAATGTGCAAGAGTGCTTTATCAAAGCATAATATATCACTTAACTACCTACATGTCAAAGTATTTTATTCTTTAATTCTTTTCACAGCAGTATGGAAGTAAGGTGTATGCTTTACTGTCATCTTTTCCCCACTGAGCATCTGATAACTGCATACTCACATAATGTTAGACACTCAGTGCCAGTGTACACATTACATAGTGTAACTGAAAACATTTAGGTGACACTTTCCCATTGTTTTTATACTAGGTTTATATGGGTTTACTTCTGTTAAAAAAAATGTAATGGTCAGTTCCCACTGGAAAAAAAAACTTGTTGAGATATTTTACAGACACAGGGTGCTAAGGCTTGGGCATTTGGTAGAAGAGAATGGATTTGACAGCAATTGACCAAGTCAAGGTTTTGTTCCATGGAGGCTGCAGGGGAGGCCAGAAGCTGCCTTCGCATCAGATGGTTCCAGCTGGCTCCAAGACAGACCCTCCACTGGCAAAGGCTGAGCCCATCAGCCATCCTGGTAGTGCGTGTGGTAATGTAGTTAAGAAAGGATTAAAAAAAGCTATTCAACAGCTGCTGGGGGGAAGGAGTGAGAATATGTGAGAGAAACAACTCTGCAGACAACAAGGATGTGAAGAAGGAAGGGGAGGAGGCGCTCCAGGCACCAGAGCTGGGAGTCCCCTGCAGCCCGTGGTGCAGCCATGGTGAGGCAGCCGTGCCCCTGCAGCCCAGGGAGGACCATGAGGCAGCAGAGATCCACCTGCAGCCCCTGGAGCACCCAACACCAGAGCAGGTGAGTGAACGCAGAGGGAAGCTGCAGAGCAGGAGAACCTGCACTAGAGCAGGGTCCTGCCAGGAACTGTGTCCCCACAGAGTGAGGAGCCCATGCTGGAGCAGGTTTGCTGGCAGGACTGGTGACCCCGTGGGGGACACACACTGGAGCTGGCTGTGGAAGACTGAATCCTGTGGAGGGACCCCACACTGGAGCAGGGGAAGAGCATGAGGAGGAACGTGCTCCAGAAAAGGGTGTTACGAACTAACCACAACCTCCATTCCTGCTCAGGAAATGAAGGAGGTAGAAGATTTGGGAGTGAAGGTGTTTTTAGATTTGTTGTTATATTTCATTGCCTTACTCTTATTTAGTGGCAATAAATTAAATTAATTTCCCTAAGTCAAGTCTGCTTTGCCCACGATGGTAATTGCTGAGCGATCTCTCCCTCTCCTTACCTTGACCCATGAGCTTTTTGTCGTGCTTTCCTCCTTTTCTCCTGTTGAAAAAGGGAAGTGATAGAGTGGCACAGTGGCCACCTGGGGCCAGCCAAAGTCATGCCACTGCAGTGGTTAGGTGTTTTATAATGCAGCACAATGTCTTCAACGTACTTAATGGTGGGTGTAGCTCTACCTTCTGTGCAAAACTGAGCACTATGGTGCCTAGAAATGTCTTGTTTGGTACAGAATGCACTGCACTGTCTCATTCTCTGATAAAGAGTTTGAAAGGAAAATTTTTTCTGTTGTAAAATAAGTGGAATTTAGAACTTATTACCAGTTATACTTTAGTGAAACTATCTGCTTCATTGCCTCCTGGATGATTATATTTTCCCTGTGGTAGTTTCTAGAGACCTGATTCTGACTAAGAGACTGCTGTATTACACAGTGTTATGTAGGGTGACATTTCCTACTGAGAGGAGGTGACATTTAAAGATCCCAGTCCTGCAGAAATTTACAATTGTGCTTGTTGTTTTGACCGCTTAAGTGAGACTAACTTTGAAAAATTAAAAAGGTGGAGAAGGCCCTGAGGAACAGAGTCTATTTCAGTAATTATTGAATAAAAGTTCAAAAGTTGCAATAGACAGTAACCTAGAGCAACAGATTGTCAGTAGTTGTAAAATAATTGTTCTGTGTCTGTCTAATCTCAAAGTTTTGGAAGCCTGTGGAGCTGCTACTGTTGAGAGAGGGCTCAAGTTGTGGGGTGTTAAGCAATGCTCTAGATGTACCAGGGCAGTACTGGAGAATCAAGTAAGAACTTCTCATGCTGCAAAAGTCCAAAATTATCAAAATTGCCTAATACTTCTAAGATCTTGGGAATGATACAGGTTTTAATAGGAAGATGCCACCAAGCCCTTTTCCACACTATCATTTTATAATACTCTTTCTATAATTAGCTGCTACAGAAAACTTTTAAAAATTTTCCTAAATACTTGATTGTATCTTTTATCCTGCACTTCTGTCAGTCTCCCTTACAATTGTAATAAGTCACACCAGACATGAGAATGAGAGAAAATCTTTATCTACTAATATATTTTGACAAACTGAAATATATAATTTTTCATTATAAATGTAGATGCCATGATCTCATGTCTGTTACCTTCAGATCTATTAAGCTGAGAAAACATAAAAATTTCCAGATTTGCAAAGGTTTGATACATCTGTGATTATCCCTCATGATTCATGGGATACCAGACATGAAGTCTGTCCTTCATCCAAGTCATTGCCTCTCATTACTAGCAATGCCTGCTAGTAATCTGTAATTAAAGGAGTTATTGAGGGAATTCAGATAGTTGTTTCAAAATCAGAGTGTGGCTGAAAAAGTGCCATCAAGTTCTTCTGTACTCTCTGTCCCGGGTTAAGAGACTGATTGAGTCTTAATTTCTTCCTGAGGTGTCTTCTGAACTGAAATCTGATGCTGTTATCAGCTCAGTATATTACACTGAACATGCCCAGGCTAACCTGTCTTCCAGAAACTCTCAGATGAGGAGACAGAAGTGTTTTTGTAGAAAAGATTATTGGAAAGAGAAATCTAAGACAGCGACAGCCAAGCTTGGTCTCTGTTGTGCTTCCTCGAGTTGACTATTGGCCTCTCAGTATCCAATATTTGTATTAATTGGTGAGATTTCTGGAAGAAAAAAAATGAAATTGGCTATCTTTTCCATTCTAGGATGAGTACTACCATATAAAGAATAGACATTTCATCTACTATTCTCTGACTTCATCTGTCATGCTGACATACCCAAATTCTCCAAAAAGTTCTTGTTATAGAAAAAGGTGACCATACAAGTAAGAAATTGTTACGTGTCATTAGCATGTAATGCATCACATGAATCATATCTGGTTCCCTACATGGCATTGAAAATTACTTGGTGGTTTATTTTGGTCGCATTTACTCTTTTTTTTACTGTTAGGTTATATATCGACAGGAAAGATTTCCTTATGTAGGAGATAGTACAATACTAGCTGAAATCACAAGTAAAAGCTTGTAAAATTTGTGTTGGGTTAACTTCTTTTCAAGAGCAGTATAAAACAGATTTTCTTAGGTTGGGTAAGCATTCCTTTTGACCCAGTGATTATTCCTTTTTTATGACTCTTTGAGCAAAGGACTAAAATGAGTTTGAAAAAAACATGTTCAGCCTCAAAAAGAAGTGGGTCCAAACTTCAAAATTCTGAAATACATTAGAGGAATTACCACTGCCACATAATTTCCTAACTAGGATGGCCAGAGATTAAACAGGTATGAATCTGTATGTACTAAATATTCAAAGTAGTTTTTTAATTCAGCAAAGTTTAAAGACAAATATCTGAAAAGCACTAGCGTAGACACTAGTAGACACTAGATACTGCACCCAGTAAACAACCAGTAAATAACTTCTGGTAAGGGCAGTCTGCCTTGTGACTTCCCAATGAGACATGGAATTTTTATGTATCCCTTATATTCAGAACTGGCAAAGAACCAAGGCTTTAGTATATTTGGTGCTACAGTGCATCCTATATGCATGGCACTTGAAATTCTTCCTGAAGCCTTTGTTGAGCTCTGATATGTGCTGCTGTTCTTTACAGCTGCTAGGCCTTTTGAAGGCACATAATATAGAATGAACTACAGCAGAAGCATGAGTCAGCTGTAGTGATGTACTTGAAGAAAAGATTTGTTGACAACCAGAACAAATGGCCACATCAGTCTTGGCATTTTATATCAGCTCAAAAGCATTAAGTTCCAAAGCCTTGCAAATTGGCCAAGGGTAAGTGTGTTGGTTGTCATGACCACCATTTTGGACAGTGCTGGTTGTTCCCTGACAGATACTGTTAAAGCAGCAGGAGATCATCTTATTAACATTAATTTTAATAGCTCTGCACATCTTAGCACACCTTATGCAGTGTTGTAGAGACTGGTGTGTTGAGCTCAATCCTGCTCTTGTGAAAACCTGTGTAAGAAATGGGTACTTTGAATTTAAAATTCTATTATTGTTATTTTTCCTAGTATTTTTTGTAATGATGTTTATATTTTGGAAATTTTCCTGGGATTTTCCTTCTAATTCCAGTTGTGGTGCCTTTGTTTGTATGATGGATGGTTAATTTTACATATCTTTCCTCCTGTTAAAGAAGAGGTAATCTTTAAAATCAGGTGGGCTTATTATTTGGAAGATGTTCCCCCCCTTGGGAGTATTAATAAGAACATATAGAAGGTGTATTTTCTGGATTCTTACTTACTGTAAGTACAGTAGCTTCTACAGCATTATCCCCATAATTAGGTGGCTAACACAGCTCCACCAGTTCTCCAGATGAAATTTCTAATTCCTAAGGCACAAAAGTCATTCTCCTCCCTTTCTCTTCTAGCCACAGTGACTTTATATTCCTGGCTGACCATAGTCCCCTTTCAGCAGAAAATAAAGTCATGTCCTACATGGATTTGAATCCCTCCAGGCAAGGGGTTCACCTTCTCCTGAGGTGAGTGCTCCAGCCAGTCGGCTCTTACGGGAAAGGTGGGCAGCACCAGTATGACCTACAGGTCTGTCTCGTGCAAATCAACGTAGCAAATCATCAGGTGCCTTGGCCTTCTGCAGCACCCCACCCACACCTGAGAGTCGTGGCCAGCTGGGGACCTGAGCTCTCAGGACAGCAGCTGCTTAGCCCTGTGCCTGGTGTGGCCTCCTGGTTAACAGTTCAGAGGGGTCTGATATTCTGCACTGGCTGAAAGGGAGAAGTCTCATAAGAATGGGAGAAGTCTCATAAGAATGGGAGTTTCTCTTTAAACTTGAGGTGTCTTTTTCCTCGCATGCTCATCGGTCACGCCCTTCTGTTGATGGATGAAGTTTGTATTTCCGCCTTTAGATTTTGGAGTGTATAAAGTATTAAAAAGGAAGTAATGGGAAAAAGGGAATCTTTAAATTTCATTTTAATGAAACCTACTGTTTTTCCCATCTCTTCCCACTGCCAATGGCATCTGTGGCCTCTTATAACCTTGTTTACTTCTTATTTTGACAAGTGCTCTCAGCTTTGCCAATCAGTTTCTTTTTAGCTGTCTGCTTTTTCAGTTTAATGGAAAGTCAGCCTGTGGAGATCATTAAATCTGTTCTTTCTTATGTTTCTTCTCCCCCCACCCCCCCATTTCTTTGACATGAGAGAACTTTGCAGAAGGTTTTTTCAAAAGCATCAAAATTTTAACCAATTTATTTACTTGTTTATAAAAATTCAAATATAAAGAATGTTATATACAGTAGCTTAAAATGACCTTAATGATAAAGAAATGTATGCAGACGTCTCCCCCTCCCAATGTGCTTTCAAGACTCTGTAGTCTGTGAACTTGATGGTTGCCAAGGTGAATGTTTGTCACCTTCTATGTAATTTTTCCCGTCTTTGATTTTATATGTTTTTTTGCAGCTTTTAAATTTCTGCATCTTCTCTGTCATAGACATCTTGGGAATCAAAATAACCCTTTGATGACTTTCTGCCTGCTCTTTAAGACTCAGAGCTACATGATTTTTTTGCATTAATGGAAATTTCTTAGGTGGCTATGAATATTAAATCCTGTAGCAAGCCACCTTTAGGAATAGCTACATTAATCCAAAATTATGTATTTTTTTACTTCTTAAATTGTATTTCTTTTTTTGCTTCCTTAACTAAAGTCTATTTCTAATACTTTGAACCCTACAGTAAAATGACATATACAGGGAAAGGCAAACTTAATTGCCTTGACACAGATTGCTGGGGCTCAACTTTAAGGGCTCAGGAAACTCAGCTCATGTTTACTCCAACATAAGCTGGGAGCACAATGTGTCATTTAAGACTGCAGTCCAACACCCCAGGCAGCTTAATAGCCCTACTGAGTGTTCATGTTATTTGAGAAGCATTTAAAACCTGATCTTACATGCACCAAGGAGCCAATAGGGAACTTTAATGAAACTTGAGTGTCCAGAGATCTAGAAGTAAACATATATAGAAGGATATGCAGGATTAGAGTGTTGCAAGTGCACAAGGGAGATTTTGAGTATCAAGTTTTAATTTGTTTCCTATTCTTGTTTGCTCTTTTCCCATGATTTACTTAAAATGTTACTATACCATACACGTGTGAGCTGAAAGTTCTCCAAGAAACTACAGATCAGCTGAAATTTGGATCCTCTAAATTAAAAATCTTTCATTTTATTATTTTTACATATGCTTTTTTATATCATGGGAAATGTAATCAGCAGGCTGGTTTGGTTGAAATATGATTGTTTGTCATATTAAACCTAAATGATTCATTTTGAGACAGGTGACTACCTCATGAATTCTGGATCTGTTTCTTGAAATATATTTTCCTGATTGACTTGATTGAGACCCAGATTTGAAATTCACTTTTTCACATCTAAGTTAAATATTCCTGTCTCTGCAGCTCTTATCTGCTCCAGGACAAGGGAAGGATTCTCCACTTTTACTATCATTTCTTACCTTGTTGAGACAGAACATGTATTACCAAATTGCATTTAGGTTTGCATAAAATCTCATTTTCTGTTGGTAGTTTGACAAAGAAGCACATGATCTGCATTTCTCACTTACCTGAACTCTTCATGCAATTCACCAGTGATTTTGGCAGTTACATAAAGAATTTAACACAAAGTAGGGATAAGTCTTTAATTTTTTTTTCTTTCTTTTTTTTTTTTTAGAGAACATTAGCATTCAGGTTCAGCCTGACTATTCTAGCTTTTGATCTTGAGTTGTCAACACATATAAAAGATTTCAAGCCTTCTCACTGCTGAAATTTTTGTAGGCTCAGGCAATGTTTGTTTATCAAAAACCTTTATAATATGAACACGAATGTAGTGTTTTAGTGCTACCTTTTTTTTTTTGTTTGTTTTTTCTGAGTGTAAGGAGCAGTTGGGTACTGGGACAGTGCAGATCAAGCTCCTCAGGACAGCATAAACAGAAATGAACTTAAACTTGACTTTATTCTTGTTATGCTTCATCTCCAGCATGCCTCTAGTGTTCCTATGGCACTTTCAAGCAAACTTATATTTGTGCCCCTTTTTACCTATATCACAAGGGTTCATAGCAGGGATTTGAGATGGTCTTACAATATTTCAGACCCCACATTTTTTACTTCAGAGTTTCAAGGGAAAAAAGGATTCATTGGCAAGTAGTAGAACTTCTACATGCTGCAAATCACTTATTGGTGTCTAGTTACCTAGATTTTTTTTTTCTGTTATCTTTTATACTACATAAGGTTAAAAAGCAAAAGGTTGATTCTCTCTTCATCACCTAAAGGTCTGTCACACCCCATTTCTCATTGCTTTCTGAAGCAGAAGGGAAAATAAGGTTTTCTTGGGTTCTTTTTGCTTTTTTGCTTCTCTCTTGAAATATTTTTCCTGTTCTTCCAAATTTTGATTTCTGGGGATAAATGATAAATGAAGAAATCACTGCAAGGTTTTTCAGAAATAGATTCAGATGCATGTAAAGAACTTTAAGACATCAGTTTCCTCTCTATATAAACAGTGCTACACCTCCTAAAAGCCTGTCTCTTCAAGTTAGAGAAGGCTGAGCACAGATGTATAGGAGCTATTGTAAAATGTGAAGGTACAGTTTCTTTTGGGAAAAGTCACTGTGCTGATCTGGGATAAAGAACAATCCAGGTGGCTGCCCAGGTGAGTGACAGCTCCAGGACAGATGATGCTGTATTCTTTGTGCCTGACATTAAACAAGACTCATTACTAATAGGAAATAATTTCAAACTATGCAAGGAGAGAGCAAAGGGAGAAATTGGAATGGGAACTTCACAGAACTGATTGACTACAGCCAATATTTTGCTATTATCCCCCCAAAGAATGTGTACTTATGAATGCAGGAACCATGACCCCCATGGTGGGAGGTTCGAAAAATTCATTGCCAACTATTACCACTCCCAAATAAAAATCTCAAAACAACCCTGTGGTTACTAGAGATGGCTTGAAAAACTGCACAAGATAAACAGGCATGTCTGTGTATGTTGCCATCAGTGCTTTCAGGCATAAATTAAAATTTCAGTGTGAGTTACCAATAGGCTAGTTTTTTTTTTTTCATTTTTAATTGGGAATGTGTTTGGGATTTCTCCAAGTCTGCAGATGATAAGATTTGTCCTCCTCCCTTTCATTATTTAATTAGTAACATGCTCATGCCAGTCTGTTTCTCAGACTCCTACATAGTACCAAAGTATTTGAGGTACAGCTCTTTAAGAAAATTGTGTGCATGTTTTTAAATGTTCCTCTGCAAGTAAAAAAAGCTTCAGTCCAGTGGGATTCTAACTTTACAATGTAAAAGGTGAGTTCATTAAGCTTAATTTGGAACGACATTTGTGTAGTCCTCTGAAAATCCTTATGATTTTAATGCCCGAGAGGCCAAGAAAAGAAAGAATATTCCTAAAAGTGTCATTTGTACTTCCATTGTTAATCAGGCCTCCAGTTTCTTTCTTGAGCTGTATATTTAGTGTAACTCATTAGAGCTATAGTAGACATTATTTACTATGAAACTGTCATGGTGGAACAGTTCTCCCCCAGACAAGAAGTCCTGCTGGGAGCAGGAATGAACTGAACAAGGAGGGAGATTATCTAAGAGAACTGAGTTTTCTTCCCCATTTACACAGCCTGATGTGGAGCATGTTTTGTTTGATGAGAAGAGGGAAGAGAAGCTGCATCAGCTGAAAGTGGCTGGTGGTCTCTTCTTCCCTTTCAGCATCATAATTGCAGTCTGATCTTGGAGGGAGATGGATGCTGACACCTCCTGCTATCCCGAATACCCTGACACTCCTCTAGCCAAATTAATGAGGATAATGGACAATTCAACAACAACAAGAAAAACTAAAAAAAATTAAAAAAAAAACCCACAAAAACAAACCCGAAACAAAACAAAACCCAAAAAACCCAAACAACAAAAACAGCACCAACGAACACCCCTCCCCCCCAACCCCCGAACTTTCGGGATATGTGTGCTCCAACATAGAGGCTGTTTCAGATTCTCATCTCTGGCTTCAGGAATGTAGCACACCCTGAATCCTGGCTTGGTCTGAGCAGCTCTATGGTTTCAAGAGAAAAGCCTAAAATGCTTGTATTTCATACCCACAGTTATTCCCTGCAGCAATTCTGAAGGTGATAGTAAGGCAGACAATTCAGAAACATTTAAAATCCTAAGTCATGCCCTGAGAAATAATCCAATTAGGTCTTAATAATAATGTAGGGTTGGGTACTTTTTTAGTATTTTATGGTTTTGTCTTCAAAATTAATTCTTGTAATATACCCCAGCTTTCACCCTTGAGACTGTATGTTAAAAATTCCTCTTTATTTTCAATTGAGCATATGATTTTAGTTAATAGCCCACCTCTTGAAGTAATGTAAGAAACATTTTCAAATGCCATATGACTTAAAATGAACGTGATGATTGGGAAAAAAATCAAGACAAACTACTTGAAGCAAAACCTAGTCAGCAGCTGGAGTTCTAGCTCTACGCTTCAGTGAGAATAATGGGTAAGAAAGAGCACTCTAATTACTTTAAAAATGGAATTTGGTTAATTTATGAAAATGGTTGGATTGTGTAAAGTGTCAGTTTGGCTATTTCTTGTTCCAGGCATTACAGGATTTACATAGAATAGTAAAGGAATATTGTTTATTTTCTGCAGGAAATTTGAGAAATAATTAAAACTCATCTTAAAAAATATCCACATAATTTGAAATTAGTAAATGCTGCTAAGCTCTTGTCCTGATCTTCTGGTGTACCTGCTTATGGGAGTAGGCACCAGGAAGGAAGGATTCTCTGTATTGGAGCTGGGGAAGATATTTTTGTCTTTGAGAAGAGTTTGAGGACTGGCAAGTTTTTATGATTTATACATCACTGATAACTGGCACGTATGAAAACGTGCTTTACATACCTGAATCCTCAGCTGAGTGGTCTGGAAGGCTAGAAAGTAATTGACCTACTCATATAAATAAGTGCTTCATGGAGAGAGAGTTGTTGAATTGAGCCCTTTGGGAGACAGAAGTCACAGGCTGAAAGCTAATGATGCTCTGAGCATTATTTGTTTTCTTGAGGTTGCCAGACAAATATTCCATATGTTTCCCAGGAAACCTGCTACCAGCAGTGACTGATTCCTGGCTTCAGATGCCCCAGCTGCCTAGTCACAGTCACAATGCTGAAATACAAACATACTGAGCACAAATGACTCCCAACATGTGGAAAATAGTGTAATTCCATAGAGAAAGAATAGTCATGTCGATTCTGTATTTCAGTTACCTTACACAAAAGGAGTAAACCCAACAAATAAATCTACATCAAAATCCCGGTATCTGTACTTTCCTGTGTGTTTGGCTCAAATCATGTTTTGCTCAAACTGCAATCTGAGGACAACAAATCTACCTCTCAAGCTACTGAGACATGATACTTAGAAGTCATCTCTGATTTTAAATGTCTTCAGTATCTGCACTAAACATATGTATATAGCATGCAAAACTCCTGTTCTGTTCTTGAGACAAAAATACCCAAGTCACCTTATATTGTCTGTAGGCTTCAACCTGACATTAAAAGTAGCCCTTAGATTTCTTCAGCATGTGGTCTGGATCAGTCAGCACTGGGCAGCTCAAGTTCCCAATGAATCCAGAAACCAGAATGGAGGCTTCTAGCACAGGCCTTGAAGATTAACAATCAGGGTGCTTAAAACTTTGGCTTAAAGTTAAGGTGTAAACTAAAGTTTTGTTTGTCTGCTCACATATTCATGTGGAAGGAGGGAATGTTGGAAAGACAGCCCTGATGTTGTGCAATCGCTGCTCAGCTGTAACCAAAGCACTGTAGTATTACTGAGACTTTATAGCTACTGATAAAAAACACAGGACTATGAGGGCTGCTGTGAGGAAAATTAACTCCATCTCAGCCAGACCCAGTACAATGTAATATATGTGATTATATTCTAGCAATATCTGTGTCTGTATTCTCAATTCCTATCTTATGCATCACTGAATGTTATACTGAGATTTAGTAATAAAGGGACAAAAAGTTCAGGAGCATGAGAAATATTAGCTAATCTATTCCACATCTTCATCTCACGTGGAGCACATACTCCAAATGTTTTCACCAAAGCAAAAAGCCCCTACGTTTCTTCAAATTGAAGAAAATCACCAATTCTCTTTTTTTTTTTTTTTTTTTTTTTTTCAATTTTAAACTGATCTAGAATAAATCAGTGGAAGCTGAATGAAATTCTCTCTGGATATCAATTTCTGACAACGGCTATATTGTAGTTTTATGACAGTGGTTAAAGGAATTATATGAATCACTTCCCATAAAAATGTTTATGTTCACACTCTGTCATTTCAAAACTGGAGTTTTCATAGCAGAAAAAAATGTCAAGAATTTGCTTTGAATTTCAAAATTTTAAGTAACCTCCCATTCAGAATAAGTTATGCTTTCATTTTCTAAAATACTTAAGTGTCATGCAAGGAGGGAATTAAAGCGTGGACAACTGTTTTGGAGTGTATGTTTCCACTATTCAGAAAATATTTTCTCTTGCCTTTAAATATTTATTGAAATGTTGAACCTATGAGTTGTTCAGTCTTCACTGAAAATATTTTATTACTACCTAATATTATGTTAGACAGTACATATTTTATTACTATGCAGTCTTTCTGTGGTCTTGTGAAGGTTTAATTGACAAGGTTCTGTTCATGTTTTTAAAAATGCGTAGATTCCCAGATATGAGATCACGCATTAATACATTTAATTATTTCTAGGAGCTCCTTTTCTCCCTTGGGAGTGGAGATGAATTAGAGTTTAATGCAATATGTTAGATTTTAAAGAGAGTGTATCCATGCATTTACTTTGCACCTGTTCATTCCTGTATACAGACAACTGTAATTAGATATAGAACTGTAGTACCCACTGGTGCTATCTGATCTTTTTTCTCTTGTCATTTGATTTTTCACATATATATATATCTAGTGCCCCTGTAAATGCACTAATTGCAGGACTCCATATAGATTATAAAGATTATTTTGAGCTTAGGTGTACATTTGTACAGGGGGAAACTTTTCCGGGTTCAATTGCATGGACATGACCTTGGCAGTTCCTTTCATAAATAGAATCAAGGTCGATGTCTGCCTAATTTCAGAAATGTATCAAAGAGGGCTTTTTTTTTTTTACATTGCTGGCATGGATTTATGTAGGTTGATGCAGGAAAAGAATGGGTAGAACTTCCAAAGGGACCTCACTTGTTCTTTAATTACTGTGTCTGTTACTCCTTAGAAAATTATTTATAGTATGCTTGGGACAGTAAACTAGAAAAAATGCATTACCTCTATTTGGTACATTCATTAAAGTTTCACAAATGAGCATCAGGTTCACTATTGAACAGAAATTGAAGTTGTCGGAGCAATGCACTTGGAAATCGGTTATGGAAAGTAAGACAATTTTATCTTTAATGAATATTATGCGATCATTGGCTTTGTGGTTCACATGGGACAGAGAAATCACCTTTAGTAGATTACACAGCTAAACCAATTTACATAATAACATCATATGCATTAAAAATACATTGCCCTTGTGTGGGCAGGGTTCAACTGTTGGAGAGATAAAAATAACTACTACAAACTGGCATTTCCCAGCTACACAGATCAATAGGGATCACAGAATTCTCTTGGACACCTGCTTTAGTAGATTTCAGCACTAAGCCAATTTCCTGAAGGACATTATGCACTTTGAAAGAGTTTGGATTTTGAATCATGGCCCTCTCAGAATGTGACTTAAAATATATTTAATTCTATCAAAAATTTTCCCACTAGCTCAGATCACAAGGGGTCAGGTAATCATATGAAAATAGTCATTATGGAGGAAACTTGATTAGTAAACCAATATTCCTAAATATATAGGCACACTTGGGGTATACATTCTCATTATATTAATATTTCTTAGTAGTCAGTTTTGAATTGTTTCCAGTGTTTAAGAAAGTTATCAGAAAGTACACTAACACAACCTTTTATTAGACAATTTAAAGGCATGTTTTGGTTGATGACCATCCTTCTTAAAAAGGATGATCATTTGTGGACCTTTGATAGGTCTATGCCAAAAGGAATGAGTCCTGGAGTTGACCAAGGACTGGGTTAATTAAATTATTTAGAAGTCTTTATGTTTTTCTCTACAACATTTAGAAATCATATGACTTAGTCCCTCCAAGAGCCCTCGAGAACTGAATTAGAAATTATCTACCCAGTTACCAGCAGAGGGGACAGGGAAGCAAGCACATACAAGCTTTTTTAAGCAAACTGCTGACACTGAAGAAAGGGTCAAAGTCGTAAGAGGACTAAGATGCCATAAGGATCCCTTCCCTCACTGACCCCCATCTATCTCATGAGTAGACTTCAAGAGCACGTGGAAAAACTTACATAGATCCTTACAATAAAAAAATTGTGAGTTAGGCTAAAATAAGGAATAGGAGTCTGCAGGACTGGGGCTCTTTTACATATCCCCCAAAAAGTTGAGCTCAAAGGAATTTAGAAAATTTAAGAAGAATTACTGACAGATATAGGCTAACAAAGGAACTGCTTGGGGTGCATTTTATCCATATGCTTTTACTGACTCAGTACTGAGACTGTTGCTTGTTGAAGTCGGGCTGAGAATAAAGTCCCTGTGGTCCAGGCTTTTCACAGAGACTGTAAGAGGCCATCATACCCAGGGAGGAAATGAAAACGTTCCATAATTTCTCAGGTTCTTCTGAAATTAAGCTTGTACATCCAACAATAGAATTTAATATCTTTCTTCCTAGAAAGGTACCTCTTGGTGCACCTTTGCCAGTCCTAGATGCTTGAGGCCTTATATTATTACAGATCTGACTTGTTTTGACTAAGCCATACTCAGGGTGTTACAATTTTCTCATTTTCCCCAGGGGAAATGTCCTCTCTGTGAGATCCCCATCCCTCCAGTATTTTTTCATACATTTATCTTAAACCTATACAGCAGGCTGTGAGTGTGAGTAACTGAGGCAGATGTATACATTCCAACCTGCCTAAGGAATGGTGACCATTGGTACAAGGATGATGTAGAACAGGGTAGCCAAAGTGCTCATTCGGAGCAGCATTAATCAGAAATAAATTGTATCAGAGACAGAGCAATGTTGGCAGTGGCAGGAAAGCTCTCTTGGACCTTGCTGGGGTGCAAAGGAAAATAATATTCTTTAATGTCACTTGGTATATCAAGACAACATTGCTTATTAATGAAGTTCAGGTCAATTTACTAACCTCTTTAACAAGGATCGATGACAGTTAGAAAGCAATACCTGAGATGTAACTATAGCAATACATATTAAAAAGTGAAACCCCCCCCCCCCGCAATGAATTATTTCAAACATGATCTTAATTTTAAAAATTATTTAGTAAAAATTCAAATTGTTCAAAGAGGTGGACAGTTTTTCAAGATGAGGGATCTTTATGCAGTTTTTAAAAAAACATGCTATGTACAAAGCCCTTGTGACTGTTCCCTGTTCATTTGTTTAAAAATTCATAAACTAGAATTTCTTTCTTTTTGCTTATCAGCAATCTCACTCCATACCTAGAATATTTTATACATTGCAGCAGAAAGGGAAAATAACACACAAAAGCTTGTATTTATAATTAAAAAAAAAAGCCGGAGTGGAATGGGAATTGGCTAGTTTAATTGCATATCAAGGTCAGAAGTAATTTTTTAGTATGGTCTCACCCAATTAAAGACACTATGAATGTGGGTATGTTTGTATCAGTATTTACATTTATTTATCTTTTTTGTCGAATAGTACCAGAAGTGCAACCCCATTTATATGTGAAATCTAAGGGAAATATTACATCAAGTTTTTTTTACGGAGTATTTATTAGTTTGTTTGTTGAAGTATGTGGGTTTGGGGATTTGTCTTCATCAAATTCATCAGCAGTTTTGTTGGGCTGTTTTACCATAATGATTGAACAGGCTAGTGAGTTGTCATTCCTACACTATCAATACAAGTGTAATCAAACTTTGAATACTTTTAGCCCTTTCGTACAAGAGAAGGAAAGAATTTTGAATTGAGTATGTAGTCAGTAATAAATTCATAATCTGATTTTCTAGTGCTCATGCCTGGTCTATCTTGCAAAAATGCTGTTGTGAAAGAAATGTTGTCTGAAGTCAAGCAAATGCATGATTTCATTCAGATTTATCCCAGCTATGAAGTTTGAAACAGTTTGGAGATATTCCTTTGAAATAATATTCTATCAAACTATTTATACATGTCCTAGATTTTCTAGCAGCATTCATGGTACATAAATAAATGACTGGAGTTTGTATGCTAACAAGCTAGAAAGCTAAATGTTCATTAATCAAGGAAATCTGACACAACTTTTTGTCTTTCAAATCAAAGAAATGAAAAGTGAACTCAAGGAAGTAAATTTTAGGAAATGAAAGGCTATACAAAAAGAACAGTGGTGAAAGATTTGTTGTTAGCTTAATGTTGTATTTGAAGGCAGCCGGGTCATACAAAATGTGATGGATTACTGGACCACTCTCTACTTTATTATCTTCCTGTTTGATACCTGTGATCTGTGACCAGTGCTGAGCAACGAAGGAGGTTTTTGATTAGATAAAAATCTCCCACACTGTGATATATACCCACAACATTATAGTTTGCAGGGAACCATAAAAGGATTTCTTGCCCTCTTCTGAAATTAGACTTCCCCAGGGTTTTTGTTTGGGTTCAGGCTCTGGAAAACTGCACAATCTTCTGTTGCTTCAGTCAGCTGCTGTGTGATTTTTTTTCTTGCAACACCAAAACTTGTCACAGCTTATATTAGCTTACCCATTTTTGAAAATGTCAGTAGACAATATTTAGTTAAATATTTTAAATACATTTAAATAAATAAATACTTCAAGGGTGATTTTTCATAAAGGCAGAGACAGGTGTTTTCATCCTAACAAGCCTGCCCTAGATTTTCTAGCCGCTATATTAGTCTAAGATGTGATTTATTTTATTTTCCTTTAGCTCCCCAACTGATGAGGGGTCTGTGCCAAGACCGACTTTTGCCTCAAAGCTCTGTTAGGGGATTGAGGAAAATAATTGGCTCAAAGACACGGGCAAGAAGAATTGAGACATCAGCTGGCAAGCCCATTAAAATGTCAGGCATTATCTCCCCTAAGTGGCAGGAGAAGGCTGAAATGTGACCTTTAATCTGTTAATCATTAATTCCAGAAAGTAAGTGCACCGTTCTCCCTCTAGCAGGTCCCTGTAGAACGCACCCACTTGGCTGGGCAAACAGTTTTGGTGGCACACGTATCACCCGCATGACCAGGTTCTTGGGCAGCTCAGCAGTGCCCAAGCCACCATCCAACCCCTTCCATCAGCAGCAAACATCACTCACTCACTCACTCACTCACTCACTCACTCACTCACTCACTCACTCGGGTCACCCAGAGCCTCCATCCCAGCCCTGCAGCAGCTGTGCGTGCCTCCCTGTGCCAGGTTGCTATAGAAAGAATGGTTTCTGAGAGACGCGTTTGTTTCAACAGCAGGGATGAAAATTAATCATTGCATGTGGCTCGTGAAAGACTAGAAGAGGTATTTGTGGCAGATGGAAGTTTAGCAGGATGAAGCAAAAGGGGAGTGGGAAGGAGCAGCACAGGCACAAAGACGGCAATTCTAAGCAGGGAGAGAGAGGAAGATAATAAAGGAGATAAAGCGAGGAACCTGGGAGCAGAGGAAATCCAGGACTAGGTGAACTGAAGATTTAAGAAACTACAGAAAGGCAATAAGAACAAGTAGGGAAATACAGCAAAGGGATGTGAAAAGTAAAGACAGATTTTTACAAAAAGGAAAAAAAATCAGGAAATGGACGAATCAGGCTTAGTGAGACAGCTCCCAGCTTTTGGCCACATAAACCAAACACACTAACACCAGCCTTCTCCATGCTAACTCCAGTGCTACTGTGTTCATTTGAAGTCCTCTTTTCTCTTTCTTCTTTCCCTGCTCCAAAGCCTCCCATCTCTTAGCCCCCATGTCTCCACGTACTTCTCCATAATGTTTGAGCCTGCACTGCTTCATTCTGTATTTTACACTGCTCTGTTCCTCTAGTTCCTTTCTCTCATAGGAAGAAGACAGACGCTGTAATAATTCTATTGCATGGCAGGAGCCGTGCACGTAGAGGGAGATGTTAACCAAAAGGACTGGGAGAAGTTTTGTGTGGACATGGGAGCTGGTGAAGTGCCAGGGTAGTGGGGCTGTTAAGGAAGGTTTGTGCAGGTCAGGGATAGGAGAGATCTGCATGAAGAAATGGTTGGATGATCTCAATCATTGTGCCATTGTAGCCAAATGTAGACTGAGGTGGTTCTCAATTTAGAGGTGATTTTTAAAGGGGAAAAAAATGCAGGATGGTTAAGCATTTGCATCCTATGAATAAAAATCTAGTGCTTTGGATATCTAGTTCCCTCTGTGTACCTGAAAATTTCTTCCTTTATTGCTATAGAGAGGGAAATACAGAACAAAACACCATTTCTTTACCAGCTTCCATTTGTTTTCTGACAATGTTTGAAGACTGAATGCCCATACTTCTATTAGTCAGGTGATAGACTAGCTATCAATACCAGACATGGAGCAAGCCACGCTGCATCTAATGCACCAGGGAGTAATTCCTTTTCTTGGGGAATAGGAAGCACTTTAAAAGGTAGGAATACTCTGATGCAGTAAGATATGACTCTCAGTCACCCAGAGGTTTTCTCTGACTAGAACAAGTGACTAGAATGGCCTCTTGTATTTTCCCAAAACAGATAGTTAAAGCAGCTGTCTGTAACTCTATAAATACCACTGCATGCATTTGTATTTCAAGCTCAGTTTGCATTTCTAAATTTTTTTGCATTCCAAATATGGAATTTGCTTACAAGCTCTGGAGGTTTATCCTCAAATCTCGTTATCCCCTCCCCTTCATGCCACCTCCCCCAGTAAGGCTTCTGTTCCTCCATTGTTTCTGTTTGCACCAGAAAAGGAAACAAACCAGACCAAGAGGATGTTTGCCACTATCAAGAGATAAGAACCATTGCCTTTAACTGATCTAGGAGAATCTGCCCACTCTGAGCAGCTGGGATGAGCTGGGGGTAGGCAGAGAAGATCAGTGTATTGCAGTGCCCTGAGACACAGTGTTTAAACACCATTCTCCAGGGCAGTGAAGCTTTAATAAACTCCAAAATGTTAGCAAGCTTGGGAAATTCAGGATCCTGAAGGAGGACAAGTAGACAACTGATATTAGTGTGTGGAAAAATGTCACATGAAATGTCCAAATTCTTGGCAGCTATGGTATTTATCATTGTGTCAATACTGCAAAAATTATACCTGTTGTGCATGCTTTCTTCCACTGTCACTTAAAAAAAAAAGAAGACATTGTTTCACTAAACAGTGTTTCACTAAAAAAACAATTGTTACACTAAGCTCTATTCAAAGGTTGACAGAGTATTCTAAGAAAAATACACATTATAATATTTTTCTGGTAGCTGTCTGTTTTCACAGAAAATATTTGTTATTATATTCTAGCATAGTTCAGCCACATTTTGATTGAAATGGGGCAAAAGGTTGATGGGTTTTGTCTGCTATGATTATAATGATGCTGCTGTGTTGTGAATGCTATTTTGGGCAGGTTTCCAAAGCTGAAATGATAATTCTGTCCACCTTTGTTTATGTTGTTTAAAAAAAAGAAAACCATATAACTATACTATATATACAAGTTCCAACAAGCAGTGATTTGCAGAAAAGTAGTGTTCAAAAAAGATTTGCTATATGCATATATGAAATTTAGCTGATCATTCTTCTTACCCTTTACCTTGTTTCCCAATGAAATACATGAAATGATTTTCATTCTATGGAACATGACAGCCTCTTAATGATAGAAACCACCAGTGTCTTGACCTCCACCCTGATATAACCAATATTTTAGAAAAGTGAGCTCATTTTTGCAGGTTAAGATTTGCTGGCAATTTGGAACTATTGGTGCTTTTGCAGTACTTGTGAGCAGTACAGAAAGTACAGAAAAGTCAGAATAAGAGAGACTAACTCTCCTCAAAAGCTTTCTATTTGATAATTTCATCTGATGAAATATTTTATTCACTGTATTTTCTTCAACTACCTTTCTAACCTGGAGTTTACATAGAAAAGCACTAAATGATCTAGAATCTATGAAAACTCCAAAAAACAGAATTAAGCAATTTCTTCCTTCAGCTCATAATGTAGCTCATAATGTGGGTTTGAGTAGTGTACATTTGGACCTTATTTCTTGCATTGTCTTCTGGATCAAACAAGTCTGGGCCTGTACATTAGTTCTCTAAAAGTTAATTATCTGAGGCATCTAAGACTACTCTCAAATTATCATTTCCAAATACTGTCCATGTATCTCAGCAGTTCCTTGACTGCTTGCCCTTCTCTAGCCATGGGCCACAATCACTGGAAAACTTTTTTTCTTCCTTCGAACAAGGGTTGACAACATATTTCTAAGAGTTTTGTGATGCAGGAAGTACACATATAGGTGTAGAAATGAGGTATTTTAGGCTGATAAATCAGAGATTTTTTTTTTTTTTTTGCAACTTGAACTACAAAGACTTGCTGATTTGGTTGCTGCCCTTTCTGTATGTGACTCAAAATTCTTTCAAATAGTGGTTCAGAACCTGCCCACACCACTTTTCCAGAGAAAATCTAAGGGCATGAGAAGACACAAAAGGTCCTAGCTGTAAATTCCAGACTTGATAGCTGGGACTTAAAAGTCTTCATGTTTTTCACATTCATTAGTCAAAACAAAAGAGTAAGACCCATGGTCCAGCAAGGCCTGTAGCCTCTCCATATCAGTGCTAGTACAAGACAATATTTAGGGCAGCGTGTGTGACTGGCCACAGCCTGTAGCAGGATTTAGGTTTACTTGCACCTTCCCAGCCAAGGTTTACCTACCAAACCAGCTGTGAGTCTCATAGTGGGATTTTTTTCTCTTCTTTTAATCAAAGTAGCATGTTCTTACATGCACATTTGACTGTTACTTTGCTGTTAAGGGGAAAAGTTCTTAAGAATTTCAATAAAATTGTAGCATTGAATTCCTCTGCTATTATGGAATCAAAATAAGATCCTGGCTAAAATTCTGTGACTGGTTGACTCAAGCAGTTAGGACTGCTGGAAAAGCTCTAAAAGGTATTCTGTCCAAAGAACTGGCATTGGCTTTAATAGGACTCCCATGTAAACTGGATTAAATTATCAGCACTCAAACAGCTATCTCCAGAGTAGGCCACAGTAAAATTTAAAAGCAAACCACAGAGAGAGCTTCTGAAATGCCCATACTTTACACTTCTCAGGGATAGCAAGAGGAGAAAATATAGGTGGAAAAACAAACATGTCAGTACTAATTTTATTTTTACTTGAGAAGTTTTAGTTTGTTTGTTAGAGTTTTCTCCCATTTTTGTTTCTTTATTACTGTAGACATATAATAAACGCTCTCTGTAAGCATGGTCACAATATGAATATAGAGTTTTGGGGTTTATCGTATGTCTGATCCTCCAGTCTCTCAAGCAGTTCGTGAAGTAAATGTACTTTCTCTACTGTCCTGTTCCCTGCTGCCATGACCCTGCAGGAGGCAAGATCTCTGTTCTGCTTTCCCTGTGTGCACCAGTAGAATCACTCTAGTCTGACAAGATCGATACACTCCTTAAACTGGAGTGGCAACAGTACCATCATTTTTCTGTATATTCAGTCATCCTGTTAAACACTTGTTTCTGCTTCTCCCACCTGCTATCTCTGTTGGGCAAGGCAGGTCTGGAGCCCCCACTGGGCTTTGCGCAAAATTGCATTCTTAGGAAGATTAAAGTTCTTATCTTGTTTTCAGAAAGCGGCCACTGATCTATCCCAGTGAAATCAGTTATAGAAATAAGTTGTTCACTGCTGATCACAGAAAATGTGGATTTAATGCTGAGCACACATCAAAACTTCTCCCTCTGAGATACATTTAGTTCTGTATCTAACAAGTCTTGAATTTCTGTATTTAAAAATCTGTCACCAGATACAGTGTCATTGCATGTTTTAATGAACCTTGTTCTGCCTCTAATGACACATCTGTTTTAAGATTTGTCCATTATGCATAATGCATTGTAGCGATCTTAAGACTAAATTAGATTAAATAACCTGTTGTAAATAGTCTGGCTAGTTAAAAAAAGAGCTCAAAACCACCATGGTAGTTGCAGAAGTAAAACACAGTGAAGAAATTGAGCACACAAAACAGTTTAAGATTCAAAATATAGAAAACATGCAGTTTGGGAAAGTAAATGAGGAAAACAGGAAAAAAAATAGATATCTCATTTTCAATATACTGCTGTGCTGTTAAGGAAGAACAATGAGACTATGACCATAAACACCTTAATTACTTCCCAAGTACATATTATGGTGATGACCTGGGTCCATACTCCCAGAATACAATGCTGTATTCCTGTCTCTTGGTAAGACACAGTTTTGTTTCTTGTAGATGATTTCCTATATCCATACACAATGATATTTTCTGAGCATGGGAAGTCTTACCCTTGCATGCTGTAAAGGGAAACTAAACCCTGTTTCTGCCTTTAGTCCCTCCTGTCTTGTCTACTTCCCCACTGCTTAAGAAAACTTTCTCATTTTGTTCTGTATTGCATTCATTGCTGTGAGAGAAGACGTACAGTTATGACTCATGGAACCCCTTTCCAAACAGACTAGTAGATAAAAAATAACATGCACAACAAAGCCATTATTCTTCAAACATATAATAACAACAACGAAACTCACAGTTGTTTTGTTATTTTGCCCTCTGCCTTCCCCCTGCCCCCCCCCAACCCCCCCCAGCAGTTTTCTTGGGTCTCCGGGCTGCTGGAAAGACCCATAAGTCTGCAGTTTCAGCAGTGGCCTTTCTCTTAAAATGACCTATCTGGGCAGAGTGGGGTAGATTCCCTCAAAGCATCCTGAAATGGGAGACCAATAATGATGCTTGCTAGCACTGTCAAAGATACAACTTCTTGGGCAGGATAATTTCAGTGATTAAGGATGGACATTTCTGTCATGTAGCCTTCTGCACTGGGGTAAAGATTTATGCAAACAAATTGTCTCAACTGAAACTACTAAATCCTTGAGCTTCATTTTGTACTTAATTGACTAGGAAGTGAAAAGACTTCCACTTGTTAAATAAGGAATGTTTTGCTGCCAAACTTCTGTAGCTCCCTAGGACAATACAAGGCAGGAGAGGGAATCCAAGGCAGCATTTCATGCACTCTTTCGCATCATTTAACATCCCTCAGGCACGTGTGCCAGCCTGCTGAACATGGGCACTAACAATGGAGTAAGGCGGTTGCCAGGGTTACCACAACCTGTCAAAAACCCCTCGAAAACAAAAGTGAAAGAGCCACACAGGCCAGCATAATTCCTGTCAAGTGTGTTGCCTCACATGCTGCCTTAAACTGTGCTAGAAGAAAAGGCAAGTCTTTGACAGGCATACGAAAAGGAGAGCTGTGCTTCTGCTAAAAGCTTAGTGTAAGAGGCTACTGATCTGAAGGTTGGAAAGATACCAAATACCCGTCCCTACAAATGAGATCACATCTATTGGATACCTGGATAGAACTGCCTCAGCTAGGGAAATAATTAAGAAAAAAAAGTCCTAAACAATAACTACATTAATGTCCACAAATCAATAACTGGAAAATTTAGCATTGTAATCTCAATTTCTTTTTTCTTAATTTCTTTTTTTTAATTTTCTTGAACAGCATTAAAATGCATTTCTTATATTATTTAATATCAAACCATAATTGCATTTGCTGTACTTTGGTTGCATTGCAAGTTTAATATAGAGATGTATTTTATAGACAAGCAGTTTAAAACACAGTAAGTCTTCATGAAGAGAAGACTCTATTCATCACTGTCACTACATCACATATGAGTAGGGGAAAGACATCTTAATTCTTTTAAGGCAACAATGCCCTGATGCAGACTTCAGAAACACAGGAATAAAATGACAAAGAAATTGTCAGCTACTAGGACTTAACAAAATCTCCAACCAAATCCAAACTGCAGGATCACCAGTTATCTCTGTAAAGCAATGACTTGGACCAGTAAATGCAATTCTCTCCACTGACTTTAAAGAGACCTCAGTGACTACCCTGCAGTCCTATAGGACAGCCATCTAAACCCAGGTTACTGGAATACCATCCCCAGACTTTATAGGAAGAATAAAATCTAACTGATATGTTTGATATCTGTCAGTCTGTGACATCAACTAAGTTCCTTACCTCACAGAGAAAATATAAAGTTTCTGGCCTAAACATTATTTTTTGTCCCTCATGGTAGTTCAAACTATTTGTTTCTCAGGACTCAGAGGGTACAAGAGTAAGAATGGGATAGTAGCTTTTTATTTCGTTGATAAATCTTTCTTTCTTCAGGAATCTTCAGAATTCCTTATTCAGGAATCCTCCCTCTGCTATCCTAAACTAACTAAATACAGATTTTTCACCTTTTTCTGGAACAGATGTAAAGTAAATACTTCTAACCAAAGGAAAAGTTGCCATCACTCACTACAGATGTCTGCTTATCTGACAGAAAATATATATCAGTATCTGATTTTTTTCTTGATTAATGATATCCAAGAATAGCACTGAAATTGCCTTTTATTTCTAAGGCTTCAAGAAAGAACTTTCCCTCTCAGCACTAACTGCTTGTGACTAGTATAATATTTTTCCTTTATGTTTCTCCAAGCAACAGTTAGCATGATAGATGAACACAGGAAACAAGAGTGAAAATTATGCTCTCAGGAAATGCAATTGCTCCATGCCTGCAGGAAAAGAAAGTCCATGAAGTTCTTTTTCTGTTGCATGTGTATTTACTGGCAACAAATTCAGTGACTTTATTTTATCTTTCATTTTGAACTTAGGAATATTTGAAGCTGGGAATGTGACTCAGAGATAACACTGCACAAAATACAGAGGCATGTAAAACTTCCTGCATCTGAAGTTCCTCAAGGATATTTGTCAGAGGCCTCTATCTGGGTACAAAGCAGAAGAGAGCATATCCATTCAAGGTCAAACTGGTCACAGACTGGTAGATTTTCAAAGGGTATTGATATATGTCTCACCTGCAAGATAATGCATGAGACAGATTCCTGAGATGGCAGAGCAGAGGTATTTCTGAAAGCTTGGCCAGTATCTCTGAACAGAGCTGTCCAGCACTGTCATGTGTGTGTATTAATTCTCTGGAGCAAGATCACATGTGCTTGATGTGGTTCAGCAGACTGTCACCCACCTTGACCCTTAATATTTTCAGTAGGATACAGCTGCTTAGGTACCACAGTTTAATCTTTCACAGTAAGCAAGAGATGCTAATGCTTGTTGTGCACATCCTGAATGATCCTACAGTAAACCTGGATGATGGTCACCTCATCTGTCTGAGTACCTCACAGTTGTTACTGCCATGGTTCTCGCTGCCCAAATATGAGTTTAATTTATTTCATTTTCATTTTATTTAATTTGGTTTGTGCATTTCACTCATTGTTTGCTTGTTTGTGTAAGGTTGCCATTTTCTTTTCTGTTTTCATGACCCATTTTCTGATGCCCTCCTGAGCACTTCAGTCATCCTTGAGATACACTGACTTAGAGCACTGCACAGATAATTTATTGATATGGTGCTCCTTATGATGCTTTAAAAAATGGCTGCCAGATTTTTTTTTTTTTTAAGATACCCAGGGGACTGAACCTTCTCTTTTGTTCTGCATTTGTATCATATCCTGATCTCAGAGCATTTAGGTGTTAATCAGTGATTCTATGGTTCTGTGATTCTTTCTCAAAGCGAATATAAAAAACTCTTCTCACTGTGTTACTTTCCATTTTCCTACAAAGTAGCTACAGGACCAAAGCAGTCAACAGTCTTTATGTAGTGTATTTTGGATTAAAAGAATAATCAGAAATATATCAAAGAGGAAAAAAAATTCTATGGCATTGCTGGGAATGTTACACTGCAAATATCTATGCTACTAAATTGATCATAGACAAGAAACACCTTCACACATGGGCCTGCCCCATCTCCAAGTGGTTGGATAGGTTCCTGATATGGTTTTTGTTTATCTGCTCACTCTTTCTCAGACATGTCCCAGGAAGTTGTAACAGGTGAGGAACCGTTCCCCAAAGACTTGGTGAGTGAAGCTGTCCTGTTTTAGAGAGTAGAGTTCGATAGTCTGAAACTGTGACAGACTCTGCCTCGTGTTGGTGCCAGAGATGTGACTCAGGTACAACTATTTACCAGCAGAGACATAGTCAATAAGTGTGCAGGAGAAAAAGGTTGGTGGGTTTAAATTTTCCTTGCAGTGCATTGAATGTGGCAATACCTCTTCCAGGTCATAGGGATAGTGTTGTTTGATACTCTTGAATAAGTGTCCTTAGAAGAAGAGAAATTTACTGTATAAACGACTTCTGGCAAAGCTTGCCAGGCAGCTTGCCAAGAAGGAGAAAAAGAGAGGTTCAGAAGGTTCAAGACACTATTATGCTGTTTCTGCTTTGGAAGAACAAGGATGGGAAACTATCAAATGTATGCCATGTGAATATCAGCAGCTGAGACTGTTTGAAAGAAGAGGATACTTTAATCAATATTTTTCCCCTCTTTCTCACTGAATTCTAAGTCTGGCATTTTAATAAAGTCACAGAACTTACCTATAAATGGCAGTTTTAAATGCGGAGGGGATTGTTCATAGATAGTAGGGAAAAGCTTCCATAACAAGAAAGCCAACTTTAATAATTCATTTAACATTGAAAAAAGCAGATGGATTCTCCCAGCCAAATGGTTGCTCCCAAACAAAGCATTGGCGGTGTTTTGTCTCAAAAGATTTCATATGATTGTTTTGCTCAGTATATTACTCACACGTTGAATGGAACACTTTAATTTTTAGTTAATCTAAGCCAAGCCTGAGTTTGCTAGTGGTAGCAAAAGCTAGGGGCTTGGCACAGAATTTGATGGAGCTTTCTGCAGACAGCCTGGATGGAACTTTGGATAATAGAAGCAGTCTTCACCCTCTTGATACCATAATTCACACACAACCAAGGAAATATGTATAATACTGCAGATAGAAAGAAGATCACATTTAAAGATCACATTTAATATAGAGAAGTAAAGAGGAGGATGAAGGTCACTGAAGAGACATTTTAATTTCTTCGTTAATAAGTAGTCATGCATGTGAAAAGTCTTGCTGAAAAAATAGAGTGTGTCTGGAAAAGAAACATGAACTGTGGCTGTTGAAAGATACCTGAGTGTGAATTTTCTAAATCACCCTCTTGTAATATATTGGTTTGTGCAGGAAAATGTCTCCTATTTTTTTTTTTACCTTTTTCAGTTGCTACTGTAGGTACTTGCTTTTATATTTTTTAGATTCTTTGTGGAAAAAGTAAATTAAAAAATTATAAAATCAGAAAAAGCTATTCACTGGAGGAGAATTCTAAAGCTCTCAATATAAAAGAAATAGTAAAAATGCCTTTTAGTTTTGAGAAATCCAGTGACAAAACCTATTTAATCTTTCACACACTTTTCAAATATTAAAAAAAACCTTAAAATTATCCTGGAATTTGACAAATGCAAAACAACAACAACAAAAGAGTAATTGTCTGTGTTTTTAATTGACCAGCCTCACTATTGTACCTAATCTTTTTCATGGGGATTTTGAGGATCTGTGTAAATTGGTTCCTGGATTTATGATATATGCTGACTGATATGTTTTTATTTATGTAGATTTGAAAGGCTGATTCTGAAACTATTAATGAATTAACCTACAATTTACCTGTTTATTATCTCACACAACCAGTAAATATTCATATGGTTTCTTGTATTAAGCACACAAGAAAATCAAATATTGCTGGTTCTAAACCTTAGTCCCTTAAGACTGCGTCACACACAAAACCTTCTGACACTAACTATAAAAAGAAGGAAGGAAAAATCCTTCTTTTTTATGAGGGCACCAATTTTTATTCATTTCCACAAAAATAAATGACCAGAGGACAAATGATGGGAAAATTAAGAGGAGGATAATCATAACCTGGGTGTTAGTCTAATTTCTTGGGAATTAGGTGGTTTCTTGGAAATATTTGCACCTGTGCAGCTTCAGGAATGTGTCTACCTATTTGCATTAAGAAAAAAGAAATGAAAAGCTAGATTTAAGCTGTGTTTACTTTAATAAAGACAGGAACATAAATATCTGGCCCTGCTGAGGTCCAAGAACTATGGAAAAATTGTAATAAATGCCACATAGTGGGGGAAATGGCCACTGACTCTTGAAAAACAGAAGTCTTTTCACTGCATGAGCATTTAAAGATAGTTTTCAAGTGATAGACTACAAAACTGAAATGTTTTCTGAAAGTGCCTACAAATGTTTATTCATGGATTCTGTTCACTCTCCACAGCTATGCAGGGAAAGCAACTTATACATATGCAAATAGCACTGAACTCTGCATTTGTATGTGAAATTACCTGATTGACATTTCAAATCGCTGTGTCTTGTGCAGTTACTAGAGTTATTGAGTTGCATCTATTTAAAAATTCAGCCTTAAGACACAATTTTGATGAAAATAAGAGTATATCCAAATATCCTCTGCCAAACTTTGCTTTCTTTCAAGATTCTTTGCAATACCCTATATGCTACTTGATTGAGATTGTACATATATAGAGGTAATTGTGTTACAATTGTAAGGCCTGCGTTTCTTTTGATGGCCCTTTACGATGAAAGACATTAAACATAA
Source organism: Cinclus cinclus (assembly GCF_963662255.1). NCBI lineage: Eukaryota > Metazoa > Chordata > Aves > Passeriformes > Cinclidae > Cinclus > Cinclus cinclus. The sequence continues at coordinate 32,089,499 of NC_085049.1, read as the reverse complement.
ATGACAGTATAATTCAGCCTTGGTTGCAATAAATTATTCATTTTTTCTTGAGTACCTGGAGTCAAACAATTGAAGAACTTTCCCTCTTCCAGTAGAAGTCTCTGCTGTTTCCTAGCTTATTTTTGGCATAGTTTCTTGGTCTTAGCCTTATAATAAGAAAAACCCAGTTTATTTCTCAACAGAATTAAAATCATGCTGCCTGTTCATGTCTTCGGTGGGTTTATGACATGCAGAGTTCAGAGTGCATTTTGTCTGGGGTGGGGTTCACATCACGGTGTCACACATCTAAGCTTAGGTGCCCTAACTCAGTGGAGAACTTTGGTGCTGTGAGATAAGAAATGCAGACAAAGAAATGCATCCCAATGACTGTCCATATTGGTGGTTTCCTTTTCTTACCTGTATTGTAGCTATCTTGTACCTCAACAAGCTTCAGCAGTAAAACACAAAGGATAAAGTGAGCACTGATATGCTTGACACTGTGTATTATGTATACCCATTCACAGTTTTTCATAGAGATGAAGGATGACTTTTGTCTTACTGCTGTTATGTTTGGCTACAGCCCAGCTGAAGCATGATCCAAAGAGTATGCATGGGCCCAAGTTACTCAAATGCAGTTTTTTCCTTAGAGTAGTTTCCTGTCCATTAGAAAGAGCATTCAAACTACTTCTAGATACATTGTCGTGGAAATATCTCTTATTAAACCTAATTGTTCAGGAAGTCATTGTTGTCACTATTGTCAGTAATTTTATGCAAAATAAACACAGACATCAAAGTACAGCAAAAAGGTAACTGACCTTTATTATGGAATGAGTAATTTAAAAATATTTAATTTAATGATTTTCACCTTTCTTTCTTCAATTTATCAGTAAAGAAGTCTGTAAAATCCTGTAGCTTCTAAGTTATTTTATCCTCTTCACACCAAACATTCACACGCACACAGCTTTGCTATCATTAATTAGAGTAGTCCATGAAGATTATGCCTATTTTTCGGAGAGGTCTTGCTCCAACAACTGGATCCTCAAATATTAAGCCACAAGCCTCAGTGAGGACTTATTGTACACATGCAAAATTTGTGGCAGCTGTTGTAGCTTCAGAACTTTTCATTCATACTGTGTTGTATCAAAATTATTTCCTGGAGGGTGTTTGGGGGCATTCTGGCTTTTAAAAGCAGCTGCCGACCAAACTCTTTACTTAGGGGACTTGAGCAGGAAGAACATATACTAGAATGAGACTCTCCAACTAGCAGTGTTTGTAGTAAGCAACTTTCCTTCAGTAGAAAAGGATTAGGGAATACAGGAGCTGAAGGCAAATAATTATCCATGAGATGCCAAGAAGTAATCAGTAACTGGTAGCAGAATAAGACTGAGTATATACTTATGTAAACTAAAAGTGTTCTCAAGCTTAACTCTCTACTTGCTAATTGTTCTTTTACTATTTAGTGTTTGCTAGATATCAACATTAAGCTGATGGTCACACACAAGCTAATTTTTTCAGCAGAATTCTTAGGATGTCACAGAACTGCCATGATCATACCCATCCCTGCTGCCTACACCTCAGCGGCAGTCCAACTGACTTTAGCTGGTTTTGGATTGGAGGTTACTGTTTCTTCAGGTATATTTGTAGGGGTTTTATTAATACAGGATTTGTAGTGTTGGTATAGTTCTGACTTCATTGCCAAAGTTATTAAAATATATCTTTCTAAATTTATTACTGGAACGCTACAAAATTTGTCTCTTTTTGGACATCTGTGTTCCTACCTTTCTACAGGCTTTTCCCTTCTTGCAGATTATAATGATCTTCAGACTTTTAAACAGTCCTGTGTCTTTCATCTTGTGCTGGAATACACTGCAGTTTGCCCTCTGAAAAATACCAATGCGATCTTTTGAATGGACTTATTTTTGTAGTCTACCTACAGGGGAGATTTTTCTGCTGATAAAACCCAAGTTAGGGACAGTGCTGTTGTGCTGCCTGAAATATCACACTTGGAACTTGACACATTTCAAAGGAAAAAAGATTTCCAACAATTTCAAAATATTCTGTTACTTTGTAATGTAAATAAATTGAATATTTAGCAGAATAAGGGATAGATGTGACTCTCATAATAATCCATTCTTAGTTAAAAAGGTGTTATTAGTAAAATGAGCATTCTGAGAAATTAGTAGATATTGACTTAATAAATGTGCATATTCATATAAGAGTTGCACAAAATGCCATTGTTAAGTAGTGCTGAAGAGTGAGAATTTGGCTCTGGATCTAAGAGAGATCACTCAGTACACTCTTGTAACAAGGCAGGTTTAAATTTGTACCATCACAGTGTTTTTTTAAAGTCGTTATTTAAAGAATATTCCTTCTTTTGATGTTCTTGCTCATCTTCCTGTTCTTGCACTTATCTTTTGTCACAAGAACAAGACATCTGAATTTCAATGCCCATCTTGGGCTTGTGAGATATCACAGCATAACTAAGCTGTGCTGCTTTCGCCTTTTCAAAATTCAGTAATTTGAGTGTCTGAGGCTGTGGTTCTTTCTGGCAGCTGCCAACTTTGCAAGAACAGAGAAGATCAGTCAATCAAAATCTAGAAAAAGTAAAAGGTCAGAGGACATTGCTGTCCTTCACAGGCTGTGTGAGGTTCTAAAAACCCATTCATGTCATATGAAAGGAAGAAAATAACTGTGTGACTCAATCACACAACATGGAACATGAAAGAAATAGGAAATAGCACCAGCATAACCATTTACATTTTGCTTTTACCTTGGCAATATTATCCCTTTCTAAGGGGAATCTAACAGATAACTGGACAGATAAACTATGTTTCTGGTAATCATAAAAATGGGTTGGTATTCAGTTATTTTTCTTGTTTCCTACTGTTTCTATCAGGTTTGACCAATTCCTTTAAAAATAGAGCTTCAGGCTTGAAGCTGTACAGATGTTACACTGACAAGGATAGAGCTAGTATCTGTACTAATCAAGTTTCACAGTGATGGGAACCATTTTAAAGTGCTTATTAGGGCCATCCATATTTTCTCTGTTGAACAATTTTTCCTTAAAAAAATAAAAAACTTTTCATTTTCTCACTCCAGTTGTGATTTAGTGCTCTTGCCAGGTATTCCAGATGTCTCATGTCATCCCATACAGTGAGCTTGTAAGACCTGATCATCTTCCCCAGAACACTTGAATTCCATTAGTTGAAACCTCCTGGGTACAAAAATACATTGTTGTTATTGATGAGGAAAAATAAATGCAAGAACCCTAACTAGGGGCATTTTTAGCGACAAGGGAAAACTTCACAACCTTTCTGCTGCCTTCTCCAGGCCCTATTTGGTTTTAATCTCTAAGTATTTAAAATCACCCTCAAATGGGACAAAGTCATCAATTTTGCTTCAAGGACAGGTGATAGAAAAGTGGGGGAAGTGACTGATAGACTGGTAGGCTGTGCTGCCATTCAGTGAGAGCTGTCCAGGATAGGGATTTGGGCAGAAGGAACCTAATGAAGTTCAGCAAAGGCAAGTGTAAGGTCCTGCCCCCAGGGAGGAATAACCCCATACACCAGTACAGGTTAGGGGCTGACCTGCTGGAAAGCAGCTCTGCAGGAGGATTGGGCTAGCTCATCTCCAGACACCCCTTCCAACCACAACCATTCTGTGACTGTGTGAATCTGTGATACCTTTTTTACAACTGTTGGAAGGGGAGATTTGTCTCTATGCAAGAGGGAGCATGCCCACACTGAAGAAAGTTAGGAGACTTTGTAAAGGGCACTGAAGGTACCTTTATCAAAGGGCTGCGTAAATAAAAATAAAAGACAGTATTACCTACTACACATAAAGGAGAAGGAATTATTTCAAGGTGTTATACAAATTACAAATGATTGCCCTAAATAATTTTTCCATGGAGCCATGGCGCTATTACCTTCTCTGCTCTCAGTCTATTATATTTTAATTCTGAGCTAATGTTCAGGGTCTTTTCAGATGGCAAAACACCTGCTGCCTGACTACATCATAAATGAAGCAGTTCACCTTAAAACAAGGTGAGCTCAGTTGATGGGATTTCCTTGCCAAATGCAATGAGCCTTTCATTTTAAAATTTTCTGAAGTTTAATTTTCTAGCTTTATTTAGTGGTATGAATCTGAGATTGGCATTTATAAGACTGCAGCTTTTGAAAAACTTTCAGTATGGTTTGCTTCTCCTCACACCTGCACAGAAAAATGCACACAAATGCTTTAGGAGCAAAATCTATTCACCTGTTTTGAGATAGAGCCGTCACATTGATGAGTCTGTCTGGAGGTTTGGGGGTATTTTTCTGCTGAATTGGAAATTTTTGTCATCCACATGGTAGATATGTGGGATATACTGTTGAATTATTCAGGGGCTTATTGGATCTTGTATTGGCTTTTTCCATAAACAACTTATTTTAATGAGGCTTCTACTGAAACTTACATAATTTTAAATGGATAATCATTAACACAAAATTATTTAAGACTGAAGAAAATTGTCTCTAGGTTTAAATCTGAGAACAAAATATTTAAATAGAACCAGGAAGTCCTTTTCATGCAGTCATCCTACTATATCCTTAGTAGACCTTGTCATAACTGGGACAGTGAAGGAAGTGAATGATTGTTTTGTTCTACAAGGACAAATTTATATTATTTTTCCATTTTGAAACTGCTGTGAAGGTCAATCTTTAAAAAAAAATAAAGCTGAGGTAATGTCTTCAGTGTTATTGCCACTGCTAAGAGAATGGTGAGGTTCCTGTTCTCATAATATTGCTGAACAAATACTTGTTAGACTGATAACCTCTATTTCTAGAATTATACATAAAAACTGGGTGGGAAAGGACCTCTGGAGCTGATTTATTCCAGTATCATATATGAAAGGATGCCTAAATTTAGGTAAGGTTTTTCAGAGTCATAACAACTTTTGAAAACTACAGGTGGGTATTACAGATTGAGGGACTGATCAGATTTTTCACTTATATACTTTGCCCCTCTGGTAACTTGCATTTCTAAAATTGTTGAATCACAGAATGTTTCAGGTTGGAAGGGACCTGCAAGATCACCTTGTTCCAAATTCCCTGCTGTGATCAGGAACACTGGACCAGGTTGCTCAGTGCCTCATCTGTTCTGACCTTAAACAGTTCCACAGGCAGGATATCCATAACTTATCTGTGCCAGCATATAAGTATCTCACCACCTCACAGTCAAAAATTTGTCCCTAATGTCTAATCTAAACCTTCCCTCTTTCAGTTTAAAGCCATTCCCCCTTGTCCTATCGCTACATGCCCTGGTTAGTAAGTCCCTCTCCAGCTCTCCTGCAGGGCTCCTTCACTGCTGGAAGGCTGCTCCAAGATCATCCCATGGCCTTCTCTTCTCCAGGCTGAACAACCCCAACTCTTACCCTGTCTTCATAGGAAAGGGGCTCTAGCCTCATGGCAATAGGTGTTCTTTCAGAAGTACTGCTCAAGTAGCTCTTGTGTGTGCTAACAGAAAATCAGAGGAACAAGCTGGGGAGTTCAGAGGTAGATACATGCCAAAAGATCCCAAGGAAGAAAGTCCAAGTGAGAGGAGAGGAAGGCAGAACAAATGAGGAAACTATCAGGGAACAAAAAAAATGACTAAAATTTTCCCTTTCTTGTCTGCATGTCCCTATAATTTGCACTTCTTCTGAATCACTAGATTTTTTTTTTCTTTATGGGCAGACTTCTGGAGATATACAGCAAAATACAATTTTCTGAATAATCAAGGCAGACCTTTGTTGGTTGAACTGTGCTACATGCTTGGGCTATGTAAAAGTGAGATCAAGTGCACCTCTCACCTCAGTTGCCATCCTGAGTTCCTTCCCCACTCTCTCTTTCAGAGTGAGTTTACACAGCACAAGACCTCTGGAGTTACTGAGGTGGGTTGTGATCCCCACTGAAGAAGAAGAAAGGAAGGCACTTGTATGTGTGATTTGACCAGAGAGAGGGTTGTGATCTGCCAGCACAGGGAGCAGCTGCCATCACCGTAACTCATGGAAGGAGAAGGTGTAGTGACTGCAGCAAAGGAAGGGCATTGTCACACATAAAATCTGCCTGTCCTGAGTACGGAATTGGGAGCCATGGCCATAAAGGACAGCATTCCTGGAACTGGAGATGTTACACACTTTGGTAGAAACATTTAGAAGGTCTCCTTAAAGAAAATAATTTTGAAGGTAAGAGGGAAAAAGCTGGTATAGTATTTCAGTCAGGAGTCACATGAGATTGCACATGGGAGGAAAGAATTTTTATAATTTAAGCAAATTCAGGGAGCTGACCATAACTGAACTTCTGAGTGCTTCCATGTTTCACCAGCATTTGATCACTCTGTATAAATAATCGTATTTGCATTTATAAAAGACAGAAAATTTGGTCTACAACTCCATCCTTTACAGCCGTCTCCTGATGAGTCTTTTTATTTCCTCCCACATGGTACTTTGGATCAAAACACTTTGGAAAAGATGAGCAATAATATCCTGGCACGATGATAAAGAAAGGGATGCCTGTTCCCAAAGTGACAATCAGGACTGTGTGTTTTTGTTCAAACAAAAGACATATTGGCCACTGTGAGACTCAAGAAGGCTCTCAGTGGTCTGCAGGGCCTTTTGAAGACTGTATAAACACAAAAAAACCCAGTGACTTTGTTTGGTGAGCTAGAAATAATTAAACAGTACAGATGAATCATGTTGCTTTGGCTGTAAGAGGAGCAGGGGCGGTCTTACTAAGGAAAAATAAAATCAAAAGTCTTCCACACAGGATTTTGCTAGGCTGAATCAAGAATATTATTTCAAAACAGGTAGAAACCATGTTTATAGGCCAATTTTGCCATGGCATTGTATGCTTCTATGTCCAGAAAACCCCACAGCAATGTTTGCTTACACATTTGGGTAATTCAGAGCTCAGTTTGGCCATACTCAGTAATTTTCTCCTCAAGGCCACAATTTTTACACCAAAAGGTTGCCCTGTTAAATAAATGTTAGATAACACTTCTGGAATTATCTCATTTTAATATTTTACTTAGTACAACAAACCTTGCTTTCTTATTCTCTTGTTTCTCTTATTGCAAAGACAATGATTGCTTCCAGTCCTCCCCTTTAATAATATTTATATAGAGAGCCAGTGTATTACTGTTTCTATGGGAAGTAGAAGATAATGTATATGAGTTAATAAGAATGTTCTTTGAGATGTGCCATGGCATGTAACACTCAACTGATGCTTTTATCATACAGCGGTAGCTCTGAGAATAGAGGGATTTGGTATTTCAGACATTCAAGCATACAAATTTAAGCAAGGTGAATCCCTTCTTAGGGCCTAAGAGGGTTTTTTATGTCTTATTCTACAAACTTCCACATTTTATGCTTCAAATTTTCACCTCATAATAATTTAAAGTGAAAAAAAAATAGTTCCATGATAACATGATTTTTACAAGCATAGTCATATTAGTCCATATCTACACTCTCCTTTCAAGAGTTATTTAGGTCATACAATAATCTGCAAGGGAACATGAGACCAACAGCCTCAGAGTTTGCCACTAAAAATATTTGCATGAATAAAGCATATATTTTGGTGTGCATTAACTCTTCAACACTTGTCTTGAAGAAGTCATTCTGTATTTTCCTTTTACACATACTTTTCAGTGTTTTTTCTGTCCTCAGAGTCAGTAGCTAAGGCAGAAGAGATGGAAAAGGTAACTACTGATTTTCTTGCTGCAGTGATATTTTTGAACAGCTGGGAACACTTGTGTACCAATTTCACTGTCTGATGGCAAGGTCAGTGTTAGCTGTTTCCAGCTCATCCATCTTGCTGCCCTGCTCTTGCAAAACAATGGGGATTTCATACTATTTTCCCTTTTCCTGAGTATTACTATTCATCATGAAGGTGGAAATAATGGCCCTAATAGCTATCAAGTCCCTCCCCTTCATCCCCTCCTTGTTGCCCAATGTGACCCTTTCATTCTCCTGGCCACACCAACACAGAAGTGTCCCAATGGCAAAGAACTGTCTGCTCCTAAGCACTCCTTACATTGATTCCCTCCCTTTTCTTTTTCCATCCTTGCCTTAAAAGAGGAAAATTGCAGTGAAAAAAGCAGCGTCTAAGTCCAGTATGTTTCCATTGTCCAGGATGTTCTTAACCCAGGCAATTCTTCTCCCCCACCCTTATTATTCATTTTATTTGGATGATTAAATTAACCAGAAAAGGTTATTTTGTTGGAAAAGAGCCTGTATTAGTGGCATGAAAGCTGCCACTGTTCTGTTTTGGCTTGGTCTCCTCTCAGGCTCCTAGTAGCTAGCTGCTGTTCCCCTTTCACTGAATTTCTACCTTCAGGCACCTCTCTAGTCCTCAGGATGTGTATTTTTTTTTTTTTTCTTTTCAAAAGTGACCATAACATTCCTGAATCGGGAGCTATTCCCTGGCTGTGAAGCCTTCACAGTTCTGATATTGATGAATACTGCTTGCTTTCTATTGTTTCCCCCCTGGTCTGCTGTGGTGTTAGAGGTGCCTGGGGCTGGGGAAAGCCAGAAGATACCACACCTCACACTGGTACTTCATGCATATGAGAGGAACAATGGTTCTTGTCCAGGGAAATGGATTTTCTTGTCTTCAGCTAGTGAGACACCATAAGAATTGTTTGGCTGACACAACTCTCTTTCTTGCACAGCTCCTTTAGTTTGCAGTTGTCCTTGTGTGCTGCATAGGCTCTGTTGTGCAGAGACAGAATTTTTTTTTTTTTTTTTTGGTAGAGAGTTATTGATTAAATCCCGGGCTCTTTAAAATGCATTAGTGAGTGTAAAGACATTAACTGAGAAGCTTTTACTTTTAACACTAAACCTTTTTAAATAGCAAAATATCAAAACAAAATACTTTAGATATTTACATATTGCTTTAACTCTCTTAGAACGGAACAGAGCATAACAGAACAGAACTCATAGAGCAAAATAACCTGATGCTTCTTAGTCTGTCAAAGCTTGTGAAATGTTTTAATTTTTGAAATTACATTTCAAAGAAGAAAAATTAACCCAGCTCTTTTATTCCACTCAAGTAGAAATGATGTCATTAGAAATTAATAACAAAAACAATTTTCAGAGATACTTTAACAAAATTATAAGTATTTCCTGTGTTGGATGTTCGCTGGTGTTGCCTATATCGTTGTAATTTTTTTGTAATTTAAAATCACAGACTATGTAAGAAGTAGCATAGAAAAAAACCCATATATACTCCTCATTTCATCTTCAAAATTTTGGTGGAAGAAGCAGAACATAAATGCCATAGGAGGAATAAAAATAACATAGATAAACTTAATTGTTCCAAGGATACTAGTTTTGCTTTCTTTATTTGATTGTTTCAGGGTGAAGGAAAGCTGCATTGTCTTGACTATCCTGAAAACCATCTTCCTTCATTAGAGCAGAACGACAAGTTGTTCCTAAGAAGTACAGCAGTATGGAAGAACACTGCTGATGTTGGATTTTTCTATTGCTTTGCAGCATAGTCTTTGTTTTTTTCAGCATATAATGCTCCTTTTACAAAATGTTAATATGTGACACCTTTTCAACATACCAAATTTTTAAAGCATTAATATTGACGTATCTGGGTTCACTGGTATATGTAATAGACTGCAGATATTATAATATTATTATATTAATGAAGGCAAAGACCATTTGACAGCTTTCTCAAGTGGTTGATCTATGGCCTCTGGCCACGCAGTTGTTTGCAGTGCCAACATACAATCTATAGATGGATCAATCAAGCATGCTAATATGCAGTGTTCCCACACAGAGTAGCTGCACTTAGAGAATAATAGGTTTTGATGATGTTGTACATCTGACACATTCTGACCTTGCTTACCATCCCCTTCGTCAGGGGGAAATGTTTGCTCAGCTGCTGTGTGCCAGCACCTCTCCAGTGCCGCTGGGCAGAGGCGTTTCAGCTTTGGCACAAGCTGTGAAGGGTGAGAGGAGGGAGGAACTCAGCCACGCTTCTGCTCAATCCCATCCTTGCTGCCGCAGAGCAGGGCAAAGGAGGGTGCAAGAGAGCACAGTCTAGTGGACCCACAAAACTCTTTTTGTTTTGAAGGTAGCCATGAACCAAATCATAGTCTTCGTGTTTTTAAACTACAGCAGATCTGCCTTGAGGAAGAAACTGAGCAAACTGAGTTTACTGATGTCTTGCCATGGAGCTGTGGTTTAATTTTGATGTATTTTGAAAGGGGGGAAAAAATTCAATACTCTCCAAAACTTTTGACAGAGGAAAAAACAAGTGATGAAAATTTAATTTTTATCTTGCTCAGACTTTCAATTCTGAAGATTGAAATATTAGTTACTCAAATAAAATGATATTTCCGTAAAATTCTAGTCTGTTCAAAATATTTTAATCTAGTTCTCTTACAGCAAGTTCAAGAGAACGAATACAAATTTTAATTAATTCAAATATTTAATTTTGAAAAAATGTTTTGAATCTACATATTTTGTTTTCTATACTGAAGACACATTTAATGAGGCAAACAAAAATTGTGGCTTATTGACAGTAACATTGTATTTTTCCTGTTAATTAAATTTGTATGAAGAGATTACTTGGATAAATTCAACTTAGCCAAAGATGAACTATTCTTAGTTCTCTTAATATAGTTTGGAAATAAAAAGATTTGATGTTTGCTTTTAATATTTTTAAATTGAATTTTGTCTGACATTGATAGTCTGAATAAATAAAACTGGCTGCTCAAAGGAGTTTGCTTGCACCTTCCAATAGTTGTGTTTCGAAATTTTCTCTTCATTTTTCTTTTCAGTTTTCATAGTTTTCACAGTCTAAAAATGTTGAGCTGTACTGCAATGTCAGATTTCATTTATTACGAGCATGACAGAGATTAATAAAATGCTGGACAAGCTTCAAGTGATAAGAATTTTGAAAGCTCCACTGTAAAATTGAATGAAGTGGAGATAGAAATTGAAGACATGGAGATAACAATTGATGGACAGAGTCTATTCCGACTGAGAATACCAAAGAAGACTGTAGAACGCTGTGAAATTGAACTGATCACCTGGAAAATAAGGTTAGAGTAAGGAGTATCAGGTGTGAGGGCTCGAGGAACTGAGCTAATCTTTTCTGAGAAGATTATGAGGGCCAGAAAGGAGATATCTTTCATTTTTTTAAATGTATGGCATACATGGCCTCTCACAGCTCTAGTGCCATCAATTAGCCAACACACAAGCACAGCATTTGTACAGTGTAGCTCTTTCAGCCTCCGGTAGACAAACTAAACATAAAAATGCATTTAAGAAACTGAAATTAGGAATGGAATAGCTCTAAACAATTCAGAGTGATGAAAATTTTGAAAATTAAATGAGACTTTTTGGCTGAACCAGAATCCAGGTAACAGAGCTCTAACAGAGCATGTACTACCATTTTGTCAGAAAAGCCCATACCTGACTCTAAGAAAGTCAGAATAAGAATAGTTCCCTACCTTATATTTTAATAGGCTGTGTCAAAGTTTAATCACTTAAGGTTTACTTGCCAAGGCATTAGATTCAGGTATTTTGCTGCCTCCAAGTACACAAGGCATATAGATAAGAAGATAAATGTGTAGACTGTAAAAAATGGTTTTGCTTCAGCTACTGAAGGTCTTCTTTTCAATAACATAGATTGTCATTGCCTTTTCTCTTAATTCTTAACTGCTGTTGCCACAGAGCTCATTTAGCTGAATTTATGTGATATGATAAGTTAGTATTACATTTATTATCATAATTATCATGTCTGATTAATCTTGCTTATTCTGGAAAGTCATGCATGTTTCTTACTGGAGGGCATAATTTCAAGTTTTAATATTCATGTATAAGGCTGCTGACCTGAAGATTGAAAATAATTAATCTGGAATAAGGGAGTCTGTGGCAAATTAAAGACAGGTATGCTGGGATGGTTTCAATATCCAGTGTTGACTGAAGCAGGATGAAGATAGATGTGGTGTGAAGTCAGAGGGCATGGTGATTGCTGCAGCTGCACCCATCAATCCAACACCACACAACAAGGTTTTAAGCACTTTGCTTTCAAATTTGTCTGTGATAACACTTTTTCTGGTCTATCCCCAAGCTCACTTAGGTACCTCTGAAGATGTCATTTGCTCTGACCATGCGTAGGATCTTCAGATAAAATCCTGCTGGAATGAGCTCAATGCAGGATTTGGCTGTATTCAGTCATTCACTAAAATTCAATAATATAGATTATGGTCTTTCCACCAGGTGATCACAATTATTTCCTCTGGCCATCACAAATTAATCTGTGTTAAAATAATTAAACTGTCAATATTCTTTGGTGTTGATATTTTTTTTTTTCCATTCAGACCTTCTTGCAGAAATGAACAGAAAGATAGCTTATTCCTCTTCAGTCTGTGTTATTACTTATGAAGTGGGGGATTATTAATTGTGCAGGCTAATTTTAATTTTATTTTCACTGACAGGAGGAGCAAAAAACCAAACCCCAGAGGGTTGTAGTCTACACTCTACAAAGCACTGGAGCATTCCCCAGTGGTAGTGTTGCTTGTAGTATAAAACAAGTAAAACATGGACTATTTATTAAACCTGATTTTTGCATTTAATTTTAGGTACCTTATCTATTTGGATAACACTACCTTCTTAACTGTTGATAGACACACTCTAAGCCTATATGTAGACTATCCTGGCTGAATTTTTTTCAGAAAAATACAAACAGGCAAAAATTTACCAGAAATTAAAAAACTGGGATGGAATTGCTTTATAAATATGTGTTTGTGGTCTCCTTAAGTCCATTGCTTGAAAACAAGTCTACCTAGACTAACAGACGGGAGAAAAAAAGTAGGAAATCAAAACCACAGGCTAATTGTGAAGAGGCTTTGGCATGTTTTCTTCATGTTTGTACTAAGTGAGTTACTCAAGTATTGCAACCTTTGACTTTACACTGCTTCTGCTCTGTATGTTTTGAACATATTTCACTCCTGTTTGTGGGTATCTCTTGGCAAACATAATTAAATTGCTTACCATTCCATTGATATTTATATTCTTTTTATGATGGGAATTGTTTGACAATTAGTTATTGACTGTGAGTTATTAGTTAGACAAGTAACTATTACTCTGTTTGGTTTTGGTTGGTTTCTTTTGCAGTTTGCTTGTGAAAATTGCGATTCATGCTCAAATGGTTAACTTACAAAATTTTCTCAAATTCCAAATTTCACCAGTACCAAAAAAGAAAACATTTGGAACTCTTATACCTCAGAGAATGGTTTCCATGTTTTTTCTGCTCCTTGTTTTAAGGTATCAGATTTTATGTTTTTTATAAATTACTTTAGTGATGGTTTTATCTGTATTTATTTTCTGTGATTATTACATATTAAAAATATCTCCAAGCATTGTAGACCTTGTAGGCTAAGACTTTCAGATTGAACGTGATAGCAGATTTCAAGATCCTCACTCAGATAACTCGCTTTTCTTGCTGCATGAAAATAACAATTTTCTTTTCTGAGAGTATCGCTGGAGATCTCACTCATATACTATCACAGACAAAATGTAAGGTTTTAATTGGGATGAATATTTTGAGTAAAGAGCTTCTAAAACCTTGGTGTTTGTGCCCTGTGGATAACTGTCTCCAGGGACGTTGTACCTCCTTCCCATCTGCCCAGTACAGAGTGTCTAAGATGGTTACTCTGAAAGACTTTCTGTAAAGGGAAGATACTGTGCATCAGCAAACATGGGGGATTTCTTTGCTCACAAAGATAGGACAGCAGAGAACAGCTCAAGGACTGCTTGTTATCCTGGTTTGTTGAAGGCATCTTGAAGTAGGGGGTTTCACTGGCATTTGCAAAACTGATAATGAAAGTTCATCTAAAATATGTATGCGCAGTATTTTGTGAATGTTTTACACAGCAACAGGGCTGAACTAAATCTTGCAAAACTGAACTGGGATTAGATGTAATTTCCAAAAATACAGTTATTTTAACCTTAGTTTATAAGGTCTGCATGCCTTTTGGATGGGACATGAAGAAGAAATGCAGAACATTAAATGGCACATTTTCTCCAAAAATCATGAATTTTTCAATGATGAATCATGATTTTCAAATTTTTTTCCAGGCCAATTTGTAGAGAGTGGAGATATGAATACCATTTTAGGCAGCCATCCCCTGCTCTCCTGTCTGAATTTCTAAACCTTTGGCAATTAGGCTATTACTAGCTCAAACCAGTCATATTAAATCAGTCCTGAAGGCTGATAGAAGTCAGGGTCACTGTTTCAAGAATGAAGAGATGCTATGAAAAGAAAATGAATGTATCAAACTCACTTTACATCACATACATTCTTAGTATTCACTAAGTATTCACTAGTTACACATCTTTCCCTCAAAGGCCAAAGAAAAAGAGCAAATAAAAGTGGCACAAACTCCCAGAAAAAAAAATTATAATGCACTAGATTAGTTCATAACAGTCCATTTACCTTCAGATTTTATTGCAAGATGGCAGTATTTTAGCAGAACGCTTTTAGCTGGATGTCGGAATTCTGTGCTGTGAACTGTGAAACATTTTTTTAAATATTTATTGCTCCATTGAAAAAAAAAGTTGGCAAATGTATTTTAGAAATTGTCGGTAAAAAATAATCAGCTTTGCGTCTTTACCAAGGAATGCACTTTTGCAAAAGTGAAATTATCTGCTGTGTGACTGCCATGATGCTGAATGAAGTGCTTGTGTGGGGTGGAAGCCTGTTTTCACACTTGTGCACTGTCAGGTCCTAAACCCTTTATTCATTTTGATTTGCCACTGTCGGAGATTTGCCACAGCATTTTCTGAATGAGAAGGCAGACACAATTATTGGGTCATGTTCTACCCCTTTTAATATTTGTGTCAGCACTTTGTTCAACTGAGAGAAATGATATGCCTTGCATTGTGCCAGGGGTTATGCCAAATCCTTTATTCAAACCATTTTTAATGCAAGAGCCTTTGGCAGTAACGTTAACTTTGCAGAAAATTCAGATCCCTTGCAGTTGCCCTAGTAAGCTCCAGGGTTTGTGGTCTGTCCTGTGGCACTGGGGATGGTGCTGGCTCCTGCCTCTGAAGGACATCATGAGCTGAGAGGACTCCCCATGGACAGGAGGAGAGGAGTTCTGGGGTTGCTGCTGGTGTGGTTTTGGCTGGGAAAGAGTTAATTTTCTTCACAGCACCTGGTGTGGGGCTGTGTTTTGGATTTGTGCTGAAAATAGAGCTGATAATGTAGTGAAGTTTTTGTTATAGCTGAACATGGCTTGCAAAGAGCCAAGGTCTTTTCTGCCATGCTGGCCGGGGGCTGGGGGTGCATGGGAAGGTGGGAGACACAGCTGGGACAGGTGACCCCGACTGACCCAAGGGATATTCCAGAACATACAGAATCATGCTCAGTGTGTATAGTGGAGGGAAGAAGGAGGAAGGGGGAAATGTTTCAAGTGCTAGCATTTGTCTTCCTGAGCCACTGTTACCTGTGGCATGGCCCTGCTCTCCTGAACACCTGCCCATGGGAAGCAGTGAATTAATTCCTTGCTTGGCTTTGCTTTCCTTTGCTTGTGTGTACAGCTTTTGCTTTCTCTATTAACTGTCTTTATCTCATCCCATGAGTTATATAGCTTTTACTTTTCCAGTTTTCTCCCCAGTCCTGTGGTGGGTGAGTGAGTGAGTTAGTGGGCAGCTGTGGTACCTGGAGGCTGGCTGGGGTTAGACCACACCTGTAGGAAACTCTGTCTGTCCCAGGGCATCTCCTTTGCTGGGACTCTGGGTCTGTGGGGGAGCATGGTTAGACCTGGGTGTGCTCTGACAAACCCCACTAATGTAATGGCCTTCTGGTAAGACAGAGCAGGCTACCACTTCTGAGACTGTGCCTCAGGCAAAACTTCTGTTGTTGCTTCTCAGCTGAAAAGGTAAGAAAAACACAACTCAGCCCCATTCATACCAGACTGAGCTATTGGTGCTCTTCTTGTGCCAATTTTCCTGTATATAGTTTCCTATCACCTTACGGAAACCAAATTCTGTTTGGAATGGAATGCATTCATAAGGCAAATAAATCATAAACATTAGCTATGTGTGAGGTTTTTGCAGCTATTTAGTGCATGTTTTTACTACATAATATTCGTGATAGCCTTCTTTTAATCTATATGAGTTAGTAGCTAATAACAACCTAGAGTTAAAGAGCATAAACCAAATGACCTACAGTTAAGAAGCATTATCGAAGCCATTCCTTATGAAAACAATAACAATAAACATCTCTGTGAGTAAATTGTAAAATCTCTAGTGTATTTAATGGGTTCTTGGTTTGATAAGCAGAAAATGAATCCAATTAAACATAAAGAAAATTAATGTTTTACCCATAGAACTCTGGTGATCAAAAGGTGAAAAAATTGTGGAGACAATAAGAACAATAGCTTAGGAAAATATAGAAACAAAAGTATTATTAGGTGAAATGGAGTTTATAAAAATCCAATAGCTGTGCATGACCCAGCCTAAAGGTTTATTGAGTTGATGTGTTTTCTTTGCCTTCCTTCCTACCTACCTTCCTTCTTTGCTAAATGTTGCATGTTTAAAAAAAATGTCATAAATAATAAATGGATAACTTTCATGCTGAAGGACTTAAAATCTATTTTTAGGTGTAAAACTCAAATATGAGAAATTCAGATAAAGTCACATGGGTAAAGGTTCATTTCACAGAGTCAAAAAAATCATGGAATTTAGGAAGATCTGGAGATCATCTAGCCCACCCCTCTGCCAAGACAGGGTCACCTGGAGTAGGTAACATAGGAATGAGTCCAGGTGGATTTTGAATGTCTCCAGAGAGGGAAACTCCCATTCCCTGGCAGGCTGTTCTAATGCTCTTCTGCCTGCAATGTACAGAAATTCTTCCTCATGTTGAGGTGGAACTTCTCATGTTTTAGTTTATAGCCATTACTCCTTTCTTCTTCACCATGTAATAAAATACTTAAGATATAAAGGAAGAGCTTATAGGCATACTGTTACTTTAGGCACAGACTCCAGAACATCTAGCATTAGCTAAATGGAGTGGAGAAAGCAGGTTATTTTCACAGAGTGACCAAGACCTTAGTTAAGGTGGGTGACTATTTCATAGATCCAGCTCTTTCCATAGACTCCTTGAGAGACTGAAGTCCGAATGTGCATGCTTCCCTTAAATGTTTGATGTAAAGTAAGCCAAGGGCTCTGGTCTTACTGCTACAGACTGCTAGTGTGTCTCTATTCTTTTGGTAGTCATACCCTGATCCTCCTTAAATAGTACTTCATAGAGTACAATATCTGTAGAATCACTCTCTGCTTCCACAGCAGTGGCTTGATTATTAAAAAAATTCAGAATTAAGGAAATAAAGAAAAGACATTCAGGGGAAAAGTCATTGGAGGGAAGATGGTATTGACACCATGAGGCTCTACTTTACATCTTTCCCACATTAGTAGCAAGTAAAATTTATGGTGTATCTGTGCAAGGTTTGAAATAAATATTTATGACACTGTTTTATGACTTCATCTTCTTGAAAATTTCTTCACTTCTTTTATCATGAAGACGATTGTCACTGCTGATTTTAGCAACAGCTTGTTGGGTCACCTCAATATATCTAAGGTACACAACAATTTTATACATCAAAGTTTATTTTAAAATTTATTTAATGGCTTATTTGTCTTTTTAGTGCAAATACATGCACTCTCCAACCTTTATCTGTGTATTTACACATTGCTCTTGCCTTTTATCTCAACATTTCAGAAAAATATTTCGCTTATTTCTGTGTGTATAGGGTAGTATGCATGCAAACAGATGGTGTTGAAAAAGAGGTGTGTGTTTATCAATTTTGTCCATTTCAGGCACATATTTTTGTTTCGCAGAATTCATTGTCATTGAAGGCTTTATGGTTGATGAAGTTATTTACCTCACCGGGGCTGTTGCTTATGTGCTTTTTAGGTTATTTGTTCTGTTTGGTTATTTTTATTTGTTTGGGTTTTTTTTTTTCAACAAGCTGTTGGGCACAGCTGAGTATACATTTTGATTTCATTTGGTGTGTATATCTGTACATAGGTAGTAAGAAAAATGTCACCAGCCATCCTGAATCACAGAGTTGGAGCATACAATCTGAAATCAATGGTATTAAAAAAAAAAAAAATTGCTACAGTCCTGGATTGTGATATTCATCTTCAATACTTCTTGTTTTTTTATTCTGAGAAGCAGAAGGTTCTTCCTCCTCTGACACCACAAAAGAAAAACAAGTGCCTGTGAGAAACTGGGTGCAGAAAAGGAGAATTTACTGAGCATAATCAAGTAGCTGTTTCGGTGGGAAAAAAAAAAAAAAACCCACAAAAAATCAGTTCACCATTCTTGTTAAAACTCTGAACATGAGATTTTAACTTTATTTCTGTCTTGAAACAGCTTGAATTCCCTTCTTTTTTCTATGTTGAGTTTTGGTGGCCTTAGCAACTGAAAGTCATAACCCATAATGGAGAAATTGAGGAATATTATTGCAATATGACTGATTTTCATTAATTCTGCTGGTAGCAGAGTAAAAAAATCTATAAAACTCTCTCTGCAAAATTGTAACTGAATTGTCAACTTTTTATTCTGGAGTTCAGAGTAAAGGGGTACAGCATATCTCTTGTCAAATGATACCAGAACACTCTGCTCCATCCTCAATATAACACTCTAAAGAAACCTCGGTAGCATACCGAAGAGGACAATCTGATATCAAAATAGAGGCACTGAAAAAATTAACCAGAAAGTACGTGAGTGCCCCTTCACAATGCCATGTAAACACCTTCTCCACTACCTGTAGAAAATCTCAAAGAGTAAATAAAAACTGCCTGACGATGGTGGAGACAAAGCAGGTATCAGCTTGTGCATTAGAAATATTAAAGGTTCTGATGACATCATTATTTTAAATTCACTGGATGTTTTTGGAGTTATTATCATCTGAACTAAGCTTCAATGAAATTTATTTTGTATTAAACAGAGACCGGATTCTGAAAAATTATGCTTAGTGTGATACCTGTATTGGTAAAATAGAGTAATATCCCTTTGGAACACTGAGAAGATAGATCACAGTGAATGTAAGCCTGTGCATGGGATATAAACTAGAACAGTCTATATTGTGGGCTAACATCAAGTCTAAAGCTCATCCACTGAGAAATGAGTAAATTGTAGCTCTATCAGGGATTATTAATACATGCCTTGGCTAAAATCTTAATCATACATATCACAGGGAAAAAAATTCTTATACATCCACAAGCTTTTGGCAGGTGAGTGAGACAAATGGGGATCAAAAATCCTGCAGTACTGAGATGGATGGTGAAGACCTTCTGATTATTTATATAAAATTAGAGAAGGATCAGAGTAACCTATGCCTTTTGGTGGCTTCTTCAACAGCAGACAATAAAAATGGTTCTTGTACAGTTCTTATGTTTGGCTTTGATCTGAAGACTGAAATATCTTCTTCTGTGCAATCCCTGGAGAGCTATAGCTATCTTTGCATTGAATTTATTTGAAAGTAAACCTGAAAAATGCCAATGCTGTCTTGCACAGAATTTGTGAGTTAGCTCAGATAAAGTTAAATGGCTATAAGATGTACAGTCATGTGGAAAAACTCTTAAGTGTGGATGTTTAGACTGATACTGCAGCTTTAAAAGTGAGAAAAAATTCTAAAGCTGGATAAACTTTGTGATGGACTCTATACAACAATGATAAATTAAGTGCTATATGAATTAAAATTCAGTCAATATTTTTAAAGGGGTTTCTACAAAAACTGTCAGGTGGACAAGAGCTCACTGTCCTTCTGTCACCAGAAGGAGGATTCAACTTGGATAGCTGGTACTATAGAGAAAAAAAGTCACCGGATGGATATACAGTACAGAAAAAAAACATAGAGAATTTTTGTCCTCAGATCTGAGAACAGTTGTTTCTGTCATTTGAAATAAAATAATGAAAGAACAGCAACAGCAAAAGCTCTGAAAAAATCTGGATGGAATAAAAACCAAAAATATTTGTGGTGATGTGCAACTAGACTAACTCTGTGAGCTTGAAACCAGTTAAACTTAAATCAGACTGAGACATTTATCATTGACCTTAAACTTTAGCCAGCTTTTCTTACAGTGGCCTTTCTTCATGGTGAATTTCCAAGTCACTAAATCCTGCTTTAGTTCCAACATGTAATAAAGGCTTCCTTGTTCATACTGGATCATATTTCTGGCAATTTTATAAGTTGCATAATACTTATTACAAGTCATAAAAATAATTTTTCATGGAAAACATTAGTCCAGTAAATATAGATTGTTTGGGTTAGATTTATCTGTAAAATCTTTCCTTCCTCCCTGTGAACTAAGAACTTTTTGGCTTACCACAAAAATTCTGAAATCTACCATTCTGCAAGGAAAGAACTTGATCAGCAAGACAGCTATAAACCATAGACAATGTATTAAAATGATGAAAAACTCCTTCCAAACAGTAGGATTGTTATGTTTTGAGTCTGTTATGAGTTCTTTCAATCCCTAGGAAATGAGATCCAGCTTTAGCAGGACTGCTGCAGCATGCAATAAGGAAGGTCCCAAGGAAATCAGAGCTCTGGACTGTCACCCATGGATGACACTCATGGAGCAGAATCAGCTGCTTCAAGCAGGCAGTATAAGTAGGGAAGAACCTGCAACACAAACAAACATGACTTTTAGTTCCATTAGCTTCCGAGGGGAAAAAATCAAATACACTATTTAGGAAAGCTCTCATTTCCAGCCTGGCAAATCAGGAGCTGAGTATTGCAATTAAGGAAGAACATTTCCTTAACAAGAATCGACTATGAACCTTAAAAGAGGTTTTAAAAAATTAAAAGTAGGGAAGCAGCAGCTGTGGCTAGCAACAGTTGTTTTCTTTTAGCTACAGTAATAGATTTGCTTTCTACTTGGCATTCATACTCAGCTCACCACTCTGCTGTGCAGCAGTAGTTCTTTCCCAACTAGATGAAAAAATCTATGCAATAAGAGAAATTCTGAGTGATTTGATTTTCCCCAAAGAATTCACAAATCCTTAAAAGGTATATGTATATTCTTTCACATTTCTCACAGGATAAGATTAAATTACTGACTGAAACAAAGCTGGACGGGGAATGATTTTGCAATACCTATTCTGATGGCTGAAGAATATCCAAAGAGTACAGTAACAGAAGTATCTTCAGAGTAATCTTCATTTTTGCTCTGTTTCATTGTCAAAGGAGTCTTATCCACTCTCTGTTGAGGTCACAGGACTTCAGATCCTCATTTTGGAGTAACTTAATGTAAATATTGATTTCACTGGAGATTTTCAGTGGAAAAAGGGAGAGCAATATGTGTCCCTATATATTTGGTTAATCAAGCTGCCAGATACAGCAATGTATTGTAAATACAAAAATCTTATCCACATAACCAAATGCCAAACTAAATATTTTATCTCTCAGCCATAGCTGTTGTGTTCTGGTTTGATTTTGGTTTGAGATTTTTTTTTTCTTATTATTTTCCTTTTTTGACAGTTATTAAGCAAATACTGAGTCTGACTGCCTTGAGTTCAGCATTTGTGATGTTCTGCTTTTCTGTTTCCATCTCACTCTCTAGCTGTTGAGTTTACTGGTGGCAATGTTGCCGAGCAAGGAAGAAACATGTAATGCATCTCACAGAAATGTCTAGCTTGGTGGAGGGGTAGAAAACTAAACATGATTGACACTAGGATATTTATTATTACATAGGTAGAATCAGGTAGGAAACCATTTGGACTTCAACAAATTTTTAGTTCATTAGCTTTTGCCCTGTGTGATATACTTTAAATAAAAACTATTGCTGAAGATGATATTACAATGTTCCCAGCTGCATCCATAGCTCATATAAGGCAGTTATTGAAAAATACAGCCTGGATATTGATTATTTCCATTGTTTTAGAAGTTATGTGATTGTTTAGCCATGGAATTAAGTGTTTCAAGTATATACATTTAAAGATGCTGTGGCTGATGAAAAAGACAGGTTTGGCTATTTCAAAAAGCTCCTTACTACAAAGAAGTCTCTTGAATTTTTTCACAGTAAGCACCAGAACTTACATAGCATTTTAATTCACAAGCATGAAGGCCATGTGACAAGACATCTATACGTATATGCATATACAGACACAATGTACATATGTAAAAAGATAGGTTTATATAATACATAAAAATAGATATATACCCATATGTTCATATGTGGATGTACACTGTATATCAATGCAGCCGTATAGAAGATTCTCTCAAAAGTTATTTCTGTTTCCAGGAATGAAAAAGACTTGTAGAAAAGCAGCATCCACCATGCCCTAGCAGTAACAGATGCACCACCTGTTTATTGAGGTTTTTTTCCTGACTTGAATCTTATTTTGTACACAGGCTCAGGCTGTACTTCCTTTCTGGCATGCATTTTCATGCCAAGTAATTAATGTGATTTAGCAAGACATTAAGTCAGATTCATAGTCTAAAGGCCAGATTCTGCTTATCCCTTCCACAGCTCATCCGGAAGTTTCCTTTTCCCTCTTTTCATTTATATTCACTCAGAGACATGCTTTTGCCATCACTTCATGGGCAGGACAAGAAGAGGATTTGTCAAGGGCAGAAGGCAGGACCCTTCCCGATGGACACAAGGGCAGCAGCAGGAGCAGATGCAGATGGGTGTGAGCACACTGGGTGGGGGCTGCTGCATGGCAGGATTTGGCTGTGTGGGATGGGACAGTGCAGGGAGCAGACATCAACTTTGGCAGGGGAGGAGGAGGTGGAAGGTTATCCTTCCAAATCAAGTGGGAGAATTAAATTGCACCTGAAAGTGCAGTCCTTGGGGTGCTCACATGCAGGGAATCAGAGGGATACAGGCATAGCCCCTGCCTGTGCTCACCACTCTCTTCTCTTCTGGCATCTGTGTGTTGTGTGATGGATATGATATGATATGATATGATATGATATGATATGATATATGATTGATATGGCATGACCCATCACGGGGTGAAGAAGGGCTGAACTAAGCAAACACAATGCTCCCCTACAGATAAAATACTCCTTTGTAGGCGTGTGTTATTTTTCTTCAAAGTTCTTTTAGATTTCTCACACTGTTTCTATCCTTTCAGATACTTTTACTTAAGTAACCGAAACTTAGATTTGGCATTTTTCATGAAAATATATCTTCATGCTTCAAAACATTTCCTTTAGCAAGATAAAAAAAAATTTAGTGAGTTTCCTAGGATTCATTTCTTTGCATAGACTTTTTTTTTTTTTGCCAACAAAAGCAATTTCATTTTGCCAGTAACTCTCTAAGGCTGGTACTGAGACAGCATAAAGTGAATATTAAGCATTCACCAAGAAAATATCTACAGGCTCAAATTCAAAACAGGAATTTATAATCTGATAATTAAAATTTGCAGGGAATGTGTGTCTAGGGGTTGACCCTCTTCCTGTTAGTTTTTAACTCCTTACCAGCCCTAATTTCAAAAATGCATTGTCTTTTTTGACATTTTAGCATAAATAACAACATGGTTATAAGTACAATGTGTCCCCAAGGCAATTATCCAGAAAAAAAAAAAAAGGACAGAGGAAGCTTCTCAATATGTGATCTGGTCTCGGACCATCCGGTCTACCACAGCAGAACACTACGGAAAATAGTAATTGGTAAGATACTTTTTCAACAATGAAAGACTTCAGATGACAACAAACCAGCAACAGATCAAAGGTGTGCAACAGCAGTGACACAATATGCATTTTAAAAAGGGAGCTACAATTTTCACTCCTTTCTTGCGTTTTCTTTGTATTGAATTGTTTTGGAGATCAGAAATCAAAAATAACATTTCTAGCCTGTAAAGAGATGAAAATGTTTTTCATAATAAACTTATGCTTCTTTTGTAACTAGCACCTACTTGGCCTTTTGAAATGTCCACTTGTGCACAGGAACTATTTATTTTTAGATGAAGTTAACATTAGCTTTCTGAGGTAGGATTTTGGACTTCAATAGGACAGAATCATCAGTTTTTTGCAGGTAACAATTTTTAAAGCCATGTTCAAAGTAAAATATAAATATGCTCAAATTAAGTTTTTTAAAACTCCTAATAATTTTTTAGTCTCTAAAAGACTCCTAAATAATAATAAAAAATATTCAGCGCTAGAAAGCTCTTCTAGAGAGTATTTAGAAAACTCTTCTAAAGAGTATTTCGGTGTATCTATAGCAAGGGCTTTGCACAGCTGATGAAAGGCATAAAGAAGAGTTATGAAAATCAATTCTTATTAAACTCTATAATTTCTGATAATAGTAGTATTCCCTTATATAAGGCTTTGGTTCAAGAGTCTATTCTAAGCCAGTTGTGGTATGTTTTGGTGGGATGCTATTATGACCATAGAGCAATAAAATGCAATTACATTACAGCTTTTTAATATTAAAACTAATTTAGGAGATTTTATTTATTAATTTTATGACTAACATAAGGTTTGCATGTATCTCAAGGTTACTTTTAATTGTGGATTTGCTCTTTTGCATATGTAATCATTTGTATGTGTAAACAAACAGGAATGTGTATTTTCTTAGTTATGTTCTTATTTTGCCAATCCTTCATGCCAAATGTATTGGTGAGCCCCAACATCACCTTTGCCAGGAGTCAGCAGTCTCAGCAGCTAATAGCCAGATAACATTTAGTTCACTTGGAATATAAAACCAAGATTATTGTGCATCACCCCATTTAGGAAGAGCTTTTTAAAAGACCTTTTATGATCAGTAATAGCTGGCTTAGGCAGACAAGTATGAGGAGAGGAGGACTTGGTTTCAGAGGACCAAGGATTAAATCAGCATTTAAAAAAAAGCCCTTTGCAGCATGACAGCTTTAAAGCCTGCATTTCACATCTTAGAACTGTTGGATACTCCAAAACTCCAAACTGCTGTTGTGCTACTTTCTTTCCTCCCTTTCCCCCATGCAATTCCTTAATTCTTCATTCTCACAGCAAGTGGATGCCTCTTACCAAGATGAAACCATGACATTTATGAGCAAGTTTCTTGGGTCATTTGGACAGCAATGTGACCTCAGCAGATGGGTTTAGCAAACCCCACAAAAAGCAAGATGGGGAAATAAAACCTCTTTTCCATAAAACTGTATGGTAGCTTATATTAAATTCAAGCATTTGTACAACTTACTGTCCTGCAGTACCAATCCTTAGCATCCAACACTGATGTGTTGGTTTCTATAAAAAAAGGTAACACTTTCAGAGTGTAAAATCTCAGTATGCAGCAGCGAATTTAAATGGGCATGCAGCAGTTGGAAAGAAGTTAATATTTCAAGATTTGCTGTGGGATGAGACTGGATAGCATTCATTCAGTATGTGCTGCTACTCCTTAGTACCAAATTTAAAAATTCATACCCAGCAGATGCTAAAAGGCTATGGTTGTATTTCTACAACTGAAATATTGTATGCTAGTTACATTTCAGTCTGATTCAATTCCAGCTTCAGGCTTCTTACATTCAGGAGTGACAAAACATATCAATTTCAAAACATATATAATCCATCTACCTGTTTTCTCCTGAAGAATTATGTTGGAATAGCAGGCATCTCATATTGAGTGCACCAGGACTGAAACTGCCTGTAAAGAGCAGAGATACAAGCACGTACAAATTCTTGACATAAGCTACTTGTCATAAGTATTGGCAAAAAGTTTAAAATGTATATGTTTTATTAACTTTTAAAGGATTAATTAAAAAATAATTTTAAAAATCCATTTCAAGAGCAATAAGGTGGCAGAGTGAAAGGTATTTTTTTACAAACCTTTAATTTATGAGTAAGTGTAGAGGTAATGCAAAAAGTAAGAGGGAGAAGCTGTCTGTAGTTAGGGCATCAAAACGCCGCCATGAAGATCTATGTCCTCTTTGTGTCTGTCCCTCAGAACACACCAAAACCATTGGACTCCTTTGAAAAGTGATTACTTAATTAAGAGACAGCATCATAAATCAGTCACAGAAGGGTGAGATTACAACTGTAGAGACAATTCCTATATGCCTACATTGCTGGTTATTTACTGGGCACAGATATAAAGAAAGCTCTCTAAGGTAGACACAGTATTTCTTTTCAAATGCTCCTTTTTCTGCTGACATGAATACATATTGTTTCATTACACATCAAGTCGGTGTAAGTCAATGAAGCATCTGTAGGAGGTAACTGGGTCTAGAGTGGGTGAATTACCCGAGGAAATGCCAATTTATTGGCAGCAGTGGAAGCCTAGACAGCCACTTTTGGCTGAGGATACAATTCAGCTTGAAGATTTTTAAAATGTAGATGTCTTCTTGTCCATTAGGTGTCCAGTCTCTTCTCAATGTGAGTTAACAGAGTGGCACAGAATCACAGAATGGCTCAGGCTGGAATGGACCCCAGTGGGCCATCTGGTCCACCCTCCCTATTCAAGCAGGGTCATCCCAGAGTAGACGGCACAGGATTGCATCCAGATGGTTCTTGAATTTCTCCAGTGAAGGAGACTCCACATCTGCTCTGTGCAACCTGTTCCAGTGCATGATCACTGCACAGTAAAGAAGTTCTTCCTGAAGAACTCCTAAAGAAGTTAAATTCTTTTAAAGAATTCAGGTGGAACTTCCTGTGCATCAGTTTCTGCCCATTGCCTCTTCAATTACTGCTCAGCCCCACCAAGCAGAGCCTGGCTCCATCCTCTTGACACCCTTCCTTCAGATACTGACAGACATTGATGGGGCTCCCTCTCAGTCATCTCTTCTCAAAGCTGAACAGGCCCAGTTCTCTCATCCTTTCCTCTTGGCAGACATGCTCCAGTCCTTTAATTATCTTTGTAGCTCTCTGCTGGACCCACCAGGGCCAGGTAAAAATTCTTGAGTTATACCTGTCAGATTTGGGTATGTTATACTCTGCAATGCTGTTGGATACTTCAATCATTCAAACAGTGTCTCAAAGTCCTGCTCTTAATGACTATTACTTATAATAGTCAACAAAATAGTCCACAAAATATCTACAAAGTGTAGCCAATTCTGGATCTTTAGCTATAAATTTATTTCCGCTTGGGATAGCTGGGACAAGAGTCAGTCTTCCATTTCCTTTATCAACATATATTGTCACCAAAACTTGGAAAATACTAATTTTTCTGTCTAAAATAGAATAATATACTGGTCTAACAAGAATGAATAGTTTAGTGTATACCATAATAAATTATGTAAACAAGGAAAGAAAAATCATTATTGCAAAACATCATTTAATCAATGCCTTAGGGTGAAACAGCAGTTGAAGAGTGTATTAGACTAAAGCAAATAATCTGATTGCTTCCTTCCATAGCTATTTTATATTTAATACAATAAAAATCCCTGAAAATAAGTTATTTAAAATAGATTGAATGGAAGAATATAAATTATTCTTAATGTTTGAAATTCTTAAAAGATTTTAAATATTTTAAGGTATCTCTATTATTACTATATGGTATAGCCCTTTATTCCATGGAAAAAAGTAATAATTCTCTTGTTCTCTGTAAGCCAAAGAGGGTTTAATTGTGAAAGAAACAAGCTGCCTTTATGGCAAAATGAGTGTGACTTGTACATATTTTTACTCTTTTGTTGTCAGCTCAGATCCTGTCCAAGGCCTACTAATTCCTCTGTGTATGGACAAGTCCTGCTAAAGCCAGGAGTAACTCCCTTTACAGAAGTTACTCTCTATTCTTGGATCTCAGCTGTTGTTTTTTTGACAAATAAGAGCAATATAACTCTAATGCAAGTTCTTAGTCAACAATAAACTATCTGCCTGTTGATTC
Source organism: Cinclus cinclus (assembly GCF_963662255.1). NCBI lineage: Eukaryota > Metazoa > Chordata > Aves > Passeriformes > Cinclidae > Cinclus > Cinclus cinclus. Next base: position 32,061,724 of record NC_085049.1, on the reverse strand, counting down.
ACCCCAATAAATATAGACATCCCAGAGGAAAGTCCTGACGCTTTCGGCACTTGTGTATTGAGAAATAGACCTTGTTTCCAGACTTTACAGTGAGAGACAAAAGGTGAGAAGGTAAATAAGGGATGGAGTGCTTTATTCAGAGACTTCTATGGAAAATGATGTAATTGAGAAGTTTAGTAGTTTATCCAAAGTAGTTTATCCACATCCAAAGAGTTACAGTCAATGGCTCAGTGCCCAAGTGGAAACCAGTAACAAGTGCTGTCCCTCAAGGGTGTGTACTGGAACCAATACTATTTATTGTTTTGATCAGTGACATAGATAGTGGGATCAACTGCACCTGCAGCAAGTATACAGATTATATCAAGATGAATGCTGTAGTCACCACACTGGATAGCAGGGATGTCATCCAGAGGGATCTTGATAGGTTTGAGTGGTGGACCCATATGAACCTCATGAAGATCAACAAAACCAAGTGCAAGGTGCTGGACATGGGTGGGGGTCAATCCCAGTATCAGTATTGCATGGATTGAGAGCAGTCCTGAGAAGAAGGACTTGGGAATACTGGTGGATGAAAAATTGAATGTTACCCAGCAATGTGTACTTACCACTGAGAATGCCCACTTTACCCTGGGCTGCATGAAGAGAGTCATGGCCAGCAAGAGGATGGTGGTGATTCTGTCCCTCTTCTCTGCTCTGGTGAGACCCCACCTGGAGTACTGCGCCCAGCTCTGGTGTTCCCCGTACAGGAAATTCATGGACCTGTTACAACAGGTCCAGAGGAGGGTCAAAAAAATTGTCAGAGGGGTGTAACACCACTCTTATGAGGAAAGGCTGAGAGAGTTGGGGCCATTCAGCTTGGAGGACACCTTACTGTGTGGTCTCTCAGCTCTTTAAAGGAGCTTCCAGACATTTTACTGGGGCGGGTAGTGACAGGACAAGAGGCAATGGTTTTAACCTGAAAGAAGGTATATTTAAAATGGACATAAGGAAGAAGTTTTAATGATGGGAGTGATAAGACTCTGGAACAGGTTGCTCAGAGTACAGTTGTGTAGTGTAGTACAGCATAAATACCTCTCCCTGGAATTGTTCAAGCCAGGTTGGATGGGATTTTGAGCAAACTGGTCTAGTGGAAGGTGTCTCCCTGTCTTTGAATGGGGAGTAGAATTATGTGATATTTAAAAGTCCCTTCTAACCCAATTCTATGACTCTATGGAAGAAAGTCCTGATTTGCCATATAGCCAGAATGTTTACCTCATTAGATAGTCCAAAATTAGAATGGGCAACACCCCTTCTTAAGACAAGTCTTTTAATTCCTAGGAGTCAGGGAAAGGAGTCTCTTTTCTGTAAAGCAAATACGCTATGTCCACATTCAGGAAGCAAAATACTGTGATAATGGGAGACAGCAGCAAAAATAAGACAAAGTAAATAATGGGTCCATTAACCATTCAGGTGCAACTCAGCAGTGCCCTTACAATTTTCAATGATACATAAACTTATTTCTGTCTTTTGGTTTTTTTTGGTATTTTTTCTCTTTTAGTGAGACTTGAATTCAAAATGCAATTCCATACTAATTTCACCATTTAACTGCTGTTTAGCCTGCATGACTATATGTACGGCCAGCGTTGGAAACAGAGGAAAAAAACAACCTTGAAATCCATTGTGGAAACTCTCCTGGGTTAATTGAGCCATCATTTTCTCCTTGGAATATGTTTTCCATTTATACAAAGGCGAGAAAAATTATTCGGAATATAATTTAAAAACGTGAAAAAATATGTGTCTCCAAGCCAATAACTGATTCAGACTGTTAGTTTCTTACAGAGGAATTAATCCCACCTAGCTTTCAATATCTACAGTGCTGATGTCCACTTTTGAGCTTTCATCAAGGCTCCACTGGTAGTCAATGAAAAGAAGTCAGCACTTCTAGCGTATGATTCATCCACCATATTTTAGGCATACTTAGGATGAGATGCAATTCTCCCTAAATCCAATCACATAAATCTTAATACACTACTGAAGAGGGCTAAGAGACTTATTAGAAATTAATCAAAGTTATTATAAACATAATGTAAAAAGTGCCAATAGTTCAGTGGTTGCAGCAATTACATAGTCATGTTTGGAAAGGGTAGTGAAAACTGGTAAGAGATTAAAAAAGCCACCGTAAGGATTAGAAGTGCAGAAAAACACCTCTGTAGTGAGCCTATAGAGGTTCTAGAAAACCTCTTCCTATTCAGTTTTGCAGGACAAAGGTTAAAATTTGTCTTATTCAAAAAAGAGAAATAAAATTGCAAGACCTTCTTTTCAGACAGGGTACTATATAAAAAATAAGATTCTGTCTCTAGAGCTGAAATCAATTCAGCTCAAGGAAGCCTGGAATTTAAAACAGTTTATTTTTTAGGATAATTCATGAAATGGGTAGTAATAGTAAGAGTATAAAATCTGTCTTTTTAATGTCCATCTCTATTTTGACTGGATTATGTCCCAAAATTCAAATTTCTTAACAAAGAAAAAGTCAGGCATTTTAAATGCTTTTGTTTTATTTTGTACAACATGAAATCAGAACTTCTAGTGAAGTGAGTTCAAAACATGAAGACTTAAAATGTGTCTGCCTGAAGCTTCTCTCTTACCTGAAACAAAATCACACCATTCTACAGTGTTCTGGGAAGTAGTTTGGTTTCATCAGAGAGTGATTCTTTTGCGGGAATGATTCATCAACATTTTTTGCAAATCAGGTTTAGTAATTGACCACAGGAACAGCTTACTAATGATAAAATTGATTCTTCATCACTTTAATTCTTTAAATCTATTTTGGATATGTTTCTGCAATATTCATCATAGAGTAATCAAAAGTTATAGGTTTGTTGTAAGGATGATTAGGTGAAACTGCTGGATCTGAGTTATTCAAAAGGTCAAACTAGATAATCATAGCTGTTCTCCATGACCTCATAGGCTATTTATCTTATGCATTAAGCCTTCTGCATTTGATTTTAAATATGCTTGGCTTCTCTAGATAGCAATGGAGATTATTATATATATATCCAGGATTTAAAATTCCATTCTCTATCTTATTACTATTGCTGATTATTTCAGGTGATGTAACCTCATCTGAAATTTCCCCAGAGAGGCTAGTCTAGAGGTAAAGGGTTGGGAAATGGAAGATACATAACTAGAATCAAGGTTTTTATACATATATATATATATATATATATATATATATTTAAATAATGAAGGCCTGCCCAGGTAGTGTTAGGGGCTCCTATGTAACTTTGTCTCAGTAATCAGGATTCCCACGGATTGATCTTTCTCCTACCTGTCCCCTGTCAGACACTGGTAAATGGTGTCATCTCTAGCAGTTGTTAGGAGAAGAAGCAAACTAGCCTTAGGATGGAAAGATGTGCTTTAAGCTATGATTACAAATGCTAGCTGCCCTATGGGTCAGATGTACCCCATATGAGAAAAGACCTTTTTCCTTTACCTACCACTGAAAGGTTTTGGTTCTCAGTCAACAGCAATTCAAATAAAGAGCTGTTAAACAGGGAGAATAGATTCAGAATCCAAACAGGGAGAAATAAACATGAATGTGAGCTGCAGGGTAGTTTGGCCCATTATCTTCACTTGCATACTGCTTGCTATTCACATTTCACATATTTAACTTGAACCCCCTTACAAAAAGAAACCTCTGCAGCCTTGATTTCAAATTCCTGCCCCTGCCATTTGGTTAACATTCTCCATGTTGCACTATGATTGCACTTCAGTTTCTTCCCCCACATGCTACTCATCAACCCAATTTATTGACTCATAGAGTTACTAAGGAGATGCTTATCAAGCAGAATAAACACCCCTCTGCTTGCCAACTGGTACTGTGTAAATTGGCTTTGCTTCACTGTCCAGCCATATTTTAACAAACCCTTGACAGTGCCTCAAAATGCTTTGCTTTGTGTCCGGATATGCCAGCAGAGCACATTTCTAGTGGCACAAAGGAGGTCTGTATTTTAAAACCTTTTTTTCAGGCCTAATTTCAATACTTTCAATGTGTTTTCATGCTTTATCTCCAACCTAGCTCTTTGTGGTCTCTAGGAAAATATTTAGCACAACTTGTAATTATCGTGCTATCCAACATCATTAAATTTGTTCACTGATGCACATATGTAAATGTATTTTGTCACAATGACTGTTACTGGATTGCCCTGGCAACTAAGTGTTGCATTAGAGCTGAGCAATTCTGAGTTACTGAAGTATACAGGCAGCTTAGGGAACCTTTTTACTCTAATATGTTGATGGACGATTGCTGAGAAGTTTCAGTAGAAGTAATGTGTACATTGATTGTAGTGATGTATAGTTCATTATCAAACTTGTAAACTCTGAGTACTAAAAGGTCAAATGAGTTATTCCAATGTACATTGCACTGTGCCATAGTCCAACAAAGTTTTTCTGAATATCTCAGTGTCCAAGCTCTGCCATGCAACAAGACATTGTATTGTCATATTGAGGGTCATCTAATGCTTGCATTGTTCCAATGCTTTCATGTTCTGTTAAAACACAGTCGCTGAATTCTTCACAAATCAGAGCACACAACCTTCACTGGCACCATCAAGCTGTAGCAAGCCCTTTCCTCTCTTCCTTTTTTTTTAGTCCTTGTAACACAGCTGTTTATACAGAAGGGAGACAATGATGAGTTTGTTAACAGCTGGCAGTTAGCAGTAACTTATTATGGAAAGGGTCTTGAAATGTCCTGATCTCCTTGGCGATGAAAAACCAAAAGGCAATGTTGCTTTGAAAATCTTGTTTTGGGACTTGAAGTAGAAGTAGAGCTTGAGCCTGTGCCAATTCCAGACTAATTGAAGCTGCATAGAGAGAAGGGGGCCAACTCCTTAGCTTCTGCTTAAAGCAAAATTAGCTTTGTGAGACAGGATTTGTTTCTACCTATTAACATCACTATGTTGTACTTTAACAGCACCCATTAAAATATCAGTCTTACTGGGACTTGGCCTATCTCTTTTCCTGTGCTTTGAAACAATGGAATAGACTTGACCTCCCCTGTTACTCTAGGCCTTCGCACTTTTCATTCTATTTATTTTTTGTTATTTTGATCAAGGGATACAGGAGGAAAGATGCTAATAATAAATGGTGGCATATAGGGGGCTAGTTGAAATCATATAAAAGTTTCCAGTGAGAAAAGATCAAAAGTTTCTGTAGAAATTTCACTCAATGAAGATTTGGGGGAAAAAAGGGGAATAAAGACAGGAAACAATAGGGGTAAAACTATTCAAGCACAGTTACATTCTCACAGAGTGAGAGGTTAGCCAACTAAGCAATAACCCCTCCTCAGAGCAAAAGTGACTGGATGGATGGATGGATGGATGGATGGATGGATGGATAGGATTTTGCATTTACTGTAAATGCTCTTCTGGAAATGTTTGGCACTTTTCTTGAAACTATTTCCTGGTGCTATGGGAGCAGAGGTTGGTGGTGTAAAATCAGTAAGGTGCTATGCCAGCACATCAAACAACACTACAGCACTCTCCACTTCCCAGCTGTGAAGTTGAGAAGTGCCAGGGGGCTTGGGAGAGTGTTCCTGACATGGTATCCAGCGTGAGGGCATGGCCCTGATCCCTCATTCCCAGCATGGGCAGCACACAGACAGAAACTCCACACTGTGCCAGCAGTCAGGACAGGCACATTGTCTGCCATGATAAAGGAATACACAGAGGGAAGCAACTGAGCAGGTTTCAGAGGAAATTGCTGTCAGTCACAGAGAGGATAGGAGGAGTACATTTGAGCAACTGAAATTGAAAGTTAATAAGGATCAAGTTTCACACAAAGGTTATTGGGCTATAACCTGTATTTTAATTTAACCTGTAAATATATAAAGATGAAATGAGGAGCAAACTTGGGAAATTTCTTCAAAAATATATTCTATACCTTGGGACATAAGAGTATATTTCAAATGCTCTCAATGTAAAATACAACGATAAAGAATATAGCTACCAATAAACATGTATTTAAACTTCTTTAATGAACAATTTGATGCTTATTTGTGTTTTGCCCAGTAATTTGTTGTGAGAAATACAGACTTCTAAAGGTATAGATGACTCTATTGAATCAGAACCCTAGTCCTTCTGCATCCCCCCACCCTCTATATGACAGAATAACATGTTGCTTGGGTAATCTTAATATTCAGTCTGGCAGCTAAGAGCTTCCAGTGAGGAACAAACTTACGAGGAAGGTTGAGGGAAACTTCTGTCATCCCTTTCATTCTCACACTCTTCCCTTCCCACCGCCTCTTCTGTTTCCTCAGGAGCAAAGATTGGAGAGGCTGGTTACTCAGAAGGTGCAGTCATGGCCCACACATCACCCAATGCAAAGACCCTTCCTCATAACACAATGAACTTGAAGGCACTCTCTGTACTGACTGTCAGAGCTGCGTCTGCACATGCCACCAGCTTTATGAGTGTTCTCTTCAAGACTGAAAACCCTCAGACACTGAAGGGAGTTCTCATGTCATTCATCCAGTTCTCTCTCTGGTCTCTGTTGTTTACCATACTACATTTGTTCTTACGAACTGTGTGTTTAACATTTGAACTGATCTCTTCCAGCCTGCACAACTTTCCACAAGTCCATCTGCTATTAGGAAATAATCAATCAATCAATCAATCAATCATCAATCATTTCTGTTAATCTGGTAAGTGTAGTGCTTTATTTAGACCTCTAAGTACTTCTTTACTTTCCAATGCAGTGAAATAAAGAAGGTAAATTAGACTCAAACATTTCAGAGCAGCTCTTGTCAGAGTGCAAACCTGCTCTTGTCAAGGTCAGCAAGGGTTTCAATGCTGGGAAAGGAGCAGGTGTGGGGGCTCTGCAATATTAACAGCCAGGAACAGCAGTGGGATTTTGCAGTCATGCTCTCCAGTATCTTATGCAGGAACTATATCCTTCACAGAATAATTTAAGTGATGGACTGGCTAGTATATCTTTACTCCACCAAAAAAAATTTCACATTTGGCTTTTGTCATACCATGACTCCTTGAAGTTTTATTTCATGCATCCTCAAATTTTATTATCCACATTATTTATCACCTTTCAAAAAGGTAGCTTTAGATCTTGTTCTGTTTACAAAGGTGCTGGTTTTACCCCCTGTGCCTATCAGTGGTACAGGAATTCAGTGGTGCTTGCTTTACACTGGGATGAACACAGAGAGACTCAGGCCTAGAGGCCACAAAATGTCTGGTAAAGTACCCACTCATGAAAGCAATTTGTTATAATATCATATACAATAAATCATGGCTGACATATCGGCTGGAGCTATTTTTAAAGGAAATAATTCATAAAGCTGAGAGGTGTGAAGCAATGAACATAATCTACATTGACTGGGGGTAAAAAAATGCTTTACCTCAGAGGAGACAGAAGCAAGGGGTTAGCAACCAGCTCAGAGAGCATAGTTCTGGTGAGGGTAAAGATCTGTCTGAAGGGCTTTGTGCTGGTGGCATCACTGCTGTGGGAGGAAACAGCTCACCAAGATGATAAATGGAGAATTATACAGCTTTATTTTTCTCCCCACTTACAAATGACTTAATCACGCTGACAGGATCTCCACTAATTTCCACCATACATAGAGTACCTTCTACAGGAGCCAAGCAAGTGTCACCCTAATAACTCAGCTTTTCCCATCCAGTATATTCTTGTGTGTCATTGGTATAGGTTGCTGTGGGAAGCATTTGGCAATCTGGAATTGTTGTATTTTGAAAAATAAAGCAAAAATACACACACAAAGAAAAGGACTAATTTTGAAATCGAGATAGGTTATAGGCCTAAAGGCCAAATGCAGCAGGTAGGGCTTGATGTTCTCTGTAAATACATCAGGGACATGTGGTGTGTTGGAGGAGCAGTTAGAAATTGGATGGCAAGAAAGCAGCTTCAGCCATCATTTAAATCAGCATGAGCAGCACCTAGATAGGTGAGGGTGGGAATGGATCACTGGACCAGGATCTCTTTTCACTCCCACTGCTGGAGATCAAGAAAAATCTGTTTTTATTTTTTATAAATTTGATAAGTGAAGAAATACACTCAGTGAGTAATTGTCTGTGTGTTACTTGAGTGTCACTTGAGAGATCAAAGACAAATTGGTGCAGAATGCTGCTCATACAATAAGAGGAAGAACAGAAATGAAAATAAATTACTTCTCATTAAAGGATGTAAATCAAGATTCTGGATTATATGTTCCACTAGGGGAAAAATCCCAATCTCAGATACATTGCTGTGCCTAGCTAGGGCCAACTGAGTGTCACAGGGATTCCTCAAAGGCAAAAGAAGGCACAAAGGAATATGCAGGAATTATGACAGAGCTCAAAGGGATGTATCACAAACAGAAGCTGGAACAACTGTCACTATAATATATTAATGAATTGTGTCATGGCTTAATGTCAGAAAGTAATAAGGACAAAATTATAAAATACCAATTAAGCACTGCAAATGAGCTAAACAATTCAGAAAATGGTTTTAAATGCTCTTACATTACTCATAAAAATACCTTAACAGATGCACAAATGCATCTTGGGATGAATGCATTATCTGTTAAAGATTCAGGGCTGCCATTATAACCCTCATAATCACTTTTTCACTTGGTCATGTGTTGTACATCTGTGACTTCTTGGCAAGATATTTCAGTGAGAGGAACTTGGAATTTTAGCTAACCTTTTCTTTTTGGAAGGTTTGGCTACTAGCATTGTTCTTTCCATGCTTCAGAACCTCTGCAATGCAATCTTTTTAATAGCATATGCTGCAAAATGCTTTAAAGGAAAATTCAGTACCTAAAATAAAACATTGAGGCCATAACTGACAAAATAAGTCAGCTCTATGACCTCATTTCAAACAACATAAAAAACAGCACTACTAATAGCATAAGTATCAGAATCTGATGAACCACGGAACACAAAAAATTTCTGAGAAGTTTCCTCTGCTTTCAAAGTATGCCTGATTGTCCAGGGTAGAAACTGGCATCTCCCTCTGGCAACATCGCTAATCCTGTTCAGTAAGGACACAACACAACACAAGAGATAACTAAAATACATGGGATAAGCCTCCACATCCCATTTAAAGTTGAGCTTTGAGATGTCAGCAGAAGTAAGTAAAGGCACACAGAATTATTGGAAAACATGTTTACAGGCATGTGACCATGAGTCCTGCACTGCAGCCAAAAGCATTGCTAACAAATGCAGACGTATGTTGTGACAGCATGGGGAGAAAAGACTATGGAGAATAAAATGACTTATCTGTCCATGATCTCATGGGGAGATTTTATAGTTTTGAAACCTTTTCACAACCAGGATTCTCAACAACATAGTAATATGTTCTACCATTTCAAATACTGCAGTAGGTACCTCCTGGTATGTGGCTTGGATAAAGTGATGCAGCACTTTTAATTGATCCATTTTAATAGTGTCCAGTCAAGCTAAAGAAGAAATGAAACATACTTTTAAAATTATAGTATTTGCCGTATTACTTCTTATGTCTAATGAATCCATTATTACCTGAGTTTAGGGATAAGCAAAACATGCAGAAATCAATCATAACAGGCAACCTAATATGTTTGCATGAGAGTCAGAAAGAAGAGGTTGATCGCATAATTAAAGAAATTGTAAAAGGCAAACACTGCTCAAAAGGCCAATACTGTTCATTTTAAAACAGTTAACATGAACAAGTACCCATCTTGGCCCATTTTTGGAGAAAATTAGGGAGTTAATAGAGAGGGTAGAAAAAAATTCCTGGAAAATACATTAATTCTTGTACTATGTGAACTAACAGTGTCATGACATGCTTGGTAAATTTAATTCAGGAGGTAGAATTCATTTCACCTAATATGCAATGTCAACTGTAAGCTGGCCATTTGAGGTGTTCTTTATAGTCAATGGGGGGAAAAAAGCAATTTTAGAACATGACTGATGTGATAGCTTTTAGGCATCTGCTTTCAGAGGAGATGAACTGAGCCATAGAAGTATTCATTATCTATAAACGGGACCCAGACACTAAGCCAGAAGTAAACATCTCTTTTGGAAACAGGTTTCCTGTCCTTCCTGCCTCATATGAGACAAGAACATCCCATAAAGTTCCAAGGTACTGAATAAGTTTCACTTCTGAATAGTGTATCCATAAAATAACATGTCAAACTGTTTTCAGACTAGGCAAATATACTTATTCCATTTTTATGAAAGAAGCGTGACAAAATCTAGGTAGGGTGGTCATGCAGAAGGTCAGTGCCAGAGGCAGAAACAGAAGCCAAGTTTCCTGCCTCTCCGTATGCTTTTTCAGCTCAACAAACCTGCCCTTAATTTCTGTCTTCTACTTACAAGATTTAACTTTATGGCTCTAGTTAATCTATCTGAACTTTCCTGAATGTCTCCATAGGCAGTCCCTGAGGGAACATTATCTGCCTTCCCTGCTGATGTTTAGAACTATGAATACCATTGCGTCACCTCTTCTTTTCACCTTGGAAGGTGTCACCATCTCCTACATATCTGCTTCTGGGGTCATTTGGAGAGTTGTCCCACCTACTCCTTTCTGCAGCAGAAGCTCAGCTAGAGTCTGCCAAGAACATTGACATCTACAGGGCTGGTTAAATCATCACACTCTGGTCTTCTTTTGAAACACAAAACTGGACGCTAGAGACAATCTGAAATAGGGAAGATACTAATTAAAAAAAAAATAAAAATGGCTGAATATGAAGCTCTTTCTAGACAAGATGGAGAATGATAAGTTTCAGAAACTTTCAAAGGCTTATCAAGGTTGCTAACTTGTAAAGCTCTGTTGACAAACATGGGCTTTAGGTAAAAAACCCTTCAGAAACTGAATGCATCATTTTATCTGAAATCTATAGTTTCATGATTATATGAGGCTTTCATAGTTAGAAGTTATGACACAGATCTGAAGCAGTTCTCTGAGATCTACAGCTTCATGAGCTGAGCCAAAAAGATTCTGGGGATTTACAGGATATACCAATTTTAACAAATTCTGTTCTGCTGCATAGGTATGCAAATTCCACTAAATTCAGTAGTGTTCCAACAAAGGTGGGCAGGAGATGGGCACATACATGTAAGATATTTTAATTCTGTCCCCCCAAAGCCATTTACTGATCAGAGCGGTGGGGTCAGTAGTGAGGAGCAGCTAGTGCGCCTCAGTGCCCAAAGATGGGGGGATTGCAGTAGGAAAATCACACAATGACAGAAGGCTCTGAGTTGGAAAGGACACACAAGGATCATCAAGGTCCATCTCTTAAGTGAATGGCCCATACAGGGATCAATCCCACAACCTTGGTGTGATTAAGACCATGCTCTGAACAACTGAGCCAACCTTAGTTAAAATGAATCCACTGGAGACTCCTACCATCCTGGGGCAGTGGCTGTAAGCTTGCAGGGCTCCCTATAGCATCTCTTCTGGCACAAGGGGTCTGTGCTTGGGAGACTGCATTTCCTGAGGGAGGCACTCCATCGTTTTGAGTGGGTATTGTGTGACATCTGTCACACCCATAGTGCCCACATGCAAAGTAAGAAGAGAGGTTGGGAGTATCAGAAGGCAGAATGGATTTTTTAAAAATATACAATGAAGGTGAGGGATAGGACCTGTACTTCTCAAGAAAAGGGGTTTTTCACTGATTTCTAAAGACAGGAAAAGGTTTTTGCTATATTCATTCCAAACTAACAAGACAGAGGCAAACCAAAACATGCTCCCAATCCTTACTTGTGCATTTATAAAGAAAACGTAGTTCCATTTATGAGTTTGTGAATTTTTCCCTTCAGATTTGTCAAAAATGTTATTACGTCCAGTCTTGGACATAGTCAGCTAGAGTGGTTTTGTAAAACAGATAAAAAGCAAATTCAGTTCAGCATCATGGTCAGTTTTACATACATAGATACCAGTTCCAGAAGGGCTTAATTACAGCAAGATGGCATGATGCTGAATCTAACAGATCCTTTCTTAAACCAGCTAATCGATCCTGTCAATTGTTTCTGTCTTTAAAATTGGGCTTGATTTCTGTGGAAGGAACACAAACCTCAGTTATGCTGTTTCTATAAATAAACATTTTATCTAATGTGGTAAGAAGTAAACCTGATTCTCCTGTACAGTTCTGATCTTTCAGAGAAGCTTCACTCATTACAGATCTGTAAGGACACAGCTGTGAGTTCTTACATCCTGCATAAACAATTCAATGAGTTTGAACAATTGATTCGAGCAAGCTGAGCAACAGCATTCTGTTAAACTAGTTTGGTTTTTTTTAATTCTTGGGTTTTATTCCCTTCCTTCCTCTTCAAATTATATGAAACACAAAAAATCAAATAGCAAAACCCGTGAAAAAACACTACTTTCAAGGAAAATAAGAATGTAAAGGAAAGCAACATTTCCAGAATCACCTTCTTGAGACCGTATATATAATACTGCAACTGTTTGAGTATGTATTTTTTATATCAATCGTCCTATATAAAATTGTTGAAAAACTGCGGATTACAATACAGGATGGCACTTAATTTAAAGAGTGAAAGATGACAAAGCTACAGCATTCCTTTTTAGCCTCTTATAAATGTTTATTAAACCACTGTTTCAAAATATTACATCGGATGATATATGAAAATATGTACTGTGGAACTTCATCTAAAAATCTAAAAATACTTACACTGAGGACTTGGAACTCCCAATTCTACAAAATGCCAGGCTTGTTTTCCAAGATGGAAAATACATTTTGCTAGTTTTAATGCTCATGGGGAATCACACCAATTGCTAATTCATCAGAACATACTCTTAAGCATGTCTGATGTAATTTTCCTCTTAAGAAGTTATGATGATGACTTAACAAAATGCAAAAGCTTTTGCAAACCACACCATTCTAAAACTTGGGGTGATATCCTGGAACCTGAGGTTGGGTTAGGCAGGTCACTGATTTCCATACACATCTGCTACAACAGTGGTAATAAGAATGGATCACAGTCTGGCTTCTCTGACAATCATAGAAATCAAAATGTATATTTTACCTACTTTACAGCTTTTGGGAGCCATTCACAGGTGTTTGAATAATAATTTATTTTGTTGTTGTGTGTCCTAAGTCAAGTAAGAGTCACATGGGTGCAGAAGGAGCCATGGCTGAAATCAAATATTCTAGCACACAGCTAGACAAGAGCATGAAACACACATGTAGTTCACATGCCAGATAGCACATGACCTTGAATCTTTTTTATTTTGTCCTGGAATATTTATTTCTTCCTTTTCTGAAAAAAAAAAAAAAAAAAAAAAAAAAATTCTCTGTTTAAAAATGTTTCTCCAGAACTTTAACTTTGCACACTCATATTTATTTCAGTTTAGCCCATAGCTCTTTATAATGGAACTTTTATATGCTACAATTTAAATGAATTTACAGTAGAAGTTTTATCAACTTCCATATCAGGAATACCATGACAAAATTTCCAAACAGAATCCATCAGAATTTAGCATTACAAATCAGTTGAAGCATTACTTGTGTGATAGCTGAACTGTGGTCAAGGATACTGTCAGGTGCAGTGCTACCCCTAAGCAGGTTTATCTGAAATTTCTGAACTCTATATTGAATAAGCTTGATTCCTAAATATGAATGATCAAATATAGAAACAAGAAGCAGTATATAAAGACTTTTTTACAGAACAGCAAAATATATTAGGAATAAAGCTGACAAATAATAAGGGCTAAAAAATGACTGCTAATGTATTACACATACACACATTTGACTTTTTGAAAAGTAATGGAATGTGTGAAAAATAGATCAGAAAAAAAAATTAAGTCTGAAAAAGGTGGTGGAATCTATTTGTCTGTCATATTAAACTGGTGATGCATCCAAATATGTAGAGTGTGAAAGATGGGAAGTTTCTGTCCATGTCAGCCAAAGGGATCTGACCCTGCTCAGAAGAGTGCTTTAGCCACCTGCTGAAATCTGAAGTGTGGTAAGGGATCACTCTACTTTTTCTCGGATCTGAATTACAGCACAGAAGTTATGTGGCTGTGGAGATGAGCAGTGAGCAGTTGCAGAGAACAGCACCTTTGTGATATCTGTAGGCCCCATATAGAAGGGAGTTCCAGGACCTGCTTTCAGAAATATTCAGGCACATTATATTCAATAGTTGCCCAAGCACAGAAGCAGTCCTAGAAGCAGAATCCAGACTCCTGGTTCTGCTTGCTGTCTGGATCCTTGAGTCTTGCATTTATAACAGCATCTGTGACTTGCCTCTTCATGCACCATAATTTAGTGATTACAGGTCATAGCCCTGCACTATGAAGAAATGTCTGAAGCATGGTTTTCCTTTTGCCATGGAGTGTTGTCTCTAGCTGGACAGTATAACATGAAAAGTGAAAAGCTGCCCCACTTTGGGTTCTTTGCTTGTTTGTTTGGTTTTGGTGCTTTTTTAGTTTGTTTGTTTTTTGCTTTTTGTTTTTGATGTTTTGTTTTTCCCTATAAAAATCAATGCACCAACAGGAAAAAAAAAAAAGAGCTAAAGTTTCGAAATGGAAATGTGACTGTTTACAACTCTGATTGGTCCTGGAGAGCTGCTTGAGGTCAGATAGAGACCTAAGGGTTTTCTCCATTCCTCCTCAAACTGGCTCCAAATCCTGCTCCACAAGTGATGCTTAACTCAGATTTATAAATCCTTTGTCTTCCCAACCCAAATGCATTAATAACCATAATTATGATGAAGAAGTAAGGGCTGGTTCTACACTGTTCTGATTCTTATTATGATAATTTCATTTTATGAAAGAGAAAGGGTAGAAGTGAAGGAAGGCAAGGAAATGCTGCTTCTAGTGCAAGCTGCATTTTAGAGTTAATTTGGTTTAAGAGTGTTTTATATTCTCAGACACAAAAGATGATCTAAGGAGCACACGGTGTACAGTCAGTCTGGGATGTCTGAAGAAAAGAACCCTAAAGGGCAGACAAAAAATGCAATAGTGATCTAAGGAGCACAAGGACTTGGCAAAGCAGCTGGCTCAGACCAGCTCTCATTTGTGAGGGGCAGCACTTGGACACTGCCTCATTAGCAAGGCAATAAGAAGCAGACAGGAAAAAACAACACACACACGATGATTGCAGTGAAGGAAACACAAATTTTGTTTGCTACTTACTGACCATGTATCTTCTGCTGAGCTTCAATGAGTAACTTTGGCAGTCATGGGAGCGGGAAAGGGAAGGGATATGACAATAACAAAAATATAACAAGAGAGGAAGCAGATGCCACTCCCTCCTCTGCAGCTTATAACCAATTACAGAATTTCTATAGACTCCATGAGGCAATTAAAGAGTTATGCTTCAGTGCCCAATTAATATTCACTTGACATCATCAGTTTACCAACATCTCAGAGAAACAGCCCTGTTGTCCCAAGTCTGAAGTAATTGCATTACAACATGGCAGTAAAAAAACCGTCCCAACAACAACAAAAACATCAAAAACCAACCCAAACAAAACAAAAAACAACTGAAAATCAGAGCTTTCTTGATTTAGAGGGATATTTTTCCACAGTATCTTAAAAAATGCTGAAATACTAGAAAACATAAAGACTCTGCTTAGGAGTGCACATTAGGAATATTTCTATAATGTATTTTAAAAACAGCAAAAAAATTTTAAGCTGCAGAGGAAAACTTCAACTGGCTCACTGTAGCCTAACTAGTGAAAACTTCCAGGTATATTCTGGAGGGGAGCAGATCTGGGAGGGGCAAATCCTACATAAATCACACCATAATTCATTTAAGAATTTTTTGATTTACATTTCATGAAGAGAAGTTCATGAGATCAAATATTAGTCCATGCCAAACAAGCTTCCTCATAAATTACATGAAACATTTCATCTTAACACTGGGAAATGAGACAAAAGCAACAATGGCTATGGATTAATTAGACTGTTACTCTAAATTATTTCCCATTTGGAAGCATCCCCTGGTCCACCTGATCATGTCTTTGTGCTGAGTCTGGAGGGGCTAAGATTAAATAAGACTCCTGCTGTAGGCACCTCCACTAGGCATCGAGTGATGGGCAGAACCAATCCAGGATGCAGAGCTCAGAGGGAGAATTTGCAGGGCATTTTAGTGTGGGCAAGGCAGAACAGCATCTATTCCCATCCTGTCTCACTGTGGATGAATCTCCTAACAGACAAGCCCTCAGCCCCACATTCACTAAAACCTGAAGTTTAACACCCAATATATGAAGTGTTTTATTAATTCAAGCCACAATTAACCGCTTTGGGACTCCTCAAAGACCTAGAGCTGCTTATTATTTACTAATTAGTAGCCCACCAGTGTTCTCAGGTTTCCTGGGTTACAGTTAGGTTATTGCTAATGCAAGGTACTGCCAGGTTACTGTTATTGCCAAGAGCAATCCTCCATTTGAAAAAACAGCCTTTCAGACTAGCTCCCATTTAGCCCAGTAAGGCTGTATGAATGAGTCACCCACATATCGGCTCAAGAGGGAAAAAAGACTGATAGGTCAAACTCAGTGCAAAACTCAGAAAAATTCAGGTTCACTCTTTAGCATTTCTTTAGTATGGTTGTATGGTGTTATTTAGAAGGGTAACTTTCAGCTCATGCTTGCAGCTGAGTGCTGTGTCTCAGATGTGGAGGCAGGGCTGGGTTGTGCCCCTTATCAATGCCTATTAAAACAGGCCATCAGAAAACATGAAAAAGTCAGAGGGTCAAAGTGAGAGAACATAAGAGTGATGCAACTGGGAGAACAAAGCCTGAAGAGCAAGGTGGCCCACAGCAGAGGTGACTACAGCTCATTCCTGTGATTGGTTTACATTTCTTCTGATTAATGTCTAATAAAAAATGCATAATGCATCCAGAAATAGTGGGATTCTGGGAATCAATGGGTTTTCAGAGGGAGTTAGTGATTAAACCACAGATATATGCCTTCCTTGCTCTTGAGCTATTTTTTTGACCCCAAAAATTTCTCATTATCTCCTGTGAAGTGTCAGGGGTTTCATATGAGCTGTGGAAGTCAGCTCCTCACTCTGCCTTTTTCTCCTCTCTCTCTACTCCACTTCTACATAGTTTAAAAACCTGTTGCTGCAGGGCACTGTTCTGGGAATGGAGGGATACAGGTGGCAGTATGGACATTTAAATAAAAACTGAGTACTACTTCTGTTGAAAAATGTATAAGGAAAGGATGAAGCACTGATCTCTACCTAAAGGCTGAAGGAAGAATCTTTATAAAAGCTCTCATTAGCATCATACTGCAGGGCCATTACTAAATCCATGAGAAAGGCAAGATTTCAGTTCAGTATTTCTAGGACCCAATGTATTTGGATAGTCTATGAGAAGTCTGAGCATGGTAGAGAAAATGAAGACTTAAGAGAAGAAAGTTCTCCATAATGTATTTCCAAAAGGAAGAAAAATACTTAATTCCTGGCTCTCTCCTTGTGAATTTATTTATAAAGCTCAGGAGTTATGCAGGAAAAGATAATAAACAGCTTTACCTAGCAACATTACCTCCTTTCTAGCAAGGCTTTGTGGTGGATGTCATGTTGTACACAAAAATGTTACACAGAAGCTGATATTTTTGTTCTGTGGTTTAGCAAAGATAAAAAAACAAACAATTCCAGGAATTAAAAAAAAAAAATAGCGCAGAAAATGTAGATATAGAGGACTGACCTAGTAAGGAACCAAGCCCCCAAGTTCTTGCATGTCATTTGCTATGCATATAAGATCATCACCCTCTCTCCTCAGTGCTTACAGGCTTCCAGAGTGAGTTGCTAAGCTTCTGAAGGAGCAGGTGAAAGATGCAAACTTTCCCTTTCATAAAAATGGGAAACTAAGGAGATTTTGGAGAGAACATTTAAGACCCATTTTCTTTACACATTTTGGAATTCTAAGAAAATGGGAAGTAGGGGAGGGTTTTGTGTAGGGGGGAAGGGAAAACACAAAATTTTTCAAGTAAGCATGTCTTCTCTGGAAATGGGAAAGGGAAGAAATTTCTTGGGAGTTTTAGCTTATTGGGTGTTGGTTTTGACTGGTTAATTTTCTTCATAGCAGCTAGGATTGGACTGTGGTTTGAATTTGTGCTGAAACTAACACAAAGGTGCTTTTCTTAGTGCTGAGCACTGCTTACAGGGCCAAGACATTTTTTGCCTCACCCTCCACCCTGTCAGCAGTGAGGCTGGGGGTGCACAAAGAGTTGGGAGGGGACACAGCCAGGACAGCTGACAGTAACTGAACCAAGGGACACTCCAGAACATGTTGGCATGATGCTTAACATATGAAGCTGGGGGAATAAGAAGGAAGGGGAATACATTTGACATGGTAGTTTTTATCTTCCGAAGCCACTTTTATGCAGGATGGAGCCTTGTTTTCCTCGGAATGGCTGGACAGTTTTCTGTCAGTGGGAAGAAGGATTTTGCTTTGCTTTGCTTGCATGCATGCATGGCTTTTGCTGGACCTGTTAAAGTGTCTTTATCTCAACCCATAAGTTTTCTCTTACTCTTCTGAAGTCTCTATCCCATTCTGCTGGCATGGGACTGAGCAAGTGGCTGCGTGGGCCTTGGTTGGTGGCTGGGGTTAAACCACAATTGTCATTGGTTTCAAGGGAATTAGATTGGTCAACATGAGGCCCAGAATTTGCCTCACTCATAATTATTTGAAGATATTTATATTCAAATAATCATTCAGATGATATGTTTTTTGGGTTTTGGTGGGGTTTTTTTCTATAACACTGTGTTTCCAGATTGATTCATTTTTTATCTTTTTACAAAGGAAGAATTCTAAGCTAAGTTATTCCTCCTCAAAGAATAGCTGAATAGCAAGAGGAGGAACAAACTGGCAGCATTTCTCTGTGCTCATCTTCCTTTACTATCACTTGGGGCCCTGTTTTCTGTAGTATCTTCCATTTTGCTTTTTGGGGAACACTCTGAGTTTTCAAAAGAACCATTGCTTATAACTACAGTACCAGAGTTCGGTCAGAAAAAGCCATTCAGATATGAGTCTTGATTTTAGGCTAAATTTCCTAAACTTTGTGAAGCTGTTGTGAGTGATGCCAATGCAACAACTCATAAAAAACTCTTCAATATCTTGCTGCTTCCAACTTTTAAGCAGAAAGTTGAAAAAAGTTGAATGTTAGCGACCTTCTAAGCCTTTATTCCCATCAGAAAGTATTGGCATCATGAAACAGACGTTTCATTTTGCTGAAACATGAAGTAGAGCCCTACATAACTCTTTCAGTGAATTGCAACTTTTAAAGGTTTTCATATTTAACACTTCAAAACTACTGTTGACCTCAAGTAATCCATTTAAGAAGTGCGCACAAAGTAACTTCAAGTTCCTTTGAGTTCCTTTTCAGCAGATTTTTCAGGAAAAAAAAGAACTTATGAAATCCATTACCTGAGCCTTAGTCTGTTCTTTTTCTGACAACTTGAGCATGGTTTTTAACGTGTAGCTGTGAATGTACTGATGCTCTCTGTTCTCTTGCTTTCCAAGAGGAAATCAGCATTACACGTCACAATGAAGCATGCAATCATTTAAATCTTCTTAAAAACTGTAAACTGCTTACCCACTGAGGTATAAACCATTGGATGGCCATGTATAATTGATATAATGAATGGATGAAGAGCATCCTGCATAGAGGAAACACTTAAAATAAATTAAAACTCATGCTAGATCAGAAAAGATCAGCAAATATTAGCATAGTTACATTAAATTTGTAGTGTGAAATTCACAGCTGTAGACAGTGACTCACTGACAACTCACCTGTGTACTTCATCAAACTGAAAAATCATAGATAAAAGAATACAACCAAGTGCACAATTAAGTGTCATTAGTTGATATTGCTGCAAAACTGCACATGAGCATTTTGAGTACACAGAAACATTTATTTACACTTATAAAACATTTCTCCTTACACATCTTAAAACAACTAACATTCTTTACAGATCTTTCCACTGTGTAAAAAGATATTTCTAGAAAAAGGAATGCCAGAATGAGAAAACACAGAGAAAGAACTTCTGGGAATTGCTTGGGATACCCAGCTCTCATTAAAAATGGCAAGCATCTCAGTTTCCAGCATGTACTGGTAAGCCACCAGTTTAAGTCAGAATCTCTGTAAACAACAGGGTCAAAATGGTCCTTTCTGAGGGCAGTTCACGCTGTCCTACATCTGGTGTCATCATTTGATGGAGGGAAAAAAAGCTAGACAATGGAGATGCATGACATCACATCAGGATGTTTGGGGGGAAAGGCTTGCTAGTCTTGAGAAGTGCAGCAACAAAAGGTTAGCAAGAGACAAAACATCAGAGGGCGTGTGGCAGATTATGAGTGTGAGAATAATGTAGGTTGGGTGGAAGGATGAGATCAAAGGATGTGAATGAAGATGGCAGAGGGACGTTTTTTGATGGAGAGAATATGAAACCCTTTTACATCAAAGAGAAAGCAGGAGTCAAAGGTCAAAGGCAAGATTTTTATAGAAAAATGAAGACTAAATGATTTTATGTATGTGTGTGTGTATATATATATTTATGTATTTATGTATTTATGTATTTATATATTTATATATTTATATATTTATACATTTATATATTTATATATTTATATATTTATATATTTATATATTTATATATTTATATATAAGCTTCCATTCTTGGAATATTCTCAACTCTGTTGAGAAAAGTCTTTGTCACAAAATGGCATGAATGTGTTAAAAATAAAATCTGATAGAAAATTCAAATAGCATACATATACAAATTTCCCTTCCTGCAGCTGAACTGGAGGAATAAAATGTACATAGGTTAGGGTAAGGGAATTTTGAATAAAACTGAAATTAAAACTAACCTAAGTGACTCTGTTTTCACACACAACCAGAATAAGTTTCCCACAAAATTTAGAATTATGGCTACACTGGCTTCACTGGTGCATTAAAGGACTTTTACAAGTGTACTGTGTTGCCTTCACTGATGCTTTCCATCTCATACACCTCCTCTTTCTACATTACTTTTCTCATTCATTTCTGGTGCTGAATGGTGGTGAAAAAACTCTAGCGATAACCCCCAGCAGTCACTTTGTAACTATTGCATCACTCAGAGGGGCCATGTGTTTAATCTCTGGTGCACAAGTTTTTCTGGTTTAAATGCAGTAATAGCCACATAATCTGTTTTTAGCACTTCCAGCTTGGAGGAAGCAGGCCAGGAACATGGGAGTGTTGAACACTAAAAAAAGGAATCCATGCTAAATCGCTAATTACCTGTCATTGTATTTGTTTTCAGCTTATATGGAAACATAGTATTCCCAAAAAATTCATAGTGCCTTAGGTGAACAAGCTAGCCCTGCAATACTTTGGATAATTGAAACAGATGAAGTGGAAGAATGGAGATGTTTATTTTGAAGTAACAGTGTTATAGTAAAATGCCAAAAGACAGAGAAAAATACTGGAGACCTTGAAAGGAGCGAAAAGAAGAAGAGCATGGTCCAGAATAATCAGAGTAATAAACACTGTAGCAAACAATTTAATTTTAAATTACTCTTAAGAAACAAATTAAACAATCAAGGATCCTGTGATTGTCATTTCTTGGCCTGGATGCATATTCAGCTGTCATAAATTCCTTTAAGTAATTGTGCTTTGCACAGGAAAGCATTACTTGGCTAGGTCTAAGTCAGCCCCAGAACATTAAAACTCAGCAGGGCAAATTCTGTCCTCAGGTACATGCCTGAACATCTTTTCAACAGAGAATTTTTTTTTTAATTGTAATAAGAAACTTCAGAATGATTTTTTTTTATTTCTTTCCCAGTGATTCTAAGAAAAATATATCTTCCTTTTAATATGCTGTAGTGATGCTTACAGGAGCTGTATAATACATATTACAAGACTGAATTTGGTTCTTTGTCAAAGTGTCTGTGTTATCATCAAGAGATTTTTTTTTTTTATAAGAGATGATCTTTCCCCAGAATGGGAACCCTGTGTCAAGAGCATTTGCATTCAAGGTCTTTTTAACGGGACCTTGTATACTTTTATATACAAAAAGTGTCATAGCAGCAGCACTAGAATTCCAGGTCACCTTTGTGTAAAAGCTGCTTTCTGCTACTCTGCATCATACAAAGCCAAGCTTCCCCTAATAATGAAGCCTAAAAAAGGACTAAGAGTACTCTGCATCTCCCTTTTGGATACCTTATAACAAAGAAGAACAAAAAGGGGAGGAAAGCACAGGGCCCCTTTGTTGTGAGGGGTTACTACAATGAGGTGGGTGGGAAATTATGTCTCTTCCCATTGTCCCTGCATTTATCAGATGACAAGAACTAGTTACAGGGCTGCACTTATACCCCCTAGCTTACCTCTGCATGAGTCACTGTTGACACCAAATATGGAGGATTTAATAGTTTTCCTTAAAAATATCCCTGTATCTAAAATTAAACTGGAGACAGAGGGCCAGAGAAGGGAAAGGATAAGAGTCTTCTGCCACATACTCCAAAAGGATGTAGGAGGAGCTCCCCGATCATCTACCTTTCTACTTCCCTGTCTGATTTCTTTGACAAGAACAGAAGCCCAAACTTCTTTGTGTTGTGTATTGCCACCTTGTTTTAAGGGGAATGACATTCAGTAAAACTAGGACAAATCTAAGACAAAATACTTAAGTGGTTTTATATGTGACTTTAATGGTTGGGCTTAAGCAAACATGTAAAAGCATTGGCCAAACTCACAGGCTCCATTCAACAATACCACTATTACAGCATTTGAATGGGAGTTTCCTGCATGATTTATTGAACACTCTAATATTGAGATTTAACAAAGCACAAATTCTTCCATAATCTGCTTGCATGGGAAATGGTGTGAGGTAATTTGCTCAATCAGCATTGAAAGTGACAAATTTTCTAACACAGAACAGAATCCTTTCCTTTTGTTGTGCGTGTGTCAGTGATGTGTTGTTAGTAAATAATACATAAAGAGGAATCAGAGTTATGGCTAAAATTGCACCCTCTTATAAAAATAAAGCTGTCAAACTGGAATGCTGAGGCTGACAGGGGGAGGGCATTAGCAGAAGAGAAGTAGATGATTTTTGACCAGCTAGAAGATGTTTTGAGATGAAAAGGTGAAAATTTAACAGTTGCGTGGAAGAGCAACCATGGTGTGAAATTAATTTGTTAGATTCACTACAGTTACAAGCTGTGGTATAGTCATTACATTCAGCTGTGATGAATGAGGATAATGCTACAGTTGAGACCTTGGTGTTTCCCTGCAGTTCAAGCTGGATATTGGGATGAATTATTGGCCCTAAAAATGCATTATTGGTATACAATTTGCTGAGCTGTAATCAAAGTCTCAGCAATAAGTAAATAACTATTCCATCAGAATAATGACAAATGACATTATTAATACACTCCAAGACCATTCACTTTTATGTCTGTTTTTAGTCCTACTAAAGTTGTTATTGCATAGAAAAAGAAAAAAAGAACAAGAGCAATTCTTTCTTTGGTGTATAATACTGTTTTTGTAGTGAGAAAGGCTGAAGGGCACTCAGTGGGCTGCTGGCAGAGGAAGAAGAGGGATGTCTCATGCATAGCTATGGGAACATGCCAACACTCTTGCTCTGAAGATACTCCCTTTTGGTGAGGATTGAGAAAGCTGCAAGCACCTGCTGCTCCTACATTACATAATGTACAAATAAAGAAAGCAATACACACTCAAAGGCTCCAAACCATTGATATCCATAGTGAGTTCACTGTTGTTTTGGGGGACTGCAGAGTCAGACAGTACAGCAGAGCTGTAGAGCTCTGTAGAGCAGAGCTTCAAGCTTCCCTCTTCCTCTAAAGAAAAGTTAGACAG
Organism: Cinclus cinclus; assembly: GCF_963662255.1. NCBI lineage: Eukaryota > Metazoa > Chordata > Aves > Passeriformes > Cinclidae > Cinclus > Cinclus cinclus. The sequence goes on along the minus strand of NC_085049.1, from coordinate 32,037,935 downwards.
TGTCTTTTCAGGAGGGAAGGTCTGTGTAACTGACAGTTCCTATCCACCCTCTTGGCTGTGTGAAGTTCCTTTGGGTGATATCCTTCACCTAAGCTCAAAACTAATGAGATAAATCTAAAGTTCTTGGATATTTCATTCATGTTTCTTAAATAAATGAAAAAATAAACTACCCATTTGAAACTCATGCTAGAAGATTAAGTATTCTGAAATGTCCTTGAGGCAGACAGCATCCTTATTCACCCACAGGTGAGAATTTATGGACTTTTTGATGGGGCTGCAAACTTCCCACTTCTCCACCATTTTCCAAAACTAAAAATCATGGAGACTAGTATCCCAGTTCATGAAAAAATATTCAGTCCAATGTATAAAATTTCCAAGAACATAATCACAGTTTCTCTTTAAAGCTGAAATATCCCAAGAGAATTTGACTGTGACCAGGGAAGAAAGCTGTCTTACTTCTTTTATGTCAAGTTTCTTCAAGTTTTCCACAAAACTTCTAGTCTTTTCTTACTTATAAATGAAATTGTACTAAATTTCTGAGTAAAATGATCAAGAGATTATAAAATATAGCTACTCTTTTTGGAGGTTAAAACCCAGATAAGCAGAAGGATTGGTCCAAACACAAAAATGATTTAATGACATTGTGTGATCATTGGTGAATTGCATCTTCCCTTCTCTACCTGGGACAGTGTGTGGCAGGATTTTTCTGAAGAATTTTTGAGTGGTCAGTGAATCAGAACTTGCAGATGGTGCTTCAAATTCATCAGTGTCCCAATGTTTATGAAAATGACAATTTCTAAGGTGCTAAAAAGACACTGCTCGTGTATTACACTGAAAAGAGAATCTCCTCCTGAGACTATAACTTTTCACATTTGATTATTCATGCTGCAAAACAAACTTCAAGAGAAATGAATGAGCAAAAAGTGGTGGTCACTTTACATTAGTTGTAAATACCCATCTCCTGAGAGAAATTCACTGTGAAGTAGCTCCACAGTTTGAAAACACAATCAGCTTTTCTTCCAAAAGGCCTAATTCTTACTTAATTCATAACAAAAGCATTGTTTTTCTTATATGCTGTGGCTTAGTAAGAGAACCTAAAATTTTTAGAAGTCATTTGTTTTAATTGTTTCTGTATTTAGAAGGAAAATACTACAAGATTTTAGTGTATTCAGGGGCAGTTGGCAATTGTATTGTTTTCAAGACCATTTTTCTAGTATTTCCCAAATTATAAACATCTGAATGTTGTTATTTGGCACTAAAGAGAACATGAGCTGAGCTCATTATGCCTTCAAAAGAGGAAGGCAGCTTTACTCATTTTCAATTCAGATTCAGTGAGTAATAATAGCATGACACTGAATGGAGTGAAATGGTGTTGTATTATAATATGTAATGTAATATGGACCATATTATATTAAAAAAGAGAAAAATCCTTGACATTCTATGAAACACCAAGTTGAAAAGAAGCTTGGGAACACTGGTGTCTGACAGCTTATGCATCCAATTACTGATATGTCACCAGAAATACCTGAGAATAAAGTAGCGAGATGGCAGTTTCTGTAACAAAGGGTAACATTGTCTTCTTACATCTGAATCACCATCTTCATGCTACATATAAATATATTTTCTGGTTAACTCTTTACAGCCACACAGATCACCAGATGAAAACTCAGAGTGCAGTAACACAGATGCAATGGAATTAATATGCACCTCTGACTACTCTTACAACTACACAGGACCTTATTACAGTATTAATATCATCTTCACAGAAATATATTTTACTTTAAAGGAACTTGTATATTCTGATATAAAACTGCTGATCTGATACAAACAATTACATAGAGAGTTTTCTCTTTTTGATGCTTTAGAAACCAATTTTTTTTCCAGTCACTTCAACCGCTTGTGATGACTTTTCTCTCAAAATTTGCTTAATTTTTAGTTGTTTGTCAACTTTAAGATATGGCAGATGAAACATTTAAAAACAGCATGACGTGGGCAATCAAATTCAAATACAGTGTTTTTTGATGAAAATGAGGGTGGAGCTGCCCAGCTCTGGTCAGATTTTCAAATCCAAAGGCCCATTCATTGCAAACAAAGATGTCTTCATGAACCAATGCCTTTTTTGGTGCTTGCAGGACACCACAGCACCTAATATATTTAGATACATAACCAGTTACAGTGCCTGACATTAAAAAGAGGGTAGAAGTGTCCTAAAGCAGATTTCCTCCATTCATAGCTTTACATTTAATACCTTCAAACCTCAGGCCTTCAGCTCTTTTGTGGCATTCATACAGAAATGCCAGGAAAGCAGCCAAAAGGGTGTGAGGGGTGCTTAAAGGCCACAGCACCACACTGAAGACCTCTGGGCTCAAAGACCACAAACACAGCACTATAATGGCAGGCTAGAAAGAAATAGCTATAGGGATGAAAGTCATCCTTTTTAGTGGAAAGATGATGGTCTAGCAGGAAAAAAAAAAAAAAAAAAAAAAAAAAAAGAAGCTGGTGTTTTCACAAGCTCATACATCCTCCAAAAGACAATGTGTTCTGTGTGATGGGACTGTCTGTGCTCTCTGCACCTGCCCAGGCTGGGGCTCTGGGCACACCCTGGCACCACACATTCCTGAACAGACTGACAGCCCGGTCAGCATGCTTGAGGTTGTACTTGCATGTACCTTTGTACCATAAATCTGTCATAAAATCTGACAGGATATTCTCCTCCGAGGAGAAGCAGCCCCTTCTGAGCTGACTGTGCTGCCAGCAGTTCCCCCCTGCTCCTTGGCCCTCTCTTGTTAAGACCTCACCTTCCCTGACCCCTGAGGAGCATGCATGGAGTCACTTTTGCAGAGATTACTTTATGAGGTTTCTCAGATAAAGTTGTACCTTAATATTTCTAAAGCAGTCATATGATGTTAATCTACGCAGAGCATCTTGGCAAAACTTTGCCCCTCAGCCAGAGTGCCACATTGCAGGGCACTGGCACCTGGGCATCAGCCTTTAGTGCCCCGTGTAACTCCCTGTTCCTCCTCAGCCTGGCCCTCATCCTCCTTCTCTTCCCCACTGCCTTCACTGCAGGTCAGGGCATCCTCCAAACACCTGTTTTTCTGCTTTGGAACCAAGCACGCTGTTAATGTGTCTTTGAATTAAGAGAAGAATGCACATAAGGAAATTATGGGGTGGAATTTAGCCTGCAAAGGATTGTACCAACTATAAAATCTGAGCTGCAGATGTAAGAAGGTGAATATTTATTCTCAAAGTGTGTCTGTGTACTAGGTTTCCATGACATCCATACTACTGTAATCAAATATATTGCATATTATATATGCAATAAAGTGTGTCCTAGTATGTCCTTTGGGGGTTTTTAGAGGACTTACTTCATACTTTCCTTTTGGTAAATCTTACAATAATTGAAGCAGTAATTACAGAATGCCAGAATTAATCTTTCTCCAATAATTATGTGTCTGACAATCCCAAGCAGTTAGCTCATTTATTAAAATTCAACAATGATTTCTCCAATGGCTTTCAGTAGCAGTAGTGACATACATTGTTATGCCCACTAATTTCCACGAAGAACAATGGAACATTATTTTATTGGCATCTAGAATTACTCTACCACACTGTTGCATTCTTATCAAGAGATTACGAATGGGAAAGTTGAGCAGTCTGGATTGTCTCCTTCTTTTCAGGCCTTACAACATTTTGCTACATCAGCAAACTGTTAAATATGGAAATATGGAAACTCTGGAATATGTTTAAACTGCTTTAATCACAGCATCACAATTGGAGTAAGTGTCCAAGTCCTTAGTACAAGAAAAATTTCTTAGCTGTTAAATTCCTTGGGAATTTAAAATGTAAAAGTATTTCAATCTTCTTATAAAAATTAGATGGATTGGCTGAAGTGTTCAAAAGTTTTTGGTCGCCTTTTAAAGATGAGTTTTTTATTCAGCTTTTACTACTTGTTTCAGGACTTTCTAGGGCATTCTATGAACAAACATAATTTCAGCAACTACATTTTATTTTTAGAACTCTTCAAGGATAGCCTAGGCACTCTTAGGAGTACTAAAAAAATTGAATTTTCTATGCTAGGTGTGGAGGGGTCAGGTCACTGGGTTACTCCTGCCAGGGAAAATGGTGCAGTAGAGGAACAGAGCAGAATGGGATCAGAGAGAGAAGGGGCCAGCCCCGGTGAGCCCGAATTGCAAGTTCAAGGCCGTGCAATAGAAAGTCATGAGGTGGAGGGCAGCCATGCAAGTAACAGCTTAATGCCCCTCACCCATATTCCTTTCACCTCTGCCAGTGGCTGCAGTATTCCCACAGCACAAGCAGTGTGGGACACAGGCATTTTTTATCTGCTGCTGCCCAAGGCAAGCAGTTACTATGCCTTGTTCTTGCACCTAGGCTAGATTGGATGTTTCTGTCTGTTTGGGTTGATTTGGTGTTTTTGTTTGTTTGTGGTTTTGCTTAGGTTTTATTTTCTGTCCTTTCATAGTATGCAAGCATTAGTATTCAAATTAATGGCTTATTTCTGCTCCTGCTTACAGTGATGGAAATCTTTGCCAATGGGCAGCACACAGCCTGTAAAATCACAAACTCTACCCCACAAATGGCTCAGTGTGTGATCTCAGGATACCAATTTATTGTTGCAATTATACCAGTGTAACCAAGAGCATAAGTGGTTTACTGGCCTGCTTGCTGTCATAACCTACGTAGGACTTGGCACACAATACATTTAGTTATTTAGCTGATTGATTAATTCCCTAATGGAATTGCAAATCAAGAGGATTATGAATGCTCAGAATTCTTTTTCTTTTCTGCCTTGTCGAGACACATCAAGTTATCCTTTTAAGTGTATTCTGCTTCTGTTAGGCATTTAGGTCAAAGCAGTTGTTTACTTTATGTACCTGTAATTATTATGAAATATGCTGAATTACTAGTCACATTCCCCACAGTCAGGAACTGAGGGGCAAACTCATGCCCTTTGCCTGCAAAGATGCCACCCCAGGGTAGATGTTACTTATTGCAATTCAGTCCTATTTAAACTGACTAAGAATGACAGCCTTATAGCTCCTGACATGAATGTGTATTCCTTAAGGGATGCATATGCAGACTGGATTCCCAATTCAGAAGTGAAAGCATCCAAATTATCATTCCACAAAAGCTGTGTCTGAACTATTTTCAGCAGATTACTCATTGGAATCAGGGCAGGTTAAAAGATGTTTCATGAATCTCTGAGATATAGTTTCCTCATTTGGCAGTAAGGAACTTTTTAACTTCAAAACATCATATTAGATCTAGAAACCCAGGAATAAACTAAACATTTTAGTCCACTTTTCTGTGCTCTGAGAATAGAAATAGAACTTTGATTATTGTAATTTGGTTTGAAATAATCAAGGGTACTATTTACAACATGGGGATGTCCATTTCCAGAATGTTCACTCAAGATCTAGTGTTTCTTACTAGAGTAATTCTTCCCGCAGGAGTAAGATTGTAGGTAGACATATGTTTGGATCAAAAAACAGTTGTAAACTTTTCTTCTGCACAGAAGAAAACCACACAGTTATGCATATAAAAAATGCTGTTCTCGTTTTTTTATTAAAGTCAGAATATTCTGTCTTTTCATTTCTTATTAATAGAATAGTCCATATAAAAATAAGTTGTTTCAAAGGCAGTCTTTGCCACTGCCATTCATTCAGCTCTATTTGCTACAAGTCTAAGAAAGAGAAAACTGATAGTGGCGCATTGTAATGTCATTCAAAACAGAAAAAACAAACAAGCAAGCAAAACAACAAAAACCAACCCCAAAAAACAAACTTATTTCCTGAAACAAAAAGTAACCAACTTTTATTGTCCACTGGATATATAAATTTGCTAGGAGATACAAAGCTCTCAGAAGCTCTTTGTTAAAGATTAGCTCACTGCTATATCACAGATCTGTGTAGTCTTGGCTATACTTGCTTGAATTCAGGATATATATAATGCCTAATGTCTAAAATAGCCTTTCTAGAAGTGACTCCTCTTTCTGTGTGTACCAGCAGCCACAGAACACCACATCACCTCTCCGTGGTGCTCCTGGAGTGCTCCTGCTGTACAATCAGTGTGCAGACTGCTGTTACCAACACCATTGAATGTTCCGGGGACTTGTCTACTTTTAACAGGACGACACAAGAAGATAGACAGGCAGGATCACTTTTGAAACCCTAAGCCATTGGATATATATCTGAAGTGCTGAAGAAAGCATAAAATAAATGCAGAAGACTCTGACTTGCACTTTCCTCTGTTGATACATTCCTGTCTAGTGACTTTATAGGATGATTTCATCAGGATAAATTCCCAAGTACACTTGCTGTGTGAGAATAAATAACATTTATTTGCTTTTTTTCTCTATAAAATAATTGCCAAATTTGGTGAAGAGTTGAGGATGGAATATGGTATGGTGTTTTTTTACAATTGAAATTAAAAACAAGTGTCTGGTTTTCTTCTGTGAAAGATAAAACAACCACAAAAGCAAAGCCAAGTGGAACAAACAAACAAACAAAAAAACCCAAACAAAACCAAAACCAAGAAAAAACCCCAAAACCAAACACACCCCCCCACCCCAAACACCCAAACTATGAGTAATCAATAAGACACATCCTATGATTAATTTTGTTTTAAATGAAATATCTCAAAAAATGATTTCAAGTAGAAGTTTACTTCCAAATCTGCCATGGAGGTCAAAGAGTGTGAGTGTAGGTAGATGCAGGGGTGATGAAATGGGCTCCATCTCTTCACTCATGAGTGTGTCTTTGTGTTGGGTAGTCAGAAAAAAATGAAGGTGCTAGAATTTACAGAATGTGGGACAGAAAAATGGCAGGATAATTCAAATCAAATTCCTATAGCATTTTCTGTCCTTAGCTCTGAATTCAGCCAATATATGGGTAAATGTATTCTTTATTTAATGAAAGGTATATTCCACCTTTCAATACACACCTTTCTTTCAAATAATATAAGCCTTTTTATCATTCTTCTTAATAGACTCCTAGAAATTAAACTGCCATCTGGCCTATGAAGACATTAAGATATAGGAGAGGAATTTTACCAACAGGGGAGTTACACAAGGCACTATCCTCAGGCATTCTGAAATTTATTGACCTACATCTATGGTGCACCAGGTCACCTTGAATTTCAGGGACTTTGAAAATTCGAAAGAATCAATATTTGCAAAGACATGATTTTGCTCTCAAGCAATGACCTGGATGCAAGCACATCTATAAAATCCACGGATGCTTCACTGATCTTTCATGAAGACATAACAGCAATCACATTCTTTGGCCACAGTTCTTTAACATTAAACATTTAATTGAATAGGAAATTATTTGAAATTTATTTGGCCTTTAAATTTTAACTGAAGGAAAATGCCAAAGGAGAAAATATTTCTTATATGTGAGGTAAGGAAAAACAGGAAATGAAAGTGGTGAAACCGATAGATGATATAGACAGATCTCTTTAGTGCCCCAGAAGGAGTAGATGAAAACACTGCATTAAATACTCAGTTTTGCATTGAATATGGTTGATTTGTTTTGCATTTACACCTTTCAATAATGCATGTTCTTGATAATGTGACTTTCTGTTACTCTGAATTTTTTAATGCTTCTTGCAGCTTTATTGAATGAGAAAGGCAGTAAGACACATTTTGTGACAGTATCAATTAAAGCTTCTCCCTGAAGAGTTTTGCTGGGAAAGATGTTGATCAACAGGCTGATGTAGTATACAAAAGACACAGGTCGCTTGTCTGCTGCCACCCTCATTGATGCAAAATGACAGTGAGGAGGCTCTTCCATTATCACATTAGTCACGAGGTGTGTTCTGAAATGCTCTTAAAGTCCTGACAGGAGAGCACATTTGTATATCAGCTTTCAGGTTTGTCACCATTGTTAAAAGAGCTGTGAATTACTGTCTCAGGGCTCTTCAGTAATGTTCTCTATCCCAGGCTGAGAATGCTGGTCAAAGAAAGGCACTCTCATATTATTATAAGACAAACACAAAGAGTTCTGCTCTATTCTCTCACCTGATGCAGAGAAGTTCATCGAACAGTAGAATGAAAAGTATCTCATCTCCATTGTGCTTCTTGGCTTCACTGTGTTAACAGAGGCTCAGATCTCAATCCCAAATACAGCTACTACTGAGATTTGTGAATTTCGAACTTCTGATTCAAAAACATGCCATGACACACACTTTTGCTATTTGTCCCGCTTTAAGTTAGTCTAAGAGTGAAAAGCAAGAACTGACAAGGCTAAGTATGAAAATGTCACTTTGGTTTTTGCAGGAGGCTGAGAGAGGTATACATATCCCAAAGTCAGATGTATAAATCTCAATATCATCCTTATCTTTTCCAGTGCAAAAGAGGAGCAAAGTACTTTCATTTCCAGACAAGTTTATCATATATGAATAAAAGGTGAAAGAATGAAAACTATCAAATATGTCTGAGCTGTGTAGACACTGGACAAGTGGGGAAGCACTCTAGACCATATGGATTTACAGACAACTTGCAACCAGCCTGAAATCTGTTGACTGTAAATCCCATCTGCCTTCATGGCAGGTAGAATTGGTGCATTTTCAGGCAAAATGTCAGGAGTGCTTCTGCACAGCCCTCCAAGGCCATCTACTCCACACAGTGCTGCAGCAGCAGTCTCCCCAGCTGTTCCAAATCTATCTCTGTATGGGAAAGAAAATTGCATTTCTGTATGTTCTAAAACTCCTGATTTATCTACAGTTTTCTTCCAGGGACACTCCAGCTGGGTCAGCTTCAAGCCAGCCCTGCAGTTTTCTTTGCAGACAGATAATGCAGATGGGAAACAAATATGACTTTGAGCCTGTCCTAGAAATTATTTCTTAATTGTATTAATACAGCCATAGTCTAGATGAGACTGCAGATGAAATGGAAGCTGTGATGGTTGAAAAGCACTACACAGAATTAAAGTCTACAAAATCCGTATTATGAGGGTAATTTGTAGTTATTTGGCTTCATCTTTGTTGTGCTGCACACTAAGGTGTTCCTAGAGGAAGGTTTCTATAATGCTTCCAGCACTGGGCTGTGAGCTGCTTGAATTCTTCCAACACCGGGCAAGTGTCATTTCCAAGGATATGGGTAGCAATTAAAACTGGGTTTTATTTTTTCCTAAGTCTGAGTTAAATTTCAATCTGATTCTGTAACCTTGGGTTCCTTTTAAAGAAAATGGTGTGTAGTGGACAGACATCTAAAACGGGCCAGATGACTCCCTCTCCAAAGCTTGTCTAACTTAGTTACCTAAGATGTGCACAGGAAGCACATATTTGAAGCAGATACTTAATTTTTAAGGTCTAAACTTGAGGAAAAATCATCAGTAAATACTGCTGGTCTATAAATTTTTATTTTGCCACTAATAGACTGTAGTTTAGCACCACAGGTTTTTTATGTCCTAGTTTCTTCTTCGTGTCCTTGCTTCTAGCTTCCTCTTCTCAAGCTGTTATTTCTTAGTTCCAAAAATTTTAGAATGGCTACTATTTGTTACTAGGTGTATATACAGCTCTTGAGAAGGAGATTTCTGAATTTGATCAAGGTTTCTAATTGCAATCATGCCAGAAAAGTCACAGTACTTAGAATAATTATTTTGTTGCTATTCTATTAATAAACAACATAAATGTAGAAAAGACACCCTGATTGTTTGCTAGTGTTTCTGTGTTATGCATTAGAGGCCCATTTGGAAAAAAAAAAAAAAAAAAGCCTTTCAGTGGAACATTTTGGTTCATAAATTCTTAAGCACAAGAAGGCTTTTGTCTTTTTCCATAGTGAGGAGGCATTATACATATACAGCTTGTGGTACTAAGCAAGAAGTTAGCAAAAAACAGTAGTTAAGCTGAAAGAACAAAACAAGGAGAAGTATATGAGTTATCAGTTATAGAATACAGGATCCAAATTGTGGGGCAGGGGTTTATATGTCAAATTATTTAAAATTTGACTCATATCATCATTACTCTAAGTGTGTGATTTGGGATATGACCCTCAGCACTGGAAAAAGTACTCAGAGATCTCTGCTGCATTTAATTGTAAAAGGTGTGGCCTCTGGGAACCCATGTGCATGTTTTAGTGGCTGTTCCTCTCTATGTTGGGCATCACATGCATATCCTTTGTGAATCCCACTAAAACTTGCAAGGGTGCATCTGAAGCAAACATTTTGCACAGAAACTCACACTGACAACATATTGGCATACAGGGGCAGATAAGCACTCTTCCAGCATATGATTTGTTGATTTCTAATGGTGTGTAGGAAAATGTAACTTTTCAATAGCCTGCAATCAAAAGACATTCAACAAAAGCTATGTAGACTGTGAAAGAATAAGCAAAATATGATCATCCATATTCATGAAAATACATTAACCCACTTACCTGGGGTATTCAATTATTTCCCTACTTATGGACAATATGTGGGCTAAATGTGTGCTATAAGTGTCAAGATCCATTTAAAAAGTGAGTAAATTGCCTTTTTATGTCCTGGTATTAAACAGTGTCCTGCATGCATGACTGTAACTTCAAAATTGTTTGGTTTTCATAAAAAGCCCCAGCTATTCGATTAAAGTACATGAATAGGAAAATGGAATGCAAAGGATATTATTGAGCAGTTAATGACATAGACACTTAATTTGAATCATTCAGAGTAATGCACAGATATTTGGAGACCTGAGACAAGACTGGTATAGTCACAGTTTGACAGAGATGGAGGGAAGAAGGGTTTGTCCCTGTTGTATGTTGTATTATAGAGAGACCACAGACAAAGGTACATATTTCTGTAATGTTCATGAATTCAAATGAGCAATTCAAAATTTTATTGTTTTCCATTACACATCCAGGAACTCATGGTCAAATATTCATACTTTCTCATTAAATACCTTTCTATTAAAATATGTTGCATAAAAAACTTCAGAAGGTGAAGGAAACCATGAAATACCTGTACCATGCATCCTAAAGAAAATAGACTTTAGTTGAATACCTACATTACTGGAAAATTTTAATTTTTAAGATATGTTTCAAGTGACTTAAACACCACATTTACAAGCACCTTTTACTCTCCTACTGATGCCTTAAAGAACCTAGAAATAAAACAACACACTTTTGAGACATTATTAGTGTAGCATCTAGTATAAAGGCTGATCTTCATTGGAGACCTCCAAGGGGCAGATATGGAAAACTTCCCAACCCTCACAGGGTGAATACAGTTTTACAACTTTAGCAAATCAGCATAATCTACAAGAATCCCCAGTCAGAAGCAGAAGTGATGAGGTAATTCCCTCCTTTTGTTTTCACCTCTCCTGTAGCCCCTCTTTAGATAGGAACTAAACTTTGTTCATGAAAGTGAGTCTCAAAGAGCTGGTTTCAACTTTGGTCCCCAGGAAGAACCAAGATAGGAGAGGGGCCTTTGAGCCTCTGGAGTTTGGAGCCCCTGGAATGTGTTTTGTCCTTCTGCCTATGAGGGTAGGAAAAAGGTAGGCAAAAGTACTGGAGCTACCTAGGAGCTATATAACTATACAACAATAGTCTACAGAGCTATGAACATATATGAAGGAAATACAAAAGCAAAAAATCATTCTGGAATCACTGCAATACATCTGCATAGCAGTGCACAGAAACTGAGTGCCAATTACGGGCTATATTTTGCTTTAATAAGTGAAAAAATAATTTTGGCAGATGCATTGCTGATCCGGATTGCATTACTTTTACATGCCCCTGGTTGAATTTCCATGGAGGACTGCACAGAACAGCAGCAATGAAATGAGCTAACCTTCCACATAAATAGAGATGATTGGGGAATATCCTGTCAAAATTGTGTTAATCTGAATATGTCCTTTTTCTATTATATAGAAAAAAGGAATTTTGATTTCATTTGATTCCTTACATTCTGCTTTACAAATAAACAAGAAAAGAAAAGTGTGACAGTAGGTTCCTTGGTTTGGTTGTGGGTATTTTGTTTTGTTTTGCTTCATCTTATTTTTCAAAAAAAAAAAAATATTTCAGATTGTCATAAATAAATTGTGAAAAACTTTCAACAATTTTTTTTACAAAAATTCCTATGAAAACACTGTTTGTATTATTCTGTCAGTTGCCCATCTAAGTATAACCTGAAAAAAATTTTAACATATTCCCTCCAGTTTTCTCTTCCTTTTTGTATGAGAATTATTTTGTCTTTCAGTAGGTAACTAACCAGCAGATGCAGATGACCTTTGCAAGGCAGGTTATAATACTTGTTCAGTAGTAGTTGTATATTATGGTTTGCTAGCTTATTTATTTGCTTCATTTTTTGAGGTAAATTATGAATTTTGCAAACTGTGGGGGTTTTAGAAATCAAATGTGTGCTTTGCAATTCATAAATAACAAGAAAGATTAACCACACCCCCCTGGGTTTAATTTTGGAATTTCTGAGTGAGGCTATATTTAATGCTTCAAGAGCTAGTTTAAAAATGTTAATATTTTCAATGGAAGCTGAGAAAGGTTTGGTAACTATTTTATGCCAGTTACTATAAGATAGTTCTGCCACGCTTTCTTCCAGTGTAGCATATAGAGAGAAGTAATGCATGATAAAACTCAGAATAAGGCTTTTTATAGCAGAAGATTTCTTGCTTTAATTATAACAACATTTTGGGGAAATTTGTGAGTGCTTAGATGTAAACACTTAGAATAACAAGAACCTGACTTTCTTCTCATAACAGTTTTGTGCTAGTGCACCCTATTTTTTTTGATACAAATATGTAGAAAAATTCAATTCATATTTCAAATATAGAGCATAAGAATGAATTAGAAATGTTTTGTTGATGAAGAGATTCTTACATTATAGTTGTGAAAACACTAATATTTAAGTGAAAGTCTGAGTAAACTGTCAATAAAGCAAATAGCTCAGACTGTCCTTCACTGTCTAACTCCAATTTTCTCTTGTGTTAAAGATACTTACAGATTGGATAAACTGGTTCTGAGGTAAGGATTGAATTTATTTTACTGGAGGCTCTTAGCTGATCTACTTTAATCTGGATAGCTTCCATTCCCTCTCTGAAAATTAGGGATGATAATGGGTGTTTTTAAAGATAGTGCTTGTGAGAATATTGCAATTATATAACACACACATTTTTAATAATTATTAATAATTCTATAGTATTGAATTTGTAAGCATTGTGTATTTTTTCTTCTGAGCTGAAACTCTTTTGAGATCATGATGAAGTTTACCTTAGAAACTTAGAAACTTAGAACCTGCCACAACCAGATAAAAGCAACATGTGTCCCTTGAGAACCATCAAGGAGAGAATATTTTTCTTCACATCTCATAGTAAAATAATCTTTTCCCTCCTATATCACATTGCGGTATTTTTTTTGCCTTTTGTTTTTTTAAGCTTGGACATTTAAAGGGTGTTGCAATAGGAAAATAGAAAACATGTCATAGGAAATTGATATACTGTGGCTGGGGTTTGGGACATTAGTACCTACTCTGGCTTTAAACTAACCGGTTGTAGCAGCTACCCATAGCTGTCATAAGTCAAACTGAACTAAACATTCAAACACCTAATTCTGAATAGACTTCGAGATTTTTCTCCTTTGGGGTTGATCAATACTGGCAACTAAAGCAACCCAGAAGGACAATGGCATCCTGTCTTGGCTTAAACAAAATATGAACAACAGAGCTAGGGAAGGGATTGTCCCTCTGTACTCAGCACTGCTGAAATCACACCTCAAGTCCTGTGCCCAGTTCTGAGCCCCTCATTGTAAGAAAGATACTGAGGTGCTGGAGTGTGTCCAGAGAAGGGCAATTATAGAGGAGATGGATTCCTCTGCAGATATCCCTGTGAGGCCCTCATGCTATTTTATTTGAGATAAGAAAAACTATTTAATTAGAATGACTAATGCTAGAAAAATATAGAACCCTTGATATCTTTTTAGAAGATGGTTGGTTAGAATTGATTTTTAGTCATTGGTTATTTTACACAATGAACCTTGATATAGTCGGACAGTGTCGCAGTTCTGTACCCTATTGGTTTACTTCTGTTTCCCCCCAAACTCTATAAAAGAACATGTAGTAACCCATGTATTTGGACTGCTGCCTGACCCCCTTCACAGAAGAATAAAGCCTGTGGAAAAAGTCTGAGCTGCTTTCCCTGTCTCTTTCCATCGGCTGAAGAAGGTCCCTGTGAGCAAAGATGAAATCACAAACGAGCTGAATGCCTACACAGGCAGTGCTTACAGACCTTGAGGCCAAAATCTGCCCAGAGAAGGGCAGGAAAGCCACAGGCAATGAAGTTGGTGAAGGCTCTGGAGCACAAGTCTGATGAGGAGCTGCATGAAGGAAGTGGGGTTAACCTGGAGAAAAGGAGGCTCAGGGCAAACCTTATCACTCTCTACAGCTCCCTGAGTGGAAGATCTAGCCAGGTGTGGGTCACCCTCTTCTCCCAGGTAACAGGTGGCACTGCAGGAGGACATGGCTTCAAGCTGCACCAGGGAAGGTTCAGATTGGAAATCTGAAACAATTTCCTCACTGAAGGGGTGGTTAAGCAGCTGAACAGACTGTCCAGAGAGGTGGTGGAGTCATTATCCCTGGGAGTCTTTATGAAATTAATGGACATGGTAGTTTGTGCTGTGCTTTTATTGGCATTATTCTCTCTTATTCAGGATCAAGATACCCTGGAAAAAGTAAGACCCATATGATATGACTATTACTGTTACTCAGACTGCACAGATTGTCCCAAATCAGCACAGACATCTCCGCAAAACCACCCCAGTTCCACAAAAAATTGAGAAGCTCAACTTAAGGACAGCCCTGTGATGGAGCCAACTGAGATCAGGAAATGGTGTAAGCACATTAGTACAGCAAAGTATCCAAGGTAATAAGTCATTCCAGAAAAATCATTATCTTTGCGTTTTTTATTTACAAACCAAGTAACCTACCCACAAATAATCAGAAAGTCACCGTAGTGTCCAGTTGTTCAGGTGCATCTTCATCAGCAGTTTCATCAAGGAGCCAAAGAGAGGATTATAGGTGTAAATAGGTGAACTGATATTTAGTCAAGATATGGAGAATAGTAACTTTGACAGGCCCTTACATGTCTATTAGCCAAAGCTAGTTACAAAGCTGTCCCAAATAAACAATTTTTTTCCATCACAAATATAACTTCAGAGTTTTCCTTTTATGGCCTGGACTGCTATAACAGTATAGAAAGGGAATATCGACTATTTCGCACTGTAAAAGAACCTTGGTGAAAGCAATTCTGTGAATCACAGCTTAGCTCCATTCCACACTAAGAAATCTGCAATTCCTCCATGGAGTTTTACTGCTAGAAGTACTGGATGAAGCACTGATGTATGGCAGACTGTCACAGCTGGTGCTAGGAAGAGCTCCTAGAATTAACGTCTTTTGTTGATTTAAGTTAACAGATAGTTTTAAAGTCTTATAGTGATGCTTAAAATATTGCAACCACTTACATGGCTTTTAGAAATCAGGATATCCCCACTGAGTGGGTTAGAATGACCCTGACCCTGAAGTAACAAAGGAGAAATCTTAGTAGAAAGTTCTATTATGCCCACATCCATATAAAACCTTTTATTGACAATTGAAATTATATAAAACTTCTCCTTATTTTTTTCCTAATTCTGATTTAGTATTCTTTCAAAGACAAGGCAAATTAAAAAAAAAAAAAAAAAAAAACCCAAAAACCAAAAAACAAAAACAAAAACAAAAACAAACAAAAAAAAAACAACAAAAAAAAATAAAACAAAAAAAAAATAAAACAGTCAGGACATCCCAACTTAGAATTTCCTGGCCAGTAATAATGACATGGGGAAGGGTAAGTAGCCTAAAGTGGTGTCTAGAATTTTACACCTCTCTTAGACACTTATTTATTTCCAGGAGTTGTCTGACACACTGATATTTATTGCTTTAAAAATAACCCCACTAAATATTTCTCTCCTGCTCATGTTTTTATCAAGCTGAACTTGTAGGTTTGTGTAATCTACAAATGCTTGTAGTATACAATTATTCAAAGGCAGGACACTTCATTTCAGGTTCACTAATTATGATTATTTCTTCAGCACTGCTGTTTCAGATCAAAAGATGTGACAGCACAGGGAGTAGAAATAGCAACAGAAAATTGTTATCAAAGAGTTAATGAGATTTTACATAGTAATTGTAATGCAGTCTCTTTTTTATAAAGTGCTTTTAAAAACTATGCTTCTATTTTTATCACAGAACTCACTCGCTCTTTTATTTCTATTGTCACATTTTAGGAATATAAAAGTGAATGTAGAAAATTATAGCATATAGCAAAGACAGTTGTTTATTTTTCCTCATAGCTCTTGGGATTTCATATCTTCAGCTTTGTTAATTCCAGTCTAGAATGAGACTTTACCTCTCAGAGGTAAAATATTTCATGACTGAAGGACATCTCTGGTTTCTTGTGTGTCTTTCTCTTTCAAAGCAGGATGAAACAGCTATGCTAGGTGGTAGGTGAAAATTTGTTTTGAATGTTTTGAAGTGTGGTGCCCTTAGCTGAAGAAAACTACCCTAAATTGCTAGCAGATCAAGATAAGAGTCATGTAGTGAATAGAGAAAACTGGAAAGTTGTGTAAAGTCACCTTTTAATCAGATTTCACCCCATGCTAATGTGGTTTAGTTCATCTCCAAACATTACTCGAGGCAGTTGCATCTGCACTACAACCAATCAACACCTTATCAGAATGCAAGAATATAACAGACCAGAAAAAAATGATGGATTAGTTGGATTGGGAGATCAGCTGGGATAGTTTCAATTGGCTTATTTTCCAGGTGGCAGTATTTATAAAGTAACTTTTCAGCATGAGGCATTCAGCCATGCCTTGACTGTCTGATTATTCCTGTGACTTATATGTATTTCTTCCTGACAGATGTTGCAGCAAGAAAAAGTGCTAATACTATCACCTAACACAATTTTTTTCAAAATGCCATAAAGAAAATAGCACTATGTAACTTTTGGCACCAAAATTATACCTACTAAATGACTAGGACACAACTTTAAAAAATACATTATTGGACAAAGAAAATTGTAGAATTATAGAATCATTTGGGCTAGAAAAAACTCTTAAGGTCATTGAGTCCAACTGTTAACCTGGCATTGCCAGGTCCACCAGTGAGTGAGCCATGGCCCTAAACATCATGTCTACACATCTTTTACATACCTCCAGGGATAGTGACTCTATCACTTCTCTGGGCAGCCTGTTCCAATGTCTGACAACCCTTCCCATGAAGAAATATTTTCTAATAATGAATCTAAAGCTTCTCTGGAGTAATTTGAGGCTGTTTCCTCTCAACCTGTCACTTGTAATTTGGGAGAAGACTCTGACCTCCACCTCACTACAGCCTCCTATCAGGTACATCTAGAGTGATAAAGTCTTCCCTGAGCCTCCTTTTCTCCAGGCTAAACACCCACAGCTTCCTCAGCTGCTTCTCTTTGGACTTGTTCTGCAGACCCTTCACCACCTTCATTGCCCTTCTCTGGACACTGTCCAGCACCTCAATGTCTTTCTTGTAGTGAGGGGCCCAGAACTGAATGCAATATTTGAGGAGAAGTCTTACCTTTGATTCTTAGACCAACAAGTTTGAAAAGGGAATCTTAATAGCTAAGAAATAATCAGTAAGAAGAAACTGGAAACATTTTCAGCCAGAGACAGTGTGGGGCAAAAGGTAAAATAGGCACCAATAACTACTGTGTAATTAAAAATCAAGAATTTAAATACCCTTCTGTACAATGTGTTCATAGGAACACTACAAAATTTTCCAAGGAAGAAAGAGAAACCTGCAGAAAGGGTGTTGGCATGTTTTATTATTCCAAGGTGTCTGGCTTCCTTCATAAATGTGGGTATGTCACTTATTTTGCCTGATTCCTTACTTGCTAAGGATATTATTTTCCTATCCACAGGGCAGTTGTGGGGAAAAATGCTCTTACTAATGATTAGGGATTTGAAAATTAGGATGTCATCACACAAGCATCTAAATCCTTAGTTACCTATTAGTTCAGAAGGAAATTAGATTTGGGAGACAGCTTTGTCCCTATCTCCAAACCTATAATTTAGCAAAAAGAAAAAAATTAAACACTGGGACTCGGGTGGCTGACTAAACTGGAGAATTACAATATTATCAAGTCAATTTCAGTGACAGAGTTGATGCTTACAAGTCTGACTACTAAAAATTGTTGTAAAGACTATAAAAACAGTCATTAAACTAAAAGAAGATACTACTTTTGTGCTACCTTAATGAAACAAATATTTTGAGGAAAAAAACACATTAATATTTTGCCTATGGAATAGTTTTGATATTTGAACTCCTTCCTTCTCACATCTTGACTCTTACATCCAAATACACATCAACCTTCCTGCATGTCAATCAGATACTAAAGGTAATAAATAATTTTGGCTTGAATTATTTCACTATATTACTATTTCTAAATAACTCATTGATACCCTTTATTGGAAAGGATTTTTTTTGTTCTTTAATATTAACACCAATTTTCATGAATGCTGAAATTCTATTTTTATTTTTAATTTAGAATGAAATTTCTATTAAAAATGTATTTATTAGGCAAATATTAAAATAGGCAACTATTCCACTCATTTTCTTATACATACTGTAAATAAAAAGAGAACTGATCTCTTCTGGAGAAGAATCCTTGACAGGAGAATCACTTGCTATTCAGTGATATGAAAATATTTTGAAAATCCAAAGAGAAAATTAATTTAGTCTATCAATATGTAGAATAAAAGAGTTTATTCTTCCAGGGTCTGTGAAGAAATATTTTCATTTTCAGAATATTCCAGAATTAATTCAGAAAAGAAGCCTGATAGCTATGAAGAAAAACTCAAAAAGATAATAAATAAAAAGCCTATAAATAAACAAATAAAAGCTTTGTGGAACTGAAAATAAGAACTAAATTGCCATTCAGGTACAAATTGAAGATACACTGTCCCTTAACTCACATTTAAATTCCTAATTTCATATACAGTTGAATAGAGAAATTAAAGAGGATTTAGAAATTAAAAATCTGATGATTTGGTTGAAGGGGGCCTTTAAGCTGAGCCTTTCTGCATGGAGCAGAGACAGCGCTCCTGGAAAACGGAGATCATAGCACGGTCTGGATTCAGGGATATGTGTGACAAACTTCCCTTTGTGTAAGTACTTTTGTGATCCTTTTATAAGGACAGAAAAGACAGTGTGTACAGGCACAGCCCAGCATCTTCCTGAGGAGGAGAGTGCTCCTGAGCATTCCCCCACATTTAGGCTTAGCCAGCAGCGTCTCCAAGGGAACTCAAAACAAGAAACACTGAACAAGCACCTACATGATTTTTATATACCTGCCTGACAGTGTAGTTGTACTGTCACCTTCAGTTAAAGAATATGAAAACTCAAAGGTGACTATAAAGATGCACAGAAATATATCTCTGCATATCTGTATGCATAACTCTCTCTTTGCGGGTACCCGCTTCCTTCATTGAAGAGGGTTTTTTTAGTTTTGGGTGTTTAATATTTTTTAAGTATTCTTCTAAGAGTGATTCAGTTTTTTTCCCCAAAATATTTTACCCCAATAATGTGAACAGACTTTAAAGAACAATGGAAACACATATCCTCTCTCATAGCCACATGCTTTACCTATTTATACACTAAATCATGTTCCTTAACACTACTTCTTTCCATTCACTTCCATGACAGCTGCCTTCTGGAAGGAACACGAAAGAATTCTCAGAGGAATCATTCTCCAAAGTTTTAGTATTACTGATTTTTATAATGCAATGGAGCAGATGCATACTCTTCCAAGGAGGTTTTGAAAGAAAAGAGACAGCCTGTGTATGTTTGAAAAGTGCATGGTCCTGACGGTGTGTTTAGTGCTCTTCGCCTCTGCAGGTCACCTGAGCAAAGATTTTTTGCAGAGTGCTACTGAATCTATTAAGGCACAAAGACATAATATACTTCCTTACTCCAGATACTTTAGTCAGCTTCGTTGTGATGGATTCTTCTGCCAGAAATAATGGTTAGGCATCCTCTATAATTTATTAAAATTCTCCCATGCTAGGGCACATGGTCTCCCCTAATGAGAGATACTGTTAGTGACATAACTCTGTCTTCTTCTAAAATTGTAATATTTGTATTTTAAGGGGGTTGCAATTAATTTTTTAGGGTATTCACATTTTCATATAGCTTTGTTCTCTTATCCAATCCTCATGGATCAAGTTTTTGAGTATCTTAAGAAGCTTTCTGCATTTTTGATTTTCAGCAGATTTGTGTTCTCTTTGAAATGTAGCACCCCAAAAGGTGGGTGTTATTTCACATAAAGCCAAAGCAGCACTATTATACAGGCATTCCTAGCAAGCTTGGCTTACTGTGATTATTTGATTGATACAACCTAATACTGGAGCTGATTTTTAATGATTGCTGACTCATCCCTTGCTTATATGTACTTTAATCTTTACATACTCCCTGATGAGCCCAGGTTAAGTGTGTTCCTGAATTTGATTACTTAGTTGCGTGAATTTATTTCCATATGTCCCTACTGATTCTAGAAACTTGCTCTGTTTTAAGAATATTCCATGTTTTAATCCTAACTTCCAAAATAATTGAAATCCTTTTCAATGTCAAATTTTGCATATGAAAGCTATGTATGTTTTACAGCACCTTCCAAGCCTTCAGCGAAAGTTTGTTCCATGATGGTAAAATATAGTATTTTACAGCACCCTACATCAAATTTATCATTGGAATATCAGAATTGGGGTGTTTTTTATTGCTTATAAGTCTTATATGATAGGATTTCCAACCGATTCCTGCATGGCCCAAAACGATATGAAATTTTCAGATTTTCCCTAGCAAGTGTGGTCAGGATTGAAGTAGTAAAATAGACTGAAGTCAAAAGGTAATATTTCTTTCCCCTCAAAATTACACAGTCAGATATTTAAGGAAGAAAGAGATGATCTGAATAACATGCAAGGAGCAACCAGTAACATCCTCCTGTTCAGCCAAATCCTCTTCCTGAGGTTTTTTCAAATGTCAGTGCAAAACTAGCAAATATTTATCCCTTCCAACATCTGGAATTTACTTGTAAAAATGCCCCTACCATACAAATATTGGCATTATAACTTACCCTTTCATCACAGTGCACCAAAGATCACATCCAGTTTTTTATTCCCTGCTGTTCTTTATTTTCTCTCTACTCATACACAAAATCATCTCTGTCTCTGAAAATTTTCACTGCCTGAAAACAGTTCTTGTTCCTCACACTGCTTCTGCCTTATTGAATAGTCAACCCATACAAAATAAACTGCCCTTTTCTAGATTTTATTTTTCAGCTTCACAAAAAAATTACTTGTGAAACCCACTTATCAACTGGGTTCACACAAAGGATTTCTCAGCTGCATGTCCATATTATGAATATCTCTTCCCTCTTGTCTATGATAACATACAGACTGAGATCAAGTACCAGTCTTCTCAGAGTATTGCTTAAATGCTAAGTATTTTTGAAGTCAGAAATATTCAGGCTGCAGGGCAGGCTATTTTGGCAATGAATATTGATTTATTCTTGGCCTCTGCAAGTCACCTGAGCAAAGTTTTTTGTGGAGTGCTACTGAATCTATTAAGGCACAGAGAGGTAATGTACTTCCTTACTCCAGATACCAATTACAACAAAGCAAAATAAAACAAAACAAAACAAAATATCCCAAACACAAACAAAAATCCAATACCACTGACCACCCCACCCAAAAAGAACCAAAAAGGGAACAGAAGACAAAGAATAAATGTTGTTTGAATAATGTAGAAAGTGGCAAAAGTAGCTTTCCTCTATGAGGAATGAGAGACAATGAGTAGGCACACATGGCTGAGTAATTTGTCCAATGAAGGACTAAAGTACTGGCTTCAAAAAGCAAGAGGGAAACTAAATCTCAGTTTGGTTACTCACTAGCTCCTGCAGTAACATTTTACATGAAACAAATTGTACTATCTTGTACTGTTTAGAGCATGTCCCTTCAGAAAGGTGCCTAACATGACCATCACAAGTAAAATCCTCAAGGGAGTCCCAGAGGTAACCAGGCAGTTTGGTGATAGGTGCAATGTCAGATATGGGACATCTAACACAAAAATAAGAATCTCTGAAGAACAAATGAATTATCAAAGAAGAAGAGAAGAATGCTTTGTCCATATAGTCAACCTGGCTGTCAGCAGTACAGGCAATACCAGAGAATTGCAAGAAACCACACAC
The DNA here is from genome assembly GCF_963662255.1 of Cinclus cinclus. Lineage (NCBI taxonomy): Eukaryota > Metazoa > Chordata > Aves > Passeriformes > Cinclidae > Cinclus > Cinclus cinclus. The sequence goes on along the minus strand of NC_085049.1, from coordinate 32,015,681 downwards.
AGAAAAATCACCTAACAGAATGCCAGCTGACGGTTGTGTTATCTCCTGAAGCACAGAATTTTATATTTAAGAATTTCTGCCCCATCAACTTCAGGAAATATGTTTTCTTAGTTGTGGAACCAGCTGTTGCTTAGACAGTATGGTTTGTAGTACAGGCATAATATTTTTCTAGCAACAAATGCGATAACATCAACAATGGGTACCCTATTTGTTGAATGTCCTCTGAGAATAGAAGGTATTGAACAACAAAAAATGCAACTTTAAATTTAATTCAGGCATTGGCATTGACCAATCACTAAATTTTTGGAGTTAAATTCTAGGTGCCAATAAATCAACAGCAGTATATATTAAATAATGGACTTTTTGTATTAACAATAATGCCTGAAAGTAATGACACGCCAACAGGACTTTAACTAAAGAAAGTTGTGAAATTCATGTTCAGACTAATCATGCTGATGCATGGTTCCAAGGCTCAACTCAGATGTTTGTATTTGCCACAGCTGACTGTACAGTTGACTGTACCTTACCTCTAAAACAAGTGCCAATGTATCTGTTCTGTTCACAGTACAAGAGGGCACAGGGATCTAAGGTCCCTGTGACATTTTGCTGATATAAAGATATTGCAACACTAAACCTAATTATATTAAATGCAGTGGAAGAATTCAGTGGTAAATGCTACAGCACAAATTGTACCTTGACATATACTTTTGGTGTGACCTTACCAACGTCAAAGAACAGAGGTTTCCCAGAAAAGTTTGGTCATATGAATAAAGGCTATATAATACGACTAACAGTTATTTTTATCACAATTTGAAGCATGAAATATGGGAAAAATTACTTCTAATATTTTGCAGGGAACTTCAACATGATCTAGTCCTCTTTTTTCCAGTGATCTTCAAAATCAGTTGTACTTTTGCCCAATAAATAATATACACATGATTCATGAAGTGCATATTTGAGAACAAAACAGCACTGCAAAGAAAAGTACCAAGTCTTCTTTGAAAGCAGTGGGATACTCTCTGGTAAATTAGTACTTATCTAAAACCATCAATCATTTAATAGAATGTTTAATTAGATTGAGAGATTAAAGGTTGAAAAAATGATGGGCAATAGCTATTCAGGTTTGAGTACAAAGTGATTGAGAATCTTGACATATTTTTCTTCTCTAAGTTGCCAGCTGTAGAAAAATTTTAACCTCACACCACAAAAATAGCACTTCTGCTACTCTCAGTGCTAGAAAAAGAAAAGAGGATTTGAAGTGAGTTGTTCTCATGCTTTCTTGAGTTCTCAGGAAAATCACTTCCACTGAAAATAATCTGCTAATTTAAGAGATCTAATCTTGGCCAGGTTGCATATCCATTCTATCCCTGTCTACCTGGTGGTGCCCTCATCTAATTTCACAAAGTTTCTGTGGTGCCTGTTCTCCTTGCAGATACAGTGAAGGTGCCTGTGATACCATCGGCTCCCAGGTGTGAACTGGACTTCCCACAGGTGACGGCAGAGCAGGAAGGCAGGACTGGCAAAGGGGCTGAGCCATGCCACTGCCCAAGCCATGCCTGGAAAAAACTATCTTCTTGGGCTCACTTGCAGTGGCAGCGTCTTATCTTGTACAACACTGCCAAATTCCATGTAAAAATTGGTTTGAACTCACGCCCAGAACTCATGCTCTTCTGTGACTCTTAGTAGATAAATGCCATTACTGATTTCTCTGTTATCCAGTAACTATTGTTTTATACCATCTGCTGCATCAACCCCACCCGCAATTTCTGTGCAAGAGCAAAACACATTGTGTAATAAGCATTTTTGTAAAGCACTTTCTGTAGTACTGCTCTAACTTGTAGGGTCTGGCAGTGCAACTTTTTATTCATTTATAGCAGTACTCATTTGGACCCCACAGAGGAGCTTTTGTGAAGCAGCTCTCACAAGGATAAAAACCAGTCAGGTTCACAGACTGTGAAACTCCTTTTCTTATGGGTATTCCCAGAAGCAAACCCAGAGGGCCCTAGAATGATGTAGAGTGCAGTATTTAATACAGAAAAAATGGCACCATAGACATAACCTCTGCTTGAGCTGAAGCAATTTGCCCAGCATTTTGCCCAGCATCACAGCCTAAAGACCATCGAAGCAGCTGACAATACACCACTATGGCCAATGATATAAAGGATATATTTAGTGTCCTTTAGCCTTCATAATGGCACTGAAAGTAACCCTGCTGAAATAATAGTGGGGAAAGAAGGGGGAACCTGGTGAGACTGGGCAGCCACATGCCCAGAATAATTAGCAGAGGTCTGAGTTGAAGAGAGTCCCCACTGTTAGGCACTTATTGCTTGCATCTCAGGCAGTGCTGTGAATATTACCTTTAACTGCTAATATTTGCCTGGAGATAAAGTGATTCAAACCTGACAACAGACGTTACTAAGTGAACAGGGAATCAGTGTCCTAATAATTATTTGCTCCTGGAGTAGTTCTCTTGCTTTTTAGTGGCAGACAAACACAGCATGCTACAACTAAATTATTACATTCTAATGACTACAATAATTTCAAATGAGGCAAGGGCTGGAGAATGGTACTAAATCAGGATGAAAATCTGTTCAAATGAGCGAAGTATTTAACACCTCTGCTAATGGGTTTTGTTCCTGTTGCCAGTTGTATGTATGAAGGATATGTTTATCTGCTCTCCTATTTTAACGATGTGCTATTGTGCTCATCTTAGTATCTTTAAAAGGCCTCATGCAAATATACATGAGTTTCAAATGATCAGATGGTTAAGAGGAAATAATAGAGGTGTGGCATTTTATATCACTGCCTGTGGATTTATGTGCATCGTTTTATTTAACCTACAGGCAGAGAGGAATTAAAACAGTATTTTTCTTAACATTGCCATTTAGAAATTATGTAAGAACTGGGGATTTGATCATCACTCTTTAGGACTGGACATAGACTTCTGAACTGCACTTAGTTTCTAACACATAGCAGACCTATTTAATTAACTTCCCTCCTGCTCCTGAATGAATCATCAGTAATACTAAATAGGTAAACCCACAAGATAGGAGAAGAGACTATACCACTTTATTGTGCCAATGCAATCTATTTGGACTATCTTTTCTTCTACGCTTTTCACTTCAAGTATGTCAAGAGGGATTTTTAAAACAAAGCTGGTGAGTTGATAATTTTCTTGGACAAGTTAGGTCAAATTAGATCTTTCATCAACACTGTACATCTGCTGTATCTTTTTCAGTCTGTGGATTAAGATAAGTATGGTGGTTCTTACTGGTCATAAGAACATTATTTAAAGTCTAATCAAGTCTTTATGAGTAATTTGCAAAGGTTGTTTTTTGTTTGTTTGTTTGTTTGCTTTTTGTTTTAATCCTGCATTCTGCATTCTTCATTCACTTTTGTCTCTCAAAATCCCTCAGATATTTTAGGGGACGATTAATTTGTCTATCCCATGTTAACACCTGGCAAAATAATGTGTGGCATATGGCCTAAGAGCTTATGAGCACAAAAAGGAATTTGGAATTGCATGAAAAATTAATTTTGAATTCCTGTGTAAATTAGTGACAAGGGAATGTGATTTTCCAGTCCACATGCATATCTCTAATAATAAATTGCAGTTTAAGGCCAATGAAGTATCCTCCACAACAGAAATAATGATCTTTCTCACTCTGTCTGTATCTGTAAATTCTTAACAAGTTCACTAATGTAGGTAATTTTCTATGTATACTGAAAAAAATACCTGGCATCATAGTAAAGCATGCTAAAAATATTTGTAATTTTGTCAACTAATTTTTATTTGTAGATGATACAGTTGCTGTGTGAGATACTACTTTTAACCTAGTGTGTGGTCTAGTCTAGTCAATTAGATTTAATCCAAAACATCCTATTCATGAAGGGAAATAAAAATAAGAGGGATTAGTTCTTTCTGTCCCAATTGCTTTCCAAAGACTTTTGAAAGAACTTCCTGCATAGTCATTGTTTCCCTTTTAAAGTCCTTCAGGTCACTCTCATTATGTAAATTTTTAGCATAATATGCCCATTTGAATCCAGGACAAATTATTTTCTCTTTTGGAAAGGCCAAAACATATTGCACATTTTTTCTTTTTTACTTTTAAAATATTCACATTGAAAATGTTTAGTTATTTGCTGAAGTTTGATACTTAGAATTTTACTCGAAGAAGTGGACATCATTCCTTTAATAAACTAAATATCACTGGCCTTGTTGTCAGGAATATAATGCACCATCACCTTGTCTTTGCTTGACACCTCTGAAAGAAAGAACCTAACTTCTTTTTTAGGCACTAATATGTGTGTACCGAGTTGGAAGTGCTGCTGTGTTCAAAATTCCCTTACAAGATGATTTTGTAACCTGCACTCACCTCTGGCAAGGAGATCACACAAGGTTTGAACAAAAGGCTGACCCAGGACTCAGGCTGCTTCTCATTTTCTAGGCTGGCTTTAGAATCCTCTGAAGAAGTTACCTCACCACAGGTAGGGGATGAGAAATTTGAAGGGCTGTTACACTCTGCCAATGTTGATGTAAGGCTGGTGGAAAGCTATTGGGCACAGCGGGGCATAACGAGAAATTCACTCTTGGCTCAGTGATCTCTTCCATGCAGACCACAGAGCTGCTGCAGCCTCACTGCTGCAGGGTCACATTCCTGAGACTTTCTCTCTTTGCTTTTGAAATAAAAGAGCTGACAAGACACGTGCTCTTTTTCAAATTGTAGACTGACACATCACTACATGAAGAATATAGCATTACAAAGAAAAGCACAAGACTTTTTACTCCTGCGGTTGTTCCAGCTTCCTCACCACTCTTTTTAGGGCTTTTTCTTTACAACATTCTCAGTGGAATTATTTTCTGTTGTTTCCTTCTTTCCCCCCTAAATACTACTCCTGTGCAAAGATTTTGTTTCAACCTGATACGCTTGTTATAATGCTCTGTCTTTCACTGGATTTCTGACTTTCATATTTCTTCCCCACTTAAAAGTTTAGCTTCGCAAATTTAATTTTCCTACTCAAACCTAGGCTTTAGCTGCAGCTCAGATCACCACAACCCTCCAAGACTGCATGCATTCTGCTACTTGCTGTGGTAGGTCACCTTTTGTTATTAGCTTGAATACAGCCATTAGGACCGTGCTAGAAACACCAAATTTGTGCCACTCGGCTGGCAGGAGATGGAAACCCTGAAGGCACAGGAGCCTATGTGGTAATTGGGGAGGTGAAGAAAGTTCATGGCCAGTAGAGGAAGGACTGAGGTTGTCAAGGGAACAAGACAGCTCTGCCATGCATTCTTTTAAACTGCAGAATTGTCTTTTTTCTTGTTTTGGTGGCAAATATTTTGCAATTTATTTTTTACCATATATTATAGATACTTCAATAAGAAAGATGCTAATTCAAGAATCAACAGGGCATTTTCACCCACCCAGTGCCCTGGAAAATAGAATACTGGCAAACATCTTCATCTTCCTTTTTCTTGATTTGTCTTGCATTTTCAGTTTTTGATGATTATTTACTGAAGTGTGTGTTGCTACTTGAATAATCAAAAGACCTGCAGTTCCTGCTTCCTGCTATGACATGAAAATTCCACACCAGAACCCTTCAATCCTATTTTAATATCAGCCAGTACCAACAGAGGTACTGAAGTCAGCCTAGTCAGGCTGATTGGGCTGTCTGGTCTAATCAGGACTCAGTGTGGTCAGTGGTTCTCTAGAAACTGCTAATTGCATAGACCTGGGCTTAGACAAATCCTGTCCCTCCCACCCAGAGCTCTTTGACTACTTCCATAGTACAAATCTCCACTATGAATTGCCCAGATGCACATTTTGCTCCCTCTTTTGTCATTTCTGTCTCATTAGCAGTCTCTTTCTCATTGCCTTTGAAGAATAGGTATTTTATGGCTCACATTCAGCACTAATTTTAAAGCAACACAACCGTGAGCAGTTGCTTAAGGAGCTTCCTAAGCCTCTTTCAGGAGGGCTGGGAAGATCAGCCCAAATTGTGGCTGATAGCAACAGAGAAGTGAGAGTGTTTTCCTTGAATTTTTTTCTGCTCCATCTAGGTTGTTTTCACGTTAAAAAAAAAAGCCACTAATTGACATGAAACTGCTTTCATAATTATATGAAAAATAAAGACTACTGACTGACTTTGAATTAAAATGCAACTTCAAAGGTATAAGGAACTTCTTATGGTATCAAAATGTCATTTTCCTCATGATATAGGAGCTGTTGTCTCCCTCATTGCTGCAGACTGCCATTCTTTTACCCCCAAAGGTATACTAATCAATTCTTAAACAGTCCTACTTCATCCATGTTTTAGATGTCTGAACTACTGAGTGATCTTTGTAGCAGACACATCTGAAAAAGCAGCATTCACAATGCTTATGCATAATTTACAGTATAATTCTTTACACTTATCTAGCACCTTTCAGCTTAAGATTCCAGAGCTCTTTGCAAATATTAATTAATTTATCCTTCTAGTGGTACTTGAAGATAGGGAATATTATGATTCCTCAGGAGAGGCAAGGGTAAAAAAAGAAAAAAAAACAAAACAACCGAATGTAACTTTCAGAGAGTCGCTGTTGCTATATAGCTTTATTTTTTCAAAAGCAAAATGGAGATAAAATAATAAAGTAATTTTCAAAGATATTATTATGAATAACTATTTTCACTTCCAAGAGAAGTCTGAAAAATTGTAGAGCACAAGATTATTTTTAATATGTATAAATAAGGCATGAACTTGTGAAGGCCCCAACTCTTGCATTCAGCTAATGCAATACTGAAATAAACAGGAGCTTGACACACAGCCCCTGCAAGCTTTTGTGAGTCTTGGCCAAAGACCCAGCACTACAAATGCATACAACAATGGGTGTATCAATCCCTCCCAGTCCTGAGGTCCTTACCAGGAATTCAAGGACCTTATTGTGTATTTTTATTTTTAAATTTCAGGATCCCAGCTTGTTTCTTGTCCATCTTTCTTTTGTCCTGTAAGACTACTGTCTACTTTGAAAACCAATGTGCTGTCATTGAAACTCTATTTTTTTTTATTTTCTGAGAGCATTTTGACACTTAATCAATTCTTGCTGCTCCCAGCTCCCCTTATTATGATAATGTATTACACCAAATTGAAGATGGCAAGAGGAAAATTACTGGGATGATGTCTTAACACATTGAAGGAAGGCCTGCTCTCGCGGGAGCCCATAGCAACACTCCCATTACTATCTTAACACCAATGTTGTATTCTCAGCCACGATACACAGCAAAGAAAAGCCAGTTACACAGCGCTGAACATATCAAGCACTGGGAACTTGAATTCCTTGGTGCTGTGGTGTTCTAATATCATATTTGATGCCTTGTTAAAATAGCGTTGCCTTGTCTTCTCCTATACAGTTATTCCTATGCTACCTTCCACGTACTTGAGTGTTTAGTCAGGATCTTTCATTTTAAAAGGATCCCACTTCCACACTTCTCTTTTACGGGACTGGTAGATAAAGGAGAACTTTTTAACTTCAATAATTCTCCCTCCAGCATTGCTGTGTTTCTGTAGCAGCCTCAGAGGGCAATATCTATTCCAGTGCTGACGCACATTGGTTAAAATTTCCTCTAAACTTACGAGTTTTCATTTCCATATGTCTTTGAAGATACGCAGTCACTTTTGTTTTAACAGATAAGTAAAATAGCAGGGAATTTATGTCTTGCTACCTCATAAGGAAACCACTTTTTAAAAATCTTTCTAAGACTATTTAGACTTTGTTACCCATAATTCAAGTTTTCTGTCTCCTAGTACATTAACCAATGACAGCTTTTGTAGTCATAATTTAAAACAATTCTGGCCTGGAATGCATAAGCTATGTTTTCACTTAATCTAACTAGCAACATAATTGTAATGAAGCTGGGAATGGAGAAAGAAGACAGAAATATGCCTTGTTTCTGGACATAAACATTCTTTCATTATTAGTGTCAACAAACATATACAAATTATTACAACATTCAAATGTTATATATTGTTTTTGCAGTGTGGTAATCAATATAAAAAAATAAATCTAAATGTTCAGCATGCTTGAGTCTTAGCACTACTAGCTAATCTCTCTGTAATACACTAATATAATATATATATATGAATGTATATTATGTACATCCATATATATTAACGTCCATCTTCTTAACATCAAGTACCATACCTGTGAGTTAAACATTTTTGTGGTTTCTGACTTTTAGCATGTCAAGTTTTAGAGGTCAGCATTAAAAATTTTCCTCCAAACACTTTAATTTTGGTAGATTCTGCCTCTGTGCAAATGGGCTTCAAACCATATAATAAAAACAGGACTCATGGGCAACTGGGGCTTTCACTTTTTTCTCTTACACTCACTTTAGTGAGTTATGCAGCTCTGCTATTCCTGATTGAGTATTTCACTGAAATCCAAGTGGATGTCATGCAGGCATACCAAACTCTCTCTATACCAGATCACTCAGTCATAGATGGTTATATAACTTCAGACTGCAAAAATTATGTTATGGGCCTGGAACACACACCAGAGTGGTCAGAAATGATACTATAAGTTATCAAAGAGTCTCAAAACTGGAGTAAAAAGGATGCTACCTGTAGCTTGGGCCTTTTCCACAGGCTCTCTGGGGCTTTCCTGACTCCCTGGTCATTCCTGAAGTCCTTTGGTAATAATGATTGTAACTTGTGGGGACTACCAGATGGTATTTATGAGGTCATGGTCCTATGTGATTTAGAGCTGGCTCTACCACACACAGCAGCACACCTTTGTTTTGGAACATGGCTGGGCAGACGTTTTCTGTGTATGACATTTGTGCTAGCTATGCTCTTTTACATTGGTTCTATGCCAATTAGAATAGTAGAGAAAAAGCCTGATCTGGCATAAAGTTAGAGACACAGACTGATAATACTCGATCTGGCAGGTAGCCTGGCAATAGGGATTTAGTTTATTAATATTTTAAAATTAACATGAGTCAGCAAAGTAAGTATATACCACATAAGTGTCTTTCATCCTATACATACCCTGGTATGTATGTACATACCCCTACCCACAGTAGGATAGGTTTGTCATTATGGTGGATAGCAAGAAGCATGTGCACACAGTTCAGGGGTAATTCAGAGCCTCTAAGTTCTCCATAACTGGTTTTCCCAAACCTGTGAGTAATATATGTCTTTCTAGGAGGCAGACTCCCAAAGTGTCTTTCCATAGACTTAACAAACATATGCTGACGTTGCTGAACTCAGTGTGATCCTGCTAGTTGTACCAAATAAAAAATTTCATTGTTTTATTTTTCATTATTGTAGTACAATGAGTGAATGGTATTTTAAAACCTCTCCTCTAAAATGTAATTTTCAACCAGCAAGGGCAAAACTTGTCATAGAAAGTACTGCTTCACACCAAATGAGACACACATAGTTTTTTATTTATTGTTTTATCCTCAACTTTTCTATTACATTTTCCAATTCTAATGCTTATAATTCTTAATACAGAATATTTGCACACAAGACAGATAAGAAGACATAGACATATGCACGTTTTCCAATTATTTAACCATAATGAGACTGTTGACTTTGTGGCATGTTTACTTGGCTTTCAAAGATTTTAGTCTATTCCAAGATGCAGAGCTTTGCCAGAAGTGGTTGTAACTTTCACAACAGGGAGAATCTGCAACTGTGTTCAGAATATTTTCATTCAGAAACTTAACTCTTTACTATTACAGTAAATTTCTGTGAACCTCAACACAATCTCTACCCCACATCTTTTAGCTGACAACACTGATGTTTTTAATTCAAGGTCTTGTAAGACAGGTACTAAGCACATGACCCAGTGCTTAGATAATTAATGTTTAAAGTCTCTTGCTAGGAGAGAGTAATCTAATAGAGGTAAAGTATGTTCAAATATAAAACAAGCAAGCAAGGGATTGTCCCAATTAATGACTAGTATTAACCTTCGTTAATAGCTATTTTTACTGTGTTTTTTTAATGTATGCAATTATCTTACTTTTCACATGTATGCTCTTCACGTGACAAGTGGAGTGAAGAGAAAAAAATACTGAAGTATTTGTCTTCCAGAAGTTCAGATCTCTCTGACTGGATACCACAAAATCTCAATGTTCCAAAAATGTTCTGTTATTAATATACTGTGTGATTGTATATCAAAATCTGTTAGACTCTGTTTGGATTTTGGAATTAATAAGAAAGGAGTTTCTCTTCAGATCTTAGTCAGGGACTTCTTCTCTTCATATTCCTATATTCATAGAAAAATTCATTATTCATATTTCATAGAAATTCATATTTCATACAAAAATTGGGCTGAAATAGATTACAAATGACCAAATGTCCAGTGGTTGGACCAAGACAGGCTCTGTTACTCCTTGATCAATCCTGAGCACATATTTTGTATAAACTGTGGTGAAGACCTCCAATGATGAAGACTCCTAATTCTCCCCAGGCAATCTGTTAAGGCTGATAAAATGAATGCAAGTAAATTTTCGAACTAAACCAGATGTTGTGGAATTGGTTCTAAACTGGAATCTCCAGAGGGCTTTAGTGTGGAAGAACAACCAGCTGTGTTGAGGAACCTTCTCTCCTCTGCTCTTGGATTATGTATGCACATGGCTGAGAGACATTCACATTCCCAGTGGTGAAAGAATTCTCATTCTCTCCCACTTTTACAAATACAGTCTCTCTTGTTTCTACCACAAAACAGCATAATGCCACTCCTCTTTTATCTAATTATCATCCCTCTGGATTAATCACAAATAGCTAGGAGGAGAAAATACAATTACATCCTATAATCCCATGTTAGGCTGCCAGACATTGCTTTTGCATGCAAGATCGAATTAATTGTAAGAAAAGCAAAAGCCATAGAGGATCCTACAGTTATTTATTAATTTTCGTCTGTACTTTTGTAAAAACTTCAAAAGCTGGAGCAAAAGATGTTCCCCATTCAGCTGCAATTCCCTAGATCATGACCTATGACCACAAAGCTAAATATTGTCAGCCAAGAGCTTTGGTTCTGTTGATGTAGCTGTCTCCTGAACAGCTCAGCTAGCAAGCCTCCTTCGCTAAATTTGAATAAAATAAGACCTCAAAGGTGACCACACCCTGGCAATGATGCCAGTTGATGCAGAACAGACTCTATTCAGTGCTATTAACTATCCTAATTTTCAAAGCAGAAACCTGTGCAAGGCATCTGGGAATGATCAGAGTGGTATTCCTTAGTCATCTCAAGGAGACATTTGGAAGATAATTGTGGCCAGGATTGTTCTGAAAACATAACAGCATAACATATGGTTACCAGTGCCTAGAGAGCTCCTGGAGAAGGCATACATTATTCCCATAGGTAAAAAAATGTTTGCTTTGCTTCATCTGAGCCAACATTTCTAAGCTGTACCTTGTGGCTGTCCTAATCAGCTGGTACAGGCATAGAAACTTGGTCCAGGTTCAAGGAAGGGCGGGAGGAGAGAGATCATGAGGATCATAGGACGCATTTTCCATCCAGGGACAGAATCAGGGTTGTAAGAAATGTAATTTAGAAATTCTTGCCTGAGTTAGAGCTGACTCCCCAGGCTGACATACAAATGAAAGCCAGTGTTTCTTATTCACATCAGTGCTGTGGGCTGGGGAAACGTGCAGCCCCAAGTCTTATCATCCAGGGACGAAGTTTACCAAGAGTTTTGGACAGTCTAGATTTGAAGTTGTGGCTTAGGATTTCCATTTGGCCTGAGTTGTTAGAGAAGTGAGACAATTCAGCTTTAACCTTGTTCTCTTGGAGGTCCTCTGCAAGTCCTCAGCAGAACACATAGCCCCTGTACATGAGGGGCACTCGCTGGCTTTTCCACCCCCTGATGCACGGTGCTCTTCCAGCCGGACAATCTTGTGCATATTGCTTATCCCCACAGGACCTCATTGTAAAGGCAATTCCTTTAAAAGCTGAGCTATGACTGAGGTGAAGTAGAGAGCAGCTAATGTCCTGAGGCAGGTGCACCGCCCTTTTCTCCTGCCTGTCCTCCTTTAGCCATTGTAATCAGCTATACCAGGGAAAAGTGATCTTCGTCATGTGCTGTGCATACAGGAAATGTTAAATTGCAAGGTTGAAAGTCAAGCAGTGTCCACAAAGCATCAGACCTCTGTCACTGGTTTTGATATTTGATAGCTTATATTCCACAGAATTAAAAGAGATAGAAAAAGGAGCGTAGTATTTAAATTATTAACATCCTTGACGGAAATTTTCAAAGGAATATATTCTGAGGCAGGACAAACCCAGGAGCTGCATTCATTTTAAATAATTCTAGTATTCAAATTAGGAAAGCTGTTAGCTTTCTTTTTCTTTCTTAGTTGCTTGAATACATGGAATATTTTTGAGGCTTTTAAAAATTCCCTGTAATTCCAATTAAAGGCATTCATATTTACTCCTAAGGTGACACCTATGTGCTATGATTGTTTGCAGTTATCTTTGGCATGAAGAAATAGTAGGAGAGCAACCAGAATTGTTCAGTAAGGCCAACAGGCTACCTGGGAGGGAGAGAGACTGTATGACACCATCAACAGTGGCTGCCTGGGAGAAAAAAATGCTTCAGTAATGCTCTGAGGAGCAATTCCCTTGTGGTGTACTGCCTCATCCTCAGAGCAGGATTAATGCCATTTAGGAAAACCAAATTAGGCAAAGATGAGAAAAGCAACAAAATTAATCACATCAGAGGTATTTTTTTTCTGTTACAAGCCTCTAGTTGAAAGAATTTACATTTTTAATTGATTAGGAATTCTGTAGATTGGCATGTTTTTCCCTGTCTTTGAAGGATTTATATATAAGTTTTGTGGGAGAAAGCTTTCTAAGAGCTTCTAGAATCTGATAAGACTTCACTTCTGATTGTAGACTTTAATTATTATAAAAATGCTATAAGTTATTTATCAATTATCATTGCTACTACTGCTGTTTGTTTATAATATTACTGTATATCAACACACATTGCTGAATATTATGGTAACATTATAGCATAAATTTTAACAAAATTAAATAGTAATAATATGGACAAAATTAACACCAACATTAACATTAATAATATGCTCCAAGGGTAAGATAACAATCATATTATCATCAATGAGAAAATTCTTTATGTACCAGAGGGGTGAATCAGAGTCACAAGATTTCTAATGCTGATGAATGTCAAGACACTTTTTGAGAAATACAATTTTAAATATACAAAGCTCAAATTGAAATAATTTTATCCATCACATTACAGCAGATAATGTACAAATGTCACCTAGGAATTACTGTTGGGAAAGAAATGAGTCTGTGTGATCAGTTTTTGTTCATTTTTTTCTTTAGACCTCTTTTCAAAGTCAGATTATTTTTAAAGCAAATTATGTTTTCCATGATTGTGTAAAATTTTCTTTCCATTTATAATGAAAGTATCCATGAAAGGAAATGATATATCAATTATTTTCCCATTCAAAGTTTTCTTAGGGAATTTTCACTGTCTTGTGGTCTATGAATATTTTTTTTAAAAAAAATCATTAATTCAAAAAACTTGTGAACAAATCTTTTTTTGTTGCAAATGTCTATGCATCTAAAGTAATTTTTGTGTGAAAATACCAAGCAATTTGGTTAAGTGACTTGAAGTAAATTCTTCTGTATTGAGAATTTTGGGAGTAGAGGATAGGCACAAACAAGCTCTGCAAAGAAAACATTTGCTTATACACGATCCATTTGTGTCCCAGCTGACTGCTGTTATTTGTGACCTGTTAGCCTGGGTGGGCACTCCCTGCTCTGGAAATCCCACAGAGCACATGGAATTCTAGCAGCTCTTATGGAATGGAAGAAAACTTCCACTTGCATCTTCCTGCTGGACATAACAATTGCCAAATATCAATGAGTTTAATAACTTAAACTTCTATAATTTTGTGTCTGGTGGGGAAAAACAGGTAAACTCCTAAGGAATGTTCTCATCCTGGTAAAAATTATGGCCTTGATCTTGCCTCATTAAGGTGGGCAGTAGTTCTGCTGCAGCTGTGGGAGAAGGGGATCCATGCAATCAACTGTCAGGAGAGGTACAAGCACTCAAACCACTGAGATGTTAATGCTTCTATTTTCTATCAAAGCAATATTTTTATCTGACTTTAATTAAAGAAATCACTTAAAATATTTAAATAATTTTTAATCATAATCAAACAAATTAAACAATTTGGGAACGACAGTCTATAACAGGAATTACACACACAAAAATAAGGTGAGCATATAAAAATAAATTAATCACTACACCTGTATGAGGTAAAAGAAAAGAGTTCTCTTACTTGCATTTATATCCTTCTAGTATTATCAATACATTGCTTATGTAAGTGTGGTTTTCATCTTATCACATAATAAAAACTTTAATTTTATTCAGACAAGGAGTGTTTTTCATTAGATATAGCTCTCCTGCATGGGTGAATCAACATCTGAAATGTTTGGATACTACATGTTTCTCCTCTGCACAAAAGGTCTAATAAAATAAACTTTATCATATGTAACTTTATTTTGTTGTACGATGATGATTCATTTATTAAAATATTAGTTATTTGGGATGTTAAATTTAATATATGCTTTAGTAAATAATGATAATGGGTGGAGCTGTAGAGTGGTTGCAGCTTGGAAAGCATGCATAGGCTAGAAAGTCATATCTGCTGTCTGAAGTACAGCTTTTAATGTATCAAAATAAATATATCAATATAATTGTTGCTGTTTACTTCAGTTTTAATGAGGAAAAAATCATAATAATACATTACAAGAAAGGAGGCTTGACAGGTATATTAACAAATGGGTTTATAAAGAAACAGATGCAATTTTGTTTTCAGCAGAGATTTAGAATAACAAAAATAACTTAAAATTAAGAAATTCATAGTCAAGTTCAAACATTCATAAGCAGTATTCTTAAAACATGCCCTTCATCTGTTGGAGATCAATATCTGCAGTAAAAAACATTTTATGGATGGTTTTATGTCACTCTGAAGAACTATTTAAACATGTTATTTAAAAGGAAAACATTCTCTGTAGCACAATAGCCAGCCAAACACTGTTGAACAGCAAGTGAGAACAGTTCTCCTCTGCCACACAATATGTGCAATTCCCAATTTATGATAAACCAAAGGGCCAGCATAAAGTGGGGGCCATTCAATAGCTCAGTGATATGCTCATGACCCTCATACACTTTCAGTTCTTTAGACACCATAATAGATGCTGTTGCATTGCATTTATTATTGTTGAACTAACCTATTGCTTTTGGAAATTCATTCACTCCAGTATTAGTCACTGCCAGCATAGTGCCTTTGATTCATGCACCAGGTCACATAGCTCATATCTTTGGAGACATGCTAATTTGTCTTCTGCATCTTCTCTGCCTACCTTAAAGAAGAAGCCATATGGGCAAACAACCGTGATTCTGCTTAGACATGAGGATTGTTCAGCTACCTACTCCAGCCATCTTCTTCACATCCCATGACTTCAGCTTTCCCACAAAGAAACTTAAAATTCCTTTCTTCATCTTCTCATAATCTACTTCAGAGATAAGTCTTGACCAGATCTGGTATATTTTGCTCTATCTTAACTATATATTAGCCATATATGTATGTCTATGTTTAAAAATCAGGTAATGTAAGATTTTCCATATCTGTGCTGAGATATATCTGATTACAGCCCTTGGTGTGATGTTAATATTCATTAGCTTGGCACATGCGAGGCTAAATTTAGAAAGACTAAATTAGTGTCCAAGCATGAAAATGTCATGCAAAGGTAGCATCAAAAACTCCAAAAGTTAGAAGGTGTAAGTTGAAAGCTATAGGAAGGAGCAGAATGAATTGTTAGCTCTTGTTAAGCCCAGAGCTAGAATTCTTGTATGGGAAGTGAAGCAGAAGAATTAAACACAGAATTGAAAGTTGCACTTGTTTGGGCCACTTTTGCAGTACATGCCTAATAAATACCAAGTAAATGAAAATATACTTTTTAAATAAATTTAATAATATAATTTTTTAATAAATCTATATATTTAGTGATGCGCTTGGCAGTGGTAGGTTTACTATAGGCCTCAGAGATCCCAAAGGTCTTTTCCATACTAAATCATTCTATTATTTTATAAAGACTTCTTTATAAACACTCAAAAGCTTTTTCAGCCAGTGAAAATCAATGACTCTTCAAGGGATGAAAATTAAACACGTGGGAATGTGTGCCATCTGGTGACACACAACATGACACTTTGTAAGACACACGTTGAAACTGACGCTAAAAAATGTTTGTTGATATCTGTAAGCCCTGCAGTTCTTTTATTTTCATTGTCAAGATGAAGTCATGGTAGTAATCTGTAAAACTTCATTACTGCTTATTTAACTAGGCAGCAACACATAATTCAGGCACAGGAAAATTATTGTCTCTCTTTACCTTTCAGCAAAGAGAGAACAATTCAACACTGTAATGCTCCACAACATAGAAATATCACTCTGTTGGTAAAAAATTGGTCAAAACTTAACTATGCTTTCTGTATCTCTTTTGTGTGTTTTTTAGTCATGCCATCAATTCAAAATGGGGAGTTAATTGTGTTGTGAATTACTACAGAAGGCATGCAACCAAGAAAAGTTCCAACTCCATAATAAAATATGAGGCATGGACATATTCTCAGAATTTAGGAGGATGCTGGGGAACAGGAAGAATTTCTCTTTGTACCATTAATTTTTCAGCACACCTATGTGTAGCAAACATCATCTCTTGCAATAGAGTAATGCATCACATGGGTGCAGGCTTTTTCTCCATTTAAATGAATGCCAGAACTGCATCTACTGAGTGCTTTTGGTAATGGAGAGGAGAGCAGGCAGTGGACAGTCTCTCCTGCTGCATCTCTCTGTGGTGAGTATTTTACAGTGTCATAATTTTGCAGTGTTGCTTTAAGACAGTGAAGAATTAGTAAGGCTGGTTGAGAAAAATATGAGCTGGGCCTCTTGCTTACCTTGCCCATGGCTTGATCAAGGTCTGACTACTGAATGATGTCTGAAGCAGAGATCTCATGGCCTGATGGTGTTTCAGTGAGGCACAGAAGAACATCTCGCCTCTGTGCCAGCCAATAGCTCCTCCCTTCACTGTGAAAAACAAGCTTTGTTATAAATCTGGTTCATTAAGGAGATGAGAACATGCACAGGGATCCTCTCATGAAGGTCAGAGAGCCTCCACTGCTCCTTCAGTACAAGAAGGAGGACCAAGGTGTTTATTCTACCTCTTTCATCATCTATAAATTCTGACCGAAAGTAACAGAGACTCTCATCAATCTCCATTAACATATAAATTTACACACCTCTTAGGATGCAAACAAAGGGGAGCATGGGACATGTAATGCATGTATGACCAAAATCACCAAACCCCACCTATAACTTGTTCTATTCCTGTGGGATGAGCCAAAATTTATAGTGTAAAAGGGGATTTTCAGGGCAGAAAGGGTTGGAGGGGGAAAACACCTCTGCCTGCTTAGGATCAGTTGACGCACTGCATCCCTCCTCCTCTTGTGAACGGACACCTTTACACGAGCTTTTCACCTCCAACAGTGCTGGACTATTCCCAGGCATATCTAGTGCTCTAGATCTCTCTTACTGTACTTTCTGTCTCGACACATGCCAACACTCTGTAGCTAGTGCACTTATCACCAGCCATCCTGAATCTGCTTTCCAGTTCTTCAACAAACCACACTGTTTGTGAATCTAGATCATGCAAGTCCTTGCTGAATGTGATCAGACCTGCAGTAGCAGATTGATAAACTGCATATTTGTGCATCTGTGCCCATGCAAGTTCTTCTTTTGGCCTTGGCCAGAGTTATATTTCTAAATTGGCTATAATCAGAAGTTAAAACCAGCTGCACTCAGTCCCTCTGACTTCTGGGGACCAGTTGGAATGCAAGGAGGGTTATTTTCTGCTAAATTCTTATACCTTCAATGCAACACACTCCTACTTGATCAGTATCTTCTGAAAAAGTCTGAACTTCAGTTTTTCTTTTTCCACATTACTGTCCTCGTCAGCAGGCTCTGAAATTACCCGCTTTGTGCTCACTGGGTGAGCTGAGAGTCTTTGCAGACTGTGACACAATGAACCTTGGTTCTTCAGCCACCTGATGTGTATGTGCCCATATCCTTACTGCTCAAAGCTAATACCTCCTGCAGAAGGCTGACTTCAGCCATGCTCTCTGAGGACACTGAAGAAAACTTGCCTCCACTGGGAGAGAACTAATTCACTCCAGAGAAGGGACCGCAAACTGTATGATATAAACAGGAAACATACCAGGAAACTAGAACTTATGCAGCAAAACAGATATAAAAATGAAATGACAGAGTAGAGCCATTTAGTGGATTTTTACATGAATGAACACCAATAAATAAAAATGTGAGGAGCTCCTCAAATTTCCCTAGTTCTTTGTGTATAACAATTTCTTTATGTTTAGGGACAAGACTTTTCCTCAAAAGGGGAAAAGCAGCAAATATAAATCCAGATCTCAAATTATGTACATTATGGGGCAGCATTTTGTTTTTCTCTGCAACTCATAGGCTAGGATTTGCATACTTAGATCTTGAGATGCTTTAAAATGGTCTATTACATAGAAAGGCACCTGCCTGATGAGGTATGAGCATTTTCAAACAGAAAGACAGAAGCTGTAATACTCAGTGATGCAAAATAATTTGTGTGGACTTTGCCCAAGGCAATATCTTTGACCCAGATTTGTTGCCTTTGGTTTTTAGACAAATTATATTTTAATATCCATAATCTCTTGCATGCTGAGCTTTCAGCTCTCAACAGTATCACCTATAAATAACTTCAAATATATAAGCACAACTAGAAAGGAATAACTGGTCAAAATGGAAATGGGATATGTTTGAACTGCAGGAATAAATAAAATGAGGAACATACCTAGTAGCTGTACTTAAGAAATTGAATAGCTTGAAAAGACTGATGCCATGACAGAACTGAGCTGACAATTTTATGTCAGGGAGATATTAGTTTGTCTTAAATTATTACAGACTAATAAGCACATTAATATCATGTTGCTCATTCATCTATGTCTACAGGCTAACAGAAAAAGGAAAGAAAAAAATATTAAAAGGTGAAGGCTACTCAAAGGAGTAGTTCCATTTGGCTGTAAGAACACTGTTTCACATCTCTTTTTAGAAAATAATTCTTATTATCAGTAATTTAGAAGGCAGCCTCTTCTTTATTCCACTGGCACGATACCTTTGTAGCTTTGAGGTCAAAGAAGCAAACAGCTGTGGCAAATGAATCCAAGCAACTAGTCTGGTAGCTCCTCATGGGGAAGAAATGGATTGTGGCAAGGCATCTGTAGAATTTCCCTAAGGCCATCGCTATATAGTAGCTTAAAAATGACATACAGTCTTGCAGTGTCCAAGTGATCACTTAGATTAGGTTAACAGAAAGATCGTTCTCTGTAACGTGAACAACAAATGGCAACCTAAGAATACTGGTGCTTCAGCAGAAACACACATACTTACACAGCATTTGCTTACCCCCACAGAGAGGAGAGAAAGCCTTTTAGCACTCTTAAAAGTGAGAGAAGAACACCGTCTAGAGCCAAGGTTGCAGAGATGGCAGCAGTGCGTGAGCCATCCCTCGCTGGGCAGCGCAGCACAGCCAGCGCTCCCGACCCCCAGCACTGTGGGGCTGAGCAGGCTGCCAGCCCTGCTGCTCCTTTTTGTGCTTGGGAAGATGATGGGTTTATGACGCAAATGAAGGTCGGCAGAAAACTACTGCACCAATCTCCTCCTGATCGCCTGCATCACTTTTTCTCCTCTGAGACCTGGGGTTTCCTTGATGGAAAATGTATTCACTTTTTCTATGGCTGCTCTTTGTGACTGTGACAAGGCAGCTGATTTTCTGTAGATACCTCCTGTCTGAAACAGTATAGCCCAAGGAGATTACAGGAGTCAAAGTAAAGGAGGATTGAGTGCGTATTTCCACCAAGGCCTCAGCACTGCTGAAGTATAACAACTGCAGAATTACTCAGCTTGTTCAGTCAGGAGTGTTCTCATTTCTTTCCCCAAAATAAATCTCCATGTGTTTGGGGGCTGGAATCATCCCTAAGAAAAAAAAAAAAAAAAACCCTAACAATCATGCAGATTGAAGGGCACAATTGAGTTTTTTGCCCTTGCTGTGGTTTATCGTGTTCACCCCATAGAAACACAGTATTTTCTGTTTTTGACAGAAGTGCTTTGCTGTATTTGCAAGAAGCACTGCCATCAGCAGGAGCCACAACCCTGTGTTGCCTGGAAAGGCTATGCAATGCAACACCCAGTACCAGCAGGGCATGCAGCAGAGGTTTTGCCAGTCTACAAAATGCTTTTGGTGCTGATCCCTCAGTAAATGAAGCTTCTTTTACATCAGAAAAATCTTGGAATAATAAACCTACAGGGTATTTTTATATCATAACATTTTTTTTTGAGAAATACCCCTACATTGGACACCCATACAACTGAGATCAGCCTCTGGCACTAATCTCTGATATTGGCATAAATGATAGCTGAAATTTAGTGAATTTTATCTTTAAGAAAGCAGACAATAGATATATTAGATGTATAATGTCTTAAAGAACCTAAATGCCCCATATGAATTCATATTAACTTGCTCATTGACAACTAGAGCTATTTTTGGTAATTAACAGTGTGTCTTTTCAGCAATTTCCTGTAACAAACTAAGGAAAAGTTGCTCTTGAAGTTCATCTAAAAAGTATACAGTGAAAGTAGAAAAAAAAATAAATCCTATACCCAGAAAAATGGGTGAGGAAAAAAATCAGGACTATCTTTACTTGATAGTTTGAAAGTCATATTGAATATTTTGCCTAAATAACAATAATGTGCTGTACTGAGAGCACATAAAATCCACATGCTAAATGGAGCAATGTGCACATTTTTCATGTATTTTAAGAGGATTGACCCTGTGGGAGGAGGAGGAAACACTAAAAGAGCTTCAGCTGAGAAAGGAACGAGGAAATTATCTTGTATTGTCACCAACACCCATATGCAAATATCCAGTAACGAGCTTATAGATCCCGAGGTTAGAAAACTGTTCAGCTTCAGAAATTGAGTGTAAAAGAGATCTAATCTTGTGTTCAGCTATTGCAGAGCCAATTCCATTTAAATAACTAGATCTATTTGAACATGTACTATCAAAATTCTGAAAGATTTGTGGAAGTCATAGGATTGTTGTTTTCTTAATGAGCATAATTAGCACTAGAAGCAAATGGAATTGCAGGAGTCTCCATCGTGACTAAACAATTAGGTTTGCTTCTGGTATCCAAAACTGAACCAAGACTTCTGCACTGAAGTAGAGGGATGAAACTGTGAGGGCTTGTTAAGCAATTCAGCCTAGTTTATTTCTTTGTTGTCCTTACATTTTTATATCAGTATATGAATATTGAGCTCTAATGTAAAGCAAGAGATATTTCTGTTTCCTATATAACATACAATAAATCATTTCACATATTCTAGCTATAAGATCAAATCTTGATTCAAATTCATCTTTCTTAATTTGATTAAAGAAGCTTTCTCTAGAGGCAAACATAAATCTTACCTCACAATGTCTTTTCTGAGCTAGTGATTGTTAGAAATGTGTCAAGAAGGAATTACTTTTTCCCATAAGAACTCACTTTTGCCCATAAGGAATCTCATCTTTTAATACTTTTAGGTTGATACTAATATTTGACTTAGGTGCCAGAATCAACAAAATAGATTTTCTTCAGCAGAGCCAAAAGACTGACAGTCTGCCAGTGGCTTGGGAGTAAAGCAGGTCAGGTATGCTCTGATGGCATAGACCTTGGTGTTTGAAATGCTACTCTGCTGAACACAGCATATTTCATTTAAAATACCTCATATTTTAATTTTCTCTCTATTCAAGATTAGTTCCAAAGGACACCCATCTCTGATTTGGCAGATCCATCCCAAGGCAGACTTCTGCAGCTGGCTGCTGAGTGGTAGCAGAGAAGCCCACAGTAATGATCATTTTACCAGCCTCCAGTTTCTGATAGCTTTTGGTTAACTGGCAGGCTCATTTATTTTTTGGCTTTTATATTCATTTAAGGCCCAAATCACATAGGTACATGGTCACATAGTGAGCTAGAAGTGCTTACTCTCTTTAACTCACTTTTTACTCACCGAACTCAAGCTCTGATTAAACAGAAGTCACTTTGAGATGCATAGACAGCACAAATGATAAAAATCCTCCAGCTGAAAAGAACAACAGAGATGGAGAACAGAGTGAAAGACAAAGGAAAATAAAATAAACAGAAAGGAAGAATAAGACATTTTAAGGATTCTGACAGTAAAATAAATATCATTCTACAATTGGGGAGTGGTGCATTGAAAGTAGAAAAAGACAGATTTTTGGTGTGTTTTCACTAGACGGACTACCTTCTGTCAAATTCAACGTGAACCCACAATTTTTCAGGTTTTTTTAATATGATTTGTAGAGTTCAAGTCTCTACAGTTTCTTCTGAGTATAGTTGTTAGGCATGGATATATTTGCAAATTCTGATTTTTACTGCCGTGGGTCTCCAGGACGAAACAAAGCAAAGTCCTCAAACAGTTAAAAATTACTTTTTTTCTTTCCTTTTATTTACCTAAGAAAGGTTAAAAAAGGTCAAGCCCTACAGGCAGTAGGACCTTCAGGATCTAAGCATACAGTGCTGCCTTGTGCAGGATGAAGACAGCCAGAAACAGGCACTGAGAAGGCACAAACTGCTCCTATTCATCTGAAACCAGGCTGTCTCTGCTAGACTAAATACTCACACTGTTAACTCTTTCATCTCTAAGGGGATACATCAGGGAAGGCAGGCTGACCTATGTGCTCTCTTATCTAAATGGATTTATCACTTAAAAAGGCCTGTGTGTTTGAAGAAAAAAAGTCAGGTGTTCTCTCAGGGGTTCTTTGTTTTACCTGGGTCACTGGCTCCATCCTCAGCAGCAGTGTGGGGGTCTATATTAGAGCAGAGTATTCAGTGCTCAATCTGTTTTAATCTGGGGAAGCAAAGAAACCACTATAATTACAGCATTCTATCCCCAAAGACAGAAGTCAAGCTTATCCACATCTGAGCAGGAATCTATCCTTTTCTTACACCATCTTTCTTCCTCTTCTATTGTCTAAAGCCAAAGGTGAGTCTTCCTCCATAAGAAACAAGGATGTCTTAAGGAGGAGTTGATAGTTTAAGAGACTGGCTACCCAGTAAAGCTTTGCAGAAGCAGTGCTATGCAAACCTCTCACAACTAGTCCCAGCTTTTGACAGACTTGACACCAAATCTTCATGAATCACGAGGAGGCTGGATGCAGATGCACTGTCCTTTCACCTTCCAGGTGCAGCTTCCAGCAGTGCTGTCTGCACACAGGCATGTCTTGTATCATAGACAGGTCAACAACTAATGTCAACCCCAGCTTAATCATACAAGCCTTGCCTTAAGGCTCATGAACAATACTTGTTAAAGGAAGCCCTAAATGAGAAATAGTTTACTGAGAGGTCACACAGACATCTAACTATATAGATGGGTTTTTTTAACAGATTAAAAGAGATTCCACAGACAATCACTATATGAAATAAAGATACCTGAGCCAGTTTCTTGTAGATACCTCCCATGTTTCAGCAAGGAGAAACCATTGTTGTCTGTCGTATCATGATTTGCAGGTAGGTAAACCAGTTTTAAGTCAGAAATACATGCTGTAGTGTGGATACTGTGGCCACGGGTCTTGTACAGATTGATTTTTTTTTTTTTATTTCTGCAAGCTTAGAGAGACTGCAACTTTCTTATTTGTGAATACTTTCCATAGGGAGAAAGACTGTTCACCTTTAAGTCTTCCAGTGGATAGACTGTGCAAAATGAATGAGACTTACTTACATGCTCAATTTAAAAGAATTGATCTTCAGAAAAACAAAAGGATTTTCCTTTGCTCAGGGGAGAGTTAGCAAATGGAATAAGACACTGAAAAGACTGATAAGAATCATCAGTAGGAATTGCTTCAAAATAGACGGAGGAAAGAATTTAAGAAAAAAAGTGAAGTATAACTGCTGGCTAAAATTACAGATAGGATACCTTCTTGCTTAAGCTTTTGTGTTTTGTACAACACTAAAAACACTAAGTAGGTTCATCTAGCACACACATGTATATTAAATCAAATCGGAAGAATATTCTAGGGAAGAATTTGTTCTCTGGTATAATAGCTAAGAGGATAAAATATATTTGTTTACTAAAATACTTATATTGTCTTCAGTAGGGACTATCACATGTATATCCAACTACTATTAGATGATTTTATTCCAGATTGTATGTATTCTGGAGTCCCTAGTGACAATTATGAAATTCAACCACAAGTTATTGTTGAACTTGATGTATCTCCCATCTCTTAAAAACGTTTAGGCTGCTAAGACTGTAATTATTTCAAAAAAATAGTAATGTTATCATCGCAGCCTGTGAAGTTTATTCAAATCTTCTCTCTTCAGGAACAAGTTAGTCATGACCATGTATCTAATTGAGTATTTTGGTTTCCTTTCTCAAAAAACAATAGGCTAAATTCACTGTGGATACAAATGAAGATGTCTCATGCAAGTTAATGATGCATTTTTTTCTAACTAAACAAAAGAATGAGTGTTTGTGGAATTTTTGCATTTTGTTTAGGAAAAAAAAAACCTCTGTGATCACAGAAAAATAAAGGATAAAATACATATATATTAAAATAGAAAAATAAAAGCTTTCCCTTTAGCTAAAAAATTACCTGATACCTTGAGTAACAATGCTGCCACAAGCACTTATAAAAATAAAATACGTCATTCTTATAAAAATTAAATACGTAAAACTGATAATCCTGTAATTTTGACAGGCCTCACTTCTACTTGAAGAAAAATCCCATAAACATGTTAGCTAGGACAATATCTTCTGTTTTTCAGTAATAGGAATCTGTGACACACAACATGTGCACAAGGACAGAAATTTTGACCTCTTCCTTGAAAGAGGCCGGGACATCCAGGCATATGGATCCTGGTGCTCCAGGTAACACTACATGGGGAATGTGTCACCAGTAGAAACAGAGCACTGCCTTTCTGTGTTGTCATTTTGAAAAGACCAGGGAGTCTTCATCACAGCTTTTACTGGCTTTTAGGGGTTAAATGCGGTGCATAATTAAACACAGCTCTCCTGACTGGCAAACTTTAATTCCCAACATGAGTCAGTGTTTCTGTAGCTGAGATGCCTGGGTGCCCTGGAGTATCTGTCTGTGTCCTTTTCATTGTTTCTTATTCACTACAAAATACACCCAGCTTTTGAAAATTTGACATCTGCCAAGGATAGGTGTTAAATGACTCAATCAAATACAAAACAGTAGTAAAAAAATACAATTCCTGAAAACTGAGACAGTACATGTAGGAAACCATTAAGTTTTAATGATTCATATCATCTGCTCATATTGACTTGCTGAGCTTTTCAGAAAAAAAAGAAAAAAAGAAAAAAGGAAGAATGCTATAACTCCTCCTAATCACATTTCCCAGTGATACGGGGAAAGAAGGATTGTTTCAGCATGCAGACATAGGAAGTCAGGATATAGAAGATCCACTTCAAGATCCCTCTTTGCCTTTGCAATTTGGGCAAATCATTAGGTTTAGGTTCTTACAAACTGAGATGAGTCAGCTTTCTGCAGGCTCTCCCCTCTATAATAACATATATAACATTCTCCTCCCTGTAATAACACCAGTGTGTCTATCACTACAGCAGTTATGCCTTTCTGATGGCATGTGGAACCACCAAATTTCAAGTCTCACTTATAAACTAAGCAGAGTAGGGTTTTCAATCTTGCTCTTGTTTGAATCATCCTAAAATTAACAGAACCTAAATTTTTGATTAATCAGAACATGCACAAACATATGCATGCTGATGCTAGTGTGCTAAGCCTGTATCCACTGACAAACTAACCCTAGACATGCTCTTCATGTGCAGAAAAGAAAAAGTCCAGCTAAGGAGACAGACTAATTTTGAGCAGGTTTTGCCTTCAGTCTTAGTTCCAGCACAGTAACAAGGGGATGATTTAAGGGGTTTTGGAGTACTGTTAATGCCACATGGCAAAAAAACCCAGAAGTAGCTCAGCAATGTATCTGAGCACATCAACAGCAGTTAGGCACCCACAGGGAAAGTTGCATGTATTTACAGTGTCTAAGATAATGGCTCACTAGGAGAGGTTTTGAATACTCTTGTTGTTTAATAAGTTTGAGTAAGCTACTCAGAATTTCAATAGCAATTCACATTTCACAGAATCGAGTTTGCTTCTGAGTGTGGTGAGCACAATAGAACAGCCTCACCATAGAGCCCTAAAATTGAACAATTTCTTATGAAGAGATGCAGGACAACATGCTTGGACACCTCTGCAGTGTCTGTAGGAGCCATTCCCAGAGCTGCTGGAGCAGCAGCTGTGGAAGCTTACATCACAGTCTCAATGACAGAGTGGGAGCTGAGCAAGTCACTGACATCATTTAAATGTAGAATTTATTTAAGGTTGAAAATAGGAATTTATCTTGGAAGTGGTAAAATAAGAGATCTCTTCTGACAGATATTACTCAATAATTTACCATTTCTACTTTGGACTACACAATCATCTTTTGATACAGGTCATGAATCATTTTCATTGGAGATACTGAAATACATACTAGAGTTTCATGGTTTTTTAATTTCTCAATGAAACCAGGGCTGGGACAATCAGTGTTAATGTATTAAAGGTTTACATAACTGAAAGGTATAAGGTTTTTCTTAACTTACAATCTGATATTCTATTTCATCAATCTTCTGTGTTGATCACCATGCTCTGCACATTCCTCTAGTTTAGGTAACAAAACTAAATCTCTGCAATAAGCAAATCTTCAATCATCAAATGACCTTTTGTTAAAAGACAAATGTTTGACAGAACTGGATTCAAACCAGACATAAGCAGCCTATTAATTATTAGAATAATAAAGAATTATTATTTAATATTGAAGAATATTAAAGAAAGTAAGAAAAGCAAACCCAAAAAAATTTCAAGAGTTCCGAGTATCAACCCCAAAAGTTGGAAGAAATGCAGTGCAGTACTGCATCTTTAACATAAGGGATCATTCATCATGACACTTGAATGGCTCCGACAATACAAATTGCTAATGTGGTATTAGTTTAACCAATTTAGAGAACAAATTAAAATAAAAGGGTGTCTTGCACGTCAAATTGCTACAGTTATCCATGGCAAGGCAGAGAAAGAGCTGTGAAAAATGCTCTTTCAGCAGCAGAAAAGGCAAGGTTACACAGGGTACAAAGAAGCCCCATTGAATACAATGCTGTATAATGCTCTGCCACACAAGTAGGAAAATGTATTTACAACCACGACATTACTGATCTTCAGATCCTATCTTCTCCAATGCCTTATTAAATCTTTTTGTGTGGGGGTCGGTTTTTTTGCTGGGTATGGGTTTGTGGTCGCTGTTAGGGTTTTTGCTGGTTTGGTCTGGTTTTTTTGAGTTTTTTTTGTTTGGCTTGGTTAGTTGGTTATTTCTCTGGGATTACCCTACATGTATTGTGGAAATGTTTAAAGGCAGAAGCCAACTGCACCTCTCTGGGACACAGAACATGAAACCTGTGAGCTAGCGAGAGTCCTTAGCAGAGCTGACACTTGCCCAGTGCTGAGTGGAAAGCTGAAATCACCTTACAACCAAAGGAATGGGGACACTTCATGTCCTGGTGCAATCATGCACCTAATATAGAAAAATGTGTTCATTTAATATTTCCAAGTAAATTCTCTATTTTTTCATTTATATCTTTTCAAGTGCTTCCTCCCATTCTGCTGCTCTTTTCCAAGATCCTTAAGTCCCTGTTGCAACAGAAACAGCAGCCGAGGGAAACAATTCTCTCAGCAAGGAACAAAAAGAGAGTTTTATTCCCATTCTTTACAAATATTGGCACATAAAAAAGAGTAGTAAAAATCAAAATGCAGAGATGGGAATATGTATTTGAGGAAATACAGGCACCAAAGTGAGGAAGATTTTCTTTTCATCTTTTCTCTTTAATCCCTTTCATGCTTTATTGAATGTAATCAAGCAAAGCCAAGTCAATGAAAGGTTTTATAGGAAAGGGACAGCTCCCATCTTCAGAACAGACTGAGCATGTTAAACAAGATTTTAAAAACTTAGGTAATTTCTCAAGTTCTAAGCAGAAACATATGACTGTGGTTAAAGCAAACAGCCTTGCTAGGGCCCAGTATCTGATTCAAAAGTCAGAACAAGAACTCGCGTGCATATATATGTCCGGAGTCATATCCGTATTAATTAATTTCACCTGTTTTTTTCAGTTAAAAATATTATAAGTTAAAATGGTAAAGAAAAACAAGAAATACTGCTTGCCCAAGCAGATACCAAGATTAGCCACATTATTTTTTGTTTGTAGATTCCACACTTAGAGTCCTTTCCAGAAGTTACAACAAGTTCTTTAACATATTTAGAGGCAGGTATCATGAGGGAAGTAAGACTGCATTAGTTACATTCACTGCTAACTTCAAAGCATGAATGCACAAGATTTTCCTTCTGCTCAATAAAGCTGCATTATTTATTTAATTAGTATTAAAATACAAGCTATCTATAAAAAATTCAGTTCTTCAGCATGTGTCTACACTTCAGCCTGCTGCCCAGTGTAAATACGAGCTGGTTTGCCTGCCAAGAACAGAATGTCTTCTTCAGCAAAGAGTGGGGAAATAAGCTGTGCTGGTAAGGATAGACACTTTCCAGTCTCCAACCTGGCCTGCATAAGACAACTCTGGATTTTACTATATCACACTGTTGCTGGCAGTGTTGACATATCCTCATTTTAACAACTCTGCAGACAGCAAGAAGCCATCAGGAAAACACACGGTGGCTCTCAAAACCAGCTT
This sequence comes from Cinclus cinclus, assembly GCF_963662255.1. Lineage (NCBI taxonomy): Eukaryota > Metazoa > Chordata > Aves > Passeriformes > Cinclidae > Cinclus > Cinclus cinclus. Next base: position 31,986,751 of record NC_085049.1, on the reverse strand, counting down.
CAGAGCTGTGAGCTGCTAGTGAATAGCAGTCTCTGTGAGAGCAGCATGATTCTGAACCAGCATACAGGGCCCCTGTCATTAATATTCATGCTACATATCCCAGAACAAATAGGAGATGCCAGTCTGATTCAAAGCTCTCTGAAATTCATGGAAACCTCTCCATTGACTGTCACGGGTTCTGGGTCAACCCTCAAGTGTCCAAGTGTGTTTATACCTTTTAAAAAGAAGGAATTCACTCACATGTTTCAGTCCCTCACATTTATTGTCAGCAAACCTCTGGCAAGAAAATGCCTTTCTCTGCAATGAGACTCTCACTGAAGTCAGTAGGAGCTATATATACAGAGATGGAGGATATAAACTCAATGTAAAACCAATAGCATACTGGAAAGAATCTTGATTTTGAAACCACATGAGACAAAACTCAGCCACAAAGTGAGTGTTTCTTTGTAAGAAGTATAAAATAATTCAAGATTTTGTATACCTGCAGGTTAAGAAGAAAATCGTCAATGAGGCACATTGAACCTTCAATAATATAACATTAAAAAAGCCCATTCCTATAAATCAAATACCATTTTAACCATCTTCCTTAACTTAAGCACTGTAATTATATCCTCCAAGTGTAAGTACCCAAAAGTTAATTAAATATGACCACCTAAATTGCAGTATGCAAAGATTTTTTAACTTATTAAAGGAATTTAATACTACTCATAAGTGTCTTTGTTAAATGCAGATTGACAATCAAAGAATAAAATCTCATTTATTTTTATGCTACTTTATAAATTTTCTGAAGACCAAGTCCTCTCAAAATAGTGTACAATAATTGGATTCAAACTACTTTCAAATACTTTCCACCACGTCTTTTACATGAAAACACCTTGCAAAGCCCACAATGTCTATATAAGCATTTTACAGTGATTATAAAAAAAAAACAAAACAAAACCCAAAAACAAAAAAACACCACTACATAATTAAAAAAAGGGATTTGATATGGATCCTCCTTCTCAACCAATGAAATCCTAGCACCATACAAAATCTCATGATTTAAAACTGTGTGCTGGCTCTCCTTCTCTCTCTCTTTCCTTTTAGTAACCAGACAAATTATTTTCCAAAGCATGACTGTTAATACAGATTGGTTTCAAGAGTAGGTTTTTTTATCAGTGATCTGCTTTCAAGCATTTTGCTACAAGAAGAAAAATATGAAGCAAAAAAAAAAAGAAAAAGGAAAAAGTTAACAGGAAATTATGTCCTAAGGACAATTAACAGTGAGTCCCCACGGAAGCAAAAGTGGACATTTCACGACGGATGGTACTGAACGGGGAGAGCTCCAGCTCTGTGGTGTACTCGTTGTCATTGTCATCACTCGTCACTGTGGAAGACTTCTGGATACATTCATCACAGCAGCAACAACAACACTCCATAAAGGCCCGGCTGAAAGGTTTACAGAGACAGAACAGGAGAACTGGGGTAACACAGGACTTAAAGAACAAAAGGAACTGACTAATGAGATGGAGGAGGTCCATAGTCTGTCGAGAGACCCCTGTGGACATGTAGGCAGTCACAATGTTGCAAATGTTTTCGGGAATAATGCAAAATCCATATAAAATTGTCAAAGCCACCACCGTGCAATTCATCTGACTTTCCAGCTGAATTTGTCGCTTGTTCCCCCTTGTGCAGGCTTTTTCTGCCCTCCTGATCTTCCTGGCTGTCACCAGGGAGCAGGTAATAGTGAAGAGGGTGGGCAAACAGAAATAGCAGCCGAAGTACCACCAGAGCCGTGCCCCATCGTAGGTGAGAGCCAGCACGTAGATGGTGTCGGGCAGTGCCGTGGAGATCTTCACCACGCAGCGCTCGCCAGGGGGGCTGCCGCTGTAGTCGGGGTCGTCCCTGGCCAGCTGGCGCAGCACCACCTCGGGCAGGGCCAGCAGCAGGGCGCCCACCCAGATGACCGCCAGCTTGGCCGTCGTGGAGGTGCAGTTCTCGATCATCTCGTAATACATCTGCACGTTGGTGGCGGCACGGAACCGGTCGATGCACAGAGCACACAGCGTGAACGTGGTGACTCCCAGAGAGGCCACCTGGGAAGGAGGAAAGGCAGCACAGGTTAATACAGGTGCTGTCTGGGGGAGGGGGAAAAAAACGCAGAGGAGAAAAGGGAAAAGAAAATGAGAAACAAAAAGTGGCGGGAGGAGAAGGAAGAAAAGCAGTTGAGCGCCATGGTGCTGAACACCATCAAAAGAAGCTTCACAGACAGCACCACTTTTAGTGTTTGCTGAGATATCATCCAGCATGCATTCCAAAAAGAGTACATGCTTCTATTTTTTTGCCAACAAATTCTTATTCCAGCTTGGTGTCAAACTCTTCTGGAGATCCAGGCAAGCATCTGTGCAACAGTGAGTGGAAAAATAATATAGAGGAATTGACTAAAATTTAAAACTAAACTGCTTCCTCCCCCACATTTTTCTAAGGGGTGTTTCTCAGAAAGATTGGTTCCACCACAGGGGTTGAAATTTTAAGTCAACATGAGCGAGATAGGAGAGCCTTCCTTCAGCAGAAGTTATGACCACATAACAAGTTCATCATGCATGCAGGGGATCAAAACATTAAAACTTCCATATCTACAAAACTTAGAAAACCTGGGGATGAGGCATCTACTGACTTGAGTAGGATCCAACAACTATTTTTGTGGACTTTTAAGTGAAACTTTGATGGAATATAGGCACATAAAGTCACCCCCTACCATGAGTTCAAAGAAACTGTATTTGAAATCCTCAAACTTCCAGAGCCTGTGGAAAACTAATCTTCATTATAGTAGTTAGGCTCTATATAACCAATAGTCAATATTACTTTAGAAAAAATTCAAGGAAAACCCAGGCTGAATTTTATTGAAAACATTCTGTGGGAGAGTATACTGTAGGCCAAAAGAAATGGAAGAAGTTTCTTTCTTTAAATTATTTAAAGATGGATTGGAGAGAGCTGTCAATTATACACTGTGAGGAACAAGTACAGAGCAATGATTATGTTCTCTAGCTTTAATAATCGTTATTCTATGCATGAACAGAAATCTTGTGCTGTCATGAAACATCATTTCCTATCATTTTATCCTGTTTATAATTCAATTTCCTAAAAGAAATTTGCAAAAAGACTATATACATTTTGACCTAATTATATTAACAATAAATTCAACTTCAGTTAAAATTTAAAGCAGAACGCCCATTAACTTCAATTGGAGAAAGACTAAGTGCCCTGTTGAATTTTAATTCACTTATTTTCTTGGATTTGCATACATGTGTTATGTTGAAAATGTGTTGATACAAAAGGAAAAAAGAAGTTAAATAATATTGTTAATAAATGTAAAGAATGTTTTTTCTATAATGAATGAACCATATCTGTGCAATTAACTGTGAAATCTAAAGTCGTATTAGGAAGTTCACAATGATTTTGCTTATCAAAATTTGATGTGAAATGCTATACTTAAATTTCATATAGACAGATTTTAAGACACACTTTCTGATTTCCACCATAATATTGAAATAATACTGTTTATGCATCTCTGAAAAAAGTTCTGCAAAGACAGATTGCACAATTATGCACAATTATATAAATGCATCATTAATTTCAGCCTTCAATATTTAATGGTTATATCAGATTGCAAAAACTGACTATCACTGAAAAAATATTAGGGACTTGGGATAAGAACTGTAAGATGTTGGCTTGTTTGGAGAATTCTCTGAAGCAGTTTCCTAAAAGATGGAATAAGTAGGATGCAATCTCTTACTAATTAATTTGCAGAAATATTTAATAATGACAAGGCACTACTGTAAACATTTTTAAGAGGCAATCATTGATTTGGAAATTAAATTGTCTGACAAGATTCAAAGAAAGCTTGGAAAATACAGCAAAAAATAAAAGTATTTAAAGAAAAGTAGTTACAGGGAAATCTTAATGAACAGTGATAAGCTTCACTAATGAAGTATCACATCTCAGAGTCAGATTTTTTAATTCAAGATTAGCAACTTTATTTCCAAAACATTTTAATGTGTTTGCAGTCTTCAAATCTCTTAGTGACAGCAAAACCTTTAGCCTTAGCATGCTACATGAATAACAAAAGGGTCAGGACTCAGCTTGCTACAAGAGACAGTGAAATAACTGAGATCTGGAAATGAACCGGGATTGAAATAAAAATCAGCGAAAGAAGAAAACCTGAATGTCTGTTCATTGAGATGTTCCCTTTCAGCTCTGGCGTGAGCCTCCCCCCATCCCAACGCAGACACTTGTATTGCTTCAGCATGTCATTGCAAACAGACTGCTCCACAGTGGCTGAGACGTTAAAACTCTGCAGCTGGTAGGGCTGGACTAATGAAAGAAGACATGTCTGCCATGAACAAACGTAACCTACGGGGTTCCTGTCACATTAACTGACCAACAATTTGGAGGCTTAAAACAGGGAAATAGAGCAAGAGGAAACAACTAAGAATACTGGAAGGCGGCTTTGAAAACCTTCCTGTGGATTTACTGATGAAACAAGCTGAACAAAGCCAGTGTTTCCGTGGAACAAGCAACAGTTTCTTATTTTCTGTATATTAGTGGCATTAGTGATGCCACGGAAAAGGTCACAAAAAACCAAACAAAAACACTCAAGCAGATGATCATGGATTCACTCCAGCTGACTAGCTTAAATGCAGTAGAGCAATTCAAGGGTTGGATTCCTTACTCCACACAGCAGACTATGAGTAATAGCCAGCAGAATCAATGGGTGCTACTCAAAACCCATGGGTGAGAACTGGGACATGCACTCTGCATGTTCACACAATTTCAGTTCAGGTGTGTCTCTTCATACCAGTTTTATAGTATATACTTTTATACTTTATACTAGTAATTAGAGTTAAGCTGGAAATGTGAAAGAATTCAGAGAATTTTTCTTTTTTAGCATTATACTGCCTTGAAACAACTATAGAACTAAGGTCATTAATTTGACTGGGAGAAGGTAAAGTATAAATTAACAAATCGTGAAGTGGTGCAAAGCCACACGGAGTTTAATGGTGTTCTTATTGTAACAGCTGAGTGCCTGATATGCTGTTGCAATCTTAATTCCACCAACCTGGCAGGAAATGAGGCAAGGCAAGGGCAACTCAGGCTCAGTAGTTTTCGATCATCACATAGTTGTCTGGTTTATCTCCATTCTGTTCAGTGAAGATTCTCCTGCAGTCTTTAGACATTCAGGATGGCATCATTTTACAGCTTTCTCTTACTACGTGAAATCAGAAAAGTCCCCAGATTTCCAACAGAATTACCATCAATCTGCTTTGAGGAAGATACCCAGACCATTTGGGAAGAGAATTGCTGTTGAAGAGATTACCAGCTACAGCGTACAAACACAGAGGAAGTCATTATTGTTACGAAAGAATTTCTTTATACACTGTTGCTCTTTAAAAAGCCTTGACAGGGTTAGTGGACACTGCGATGCCCCTTCAAGACACTGCACTTTGGTCATTAGCTCACCAGCTGTTAGTCAACTGTGTCAAAACTGATTTGGGGAGCTGAGGCCACAGAGAACAATAGCAAACTCACAAAATGCTCAGCATAATTGCTGTTCTCCTGTCCATCCTTCCAACATACTGGTTCCTTTTTCACAAACTTTAACAATTACCAAAATGTTCCCAGGCATTTCCTGGCGTGCCCTACTTCTTCTCCTGGCTGTGATCCCACAGCTCTTGGCCCTGGCTTCCAGGAGCAAAGCCTCTGGCTGACCAGCAGAGCTGTGTAGATGTGTTAAAGTGAGTTATGGCTGTGGAAATAACACCCAGTTTTGTCCCGCTAATTTCTAGTCAAAAGTAATGAAAACCAGAAACAAAATCAGAAAAGGTGACTTGGGTGAAAAGACCAACAAAAACTAAAGTCTGTAAGTGAATATAAAAGAGAGATTGGGTCATTCCATCCAGTAAGACAAAGAGCAAGAAGTGACATTGCTGCTATCTACAAAATAATCTATTATGAGACACAAAAGTTACTTAAGTCAAAAGACAGTGAATGTAACAGAATGGAAACCAACCAGCTATGAGCAGCTCCAGGCTGGAAGTGACAGTGACCATTCTGATGGACAAATGAGTGGAAACAACCTAGACTAAGTTTATACAGAACAAGTTAAAATAAAGGTGTTGCAAGATGTGGATCCTTCTACCAGCTGAAGCTGAATTTTCTAAAACAGAATATATTTTATGTTGATAACAAAAAATTTCTTACAACTACATGGAACTCTTTCTTCCTTTGTTACAAGACAAGATGGGTGTTCAAAACATTTTCCCACTGTAACAGGAAAGCTGAACTACAGAAGAGGTTGATGACTACTTGGATACCCAAGCCACCTCTGAGCTGTCAGTGACACCCCATAGACTCTGTATATCCATTCCTGTTATATCATATAAATGACTTTTTATTACCCAAGCCATTATAATTTAGCATTTTATTAATGGCTGTTCCACATCCACACTAAATTTCATAGCTTTCAAACATGTTAATGCAACATACCAGGGGAACTCCTGTAGATTTGTCAGTTTTCTCTAAGACAAATAAATAAATTTAGCACAGACTGCAATACCTTTTTTGTGTTATTTTACACTTACAGTACAGAGTCCAGTAATAAGAACAGACTACTGCAAAATAAAAGATCAACCCATTGCAATTATGTAGTATTTTTCTACTATTTCTGTCCTTTTAATAAAAAAGTCCCACTCCACTCCCAAGAAAAACCAACCAACAAAAAAAAAAAATAAAAAAAAACAAAACAAAACCAAACCAAACCAACCAACAAACAAACAAAAAAAAAAACAACACCTAAGAAAAACAGTCCAAATATTTACCAAATAGGTAAATTTAACATTTTTTCCCTTTTTTGTGTCACTCTCCACCGAGGATCAAGTTCTCATGACACTACACAAGGCACTAATCATTAATAGTAGCAATATGGAACTACTACCTGAAATCTACCTCTTCCTTTTTTTGCAGGAAAAATCCTGTCACATGGAGAAATGACATGCTAGTGTTCAGAGCAGAGTCAATAGTGCTGGTATCACAGATGATGCCTTTTCCTCTCCACACATACGTAACTTCAACATTACTGACCCAATTTTAAACCTACTCTGACACAAATTCATTTCCATGCTGAAATGCCACATGCAAAGTTTAGCCAAAAGCAAAAACTCAGAAGATCCTGAGGACAGGATTTGCAGAGGAAAGAAAGACTGACAGAACAGCCAACGTGGCAGCTACTATAATGGTGACATTAATACCTAAAGGGCAGAGATATATTAACACTTCTGTTTCAAATTATTTATTGTGTGAAAAGCACTGAAGATATTTTGCTCACTTAAAGATACATCTAGCCATTGTCCTATAAAACTCTCATGATGAAGCTTTGAAACTGCAAACATCTCTGAGTGTCTTTGTCTATGACCCAGAGGACTCACTGGAGGTTCAGGAGCACAGTTCTGACTAGAGACAAGGAAGAGACATAAAGAAAATGCCACACATCAAAAGACACAGAAAAGACAGATAATACACAACTTTTATAAACTCCCATAAAAAATGTATTTGCTTCCCTAAAGTGAAACTTAAAGTAGGGATTTCTTCTGACAGCTTTGGAACAGGCAGAGAACAGCCACTTTGTCTGTGCTTCTTACTTACCACTGACAAGTAAAAGAGAGAAATAGGAAAAAGCCTAACCTTAAATTGCCCTGGAGGATCAGCTCCAGGGAAATAGAGTAATTCATATTTCAGTCCAAATCAATTCTTATGCTTTCCACTAAGAATACTAATTGTGATAGCTTTCCTGAGCTGGAACTTGCCCACCAGAAAGAGGAGTGATGCCACAAATTCATTGCCAAAAGCACATGCAGAGATTGGGCATCAGATTTCAAAGGCTTTTACTGTCAGCCTGCTACAGAACCACAACAGTCTTTTATGCATGATATGGTCCAGGTGAGGACATCATAAGCTTTGTCCTGTTCTTTGTGAGGTGTATGGGAAAGGCAGAGGGCCTCATGTTTACTAGCACTGAATGCAGGGCTGTGTAACATCCACTGGCCTCAGCAACTTCTTGCTCTGTGCTGGACTGCACAGGATGGTAAATCAACCTCTGCAAACTCTCATGCTAGACCATTCCTCAATTCTAAATCCTTACTTTGCTATAAGTAGCTTGATTCAATCTGTTGGCATAGAATGTGACTCCCTCAAACATATAAAGCTTCTAGTGCAATCTCCAAAAGCAAAATCAACACAGCTCAAGCAAAGTTCCTTCTTAAGCCTGAAAGAAGGTTTCTAGTCCTACCTGACACAATCCATTTGTCATCTTGTGCAAGTCGCTCTGGGCCTTAAACAACTAATTTCATCTCTTCATTACTGGCTTTCAGCATTAAAATAAAATAAAAAACCTGCAACTTCACATGACCAACAGATGTAAAATATTTAAAAACACAGTAACAGTACAGATTTTGTCTACATTTATATTTCTTTCTGTTAAGGCCTAGAATAAATCTTTAAGTAGGGAAACTGGAGCTATATTGTTCAAAAGACTGTGTGCGCTTTGAACAAACCCAAAAGGATTCCACATCAGCAGGAATTAGCCAAAGTCTTTGTCTTTCTATTGTCATTTACCTCATGTCTCCTGATTCTGAGGAATACTGATGAAAGTATATGAAAGACAAAATAAACACAATGTGCAGGTAAACACTTCGGACACGCATACCAAAACCTAAACTTCTGAACCATTCAGGAAAGTGGCAAAAATTCAGGAATATTAAAACAACAGAGAAGAAGCACATCTCCACACATCCTTTCAGGCAGAGTAGCTGCATCACTTGTTCTAACTCCCTTCTCATTTCCTTTTCAGGACACTCAAAACTAGTAGTTACAAGTGGCCACACTGGGATACAATATATGGCTGAAATGACTACTTACTGTATTTGTCACAGAAGATCTTTATTAGGTATGGATAAACTGCCCCTTAAAAAAATTTGTGGAGACATTCCACTGCTAGAAGCTCAGTCTTTACCTATATTTAATGTGAAGGAAGATATCGTAAAACATTTTCCCCAGACTGTGTGTGCATATGTGTTATCACTAGCAACAGATGCTTTGTTGGAATTCTGCACAATATCCATTAAACAGCACAAATAAAAACCAATTGCCACAAGAGGCTGAACTAAGAAAACTCAACGTTTATCCCTGGGATCACTTGAAACCTTCAAACAACACAAAGCATGCTTGAATTATGTTAAAATGCTGTGATCACCGTAGCACTTGCTGTGGATAATGAACCATCATCCCCTGTTCTCTAGCACTGAAAGTAAAAGCTGGTACAACAGAAGACTCAAGCCAATAAGGGTTTTTGATGCTTGAGATATTTCTGGATCCGCAAACCCGGCTGAGATATGTAGCTCTCTAAACAGCATATGCAAAAAAAAAAAAAAACAACAAAAAGAGATGAAAACAGATGGAACCAAGAGACACTTAAAAGAACTAAACACTGTGCAAACTTATAAAAAACACAGACAAGAGGTTAAAATGCGTGTCTTCAGGAAGATGATTCTATTTGTATTCCACAAAGGTCTGGAAACCTCTCCTGAAGATAGCTGTCTAAGCTATCTTCTCATAAAGCTAAGAAGGCTCCACACTTTCCCACTGTGTGAGAAGGAGCTGGGCCTGCCCTGGTGAGATACAAAGGAAAAGGGAGAGTGTTCAGCTGTCAGATGAATGCAGCGCTGTAAACAGTCCTTGACAGAGCAAGGAGCAGCAGCTGCACATGGGATGGATTTCATGACACGCTACACATCTGCATTGCTCCTGGTGGTGTCAGTGTCACTGTGTAATGCCTGTGAGGTTAGAACAACACTTGGAAAGAGGTGAACCTTTGCTCTAACTGCCTTCTCTGCCTCAGCAGGGTCAAATCCTGATTTATAGGACAGTGTCCTTCTTTCCAGGCTCCAGGTGAACTGTAGAGAGTCATGATCCACTAGTCTACAGTATCTGCCACTCATTTCCACAGTTTACAGAGAGGGAAATCCAGCCTTTTACTTACTCCTCTCAATCTCAGAGTGATGAATATACTTTACATACATGGGTATTATATTTAACAACCACTGAACAAAAACGATACAATTCTGGAAGCAACACAGAACCCTAAGGCTATGCCTCTTTATATTTGTACCTTAGAACTAAGTTAATTGTACTTCCTCAAGGACAAGGAAAATGCTTCCTTTTTAGACACCAGTAATAATTAAGCCTAACACAGGGACCAAGCTACCAGTTCATCCTGACTTGACTGAGTTCTTGAATAAGATGAACTCTAGACATCCACAGAACATTAAAGTGAAAAACTAAGGTAACATTAAATTACAGTGAGGTATAGCAGCAGCTGAATGTTTTTCAGGATTACAGTTTTGACTTTCAGCAACTACATTTCAGCTAAACCACTTTCAGTTTGACAAACTATTTAGTGCCCAAAGCTGCAAAGCATAAGCAACTAATTTTGAGGAACATTGTGGCCACACAAATAATTTAAATTACTGATTTTTAATTAGAATTGACATTACAAAGAATTATTTCAACTTTGCATGTGGATGCACCAAAAAAGGGTTAGGAAGCATGAAATGTCACATGAAAGTCCTTGAAACACAAACTATACTATTTTAATTGAAATGGCTACTTTTAAAACATTACTACTTATTTTATTGGTTAACACAGCAGCCCCAGAATCCATTTCAGGAATTTTAAAGGATTTAAGCACTATCAGTTTCTCAATAAACACACATTTACTGTATCATGCCTTCTTAAATGCAAATCAATTAAGTGTACTCTGAGTTTTTTAATGCAGTGGTATAGTACTGGCCTAGAAGTCAACTAAGTGCAGCACAGCTCCACCATTGTCCAATACCACCAGTAATAAACTAAACAGACCAAAGAACCAGTGGCAATTTTATGGCTACACAAGGTCACGTTTACTAAAACTTTAAAATATCATAATATCATTTGACAGTTAATTCTGTGTTACTGTGTATTAATGTGCTGCTGAAACAGATACTCTCTGTATTAATTACAGGTTGGGTATTTGAGGGTTTTTTGGAGGGGGATAGGGGGTTGCTTTTTTTGTTTGTTTGGGTTTGTTTTTTTTTCCTAGTAGCTTGTTCTTAGGACAAGAGAACCACCAGTTGTTCCCTTGTTCTCAGTTACAGAATAATGTTGGACATAAGGTTGTGGGAATACAGCAGAGCCAGCCAGAACTCCAGGCTACCACCCTAGCAGCAAGCCTCAGTGTTCAGTTCCAGTAAATAAATAAAGCAGACAACCTGAGCACTGCCGGCAGGACTGTGGCCAGCTGTCGGAGAACTTCTTTGACAGAGCCTCTGAACAACTGCCAAGAAGCTGCAGTTTAAACGGAGCTGATGTTTTAAAAAAAAAAAGTAAAAATAAAAAAATAAATAAAAACCAGCCCAGCTACCCCACTGACGGTCCGTTTTACAATCATCTCCTTACAAGCGATCCCACTCAAGCCCTTCATCCGCTTTCACAAAAAACTTTAATTCTGAGAGGATCACTTGATTTTCATGGTCACAGGGAACAAGAAAACTTTGGCAAAGTAGGCAAAGTAGCGCGGGTGGCAGGAAGCGCCGGACGCACTCAGCGGGAGCCACGGAAATCCCGGTGCCGCTGGACCCGGCGCGGCCACTGCCGACTCCGCTCCCTCCGGGCCGGAGCCCCGCTCCGTCGCAAGAGCTCCCGGGAAACCCGAACCAAGGCGCACCGGGACGTCCCCGGGCGGGCAGCAATGACGGCCCCGCACACGGCTCAGGCTTGCGGCGGGAGAGGAGCTCGGGGTCCGCGTATCCCCACCCAGGGACATTACCTCGATGTACGGGACGATTTTGCAGGAGAAGTCTTCTAGAAGCCACTTCTTGGTGAGCTCCTGGAAGATAACCAGCGGCAGGCAGAAGAAGACGATGAGGAAGTCCCAGAAGGCCAGGTTGGCCAGCAGGGAGTTGGAGATGCTCCGCATGTAGTAGTTGTGGCAGACGATGCACATCACTGCCATGTTGCCCATGATACCGATGCCGAAGATCACCACGGAGAGGCACATGACGGCGTAGGCGCCGTACGACTCCTCGGTCAATGGGTAGAAGGGGTTGCGGAGCCGGGCGCGGCGCCCCGTGGCGTTCCCGCGGCCCCCGGCGCTGCCGTCGCCGCCGGCCGAGCCGTTCAGGGGCAGCCAGCGGGGGCCGCCCGCCCCGCCCCTCCCCGCCGCTGCGCCGGCTCCGGACTCGCTGCTCCGCGCCCGCCGCCGCCCGGTCCCCGCCGCCCCGCGGGGCGCGCAGTTGCCGCCCGGCCCCGCCGCTCCGCCGGGTGCGGCGTCGGCCCCGCGAGGGAGGGCTCTGCGCCCGGGGAGCGGCGCGGCCGTCCGCCGGCCCGGGGCGAGGGGCGGAGGGGCCGGCGGCGAGCGAGCGCGCTGCGGGGGCGCCGGCGGCCCAGACGCTGCTACGGGGTCCGGGGCCAGGGCGCAGGCAGCCCACGCACCCAGCACCTGGCAGAGCAGGGCGAGGGGAGCGCGGAGGGGCCGCATGGCCGGGAGGCGGCGGGGGGTCACCCGCTCTCCTTCAGACCCGGCGGCCGCCTCGCTCGGCGGGGCTGGGAGCGGGAGACATGCCCACCCGGCTCCCGGGGACAGCCTGCCCGGCCGGCGTCGGAACAGGAGCAGCCGCGACGCCGGGACAGAAGCAGCCGCGACGCCGCTGCCGCCGGAGCGCGGCTCCCGCTGCCGCGAGGTCCGGGAGCGCGAGGAGCGGAGCGGCGAGGAGCCTCTTGTCGCCGACTCCGCGGGCAGACCCGGAAAGTTGTGTCGCCGTCTGCGACGCGCCGAGTTAATAATGTAGCAAGTGCAGAGCCGGGAGAAACCCCCCCCGGCGCTCCGCCCTTTCCCGGGACCGCTGCCTCTTCGCCAGCAGCCGCACCGCTCTCGTACTGCCCATTTGCGTCCCCTCGCCGCCGCGGGCAGCCAGTGGCTCTACGGGTCAGGAGAGGTCCCGTGAGGAAGACACCTCCCCTCGCCGGACGGTCGCGAACGCTAACTCCTCATCTCCAGCACCTCGGAGAACACAGGTTGTTGCGCGCAGCTCAAGGCGTTTCAGAGCTTTGTAAAACTCTTGCCGGGATCGATCACCGCACTCCTAAGCACTCGCACGCGGGCAGGGGACGGCGAACACGGCCGGGGCGGCAAAGATGCCGCCGGCGCCGGGCGCGCGAGCCCCGGGACGGACTCCTCGGGGCTGCTCTTGCCTCCCGAGCCGTGCGGGCACCAGGTGAAGCGGGGCGGCAGCTACGGCCCCCCGCGCAGGCAGGGGCTGGTGTACGGCGAGCTCTGCCGCTGCTGCTGCCGGCTCCCCGCGGCTGCGGCCCCGCTCAGCCCGGTGCGGCTCGCTGGGCTCCGACCGGCTCCGCCGCGGCTCTCGGGGCGCGCCGGAGCGGCGGGCGAGCGGCGCGGCGGCCGCAGTGCGCAAGCGCCGCCCGGCGGTGCCGCGGGGCCGAGGCGCCGCCCGCCGGGCCGAGGGGCGGGTGTGGGGCCGGGCCCTGCGCTCCCCGCCAGCCCCGACCTCTCCTTGAGGGGATGCGGATCCCGGCGGGGATGCGGCGGCTGCTGGTGCGTCCCCGCCGCCGGCTCTCCGCAGCCCACCGGCGCGCCCCGCTCTCAGCGTCTGGCTGCCCTCCCCGGGCCGCGGAGCCAGCGGGAGCGAGGGAAGCGGCGGGCAGGCAAAGCGCCCTGCTCTGGTACCGAGAGTCCCGCCCCGGCACTGGGGGAAGCTGTCGGCACCGGGGCGGCAGAGGAGCCGTGAGGACACCCTGCTGCAGGGGCAGGGCCACCGAGGGAGAGAAAGGGGCGCGTGTTCCCCTGGGAGAGCGCAAAAGGAAGCAGGGGACTGAGCCATGGAGATGGTGTTCGCACACCATCCCGCAGTGGAATAGCATCAGAAACGTCTCCACAGATTTCTTTCCTGCTATGGACATTTGTGTATGGTTTTCTTTCTTACATTTGTACTTCATGGTTCTTTTTTCTTGTTTCTCTGATTTTTATTTCTTTCGTGTGACAGCTTACTGAATTAAATGCAGTAATACTCTAAAATTATAAGTACCCTTAAGGATTCTTCATCGCCTCTTCCAGTTGCCATTTTTGTAGAGCTTTTGTGTAAAGTATGCCCAGCTAGTTTAAAGTTCGATATTTTTCCCATAAAGCAGCTTGATAAGGTGGTGTGCTATTTTTCCTTTTAAAAATGTCTGCGACAGTTACCCAGAAAACACAAACAGGACAAACAGAGAGTTTTTCCTTTTCTCAAACTGTTCTCTCACACATGTAGGTGAGGTGTAACTGTGGAAACCATAAGGCATTTCTAAGCTTATGAGAATGTAGTGTAGTAAGTTAGGCACTGCTGAGTTGCATATCCCTAAATACAAGTAAAGCCATTTTCTTCCTTAGCAATGTAAATGTAATCTCATGGAAAAAGATGACCAAGGTAATTTTAAGAATTCCTAATAAATATTAAGTTTAATCTAATAGAGGTGTCTATGAATGTTAAAAACTAACTAGGATGTGTTAAAACCTACCAGGAGAAGAAGAGAATGTAAAATGTATTTAACCTTTTTTTCCTTTACATTTTTTTCACATTTGTTCCTTCTGAGCTCAGCTGGTGTATAAAAGGAGTTAATGATGATAATGAGCTTACATTTACAGTGCCTTTCTTCCTGAAGAGTCCCAAAGGGCATTACAAACAGATATGATAAATTCACTGTTTGTTCTTAAAGGGTACTGGGGATTATTGCTGCTGGCTTTTATATAAAAGGAGCAGACAGGAGCTAGCTGCCCTTCTGCATACTTCTGCAAGAAATATGGATCATCAAGAAAAAGGTTAAGCAGTGTTTGGTTGACATCACTGATCCTGTAATGGTGAGATAAGAACTGAGATGTGCATAGGTTTTCCAGTGTCGACATTTCATGTGCTTTATAATGGAGAAAAATAATTTCTGAATACAAAGAAAAGTCTTATAAATTATCTTTGTCACATTTCTTTTGGTTCATTGAGTAATTTGTTGCAAAGAACAGCACATACAGAAAAGTTGTGTTCAGCCAAGCTAAAAAGATCTTTTGCTGGCTTTACAAAGAGTTGATTTGCTATTATGATAATCTCCTGTTTCCTATTGATGCTCTGTTAAATACTGAAAGTTAGTGTCTGAAAATTGCATTTTTCAAATATCTTTGGTCCCAAGTATTTATTTGAAATTTTGCTGCAGTTCATAAAATTCCTGAGTTTTGTTTGTTTGGGTTTTTCCAGGGAAGGAGTTCATTGTGCATTTTTGGGGGACTGATGGTGCATTTGTCCCATGTCTTCTTATGATAAGATATTCCTTTAGGATGAAGCTCCTAGTCCATTATTTTCTGATACAGCCTACAGTTCATTCAGACTTTCACAACTCTGCTGAAGAAGTTGTACATGTTTTGACAGTCTTTCTACCAATTCATGCATCAGCCTAGAAATGATCTCGAAAACCACAAGAAGACTTTTATATATATATAACAAGTTTAAAGAAAAAAGAAACAACCCAGAAACACCCAAAACATTTCTCTCTGTTAGATGGGGGAACTAAAATTCATTGATGTTTTTGCAGCAAAAATCTATAAAAGGAACGCCAATAAGCATGTTCCTACATGAAAAAAAAAATAAAATTGAAAGGTTTCCAAATACATTCATTCTGTTCTGTTGGTGTTCTATGATATTTCATCTATGATAAAAAAATCAATAGGCTTTCAATGCCTGCACCGCTGGTTTTTTTTTTTCACATCTCCAGTCTTCATTACCTGAATAAGTAATACTGAACATGTTATTGTGTTTCAGCAAGAAGGGATTATTGCTGTTCTTTTTACCTTTCCTCAGGGTTCATTGAATCACGGAATGTTCTGTGTGGGAAGGAGCCTTCAAGATCATCTGGTTCCAGCCCTCCTGCCATGTACCTTCCGTAGACCAGGGTGCACAGAACCCCATGCAACCTGGCCCTGAGCACTTCAAGGGACAGGGCACACACAACTTCTCTGGGGAACTTGTTCCTCACCACCCTCCCAGTAAAGAATTTCTTTCTAATATCTTATCTAAAACTACTCTCTTCTATTTTGAAGCCATTCCCCCTTGTCCCTGTGAAATGTTTCTCTCCAGCTCTCATTAGGTATTGGAAGGCTATTTTAAGGTCTCCCCGGAGCCTTTTCTTCTCCAGCCTGTCTTGGTAGGAGAGGTCCTCCAGCCCTCCAGTCATCTTTGTGGTCCCCTGCTGGACTAGCCCCAGCAGACACATGTTCTTGCTATGCTGGTGTCCCCAGAGTGGCACACAGCAGTCCAGGTGGGGTGTCACCAGGGCAGAGCAGAGGGACACAATCCCCTCCCTCAACCTGCTGGCCACACTTTGGGTGCAGTCCAGCATACTGTTAGCAATGTTCAACAGTTCATCACTGAAGAAGAAAAGGGTATATTTCCCAAAACAACTTCTGTCTTTTTGGTTTTGGGTTATGGTGTGCTCAGGTACTTTACACTCATTTCTTCTTTCTCGTTTAGGCAGATTTAATCGGGCAACTTTTTTGTCTATCAAAAAAGTAGATTTGTGTATGTTGTCTTCTTGCATCGCACTGGATTTTGTTGTGTATTCTGTCATAAAAATCTGACTTTGAAGAGAGCATGATTACTGTGATATGGTATCATTGGGCTTTTTATTTCAGACAGATAAACATATTCTAATCAACAGGAGGAATTTTGTTGTTATTTGGTTGGGCCAGACTTTATAACAATAAACATGCTGAAATTTAAATTTAAAAGGAAGTTTCTTGTAATTAGACATCCATTAGGAAACCTTCTGTTAGTTCCTGAGTATAGATTGCTCTTCTTGTCCAGTTTCACATTTTAAATTATAATGCTTTTCCCTTTAACTTTTCTCATTTGCTGAAGTTTTAATTCTGTTTTAAAGGATAAATGTCAGTGCTTATGTCACACAGTCCAAATAGATTTGTTTGATAAGTTATCCTTCTTTTGAAAGAGAAGTTTCAGCAACTCTCCAATTACAGTTAGCAATAAAAAAAAAGTATATATGTTACATGGAAAACTGTTATGTGGTTGATACTCACTGCTTTTCTGTCCTTTTTTAAAGGTGAATGACTGGAAGAATAAGCTATATTAGCATGATGTAGAGCTGTGAGAAAGAATATCTATTATTAATGGATATCCTTGATAGAACATAGTTTAAGACAATGAAGGTGAAGTCAATGTGTGATATCCATCCACAAAAATTCATTCTCTTTCAGTCTCTTCTGTTAGCATCATCCCTTTTACCCTTATGTTCATCTTCACAAGTTTCTGTACCAAAAGTGCTTAAACAGTAAAGGTCTCAATTAAAAAAGTGAAATGCAAATACTTATTTTTTTTCTTTCTTTGTCTGGCTATGAAATTTAGATCAGTGAAAAAAAATAATAAAACCTTGCATTCTTAAAAGCTTATCTGAACTTTTCACTCTGTAATTAGTGCCAAAAGGCAATAAGAGTATTATGGAAACTGTTTAAACTTTTACAGACTTAGTGTTACATCACGTTCAGCCTGAGAGCTTTTACTTTAAGCATCCTCAATGGTGAAATTCTTTCGGTCATTGCATTTCAGAGAATTCTTAGATATTTGTTAAACTTGTTTGTTTTGCTTTGTATAAAATATTTCTTTCTGCATTTACCAGAGTTTGACTCTTTCAACTCATTTGAATTGGAGCCGTGAACCCTAAAAAGCACAAACTGATATTCAAAGTTTCAAGTCAGACTGCCACTGTGGTATAGATACTCAGAGTGAACATTGCTCATGTGAGTCACTACGTGCCCTAGTTTGTTATTAAGGCAAACCTGAAGTTCAAAGAAAATTAACATCTGAACTGTGGTGACTAATTCTTAGTTATGCTCCATGAACTGTGGAAGATCTTTGAGGCCATAACAAAGGTTTCGCAGCTGTTCTGGAGAAACTGATGGAAGAATGAGAGCTCCACCATTTCCAGTTGCAACCATACTGAGAAATCACAAAGAATTTCAAAAGGTTTTGGCAGCACTACTGTCCTTGGGATGGCCAAGAGTGCCCAGCACAGCAGCACCTCTTCTCATCCTTGCAGTCCAGCCAAGAGTGGGTGATCACATGTATCTCAGAGTGGCAGAGGTAGTGCAGTGGCATCTCAGTAGCTGGTTTTAAGCAGCCTTGTGCAGCTATAAAGAGAAATTAAGAAAATGAGAGGAAAGAGAGCTGAGAAAGACTCTGAAAGACAAAGAGGAAGAAAAGTCAAGAAGGTTGGCAGAAAATAAAAAGTCATGAGTGAGGAAGAAGGGATTCTCTTGAGAGAATATGAGGAAAAGAAGAGCTTAAAGAATAGAGTGAAGAAGGGAGAGACTATAGTACAGACACTGAATCATCCCTTGAAATCATGGAGCAGACATCTTTAGATAATTTATCTCTAGTCCCTGTTGTTACCTCTTTAGATAATTTATCTCTAGTCCCTGTTGTTACCTCCTGGTGTTATGGTCCCTGTCTCTCCCTTACATGTGCATTTCAAGGTTTTCTCTACTTTGGATTTATTTAGTAGTTAAAAAAAAACTTAGTTTTTTTACAGGCAGATGATTTTCTCCTTTCCCGTGCCGCATTAAACTACTAAATATGCAGCTTGGACATGCATGAACTTTTGTTTCCAATGGAGTGCACACCAAACAGTAATATGTATCATAAATAACATATATTAATTACTCCTTCACTGCTAAGCAAAATGTGGGCCATTGCTTTGGCTGTAGAAGGTGCATGGTTCTTTTTCTGCTGTGGGCTCTTCCGTCTCCAATGCAGTAGCTTGGTACTTCACTTTTATTTTTTAGTTTTTTATTTTCTGCCATTTAACATTTCTCTCTGTAGTTTCATCTGCCAAGGTAATTTACATATTGTTTACCTTTTCTTTGAGCTTATTAATGAAGTTGTTAAAATAAGAAACAACTTCATATCTTACAGTAGACTGCCTACTTCCCCACAACTTAGTGAAATCTGCTGCCATTTCTCATCAGCTAGTGTTTGTGATCCTTCAACCCGTTTTCAATTTACGTGACAGTGCTTATGTCCAAAGCAATTTAGATTCATTTTGGGAGATTTAGTAAGATGCTGTATTAAATCCTTTATTAAAATCATGCTGTGTATCTCTCATCCAGGAGTTTTGCAGTTCTATCAAAAAAACCAATCACGTTTCCTTGGCACAACATGTTCCTTATGAACCCATGCTGCGTATTGCTCATTGTACCAATATCCTTTGAATGTTTAGAGAAGTATTTTGGAGTCATGAGTTTTGTTTCTTTTTTCTGTTTATTTTCTTTTCCCCCTCAGCAAATGTTCTGTTCTTTCTCATTACAGAATATGCTTGAAATTAAACTCCTTGTTTAATAAACCACACTTCTTCCCTTTATTGATGTTTGACGCTGTATTTCCTACGCTATATGACTTTTCAGAAATGGTCTTTGAGAGCTTACTCTTTTCAGTGTGCACTCAGGGATGCCTTTAACATGGGCTACTTGACTGGATACAACTGTTTTTCTTACTTTTGTGCTATCTATAGCAATTTTTTTTATTTCTTATCCTGATTTTGTCTAGGATAGAGTTAATTTTATTTCCCTGAATTTGGCTAGGATAGAGTTAATTTTCTTCCTAGCAGCTGGTACAGTGCTGTGTTTTGGATTCAGTACAAGAAGAATGTTTTAACACATCGATGTTTTAATTGTTGCATATTACTGCTTACCCTAAGTCAAGGACTTTTCAGTTGGCTCATGCTCAAGGAGCTGCACAGGAAGCTGGGAGGGATCATGGCCAGGACAAGTGACCTGAGCTGGTGAAAAGGATGCTCCATGCCACAGAACATCATCTCTGTATATAAACTGGGAAAAGTTGTCTGGGAGCTACTTGAGGATGGGCTGGGCATTGTCAGTGGATGGTGAGCTGCTGTCTTGTGCATCACTTGTTTCTCTTGGCTTTTATTTCTCTCTTGGTTCTATATAATTATCATTACTGTTGTTACTGTTATTATATGTTTATTTTAATTAATAAAATGCTCTTATCTCAACCCACAGGCTGTACTTTTTGTAATATTCTTTCCCATCACACCAGGGAAGGAGGGGTGGGGAGTGAGTGAGGGGCTGTGTGGTACTAGGTTCCTGGCCGTGGTTAAACCATGATATTTGTTTTTAGTCAAATCTGCTTTCAACGAGAACAAATTATAAATACAGGTATTAATACATGTATGAGAAATACGTGTTTTGCCCACCTCTGTCCCACCAAACTAGCCCTACGTTTGAACTGTGTTTGCATTTATTTTCTATCTTTTAACTATTCCTTTTGGTATCATTAACTTGTTCTCAGCTTTATCCTGAGAGCTATTAAACACAGGTCTTTTGAAATTGTAAGAATATATTTCCTTTTCATTGCTCAAGTCATCCTGAAGGAATTTGGATATTCCCCATTTTTGGAAATGTTCATACATGCAGGTTAAGCACAAGATTTTACGTTTTGCTGTTCCTCATACAAGTTCTCTACCATCTTTTCCCTGAAGAGTAGCCTGCTGTATGTGTTGTCTTCACTGTATGTATTGTCTTCATAAGTAAACACACACCCTAGGGAGAAGAGTTATTTAAAACTATGATAAATGTCATACACATTCTCCCTTTCATGACTTGTTCTCTGTTAAGGACAGATCCAGAGTTTGTTAAAGCTGTAGACAATTAATTTTTATCACACCTTTACTTGTCAGATGTCATGTTTTGGCTTAGGGTTTCTCTTTTCTGTTTTGATTTGCTTTGGGTTTTTATTTTAATTTTTTGTTTGTTTGATTGATTTTGTTTTTGTTTTTGTTTCCTCTCTCATTCTGTATCCCATGAGGAATTGACAGCTTCTGAAGGATGACAGGGAATAAGGAGATCAGCATCTCAGGTAACTGCATCCCAGCAGCTGATAGGTTACTTTTTGTGCATTTTTATGTTATGACCTTGTGAGAAACATTTCTGCCACTTCTTGAAGATATTCTGTATTACAAAAAATTCTATATTTGTTTCAAAGGCTGAAGTCTTTGCCTTCTATAGCATTGTTCCAATTTGCTAGTATCTATTAATGAGGACATAGTATAAAGTCACTGGTAATGTCAGCAGGTCATTAAGGAGAAGAAGCTGTGAGGGATGCCAGCTCTTCTGTCACTGGTCTTGTGAATCACAGATGTCCAGGACCACAGAAGGCATCTGAGGGTGTTGGTAAAAGCTGCCTGTGGTGATGTTAAATTAGGCTGTGAGATTTCTACATAAATAGCATCAGCACTTATCTCTGTATAGGTGTAAACCTCAGTTTGCTGCATGAGTTAGTGTATTCTTTTAAAATCATCAGTGAATACCCTGATTTAAGCAATGACCTTTGGTACCAGAACATGTCTGTCAAATAAAATATCATTAGGAGGCACTTGCTATCTGTGCCCAGTAATAAATTCTAGGATACTTTTTACAAGACTGAGAATATCTTGACACTGAGATCATGGTCATTTCCCGTAGCAGAAATCTCTTGAGTGGTAAGTAAATTACTTGTACAGTGGGACACATTTTTGGCTGTGTTTGTTCTTCACTACCAAGGCCAGCAAAAATACAGAGTTAAAGCAAATTTCTTTTTAGCTACTTTGACTCTAAAGCTTCTAAAAACTGCTTTGAGGTTCAGGGATGCTCACAGAAATAGTACTCTGGACTGTCATCTGCAGCCCTCTTTCCTCCCCAGGGGTTTCACAGAGCCATGCTAGATGATGTTTGGCAATCAGCAACATTGTTAAATCAGGGAAAACTCACTTGCCTTGTTTTAGATGCTTTATATATGTGTAGTTCACAGCACAAGGAGACCAGAAAAAAAAAGGTCAAGGATCCAGTCTGATCACTGTAAAGAGCTTTAGAAATGTGTTATTGACCTGCTAAAGAACTTAATTCCATGGAAGCTTGAACAGCAGAGAAAGCCATATGTTTTCTGGAAGAAAAATATGTTATTGGCTGGAAGAGGTTATTGCAATTTTTTTTTAAAATAGTAATATAAATTTCTAAATAAAATAATCTTGAATCCTGTTTCAAATGTCTGTGGTTTGAAAAAAGCTAATGACAATCATTTTTCTCTCTATTTCCAGAATGATAGCTAAGGGTTATTAAAGTCTAATTGTGAAATGAATATTATCTCTTTTGATAATACCTATAGATTTTTATTTTTTTTTTTAGCATCAGTTGTGAAACTGTGTTTCATTTGTGTGCTGGCAAAACATTAGCTTCCTGTAGAGTGAAACACATGCAATTCATGTGGAACACAGGTATCATATATGAGCCTGGTTGAATTGCATGTTGCTGTGAGCTAAGGCTTCTGCCACATCCCCTCCCACATTATAAAGGTAAGGAACAGCAGCAATGATTTATGTGAAGAATTTTCAAAATTTATTTAACTGATATTTTAAATAGGAAAGGGCGGGACTATTTATGTTTGTGAAGATCCTTCTGTTTTCAGGCTGAGCCTGTCTTAAAAAGCACTCATCGTTCAGCTCAAGTCACTTGCTGGAACACTGCTTAAAATGAAGGGCTGTTCTTTCTAACCTCTTGCAAGGAAGGCTTTAGCCAGAGCCAGAAAACAGAGCACAGCCCAAGCTGCCAGCTTGTTAGCGTGAGAATCCCGCCTCCATAGAAGTCTTTGGATTAATGACTTCAGACAGACAGATGTGAGACTCAGAGGCCATGTGTGGGGGAAGGGGTTTCTTGTCAGAGGGCCCTGGAGTGTTCTTGGTGATAAGAGTAGCTTTATTCCCTGAACAATACAGGGTGTTGACTGAGCAACTCCAAAGGAAGGCTGGCAAAATGGAAGGAAAAATATAAATACTGCAGGTATCTTTGTGCTGGAAAGTAATGCACAGCAGCTGCTCTGAGTCCATCCAAGAAAACACCCTCCTTTCTCTGTGTTCCCTATAAAATCTTAAGCTGAGTTCTCCACGTCTGAATACAGTAATGTTACCAATGCATCGTTGCTAATGGAAGTGATCCGAGTTTCCCAAGAGCCATCATTGCAGGAAAACCAATTTCTTTGGGGTAGAAGATTTTATAAGCAGAAAATCTGTCATAGCAAATCCATCAAGATTATCCCTTGTACACTAGTCTTCCTGCTATGCTACTAAAAAAAAAAAAAAGAAATCTAAAAATCTTCATCAAGGCCTTATAAATGAGGGAATACCCTGTGGGGCATGAGATGCAGTATTTGCATTGTACAATAAAGTATTTGCATGTTCTGTACATCTGTAGAGTGCAAGAGTCTATAGTCTTGAATGGGATTTGATAAAATCTTGAATGCAATTGTGCATACAGAAGAGGCAAATAGAAAAGTTACACACTATTTCATAGTGTGCTTATAAAATTATTATGGGAATACAAAAATGCAAAGTATTGATATCCTGAAATAGACTTTTTTACATATTGTGCATTCCAATTTAGTATTAATAATAGTTTTATAACCTGCGTGTTGTAGATGCACATATGCACATGCACTGTGTCACATAAACGTGTTCTGTCATACACTTATTAAAGTATATGTCATACTTTCTATTTTGTGTTGTGTGTTAATGTTAGAACCAAGAAAGTAGAGGCATATTTTCAGTCTAAATTCATAACACTGGGAATAGATAATGGGAACAGATGTGATGTAGAAGGAATTTTATTCTGGAGGGCTGTCATAACAGAATTAAGATATCCAGCTGACTTCATTTCAGTGGTAGAAACTTTCAGCAGTGGGTGGTGTATGAGCACAGAGTCACACCAGTTTAGAGCTCAGTGAATATGTCTTAAATATAGGTACAGTCTGATGAAAGATTTAGGAATAATAAGCAGCAGCTGATGCAAAAAAATAACAAGAATTTCTGGTGAGCATAATGTGTCACAATAGCCCATCACACTGAGATAATGTACAGCTGCAATGATGTCAGCTGCCCTGTTGAGAGCCCTCTGATGGGGTCTTGGAATGATGCAATTGAATAAAATAATAACAAAGGCTCTGTCAGTGTGTGCATCAATGTGTGCAGTGTGGCAATAGGCTGGAGACTTCTGAGCACCCTCTTGAGGCATGTGACCTCCACCAAGAACACAGATCTATTCTGGGCTGGGCACTAATAACTTCTGATGTACTCAGTTACCTGTGTTTCAGAATTTCCCACGGACCAGGCCCCACAGCAACAAGGCCAGGAAAAGATCTTGCATCATCAGCATAATGATGATACTCTGTCCTGTGTTCAGTAATGATCTCACCTAGAGATTTTTGTATTTACAGCATGGGAAACGGAAAAGAGCGTTGAAGGGTGTCACATTTCAAATTTCTTTACTCTGACACATAATTACCCAGCAGAAGCAGTTACCTTTGATTTTTCAGACTGCTGGAAGAGGAAGGATGCTCTTACATGTGAGATCTTGGGAAATACAAACTCAGTAGCTGGCTCCAAGAGAATTTTTTAGTGTGCCCTTCAATAAGTTCTTCAACTGGCCACCATTTTCTCCCTATTTACAAGAGGATCACTTGTTCTCATTTACAAATGTTCACTGGTCTTCTAATTTTCTTGATAATTCTAGGCTCATGGCTTGACACCAAACACCTACAAAGTATCAGTCACACGATGTTCCAATGCTCTTTGGACCTGATGAACTTCCAAGCACACAGTTCTTGCACTGCATGCAGTTGCTTCAGATGAACAGTGAACAAGACTCCTGGAGAACTGCTTTATAAACACCTGCCATTTCCTCTGTCTGCCAAAGGGAAATATTATGGATTAGTTATATTACTTATTTAAGAATCTTGGGAAAAACTAAACAATACTGAATTTCTTGAAGGGCTGAACAGGTAATAATAATTGTAATTGATGTTTCCCTCAAATTTAATTCCTGAAGGTTTTTTTTTCCATTTTTTAGAAACTGGCAAAATAGAATAGAATTATTTGCTGAATTTTTAGATCATTTTCTTGAAAAGTTTTTGTGTTGAGCATTAAGGAAGTTATCTATGGTTTTGATCACTATTGACACCGGTTTCCTTTGGAAGATCTCAAGCAGAAGCTTGAAATATTTGCAACAGGGCAAAGAAAGAGGAGGTTCCTTTTTATTGTTCCCCTGAAATCTTATTCCATTCCACTGGAGCTGTCTTTTCTCTGCAAGCGACAAGCTGTGCCCTTCTCTATTGATGGTGTAAGGGCAGGAGCCCAAGCGTCTGTAGGCTCGTGACAGGGCTGTATTTGGATATTTGGAGTCCTCCCCCCCCCCACATTTGTCTTGGGTATCCTGCCCCTGACATTGTCAGGAAATTTCTCTGTGTGTCTGCTGGTGAGGATACCAATTGTTAGTCACCGGAGGCAGGTGAGGAAGGAATGCAGGGGAAATCAGGGGAGGTGATGCTGGTGAGCACTGCAGCACAGGTGTGCGGGCTGCTCGTGTACCTTGCTGGAACTGCAAAGGCTTTGTACAGTGAATACACGCTGAAATGGCTTGTGAGCAGTCAGATGTAAGGTCTTGCCCCTTCTGAGCAAAATGCCTCTTGATCTCAGACATATACACTGCTAAAGATCGTTTTCTTGGATCTAAATGACTGGTATTTATAAAGTGAAGAAGAGGTGAGGGGCCATGGCTGTATGAAGGAGAAGCAGAGGACCTTCCTTGGCTGTAGTGAGAGGTGTTTAAAAATCTGAATGCTAACATCTCCTGCAGCACTTCCTTGAAACAGTATCCTGGATAAAATAAGGGGGGGGCTTGCTAATATTTTATGGACCAGCGTGTTAAATAATTGACTACACTTTGAATCTAATATGTTATTGTTTCTGATTACCACTTTTTGATATATTTCTCTTGCCTTGTTCTGGAATGCCTATTATATCAGACTGACATGGACTAATAGCTTGATAGATTATCGGAGCAAGTAGACAACAATTGTGGAAATTATCTATGCCTACTAATACAATAATTCTATTATGTTAATTGTATATTCACAGAAGAGTCAGAGGGCAAATATATTGTACCTTCATGTAACAAAGTATTTCAGCTGAAGCTATTACTGATTATATTTTAATTTATATTTTTCAGAACACTTGAGCTTTTTCACTTATGTGCTTCACAGCAAATTTCTAAAATTATGTTTGGTGATACATCCTGATTGATACCAGCTGTGCAGGGTCTGCAGTAATTTGTTATCCTAGAGAGTCACTGTCAAGTTGGACAACCCAGCTCAGAGAGGCACGACTTTTAGGAATGGTAATGTCATTTCATTAGCATGTTCCCTAGTGCTTTCTTTTTTAAGGAAGCTGCTTACCCCACACAAACACACACAAAATTATGAATGCTGTGTTGCCTTTGCCTCTTCAGAAATATGTCTATCATATTTCTGCTGTGACATGTTATGACACTCATGGGTGGTGATACATGTTTCTGTATAACTGAGACACCCAGATTCCTAGGTTTTTCTTGCTGATTTCCCCGGCCACACATATAATCATAACCAGTGAAGGAGCAGCTCTTTTTTAGTCTCTTTTTACCAGAATATTGCTGTATCTGACATCTTAATATCTGGACAGTGTAAGGGAAGACTAGACACAGCACTCTTGTCTTAAACTGCCATGGCGAGTAATCACTGCAGTATCCTCTTCTCTAGATCTGGGGTCTGGAGAAAGATCTTCAAACAAACCTCATTCTCCAGCAATTTTCTGGGTTAAGTAACAACTGTCTCCAGTAGATACTTGTGAGGCACGTTTATATAATTGTCCAGCAAAGCCTATATGGGAACAGCCTCAGAAAACGGGTTTTTTGCTTTAGATTGATGTTAAGGGAGCCTGCTCTAGTCTGCTTAAAGGTATTGACCAAGACAGGACACTGTAAGCACTTAAAGACCACAGTTACCTGTCTCGAACCCTATTTAGGATGCAGAAGGACTTTGCCATGGGATAAACACACAATGGAGTGGCAGGATGGTGCTGGCTCTGATCTGGTGAGGTCTGCTTAGCACATCCTGGGTAACACTTCCAGACAAAAATTCCCACGGTGGGAAATCATGTAAAGAAGCAACTGCTGATACACGTATCACTGGTTAAACCAAGATCACCCAAATTTATGGGGCAGATGGCACCCCGAGTACCAAAGACCACTGAAGCCACCCAGGGTATGCCTCCATGCATACCTGAAATTTGGACTGTAAGTTAAGCCACCATGACAGGAGCTTGAGAGAAGGTAAAGGTGGTACTGTTGCCCAGCTGTTATCTCAGACCAAGGGGAAGGTTAACAAGGCTGGGGGAGAGGAATATATCACTGATAATGGCAGAATTTATGGGACACAAGGAAACCCAGCTCAGCAACTGTGCCGAAATTAGCCTGGACTGGGTAAAAGGTAATTCTGCTGGGGGGTGATTGTGACACAAACTCACAACCCACTGACTCACAACCCACCAACTCAAAAGAAACATTCAACATGGGACTGTTTATCATTAGAAGCAAGCCAAAAATTTAGCCAAGTAGGAGAACTGTGTAACCAATGAGCATTAATTAATTCCTTTGTTTGCTAAAATCTATAAATAGAAAAAAGGGTTGAATGACCTCAGGACCCCCACCACCAAGGAGCCCAGGGTGAAGAAGGATCAATCACTGTTGGATCCACAGGTCCTGACTATCTTTTTCTTGAGGTCTCTCTTTCCCCACCACTCCCCTTTCTATTTCTCTCTCCCCATCACATTTTATTGTTAAATAAATTACATATGATTGATTTCACCATATGGTCTCATTTGCACCTTAATTTAGAGGCATTTCTCAATAGTCAGATCATACAGAGAACTATTGTGAGACAACAGAATACACTTGCAGAAAAGTCTTTTTTTCCATCCTACCTGTGTTGTTTTTGGTTTTTTTTCCTGAGGTTACAATAAGTTGAAAAGAGATAACCTCTCTCTTAATATTCAATCAAAGATGTTTGAGGGCTACTGGAAGATGTTCCTACTTGCAGTGATTATGCCATTGAATTTTTTGCCTGAAATGTTTTGTCATGATTGAAAAAAGAACTAAGGAAAAGAAGTCTGACATGAAAATACTAGTAAAATGAGAAGGGAGGAGTAATGTGTTCTCTTTCCCTGGGACCAGTCCAATTAATCCACAAGGGCTTTTTGAATACCACAGCACCTTAGTCAGAATTAGAGTGAGAGGTTTAAACCATGTCTTACTGACATGCACTTTAACAAGAGAAATGTTCCATGTGCTTTGTCAGTTCAAAAGAAATATACTCACTTCATTGCAAAACTGATGGAGTTTGAGTACCATTAGCAATGACCATCTCTGAAAATCTTCTAAGGACACTACTGTTACTGCCATTTGAAAACTCAGCAATCCTGCTGTAGCAGCATAAAATTAAACTGATGAGCTGCAACTTAAGTGTTTAACAATGAGCTATCAAGTGAGCTATTCAGATTTGCTGCAGCATAGCAATTTATAGCTGTAACCAACAGAAGGCAACAACAGGTATTTGAGATGAGTGAGAAGCATGCAGTGTGAATGCTGAGGTGGCTATAATCACTGGCTGAAGAAATGAAGCAGCAAAGAGAAATAATTATTGAAGGGACAAGAGATTGTAGTAGCTCTGAAGCTGACAGGCAGCAATGCATTAAATGATTCATCCAAACCGATGGAAGTTGATGATACTGTAGTAGTAGCAATTTTTCAATTATATTCTAATGGTTAAGGTTCTTGGCCAGAAGATGACCATTTCCAGACCAGTGCAACTTTTTTCTTCCTTTGTGTAGTCAGGAGGAATGTGGGAATTTTCAAGAACACAAAGGAAGAAAGAGTGGCTCTGGAAATGAGGGCTTAGACATTCATAGTTTGAATTACAGGTTAGAGACTAGTAGCTTCCATGAGAAAATTACAATCTACCTTCAATTCCCTGCTTGGAGTCATTACTTGGCATCCTGGGGCTAGGACTTTCCTGGGAAGCAAGTGAACATAGCTCCCATCTCTGCTCCCCAGAGCATTCCTGCACATTCCATTCCCTACTCACTGAGAAGTGATCTTGAGCACCAAGGGCAGAACCCATACCATAGAAACCTGCTGGTGACAGCAGTGGCTGAGCAGTGTCCTGCCTATCCATCCACTGGGATGAGGAAGCCCCTTTTTGAGCAGCACTGACAATATAAGTCCTAATGCAGATGGGGAAGAGAAATTATTGGGGATGGAGTATATGTGAAACCTTGTCAGCTGCAGTCTGAAACAGGGAGCTGCAATCCTGGCAGTCCTGAAACCCTGGGTATGATGGAGGTCTGCTGAGTTCCTGGTGTTCTTCTGAGGGTCCATTCAAAGATTCAGGTATTTGTTGCTAGCTTGAACTCAGGACTCATCCCGTCACTCTAAACAGGCAGGTCCCAGACCCAGAAAAAAAACATACAAAAAAGAAAAGGATTTGACTGATCAGACACTTGATCTGACACTTGTTTGTTCCACTGCCTCCAGGTTATTTTTCCTTTTTTTTTTTTATTGAGGCAAATAACCATGAGTGAAATCAGAGCCAAGATGTTCAAGTTTAGCCAAAAGGGTGTTTTCTTGCAACGATATTTAGTTATTAATCAATCTTGTGGAACCCTGAACCTGACGGATAGAATGATTATTTATTCTATGGACGTTATTGTTTCAATTGACTGAAGGGAACAAATAGAGATTATGAATATCAAGCAAAAAGACTCCATGTCTTTGAAGCCCTGAAGCTCCTTTTTCTGAGACAAGAGAAACTCCAACAAAAAAGTGAAATGCAGAATTTGTTAAAGTACATTAATCATGAAACTGAGTTACAATAATTGCAGAAAAATACCATACTAAAAATGGTATATAAATAAAAGTTTTATAATGAAAATATTGATCATTAATCTGTCTTTCAATAATACAACACTTTTTCTCAGTAATGGCCTTAAAATATAAGGTTACATCAAAATTATTTGCATATAGGTAATTAGTATTATTAGGTGGTGAAAAATATTAGAATCCAATACAGAAGCAAAGGATGGCTGTTTCTGTACCATGTCTAATAATGAGCAAAATTTTCATGTTTCTCTTCAACAATGTTGTTCTATATCAATACAAACAGAGATTTAAAGAGGATTTTGTGGATAATTTTTACTGGTTTATCTAGCTGGTTTTGCAGGTGGAGACTTTGCACAGAAATAAAAAGCCTTTTAACATCTGTAAGTGCAATTGCCCAAGAGAGAAAAACAACAGAGAGGAGGAGGATGCCATTGAAAATTATGACTGTTACTGTAGAACTTGTTCTTTCTGCATATTCCATAACAACCATCAGTCAGTGTGAAAGTGAATCTGTTCTTTTTCACAATTATTTTCTTCCAATTTTTGTCCAAGATGGCTTACTGAGATAAACTGGTGGGCTTCTGGCACTCATTTTCCCTTTGGAACCTAAAGAGAGAAAAAAAAATGAAAAAAACAAGCAAACAAAAATAAAAAACCCTCCAAAACCAAAACAACAAAAAACCCTATAAAATGGCTTTAACCATTACAAAGCAAAAGTGAGAGCAGAGGAAGTTACATTTCAGGCCTGCCAGTTTAACAGTGTTTCCCTTACTTGAAATTGCAGTGGATCTATGAGCTAGAGTCACACCTGAGTTTTTTCTTGACCTTTTGTAGAAAGTAGCAGGTGTGAGGGAATAGTCAGTTCCCCCTGTACATGTTACACTAATGAACACAACCTTAGGAAGGCAAGGCAAAGTCATAAACACAAGAAGTTATTTTCCATTCCCCTGCCTACCATCCAGAGGGTGATCAGGGCTTTTCAGAAAGTGTTTAACTGATACAATCTATCCTATTGTGATTTTCAATTTACAGTGTAAGTGATTTACTGATGTTGTTTCTTAATGTAGTGAATATGTTTCTGTATATGTTTTATCTGTGTGGTTTAGGCTCTGTTGAAATTCCATCAATTCACAGTGTTAACTGCTAGGCAGCATAAATAGAGCCTGCATGGAAATTTGAATTGGGAGCTAAATGAGCAGATGCAGAGATAATTCCAGCTGTCACTATTAATATTTCCAATTTTTTTTTAACGCGTACTTCTCCAATTTTAAATAAAAGTTTGGGGCTATGTACGGATAAAACAGGAATCCATTTTGACTCAGATGTTGCTCACCCAGGTACCACGTTAGCTGGTGTACCCATAGAGCACAACCAGGGTGGGGTGCCACGTTCTGCCTTGCACAGAAGGCACTGGCTGCCTGCCCTGCTGGAAATACCTGCCATGTGCCCAAAAAGGTGTGTGCTGCTGATACTGCAGATGAAGACATTGCCAATACACAAATTGATTCTCCTTCAGCCCTTTGTGACTTTCCAACTCATAGCTTAAGGGCCCCTTAGTGCAGTTTCCCCTTTGGGTCCATACCAGAGAAGGCATAAGGCCAGGATGGAAATCTGCCAGATCGCCAGCAAACAGTCAAGATTTGGTAGAATTATATCATGTTTTAGCATCATACTTCGTTTATCTAGACAGAAAAAGAGTCCAGTGTTAATGTCATCAAATGTGTGCAGACACCTTTACCTACAGACAGATCTGAATCCTCAGCTAGATATTCCTACCTAGATGAGGTGGGGATATAGGGCAAAACAAATGGTTGGAACATACTGCTGAGGTGAAGGTCTGCAGGAAAGTCAATTCCCCCTGTTATTATCATCTCATTTATCTGTTTTAATCTTGGAGACAGCACAAAATTCTTCTCAGGCATCCCTAACCTACCCAGCATAGCTGCACATCTCTCCTTAGCATACTGATTTTACAGATCTACAGCCTAAAACTTGTAGGGAATAGCTCCCTCCCCTGCAAAAAATAAGGAATTGCTGCAAGTCATAGAGGACCAGTCTTGCACTTAAGTGTTAAAGGGAAAAATCAGCCCATTTAATTGGGTTGCAGTGGTAAATTGCACTTGCTGATACATTGCTGTAGTATTTGCTATGCTTAGTGTGTAATTTGTGAACTTCACTCAGACATCTACGTTGTAAATATGTTTACAAATATAAGAGTCTTTAAGGAACACAATAGAGACAGTTCATTAAAGAAATTCTTCCCTAGGGAAAAAAAAAAACAAAACAAACTTCTTATAGACTTTTCTTCTTGGTTTGGAGGGTTTATACAGTTTTTCAATAAAAAGAAGACAAAAGAAGCATTTGTTTCACAACCATCGTTTAGACAGCATAATAATGTGAGAATGCAAATACTACAAGAACTGCAGATGCTGGGTCAGTCCTCAAAAAGTGTTTGATATCCAAGGCTTTGAGAACAGTGTAAGATTAGCATAAACAGAGAGCAATCTTTTCATTACAACAACACACAAAAAAACCCCAAAAAACCAAAAAACAAAACAAAACAAAAAAAAAAAAACAAAAACACAAACACCCCAAAGCCCTCGAACTGTCACTTTCTTGCAGAATAAAGCTTTAGAGTTAATTTTCATGAACTGCAATATATGCAGTGTTTGCAAGAAAATGTGTGAGGTCCTGTGACAGATTATGCATCCTCTAGAAGAGGTATAGCCTAAGAAGAAAATTAGGGGGTTTACCAAAGATGAAAAGAGATTTAGATAATATTTTCTGTTTGCATTTGTTTAACTGGTATTTGTTGCAGCAGACCACCCCTTAGGGGTAGAAATGAGCCAAGACACAGACTCTCATTCAACAGCATGGAAAGGGTCCCAGTTTATTCTTCTTTACAGCTCAGCCATCCTGACCCTGACTACAGCGAGCTCCCACTGTGGGGTCCAGCTGCAGACTCTGACTGCTGGCTGCTTCCTGCTGGACTGTGACTGCAAGTGTTGGTTTGCAGACTCTGAACTCAGCTTTCACCCAGCTCAGCTGTGACTGCAGGCTCCAACTCCATCAGACACAGACTGACCTCATAGAGCTTTTACAGCAGCAGCTCTCTTCGTTATTTCATTCTTCTTTATGGCTTTCTAGATCATTCCTCTTTCCTCAGGGCCCCTCCAGGTCCTCTTTCTCCAGACCTTCTTCCTCCACTATCTCCCCAAGCAGCCAACCCACTCCATTTATCACACTGATCTTTATTAGTCACAGCTGCAACCCATGAAGGGCAAGGCTGTTCCTCTTCTTTGGTAATTAGTACAACTGTGACTTATCAGGGGTGAGCTCACCTGTAATATCTTCTACACCTACAGGTATTTAGGAATATCCATACTAACTGAGACCCCTGAGTACAACAACAATAAAAATAATAAATGTATTGTGGACATAGATTAAAGTACTCTTCTTCCCTTGTGCTAGGATTCAAATATGGAAATGATAAGAAATATCAGGATAGATTTTTTAAAATAATAAAGAAAATGCTTGCAATAATAAACTTCTCTTCTGTTATCCAGTAAATTTGTAAAAGTTTTTTAATGGGCAGACCCAGCTGTGGTGGCACGACAGCCTCCTTCCTTCTGGTGCAGTGTGGGCAGAAGGAGTATGACACTTGGATTTTAAAGCTGGATGAAGAAGTTTATGTTTGACCTTGGTTAGAAATCAATATATTAAAAGTTTTTCACATCCTATATATTTTGCAGGCCCACAGTTTGAGAACAAGCCATTAAAGCCATTAACCTTGATCTATAGAACCTGCTGAAGAGTCCAGAATTTTTATTTCCACTAATATGTTTCTTTTGGTTCTGAAAGTATAATTGTTAAGAAGCATGTCTTTATCTTTAGCAGTACTCATTCTATCAATTGATAAAACATACGTGTGTAAGTAAAGTTGTCAGAAGGAAACTGACTATTTTAAGTACAATAAAAAGATGGTGCTGCACTTGTGGTGGGTTTACCCTGCCTGGCCACCAGGTGCCCACTAAGCTGCTCTATCATTCCCTTCCTCAGCAGGACGGAGAGAGAAAATAAATGGACTAAAAAAAAATATGTAAAAGGTGGTTTAAGAAGAAGGTAATTTACTAAAGAAAAAAATGAAGATTTCACCCATCATAGTTACTCCAGAAGGCAAACATTGCAAATGACAAATGCTCTTCTTTCCTCCTCCTTTCTCTTAGCTTTTATATTTATCATAAGGTATGAAATGTCCTTTTGGTCGGTTTGGGTCATCAGTCCTGACTTTGTCCCCTCTCAAGACCTTGCCCACCCCCAACCTGCCGGTGGAGTGGCGGAATGTTGGAGTGAGAGCACGGATGCTGTGCCAGCACTGCTCTGCAGTAGCCAGAAACTGGGGTGTTATCTGGGACCTTTCTAGGTCTCAATATAAAGCCCCCACTGTGGGGGCTCTGGAAGGGGAATTACCTCCATGTCAGCCAGAGCCATGCACAGGTTACATGTCTATTCTCATTTCCATGAGAATTGGCTACCAGGTGGGATACAGGGTACAGAGAACTTCAGATCTCCACCTGTCACTGCTGACATCTACCATTCTCAGTCTTTCCTTTGCTTCGTGATGAATCTTTATAAAGTTGGAATAGGAATTCAGATCATAGTCATTACCAAACTATTCCTGGAATATGAGAAATAAACCTGGCAGAAATAATAACATGGAATTCTGGATGCACTGTCCTGTGCTTCCTTTCCCTTTTTTCATTCATCAAATATTTGAAAATTACATCACTGAAATTACATTATGGTTGTTGTTGGCACTCTTTTGTTGGGTTTCCCTTCATTCTCTGGAGCCTAGTTTTTCAGCCACAATATAAGGCATAACCTTACTGGGACTGATTATGATACCCCAGATTCTTTCAAATTACACACTGGCCCACAGTTGAAGACAGTGTGCAAATATATAGTTATTGATATAAGAAGCTAGACCCACACTATAATACAAAGCAAGACTTTAAATGTAAGATCAAATGTGTGGATATCCATTTAATTTATTAACTATAGATTTCATACAACTATAGTCTGAGGAAAAAAAGAGTAAAATCTCATTAAGATTATTTTCTTCTTTTTCATGATAAGACCCAATTTTAAACTATATTGAAATATGCTGACATTTACAAGGAGCAGCTGTGGTCACTTAGTTCAGTTTGGAGAATAGAAGGCTGAGAGTGCCTAATCACAGTCTAAACTTCCTCAGGGGGCCAGAGCTGTTGATCTCTTCTCTTTGGGGACCAGCAGCAGGATGTGAGGAAATAGAATAAAGAAGCTCAGACTGAATGTTAGGAAAATGTTTCTCATCTGACAAAAGCTGAGGAAGAGTATAAGAAAGAACACTGATGAATAATGTCCTTTGATGTGGTTCAGTGGTTTAGGGGTATGCTGTGCCAGAGAGCTCATATTTCTAATTAGTCAGGAATAGCCTGGAAGTAGGAACTCCTAAGCAATTAACTGTGGGTGTAGAACCAATCGGAAATTAAGCATGGGAAAGTTATTGGTGAAATCCCACTCCTCCTGAAATTGAAATCAAAACACACCTATTGATTTCAGCAGCATCGACAATATATTGACTGCATCATTTACCAGTTCACCAGCCAGTTTGTCCTTGATCTGTTTGCTTTTCTTCTCATCCTTAATGCATCCAGTGGCACCATCATTTCCTATTTCATGCTAGGAATGCTGTGTAACAAGCAGCTTTTTCAATCCACCAGAACAAAATGTTGAGAGTTTCAGCTGATGGACTAAAGTGGCTCTATTGATGTAGTGCCTCCCGCAGTGGGGTGCAGGGGGTAACACCAACCTTGTCAGCAAAGCAATCGTCATTGCTTGTAGCCTTTGGGACTGGAAAGAGTTAAAGCCAGAAGGAGTGAGGTGAACTTTAGAATGATGTCACTTCTTGTGCATTGCCAAATAAATAATTCCCTGCGCACTGCATAGAGTAAGCACCCAGCGTGGGGAAGGAATGGTGGGCCTGTGCCATGACTGCATTCAAATAAAAGTTGGTGTCCTCTAGTTGCTTTGTTGATAGCAGCATCCAGAAAATTCCTAAATGTGTAAAGGAGAAATGAAATATGCTATGGATTTTTCACAGTCTTTACACTGGGAAGAGTTATGTGCAACATTAAGCTTAAATTGATTTTCAGTGTTTGAGCACTAGCCTGGACAATGGGTCTAATTAGTATCTACAGCTATTTAAATAGCAGAATTGAATGTCTGGGTTGCAACAGTTCTGTTCTTGGTTTAGAATTATGTTTTGTTAATGAAACTCTTCTTGTGGTTCTGAGAGGTGAATTTAATTGGGAACTGTAAACATCAAACAAAACTCGCCTTTGCTATTTAAGCTACAATAGTTTTGCCCAAGTACTCAGCTTAGAAGTAAACAATGAAACAGAAGCTGAGCCACAGAAAAACCCAGCTGCTGTAAAGCACATCTCGTGGGAACCATGAATCTATATTTATAAAGAGGTTAAATTTACCGTGATCCTTTGTCAATATACATTTGGTCTTCTGAGGTCTTTTCCACCTGCTTTGTGCAAAGCAGGTAGAAAACTGGTCAGAGTGATACCTGTGGATCATCAAAAAATTCAAATCCCTTATGGTCTGAATCAGAATTCCTACCTTCATCCTGCATAAAGAAGGCATTTTGGGACAGAACAACTGCCAAAATAGCAGGGCTCTGGGTCTCTACTTGTATGTTCATCCAAGAAACCAGAAAACAGCTGGTACATGTTAAATTTACCAGTTGACTCAAAGAAAGATATCTGCCTCACACTGTGTTACGATCCTTTCCTACTTGCTACCTTCAATCAAAAAATTTGTGTGGCTATTACATATTCATTTCCTTTCAGAGTGAGAAAACAAAACAGATTTATAACTAAAGGTGTATGACAGACTTCTCACCTAATCCTTCAGCTTCTGAATGCCCTCAGCTCCCATTGAGGTAATGTGAAATAGAGGAGTAATAGAACCTTGCAAATATATTCAGGGGTTGCAAGTTCAACATAATCAGTGACAGAGCTTTGGTACAGGGGTCACACCAGGGATATCACACTATCCCACATTTTCCTTGCCTTTCCTTACCTCAGATTGCATTCTGGATGAGTCATATTAAGGGGGTGGGATTTTTTTCCCTGCACAAACCATTATGGAATTTTAATAGCAGCGAAGTGTAATGTTAACCCCTGTGATCTGAATGATGTTCCTCTAATTTGCAATCTCTTAATTAAGGTCTGACATGGCTCAGCTATTATTTACACTTATAGTGGCTGGCCATCTGGGCTTCACTAATAAATAAGCATTTTAATAACCCTTCAGTGAAAGGAGATGAAAATTAAGGAAATTCTTTCATTATGAAAATATGATGTGCCATCTAATTGTTCAAAAGCAGATGTCACTCATATTCAATTAAGCTGTTTAATGACCTGCATGCTTATTACTAACTTGATGGAAGGTTTGACACAGTTAAAATAAATACAAATGGCTGGTAGGACTTTATCTTGTCATGTTTCTGCCTTTTGCTACTTTCCCAAAACATCTATGTCAATCTGGGTTTTTTTCTTATAATATATAATAAATTTCCATTGTGTGGTCTGAAATAAGAGTGTATGAAAATTGTTAACAGACATATTTTTCTTATTTTCGCTTCCAAATGTGTAGTGTGCGTCTCATAAAAAATGTCTCAAATTATTCAAACATGAGGCAGTCATGAATGTTGTTCGTTAGATAGCCAGCCAAGCTCCCCAAGCAAGATCTTAGTTTAGCAATTTAGTCTCTTTAGTTAGTGACAGATTGGGAAAGATATTAAGGCTGCTTTTTCTGTGTAAACAATATCTTATAATATGGCAAGCTTTACAGCATGTTAATGAAATCCATATATAAGTTCATCCTGGTTTATTAAGAAACAGACATGCAATAGTCACTGATTATTAAAATGTTATTCAGAACTTCATATTTTATGTGCTTCCCTCTTCCTTGTTTCCCTTTTTTAATTAGCTAATTATTGCTTAGTACTTATTACTTACAAAATTATGAATGGATTATCTTTGCTGCAAACTTGAATCCATATTGCAGGCTTCCTGCCTGAAGTTGTGTGGATGAGGTGTAGCTCATCCTGGCTCTGCAGGGGTGGGATGGATTTAAAGGAGTTCCAGAGGTGCTGTGCTTTCCACAGCCATGTGTTCATGGCAGCTGCTGCCGTGCTGCAAAACTCCTCCCCACAGGAGTCAGCTCCCAAGTCCTTTCCTTGGCTTTGCCACGGGCAGCAAGGTCAGCTGCACCTGCCCAAAGCAAATATTGATGGGAAATGTTTAGTCCTTCATGGCACTGGGAGAAGGGATAGAATGTCCTTCTAAAATATCTGGGGTTTGAGACTAGATCTGGTGCAAGTATCTATTTATTATAAGCAAAACGGGATTTTCAGATGTGTTGGTAATTGTGAAGCAATGACTTAAACCCAAGAAGAAATCCTGAAGTGAACCTTAATGCAGATGCTCTGGATGGGCAGCTTCCTGCTAAGGAGTGGGAAGAGAAGCCTGTCCTTCACACACTGATCTCAGATCCAGGGTCTGCTTTCCGGACTCCATGACGGGAAGCAGATGACCTGGGAGCCCTGGAGGCCCAGAGCCCTCCACATGGTGACACAGCCCTAAAGAAATAGAGCCTCAAAAACAAGGCTCTTCAGCATCTGCTGCTGCCAGGCAGCTGGCAAGCCTCCAGCTGAGCACAGTCTGTGTTCCAGAAGAAGGCTTTGAGCAGGCTGCATTTCTGCAAAATGCTTGCATTTAGACTTGTAATTGTTCATTTTATAAAACAATTTTTAAACTGCTTTTGCCATATCCCAGCCTAGTCTTTTGCTGTGTAAACAACTCACAGTAGAACTTATGTCCATTTCTCTCCTCTTGAAGGAATACAGGGCTACCTGGAATGCACCCCACCCTCTAATTATTAAATGTGTCCCTTTGTTTCAGAAAGTTGCCAAAGGTACTCTTTGAGTAAGAGTTTGCCATATGTATTTTGAGGTCACTGCAACTGTTGTGTCTTTTTAATTGGCTCTTAACATTTTGGATTGCACTCACCCCATTCGTGCTTTTCCATGTACAGAAGTCATCAATCTGTGTTAGCAAGTAGGTATGTTTATTTGTCTATCCATGTACTGATAGCCATATTAGAATGTAAGTGCTTTATAGTTCAGACACAGCTAAAACCTGAGACATGGGAAAAGCTTTAAGTTTCTCTGGAAGAAAAGACAGATTTTTAAAATTCTAATCTGGAAATGTGAAAACATATCCAAGCTATACTTACTTGACAACCAAGTACCATAGAAATGCAACAAAATAGTGATTAAAAAAAAAAGTGCAACAAAACCAGTGATTACAAATATGTGTGCCATTCTCCTTCTCATTTCTGTGTCTGTGGTCATCATCTGCCATGACAAGTTCTTTTGGAAGGTGAATCACAAGTATGTAAAATATGCTGTTCTCTTTTCCTCCAACTCCTGTGCTTTCTCTGTTCTGCATAGTTGAAATTTCTAGGATGTTTAGCCAGTAAAATTCTACTGAATTTTAGGACACATGTCCTCCTTAAGAAACTTTCCTTGGTTAAGTTCTCCTCATAGCTGCTTGGCTGGGTAAGCCTCACTTACGTGGATCACGTGGGCAAAATCTTACTCTGTCTCCTTCAGAGTTAAATGTAGCATGGGCCTTTTCCTAAGGCAAGGCTAGCCACATCTTATAAAAATGATGATCTCTGCACCAAGTGCTGTGATTATTCAGCAGAGGACTGAGTCGTTCACTTGGGGTACTTCATAGCAAAATGTAAACTTGTCCTGCTGGTGCTCAGAGCTGACTGAAATCCACACTGGCATGGTTAGTACAGTTCTAAGCTAGGTCTGATCCTTCATGTTCCTGTAGCTCAGAGTAAGGGTGGTGTGTAGCTTGTGCACCTCTGTACAATACCCTCTTTTTTCATCTAAAAAGAAGGGCTGATATTATCTAAGAACATTATATTAGAAAGGTAGTCTGAAATTAAAGGAGACAATTCTGAAATTTGAACAGATCTCCAGGTGTCCTCCAATACAACAGCTTTTAAAAATTTTTGTACGAATACTTTGTGATACACTACCCAAGGATTTCCCTGACCATTTGGTCTTTTTAGCTGTGGCTACATGCCACTAAAGGCTCATCAGCAAATCCAGTTCAAAAAGTTACATCCACCATTTCTGTCACTTATAGACACTCCTTCTTATCTCTGATAACCCAACTTTTCATGTGACTCTTTTCACAGGTGCATTTGTGGAATAACACACACTAAGTGATCACTTTCTAACATTTATTTTTAAGGAAATTTTTATTTTAGGCCAGGACATGTAAAATTTGTTTTGGAGAGCTGCCATGCTCAAATCCAGAGGAGATGATAAACTTCTGGAGAGGGGGTGTAGGAGAACACAGCTGAGTACAAATGTACATCTGGAAGTGGATTTGCTGGCAGTACAATAGCAGCTTGTGTGGAGAAAGAACTGCTTCCCTCTAACTCACTGTCATTTAAAAATTAAAAATTCTCAGTTAAGCTCTTTTAGCATTTTCTGATGGTGAAATTTTCAAAATTCAGAAAGGATTTCCAGAACAGGACAGTTGGCAACAGTTGCCAGGCCTTTAATGAACTCTGGAAACAAGAAATAATCCAACAGGTTTTGGTGAGAAATGAACCTAAGTTTTATTAAAGGTGAAACCTCTTTCTCAATATGTTCTCAGGGCAATCCTGTGTAAAAAAGAGTAGGCAAAGAGAAAAAAAGTAATGTTTTCCTGTTCACATGCCCTCCATTCATCTGTTCCAACTTACACAACTTACAACAAAAGCTGTCTCCATATACCTGTCTGGGAGGGGCATAGCACATTTGATTCCCAAGTCTGGCTGTGGTTCCTGCCTAAACTGGCTTAAAAATTATGCATTAGTCAGATATTTTCTCTCCATGGACATAAAAAAGGAAATACTTCAGATGTACTTCTAATAAGAAGTTTGCTCAGGCTGAGCTTTGAATTTTGCCTAAGTGGACACATGGCTAGTCAAATGAATGAGCCTCTGGCAAACCCTATGAAAAAAAATAAATCTCATCATTTGCTTGGACAGCAGTGCAGGACTCAGGGAAGATGAGTGCTTGCATCTATGCTTGTCTCTTCTCTAGAGCAAATTTTTGGACATCATCCTCAATTTGTGTGTATTTAAGTGGATTTCCCTATAAATGTACCCTGATGCTGCTAGAACAATAAGGGTAAACATGAAAAGCTTAAACATCCTCCAGATATATGCCAAAGACATTCCCATTACAAAACAGAGGATGTGTAAAAGGCTCAGGCTAGAGGGTCTGTCATGAAGATCTTATTTATAAGGAAAGCACTTATTTTCCAGCATCTGCAGATAATAATAATATCCAGAAGAGAAATTTGTGAAGAATCTTTCAATTTCTTTTTTCACACATTGATGAACAAAAAACATTTTTTTTTTAATGAGCACATACATTTTTGGGCTGCAGTACTTTCAGCACAATTAAAAGAAGAGCTGTGGTACTCATTTACTCAATTTTTTGAAGCCTTTTCCATCCATGTCTCTTAGATGATAGTGCCACTGCCTGAAGCTGGGTAGAAGTTGCAACAGATGGTCTAATTTCTAACAGGTTGATTTAACCTTAAAAATATGGCTGTAGTTCTGCACTATACAAAACAGATGGGTTATTTGTACATTTAGGCCTTAAGTATTAAGTTCTCCTCTTGATTAAAATGCCCATGGTCTCTGTTACCAACTATCAGTTGTGTGTGTCTAGTACAGGGAAGGCTACAACCCCAAGTGTTAAATAATGTGTTTGTCAGATGATGGGAACAGAAGGGTAGCACACTGCACATTTCTGCCCCATGCTATTCCTGCTCCTAATTTGACAAATCAAACCATTTATGAATCATAATCAAAATGATTTGTGT
Source organism: Cinclus cinclus (assembly GCF_963662255.1). Lineage (NCBI taxonomy): Eukaryota > Metazoa > Chordata > Aves > Passeriformes > Cinclidae > Cinclus > Cinclus cinclus. The sequence continues at coordinate 31,944,766 of NC_085049.1, read as the reverse complement.
TTATCAAAATCCCACATCTCATCAAGAGCCTGACTCTGATCCATCAGTGAACATGTCAGAATCTTTGCGTTAACAACTTTCCCAGTTATTTATTATGTTGTCAGTTGTCACACTCTTCTCTTTAAGACCAGGACATCTCAGGCAGCAATGGCCAGACATCAGCATCTTAGTGCAAGCACCTGCTCCTGAGCCTGCAAAATTGGAGGCTGTACTGGGTACAGATGCACACCTGTCCATATGTGTTTTGAAACTGTTCAGACAGTTATTGTAAACTGTGATTTAATCTGCTGCTTCTATTTTGAATTTGTCAGTGCTCTTTTTTAGATCTAGACCAACTGTCTCATTTTTTAATATCTAACCTTTGAAAATTAATTTGAGGACCAACAGGAGAGCACTGCTATACTCTTTGAAAATTGACGGCATTTTATACCGAGGAGGTGCCGGTTCTTTTGGGATCCCAGTAGGAAAGGCACTGACACTCAGAGCTTGTTAAATGATTTATTAAGTGTGGCAATTGTAGAGGAGGTGACAGCAATCTGAGTCCCTTTTGAAGCTGAGAAATGCAGCTGTTGCAGCCAGAGGAGCTCCTCGTTGTGGGTCACAGCACACCACAGAGTGTTCTTCTGGGGCTGGGGTTTGCCAGCCCGGTGTTGCTTGGCATTCCCAGGTATGGACTCATCCGTCATTGACAGCTGTCACATCTGGAATCTGGACTCAGCTTTGAAGAGTCCCGGGGACAGTGCACTCCAATACTCCTAGCCCAGTAAAGGCATGGTTCTAAAGAGGGGCATACATATAATTATGGTTGAATACATATTGAATACATGAAAACTGGTTACCTGTGAATTTGTTATGTATATGTTAATCAGTTATATATGGTATAAAGCAGTTGTATTGCATCTGTAAGAAAAAGAATCCCTTTTCAATACAGTGCCTCCTCTGGGACTTCTGCTCTGTTTGAGCAAGTAGTCTTGTGCTTCTCATCAGATTAAGTTTTTATTTACTATTTGGTTTTAGTTTCAGATAAAAATTCTCTGCCAAAGCTGAATTACCAACAGCAGAATATATCACTGTCCCATTTTTCTATGTGTCAGTTTCAATCATAATTGATTTCCAATTCTGATTTGTTTTGTTGCACGTGCTCTTGACAGGAGTATTTGGTACAGCTCTGTGCTTTCCTGACATATATTAACCAATGACCTCAATATTTAAGATGAGGCTTGAGTACCTTTGCCATAGCCCGTAAGAAAAGAGCTCAGGATTCCCTGCTCCATCACATCGTATCAGCTACCTCTTTACCCAGATTGAAATGTAGGCCAGACATTCATATCCTACTAGGCCTTACAGCAGTGCTAAATGAATTTTGAAAATTATTGCTCTTATTAAGCTGCCTTGATAAGCTTGCTGTGAAAAGGTACACTTAGAAGGTATCATTGTGGAATACCTCTTTGCCAGAAAAAATTATCTGAGTAGGTTCTGGCACTTGGTGAATGACAACTATTGTAATTTTGCCAATTTCTTTTTCCATACAGTTTTTAAAGGGTAAAAACGATTTCCTGTAACTGGACCCAGAGGAATTAAACTTGTTTAGAAATACAATTTTGAATTAGTCTAATAACTTACAACAGATTGGAATAATATTCAAAATGTTATTTAGTATTGAATAATGTAGAGCATGGTAGTCAACATCTGCATTAGGATTTGCAAGATTTATAGATTTGATTTATAGATTTGATTTATATAGATTCATAGAACTGCCATGTTAGGTATTTAAGGTTCATCTTCATTCCTCATTATTCCTTCATGTGTAACTTCTGACCTTTCCCAACCCTTCAAACAAAGCTTTTGAAGTTTTCTTTTCTGCTTCTATTTCCTGCAAGAAATAGAAGCCAAGCCACAGCATGTTGCTAAACAAATGCACTGACTGACCTATAGGGAAAAAGCAATTCTTCACCATTCTCCTTACTTCTTTTAAGGCTGTTTGGTATACTCTCAACAAAACAGCAAATAATGGAAGCAGATGTTTCTCTTTAAGTCAAATGCAGTTTTCTGGGCAGTGAGACCTTACACACGTCATGGTTTAGGAACTGAAGTTCCTAATTTGGTGCCCCCACCAAGACTCTCCAGACCATGCTCCATTCTCTCTCGCTCCCCCATTTTCCCCTATCCATCCCCTGCACCAGAATGGGGCAGATAATTGGAGACACAAAAGGCAAAGGTCACAACTTGAGATAAGAACAATTTACTGGAAACAGCAATGAAACAAGAAAATGTACAGTAACAGCAACAATACTACTTGACAGAGGGTACAAAAAAAGAAATTGTGCACATGGAAGAAAATCCCTGATAATAGACCAGAGGGCCTGCTCTACCATGCTTACTCCCCTGCAAGGAACCTCTTCTCCTCACAAGACGGTCCCTTTCCCCCACCCCTGGCAGTGCTGTGAAGTGGTACAGAATAAGCTCTGCATCCCAGCCATGCCTACTCCTGGCTACTGCAAAAAAATCCCCTCTGTCCTGTGCAGAACAAGACACAGGACAGTACCTATACCAGGGCACCTCTGCATGACAGGAGATCACAGGGCAGCACGTCCAGATGGCCTCTGACATCTCTGCGTCCCAGGCTTATGTCAAACACAGTCACTCGGACGTTTCCATTCTCATCTATGGGATTTTACTCCTTTAGCACAGGAAGCATGTTAGGAAAAGTGTATCCTTCAAGATGGAGTAGCAAATCAATGTCTGTCAGAGTGACAGCATTTAAGACAGCTGGGTGGCGAAAACCCCTTAACCACCTCCTGTTAAAAACAATAAAGAGCCCTTTTGGTAAACACACACCCTGTCAGCAACTGATCATATTTATCACTTCAAACATTGCTTCAGAGGGGCTTTGAATTGCTTAAGGCCTCATTTGCAGACAGAAGAAGAAAGAAATAAAATCTGTAATTAAATCTGTTCCAGCAGGAGATTTCAGTTTCAGTTTTGCTGCTCTTTTAACCAAAAAATTCAAGCAGTATTTATAAACTGCCATTACACAGACAATTCCTTTCAGTGAAGTAACACCTCCATAATTCAAAGGTACCTGATAGCTGGCCTTTGAAATTACAGCTGAATATGGACTCAATTCTAAAGGTGTAACTTGTACAAAACTGTATTTTTTTTGTCAATGTCAGTTTAGCAGTGCCAGTCCATAGGCTGCACACACAGAGAGTAGAAGATACAGAACAAAGTTATGCTTAAAGCTTTGTGTAATAGAATAGTTGATATTAAAAAAAACCCACCCAAAATCCAAAACCATTTTATTTGCTGGCACATATTTCCCCATTCAGCATATATCCTTGTAAAAAACTCAAATTAAAACAAGTATCTACTAAGTGTAGATAGAATTCCTAGACTTTCAGTCTGCTCTGCCTATGCAGTAGACAAACAAGTTTTATGGAGGTACCTCTGTAGGCATGTATCAGAGCTGCAGCAGAAAACAAGGAAAAACACATCGGAGCACATTGTTCTGGGGTGAAGTTCACCCATAGCTTTACCACAAATATGAATTCATTAAATGTGGTATTATTCTGCTCTACATTTTTTTAAGCACCTTGGATGCTTAAAAATGCATTCATCATCAGATGAATGTTTTCCCAAACTACAGTTCTTATTGAGAATTTCATATATAGGAAATACTGTGAACAGGAGCTGAAGAAAACTGTCTCAAAGACTATTAATTTGTTGGTTTTTTTACTATCCTCTGGAATTGTTCTTTCCTTCTATCTCCATTTTATGCTGATTTTTTGTTTCCAGTTCTTAACATTCACTGTACACTTTGCATAACACTTGAATTAAACTCTTATTTGGATTTTTTTTTTCTCTTCTCCATTCAATAAAATTTTTTTGCAGTGGTCCCATTGCACCTGAAGAACTTGAACATACATTTGCTTAATTTTTTCACAATTCCATTTAAATATTTGGCCTTGCCAAATCCCAGCTCCTGCCAGTCTTGGCCAAAAAGTGACCTAATATGCATAAATCCTCGTGATCTAAAACACTGTGGTATTGAAAAGCTAAGCACTCACCCCTGTTAAGACAATAAACTCTCTTCCTTCTGTTGCAAACAACAGCTTGTATCCTCTGGACACCACTGTCCTTCTTACAATCCCACTTCCTGCTGCTCAGTAGCCAAAGGATTAGCATTAAGCTAAGCATTTCAAAGCCTTGTCTGTAAATCCCTGGATCCCGTAACTGCAAAAGCTGATGAGAAAGTTCAATCACTACTGAACAGCAGGTCACCTACCAGGAATGCTTCCTTGTTTCTGCAGTATGTTATTTATTTACATTCTGTCTTTCCAGCTAGAGTTTCAAGAGTATGACATGTCCAAGTGCCTAAACTCAACTCAATTTGGAACGACTTCCAGAGTCCTTAAGTTTTAAATTCCCCTAAAACACAGACTTCAAGGAGCCAAATTATACAGGCACCCCTAAAAACACTATTCCAAATCAATTTTTTTCCCGAAAATAACTTTTTTCTTTTAAATTACAATTTTATCACTTTTTTTTTTGCACTTATCCCTGTAATTGGAGCAATTAATAGGTTCATGTTCCTTTATTGGTCTTGTATAGCTGTATTATTTTCCCTCACAGCTCCTCCTTTTATATTCAGATATTGTCCTCTCTTGATGATGTTGCTGTGTGTGATGTACTCCACGCTCCATGCATATTTTGCCTTTCTAGTAGGAAGGTGATGTTTTGATTCAATTCTCCTATATGCTGGAATGTACGTGGAGGAAGAAAGATGTGAAACCAGCAAGACATGCTGAGAGTTTTCACTGGATCCTAGTGTACCAGTATCGACCCAATCTCCTACTGGTTCAGATTTTGAGTTCATTAAATACACACTTCAGTAATTAAAAAAGTATTGCAGTACACATTTAATCGTTTATTAATGTTTTAGAAACTGAAATCACACATCTGGTTAAGAAACTGACCAAAGGAAGTAAGACTCTTATTTGTAATTAAGAAAATTTTAAGTAATGGCTAGAAGTCATTGCTGCCCGAGAGGCTCATCTTTCAGAAGCCAGAGCCTGCTGGTGCTGCACATTCTGGACACGACACACTCAGGATTTCACCCACCAGTCACACACTCACAGCTCTCAGCACTGACCAGGACAGGTAACTAAGGCTCATGTCCCACCTTAGTGACTTCCACTGATCCATACAAAAGCTACCAATGAGAGCCATTTTCTTCTCTCTGCCAATGAGAGTCTGTCCAGTAATTCCTTCCTATACAGTGATCTTTAGTATGAATATATATATATAATTATTTCTATGCATTATATTTAGAAGAAGAATTAAACATGTGCATTTTAATCCAACAAACTACACATTCATTTGGAGCATTGTGTTGGATGAAGGCTACTGATGACGAAGTTCTCACAGTTATGACATAGAAATTAAAGGTCAACTACAAGAAAAAGTCATTATTTGTAAAAATCTTTATTAAACACTTTAATAAAATATTCAATCATAAAAAAATGTGATACATATGGAGAGTTTTTAGGCAGGGATCTCAGACAAGGCATGTAGGGAAATTGATTTATTTTACACTGAAGCTCAACACATCTTTTTATTTATTACTTTACGAAGACTTATTTAGAAAAAAATGGACAATATCAGTATCTTTCAGAGTTGTTAACAAAAATCAAAAAACAGAAATTCACATTTCTATACCCTATATAATAGAAGAGCAAAGAAGATTGCCTTCAATTTAACTTCTAACTTGTGAAAACACTGGAGTATGGCCAGTGTCTGAAGTTTTATAATATTCATCTGCTGCAACTATTTTTTGTTGATGCTTGTATGCAAAAATTAAAAAAACCCCACCACTTTCTTAAGTTAGTAGACTCTTTGATAAGCTGCTGCTTCAATTCCATTTTTTTTTTCTTTTAGAAATTTTTAAAGGAGATAAGCACTCACTACTTTTAATATTGGTTGTCCCTATACACTGATCAACAAAGAACAATAGTCTGGCTTATGACATATAAACCCAGTATAACTTTTTACAGTACAAGAAAATTACCAGAGGATATTTGATGAAATTTTAAGATAAATGGCATGATCTATTAAACGGCCCTCAAAAACAACAAAAAAAAATGTCATCTACTACCAAAGTAATAATTTACTTACAAATATTCCATCTTGCTTCTGAAATTCTTTAAAAACAGCTGCTGTAAATACTAAGTAATTTTTCTCTGATGGAAAGCATTTGATTTGACAGGGATTTCTACATTAATTATCCTTACAGAAACATGTCCTGAACTTATCCTAGGGACTTCTAGAATGCAAAGTAAAACCACCACATAGTCTTCTAGTCCAGCAGAATTTTCAGTGCAGGATAGCACCAGACCAGTTCTGCATCTCTAAATTTAGGCACATTATGTAAGATGGAAAAGGCAGATCCAGCCTTTGAAAACACAGACCCAGCTAATAAACTTTGCTATGCTAACAACTTTGGTACCCAGCAAGGCCACCTCAGAATCATTACCATCTACCAAATGTCAATGTTCATTTTACAATTTTACACTACCTTACTTTCATGGCTTGACTTTAATTTTAGTGATAATCACTACGTGGTCATGTTCATAACCCCATCAGAATCTACAGTAACTGGTACACATAGCAGTTACCTGAGTGTTACTAACAGGAGGAGTTTGTCCAAATGTACCTATTAGTACCAAATCAAAGAAGTCTGTAAAAGCCAACCTCCTTGCCAAACTGAGAACAGTAATATTGTCTTGCACAAAGTAGGCTGAATTTACTGAAGAGCTCTTTCTCTCTGCCTCTGTTGACTCAATTTAATACAAAAATGAACACACAGCATCATCCTGACTACATTTTTCTGAGGAAAATTCACTAATTTAGAGTACCTCAGTAACCTGCCTACCTAGAGTAGCCTTTTTGAAGGATAGATGGCTTTCATCAACCTTAATCAGGCAGCTTCCAGTGAAAAGCTCAGCACCTCCACCTGCCCTTAGATCAAAAACTTGTGTGCCAGAAAAACAGCAAACATATCCAAGTATAATTCCCATTCCCATTCATACATAAACTAAGAATTCATAAAAACAGGTTGAATTCCTAAGAAAGGAACAAAGATTTTTTTTTTTTAAATACAGTCTCTGATCCCAGCCCTCCACAGAAACTGATTCTTACTGGATTACTTCCAATTATCAACACATGACTATACAACATCTTCAGCAACTGTAGTGTCAAAAATTTGGTAATAAACTTGATTTTTCATTGCATCTCTGATATTATAGGACCTGATGAAGCATTCCAGCCACGGCAAGTCACCTATCAACAAAATTCAAATTACTATTCAACACTCATTTCTAATTTTTATAGGAGGCAAGTATAACTTGAGCAAGATCTTAACTAGGATAGATATCTAAATGTATACAATAGTTAATAATAAGAAAAATGAATTAGCTTTGAAATTCCAATTGGTATAAGCTTTTAAGTTTCCCACAAGATCTGAAATGTTGTTCAGTGACAGTCTTTCAAGACTTGTCCTCCCTGCACCAGCACTCCATAAAACACTTGGACCCAGTAGTCGTGCCACAGTATAAAATACATATATGTAAAGAATTTCCAATAATAAAATTCATCTCCATGTGTTTCAGTGAGACAATTTCACTGATGTCAAAAGGAAAATCCTTTACAGTGTTTATTACAGGAGAACTTTATGGCAAAGACTCCAGGGTGATTGCAGTCGTCACTGACAGCCATGTACTTGGAGTATGCTCTGGAGGTTGGAGATGTATTGCACATCATCTACCTTGGACATGTGTAGCTTAGGCAGAGCTACTTTCTGCCACAATACATACACTACACAAAAATCTCTTTGAATGTATTTGGATTAAGCAGTTGCTCAATTTCCACAGATATTTCCCACAACAAGGCATGCTCTAAGTCAGCATGTGCAATCAAAAGCAGGTTATCACCCAAATCATACGCTGCATTTGCTTTCTGTTTTCCCTAACATGCTGTGACATGCAGTATGAGGATGTGCTGGTTAACCTTCATATAAGTACAGATGGCATGTTAGTGCCTGCACAGGCATGACTGTATTCACACACCACTGCATGCTACATGAGAATTTACTGATTAATTTATTTTCTTTTTCAAAGGTAGAGTTAATGTGATAGCATGTTTCAGAACAAATTAATATGAACTCTGCTTTCGGGTGCCAACATTTTGCTGTATTGAGTTTTGCCTGTGGATAAGTTCAATTCTAAGACTTTGCATATGGAATAGCAGATTGGAAGACCCCTTCCCTTCCCTTCCCTTCCCTTCCCTTCCCTTCCCTTCCCTTCCCTTCCCTTCCCTTCCCTTCCCTTCCCTTCCCCCTTTTAAAATAAACAGCAAGCTGACCTAATTTTCTTCCTGGAGGACAGAGCGTATTCATGGTCATCTGCATCTTTTGCTGAAGAAAATTATTAGTTAAGATTTCAGAGGCAGGAATTTGGAAGAACTTCTCCTGAAATAGATAAAAGAATATGAGGTGCTGAAAGAAGTGTAGGAAATCATCAGCCAGAACCTTAAATACATGTTCTTTTAAGAACTTAAATAAGGTAAAACAACAGAAGAATAGTATTATTTCAGAAAAACTGTCTGGATACAGAAAAAAGAAAACCAAACTGTCTGAAAAAAATGAACAGTCTGTATTTCAGTACCCCTGAATATTTAGGGACTACAGCCACCCAGAAAGCACTTACATTGGTCTCTATACAAAACTGGCAGATATTTCTCATTAAACCTCCATAACCAGACAATGTTATGGCCAGAGAGGATGGTCAGTTCCCCCTCAATAGTCCCTCCCATCTTGAGAGGAACAAATTAATTTGAAAACAAGGAGCACTGCAACCTGGCTTTGTACCTGTGGAACTCTCTTAGTGAGTTTCATTTTTTGGCAGTTTTAGAAACTATGGAGAAAAGGCTTATACTGTATGGTACATGTCTGAATGAAGACAGAAAATAATAAATGGAATGTTAAAATGTTAAATAAAAATATCCTGTGAATTATTAAACCACATACAGTAAGCATGACTGAAAAAAACTTCAAGTTTATTCTTTCCAAGTTTGCTATCCAGTTTTGGATCTCTAAAGGCTCATCATCTTATAACTTCTCTGAGTGAGCTAAAATTTTTGTAAGTTCTCATTTTGTTAAAAAATACAAAATAATCTGCCTCTGTATAATTTTTATATAACGTGTAATGGCAATGATCAGCAGTTAGCAGACCACCCAACAGCAAAAATGACACAGGTAACTTTCTCTTCTCTTGCTTCAGTCTTCTTCTGACTACAGAAATTTTTCTTTTTTTCCTTCACTGACTTTTCCTGTAAGGAGGGGAGGAAAGAAAAGCACTATGTTCCTATGGAAGTGCAACTGGAAGCTAATGTAAAGCTGCACTTCAAAGCAGCCCAGTTCCTTCTCAGGTGGTGCTAAAGGACTGGAGTTTAGGCTTGGAAACTCTTGGCTTGTCTTTGAAGTACCACCAGCAGGAATGCGAGCAGCTGGCACTTCAGAAGAAACTGTGGATATTTTCCTGCAGCTAAACTGTAGTACTGAGCAGTATCTGAAAAGACAGTGAGCCACCCTGAAGGAAAAAATTTTTGGAATTCTGCATCAAGAGATGGTTTAAATTTTTCCTCCCACCTTCCCTTTTTTGCAGTATAGTTACTTCATACAAAAAGGAAAAAAGACAACAGAAGGAAAAGATGACAGGCTGAAATGGGGATTGTATTCTTTGATCTCCTTTGCTGTTAAAACACCATTTATTTTAAGAAAAAACACATTTTCTTCTGATTTTATTTTTACTTACAGCCTTAAAATTAAACAAGGAAGAATATTCTCTTTAAAGTCCCATCCAAAATAATTTAATATAATGGGAGAAAAATGTGTAGATATATACATATTAAGCAACACTGCTGTGCAGAAAAAAAACCCCACTAAATTCTTTTTCCATTTCATTTTGTCACACCCACATGACTGTGACAGGAAAAGCATCATGTTTTCAGTGTCTCAGGTAGCAGGAACACTCTTAAGTTGCTTCAGAGAAAACTGAAGATAGGTTAATTTGAAGATTAATAAAGTAGTTGAATAAACTGTTTCTGAAATTGAAGATAAATATCTGTACAGATATAGCTGCCTAGGGAAAGAGGGCCTCCTTACCTCATGATTATTTGAAACAAAAAAATCAAGCATTACTGAATGGAGAGATTATACTGAGATTTAAAAAAAGAGGTAATGAGATTTTAAACTGATGCAGAAGTTAGCTGCATAAATCCTGAAACATTACTATCATTCACACAGCACTCAGGCTGCATAATTTAACACTGCCAATAAAAGACAAATTCAACCATATGAATATATAAAAGTTTATGGAAATACCAAATTATCTATAGTCACGCTTCAGTTTTGTCTTTATGCTTTAATATTATATACTCTGTACAGTATTAACAAACTTATAGCATGGTAATTATTCCCACAAAACACTGCAGGTAACATAGAATGAATATTTGTGCACATACATTTGCCATTTTAGAAACAAATACTACTGAAACTCACAACATCTGTAGAGTCTATCCTAACTTAAGATTTACTTACATAATCAAAAAGGTATGCATTTAGTGCTCCTGTTTCATCAACCAGTGTAAACTTCATAATAAAAACATACTGGAGCAATTCAATACCTAAAACTGAAGAAAAGAAAAATTGATATTTCTCTGAGAGAATATGCAAGGCAAACTATAACAATTCGAGCTGACACTATCCTTCTTGTAATAGTAACTGACTTTGAATACTGTCATTAGAAGCATAAATTAAAAGACCAAAACATAGAGGCTCTGATGTCTGACAAAGGTGTCATTAATCTCTTGAGATCCCACTGCAATTCACATAGAAACACTTAAACAGATGAGCCTATAAAACCACATAAAGATTTTTAAGTACTTATTCCCATGCTAGTAAACAAAAAGCTAGTATTTGCTTCGATCTTAGATCCCACTTCAGTAGGATCCTGCTACTCCTGTGTTCTTCCATCCACAGAAAATTAAAGAAGTGCTCTTAATTCAGTGGTAATAAGAGTTCCACCTGAAAACTATCTTCTGAGGAAAACAGTTTATTTGATATGATGTAGTAAAAGCTACCAGGCTTATTCAGAAAAAGACTTTGCTGGCAGTTCTGAAAGTATTCAGTGTCTGCAAATGACTACAGTCACTCTCTCACTGGCAGCAGTAACTGATAAGCTGCAAACATAAAAGAACTGAAACAGACAAAGTTACTACAGCTCTGCATCAGTCTTTTCTGTGTACACCCACTAAAACTGGTAGTCATTTTATGTTCAACTGATCTGATATACTTGCAGGTTTATAACTTAGCCTGAAAATACAACTGATAGAAGAATAATATACATAATACAGCACAGCTATCAGGAAGCATTAATTAACATTGTTTTCATTTTGAGAGTTAAATTCCTATCACTGCCACTTATATATTACCTTACAGTTGTTATATAGGATACAATTACAAAAGTTTATTTAAGAAAGTCACTGTACTGCTCAAATAGTTTTCTTCTAGAAAGTGTTTACCAAACTTATATACTGCTAGATATTCCAACTTAATATGTTATAATGTTCTTTTTCCTTAATGCTTTGTAAAGTTTTAAGCTCCATTTCCATAATTTTAACATGTTACTGCATACAGTAACACAAGGAACACATGAAGTACAGAATACACATAACTGTTGTAGCATAATTCCTTTCATTTCAATATCACTTCTTGTAGACTCTCTGAAACATGAAGTTTACAGAAGATAAAAGTCTAACTTGTATGAGTCATTAAATAAGACTGTCTTTAGTTCAGGTCAGAAAAACAGTATCTGCGAAAGGAAAAGCAAGATTAATTTCTGGGACTGCAAGTATGTACAATTTAAAAGTAACATCTACAAACAAAAAATCATGACATCTGTACTATCATAAGTGTTACTACTGATACCAGTGACAGAAGAAACTAGTCAACATATAAAGTCCTTTAATTCACACTGTAATAGTTTCAGAAGTAAATATGTTATTTAAACTGGTAAAAGGTGAATGAATTTGACAGCACCATATTCAACATGACCATAATTACATGCTTTCTGTACAAAACTGCCATGCAGAACTGCAAATCAAACTCTTTCACATCAACACTTCAGAATCAAAAAGTATTCCAGGACAGTATCATGTCAGCTGACCTTGTGCTATTTCAGTTGGTTCCCATGATGGTTGCTGTTCTGCTGCAATGGAACTTAGATTCTTCATAGGCTTTGGAGCTGAACACTGCTTGCATCTAGCATTTAAAACAAGATATTGAGACTAGGTAAACACTGTACTAGTACATTTGCAATAAAAGTGTTCTGCACAGAAAAAAAAACAAAACTGATTTTCTTACACAATAGAAGTGCAGAAATATTTCTACTGCTCTCTGAAGTAACTGTTTTACCAGCTTTAGAGCACAACAAAACCCTTAATGCTGTTTTTGAACTATCCATGAGGAGAAACGAATCCATAAAAGACCACTTCAGTGATTAAACAGAAACAAAACTGTGTATCAAGGCTGAGAGAGCTGGGGTTGTTCAGCCTGGAAAGCAGGGCTCTGGGCAGACCCTACTGTGGCCTCTCAGTATATAAAAGGGGCTTCTAAGAAAAAGAGACTTTTAACCATGGCCTGTAGTGAAGAACAAAAAGCAATGCTTTTAAACTGAAAGAGGGTAGATGCAGATTGAGCAGAAAGAAGAAACACTTCACAAAGAGTTGAGGCACTGGAACAGGCTGTCCAGAAACACTCCCTATACCTGAAAGTGCTCAAGATGAGACTGGATGGAGCCAGCACCCTGGTGTAGTGCAAGGTGTCTGTGCCCAAGGCAGGAGGTTGGATTAGATGATCATGAGAGGTCCCTTTCAACCCAAACCATCTATGATTCTAAGATCACTACACTGCCAAACACATGTTCATATGCCACCACTTCTCACTTTGGAAAAGTAGGAATGAATCTGAACTTGCAGCACACTCTAAACCCATTACACAGTTAGAGGAGAAATTTGGCTTTGCCTATGCTGAGAATATTAACTAAGAGCTGTTAAAAATCTATTTTATTACTGGTGTATTTACACCAATTATTATGAATTTTACACATTACATAGTAAGCTAATACTGCAAGTGGATGGAAATATTGAAGAACTGATTTCAGAGCTGCTCCCATTTGCCTGAAGAAATGAAATTACAGCACAAAACTATTTGTTCCAAATTAAGCTTCTGTACTGGTATATTACAGTTAGCACCTGAAAAAAAAATTACTATCTTTCAGAATTATATGCAAAGCATGTCATAAAAATCAGTAAAACTACTTCTGCTTAAGTGATATAAAGTCAAAATCACTTTTTTCCTTTAAAAAATCCACTCCAACTCCAGTAAGAACTTAACTGTGAATTTTTCTTTTTATATGCAGTGTGTCTGTGCTTATTTTTATATATAAATGAATATGCATGCAAATACACACACATATAATTCATTCTACCATACAGAATCTTTTCTGGACTTTGCTGAGTATATGCCACAGATAAAAATGTGCATGAAACATAGCTCTGAAATGTCAGTATACTTGTGAGGATCCTTCCTAAATATCCTATAAGCAATCATGGAATATCTCAAACCATTTACTTTCACAGTCCAACCATTTGAAAAGAGAACAATGTCTGAAGGTGTGTGTAGCTGGGGAAATACATGGATTATGAAAGTGCAAGCAGAAACACTTTGTATTGGTGAAGATCCTGTCCCAGTAGGTGTACCCCTATAGAGCCTTTATTTAAAAAAAGCTGTAGACAGCAATATCTGAAAAGGTCAAAACTATATATGACAGAGAGAAACAATTACCTGTATTCATTTTATGGACGTCCCTTATGGGAAACTTTAGCATTCACATGAAACATGGAATATTTCTGCATAGAAATTTTTTTACTGCCTGCAGACCTAGCATAGCACCCCACTGCACTGTGCTCTGCCTGAACTGCTGGGAGAAAGAGCTCAGTAGCTGGCATGGAGGAGACTGGTACTTCTAAGCTCAGTAGCTGCATGCTGCTGGGCACTACTGGAGGAACACACTGCTGACAGGCCTCACTGAGCAGGTACATGGATGGCATTGCATGGGAGATCACACATACCAGACCTAGGTGTGGGTACTGTATTCCACAGCTCTGGAACTGTGGAATTCAGAAACCTGTTGAAGTCATCTCTATAGTGAATGACATCCACTAACAGGTAAGGCACTTCGCAGTGCTGTGGATCACAGTAAGTTGCAAATGGTAAGGAAAGGCTGCTCAAAATCCCTTACTGCTTCCAAACCTCAAGCCTTCCCAACACTGAGAGAATGAGTTGTAGATTGACAGGCTGAGATAATTTTTCAGGTCTCTGTTTAAATATTATCTGTTATATATATATAAATATGTATATATATAAAACACCTCAGCATACAGTTTTAAAAACAACGTATGTTTTGACTTTAGTCTAAGTAAGACCAGAAAATGAAAGATCTGGACTAGAAGACATATTTAGATGTATTTTGTACTGCATGTGTGTTTCCATTTCTGTAGCACACTGCCCTCCCCACACACCACAGACAAGACTGAAACTGGAGTGCTGTGTAATTAGGGCTAAAGATTTACAGATCAAGAGCCAAACTACAAAGTCCTTTGATACCCGGTACCAAATGATATGGCATTTCATCCCTGATGTCAGTACTGTGGATCATGCTATGTACTTTACACAGAACCTTTGTGTAAGTTATCCCTTCAAGCACTGCAGTCTGAATTACAGTAGAAAATGCTACCTATTACTGCAACTAGTGAAATGTCAACAAATACTTTTAACCTACCCATAATATTTTACGTTCCCTTGTAGGAGAAAAGGAGCTGAAAGATCTAACAATTCAAGATCATCTTCTGTGGATCTCACAGGAATAACACACTTAAATCTTTTTGCAAGCTTCCAGATTTCTTTCAGTGTTCCACCTATTAAAAAGCAAAAAAATCACGGTTTCTTAAACAGAAGTCAGAAATAAACTGAACAATTTAGATTTCTCAGCTGATTTCAGGGCCTTCAATAATAGTTGATATCCATTAACAAAAACTCAAAAATAGCCTAATACCTTCTCACTTTTACTCAATAACAGACTCAATTAAGAAACAAAGAAAGACATTAATCAAAGCAGATGCCTTAGTATCTTCCTCATAGCTAACACTGTAACCAAGAGGTTGCATTTAGTTAACATCACTTTCATATAATTACTCCTATGATTTTACTAGCCATTTTCTTAGGAAAAAAATCAAAGCAACCAAACTGGCCTTTTATATGCACATATCCATACACAGACATACTTAGTTGTTGACACTTTAATATCTGAAAATAAATTTATCAAATTATATAGCTCAGCTGTTCTGGGAAAATGGAGAAGAAACTTCTTTTTTTAAGAAAAAAAAGAGTTTAGATTGAAGTCAGTTGGGAATACATCAGAAATAAAGCAGCCATCAGAACTAATTCATTATAAAAGAAAGCAGAAAACAGAAGGGGTTTTGTCATTGACCTTCACACAAAGGACCACCTGACTTACATTTGCTTATTCACATCACTACTTGAGCACAGTTGAAGACTTTGTTTTGAACTCTGAATGGTGCTATATGCAATTTATTATTTTTATTACATAAATATTCCTCAGTAGTATTCTTGCTAAATATTCTTGTTTAAGGATCAGTGGCTATTTCTCGTTCCTGAGGAAATATGATAAAAAACACACCAAACCAAACTCACACTGAGAGAAGCTCTATTAATCTGAAACAACACTGACATCCAGAGGCTGACGAATTTAATTGGAGGCCTGCATTACCAGAAGCCTTTCAAAACTTTCCACATCAATACTAAAAACTGGCTTGTTTAGAAAACTTGGCTAGTTTTGAAATCAGAACTAAAAAAACAGTAAGCACAGATAGAAAAAAACCCATATTCAGACATTAATTTTAGCATAATCAACCATAAATAATACTGGCATAGTTTTAAAATAGAAGCATCTTACACGACCTTCGCAGACTACCATCTCCTGTCTGTACAACAGTAACTTACAGTTCCAGCTCAGTTTTTCTTTTCTTTGAAGATGTCTTTATGATCATCACTACTTACACTGAATATAACTTCAACGTGTCTCTACTTCACACATACAGAGATTAGACACAGCGCCATAAGAACTGGTGTATTTGCAATTTACCTTCTATCATAAGCAAGGTGTCTTCAGGATGTTGAAGCATTTCATCACGCTTCACAAAATGGATGGCTATTTCCCTCTTTCTCTGGTCTTGTGTAGTCCATGTTACAGATTCATACCAGGCTGTACTGTGCAATTCTGGGTTTGGGGCAGTACCAGCAGAGTCGTGCAAAATTAACTCAAAGTCATCTCCATCTGGAACTTCTTGCCTGAAACCAAACTGAGTAAGTTCTAACAGCTTCTCCTTAGGCTATCTACCAACAAGGATGACAGTACTCCAAATAAATATTACAATTCAGTCATGAGAGTTAAAGTACATACAGGAAAAATATCCTCATTGTTTTATCAGTTTAAACATTAAGAGTTGTCTAGTATATTATGACTTTCCATGTTAATAAAAATGTGAAGTAATAAGCTAACTTAGCTAGGAGCAGAGACAGCCTAGTGGCTACATCCTGCACAAACGAAAATCCATGGAAAACCAAATCTATCAGCTTTATGTGATTTCAGTTGGGCCTTAAAAGGGCCATGAACTGCAAACCACTTCATTAGAATGAAAAGACTACATAAACTTATCTAAGTTTTATGTTTTAGTCTGCTTGACTTTGCATAAACTGAGGGAGAGAAAAGAAGGACACGACTAGAACAGCTTCACAAAAGTACTGTCCAGGGAAAATCTGCAACTCTGTACCACAGAGTTTCTATCCTGTCCTGCTGGAGTGCACCATTTGTGCACTTTCACCTGTCATATATAGAGAAGCAATAGTGTAGGCCATCCAAATTACACAAATGTTACAGAATCAATTAGGTTGTAAAAGGCCTCTGAGAGTGTCCAAAGGAGGGCAACAAAGATGGGGAAGGGCCTTGAGGGGAAGCTGTATGAGGAGCAGCTGAGGTCACTGGGTCTGTTCAGCCTGGAGGAGACTGAGGGGAGACCTCATTGCAGTTACAGCTTCCTCATGAGAGGAAGAGAAGGGCAGGCACTGATGTCTTCTCTGGGGTGACCAGAGACAGGACTCAAGGGAATAGCCTTGAGTTGTGTAATTTCCCTGGTATTTCTGGATCCAGAAAAGATACCTTGTCTGGAAGACGCACTTTAGCCAAAGGATAGTTTATTAATTCATTTGGAGACTACCATATGTCTTTGTATATCCTATTTTAATACAGCAATAAAGAAACAATTAAGATACTTCTATAAAACTATGATATGGAAATAACTACTGCTGCAAATAAGTATTTGCAAATATTTATTTGCAAATAAAGAAAAATTATTGCTTTGAAAGCACTCAAAGGATTCTGTAAATGGAACTCATCTGATGATTCAAAAAGTTCCTATTTATTATTAGTGAGTTTGAAATCTTTGCACAAAATGATATGCATTTGCATTCAGCTCATCTTACTCAAAAAATAGTTGAAAATGCACTGAAACTTTAGGCATCCCAAAACATACAGAGCAATTCTTAGTTACCTAGTTATCTGTGTGAAACACTTACAAAGAGTTGCATTTGGAACAATGAAGTTTAACAGACTGATGGAGCTTTTGGGGTTTGTAAGTTCTCAGCTTTGCTCTAATGCGATACTGTTGAGGAGCTGGGCTGTTTGTTATGGTTTTCAGTTCTGTGTTACTCAAATCCTGATGATCTGTTAATACTGTAAAACAATACACAGAGAGATGAAAAAGCCCCGTGCATACTATTAATGACCATAATATCTGTAATACTGGAAATGGCAATCACAGGTATGCATTTTTCCTAATTTCCAACTTCTCTTTCCTTCCCAGCTGCAGCCTTTGTTTTATCAATACAGCTTGTTATTATGGTCAGTAAGATAAATCACATCAGGAGCATGGTGTACTTCAGGGCACAGAAACACAACATGTAGAAAAACCAAATGAAAGTAGAACACTCAAATATGCTCTATTCCTTAAAAATCCAAAGAAACTCAATACAACATACAGGCATTTATACTCTTGGAATTTATACTCTTAGAATAGCTCTTGCTGTAATAAACTTTAAGATAATATTTCAAAACTACTGTTGTTCTTTAGCAAAATTAAAATTCACCTTAAGGTCAAAATGTTACCTACCTGTAACAGATAACTGCTGACATCTCTGTAAGGGCAATTCAAGATCTAAAATCAAGAAGAATTTCCAAATTATTTTCCTTCCTTCTTTTCTATCATGTGGGCACATACAAACAGGTAGGTGGACAGACAGGTAGATACACACACAAAACCAAAAGCTGAACAAATGAAAATCCCAGTAACTTATGAAAACAATACAACAACAAAAAAAGGCAGCAAAAGTAAGCAGGAGACATACACTGCATATCAAGAATTAATGTATCAGAGGGGAAGTTAGTATATACATTAAATAGGAATGCTTATTGAAGTGAACACTTTCAAGAAGTATACTGTGAATCATCTGCTGACATAAATTGTATTCATCCCCTGCAATCCTTCTGGACAACAACATAAATACATTATTCTAAAACCAATATAGACTGCCTGGTCTCTGCTCTGCACAACCTCTACTACACAGAGAGAGTGCAGTAAGTAAATACAAAATTTTTTCTAAACTTTCAGTTATGGACTGGACATAAAGCATTTATTTATTCTTGACTTTTAGAAATGTCCAATGTTTTTATGTTAATAATGGCTGAGCAACACAGATTTTTAAGATTTTTTAGAAGCAAAGATACAGACTACACGCAACCAGCTTTAGAGTTTAATTCTCTTTTAGTTATCCTGGGCTAAAAATACCTTCCAGAAAATAACATGGGGTCTGTAGAACTGTCTATAAGATATCACTGTTCCATGAAAGTGCACCTTACACCTCTGCCACTGACACAACTTTACACCCAATGGCTTAAGAAGGGGTCCTCAACAGGCAGCTATTTAGTAGCATTTTAGTCCCTGCCCCTGAAGAATCACCCTCTAGAGGGAGGCACTTATGTAACTCCGCTTTGTGATCTAATATAGTATGATTAAGAACACCATCTGTGTTTAAGAATTTATTCACTAACTCCTACGAAAGTATCTTTCAATGTAGTATGAAATGGTTGTGCTGGAAGACAGAAAGAGTAATGTAAATTTCCAGTCTAATAAACTGAAAGAAATCTCCAAGGCTTTGAATGTGAAAGTAGCACTGCACACATAAAAAAGCAGTAACTGTGACCTTATCTTTACCATATATATCTATTTAAGAAAAAAAAATCAGCTTTCAGTTGTTCTTACCTGAAACATTGCCAAAAGTGCTGTCTATGTCCATTGAACACGTGCTTTCCATATTCTGACTGTCTGTCAGATCCACAGATTCTAAGAATCTAAAGATAAATGGCCAAATATTTTATAAGCTAGAGAAATCTTTAATATGTCATCATACACACACAGACACATATATATATGAGGGAAAACACAGAAGCTTACATGAAACCTATTTATCATCAATACACAGGTTTAATGTTCAGACATAAATGTTCCAGCAGAGACATAAAACTCAGCTGAGCCAGAAGTTTCAGGAGAGATATTAATGATGCAGATGAGACACTTTCCAAATCACTTCTGGAACATGAAACACAAAATAGTGCCAGAAGAAATATATACTACTAGAAACAGAATTCCTGATAATGGAATATGGACTTTGGTTACTTAGCCTTTCCCAAAGGCAAAAAAAAAAAAAAAAAAAAAAAAAAAGAGTTCATAACCCTTGGAAGAAGGGGCAGATCACTCAGGAGGATTACAAAGATGTTACACAGGCAGAAAATTAGAAGTGCCAAAATCTAACTAGAACTTGATATGGCTATTGCTGTATGAGACAACAAAAATAGCTTCTCCAAATATATCATAGACAAGAGGAGGGCTAAGGCAAATATCCATCCTTTACTGGATGTGGGGGGAAACAGTAACAAAGGATGAGGAAAAGGCCAATGTACTTCATGCCTTCTTTACGTCCGTTTTAATAGCAAGACCGATTATTCTCCTAGTACCCAGACTCCTGAGCTGAGAGACAGGGATGTGGAACAGAATGAAGCCTCCATGATCTAAGAGGAAATGGTCACTGACCTGCTACACCACTTACTTACACACACACACACACACACACACACACACGTGTAAGGGGCTGGTTGGGATCCACCCACAGATACTGAGGGAGCTGGCAGAAGTGCTTAAAAAGCCACTTTCTATCATTTATTACCAGTCCTGGATAAGTGAGGAGGTCCCAGTAGGCTGAAAATTACTGCAGATGGTTATCTACAATAAGGGTCAGAGGGGCAATCCAGGGAACTACAGGCCTGTCAGCCTGAGCCCAGTGCTGGAGGTCATGGAGCAGATCACCCTGTGTGCCATCATGTAGCATGAAGGATACCCAGGGGTCAGACACAGCCAGAACGGGTTTATGAGACACTTCTTGCTTGATCAACTTAATCTCCTTTTATGACAAACTGACTTAGTGGATGAGGGAACAGTTGTGGATGTAGTTTACCTGGACCTTAGTAAAGCCTTTGACACTGTTTCCCACAGCATTCTCCTGGAGAAACTGGCTATCCTGGGTACACATTTGCTGGGTAAAAAACTGGCTGGATAGCTAAGCCCAGACTGGTGGTGAATGGAGTTACCTCCAGCTGGCAGCCACTCACAAGTAGTGTTCTCTAGGGTTCAGTACTGAGGCCAGTTCTGGTTTAATATCTCTACCAATGATTAGGACAAGGTGACTGAGGGCACTGCCATGCTGTCAGTAAGTTTGCAGATGATGCCAAGATGGGCAGGAGCGTTGATCTGTTGGAGTGTAGGAAGGCTCTGCAGAGGATTCTGGACAGGCTGGACTGATGGCCAACGACAAGTGTATGAGGTTCAACAAGGTGAAGTGCACTTGGGTCACAACAACCCTATGCAGCACTACAGGCTGGGGCAGAGTGGCTGGGAAAAGCTCAGCAGAAAAGGGCCTGGACCAGCAGAAGGGGCTGGAACACAAGTCCTGTGAGGAGCAGCTAAGGGAGCTGGGATGGCTTAGCTTGGAGGAGACAAAGCTCAGCTTTGAAAAAGACAAAGAGACAAAGCTTATCTCTACAACAGGAAGAAGAAGAAGCTCAGGCAAGTGGTGAAGTCATCATCCCTGGAGGTGTTTTTCAAGTTATGTAGATGTGGCACTTAGAAACAAGGTTTAGTAGGGCACTCAGATAAGGCTTACATTTGGACTTGATGGCCTTAAATGTCTTTTTCAACCTAAATTATTCTGATTCCTTGTAAGACAGTTTAGTAAAGAATGTAAATTATCTGCTTCATTTTGAGCATCTTTAAATCTCACCAATTTCAAGTAGTAATTATGCACATGTTTAAAATGTGCATAATTAGAATTAAGTTAATTAAAACAGAAGTCTTGATCCCTACTTTTATTTTAAATTTTTAAAAAATTACCTTTACCTATCCCTCCAAATACTCATCTTAGTGGTGCTAAAGACACATTCTGTTCTCGAGTTTCTGATTCTTGGATACATTTACAATTCTGAACTGTACAGCTGTTACATTAGCCTAGAGTTTTCAAGAGTAAGCTGGAGAAAACCAAACATCTACACAGTACTTACGCTTTTAGTTCCTTAACATCTGGGTTACTTTCTGGCAAGACTCCTATTCCTCGACCATAACAGGTGCCACCATGAAGATGAAATTCTATATGTGAGACATCCTCATTGTCAGCACTTGCTTGTTTCGTATGAATACTGTAAATTCTCAGAAAACTTCCAATCTGAAAGGAAAAGAAACCCCCACTTAGACAACACAAAGTTAGTTATTTACATGGAAAATTCCAATGCTCCTGAAGCTTCTTCCCAGTTTTAACTGAACCACAGAACAGCTGAAGGTGGCAGGCACCTCTGATGATTACCTTCTTCAACTCCTGTGCCCAAAGCAGAGTCAACTGGAGCAGACTTCTTATGGCTGTTTCCAGCTGGGTTTTCATTATTTTCAGGTATGGAAACTACAAAACCTATCAGTGTGATCTGTTTGTTTTGCTTTATCAGAAAACCTTACTGGCAGCAACGGGTGATTCAGAACCAGAGTAAGCCTTCTTAGTAAATCTAATTCTCAAACAGACTTCAGAATACAGAGTAAATGAGTCAATACATTCCTTTCCCAAGGGCACAACTTGCCTTCTATATTCCCAACACAGCCCCACAGAGACTGATATCCTGTGAATCATCCTGGAAATGATCACTTTTAGCAATTCACCTCCTGCTCATCATTGTGCATAGTTTACTATGCTTACATGTACATACAAACATATCTGCTTACTCAGAGTTCTCCATCCTATCTTACATTACAGCTAACATTTTTTTAACACCAGGACAAAAGACAGTATGGTAGAAACTGAAAGATCCTGGCACTTTCCCTTATCTCTGTTAGACCTCCTCAGGTACATGGAGAATATGCTTCCTTTACTGCTGAGAATGAAGGTACATGGAGAATATGCTTCCTGTATTGCTTAGAATAATTTTGTGCTTTCTGAAACAGTTTTGTCAAGTTACACAAATGGACTTAGGCTAACTTATACAAGCACCTATTAAAAAGGAAGTTATGAAGTGGTGAACACTGAACACATCTTTATAACTTTGCTTTTGTTTCAAAATACCACTCCTGTTATCCCCCAAAGAAAACTCACACACCCAACCAAACAACCAAAAACCAAGACCAATGTTCTAAAGGCAGGTAAAATGGAGACTCAATTACACAGTTACGAAATACATATTTTTTAAAATATATAATCTGAGATCCAGATAATAGCTGGCAAGCTATACACACTTGACAACCTGGTTTTATATTAATTCTAAACATCTTCTAAATAGCCTGACAGAAACTACAAATTATTGTAAATTTACTTCAATTAACATTAATATTAAGCAGTTTGTTAAGTTATATTTCAGCTTCAGATCCAACTTTAACCAGTGTAAACTGAAAAAGTATTCCTATTAGATTGGATTGGTCATGCCAGAGTACAACACCTTGAAACACGTGTATACATGCATACAAGCAGATGGAGCAGCAACCTGTGTCTAGAATCTTCCTCTGTATCAAGGAACAAACTATGACTATGTAATGCCGGTATCAAACTGCTCTTTTAAACAATAATCACACATTAAAAAGGCAGCAGATTTTCCAATTGAGGCAGCAGGGGCATAAAAAGTGCACTACAGCCTGCACCTATTTTGCTTCTGGCATGGAGCTCTTACAAGACTTTTAATTGATCTGCACTGTTAGTAGGCTGCTCATTTTGTTCATTCAAAGCACCACCAGGACAGCTTGTGCTTTTAGATGGCAGTTAAGGGGCTTATGCAAAGACTTTTTTTTTTCCTTTCCAGACGCTGATTTCACTTAATTATGAATACCCAAAAAAAGAAAGGACACTCATAAGACTAATCTAATGACTATGATAAATGCTTCTGGAGAAAGTTTTTTAAAATTCTTACCTAGGTTCTGGTTATGGAATAACCTTATGTAAATAAAACAGTGTCAAACCACTTCCCTACTGCCAAGAGTAATTTGCAGAAAATTTTGGTTTGACAAAATAAGGCAAAAATGAACAGAACTGGATTGCACTTTTTACCCATGACAAAAATAATTTTAAACAAATCAAGTTAACACCCTTGCCTACAACACCAATACAGACACTTCAAAGTTTCAGACATTATACGGACTGGCAAAGTTGCAAAAACTTGCTATGAATTGGTTCAAATATCAAATTAGGGGGAAAAAAATCTCCAATTATTGCACAGATTAGCCCAAACTGAGCTTGTAGCATTGCTTGCATAGCTCAGTATCCAAACTGCGATGTGCTGTGATGCATCACTTAGGATGCATTTAAGACTTTTCTTTTTCCTGCATAATGCAGTTGTGTTCCCTAACTGAGACAGAAGGCTGCACTATTACAGTGCTTTATTCCCATGCTTGGAGCAGGAGTAACTCCATTCCAGATGACACTTGCATGAAGTAGGTAACCAAAGAAGTTTAGTACACATTTGAAAACATACCGCCCTAACTCAAAACAGACAGCTTGGAAGAAGTAACAGGCTCCTGTGCTGCCATGTCACACAGAAAAGGTTACTTTTTCTACAGTAATATATATAATTTTCAGCAGGAGAAAGTTGACTGCAACTGACAATTTTTTTAAAGTAGTTCATAAAAAAATAAGTATTTTCTATATGTATAAACACAAAAAATTAAATGTGGGAGAGGAGAGCTCAGAAGCCAAGAATATAAACTGCTGTGTCTGCCTTCTCAACTTGCGAAGTCACAGAAGTCAACTGAACCACACGTTTTAGCACATTCACTTTGCAAGATTTGTCATCACTATAGAATAATCTTCTAAACGTTTATTAGATCCTTTCCTGAAAATGCTATTATTTTATGTATTTTTAATATTACTTTGAACTACTAAAAAGAGATGCATAATAATCAGCATTCCCAAATACTGAAAAGGTCTGTAAGGTTCTGAATGTCAGCCCAGAGACGCCTGCGTGGACAGAATGCTGTTTCCATGAATTCCATTGGGAGGCAGCCTTGCTTACTCTTAACAGCAGAGAGCACGTGTGAATGCTATGGACAAAAATGTTTCTGTATTTCTGTTGCTTACAGAACACCTGCAGACCAAGCTCTTTATACACCTGACGCAGAAGAAATTGTGATCGACATTAAACACCATGATTTACAGAGCCATTACTAAAATCTAATACAAACCCAGACCCTTACTTGACTTTACAGTTCTGTTTACGACATACCTTGTTTAGAGGAAGTTCATTTAAAAGTGAAATTAAAGGGAATAAAAACATTTCTTGCAGTAATATAAAAAGATACTAACACCCTATTTTCAGTCTAATTCGAATAGGACTATTAAAGAATACATATTAAGGCTAAAGAGAACTGAAATGCACAAGTCATATATGCAGTTCCCTGTAACTAGTTAACTATAATAACTTTTTAGCATAGGAAATTCTCATTATTATTTCAAAACATATAGGGTTGTGTTCACAATCACACTGGAATTCAGTGTGATTCACAGCAGCGTGTGTCATTGCAGGTAAATATTCATGCTTGTCCAAAAAAGGCACACAAGAAGCTATCTTTATCTACAGGGATCGCCTAAAAAATTTACCTGCAATCATTTTTTTGCCTATATTTATGGTTGATTATATTCAGTAAGATTTCTTTGTCACCATTTCTACTGCATCAATAGTCAAATTTTGCTGAGTAAATAGTGCACAACTTTCTGCAAATGAGACGAAGCATATAAATTATATTTGGGCACCATCTTGGACAGTAAGAAATACCAACTTAAATCTGTTTAAGAGTTTAAAGGACTCAAGAGTGGTGTCTTTTGGGTTTTTTCCCTTTTCAATGAGTAAAAGGACAGAAATTAGGAGAATGTAACTCACATATCAGAGGAATGTTACTTAGGTCTGAAAAATACAAAGCTAGATATTGCAGCCATGTAGTAACTCATTGAGTTGTATGTTGAAAATGTGACTCTGGTATGAAGAAAGCAAACTTCTTAGTCCCAACTACTGTCATGAAAGACACACCATGATATGGTGGGAGAAACAGGTGAAAATACACAAATTCTACAGCTGAAGATGGGTAACATGAAGCAAATACCATGAAACTACAGACTAGACTAGTATGTACGCTCAAGGTTTATTGTTTTAATTGCATTATCCATAAAATGCATGGTAACACATAATTGATGGTATCAAGCCAGAAGAGCAATGCACTAAATCACATATTCAGTGAAAAACAGAAATCTCTGACCAGCTGTGGGCAGCTGGACCCCTGCTGTGCTGACCACTGTCACTCACTCACCTTGATACTTACCATCTAAGCAAAATGCCCCAGATGGAGAAACTCATGTCACAGATCTATTTCTAAACTGCATAGCAAAGGCAGTGTACCCTGAGATGTTCTGGAAAACTGGCATAAAGCTAAAGAATGTTGTATGACTGTATTCCAGACAGCTGTACGCTGGGATTCCTACAGGAATGAGAAAGCCTCATCTACTCCAGGTACATTACCAGAATAAGAGGGAAATTCAAGCAAAAGCAGTGAACACCATTTTCTTTGTTTAGCTGTAGGTCTTGCCATGTCCTTATCTTCCAGGTAATAATCTGCTTCAGAGATGAGATTTCTGAAAATTATTTTTGTGATCTGTTAAGGCACCAAACGCTGAAGAGTCAGTCTTGCCCAGCAGGAAAGGGAGGCCAGTAAATATAGGGGAAAAACGTTGACTTACAGTATCAACTGCAACATACATTCAACGTACCTTTAACTAAAGTCCTTCCCATTTTCAGTATTATTTGTCTTAGAAAATTTCCCTCAACAGATGATCTAAGCAAGAAATTTTTAACAAATCCTTGCAGTAATATCCCTGACACTGCGCTCCAGGATTTGCCAAAAATTCCCTGTAATACGTTACCCATTTTCTCTTATGTGTAGTACTTACTCAGAGCTTCCTTGTCTGAACATGTGCCTACAGATACAATTTCAAAATAAGAATACCTATTTCAGGTTTTTGTTTTTTTTTAAATCTGCCCTTCTTGTTATCAAGGTTGTGCAAAACAGATTGCTCCTACATAAAACACCATATCCAAGCTGCAACCGTCACTGCAAATGGTACACAGAAGCAGGCGAGAGTGTAACCTAACAATTCTGTAACAATTTACATTTAAAAGGGCCACTCTAAGCTAGTGTTAAGTGTAGAAAAGAAGACTAAAAAATAGTGCACTTTTTATTGTTTCTGAAACCCCAAACTGGCAAAACATCTAATCACACTCGGGAAGGTGCATGTGGATACACTAAATACTTGCCACTTCTATACTGCTACATAAATGAATTTCTTATAAAAAACTTTGTGTAACAAGACCCTGAACTCAAGAAAATCTCATACATATTTCAATTATACTTTTTTATTATATGATATAACTTCCACTAATCCTCCATTTTAGGGAGAGTTCCCCCACCCAAACTTCATTATATACACACACACACACACACACACACATATATATACATATATATTTCTGTGAAATACAATTATTCCTAAATGTTGTAATCTGAAATTAATAAATATTTCTGATGTTTAACTTCAGCATATGAGTGTCAGCATAGGAGCCCTTTTTCTTTGATAACTCCATTAAGACAAGCACCTAAAATGTGGTGTACAAGAATTATTTAATTTGAAACTTCTGCAGCTTGCATGACTGAAACTACTGCAACTTTTGACATAGCCCGAAGAAGAAAAACACCCAGAAAAGGTCAAGGGGGAGGGTCACTTAACAATTATTAAAGCTTCTGCTACACAGTGCAGTGTCCAGCAAAGGTAAAAATACTTCAGAAATGTGAAAGAGCAAGTGGTTGGGAAGTAAAAAATTGAGAGAGAGGATGAAAACATCCCACATATCACATACTCAGTATGCGATTCAATTTCTGTATATAAATGGGGGAGAATACTAAAGGGAGTATTATCAGCTACTCAAGAAAATCTGTTTTATTAATATGAAAATACATTTTTCCTTCATATTCAAAACATACCATTTCACTAGAAGGTCATTTTTTTACACCAAGCAAGAGAAAAATTCTGGAAGAGACCTTGTAAGTAATGAAATACTTCTGTCACTTTTGTTATGAATTCTTACACAAATTCTTACACTTATTTTGCTACATGTAATTTACTTGTGAATGTGTGTTAATTTATCAAAGTGAGTTCATGTCTGCTAGATGATAGCCCCAGCATATAAAAAGGTTATCACTTATCTTTATTTTCTGCTAAATATTTTCATAAAAATGATCTTGAGTACAGAGTGCAAGGCATGAAATGAAACATGCATTCTTTGCTAAGTTCCTGTATTCAGAAGCAAGATGGCAGTATTGCTGAAGATCTAATATTTAATTATGTTGTTGTTTTCTCTAAGTATAATCAACATTACTGACCTACTAAATGAAGATTGCACTGCAAACTGCAGAAGCTTATAGAACAGAAAATTTTCTATTGACTTTAGAATTAAGGGTCTTTAACAGGACTAAAGGTTTAACACTGCATTGTGTAATTTTAAAATAATTGTAAAGCACAGAATACATTTTCTGAGTGCATTGTTTTCATTATATTATCTACTATATTACAGTGTCTGGAAAGTGCTTAATTGGAAGAATTTTTTCATGGCAATTTTCAGATAATGAACCTGTTCAACACATGTTGAAGAAATTTTGCATTCAAATAAAAGGATGGGAAATACAGCAAAGGAAAGAGGCACATGAAACTAATTACAGCAGAACTGAATTGATGCATTCTCTGAATTGACATTTAAGAAGAAAACAGGCCACAAAAAGATAGTGAGATACCAAACTGTGCACTACCTTAAGTGATTCTGCCAGCTGTACATGATTATCATAGACTAGGATGTCCACTGCTAGGTTTCTCAGCTGATGAAGAAGAACCTTTTCTCCTTCCAGGTCTTTTGCTTCCACAGGCACCTTCCATGTGGGGTAGGGACATTTAGTGCCATCCCAAACCTGCAAAGCAAATGAACTATTTCAGTGTGCTGAGAATACTTTAGATTCAGACTCTAAATAACTTTTTTTAAATTATTAACAATAAGAGATCTTAGCTGTAGTCTCAGTCTAAAAGTCCTTAAAATACTTGAATTAGACCTTACAGGATTTTTAAAGTTATTACTCCTTACAGAGAATAAAAAAAAAAAAAAAAACCTCTACAGAGAACATAATCAAGTGCTAAGACCTGGAATTTGTTAACAT
The DNA here is from genome assembly GCF_963662255.1 of Cinclus cinclus. Classification (NCBI taxonomy): domain Eukaryota; kingdom Metazoa; phylum Chordata; class Aves; order Passeriformes; family Cinclidae; genus Cinclus; species Cinclus cinclus. The sequence goes on along the minus strand of NC_085049.1, from coordinate 31,915,636 downwards.
TTAAATAAAAAAAGTAAAATAACAGCTCTAGCAAAAGCTCAGCTGTTTATCCAGCACCAAGTGACAATATTCTGAACTGGAAGGTACCCACAAAGATCATCAAGTCTAACTCTTAAGTGAATAGTCCACATGCAGATTGAATCCTCAACCTTGGTGCTCTCAGCACCATGCTCTGACCAGCTGAGACAATCTTAGGGTCAGCTGTTACAACTATCAGAATTCATCACATGCAGAACTGTCTGTACTTAATATTTTAATCCTGCTATACAGGGTTTTTAAGCACTCCAGCTACAGTACGTGAAGACTGAGTACACAGCATATATTGACTTAATTACTGATGATCTCCTATATCAGTATACACTTCTAGTTATCCAGAACATATTAGAAAAACATCAGTATTTAACCTATATTTATTAACAAGGATTCAAAACTTTTTTGTCTAAAGCTAAATCCCTGATTCACTCCAAGCACTGAAATATCTGAAATACTGCAGTGAAAGCAGTTACTATCAAAGTGTTGTGAACAGGTTAAGTTCACTGACAGGCTTAACACCTTGAACCCAAAAATCTTACTTCTTAACCCAAATGTTACTCTGTAAACTATAGTTTCCTGAGTTTCTGAAGATGCACTCTTCCCAAAGACTCAAAAATAATGGTTTGATATACTGGCATAGTAAAATGAAAATCTAGAAGCATTTGGACAATACTTCTGAAATGCTGGTTTTCATACGATTTCATACAGGTAGGTTTGACAGAAGAACCTATTTTCCAATCTTCAGAGAGTTTGTGATATCAAAGTGCTTTGTCCCATGAATTTGGCACTGCAGAGGGCAAGAAAAAAGACACTAAAACCTAATTTTTAAAGGATTTCTACCCCTTACGCTTAACTGCTTTGGATCAACAGACCCACAGAAAAAGACCTAAGGATCAGCAAAGCCACGTATAAATGCACTAAGAATAACTCACAGAACATGCATCCAGAATCAGGAGATAAAAGGGAAAAACTGTTCACAGCGAAAATGACCCATGACATCAAATTATACTGCTAAATAAGGGTATATTCTGAAGGACCCAGATAATGAGGTGGTATATGCTGCCACAGATTTAAAAAAGCCTGTTATCTTCTGATCCCACACCATGAAATACTTAAAAACCACCTTTGAAAGAGAGGTTGTCTATTGCTTGAATTATCACATCTTTTCCAGAACTCAGCTTGAAAACAGATTTAGAGCATATATGTTACAAATTTAGTCACTCTGACAAAGTAAAGAATCTTAGGTTTGTCAAGTTTTCAATTAGTTTTCAACTGGCTTTACTTGGGACACTTTGGTAATTCTACACTGGAGAGATGATCTGACAAATGGATTAATATAACCTGCATGCTCCCTCTTCAGATAAAAGGATGGTGATTAGTTTTAAAATGTCCTTCTCCAGAGGAACCTACAGGGTTGGCACCAGGGCACCATTTAGAGGAATTTATAAGCTAGTGATGTTTCTTTAAAAAAAATTCTTTCAGAAGTAGTCGGGTTTGGGTTTTTTCTTACGCAAATATGAAACCAGATAAAAGCTCTCTACCTCAGGAGTTTGGCAGCTCTACTTTACACAAAACACAAAAACATCCTGGTTGCAAACTGTCCTGGTTTCAAAAATGAATACTGGAATAAAATCCAAAACTGGTTTAATTAATTCTGAATAAGAAGAACATATTGTTCTACTACTAGTTATGAACAGACTGGAGTTAAAGAAAAGTTAGTGATAACATTTGATCAACACTGAAATGGGAGAGACAAAATACCTGTTTCTACCTTCAGCAGAATATGCTCACTGTAGGACTTACCTTAATACACACAGTTTAACTGATGGACAGAAAGGAAGAATAATAAAACTCTTAAGAGAGGCATAAATGAGAGAACAATTTCTAGTGTGTATTCTTTAGTCTCCACCAATCTGAATAACAAATTTCTCAGAAAAGGGTAAACACTATCAGGTCTGTGATACCAATTTTATGCCATGTCCAACTGCTGCTGTGCAAATAGGTATTAATTTGTCAAATTTAATTTAAAAGTTATGCTACAGGTGATGCACAAAACTGCTGAAATTCATTTTAGCTGTCCTTGAAGCACTCTCCACTAGGTACATGAGATCAATGCTTAAAATAATCATGACTTTTCATTGGATAATCAACCATTAATTTCACTGATATACTTGGAATATATGTAAATCATTATTATAAAATGCATAACCAAAATAATACAATAAAATAATATGTAATGAACACTTAATTTGAGCTGGTATTGTTTTTATTTTTTTTTTAATAACAGATTAAGGAAAGAATCACAGATCTGCCTACAAGTTTTCAGAAAGGATTCTTTTCTACCACAACCAGCATTTGATATCAGAAATAGATTTTGCCATTGTTGAAAAACTGAGGAAATTAGCAACAGAATATTAATGCATTTAGAATTTTTAAGCTTGTCCAATGTATTGTAATACATATTTAAGTATTTAATATTTTATGCTAAATAAAATCTACCATTATTTGACCTCAAACTTTTACCTAATTCCATCCTAATATTTCCCTGAGTCATCACCTTTACTATATAAAAGTGACAAAATTTACTTCAGGTCTTACGACACGAAAGCGTATAAAGAATCAATAATTTAAGAAAGCACTTGTCTCTGTCCTTGCAAAAGGTCCTTCAATGCTGAAGATAAATTTATTAATGAACAAATTAACTACAGTCCATAAAGTCGTGAAAATTCACTGGGTCTCATTTGACATCTATTCCATAAGGCATAATTAAATGCAAATATTCGTAGCAGTTGCAGAATATGTTACATGCCCTTAAGGTTTGTTTTGGTGTAGTAATGCATTGTTCTGTATGAGAAAAATCTCTGCTGCCTCAATGAAGGAATAATGCCAAGTGCTATTTCTAAAAATACTGTAACAATTCCGTTTAACACTGTAGAACCACTATATAATTTTACGAAGTCATAAAGTGGAAAGTAACAGCTTGATCATTACTCATGTTTTAACAATCAAGTAAAAAAATAAAGAGTTTGGAGTAACACCATACTGATACTTCAGACTGAACTAAAACCAGGAATATTATAAAGACCTCCTTTTTATTTAGCTGATGTTAAGGATCACCTTTAGAATCTGATCTCCTGCTCTGTGGCACTTTGTATTTTTTCTTTTCAGTGAGCACTGATGTCCAAGATGTCCAAAGTGCTTATGCATAACTAAAAGAAGCTACCTGAAATCCATCAAGATAACATAATCCATTCATTCTTTTTTAGGCAGTGCTACTTACTGCACTAATCATATCCAGCAAATCTAGAAGAACAAGAAGTAAATGCTGCTAACTAGGAAACATGGATAAAGTTTAAAACTTACAATATTATTCAAGGTTAAGAAATCTTGTGATATTTATCTACAAATCTTTGTGAAATGATGATCTACACAATGCCACCTTAATAAACCTCTCTAAAAAAAAAAAACGAATCAGGTGATTAATTTCAAAGACAACTGGGCTTTCTATTTTGCTTTCACAGAAACAAAATAGCCAAGGATCACAGATTTGATTACACTTAAAATATTTATCTACATAATATTATTTAAATTAATATGTCTATTTTGTAGAAAAATGTATCACAATGTCTTAATAAAACTATCAAATTGTTTTTAAAAAGGAAGTCTACCTTAAGAAGAAAAGAAGATCCATCCACTTTTGCTTTTCCTACCAGTTGACAAGTGAGATCAAAGAACAGCATTGGCTGAACACCAGACAATTTTGCTGCTGGTTCAGAGATGGAAATATTACTGGCTGCCCAAATACGTAGTTCTTCTATTGTTTTCTTTTCTTCATCCATGAAAGTGTACACTCTGCTAGAAGTTCGAGGAACTACTGAAGCTCCTACAGTTCCATCAAATGTTAAGGATGCAAATCCCCCACTGGTAATTCCCTGCATCTGTCCATTGTATTCCCGGATCTGTAATAAAATATGAATGAGAAAAAAAAAAGTTTGCACTGCATGGAAAAACAAATACATTTCTGCTTTATCATGTGCATGGAAAATAGACCACTGATCATTTCTGCTCCTGGTTCTACTGGGAGAACAGAGTCAAAATAAAAACAAAACAAAAGGTAAAATTAATAAGAAAACAAAATGTCTAAGCAGATATATAATACCACACAATAAATTTTTGAAGAGGTAGACTAATAACTATCTGTAACATTTATATCTACAGCATATTTGCAGAGTATTTTATTTGCACGTGTCAAAATATTTGTGTGGGGATTGTATCAGGATTGCTCTTATAAATGGGGAAACTAAGGCACGAACAAAATTAATTTTTAGGGGTTACAAAGCAGAGTGATGGCAAAGGTATTACGGATTCTTGGTTCTGGCCCCTTACAATAGTCCCGTTTCCAAAAATTATGGAATGGGGAAAAAAAAAAAAAATCAGTCCAAGGAAGTATTTTTTTTTTCGATAAAGCAAACAGTGATGAGCTTTCATTCCTTGAATTATGAATACAGCTATCACCATTATTCAATGTCTACTGCCCTGCTCATGGCAGGTTTCCCAAATCCTGCTGATTTAGCTGTGTAGCTGCTGCCATATGAAACATAGTATTTAAAGTCTGAAGCATTCCTTCAAGAGTCTAGTCTAGTCCTACTGCTCCCTGCAATTATAGATTTATCTATATCATAGCACTGCATGACTCATTATCCAGAAATCTGAAACAGTCTGTTTTGATCCATCCCTTTTTAAGTAATGTCAGGTTACCAAGCAAGCCATAACACAGATAAACATATCATTTTTAAGACAATCTAGTATGGATTCCCAGGGCTCAACTTTCAAATGGCTGAAAATCCCACTGATCCGAAAGTGCAGAACATGCAAAACATGTCAGAAGTTCTAAACAGCAAAACACTGCCAATGATTTAGACCTATATTGTATAAACATGGTGAAATTTAAAAAGCACACAAACCAGGCATCCATTGACCTTAGAAATTCATAAACAAAGCAGTTCAATCTTGGTGACAGGAACTCTCTTAATCCCTGCTACTCTGACATAATGCATAAATGCATTAAGAGTCATCTCTAAGATAAACTTTGATTTACTAAAGCATTCTTCAGACCTGACCAATGGAACACAAATTCTGGATGTAGTTTTTCTCCAGTGGAACACCGAAAAGCTTCTATCTTTTAACCTTTATGTTTAAATACTGAAAATACAGGGAAAGCTAAAGGACAAATAAAGAAAATACATGGTTTCATAATCGGTTTGCTCCCCATTATCTATGATCTGGAAAAACAAGTTCTCCTGTAAGATGTTATCTAAGATAAACACACAGATTTACTTTAGTTGGTATCACTGGCATTATATTTCATAGCTTTTCTAAACAGGTAACATCCAGAGGGGACGAAAACTCTCATCACTTTTATGTATTCATCCTGTATCAAAATATACTTCAAGAATATTTTCATATCTTGTCTGACATGTCAAATGTTTCTTGAAGTGTTTTGATTTCTAGTTTACCTATTAATTTATTTCATCACTAGTTCTTTTAAATCATCATAAAATATATTGATTTCTTTCTTAGTAAAAAATCTGTCCTAGTCTTCTGTGAAGGCTCTAAGCCTTTCACAAAACCAGAAAGTACTTTGTCTCCCAGGGATTCCACCAATATTTCACCCTAAGTTATTCTGCTCTCTTCCTAAATCCTTTATGTCATGCTTTGAGCATTCAGCAGGCTGACATACTGTACTTCTGACACCTCCTGGTACCCTCATTAAGTGAATCTCAAACCAGCCTTAATGTTGGAAGAGGCAATCATAAAATTAAAATAAATAAAATATGTAAGAAGGTAAATCTCAACTGTCATGATGAGAAAATTAACAATGATCTTTAACAAAACCAGATGTCCTCAAGTACAGGCAGGTGGAGAAGACACTGAGTCCTCTCAAATGTAAACAGAAATAACGATATTATTTAGTGAACATAAAAAACTGGAGAAAAAATGCATAATGGGTTACAGAACCAAGTATTTTGCAGCTGGAAAATTATCTATGCCAGACCCACAGAACAGATGATTGTCAACAGAAATTCTCTGGGCTTGTCCTTTAAAAACAAATCATTGCTAAAGTGATGAGGGATCACTGGAGTGTAAAATGAACAAAATCTATGGGCAAATGCTGTTTCATTATGGCACTCAAATAGATTTCATATCAAGTTAAGCACTGATACTGTAAACATATTGTATTTTCCAAACAATTTTGAAACTGAATTAAACTTATAAAAGACTCAATCTGGGACTTCTATATATGACAACAATTCCCCTTTAGTAGATTTTGTCATTTCTAGAGGACATGGACCTATTTTTTTTAAAAACCTGTTGGGGGAGGGTTCACAGAGAAGGGGGGCAGACAGCTATCTCTTTAAAAATTCCCTGAGAATTTTAAATATTCTCAATAAATAATGGTTGCTAAATAAAAATATCCTCAAAAGGGACAGAAGTGGAGCAGATAAAACGCACTTGGCTTGTTCTAGGCAAGCAAGTAAATTCCTATACATATTGCAGGAGTCTTTGGCATAGTTTTTGTAAAGAACAATAGGTGAATTGTCACCTTAGACTGCATGGACAATAAACTCTAGTGATTTCTATGGGGTACAACACTATGCTGAATACGGTTATTGAAAATAAGCTAATATTGAAATTTTTATATAGAGATTTACAACAAAGTAAAATACATCTTTTTTTTTTTTCCCCACTGAAGATGGTGCTATTCATCTCACTAAATGGAAAAGTGTGATAGTAAGTAGTGTATAAAGCTGGAATAATAGCATCTCCACAGCAGTTTTCCATCAAAACTGATTGTTAAATTATAGAAGCAAAGGACTATTATGAAACCACTGCAGTCACAGATCATCTTAGAATATCAAAAAATGCCTAGGGAAAGAACATACACCAAGTTAATGTACATGTTTTTATATTATGAAGGAACATTTTTTCTTTTTTTATGATTGTCACTGATAATACTCGTGTGAAGGAAAGTATCTTGCCACGAAAAAAAATGCACAGAATGCATTTGGTATATTTCATTGTATTTTGTAAATGTTTTCTCATCCTAAGTAAACAGTGTAACCAATTTGGATAATACAGGATGCTGATTATATTTTCTTATATTTTAATAATGTCATCCTGGTTTACCTCCAGCTGTATGAACAGAGAGATACTAATGAAATAGAGAAATAATTTGAAGTATAAATTAAACCATTCTGAATATGTTTGAACATCAAAAGAAGAAAACTGAACCGCCAAAACTATCTGCAGGCACCTTATACAAAAAAATTAACAAAGATAGTCACATGGAAGTAAAATTTTCTTTTTGAAAACATGATAAACACATCTGGATATTAGGACCATAACTGATAGCTTGTCCTCTAGCATTCCTGAATTGTTGCCTGCAAAATAACATTAGCAATGGAAGTAATTAGCAATGTAGCAATGGAAACACAAATTAAAGAAAATGAGCAATACATTGTATTTTATTGACCAATTCAATTCACCTGAAAATATGAGCATTTTGTGGAAAAATTTGTATGCAAAAAGTTTATATACTTAAGCCTGTTGAAATAATTTCTCGTTTATTAATTTAAAAAGCCATCAGGCAATGTGATACTGGTTTAGAAATATTCTTCAGAGAAAGTGGCATAGTTCATTTAAGGAAATTCTAATACAAATGTTAACAGAAATGTAATTAAAACTAGGTAATTTTCCAGTTCTATTACTAAGACACTTACTATTTTCCTTCTCTGCAACAAATACTAAGCAAATTAAATTACCCTCTATTCAAACTAATTCCAGCACAATCCTCTTCATTCAATTCTTATTAGCTCTGACCATCAGATCTTGCCATCACCTCTGTCACTATGAGAAGTTATCCATTAGAAGCCAACAGTGTAACTGGGAGCAGTAATTTTTAAAATGTGTTTGTTATCAATGTCAACTTCCTTGAAGTGCCTCAAAAGCATGTCTGGGGCAGACAGAACACGAGCAGATGCTTCAAGGGTTTGTGGGTATCTCTCTGTCCTCATTGGTAAGCACAGCTTTGACAGACTACAGCCTCTGCTACCCTGGCTTGCTTTCCATCCAGCAAGCTAAGAGAAGGTGATTAAGGCCTGAAGACAAAAGCAGGGAAGAGTGAAGGAGGACCTGCAGAAAGAGTAATTAGAAGTCATACCTACTATTCTGCTTGCGGCTGAAAGAGGTCCTCCCCCCTCCTAGAAGTTGGCACCAGGCTTTTGTGTCAGACTTTTACCTGATCTATCAGATCAGATATGAAAACTTCCAAAGTATCTGTTTCTTATTCTGGGGTAATCAGAACATTCCCATCCAGAAAAAGACATCTTAGTGACTCTAGATCATTTTCACTTAGAAATTAATCAAACAAGCTCTCAGCTCATGCATCTGAAGAGACAGATTGTGAGCAGCTGGAGGCCTGTTAGAACTGGAAACCACTTAGAACAGCCCAACTGTGATGAAAAAAAAGTGTGTATGAGAAGCTAATTGATGGACCCTCTCTTTAAATACTTGAACATCCTCACGGAGAATGATAAAATACCAACTCACAAGGATTCTAGAATGATCTCAAAAAAGTGATGCCAAATCAGAACAGTGATTTTCCTTACCTGTGCTATATCAGTATGTTTCCTTAATAAGTTTGTAGAATAGTAAATAGTAGAAATTAGACAATATTATGTTTACATAAAAGAGGGTGCATGCATACATTTCCTGACAGTGGTCCTGTTTATTTTCCTAATGTGTACTTCAAAATCCAATACTGACCTACCACAACCATACAACTTTCCACTTCTTTTACTCTGACCAGTTCCTTCCTCCTTCTTCACATACATAAAATATGTACTCAGTTTTCAGAAGTAATAAACAAGTTTTTTACGTCAACTGAATTTCTGAAATGAATCTGTGTAACCTTAGATGACCTTAGAGAGAAACTTTATACTAACCCAGAATAGTTGGCTAATTTCTCTCTCATTTTTAAATACTTATACTATAGAGCAATTATTTAAGACTGTTTCTGAAACTTAAGAAGTCCTTTCTGAACAATCTCAGCCATATGAAACTCAAATACTGGATAAATCTTACGACTTTCTACATTTATTGACATGGGGTTTTCTTCTTTGTTCTCCTGCTATAGCGTATCAAAATGTACATGCTTCACACTACAGGTATTTATCCCTTTTATCATCCTTTCCTACAATCCTAATTTCTTAGATCTCTCAAATTTCCTAGAACACTCTCAAGAGTATTCAGATATGTAAACTGAGGTTTTCTGGGGCTTTTTGTTCACGTTTTTTTTTTTTTTTTCATTAGCCTCTATCATCACATTTATTAATTTCTGCTATAATTATTTTACACAAAAATTAAATTTAAAAATATGCATGGTTATGTTACAATTTAATCATAAAATAACATCTTTGGTCCTCTGCTCCACCTCTTTTAAGTGTGGTCCAGCATTACAAGACTCCCATTCAGTCCCTGTACGGTGGCTCCTCTTCCCTTGTACAGTTGCAGCAGGCATAAGAAAAACACCCAGCAAAAGCAGTACCAAAGCTGTAAACAATTTCCTGCATGCCCTTTGATACAGATAAATAGTGAGTAATGCAGGCTAACACTGAAGAAGCAGCAGGAGCACACTGCACACTAACAAGCCTAGACAGATCCCCTTTACTGGAGTGATTCTCCAGCTGACATAAACTGCTGCAAAACAGAAGAGCCAATGAAACTCCTCAATTCTATAAGTTTAAAGAGGAACAAATTGTGCTGATTTGAGACAGTTAAACTCTATCCATCTAGAAATACCACATTATTTTTTGTCCAGTACTTTAATAAACGTTGTTGTTGAAAAAATATAGTTTACTTTCAGTTTTGATCCATACCATAACCATAGCTGTTATAACAATCAGCTGCTTTATCCAATGTCTCCAAGAGTTCATTTCTGTATGTGTAGAACTACATTATTCCAAAAGCCCTTTCAATGCAGAAAAGAAAGCACATAAACCCCCCACATCCTATTACATACCTTTATTCTATGAAATCGAACAATATCTCCAACTTTGTAAATTTTTGGTAGACAATCTAGGTTTCCACTAAAAAGACTGCACGTTAACTTCACGTTTGATTGGTCCACGAGTGTTACAACTGAGCAATAATCTGTAAAATATAAAAGTGTCTGGATAAGTAACAGGCATTGTGTAATTATTAATAAACAGATACTATATCTGGGAGGAACACTCCTTTTCTGCTATGATCTGTGTAACTTTTTCAAAGTTAGTTTTTTTACAGTATCATAATAACTGAAGCATGGCCCATCTTGGTGATAATTAGCCCAAATAACTGAAAATGAAATGTGTGATTAAGCACAGCTCTGTGTACAAGAACACACAAACCTTCTTCTTCTGTCTGCAGCAGGCATGCTATTCCTTCATGTTTCAATTACTTGCTCTACAAAATGAGGAGCATATCTACAATGTTTTAAAATAATTTTCTAAGCTTTATTTTGCACAGCTTTCTTGAAAGGTAATGAGTTCTACAAGCAAATTAAAGCACAAATTACATATCCTTCACTTCAACAAAATATGCAATATATATATCTCAAGAATAGAGTCACACAGTAGTAATAAGTAGAAAAAGTAGTTAGAAACTAGAGCAAAGATATGAAATACACCTTTCTGAAGTGAAACTTCATAGGATTTCACTACTAATGATGATCTAAAAAGTAAAATCAAAACAAGATACAAAGATGACAATGCAGACCAGCCCAGAACAGAGCAGTATTTGCAGATGACATAAATGAACCTGTATTTTCCATTTCAGCTTACAGAACATGTGTGCTCTGGTACCTTATAAATGTAAAACAGAGTAAAAGTACATTTGCTCTTTTACGACTGGTAATCTACCTGAGAAACCAAATAGCAGCAGAAAGAAAGGCTACATCCTGACCTCCTGTATTTCCGACTGTCCTTCCAAGACACACCTGTAACCATAGCCAGAGGAACAGAGACTAGGAAGGAGGGGTGTCTGGAGTGAAGCTTAACCTGGGAAAGGCGAAGGAAAGGTGTTCTTCCTAAGTATTCAAGTATTTCTTTGTTTCTCAATATCTGAGTAAGTTATTAGATGTTTATGTTAACTGACAATGAATAAAATTCCCTAAATTAAAACTGTTTTGCTCTGACAGACACCTTCTCATCTCTTAAAAACAGAAGAGAAAAAAAATTAAATTATCAAAAACCCCAATTTCCCTCAGCTGTAATTCTATGAGGCAGCTAGTGATAATGACACTATGCCAGTTTATATAGCTAGGAACTGAACAAAGACATCGCAACTCTAAAACAAAGTCAATAAAACCCCCATCATGCACATTATAAAGATGCAGACACATAAGTCATTGCTAGACAGCTTTGAAAGAGAATGCTATCAATCTAGCAAAAGTGACAGATTTGCCTAATATAAAAAAGCTACAGGAAGGCAGTCATAAAAAGATGATTGTTATATGTAAACTCTCTGAATGGAGTTCCTAAACATGAAGACAGGTATGTAAGACTGGATTAAAACACATGCTTCAAAAGTAATATTCTTCCGTTTCCAGCACATATACCCTTAAATTTTGCAGTAATTTAAACTTAAAAGTTTAAATTCCTTAATCATTTGAGTGAAAGAAGTGGTGGAAGAAATCCACTGAAGGCTTACTGAGAAATAAAACTTTTCCTACAGATACAAAAACCTTCTGCATTTCTATAAAACTAGTACTCTTCTCCTTTCCAAGACTTTTACCCAGACTCAATAATGACAAGTTATCATCTTTTGCATTCAGAGGTTGTTGAGATCACTCTTTTCCACATTCCCACCACAGGCACAAAGTCCTTTAAGAGTCTATTCTGACATTCTATGCTAGGAATATCAGGGAAAAACTCCAGTTCATTTTGTCTAGCTGACAAAACTGCAAGTATTTACCACTGTAATCCAAAGACTGATGTATTTCTTTGGGCGTGAATTCTAGAGGTTAACTTAAAAGATCTGCTGCAAATATGAGCAAAATGAGCAATTAAGAAGAAAAACCCACATGGTTCACAGATTTACAATCCTTTGGGGACGCAGAATAACATGCTACAGTTCACTGATATAATCCAACATTAGAATCAAGGTGAAATAGCAAAAAACATTCCACGTTAAAACTGTAGTTTCTCTTTGATGCTGTGATTATATAACCTAGTCAGCTTCAGACATGTGCAGCTGCCTATTTAATGGTAGAAGTTAATTTTCACTGTAATTAGCATAATCACATAAGACTGATAATCATCCTCGTCAAAGCAGTATAAAATAGAACACTTGATTTACATAGCCAGGGAACACTTTCTACGTAATAGAGGTTCTCTGTGACTTTAGTATTCCATTCCTTGGTATCACTTCAAAACATCACTTCTATAAACCTATAAACCTAATTACAATAGCAGATTTTCAGAAATTTTTAGGAATTTTTAGTGAAATCCTCATTCAGGAAAGTCCTATTTGAAGGTTAAAAATAAAAAGCCACCTGTCTTTTCTTTTCCAGCTGAAATGTGAAAACTGTTTCCTGTTTTCCACAGCAGCCTTATAGATCAGAGAATGAATTCACTTTTCTGAAAAAATACTGAGTCAAACTCTACACAGAAGTGATCAATTTAAATAATAACCTAGAGTTAAACAAAACAATATGAAGTCATTGGTCACACTTTTCATTTTTCTCAATATACTTTCCAACACAGCAAAATCCCTTCATTACCAAGCTAAACAAAATAAATAAATAATGGAAGTTTACATATTGGAGTCAATATTCCCTTACTAGAGAAATTCACTGATTAAAAAAATGCACCGATTTTCTTTAAAAAAGAATCTTATTTGCCACGGGTACACCTTAAAAATACGTCAAAATAGATGCACAGATCAGCAAATTCATAAACTACAGGAGAAAGCTTTTTACCTTCACACTAGATTGTCTCAGTAAAAGCACTGAATTTTGGCTGACATTACTCAGAACTTCAAACTGCACCCATCTTTAAAAAAAAAAAATTAATTATTATGAAGATATATTCTCACTTAGGCTTAACATCACGTGAGGAACCACTTGCCATGAACAGCTACCTGTAAGGATGCTTGTAATACCCCAGAACTGGTGTTATAAAAACAAGGACACATAACTCATGTTTAATTTAAATGAACATACAGAGTAATGGTCTGCATGCATCTTGCATGCTTTTTACATTCTTTCAGATTTGTCCTATTTTCTTTAAAAATAAAATTGCTCTACCTTGTTAATGAATTCTTTATTTAATTTAGTAAAAAAAAAAAATCAACAACTGTTTTGGTAATCAGTAGAAGGTTACACTGTCTGAATGAAAAATGCTGATTGTCAAGCTTCTAGGTCCTTTATATAGTAAGAAATAGGAATCTCTTGAAGCCCTGTAACAGCAACCAAAAATCTAAAGTTGCCTTCATTAGCATGACAGTCTAGTTTCATTCTTCAGGTTACAACTTTCTTTTCATAATGCTATAGCATTTCCACTCTTAGGGAAATCCCTGTTATGCTGGTTATTACCATGAGCAGAAAACCTGCATTTCTCCACAGTGTGTACAGATAGATAAAAAACAAACACAAAAACCCCAAACCCCACAGCTTCACATACAAATTCGTTTTTCAGTCATCCTAAGAAAAACAGAATTGCTGAAAAAGCTTTCCAGATTGGTAGTTATTGATATTGTAAGACCAACAAGTTTAGTATTTACTGATTAAACATTTATTGTAGTTTTACTGAGGACTTCAGCAGTTCCTGACAAATATGCTTGTATAAATTGTTAAGGTGGAAAGCACTGATCTAATTACACATCCTCCTTTTGGCAATCACAGATTTATTCCTCAATAACGTTTAGTGGAAAACCCACTACCCTAAACCAATAACTTCCCCCTTCCAAGAGAAAGCTTTTGGGCAATGCTTTTAGCACTCAGGGACTCTAATTAAAGATTGCCTTCTGTTTCTTTTATTCCAATACACACAAAAAAAGACAGAGATTACTGCAGCAAATTATTCTCTCTTCCAAACCAAATGAAACATTTAATACCGTTTTCAAGAATTACTGAGGCCATTCAATACAGAAGTGTCTGTACTAACACACCAAGCAGCTGACTCAGCTAATTTGCCATTTATATTTCAACAATACAGCAAAAATAATACAAATGTACACACACTCCTATGTGTATATATATTTGTACATACAAACACATATTGTAGAAGACCCAAACAAAACCTCTGAAGAATCAACCTGTTTTACTAGAGCTTATTGTTTCTAATAAGGTGATATACTTCAGAGATACAATCTGGTAACTAACAAAAGCATCTGGTTAAACAGATGCTTCAATGCTGTCATTTGTAAACTATAGATCAAAGTAACTGTCTTATCTATTAATTATTTATTAAATGATTTATTATTTTTATTCATTCCTTTAAATATCTTTTAATCTTTTATTTATGTTCTATACTTTAAGACAAGAAAAAAAAGATTTAAAAAAGAACTGCATATGAACCATGATGAACAGCAGGGAAAACCATTCTCAACTCTAGGGGTCCAGAAATGAAATTCCCATCTTCACCTCTGCAACAGTTTATATTCTGTTCTGTGAAACTTAAATAAATCCTCAACATTTTGATTCAGAAAAAAAAAAACAAAATGGAACACAATATTTTGAAGGAAAAACTATTGCAGGTTTAACTGAGTCTGCTTCCTCAAAAATGGATACCACAACATTCTGTGATGGGTTTGTTTTGCACTGTAAAGCTGGTTTGCTATTACTTGCTAAAAACTGACTACTGCAATTCAGGTTGACCAAAGGGTATAGTTTAAATTAGAGTTCATTCTTTCGGCTACATAATTTTAAGGCAAATTCTGGGCTGTTTGATGAACTTAGCTCCAGATCAAATAAAAACTGAAAATAAAAAAACTTAGGGCTTCAAAAATTCTTTAACAATCTGATTTGATTCTTAATCTTCATTTTGGGCATGTAGAACCTGGAAGTGGTCAAGATTTTTAAATGCGTCTTTTCCAAAATTGCTATCCTTTATTAATTTTGATTCTAAGAAATATTTCATAAAAATAAAATAGTTACAATCTACATGCATGTCTAGGTAGGATAAAATGAGATTTTAATTAATGTGACATACAAATATACTGCATGGATCTGTGATAAAATGCTAGATGGAGATTCCCTGAGGAAAATAGGACATTATTTCTATGACACTATTAACTGGCAGCAAGGATTCTTCTTCATTCATGCCTGCTTTATGGAAAACACTGACTAATATGAACAAGAAAAAAAAAAAAGGGTTGGGGAAACAGTAGGTGTCATGTTGTAATGTCCTAAAACTTTAACGATCAAACACATTATCTCTGTAATTGGACACTACAAAGACAGAGGTTCTTTTTTCTTCTATTTACTTCTATTTTCTTTTAGATCTCAAGGTGAAGTACTTGAGAAATCCTTAAGAATAAGGGAGGGGAGTGAGGAAAACACAATCTTTGTTAAAAATTTAAAATATCTTAAGACTCTCAAACTATTGGGGAAGGAAAGCTATAAGTTTCAAGCACTTCCAACAGTTCTTCTAGCAGACAAAATCCCATCTGTCTCTTTTACCAAGCAAAACCCAAAGCACTTTCTTGGACAGTTTTCAATACTCATCAAGTTCTCATATACAAACATTTCAAGCTATATGCCCGAAGTAAACCCATGCTTAGCTAAAACAACTTTCTCTGCAATAAATGATTTATGAGCACACTGAAAACTCATTTCATTCATCAGTATTTTAATACTCACCTAAATGCAATAATGGCAATGGAAATCATTAACTTCTCATTATATATTATATTAACCAACAAGACTAAATTAGGTACCAGTCCAGTGGTACCCACCTTCAGTGGGAACACAGTGCAAAGCCTCAGCCTTAAGCCTTAACATGTGCAAGAAAGAGCAACACCTTACATCTCAGGGCATATCTATATAGTGAATAAAGACCCATGCAGATAAAGTACAGGAGCCCCACTTTCCACACTTCCAGAGGGCATCAGCTTAAAGCTACATGATTCTATTATTACAGTGTAAGACAGAGAATGCATTGGTGCAGCATTGGGCCAGACCTAAAGCAACCATAGAATCTTCTGACAAGAGCCACTTCATGCCCTGACAACACAGAACAACCATCGACCATTTTGTACCCTCTCAAGAAAACATCGCTCTGGATTGTGCAAAAAAATCAAAAACCAACACTGAAATATTTGACTGATTAGTGAATATTTTTACTCAAAACCCCAGACTAATTAAAACTGTTCTAGATATTTTCATTATAAAGTAGCAAGCAAATTACAACTATCTTCATAAATAAGAAGTATCAGATTCTGTACCTGTTCTCCACTGAGACAGTTGTGTCATTTTAATAATGTCCACTGAAAATATACAGGGAAGATGTATTAGGAAGTTGTATTAATGACATTTAGGCAAGGACTAGCTGCTAAATAAATAATAATTCTCCCTATTAAATTTCTACTAATTAAGAAATTGAAGTGATTAATTTGACAAAATAGCTCAGTAGAAAAAAAAACTCTCCTTGCTGCTTCCGAGACATGTGACTTTGAAAATCAGTGCCTTTAACTTCACTGTTTTTATGTATCTGGAAAGAATGGCTGGCCTAATGATTTCCAGCAATCAGTGCTTGTCTAATCAAGATGTTCCAAATTCTCAGTTCCCCAAAGTCTTGTTAAAGTAGCTGGACAAATGACAAATCTCCTTTAAGAACTTTCGTCACTTGCTATCTCCACCAATCTGCCTAAACTGACTGCTACTGATTCTGTTGTTCTATTAGCTGGTCAAAGCTATGGTAAAAGGATCATGTGAATTTGTTGTTCTGGTTGATTCTTAACAAATATAGTAAGAACAGTTCTGGCTGGAGGAAATTTCAAATCTCTTGAATATAGTACATACCAGTTCCTTTGCTAATATATGGAGGCTTGAAGAATTTCACAATGCCATACAAGTTCACTATAGTTCCATCTTTAAGATGATTCAGGGGAGTATACACATACTTCGGAGCAACAGACTGAAAAAGCATGATAGAATGAGGGAACAGAAGAAAAAAAATATTAAAAACAAAATTCTGTGTGAATGTTTGAACATCATTCATCCTCAAACATACCTATTTCATCTCAAAAAAATAAGTAAATATTATCTATTTTTTTATCTTACTCACTTGAGACTCAGAAAGCACACAGGACTTTTTTGTCTGTGCTTGCATTCTTTCTTACAGTAAGTCAACCAGTTAATTGAAGTAAGTTTCAATACATGAACCAGGCAAGTAAATGTCATTACAATAAAGAACAATTAAAGACAACTTTTTCTTGATCCCTTTTTACGTGTGCATCCAGAGAACTTTTTAAAGTGCATACATGAATAGCTTTTCATTTCTGCTTGGCAGTGTCACTGCCCAGAATCCTTGTCTTGGGCTGGTGGCAGGGGTTACCTCTAACAGCCACTGTGCACATCTTCTCATTAAAATACCACAAGTGCTGGAGGATTAAAGAAATTAAGGGCTACTTTCTATAGTTTAAGGACTATTCTCCTCTCATCTTAAGGTGGTAATATATGCTGATTAGACTCTTGTTAAAGAATATAAGTTCACTTAAACTGATTGATAACTTAGGTTTTCAAGTACTATAGTGAAAAAATGAAACTGTAAATAAAAATTGAAAATGAGCTCTATCACCACTGGTACTGAATCTTTAACATCATGATAAAGAACATCAAAATTTCAAAAACCAATTCCTCTGCCTTTAAAATACTATTTCTTGTAGAATTTTAATTCAGACACTAAGCGCTTGTTCCAAACAGAAATCAAAACAAATGCTAAGACCAGTATCGAAGTCTGATTATCAAAGTCTGATTTTAAATCAAAGGAAGTTTCATATTTCCTTTTTTCTTTTAACAGCACAAGCATCCAATCTTGTTTAGACCAATAGTTACCTTTCTAATTCAAATTTCCTAAACCAACATGAAGTCCATTTGGAGATTGAGATGGGAACCATACTAGAGGTATAGAAAAGGTACTACTTTTTTCATATTTTATTTTGTGTTCCAGGTATATTATTTTCAAAAGTGAAAACTAAATTACTCCTGGGACAGGAGTATGGAAGTAAATTTAACAGTAAATTTCACACCTTCTTATTCACATGCAGCTAACCTCATGTGATTTAAAAATGTCTCAAATACAAACTCACCACAGATGCAGTTTCTGAAGCAGCAGTCGTTCCTGGTTTAGCATAAATCTGTGGAGAAAAAATGACAAACTACAAAATTGAAGGTACTGCAAATCTAGCATTTGTTAACTTTAGAGCAAATACAACACTATATAGAAATACTAACCAGCCCTAAAGACATTTTTCCATAAGAATCATACCTGAATCCTGTAAAATTTTACGTACAGAAGAAAAGAAAGTAGTATTTACTGCAATTACACTCAGGCAAAAGCTTCTTCCAAAATATACACGCATTTTCTAAAGTCACCTAGTTGAATATGCTAAGTCGCATTACTAGAGTAGCATTTCAAAGCTAGAGGTCACAAATTTAAAACTGCACTTAACACAGACCTCAAATGGGTTTAAGGTTTTGTACATAAAGATGTACGTACATGTCAGTGCTTAGAGCAGATCCATTCTCAGTGACTTGTTACTTTCCTTTGAGAGAAAAAAATTCACCAGAATGGTATAAATTTTATTTATATTAGTTCCTAAGATTTTTGAGCCTTACTTATAAGCCAGACTTACCTTCAGCAGAAGGTCTTCTAAATAACTAATTGTGGTGATTTGATAAAAGCCAGCACACTCCCACTCTGTGATGAACACAGGGCACAGCTGCCATCCCAACACCACAGCCCAGCCTGCCTGCCAGACTCAGAGCCCACTGCTGCTGGGGATCTGCTTTTGCTCTCCACCTCAGCTACATTCCTGAAGCTGAATTTACTTTTAAACAGCCAAGTGAAAAGTTATGACTGAGGAAGTGAAGCACACACAAAGTCTACTCATTTGTATTAATGTTAACCATCCAATGCGCGTGTCACCAAATGAAGTGCCACAAGCTCCATTCTGTGGTCAATGATGAGATAAACACCTCAGCACAACCCAGGAATTTAGGGAGCTGCACACTGTCTTTGGGATTAGACTGTATGTCATGAGGTCTTGACAATACTCAGTTAAAGGTCTAGTGTAGTTTCTAGAATTTAAATTTTAGTTTACACACATGTATTCAGACCCAGGGCGGTTTTGCTATACATGATCCTCAATGAAAAATACTCTTTCTACCTATATATCATCATCAACAACAGATGACTGTAATGAAACAGTCTGCACTATAATTTTAAAGAATTTTGTTTCTCATTGAGCTGCATACCAAGTTTTAGTTATCTACAGAGACCAATTCCAAAACAAAAGTGCCTTTCTGAAATTAAAAAAAAAAAAGTATTTCTTCTTAAATTTAGGATTTAACTAGACAACTATACAGACAAAACTAAACAGAACTGATGTGAGAATAGTACAAAAGAACAAATATTTTACTCAGAACAAAAGGCTACAATTCTCTGTATAAAATTTAGATTATAGCAATCCATGTATTTGAAAGGGAACAACTAATGATTTGAGTTAAAACAGTACATACTCAATAGACCAGAGAAAACTAAAAATTATAGACCTGAAATCACTCTTTCACCCTTTAGTTTGTCTGCTTTATTGAAATGCGTTATGCACAAGAGTAGCTTAAACCTGTCTAAGAATGTATCTAAAGTCACCTAAAGTCAAATTCTTGCACTGAACAAGTAGAAATTTACCTGAAAAATAATTTGGTCAGAGTTGTTATAAGATTACATGTGTGCACACAAAAAAACTGTGTCATTTTTCCTAATGAACACAGTAAAATAGTCGGTAGCATTTCAGTTTCTAACAGATTTTACTGGTTTTCCCATTATAAAGCAAAATGTTAATGTAATTTTGGAAAATAGGAAAAAAAAAAAATTGGGCAACCACATACATAAATGGCTGATCCAACTTCTTCAGACACTTCCAGTTGACAATCATGTCTACCATCCTCTCTTGCTGTGGGCAATTTTACCACCTTATATCCTGCAACTATGAGGGTTTCCTATGGGGACAGAATAGTAAACAGAAAATTACACAGACTCTAACACATACTCTATTTTAAGACTATATGCTGTGAAATTTCACCCCTAAGTCTCAAGACACTGAAGAAACAAAAATCCTGAACAAATTGCAAAAATTATCTTTAAGTTTACCGATTTAGTTCTTCTACCCATGGAATTTATATTTACAACAAACGCCAGAAAGTTTTTCTTTTTAATTCTGCTAAAATTTTCATGATGCTACTGTAACTGAGTGCTATTTTTGACAAAGCCTAGGGAGGAAGATTCACACTGAATAAAGCAAAAGAATCATTCTTCTTTGAATACAATAAAGACTGACTCCTTTCTGGTTAGCTTAACTATGGTAGAAAAGAAGTAACAAGTCAGACCAGCAGCAATAGAACATTTTTTTCTTAGAGCTTCTTTCTCATTGAATTACAGCTGTACTTTTAAGAAACTCTCCTATAAACTCTGGTTTTGGCTGGATCAACACCTTCCTTAAGTCTTAAATAGGTAGGTCAATCAACAGGGAGGTTTCTGGTAGCAAAAGAGACCTTACAAACTTCTCTGGCATCTCTTTTCACTTTGGTACAAAGATCCTCAGACAACACAAAATGAACAAGAAAATGGGGATTTAAAGGGTACATGATTCAAGTCCCAGCAGCAGCTCACGTTCTTAGCAGCAACCTCACCAAATTTAAAAAAAAAAAAAAAAAAAAAAAAAAAGAAGAAGACAGAAAATATATTAAATATCTTTAGGTAATCAGAGGCGATTAAAAATGTTATCTGACACAATGTAAAGCTCCTTTATAGTCAGCTCCCTTGCTATCAGAACTGTTTAGCAGGGTTGTGCCAGGGTGCTCCATTCAAATAAACATATTAGACTTGGAACCCAATTCAAGCTTCTACCAAAAGCACTTCCATAAACTTTTACTGAATAGTTTTTCTTCCTGTTTTTTTTTTTTTCTGATTAAAACAAATAAAAGAGCTTTCTGATTAAAGTTGACAGTTTTAGCCAATACTGCACTATGACAGCATTTTTTTTGCTATTTCAGCAATCTGACAACACTACACTAAATGATTTAAGACCCAAAACTTCAATGTTTTGTGCAAACAAAAGAAAGGCTTCTGGATTAAGTGACAGTGATATATGTAGTTATTAAAACATTGGGGAAGAATTTTCTGCAGAAAGCATAAATTTAATCAAACAGTTTAATTCACAATAAAACTACTTAGGGCATGGTGATTGTCAGGTAATGTCACAATGCATACTTTGACTGAAATAATATATAAACCTAGATGTAAGCCATACAAAAAGCTAAGCTAAAACACATCAAAACAATTAGATGACATTATTCTTTGCACCTCTAATACATTGTCCTACTAACATACATGAAAGTGTTTCATTCTTTCCAGATACAGAAATACACAAATACAAACTTCAGGAAACTCCATGAATTTTGCTGAAATCAGGGGTTAGTACATGTCCTTCCTTTCACTGAGAGCTGATGCTACCCAGAATGTTCCTTCAACCTCTATTTAAAAAGCCATGCCTTGCTTATACATTATTCCCATTTCAGCATTTTATTAGAATGTAGACTGCACAAGATTCTGGAATGTTGCTGCTGAGTCAGGATTGGAGCTCTGTACAGGTAACTTCTCTTGTCATGCTCTCCTGTGTCAGAAGGAACTTCAGAATTACATAGACTCAGACTTTTAACAGACTGATAATAAATGAATATTTTTCAGTAATATTAGGTCTAGTGATTACTCTCATGTTAGGTCTAGTAATTACTCTCATGTAATACATATACCATATGTAGCACAACATTTAAAAAAAAAAACCAAAAACAAACCTCCACTTGAGCTGTGAAAGGACTGAAATTTCCATGAGGAAAAGACAGCACTAACCTCAAAACCTAATTCTATAGGTAGAAAGTACAGACATGCTCAGATTTTTTACAAATTCACAGTCAACTATGACAGGTTGTGACTTGCAGTTTCTAAACATGCAAAAAATTTTCATAGTATTTGCATGGTGCTTTAAAATTTAATGTTGTATTAGTTTTCAAAATAGACTGGTTCCCATTTCACCTTTAATTATGATTCAAACATTTTTAAATGGCAAAAAAATTCTATTTCCTTCATTCAGAAAGTGTGAAGTACAGGAAAGTGTTTTTCCTGATGGTTATTCTGCAACAGATTGAGAAGACTCTCAGAAGACAACATGGTTACTCACGTTTTTGGAAACTGTCAGCTCCTCCCCCTGGTTACTTAGGTAAAGTTCTTACAGGATGCCAAGAATTAAAAGGAAATTAAAAAATACTAAAATCTGAAATGGTATGCAGCAAGTAAACAGAAGCGCACCTTACTGAAATTATTCTTTAATGGCTATAAAATAGGTGGTTTTTTCCCAAGCTCTACTAGCTTCAGGAATCATTGTTTCCACATATTCATATTCCTCCAAAATTAAAATATCATTTGAGACATGAGGGAAGCACCATGAAGGTTCAGTTCACTGGAAAGCACAAACTGAGGTTTTAGCACACCTTGGCTGTCTAAGGGTTGCTGCCTGTGGGTTGTCGTTTCCTACACAGCTCTTTAGTAATGATCTTTTTATCTTCTGATTGCTGCTCAGTGCCTTGTTCAAGATTTCTATTTTTTTCAGCACAAAATTGATTTGTTCATTGACTTTAAAAAGAACCTGCAGCTTGGATATTCAGCAAATTAGTTCAGGAGCTTTCCACCCTGGCTTCCCCACTGCAAATTCAAAATTCCATGGAACTGAGAAATCTGTATAAAAACTGTAATTTGCCCAGAGAAGATGTGGATGCCCCATCATTGGAAGTGTTGAAAGAAAGGTTGGATAGAGCTTTGGAGAAAACTAATGAGGTGAAATATGTCCCTGCCCAGATGTCCCTGCCTGTGGCACGAGGGCTGTGACTGGCTGACCTTTAAAGGTGCCTTCCAGCCCAAACCATTCTATGATTTAGTGTCAATTCATATCAAAAATGACAAAGCACTAACATGAGTTCATAATGCATCATATACTGATTTTAATTTCATATTTGGTGAACACTGAAATGTCAGTAAACTCACAGGCAATCTTACAAAAAGACAGGTAATTTTAACTTGTTTTCCTTCTTTGGATGTAACACCCTGTCTCACAAACTCACAGGCTGACTTGTATTAAGTCTTCGGCCTGGAGCTAATCAAACCAAACTTCTATCCCTGACAAAGACAGACATCAGCAGTAGTAAAAAAGCCCTGTATGCAGAGTTTGAATTTTTATTTTTTTTTAAATCTTGCAGTGCAACTGTCTTTTATGTGAATTTAATTTTAAAAGATACCAAATGGGAAAACATTCAAAATATGACTATAAATGGGTGGCTTCTCTATTATTCATATTCATGATCCTTTGATTGCTAGGTAAACAGCACTGATAGAAATAACTGGTTTATTTCAATCTTAGTGTGAGAAAGAGTTTACATCAGCAAATACTTCTTTTTGTTCTAGTTCATATCTATAGACTTGAGGGATTGAACAGACTATTTCTAATTTTAAGGATAGGCAGACTAAGACAATAAAAGAGGTCAACATACATCTGTGAAAAACAATTCCTAAAACAAGAATATATACGTATATATGTCTTGGTGGTTTTTTTTTACCCCATGGCGTATAATTTTTGCACAATCCTCTGCCATTTTTCCATATATTAAGACATCTATGCTGTTGATCGGGGAAGACAAGTTATCTGAATCTAGAGGAAAAAAAGCAAAAGTGATTCCAATCACTATAACTTCTCCAAACCAAAACAGCAGTGGAAAGAGATTTACAAAACAAATTAATGTACAGAGTCTAACACTTTTCAATTAATGTACAAACAGGAAATGTGCTAACTACAGGCATATTACTCAGAATATTCCTCATAGAGGATTAAAATGTGCCCGCTGTGCACCAGTGTGCAATTAAACAGAAATGAAAAAGATTTCCACTTGGATAATTCAATGTAGTGTTAGAGAGGAAATATTATCCAGTGACATTAACACAGATCCTATTGTAGCATCTTATTATGAAGATATCGTAGGACATAGAAATATTAGTTAACAGCCTTCCAGGAAGACTAAAGCAGAAATCATGTTGCCATTTTAACAATTTTCTACTTTTTCCTGTTTCAGTGATTTAGATGTGCAAACTTATGTTTCTGTGGAGAATGTGCATAAACTCTCCTCTCCTGAACAGTCACTGAAATCAGCAAGACTCAGGGAGGTCAAGCATCCCTCTGAGAACCCTGAAGCCAGCAGGGAGACTGTGTAAAGTCCCAACAATTTCATTCACCTCTGCTAACACCAGCCACAAGAAGTGTCACCAGGCAGGACCTGCATACCCAGGCCTGCTGCTCAGGCACAGGAGTCAGGAGTCTCAGAGGGAGCACATGATCCTCTGGCCACTGTAAGGAATAAGATGAGAATTCAAGGCAAGGAAATGGAAAGTTCCTTGAATCCAACAGACCCCTGACAAATTACCTCCTCCACCTTCCTGACTGGAGGGGATGATAAGCTTAAGACTTAAAAGGAACATATTATTTTTTTGTATCATTTATTACATGATGGACAACTTAGGCATTCTAAGTACTTGAGTAGTCTGGTGAAATTTCCTTTTCTTAAATGCTTAAATTAAAACAGAATGAAACACAAATATTTTGCTACTAATCAAAATACTGGCGTATATTAAATGGGCCCTTACATAGTATATGCTATATATATTATGTGGTAACTATTATGTGTGCAATTTTCTTGGTCTTTCTTATGATAAGCAGTTTGAAAATACACTATTAAAGCTATACATATAGCTAACATTTCCAGGAGAGTCTTTTAAAAGTTATGCAACAAGAAGTCTACTGAATATGAAGACTGTATTGTTTCCATTAACTTACCTGGCATAAGTTTAAGATAAGCATTTTCTTGGTAGAAAATGAACAGTTTTAGAGAGTATTTTAAATCTAAAAGTCTACTGAACACTACACAAAAGCAGGAACTACTGATGCAGTACCATCATTAAAATGTATACTTAAATTTAGTACCTTGAAGAACAATCTTGAAAAAGTCTGTTCCATCTCCGAGTTTTGTTAATTGGTAGGAAAGAACAATTATTCCCTACAAAGTAAAAAATAAAATAAAACGTTGGGAATTAAGACTGTATGCCTCTAAGTTACTGAAATACTGATAAAAGCTGAAACATCTGTAAGATAAAACAGGCATAATTTAAGGAACAAGAACAAACTGCTGTCTACAATAATTTAAAAAAAAAAGAAAAAACAGAACATTCCTGAGACATGACATAAGGAAGCATTACAGGTCAATACTATTTAGATGCTACTGACTAGATGATAAATTAAACAACAAAACAGTAGCTATGGAACTATACATATAACTTTTGTTATTTACAAAAATGGCAAATTAAAGACTAGCTTTGGCACAAAACCTGAAAGGCATCTGAAGATGTGGTGATCAAAATCGTAAAAGATACAGCAATTTCTCCAAAATTATTGGCAAAGGATTACAACATAAATATCAGAACAAAATCACAGCCAAGGTACTACAGATGCATATGAAAATAAATAATCTTCTGAGAAAAAAAATACAGCTGTGAGAAGATTATTAAAAAGTTTAGAAACTGCTGTGTTTTAATTATTTTGCAATAATACAAACGTTGTAAAAGATGCTATGGTTTAACAATTAATTCAAAATACTCTTTTAATTGTGATGCTAAAGTTACAATGAAGCAACAATTACCAACTTCAGTGATGTTAACATCTCTTTGGAGCCAACACATCTACTTAGAAAGGTATCATCAACCTTACCATCAATGTCAGTCAAGTGTATTCTTTCACAGTATGGCAGATAAAGCACTGTAACCTTCTCAATAATAAAACCACAAAAAAAGGTTCAATAAAGAAATATAAAAATATTAAAAACAGACTCTGTACCTACACAAACAGCACAAAAATAGACTAAAAGGTTGCTTGTAAAACGAGAGGAGGGTAGCATGTCTACAAATGTAGCATTATGAGGACAGTCAGGTAAATCACAGTGACTTCACAGTACACATATTCAGTGGGAAGCTCGACTACAATGCTAGCAATTGCTTCTTAAACCAAATCAGGATAAAACATGCAGTAGTGAATTGTTACTCCAGAGGCCTTTCAGAGTAAAATTTGTCCTACAATGTGCTAACTGAGGAGTAATCCAAACCAAATTCCATGAGATCTTACTACCTGTTTTATAAAGAAATAATTCCACTCCACAAAACCTCAGCATTATTTAGAGATGCTGATTTCCAAAATAATTTAAGTCTTCTTACACAACTCATCAGTTTTCTTTGTGAAAAGTAGAAACTTACCTGTTAAACACAGAAGGGATTCTCACTTATTTTCAAAATTACAGCTTCGTTTAAAACTTCACTATATATATATATATGCATGTGTGTGTATATATATATGTATATATATGCACATATAATTGTTATAATTTTTCTTGCTGAGATTGTCTTGAATTGTACTCACAGGTAAATAAAAAAAACTACACATTTTTTCTTGCAATGAAGTCTTTGCAATGAAACAGGCACCTCAAGAACACTCAACATTTCCATACGCATTTTTTCCTTAACAAGAAATTTTCATCTGCTCTAGCACATTATTTAAAAGTGGAAATAATTAATGCAATAGTGTCTGTTTTTTACCATCTTCACTTTTTATTTTTCCTTTTACATCCCCGTATCATCCAAAGAGTTTTTAAATTCTGGGACCACATTCTTTGCTCTAATAGTTGGGCCCCTCCACTATCCTTTCTATCCCAAACACCCACAATATAGCTCTCTTCCCCAGCTGCTACCTATTTCCTCATACTGCCTCACTGCCTTCTCCACATGCCTGAAGCTCTTGAGCTCCAAACTTTTAAAGAACCTACCTTAGCAAAACTTGCTCAAATTGACTATTCCCTCACAAATCCTGCACTGCTTCTTGAGTTCAGAAGCAAACTTTTTCCAAAACCCTCCACATTCCATATGCCACTAGATGCACTCTCAAAGCGACCATGTGCAATTCTTCCACTACATATAAGGCCTCACTCCCTCAGTTTGGTTCTATAGCTGTTTTGGCAGCTGATTTTGAGGTTTGGTTCATATTTGCTACAGTAAAATCCATAAAATTATGAATAATAGGAGAAGGCATTATGTTTAGTTAACAGACATGATGACTGAGGAGGTACAAACGTTGCTTATGCTGTTTTTACACAATTTGAAACTAGCAGTTTTCAAAGAGGTGCCAGGAAGATAAAAACATGCAAAAGAATGAAAGGACTGAGGCACACAAGTCAGACAGAAGTTTTTTGTTGTTTTTCCCAGAACACATTTTATAAAAATCCTCCTCTGCCCTTCCCTCCTTGTCAAAGCAGGACATGATCCCTGTTTTGGCAGGTCTTGAGTGACAGTGTGCCACCACTAAGATAACCTAACATCAGTGCATTCTAAGGTTCACTTCAAGCTCAGCCTGCAGAACTGGATTTTCCTTCACATTTAATGGTGCATTAGCACCAGCTTTATCAGTTCTCCAGTTGTGCTGTTGATGCCAAGCTGTTTTTAGTCACCTACTAATCCATGTCAGCAGCAGCATGATGTTCTCTTAACATAGGGCAGAAGTCTGAGAAAGACATTCTATACACTTTCCCTTTCAGAATCAACTACCTCACTGCATGTATGCTTTAAATCATGTCTAATAGTAATTACTGTTTCGCAAATGGAAACATTTATTTCGGCAGAAACATTTTCTAATTTATAATGTATTTTTGTCTCCTTCACCACTTTCTTCTAAACAAGAATCCCTGTTCTTCCATGTCAGGGCTGCTTGCAGACACAGCTCTTCAAAGCAGGAAAGTCTATATATCCTGCAGGTGAACAGGGACAGGAAACTACACCCTGAGGAATAAACCCCAATTGCTAGCAGCAGTGGTTATTGATGTTTCCATTTGCTCCTTTACAAGACCTGAGGGAGGCTGAATCATTCTCAATCAAATCACCTCTTACACCACTCAGCTGCTGCCTGCTTCCAAACAGGGCAGTGCTGCTCCTTCACTACATGGAAGGGCACCACTCCCGGCATCAATTTGACACCACAATGAACCAGCACAGAGTGAGAGCAGCAGAAAATTATCCTCTCTCCAGCAATATGGATGGTCTTCTGCCAGTTTCCTTCTCGTGAATGGACTCAGTCACAAGGTCACATAAGCACTAGAGTAGGAACTCAGAATACACAGCTGTCATAGCAAAAATGTTTCTTTCTGATACAGAAACACATTTGATCAGTTCAGCTCGTATTTTTAAAATATTTATGCCATTTTTTGAAGGATTCAAGACAACTTAGGTTTTCTACAGAACCAGACTGGCTTAATTTTCCCCCCCTTTTTTACTTAATAAATGGAAAGAAAGCCTGGGTTAATACTGATTGCCTGACACATAAGCATCAGGGATGTCTAAAACGATTCTCAAAGCCACAGACAAAAAAAGTTCAACATGACAAAAAAGAACACACTAAAGTACTGACACTGCACTTTACAGAGAATACTTGTTTTAGGCATGAAGAAGGTTATTTCTGCATTTCACAAGTAGAGCAGGTTTGTGCTTCCAATCTGAAATATATTTGGGATGACTGTCAAACATAAGCGCACACTTAATAATGATAAAAAACCTAATTGTCTCTTGATGCTGGTAGTTGATATAAACAACACTTCTCATAAAACTGGATATGATGTTGTTTCATACAAAAGGATAACTACTTTAGAAGTTTTTTAGTTACTCTGAAATCTGATCTTTAACATGATCGAGGTGCTTATTACTATTTTTTAAAACAAAATACCACTTAACCTCCCCCAATCCCTCCATTTTCAGCCAAGTATTCTGCATAAATGTGTTTTTAAATTGGTCCACAGGTTATAAATCCTGAAAATAGAAGCTCCTACAAAATTTTAGTCTGATAAGAGAAAGGGACAGGACTGTAAATCAATGAAGGTAATAGCAAAATGCAATGAGGTTCAAAAAGGTTGTAATTTTCCACTGCTTAAAGATATGCAACAGATGACCACAAAGACCCACAGTTGCAGAATGTCACCAATTGAGCTGGAATACGGAAGGGCCTTGCTAATGTAAAAGAAGCTATTTCAAAGCAAGACAAAATTTTTTTTACTGGTCAATTTACCTGAATGTATTTGTTGGTGTGATCACAGCCTTCTTGCAAATCCTGCAAATTCTCCTTCTGCAAATGGCTTGGTAGTGGAGTCTCAGACTGTCCTTTAACGATCTTAAGCAACTGAACAGGCATAGCTGCTTTATCTACACAAAAATCATAAAAAGAGTCCTGAAGCTCCTCATTTTGCTCAAATTAAGAGTTGCCAGAAATTGCCTGTTACTCAGAGAGAGAATATTTACCTACTTCATAACAAGATAATTTAATTATGTAAAACTAAGAATTTTCAGAGGGATTGGCCTCATCTCTTAGGACGTAGCAAGAAGAAAGTAACATATTTCTATCTGGGGGTATTGTCTCTGCAGTATAAGTTTTATTTCAAGTGAGTATATACAGAAAAGCCACAACATGATCAATATTCTGTTTCCAGTAAGTTTTAATAAACTAAGCAAAAAAATGCTGTTTTCTGAAAGTCCAGATGGCAGTACTATAGCCACAGTCCTAATTTCAAACAGTTTTAGCAATTTTTATATTATAGTAAAGAATAGGAAAGAAAGTATTTCCTGTAGTTTTGAATGGAAACAAAATTTTGGTATTCTACTCAGTAAAAGCTTAAACTACATTTCAGTTACAGTTCAAAAGAGCTTGTGCAGACTCAATTCCCACAAAATATTCAGCTATAATGAAATGGAACTGGGAAATGATTGTGAAATGGGAAGACCAGTGAAACACAAGTCAACACATACAGGTGCAGAGAGCAAAATTACACACATTCTTTTAAAAAGTACCTTATTCTTCAGAAAATGCAAAATTCCACCTTTATTGTTTCTCCAATATCCAAAGACATCAGATTTCACTAATTACTCAGGACTATTTAACTTGTTGTGAGCAATCCTTCTTTCTTCCCCATTTTCCAGGAAACTTCCCAGAGCTGTTATTCTTGTCTAACAGATATAAGCAAGAAGTCACAGTCATTCATGATATATCAATAAAATACTTTGGTTAGAGCATGTCTCAGCTGCTATAGCACATATAGGATTACTGACTTTTGGTTTTTTCCTAGCTTCCAATTCACATGAGGAGGAAGGAGGCGGGAAGGAGGCAGAAATGAAGCATTAGGAACTGATCACAATTCTGAATCTCCCCATCCCCTGCACTGCTCAGGGAGACAAAATTGGTAGAGAAATTGGAGTGGAGCTAAGCCCAGAAATTGGGAGAGGTGAGGGAAAGGTCTTTAGATTTGCTCTTATTTGTCATTATCCTACCCTGATTTGATGACCAGTAAGTGAAATTACTTTGAGTGTCTTTTGTCCATGTAAATGGTGAGTGATCTCCCTGTCTCAACCTGCAAGCTTTTAGCTGTACTTTCTCTTCCCTGTCCTCCTGAGGGGAATGATAAGAGCAGCTCTGGCAGGCACCTGGCTTCTACCCAGGGTCAACCTATGACAGCACAGAGCTGGGACTCACAGCACCAGACAGGTTTCAATTTCTGATTGAACTGAAGGAGAAGTAAAAGCCTGATACAAAGGTGCAGATGCTCTTCCTGCTTTGACTAATAAGGTATTAGAAGTCAGAATTTCTGTAAGATGTTAGTAAACGAGGCTAAAAACAATGCCTGTATCTCTAAGTTTTCAAACACACGCCACAACAGCATTGTCATTAGCTTACTAGGATTTCAAGTCTCTAGTGAAAAGAGCCACTAGAAGATTTATACAGCTTTTCAGTTCGAAGTATCTACTTCACACTTCATTCTAGCAGACTGAGAAGCTGATCTATTCTGCCTAGAAAGAGCCAACTTCCAAGTTAATCAGCAATATTGATCTTTACCCAGCAACACTATAATGAGCTGGGGAGATATACAACATAACAGATTAACAATTTTTTGTCCTGTTTCCTTCTATTACACCACTTGAGCAATTAAAAATCGATTTTTCTGTCTGGTTTTCTTTTCCATGAAGATATCTTAACAACACAGAGCATTTTGTTACAATTTAAATTTATGTAAATACCATTCCAGTAGAAAACAAGTGGGATGCCTTTACAGATCTTAAATTCCTATATATATAGAACTAAGGTCATGTGTTCTAACAGCTAATCTCTGAAGCTTTCAGATCCTTTTTTACAGCAATTAAAAACCAAAGATAAGAGTATTCAGTTCTAAGAGTTATAAAAGTAAATTTTCCAAAACAAACTGATAGAGCACTGGCTTGCAAAATCTACATGAAGATATTGTTAGTTCTGTCCTTGGTGTTCTCAACTCTTCTGGAGAGCAACTAAATGAAAATAATTATGTCTGTCAAGTGCCTTTGTTGCTCTCAAAAGCCTGACTAACACAAAAATCATTCCAACTTGAGCCTAAGAAGCCCTGTAAATGGGGTAAACACAGCTATACAAAAGGATAGATACTTAAAAAAAGGCCCAAACAAAACCAACAGAGACTGCAAGAAAGGCAGACAGCAACATGGGATACTTCTTGAAGAGGAGTGAGACACAACACATACACACAGCAGAAGGAAGAAGACTGTCAACTACAAATAACTTTTGCCTTCCAGTAAATAAAGTGACAAAAATATGGAGAGTGAGCAACCAAAGAGCTTAACAATTTTAACAAGGAATTATACAAAAGTATGTGAACTGTTTAAAGTAGACTATATACTGTATTTAGGATGTGACCCACAATTTAACACCCTTAAAGAGAATGTAATACACATCACTCAAGTGGAATATAACACTGAGGATGGCTACTCACGTGCTACTTATGTAGTTCTGCCCTATCCTTGATATTCTGTCTACTAACTAAAAAAATTAGTCCTTTCTGCACTACCAAGAAATGCTACACTCATACGCAAAAAATTACATGACGAGAATAATTTCATTTTGGGAAACAAAAGAGAAAAAAAACACATGACTATGTGGACTTTGAAGGAAACCTCACCGATGTCTCATGAAGAATGAAGGAACAGCCAAAAGCATCAGCATCCTATTGATGTGGTCAGTCACAGTTGTAGATACCTGAAGCACCCTGTACTTTCTGTAAACAGAAATATTAAGTCAGAGCAATATTCTGGCTCATCATGCAAAAGTTAAAATAATTACAAAATAAGTAATACTTCATTGTAAAAGCACATACATTTGTAGACACAGCCATACATTCCTACAATAATATATGCAACACTTTGTCATAAAAATGAACATTTGTTGCTCGAACAGAATAGGCAGTACAGAAATACCACAAATGCAAGCTGCCATTGCAAGACAAAGCTTCTGTCACACAGCAGTCTTCATGAAATCAAGAAGACCACCAGTGAACAAAGTGTGTAGTCTGTCTAGAATTTTTTAAAAGTCTAATTTTGTAATTTATCAGTTCCTTGGGAATTCTCACGAGGTGAAAAACATCATGTCAGATTAACTAAAATAAAGGAGAAATCATGTCAGTAGCATGACACATTCCCTTAGCTGCAAGGATTCAGCTTGCTCTTCCTGCAGACCTTCAAGCACTTATCTTTTTGGGATGTCCTCAGCTATTGTTACTCTTAATTACACACATGATGCTTAGTTTCATTAGAATACAAGTAGGTTTCTTAAGCAAACAAAATTTCCTTTATTTCAGATTAAAATTTACTCATCTGGCATTGTTCAAGAGACTACAATCAAACATTACCTGAGGAAAAGGTATTCTTATTATCTCAACAGTACTTCAGCTCTAGAAAGCAGCCACCCACTGCAAAGCAGCGGCCTCGGGAGGACAGGGCTGCTCTGCAGATCCCACACTTCACACGGTATGAACTAATGGCTTCAGAAACTCAATCCACCAGTCACCAGAAGCCGAGACCTTTAAAACCAACACCATTAGCACCATCAGCATTACCAACAAAACTTCCTTTCGGTTTACTCAGTGCCCGGAAAGAAACTTCCAAAGCCGTGGAGCGCCGTGCGAGGGCTCAGTTCCCAAAGCAGAGCCCGTGCGCAGGGCGGCTGCGGGACGGAGGGAAGCAAAGCCAGTCCCGCACGCCGCCCGGTCGCCTTTTGTCCCTGTGCCTGTCCCTGCGCCTGTGCCTGTCCCTGTCCCGCCTCGGCACCGCCTGCGCCACTTCCGCCCGCCCCGCGCACCGGCCGCGCACTGCGCATGCCCGGGGGGCGCGCGCACGCGCAGCGGCACGCCCGGCCTGCACGGACAGGGGTGGGAGTGGGTACAGAACTGACCGAGCCCGCTGGTGCTATTTTCTCATGCTGCTTTTTCATGTCTGTAAGAGAGCTGTTCAGCAAATAAAAATTAAAACTACGGTGTACTGAGATAGTGGAAAGCTTATACATTATAAGTGAATTAAAATAATTTGGAAACATCAAGTTGCACTCCAGATTAATTTAAGCGGCTGCTTGGTCTCTTCCAAGCTTCTTTTTGGCTCTTTCTTTTTCCATTTCCTTTAAAAAAAAATTACTGTTGTTTCTATAAAGTAATCTTAAACCTAGAAGAACGGAGAGTTTTTATGCCCTGTCCTATATATAATCAAAAGAGAAAAGAAAATAAGCAGAATTTTGATAATACTCCAGTTTTATGTGTCAACAAAACATTAATTAGGCCTGCCAGAAATCCAGCCTGAGCTCAGTTTTTTCTTTAACACTTTTTGAACGGTAGTCATACTCCAGGAGGATGGCACGGGGCAGGGACGGGTGACGGCGGTCACCGGTGTCCCGCCATCCCCGGTGTCCCGCTGTCCCCGGTGTCCCGCTCTCCTCGGTGTCCCGCTCTCCTCGGTGTCCCACCATCCCCGGTGTCCCGCTAACCCCGGTGTCCCGCCATCCTCGGTGTCCCGCTAACCCCGGTGTCCCGCTATCCCCGGTGTCCCGCTCTCCTCGGTGTCCCGCTCTCCCCGGTGTCCCGCCATCCCCAGTGTCCCGCTAACCCCGGTGTCCCGCTATCCCTGGTGTCCCGCTAACCCCGGTGTCCCGCTATTCCCGGTGTCCCGCTAACCCCGGTGTCCCCGAGCAGGAGCCGTGCGGGCCCTGGGGCGGCCCCTCCGGCCCCGTCCCGCCTGCTCCCCGCTCCCCGCTCGGGCTGCCGGCCCCCAGAACGGGCAGTTCAGTGCCGGCAGGGGCCGGGCCCACGTGCGGTAAGCGCTGGAACGTGGGTGCCACGGCCGTGGTCAGGCGAACTTAAAAGCTGGCACCTGCTGAAAGTTAAAAAATACGGGGGGAAAGAACACCCTGCTGCTTGCTGGCGTGTGTTGTTTAAATGGCTTTGGAAACCCGTGTTCGTCACTGGCTTGCTGGTGTTTGCACGCTGCAAGTTGACACATGCCAAGATCCCATTTGCCAATTCAAACTTGCAGCTTTCGTGGCTCAGCATTGCAGCTTCTTGCTTTAGAGACTTCGGCTTTCTGTATTCAGTACCTCAGAGTTAACGTCTGCTGCCAATCTATGCTCTCTTTTGTTCCTTTCCCATCTCTGCAGTCCTGAATATCTGGGACAGCTTTCTTTTTCTTGTTTTTCATCACTTAGTGATTTTAAAAGTCCCACTGGAAACAATTTTCTCCTTTCTCTACCTTCAAATCATTCCTTCACAACCCTCCTCTTATTTTGGAACTCTTTTAGTTATGTCTCTGGAGTTTTTTTATGGCTGCACTTAGAATTCAAGTCCAATTCAAAAAAATGGAACTTGGATCTGTCCGTGTTCAGGAAAGCCTCTGGAGGGACATCTATGCTTTGTACTCATTTTCACTGTTGACAACCTTTTCTGAACAGGCTTCTTTTCTTTGATCATCACAGTTCTCAATAAATTTTAATCCCGTACCTACCATTGGGTATTAATGTACCATGCTTGATTATGAACAAAAATATTAGTAAGACCTTGTTATGCAGGCATGATAAAAGTAGCCCGCAGTGAAAGCTAAGACAGAGCTGGGAATTATGCACAGCTGGTTACATGGAGGACTAATGATCTGCTGTTTGAAGAGCCAGCTATAGGAGGTAGACTGAGAAGGCTAGAGTGACTTGTCCACATCCTTTGTTTCCATCAAAAGATTTTGAGAAATCAAACTTATCTTTAGTCTATTAAGTTCTGTCAAGCAAGCATTTATGGTGGAATATTGTCTGTCTTCTTTTATGACCTCTGTTTTTAAAGCTACATTTTGAAAACAGTGTAGCTCAATCACTGAGCAGATTCATGACTGGCTTCCTGATCAGAAGCAGCCAGCTTTAAGTAACTCATTATCTTGGTTGACTTTATGATGGTTGTATCCCCGGTCATCTGTTCTGTTTGTGTTGGATATTGAGTTCTGCAGCTTTCAGGCTGGTTCCAGCAGTGAAGGGGGAGAGAAGAGGTGCAGAGTTTGTTATCAGAGACTGCGCTTGCTCCCATGCATCCTTCACACAGACTGGGTTGTCTGCAGTGGACGGCAGGACAGAGCTCTCCTTTGCTCTTTGTTAGTTTGTTTGTCTAGCTGAGGCAGAGAAGATCCCTGGACTGTGTTGGGGTTTTTTTGTTTGTTTTGGTTTTGTTGTTTGTTTGTTTGTTTTTTCGTTTTTCTTGGAATTGTTTGAACCTGCTCTGGACTGAAAACCCAGAAGAGCACTGGGAACTCACACCTGTGTCACACCAGGTCTGGCCTGGGCTGTGACATTTCCCAGCTCTGGAGGGACTGAGAACAGACTGAGTGAGCTGGGCTGCAACCCACAGAAGGGACTCTGCTGGATTTGTCATCTCTTTGGCGGGGCGAGAGGTTTTGCTGCTTAGCATTGTTCATTTTTGTGACGGAAAGTGCTTTGCCTGTTAAATAAAGAGTTGTTTTTTTTCCACGTCTCTCTGAGGAAATCTTTTCCCCAAACCACCTGGGGGAGGGACTGCTTGAATCTGTTTCCTAGAGGGACCCCATTCAGAGGTTTTCTCCCAAATTTGCCCTAAACCAGAACACTCACTAATGGAGTATTTAGTGAAGAAAGACTCATTTTAAGCAGGAGACAATCTTCTTCTGTATCTAGGAGATAAGGAAAAAGAAATGGGGGAGGATCCAGGGAAGAGCAAGAGATTGAACTTCAACAATGGAACAAAGAAAGTCTCCACAAATGTCGTCAGTAGAGACACATGTGATTGTGGCAATTCTGTAGTTCAGCAACTCCAAGGTGTATCTGAAAATCTCCAAATTTGCTTGTAAAAGAAGGTGATATGTGATACATGGAGTCTCTTGCAAAGGAGTTTTGTGCCAACTGGCAACTTCAAAACATTTTGGGGTTTTGAGCATTATTAAGATAAATGCTAAGAGAATATATTGAGTTATTATTAGTGTAAATTTTGGAAGCTGACACAAAGCTGTTTGGATTCAATGTTAGTCTTTTCATTGGTTCCAAAGGTTTTCTATTTCTGGAATCATCAAAGATACTGCAGATTAGATTTCTGCTTCCAGGTATTAAGTATGCTTCTTTGTTTAAAATAAGACATTTTTATTTTCTAAATTTAATATGCTCATTAAGTATGTTTGCTCGGTGGTTGGGTTCCTAGCTAATTTTCTTAGCAATAGGATTTTATTTTCTAATAAGGCATCTACCCAAAAGCCTTCTGTGGAAATCAACAATGGAAATTTATTATCTCTTTGCATAGTAGTTTTTCTGTATTTCAGTGGAAATACTCACTAGCTCTAAGAACGTTGAAATGCTGTTCTTTATTCTAAAGCCTTAGCTGTCTGACTAGCTATAGAAGTTTGTGCTTCTTTCATCAATGCTTATATGCTTACACTGGCTAAGAAGGCTTCTGCAAAAAATAAATCTGATTTATATAATTTCACAAAGAGTTGATGTGTTAGTGTGACACATATTCTGGGAATAAGATAACAAAAAGAAACCTTTACACTTCAGGAGCACTGGATTTTTTTTTTTTGTTTGTTTGTTTTCTTGGAAGCACAGAAATAAAAACAGGGATGTATTAAGATATCTTTGTGAGAAAAGCAGAACATTTATAAGGTAAATAAGGTAAATTACTACAAGGTAATTAAAAACAAAGTGGCATCACTGGAGTGTTAAATCTTTTTCTGTTGGAGTATTTGTTTGTATATCCATATCATTGCAGTGAATTTTGGTTATGTGTATTTCAGTTGTAGACAACAGTGGACAGGAATCCAGGCATGTATTTTGAAAAAAACTCATTAAAAGAGCTTGTTAAAGGGTGCAATTGTGTGAGTGCGATAAACAGAACTATTTCTATAAAAGCTACTTATGTATTACTTGTAAAATAGTAGTGTTTCTTCTTCTGTTATTTTCAATAACTGAAGCAATTTTTTTTCTACGACATATACTAAAACCTGAGGTTTCTTTTATTTAGAAAATATTATTTAAATATAATTCTTTATGAGCCAGTTTACCTGGAAAATTCAAGGTCTTTCATTTCAAGAATGGAAGTCTAACTATGTTTATTATCACAGGCATCACTTTCCTCACTGTGAAAATCTATAGATGCCATCATGAACTGAAATAATTGTGTTTAACAATGTAGTGGTGAACAAAACAGCCTGTCTTCACCCCACCAGGTCTGTAGTCAAAGTACACCTAGAATATTAGAATTGGAGTTAATTTAATATGTAGTGAGCTCCTTAGTTTAAAACCAAAAGATATGTCAAGAAGCTGAAAGGGACTCAGGAAGGGATGTTACTGGGATGCCTATTCCTATTAAGTTATTTAACTTTCATGTGTGAGATGATGGTGTCAGTTTTTTAGACATCATTTAGTTCTCCAGCCTGGAGAAAACCTCTATACATAAAATGAATTATAATTTATTAAAATATGGACCTTTTGAGATACATAAATACCCCAAAAGCACAAAACCTATTTATTCACCTTTTTGAAAATCCTTTAGCTATTTGGGCTCAATTCTGATAATTCTGTCTTCATTAACTATAGCAGGATTTTTCCAGATTTTTTTCCCACTGGATTTTCCTTGTTCGCATTTAATTCTCATTTCAGCTTTGCACCAGTGTATTTTTTAAATGATTAATTTCTCTTGGCTTTCAGTAAAATAAAAGGAAAATGAAATTAAAATTAAGACAAAGGAGGAAAAAGCCTGTGGTTCATCTAGTCACACTAGTCATGTTCACCTCCTATCCTGAAATATTCTGAAAATTTTCTAAGAGATCCTTAATCCAGATTTTAACTCAAAGGGTCTTAAGTGCTTTTCAGTACCCTGAAGCTAAAGGACTGGGTGTCCAATGCTCTTTACCTTTTTAGCTTAAGCATTCTGTGAAAACTGAACAGAAGTTGTTCTACCAGGAATAACAGACCACCTTATTTAAAAAACATTTATAACTTGGAAGATGTTTGTCTTCAGTCTTGTGCTGGTTTACAAGTCTTCCAAGCATTTTTGTCTGTTTATTTTCTTGGGCTAGATGATTCCTTCTTGAAGATTCTTTGTTACGGAAAAACAGAAACAGCATTTTCTAAAACATGGTTAACATAAACCTTATTTTGCATTTGGAAACAGCTGAACTATTCAAAGTGAAGAAAAATATGCCACTTGTTTTTTGACCATGACAGAAATGAAAGTCTCCTTCAGCAACTGAGTAAGAGGTAAGCACAAGAAAAACTGATCTCTGTGTTACTATCTAACAGTTTAGTGATGAATTTGCCCTCATCTTTGATTCTAGAATTTTTTTATGTCATGGCTTAGGAATGGTACTCCCCAATTCAGTGCCCCCACCAAGACTCTCCAAACCATGCTCCACTCTGTCTTACTCCCCTGTTTTCCCTTTTCCCTCCTCTGCAGTGGGATGGATAGGAGAATTGGAGACAGAAAAGTCAGAAGTCACAAGTTGGGATAAGAACAATTTACTGGAAACAGCAATGAAACAAGGAAATGAACAGTAACAGCAACAATAGCTGTGACAGTAAGTGCAACAAAATAAACTATTCACGTGGATAAAAAATCCCAATAACAGACAGTATCGATGGGCTCCCTCTGCCATGATGTTTTGACTAGCAGTAACCTCTTCTCCTTGGAGGAGAGTCCCTTTCCCTTGCTCCCAGCAATGACATGAGGTGGTATAGAACATACACCACCATATGTCCCAGCTATGCCTCCTCCCATCTACTGCAAAGATGTAACCCTGTCCTGGCCAGAACCAGAACAGCATAACTCAAGAGGGTTTATGGTTTCATCGACTACTGCTTACATTTTTTTAGATTGCAGCGGTGTTGTACTTGATGTTTTATACTCTTGTGGACTTCAATGGGACTTAAAGCCATATAGAATCTTGTGGAAATAAGGATTTTTCAGCTCTGTCAAGAACTTATATAACAGACTGCTGAGCTCTTGAGAGGTACTACATGAGCTCAATTTCCACAGAAATCTCAGGGCAGATGTTCAGGCCCTGCACAATTGAGAATATGCTGGTATGTTCTTACAAACTTGGCAGTGGTCTTGTTGCCGTGCTCTGTAAAATGCAGCACACCTATGAAGTATGGTAAATTGAAGACTCTTAAATGGTAGCAGATACTGTTAATGTTGATTCTTCATTGTCCTACAAAAGTATTTTGTTGGATTGAAGAAAAAGGTTAAAAAATAAGATGCAGTCAAAAGGGCCAAGCAAAAGATACTACACTTAAACAAAAATAGTCACAGTGTAAATACACAAGGCTAAACAATGGGCTAGGTGGCAGTTCTTTAGAGAAGAAAGGAATGAATCACAGGTGAGTCAGACGTCATTCTGTTCTTAGATAAAAAACAAAACAAAAAAAACCCCAAATTGAACAAATAACCTGCAAGGTGCATAAGGTAACCTTCCTGTTCAGGAGTTCTGAAAAACTGATGTAATGTGTCACGTTTCTGTCATAAACCTTGAAGGAAAAAAAAAAAAAGTAGATCTGTTAGAGGTATTCTGAAGGACGTCAGTGTGAATAAGGAAAGGCTTCAGAAACATGACCACCAAAGATGGATGGAAAGAGTTGGGGTTATTTAGCCTAAAATTTTTCTAATGTGGACTCATGTGTGTATAAAAAGAGATTTTTTTTTTTTAAGAGTATTTTTGTCTGTGTCTGCCCATGGTACAGAGGAGAAGAAGTAATAACTTTTAATTCTGCAATGAATTATTTGTATTTGACAATAGGACAGCCTTTCTGACCAAAAAAAAAAAATTGATGCAGAGGCATGGAATAATTTTTCTGAGATCTGCATTACTGAATGGATTTTTTTGGGCCGGGTTAATAAAATATTTAGTTTAGCTAGATGATTTATCTCAAGAGTAGATGGATAGATAGGTAAGATATCTTCTGAAGGTCATTTTATCTCTATTCTGTGATTCTTCAAGATTTGTCTTGAAACCTTTGCTTTAAATTTATTCATTTCTCAAAGCTGTATTATTTTCAGTTAGCATTATTCTCAGCTGTTTATGTGAACTCAAAGACAAGGATGGAAATCTGTTCATATGCAGACTATGAAATATTTATAATTCGTTGTTTTTTGGGACTTAGTATATATTTATTGCATCTGATTGGATGTGATTTATACGAGCTTAAGAGCTGCCATAGTTTTATTTAAAACAATTGTGCTTGATCATTGCTCCATTTTCATGCTAAATTAGTTCTTTGTTTTTTTTGTATATTGACAATGTCATTCAATTTTGTGGTTTGTATGTTTTAATGTTATTGATTTAACTGTAATTTTCAGATAACATAAAAATCTACAAAGTGCTAAGAAGTTTCAAAAATAGATTTTAAAATTTCTTTGATAATTTGATTATTAGCAAAAAGGAATAAGCATTATAAACAGCGTTTTCTGATCCATCAATTAGAATTGCATTCAACTGAATTACTAAGACTAGGTGCTCAACCAAGCATCTAATTATTTTGAAAATTTGCAGTTGGATGCTGCATTGTGACATTGAATATAGACAAAGGTTCCTGATACTGACTTCTGCATTTTTAAGAAAGCAGTCAAGCATGAAGGAGCACAATAGCATGCCAAATTTGGAGCTTGCAGCTTCTGCTAATAGAAGTAGTATTTTCTTAAATGAGATGGTCAAATTATTTGCATATATTTATTAATGTTATTATTTAGAACAGTAGAGAGGATGTCCAAGATAGCGTTTTCTAACAAAACAGGACACTTTTCCAGGAAGACGTTAGAAAGAGTCATGTAAATCACTTTTGTCTCAATCTTGGTGAATATGAGTATTTCTTTGCTATTTTCATGCAAGTCTTTTGTGTCATTCAACTTACAGAACATTGCAATTGATCAAGCACTGCACATCTGAATATATAATCTCAAATGTGAAGCTGTCTCTGAAGCATCTACGGTGGTGAGGATGGCAGTTTTAGCTTTTCTGTGACTTAGGTGGATTACTGTAAACAAGCTTCATTTCTGTTTAAGAAGGGGGACTACTGAGGAGGTCAGCAATGTATGGAAAAGATAATTACCAAAACAGTGTGTGGTGGACTGGTCCTGGCTGGTAGCCAAGCCCTCACACAGCTCCATCTCACTCTTCTCACCCCCAGTATGGCTGAAGAGCAAACAGAACAGAAGATAGCTCGTGTTTCAAGATAAAGATAAGGAGGTCACAATTGCTGTGGCAGGCATAGTAGACTCAATCTGGGCAAATTATTTATTGCAAATTCATATAAATACTTAATTACTCTTTCGGGTATTGAGAAACAAAATCAAAACAAGGAAAAAAAAACATTAAAACATGTAAGGAAAACACACCACTCCTTTTCCCAAGCTTCACATCAGGCACCCCTCACCTCCCAGCTTGTTACAGCCCGTAGGTTGCACTCAGTACTTTCAGTGAGGCAAGGGACCCGCTGGTGGAGGGAAGGCAGTGGTTGCAAGTCAGGATAGAGTGCTTCCTTTTGGTGCTCCTTTGCTTTTTTTCTCTACTTTGGCATGGACCTTCCAAGGCTCTGTGCCTTTGGGAATATATGCTGTGCCATGGAACAGCTCCTGCCTCCCTGACCTCAGTATTCTCTTGCTGTTTTTCTCAGGTTCCCTCTACCTATCTCTGTTTCCTCATTGTCTCCATGTTCCCTCCTCCTCTTTCAAGAGTTTCCATTCTTTCATAAAAACATTTTTGCAGAGGCAACACCAAATTCAGTGATGGGATCATCTTCGGCCTGTGATGGGTGGAGAGCTCTCTGGAAATGACTGTGTCCAGTGCAGGGCAATCCCTCACCTTCTTCCACAGAGGCCCCTCCTGCAAGTACTCACCCCCACAACCTTGCCATACCAGCACAGAAAGTTTTATCCACATTGCATTTTTAAACAAAAAATCCATATCCCCTTGTCAGTCTTCAAGAATTGAATAGATTAATCAGAAATCTGAAGTTCTGCATGCTCACAGCAGCTTTAATAATTCCTTTCTTCTCAGCCTGCCCCACATCTTTTAATTTAAACAAATAATATATGAACTGTGTATTTTTTAGCTCTTAGTCTGACTTACAGGGTATTCAACAGACATTGCTATGCATTGACAATGATAACTTCATTTGTACTGACCTCCAATTCTAAGTTTCTTTCAGGATGAGCAAATTTTATTCTTATTTATTATTTTTACTACTCTAGCCAATAGAAAGAAGATTTATCAGGAAGTAACACTGCATTGTCCTGAGGAGAACACCAGCCACTGACAGTAAGTGCTTTCAACTAGCACAAGAGAAGGCCAGTGATGTAATAAGGTCATCTTGACGAGAAGTAGTTTTAACACAGCAACAAATTAAGCTTTGCCATGGCCAGCAGTCCAATTTCTTAGTGACTCATCTGTCCATTTTCTTGTTGGTCTGACAGAAACCAGTGTCCACTTGTGAGAAAAAGTCAAGGGGGAGAAAAAGTCAAAAGACATGAATTGTGGTGAACAAGGTGAAAAAAAGAATCATAATAAAGAGTGTACAATATTATCTGCATTGGAAAAGTAGTCAATTGCAATTTCAAAGTATTCAGATATCTCACAGCTAGTATATTTTATTAAATGATAGAAATCACAAAGATAAATTAAAAAGGCAAGAAAGTATTGCAGTAGTGTTTGAGGATAATTACTTTGTACATCTCTTAAACTCTTGAAAATGCTTTCACTACCTAACTTCGCTTTTTTTTCTCATCCATCATTCTTCATAGCAGTTTCATTAAATTCTTGGGATCAAAAGACGAAAAAAGGATGAGCAGGGTCTCTGGCCTTTAGGAAAACAACTTTCTACAGTTTTCTTAGGGCAGTGCAGTTTGGCACACCTCACAGGTGAAAAGATTCAGAGATGGAAATCATGAAGTTCATAGGCAAGATAATAGCAAGACATTGATTTAAGAGTAATCTATTTGCCACCATAATCTTACTCTAAACTTAATAGCCACTGAAATATAGAGTGATTTCCCACATGATGTGCTTGCAAAAGAAAGTAATACACTACTCAGAATATTAAAAATATTAATTTCTTATATTCATTCCAGGAATCAGATTGTTCTGGAATTGTTTGTTGGGTGGTACTGATAAAATGAAAATTTTACCAGTACCACCTCAAATGATAATGAATGACAGAGCGCAGCTTCCTCTGGTATCAACAGGTATTGCATGTAGTGATCCAAGAATTAATGTGGACTCTCTATATAGAGTGACATTTCAGAGATTAAAGGATGTTTATGGAAAGTCATGAACAATCCTTATATGAATTATTTAACTGTCATATGTATTTCTACATAGAAAATCAGAGAAAGTTGTTATGAAGAACTGAAATGGAAAACAAGGTAACAAAGCAACAGGACAAGAAAAAAGGCTATAAAACCAATAAAAGATACAATTAACATTTTACCATCTGACCAGATTAAGAGCTCTAAAGCAAGGTAGAGGCTAACAATTAGCCCTTTAAGTTTATAGATAACTAAAGAGGAATATTCCTACAGTAAATTTTAAAACTTTATAAGGCTCTTATGAAGCCAAAGGTTGTCAGTAGGTGTTGTGAAACGCCAGAGCTTATCATGTGGGGCCATGAGTCTCATATAATGCTTTTCCTTTAAATTAGTGCAGTATTAATGATACTTAAAAAATATACTACTGAAAATTGCTCACAATTTTTCACAAAGAAGAGAAACATCCTCAGAAAGTAAGAATCAGTAGCTGCCATTGTCTTTTCTA
Source organism: Cinclus cinclus (assembly GCF_963662255.1). NCBI lineage: Eukaryota > Metazoa > Chordata > Aves > Passeriformes > Cinclidae > Cinclus > Cinclus cinclus. The sequence continues at coordinate 31,871,012 of NC_085049.1, read as the reverse complement.
ACTGTAAGAACAGGAAAACAGTGAAAAAACAAAAATTGGTCTGAGAGAATAGAAAACATTCATCTCTTAACTGTTCTAACTGTGGTCATCAGAGCAAAATCCTGCAGGAGGACACTTATTAGTGGAATGAGCCAGCAGTTGATATTTTTTGTCCAAAACGTTTTTGTTAATGGCCTGGACAAGGGGATAGAGTGCACCCTCAGCAAGTTTGAATAGATTGCAAAACTGGGAGGAACTGGTGATGGATGTGCTACCTACTCTTCAGGAAGACCTCAGCTGGCTAGAGATGTGGGCTGAGAAGAATGCAGGAGATGAGCCATTTTAGAGTGAACTCATGGAAGGGACCTCACCTGTGGTCTCTGAAGGAATCTCTGGAAGAGCCTGTCTCTCCCCACTGGCTGAGAAACGGGGAACCTGCCTAGTTTAGGCTTTTGTGCCTGAAGTTTAAATCTTTTAAAGCAGCCAGTTTGTAGAGCCCTAGCCCATAAAATCAATCTGACAGAAAGGATATTTTCTATCATATGACAGCCGGTTCTCAAGAAGTGGAATACAGAGCTGAAATGACATGTTTCCTCACTGTGGTCACTCTTCCAGTCCTGAGTAATGCTACCTGGTGCTTGTCCAACCAATGTCCTGACAGCTTGTCAAGAGGCTCCTTGGAAATAGTTTTCACATGATTTGCTGCATCAAACAAGCTGTCTTTACATTCCAGTTCAGGCTTGACAAATTTGTCAGTTTCTCCAATCCATTCACAGTTCATAAAATCAACATTTCTGTGATGCAACCTGAGAGTCCTCCAAGGAAACCCCTGGAGATTGCTTCAAGTGTGACTAATTTAGAAATAGCGCAATATATTTTTAAATCTCAACAGAAGAATGAGGCTTTCAAAGTAGCAGGAGGTCTTCATTAAAAACTATCTAAAAACATCTCAGAGTTTCTTGTGTAGCAAAGATTTGTTTGAAAATTCTCACTGGTTTAGGGAAACTGACAGCTCCCCTTGAGAAAGTATTTGGTTCAGATTCATCAGCTGTTACAGTGTGAGTTATAAAAATGATAAGGATAGAACCTTTAAGCACTTGGGTGAGCAAAAGAACCCTACTTCTTTTGCTGGCTGGATAAACAACTTGAGTACTGCATTCCTTAATTATTGTCATGCTTCTACAAAGAAAATAAGTTTTCCAGTTTTGTTTTCTTTTTATTTTTTTTTCCATATTGCAGAGAAGAGCAGGGTATTAAGCTTTTACAATATGTCTGTTAACCAGAAAAGATGGATATTAACAGTTGTCTCTCCTTCTTCCTTTTCACACATGATTTGTGTTATTTTAGTGAAATTGATTTTTACCATGTGTTAACAGATGACACAAGTTAAAAGAAGAAAAACTGTAAATTACTAGAATGTCCTAGTTTCAGGTAGGGTAGAGTTAACTTCTCCTCACTAGCTGATACAGTGCTGTAGTTTGGACTTGGAATGAGATTGGTGTGGACAACACTTGGCTGAAGGGGTATTCTGCACCATAGAAAGTCATGCCCAGTATATAAACTGGTGGAGTTACCTGGAAGTGGGGTTGCTCTAGGTTCAGGAACGGGGTCTGGCATCAGTCAGCAGGTGTGTTAGATATTTATTACTGTTCAGGCATCAGGTGGAACAATTGTATTATGCATATTTTTTTTCTTTTCTTTCCCTTTTTATTGCCATTATTGTATTCTTGTATTTTATTTTGCTTTTAATTATTAAACTGTTCTTATTTCAACCTACAAGTTTTACTTTTGATTCTCCATGCCATTGAAACAGAATTCAGCAAGGTTTTCATCTTAAAATGAAATTAGAAAATTGTGATTTGGGACATGTTCTCATTGCAATCTTTCAGCCCTCATGATGTGGCTGAACTGTGCGCTAGGATGCTTTAAGGGTATGAGCAGATCCTCAGGGTGCTCTAGGCCACACAACCTGTTTATTTAGCTTAGCAAAATTGGAACAGCCACTGAACTGATACGGGCCCCCAAGGCTAAGTCCCATCCTATGCCAAAGCTATTGCTGAGCAGCAAGTCAGGCTGTTCCACAGAGAGGGCAAACCTCAGCTGAGGCTATTCACAGCACAGGCACCGCTGCATTCCCACCAGCAGATCCCAGACCCACAGTATCTGAGCAGGGTGAGCACAGCAGGGGTGCCCACAACAGTGGATTCCCCCACCACCCAGAGAAAGCTGAGGTAATTACTCAGTCCAATATCAGTCCAGGAAATCTAATCAACAGCTGGGGAATGAAGTGGACAGGGCTGGAGACAGGAAGATGAGGTGAGACTAGGGGTCAGTCTTGAGCTGGAATGATCATGGCAAGCAAGAGTGGGTGGGTAGGGGTCCAACACAAAGCTTGACAGGGTGCCAGAAATATTTCATAATGGAACTCAGGAGGCCCAGAAGTTGGGGGGGGGGAGGGGGGGGTCAGTATTAGCAGGAGGAAAATGCTTTCAGCAGGGTCTCTAAACTGTCCTCCAATGCCAGTAACAAAACATCCCAGTGTCATTAGAGTTAGAATTACCTTGGGTAACCGACTGTGAAGGAAAAGTAAATGACTGTAGACAAACCCATAAAAACAAAGAAATAATTAAATAGGTCCTTGTGGATGAGGAGCTTTTCAGAAAACAGAGCAATGGTTGAGCCTATTTATCATTTGGTAGAGGGTGTTCTGACTTTACGGGAAGAATTAAAGCTGCTTATTACCTCTCCCATTTTCAGTATTGATCCTGGTGCTGTAAAAAATAGTGCTTGGATTATGATGCCAACTGGTTCCTGGGAAAGTAAACAGTACACAAACTATAAATTTCACATTCCCATCCTGATGCAACATCGTTACCCATCTTGCCTGTTTCACTCATGATTAGTGTTAGTTAAATTTAAAGCTATTAAAACCCTGGAAATGAAGATTAAAAGAGACCATCCTGGTCTCTGATTCTAGGCCCTTGGTTTCTGTTCTATAATGCAATTAATAAATTACTTAGTTTAGTGTTTGAAGTAATTGGTGTTTTTGCCATCACTGTTTTTACCAAGGCTATTTCAAGCTCTTTTTTTTGCAAAGCCTGTAGTCAGGATGTGAAACTGTCAGTACTATTAACTCTTACAATCAAATGTTCCTGACATATTTTTAAAATAAACGGTGAATTTTATGACTGGTAATATAACGTTATATATTTTATAAACAATGTGTGATCAATATCTGAATTTGTCACACGGAAAGACCATTAAACAACTGATAACAAGGTCCCATCCTGTCAGGCAGGGATGGATTATCAGATCATCAGTATTTCCTCAGGAGTAGCACTGAGGCTCTTTCAAAGGTGTTTAGTATGAAGTTGAAAAAATAGTCTGGTCAAAATTACATCTTCACTTGACATCCACATAGCACTGAAGTGTTGTAAGCAGTTATGGTAGAGGGAATCTCCACCTGACAGAAATTCAAGAATAATGAAAGTTTTCTGCTTATATGTTTTGCATCATTCTCCATTCCTTTCTCCAAATTTTCTCCAGTCTGTGGCAAAGATATGCTAATATTTGTCCAATAATGGAAAAACACTCAAAGAATGCTGTTTCCTCTAGCTCTGCATTTTTTAAGTATCTGACCATTGCCATTTTCTATTGATTTTATATATCATTTATCCTTATGCTATTGTGGCTACAACAGTACTCCATCAGTGAAAGGTGGTCACTAGGACAGCCTTAGTACTGGCACTAGGGCTCTTCTGTGACAGCTGGTTACACGACCTAGGGTTACTTTCAGTATATGAGTGCTCAAGTGATGGATTTGCTGTGCAAATTTGGATAACCTCAAGCTACTCTTATTCTTAAAAAAGATAAAAAAACCTGGCTCTTGGCTTACCAATATTACAGAAACGGAAATCTACCTTGAACCATTGCTCACCAGAACACAAGGGAAGCTGTTTTTAGTTAGTTGCTCATTGGTCTTTTATTGTCCAGGTATTAGTTAATACAACTATGCTGCATTTTTGAAAAGTACAAATCCCGTAGAGAAAAGACAGAATCCTGTACTTCAACTGACAGCTTTAACTTTTGATGTTGTGAGTTGATCCATATCACTATGAACACCTGCAATTACTTTTCTGTCAGAAAATCTCATCTAGTAAAAAAAAAAAAAAAAAAAAACAAGAAAAAAAAGAAATCACTAGGCTACTCAGAAGGGCTTGTAATAACTTACCTCTGGTCCTTAATAAATTCCTATTGTTTCCTCTGAATGAAATCACAGTCTTACATAATAAGAATCCATAAATTATATTTTAAAAACTTGAGGCGAAATTCCAAGGAGATAGTTTTTCCTTTTTTATGTGAACTTTCACTAAAAGAGAGATGCCAAAATTGGTATCTTCTTTTAAGAGATTTGACTCTTCGTTGTTTTTGCTTGTTTGCTTGTTTGTTTGTTTTGGGTTTTTTTTTTCCTTTCCCTATAGGTGATTCTGTTGCAATTACCAATGCTTGTCCTTTTTACCATCCATTCTGAGATGTCCTACTGATTTCACTATGTCCTACTGATTTCTAAGGTTTAGTTATATCAGTAATATTAAACAACTGCATCAGTGACTATAGAGAATTTAAAAGGATGTGGTACATTGATTACTGTATGCCTTTAAGCACTTCTGCAGTTAACTTTATGCGCTTCTTGTATTTCATGATATTTTGTTGCATATTTACAGCAAAGTCTATTGACAATATTCTTTCAAATCACTGGTGCATGGTTTTGGGTGATTCATGAGGGGCAAAAATACTAAATTCCTAGACCTAGGTAGTTACAGAGAAAAGTTTGAACCTCTGAGATAACACTGATGGTAACTTGAAGCAAAAAAGCAACTTAAATTTATTTCCTTAATTGACCCTTCAGCCAGTTTCCTAAATAGGAAAGACACAACTCATTTTTCTGAATGCAGGCTCAATACTGAATGCGGTCTCAGAAATTCTTGACTGCAAGAGATTAGAAAGAATTTTATTGAGATCAAGTTAAAAAATAAGAGAAAAGAAAAATTAGACACCTGAAAATTATACTAGTAAATTAAATTTACTGAGAGTACTCCTTGGTCTTGAAACTAGATGGTATAGAAAAGCTTGTTTCTACACTAGTAACCACTGTTATCCTGGGAAATTAGATGGTTGCATGGAGTCTTCATTGGAACCTTTCAATTCTAGCATCATGCCCAGGAATTCTTTGAGTAACTTACTCATGGCACATCAAAAAAATCCTGCCAAAAACACTAGCTGAAAAGATAAAAGCTTACTAGCAATAGCAGTTGTGTTCCAACACTCAGAAGTATCATTACATACTGCATAAAGATCTAGAAGTTTTTGTCAAGTATTAGGATTGTATGAAATATGCACATATAACATTTTAGATGTACATAAACATATAAAAAAATGCTGTGACAGCCATATAATGTGGCATCAGCTCCTGTGGCTTCCTATGTACATCACCATCTCAAACACCGTGTTTATTCATCCTGGTTCAATTTTGCACCATTGCGTTTTATTGGATTGATCTAATGCTGTTCACTAATTCGCTGTTGATGTCACACCACTCTTCTGCTCCAAGTTACTGCTGAGAAGGCCTCTGACAAGGGAACCTGCTGCATTTTCACTGGAGCAAGCCTGCAGAGCACACACAAAACAGAGGCAAAGCACAACAATGTTCACATGTTCCTTTAGTCACATACACTCTGACGTTGTTTATGGCCATTCTTCAAGAAAATCCTCTAACTCACCATATTAGATCACAGAGTACTCTCAAGCTAGTTCAATATTCAGCAGAACAGCACCTTACATGGACAAGGTTAGAGAATATGGAGCTGAAGACCAGTAGCTATTAGCAGCTTCAAAATAGAACCTGTGATAGCACAAAACAACTGGGGAATTTGTCCTGTCTATGTAAACTCTGTTGGTGTAATGTTAGCAAATACTTGCATGCATGGAGCCCAGCCAGACTGGACAAATAAAACTGTTTCCATGCAGCTCCAAACAAATCAAACTGCCTGGCTACTTGCAGCTGACGTGCTCTATTATGCCCAGCCTTTGGAAGATATTTTAAGTGCACAGATCATGACTTAAAGCAGAGGAAACTTTATTTATTGCAGGAGACTATCAAACACTTCTTGGTAATAGAAAATAGAAAGAACACTATGACTCTTGTTGGCCAAATGCAGCCATGATCACCTCCTGTAGCTGTTTCCAGTTGATTAACAGACTGAACACTTCCCCAGTGCACAAGGAATTGTAGAAAACTTTGTGAACAAACTCATTCACAAGTTACAGGCTGGGATAAACATCGTGGACCCCAAAGAGTGAAAAACCATCCTCATATTTTGAAGTATTTTTCATCTTGAGAACAGAACATCAAGTCTGGGGAATTTATAAATTGCCAGGTGAAACAGACAAATTGATTTCCAGAAAAGTGTTTTGAGCAAGAGCGATTCGATTTTTCAAATTTGGTATTTCTCTCTGCTGACAGAGAAAATGACAAGTGTACTAGAACAAATCACAAATCCTCAAATGTGAGAGCCCTGGAACCTGCCCAAAGGGCAGAAACTTCCATGCCCTGGGGAAAGAATCCCTAACCTGTTGAAGGGACACTAAGGACATGAGGAAGAACTACTTCCTCCCCAAGGTCCTTTGCAGTTTCACGTTAATGCACCCCAGTTTTGTTTCTCTGGCTGGCCCATTGGCCTCTCCTCCCCGTTTTTTCCCTTATATGTATATTCCCTAGAGTGTTCCCCCTTCCCTGGTCACCCACTGGCCCCATTTCTGCTCCAGTTCCCTGTCCCCTTTTACCCTATTTGTTGTTACCCTTTGCCATGCCTTCACCCCACGCCTGAGCCTTCAGTCCATTGGCCATTATGCTCCCCTCCACCCCCATGTCCCCCATATTCAAACCTGGACCCTTAGTTTTTCCCTGTCTTTGTCCCTGGACCCTTCACTTGTGCCTGGAATAAACTTGCCCTGTGGTACCCCATACAGAGATCCTTCTTGCTTCTCCTTAATTTGTTGCTTGGATTATCTGGAGTGTGTGGTTTTGTTTTTCCTCTGTGAATGAGCCTATGTCACCAAAGTGGCTTTCCTTCTTTACTGGAGGCACTTTCAGAGGGTTGTGGCACCTCACACCACAACACTCAAGTAATGTTTGCACGCATGTCTCAAAAACAAAAGAATTTTGTTGTTACCCTGGGCTCTCCAACATATAAGTGCACAGCAGGGCCAAGCATGCAAGTTAGTGCTGAGAATGAGTCAGAAGCAATTGTATAAAAGATTGCAAGGAAGTTCTTGTCCTGTTTGTGCTATAAATTGTCCAAAGACTTTTATGCTTTTGTGAATATCAATTCACACATATCTGCCCACACATTCAAGTAATTTCAAGCTCATACTCCTGTCCCTGCTTTGGCCAGCACTAAAAGATCATTTCTTGTCCTCTGAAGCATCGTCATATATATGTTGTTTGGCTAAGCAACACATGTGCTTTGTGTCTTTATTCAGAGCCTGCTATCGTTTTTGAGAAAAAGGCCAATGCAGTTCTCAAAAAGCTGAATTGATCACTTCATGCAAGAGATTAAATCAGTACAGAAAACAGTAAAATAATTCCATCCCTCACTATTTTTACATCACGTCATGCAACTGTGAATAGGCTGTATCATTAGATAAAACACACTGATGTGGACAAAACCTAATTCCAGTTTAGAATTCCATACAGTCACAATTTGTTTATATATGTTTACTCTTATTCATCCTCTTTTCCCCTATGGTTTTAATCCCATCTGGGGATGCAGTGGTGCCTGTGCTGTGAATAGCCTCAGCTGAGGTTTGCCCTCTCTGTGGAACAGCCTGACTTGCTGCTCAGCAATAGCTTTGGCATAGGATGGGACTTAGCCTTGGGGGCCCGTATCAGTTCAGTGGCTGTTCCAATTTTGCTAAGCTAAATAAACAGGTTGTGTGGCCTAGAGCACCCTGAGGATCTGCTCTCATTCCCTTACAGTTTCTGGACTCCCAGAGCACTGTTTAGCTGAGGGATCGGGATGAGAACATGTCCCAAATCCCAATTCTCTATTTTCATTTTAAGATGAAAACCCTGCTGAATTCTGTTTCTCTGGCCCATTATTCCTGTGATCTATTACTAAATTAGTTATCTGTGCTTGTTTTGACTAGGGTAGAGTTAATTTTCTTCACAGTGGCTGGTATGGGGCTGTGGTTTGTATTTGTGCTGAAAATGAGTGGTGATAATACAGAGATGTTTTTGTTATTGCTGAGCAGTGCTTGCACAGTGTCAAGGGCATTTCTGCTGTGTGTACAACCACCCCAGCAAGGAGTCTGGGGGTGCACAAGAAGGTGGGAGGAGATACAGTCAGGACTTCTGATCCAAACCAACCCAAGGGGCATTCCAGATTACATGGCAGTATGCTCAGTGTAAAAAGAAAGAAGAAGGAAGGGTGGGACTTTGGACATCTGTCTTCCCCAGTCGTCATTATGTGTGATGGAGCCCTGCATTCCTGGATATGGCTGATCATTCCTTGTTTTGCTTTGCTTGTGACTGTGACATCTGCATTCCCTATTAAATTGTCTTTATTTCAACCCATGAGTTCTCATTTTCCAATTCTCTTCCCCATCCTACGTGAAGAACCTCAGTTTGTATAAGGCGGTATGTGAATGCATATCCTTTAACCAGATTATGTACAATCAGTTCTGTAGCATGAGAAACAAAAAATTTGCTCAGAATAAAATTTAAACATAGAATCAATAGACCTGGTTATGAAAGATAAAACCAAAAAGGCAAATCTAATGGAAAGAGCAAGCAGATTTGAAGACCGGTGTAATATTGCTTATTTTTTGTTGGAAGGCGAGAACAAATATGCAAATTTTGCACACTCTCCTTTTTCCTTTGATGATATTTTTTTGTTTAGCCCTTTTGGTTTAAATTCTTCTACATCATTTCCATCTCAGCATCATTCCTGTTTGCTGTTGGCTTAAGTGTCTTCCTTTGAGACATTAACTCAAAAGTTCTAAAGTGAATCAATGAACCTAGCTATGCTCTATGGGAAAAAGATTAGTCATAAATAATAATTATATTTTGGAAGAAGTAGCTTTCCTCAGACTAGAACCTGTAAATGTTGCATAGGACTAATGCTGTTCAAATTATTGCTTTGTTTCTTAATTACCCCTGAAAAAAATGTGCAACTCTTTCTTTGTGTCAGGAAGCTGTCATCATAAGCATATCATACATAGGTCCCCACTTCACACAAAGCATGAGAAGATGAAGTTAGCATTTTAAACTCTGTTTTTTAACTATTTTATTATAATCCCTGCTTATTATACTATAAAATATTGCAGCTTCTGTTAGGAACTGTAGTAGCATGTAGCATGTAGGAAGAAAATATGTTAAAGCTTGCATTGTCTGGTTTACAAAGTCTAGCTAAAGTTTTAAATTATATTTAAACATATATTTTAATGAATTAATTTAAATTTATTGCTATATTTTTGAGCATTACTAATAATGCTGTCAGTCCTTTATGTGTAAGCAAATCACATAGGTTTGGTTTTTTCCTTAATTTCATTCCTGATTCTTTCCTGTGAGTTTCAGCAATATCAGCCTGAAATTGTAAGTCCAACCTTTCCAAGGGATCATGTTAAAAGAAAGCTTTGTTTAATTACTGGATTCTTTTCTGAAATAAAAGCTCTGACTCTGAACCCTATAGCATTGGCTGAAACCATCTAAAATGATCAAATCACTGCAGTCCATTCCTGTTTTCTTTGCTGTTGGAAAGAGTAAGCAAAAGAGACATACAAGAATTTCACAGTCTGAGGAGTCAGAAAAGATATTTGAACAAGAAGGTTTCACCTTTACCCTAATTCAATTAACAAGTTTCACTGTCCTGAAACTGTTGCTTCAGTTTGCATATCAAATTGTTTCTCAAATATCCCAAACTATGTCATCTCAGATGAGGATGGCTAGCTAGAAAGATTTAATAATTTTTTAAATCTTGTATGTCAGCATAGTTTTTCCTCTAGTAATGCCAGAAGTTATTTTCTGTAATTAAAGGAATTACTCAGAAGAGGTGAAAATTTTGAAGGTGACAATAATTTAAAATCTTTTGTTATTAACCTGTTAAGATTGTCCGGTTTGGGTACTTCAAAGAGAAACATCAGGAAACTGGAAAGAAGACAGTGAAGGGCCACTAAGGTGTTGGGGGCTATAGTGTAGGAAGTGTTGGGGAATATAGTATAGGAGGAGGGGCTCTGAAGCCAAATTTGTTTAGGCTCAAGGAGGTCTTTCCCTCCTGAAACGGACTTGGAGATAATGGAGTTGGACTCTTTGGAGGTAATTAAATGTCTTCACAGTGAGAGCAGTCAAGTTCAGGACCTGGTAGCACTCTCCAAAGCAGGAGCCTGTGCTGCTGTTGTGCTGAGCAGGTGAGGTCTGCAGGGTGCAGGCAGCCCCTGGGCTGGGGCTGTGACTGTGCTGGCTCCTGGGGTTACCCCATGGAAATGTCCCACACAGGAGCTGCCTTTTCAAGGCCTGGGCTCTACCCAGCTGGAAAAATGATGAACAGTGGACCTGCAATGATGACAGTGCAGTCCTGGATGAAGGCTACGTCTCCCCAAGCTCCAGGCAAGTAAAGAGTAGCCACGTTTCTGCTTCCACCTGTGCTTAGAGAGACAGCCCATCAGAGATGACTTAGATGATGTGGAATAGTGGTAAACTCTGCCTCCTACCTCTATAACTGGGACAATTACCAATTTCTTTCCTTTTTTTTTTTTTTTTTTTTTTGTTAGACAGAGAGGTATATTTTGAAATGATGGACAGCTTTTCTGTTCAGATTTCTGTCCCTTTTGCAACTCCAGCATGAAGAGGTTTTGATCGATAAGGGCATCCTCTCACCCTTGGCAGAGCTGTTGCTGTTTTGCCAGCTTGTTGCCTCTGTCAGTAGGTTTCCTACCAAGCCTCTTAACTGACTGTAAACAGCACACGTTCACAGAGGGGTTAATATTCCATCCCACATTCTGTAATAACATGTACCTAGTACAACTGAAAGACATAGAAAGGGAACTAAAACATATGGGCTGTCAATAAAATCCTGTCACCTTAGAGTTATTATATACTCCTTGTAAGAGCCCAGGTCTCTAAAAAAATCACTGTGTGGAGGTTTTCTTTCCCAACATAATTTCTATCTTTTAATGTAGTCCTATTCAGAAACTACTATATTTCATCATTTAACTCAGAAATTGGATGCCTTAAGGCTTGACTTTATCATGCACTAATAAAATGAAGAGAAACAGACCTTTAAAAATAATTGTAAAAATACAGTCTGTCAGCAAGGATTAGATTCAGCTGTGGCACTGGCTTGAAAAAGTTATTTTGCTCTAAAATAAATTAAATATTTATTAGCTTCACCTGAGGTAAACATTCACTTGTTTACATATCTTCAAATTTGTATACACAGACTTGTAAATGAATTTAGAAAGGAGCACCATATTCATAGATATATGTACCATTCTTATCTCTGTTTTGAAAAACAAATCATCGAATTGTTCCATTAGCAATAGGCCAGGAGTAGAAAGGTAGGATATTTGAGGAGCAGGACCCATTTCCTTAACCTGTCTAATAAAATGTGCTATTAATAATTTGATTTGTTTTGTCTTCTTTGTATCTCAAACTCTTCCTCTCCATAAGCGATGTCGATTGACTTTGGGCTGAAGTTATACATGGAAGTGTAATGTATTCTGGCTTTTCTCATACTTACCAGTTAGAGAAGATCACCTAAATCCATAAGAAACCCATAAGCCCATAAGAAATGTCTCTGCTGTGATGAAAAGATTTGTGAAAACGAAGGTCTCAACAAACTGTTTTTAAAATCTTTCTGAGTCCAGATAACATTCAGAGATTTTTCTTTGGCACCTAGGATAGACTTTTGTTAAAATGGGGACATGTTGCTGGACCATGCAACACAGTAATTAAAAAATTATGTCCCAAAACTTGTCACTTTTGGCAGTAACATTTTGAACTTCAGATTTCCTCATGTCTTCTTCAGTGAACATCTGTGACTGAACTTTTGTGACTCCTTCCTATGCACAGAAGCAGTTCAGCTTCTGATAAAACTGTGCCTATTTCATAACAAGAGTACCTGTATTAATCAATGGTCAGAGATTCTCAGAGCACACCAGCTGCACAAAAAAAAGTGAACAAGAAAGAATTGAAAGGTCCAGTGCAGTATAGGAAATCTCTGTTCCACCCTGTGTTCTCAGGACTGTTTTAATCTTCTGCATAATGTAAATGAATTGTCATAGGAACTGAGACAGCAGCAGTATTTAAAGTTAATTTTAGACCTTGGATCAAACTTTTTAAAGTGATTTTCCAGGGCTTGATATAGTTTCATCTGCTCAATCCCTTTTCTCTGAAACATTATTTACTTAATGTTTTTTTCAGCAGTTTTATTTCTTCCTCTTTAATAATAGGTATCTTTCAGAAGCTGTGTTTTACATTTCTTATTTGTCTGGTGCTTGTAAAATATTTTTATATGTTCTATGGCAGTAATTCAGATTATTCTGTTTTGATCCTTGCAGGAGTGCACAAATTTTCTTAGCTTTTTACTGCCCTCACCAAATTTTCCAAGTATATTAGATTTCAGTCTATCAAATATTGTATTCCTAGCACCTTTTAGCCTATAAATCTTATAATTTTCCTTCTCTTGCCATCCATCTATTTCCTGTGTTTTTGATTTGCTGATCTTCTTTTCCGTTTGTAGTGAAATAATGCATGGACAGCAGATGATTTTTTTTTTTTTTAAAAACTTTCTTCAGCAGTTTAGTAATTGAACATTTGTCTTGTGTATGTATTTTCTCAGCTACTTACATAGATTCAAACAGTTAAGTGAAATAATCCTTAAATAAATTCTCCCAGCAGTAAGACATCTCCAGCTTTTCACATCATTGAACCACCTTTTCATTTGCATTGTCCTGTCCTTACTCCTCTAGAAAAAGCTTTGGCCTTCACTTCTGTAAGCATCTCCTGCAGGTCTGTGTCAGCTTCCATGCACCCTCTCTGGGGGTACTGGCATTCACTGTGGTGTAAAGGTCAGTCAGGACACCTCTGGTGGATACCTTTCTCTTCAGCCCTTCCAGCTACAATGCCTTTCTCAGTCATGGTGAGCAGTAAGTAACTTTAGAAACATTACGGCGATATAATGAAAAAATACTGCTAAATATGAAGTTTCACTCACATAGATATGCTTCTTCCAAGTGTCAGCATTCTTGCTAATCTTGTCTTCAGATTTCTTCCCATCTACAGATCTCAGACACTAAATCCGTCTAGTTCTTGTACCTATTAAGTGCTTTTGTAACCTTTTCATTATTTTTTTCTCTAGATTATTATAACTCTATTTTAGGATTGTTGAGTTGACCATCAGCTGTGGTGAAATACAAGAAATTTCCTACATGTTCTCAGCTTTCAAGTTATGGTCTCCAACTGCAATTCCTAATCTTCAAACTGAAACAAGTAATTGATACCATCATCTGCGATCAAAAAATCATCTGGAAATTGAGAAGATTTTATTTTTGGCCTCAGGGAACAAAGGCCAGGTTCTTTTTCTCACTGTCAGTCATTTGAGTTAAGATTTAATATCTTTAAGGAATTTCAAAATTAACATGAATAATGAAATACTTTGAAATATTAGTAATATTTTATGTCCACATCTGCCTGTGTATCTTATAAAATATTATAAGACCTTCTTCAAATAAAAAACCCTGAAAGATAGAAAAAGCTCATTTGAGTTCATTAAATTCAAATACAAAAGCTAGTTTTAATGTATTTCTATGCTTTAGCATTAAAGCACTCAATGAAAATGTTTCTGTTTCCCAAAGATCATAGTTTTACCTTTCCTTTAGGCTCTGATACAATGATCAGTTTCTCTATTTGGTGTAAAAGACTGGAGCACACATTACAATGCAAATCTTCTTGATCTGACGCAGTGACAAAACTCTTTCACATTCAGATGCTTCTCATGTCTATGGGCTTAAACTAACACAGCATGTAAACACTGAAATAGTAATCAAATTCTAATCTGCATTTATGCCCTTATATACAGACAATATGATGTCTGTATCATATGGTTACAAATAAACAATGAACTTTGTGGAAAACACCAGTGACTCAACATTATACTAAGTGCAGTCTCCTCTGCTAAAGCAATTAAAAATGGTGGCATTATTCTAATTGCAGGGTCCTTTAGATATTAAAAAGACTTTGCGAGTGTGCTCAGCCTCCTCTGACCACTGAGGGATTTCTACTGAGGGGTCTTTCTGCTCCTATTTGATAACACATAGGTATGCCTTACCCATTGAGATCACATTGCTCAGCAGGTATAAGTTGATATCACTTTGTTCATGTCAGTTGTATGCCTTTTAAGACTTGTGAATATGACCTATGATAGGATTTAGAGTCAAACTCTGCAGGTTTTTAGTTTGTTAAAGTGATTTACCCTATTTACATATAATTTGAGCAAATTAATATTTTTGGAAGCAAACTTTGAGGAGAACCTATTAATACAAGCATTCACACTGCTCATCTGTGTGGTATGTATGCTTCTTACATAATGAGCAGGAAATAAAAGAAAAATAATTGGTTGAATCAGTTTCTTCAAGCTTCAGCAGTGTGCATTCACATTGTTTTCTATTTTTATGCCATCTACTTTGCTCTCACTATCCTGAGTCAACATAGAACATTTGCTATGTGCAATTTTTCTATTAAAAGGCAAGAATATATGAAATGCAGTGCATGCCCATTCTGCACTATAGAGTGCTATATCCCTTTGTACACACCTCAGACAAAGTAAATAGAAATTGCACTTTTATGGCTCAGGGCATGTAATTTTAGAAGATAGGATGCACCTCTTGACAGAAGAAGGCTTGAAATATGCATGAGCATTCTTCTGAGAGTTTTCAGTCTTCTGGAATTAACATAGTAAGTATTTTTAGCAGATACATCAGGTTAAAAGAGTAAGAGAAGATATTCAGCCTTGGTGTAGTCTCTCAGTGCAGCAAGTCTTTGACACAAAGTGTGCAAGTAGGAACAGAAGGGGACAATAACACTCTAATCATGTTTGGGGTTTTTCAGTTTTAGACATCAAACAACACTCTTTCTCTACCATACTTCATTTCAGGAATCTCAAAGCCTCAGTTCTACTTCTCTCTGTTGCCATATCCATGGCTCTGTCATGCACTAAAAACCAGACTGGTATTTCCAGTCATGTGAACATGAATCATTACAATTTGATCTTAAATGTCTGCTGTAGCAACTCTAAATACCATTTAGATCAGACACAGAAAGCATTACCTAACATACATTACCTGGGGGTAAGAAAACATAACAGAAAGAGAAATTGTTTATATCTTGTGTTATCATCTTTGCAGAGCTGTGTTGACTGGTACATTCATGCCAATAACATGAAAAACATTTCACATTTTATAGCGAAAAATCAGGTTTTTGATATGGCTGTCACACACAAAGAAGGACTGCCACCATCCTTTTCAGCACAAAATCTTATAGTGATGGTGTAAATGATTTGACAGAGGACCTGGCATAAAAATAGCATCATGATCTCTCTAGGACAGCTTTGGAAAACAGCCTGAGATAATTAAAAAGAATCTTTTGACTTACAAATTGCATTTTTAATCTTCTGGTAAAATGTAAATATATCTCAAATAGTGTTAGTCCCATTTAAGAGGATATTCTATATAAGAGTAGATTAGAGAAAATGAAAGAAGCTTGTTTTGTGCTTGGCAATAACAAAAATGTATCTTGAACTACCATCAAAGACTGCTTGCATACAAAATTGCATAACACTTGAAAAAGATATCTCTGGATTTTCTTAACAGTTAGAAATTACTGTATGTTAGTTAGATGATTTAATGACAGATTGCTTTTTTTTTAAATAAACAATCAGAAGGTTTGTAGTCTGCTTTGTACTTCAACAGATGCTGAAATAAACTGAAGGTGAAGCTAAGAGTTTAATTTTGCTTGGCTTATATTTCTGAAGCAAGTGTTATAGATTTTGTCCATAACAACTGAACAAAAGGAGATACAGGAAAGTAATTAAGGTCCCCCTTTAAAACCAAAATTATGTTACCTACCATCCTTCAAGAGTCCAGGTCTTGTTTGCTATGATTCCTCACTGTATAGGCTACATTTTAAGAATCCAGAGCAGTAAATTTTTATAAATTTTCTTTTGTCACAGAACAATGACTATTGTTGATGGAGGGCTGGACACCTCCAAAGTGGAGAAGAGCATGAAAGTAGGTGACTTGATACTTCCTTGTCAACTAGTGAAGACTTTAATTAAAAACAAGTTGTTTGTTGATAACACAGAAATCTACGTATGAATTTTGTGGATAACCATTTTCTTTTATCCCAGAAAATGGCATGAACATAACTTCATTGACACTTTAATAGGATATGTCTCACCTAACTTCAGTTGTGTGAAAATTACATGTGCAGCCTAAGGTGATTATATAGACAGCTCTTTAGTCACTGAAGATATTTTCAGTGTGGGCCATTATAGCCAGAAATAGATTTCTAGTACAGAATAGGATTAATTCCCTCCGGGTGTGCTCATTTCTCTCCACAGGTTAGAGCACAATGGCAAGTCCAAACTAGGCACACAGTTAAGTGACATAAATCCTACTTCTAAATGGAAAAAACACACATAAAGGAGAAGATTAAATTTAAATTTTATTAATTCACCTTCCAGAATTAGTTTGAATGTATTGTCCTGAGATGTTTGTTCACCAGATGTTTGTTCATCACAACCCCTTATTTAATTTATTTCATTAATATGTGTGTATTGAGCACTAAAAATGAAATTTTGTCCTGTGTTAAACAGAAAGTAGGGACTGCAGCTGATGTAAAATGAAAGTGCTGAATGACGAAGAGATGCAGAGCTTGTGCACTATAACATAGTGAGTAGCATGCTCCCATTTCTCCAGTCAGGTGAAGAAATCCAATCCCATGAACTTCAAAGCAGGTAGTGTTCTAGCCATGAAGCCCATTTCATTATCCAGATTTGCCACCATAGAAGAAAAAAACCTTTTAAAATATACTCTAAGTCACGCCAAATTTTACTCAGTCCTTTCCCAGTGAACCGCAGAAGCTGAAAGAGTGGCAGTACTTTGCAACAGATGAAAATTAAGAAGAAATCTTGGCTAATGACACACTATTTTGTTTCAGGTCTCTTAATCCTTCCTTCTCATTGTACCCAGGAGATAAAAGAAAACTAAAAGATCCCATGTTCTCTCCCTGATTCCTGAGCCTGCTCTCTAGCAGACTTTGCATGGTGCACTGCAACCTTGGACCTGAAATGATCTGTGCTAGTTGATAGTCGACCTTACAGGGTTGTTAACCCTGTTAAGAGTTTGCATCAGCATTGTAGCATTCCAACAGCTGTCCTCACAAAGCAGGTTATTTGCACAAAGGTTAAATAAGAAATGGATATATAGCCATATTTCTGCCTGATGCTGAAAAAAATGGATGGAATAAAACAGACAATATGGTCTTTTAAACTCATATCTCTTTCAATTTCCCTTAAACTGAAACACTTTAAAATCCATTTACAATACAGACTTGCTCCTGTACCAGTTCTTTTATTCATAATAACAACACAGAGTAAGAATGGTTGATGACACTCATGATATACCATAGAATATTAAGAATTGTTACCACATTCAGATAATAAGGGATAGTTTTTTATCCTATTCCAAATTTTATATTCAGTAATGAAGTTTCCTTTTCCCTTAAAAAAAAAAGTGACCTTGCCAGCTGAAATAAAGAGTAAAGCAAAGAGAGAGCAAAGACACTTTCTCCCTGTGACCAGCTCAAGTCCAAAGGAAAAGTTATCAGTGGCCCCAGCTCTGATTCTTGTTCTCCCTGAAGAAACACTGCAAGCAATTTTCAACTTGTCATCCAAGCATTCATTTTGATGCGATGATGCAAATTAACTCAGTATTTAAACAACTCTTTCTGAAAAAATTTACTAAGCCTAGATTTGGCAGCCAGGGTTTACTGATTACAGCACAGGTCATGAAGCTGAGCCGCTTTGGGGAGCCAATTCCTCTTCATGTGTACAATAAGCTCTAGGGGATTGCTGTAGTTCTGTTTGAGTTTTCTTTTGTTTTGAGGAGGGTTTTGTGTGTGGATTTTTTTGTCTTGCTTTTTTTCCCCCCTCTCAGTAGATCATACTTAACAGACTCTTCTGCCTCTGCCTGAACTGTCAAAATCCAGACACTATGTGCTAATTGCTGTGATTATGACATTAAAAATCAAATTTCTGACTCTTCTGTGGCAGTGGGACCAGTTCAGCAATCTCTAGCGTAGGAAGGATACATTAAAGATTTGAATACAGTGTCATACTTATTCCATAAGTGTCACAATCTTCTCTCATAATTAAATCTGTTGGGTATTCCTTTGTAAAAAAAAGAGCTTTACTTACAGGTAATTTTTATGCATTTTTGGAAACAAAAAGTAACATTGGTTGGTTTCCTTTGACTGGCAGAGGACTATCTTTAAAAGGGAAATGTGGTGATAATGCCTCCCATTTTCTCCCCTTCCAGTTTTTTAAGTGGAATTTCTTGATCTTCATTGCAGCAGTGCCCCACAGGGGTGTTGATGTTTGCACATAATAATGATTGCAAGTAGCACTGTGGGTAAATCTTGTCATGGAAAGAAAACAGGCTATAAATGAAAAAGAAAACACTCTGCTAGACATGCATGATAATGTAGTGGGCTGGTTTTGCAGCTGTTTGAAACAAATGTATTTAAACAAATAGTGTTAGGCTGAATAATTATTAATTATAAAAGAGAAAATGTAGAGAAACAAATGTGTACATGGTTATCCTATAATTTTTTTCTAGAGAGAGAACTTGCACATTTATTTCCTTATGTTTGAAATGGTGCCAAAAATGAATAAACAGAGACATCAGACCTAAGAGCAATGTTGCTTCTTTGTTTGATTCACTTTCTTTTATCCAACAACTATACAATAATTTTGTTCCTACTTCAGCTTTCATAGTAAGATTAATGTAAAATCAGACCAATGTCTGTGAAATAAGGAAAGAAACTTTTGAAAGCCTTCAACATAAGAACATAACTGATGCCAGGGAGAATTCAAGCTGATTTCTTTTAGGGCTCTAGTGGGCTTCAGCAATCACTGTAGCTGGTCTAACATGGTTGAAAATGAGAGTGTTCTCTAAAATATTCTCAGAAAATATTAATTTTACATCTACTGAAGGGAGATGCTTTGCTCAATGATTATGTTGTGTCCTGATGCATGTTGGGATTTTGTGGCAACACATGTACTCTTTACTTTCAAAGTCACTAGAGTTATTTGGAGGTCTCCTCCTGGGTAGCAGAGCAGAATTTGACCCCCAACCATCATTCCTCCTCTGGCTGTCAGGTCTCCCAGCAGCATGCCACACAGGCTGCAAATGGAATCTGGTTAATAACAGTCCTAGTGAGTTTATCAGTGGATGGCACTGGCACTGTGGGAATGTGTTTCCTCTGTCTTGCTTCATATTAAAAAAAAAAAAAGGAAAAAATAAAAAAACCCCCATAAATAAAAAACATACTGTTTGTTTTGCTGAAATTATAGGTGTGGAATGGAATTGTGCAAGTGGCTATGATTCTGTTCTCCTAGTTATTAGAACTGAAATATTTATCTGTCTGTATATATATATACACACATACATTACATACTGAGGAGAGTCAGAAAGGACTTAGAGGAAGGTCACTGTAATTCAATTCCAATAAGTTAAATTTAAGAAAAAAATACAGCAGTGAGCAAACATATACATACCCACACACTGCTGAATGTCACCCTCTTCTGCATAGCACTATGAGGTTGTTCTATATGACCTCCACATTTCTTCTTCCCCCAGAAAATCCATCCTTAATAGGGCACAAACAGGGAAATACATGGAGAGATGATCATCTTAATCTCTTATTGTTTGCACAAATCCACATGAATTCAGTTTTGTCTGTGTTAACCCCTTACCCACCAAATATACAAAGAGAAAAATAAATCAATAAGGAAAAGTGATGAGGACGTGGGAAAGGTTCTGTGAATGTGCCATTGGCATTATATGGATAGATATATAGATACAGCCACTGGTGTATGGGCACTATGCTCTTGTTCATGGGAGTGAGACCTAGCACAAGACCTCTTATCTAAACCCTTTTTTTAAGATACCATATCTAATGAACTAGATAGATTTATTACTGTGATTTTGTCAAATGATAGCACTCCTTTGTGCTCAATATCCTGATTGATGTTGTAAAATGAATTCAGTTAAGGACTTATTTCCATCAGTTGTAAAATAGCATATTATATGATGTATACCAGCCAGACCAAAATGCTGGGCCATAGATTTCATGTCTATAGCAAATCAAAGAGCTTAAAAGGCCTAGGAAGGGAAATAGGATTACTGAAGTAAAAGGAATTGAACTTTTGCAGAATCACAATTCTTGAATCACAGAACTTGAATCATAATTATGTTTCCAGATAGCAATTGTGGTACAATTGTGTACTATTTTGGTACAAAGATAGCACAATAGTCAGAAACATGCCCAGTTCTTGCTTACTGTCACTGTTGATTTCCCATTTCTAGCTTGCTTCTTTGTATGGATATTTTTTTCTTCAAATTAGTTTATATGACCATACTGTAGTCCTACCAATATGACATCAGAGATACCTAGTGAATCATAACTGTTAAGGGTTTACTTTATGGGTTTCCAAACACTTGCTGTATCTTTTTTTCTACCAGTTTGCTACTCCTCAGCAGAAAAAAAAAAATTCTCAGTGAAGCTCTTTTCCCTTGGTAGGAGATAATTTAATAGAGGTGTAGCCTTTGTAAAAAGTGACTGGTTTTTGTATACCTGTATGATGATACATTTTGATCTATCACTCCTCTTTACAAGATCCATATTAACATTTTTAAAACGTTTCTTTTGATTTGAGAGACTGAAGTTTCCAGCTCAGCACAATTCAGTACTTAATTTCTGAGTCTTGTGTTTCTCCTCCAGTACCCTGTCATGTTTGCAGCAAATGAGAAAGTTTATCTGAAAATCACTTCCGAATAGTAAGGAAAATGCTAACTGGAAAATAACCTACAATAAAAAAAAAAAAGAAGTTCTATGGAGTGCAGTGATGCATAAGGTACAAACAAGGTGATTTCAGGGCAATGTTCTTCCCACCTGGGGACAGCAAGTGAGGATACAGCCAAACATTATGAACTTCCATAGATTCAACATTGAATCTATTGAATTCAATATCCAGTATGAGTTTTTTAGCAAACTGAAAAGCTCATGTATCTTTCTGATGCACCAGAACAGTGGGAAGGAACTTGGTGTGTCACTGGGTGTCAGTTCTTGACAAGCTGCAGACATGAGCAGGTGGAGTTAAAAAATACAGTGACATCCAACAAGAATAATCTAGTCCAAGGATTAGCATGGGAAAATAACAACATTTTATAGTTTAAGAAGGAGAAGACTCAAGAGAAACATGATGACAAGTTTATAAACACCATCAAAGTAACAATAAAAATGAATTAAAGGAATTACATTGTCTGATAAGATGGCATGACAAGGAATGATGGTCTAAAGGTAGGAAAAGAAACTCTTAAGTCAGACATTAAGAAAGTCTTAACAGCTAGAACAAATTGCCAGTGTGGGAAATCCCCAGGGATGGCAGTCAAGTCACTGACATCATGGGGTTTATTCAAGAAACAAGGTTTCTTTCAGTGTGTCTGATGAAGAAGTGCAACAGAAAGTAGAGTGAGAGCCCAAAAATGTGAATTGACTTTTTTTATAACTGAATTTGTGACGTTTTGATTTTTTTATAGATATGAGTGTATATTTAGAAGAAATGGATATGGACATTGATTTTGAAAAATAAATATTCTCTTCTACTTTATGTTCATTGAAATTAACTTTTAATTAAGACCAAAAAAATCTCATTTCATTTTTCCAAAATACTTTTTGGGGAAAATATCTTTATAGAATGGTTTCTGGCTATCTTTTTGGAGATAAATAGCTAGGTTTTTTTTTTTTTTTTTAATGAGACATGGACTATTCTCCTAAATCAGAAGAAATGTATATGTGCTGATAAAGGCCTTCATTCTGTTTCTACTGATGTAAGATGCTAAAATACAGATCATAATAACATAGAGTAAATCACAGGACTGCCAGTTATGGGAAAAAAACCCTGATGTTGTAATAAAGATGATTCTGGAGATAAAAAAATAAGCCTCCTGTTGGGGAATTTGGAAAGGTATAAAGTGAAACTGCATATGTTTCTAAGAAGTAGCAGCTGAAGACTTGGATTAGTGGGAAAAAAAAAAAGACTGGAAATATCTCTTAGAGAGCAGCTCAAGATTCCTCAAATATGGTGGTGTCTAGTTTCTTTTCATGAACAGAATTCTTGGGATATACATAAGTATTTTCTGTTGCTGGTAAAGCTCCTCAATCTGGTAGAGCCCAGACAAGTATTTTTTTTTCTTTTTCCTTCTACTCTCTCTACAGCCGTCTAGTAGAAATCTCTGAAATTAATCCTTAACACTTTCAGTGGCATATGAGATCTAGCATTAGAGTACTAGTAAAACTTTAGAGCCAAAATCTAGTTTTATATTTTTTTCTACTCCATTTGAACTACTTTAGGATTTTCTTTTTGGAGCCCAGCTGCAGAGATGTTTCAGCATGCAAAACAGAGAAAGAAATACAAATGCCTATCTTGATTTTGTCAAAAGCATGATTACAGTGACTTTAGGTGCTTCTGTGGTCCCTATATAGACTTCATACAGAATACATTTTTTCTGTCAGAGACCTCTTTTGGTAACAGACTGGTACTAGGAGGAACTGAGTTTATGCCTGATATATTCAACCACAGTGATGGTTAAATTGGCTTAAAAAAACCAACTCAACAAACAAACAAAGAAAGCAAGCATAATGATAGTACCTTTCTTGTTGAGCTCTACTCAGAGGAAATGTAGGGCTTTCAAATTGAAGATGCTATTAGGAGCACTGTAGTATGATTCTTAGGAGGATGAAGGGATTTTTTCTTTCTTTCTTTTTGTTTGTTTGGTTTGTTTTTCTGTTTTTTGTTTTGGTTTGGGCTTTTTTGTTTTTTAAATCAGTGATCTAGGAAAGCTTTTAAAGCAGCAATTAGGTATCACAAATCCATGGACATATAGGTAAATAGGATTTACCTGCCACAGAAATACAACCAAATTCAGACTGGCATGCAGCAGCAAAGAACAGACAGTAGAGTGACATGCAATTTTGCTTTGAATTAATATCAAGTAGCAGTCACCAGGGGGACTAGACATTGTGTAAACTGAAATCAAACTACTCTGAAATGAATAGTGACATGGGTGTTTGAAACATTTAGGTAGACAGACTGTAAGCACCAGCAGATTTCTGCTACCTGCAAACCAGAAAAAACTCTTTCGTATTCTGGTTGAAATACATTGTCCTTTCCTCATCCAGTTCCCTTTTTATCTCATGGTTTCGGTTTTTAATTATGGGCATAAATAACCTGCATTGAATACAAGCAATATTTCTCCAATATACAGTCCTTCTTGAATTCTATCATTTAGTGTTGACCCTGATTAACTTGTGACATTTTAAAGAATGACTGCATAATCTGGTGAACTTGCAATATCAAGCACTAAAACTATTGGAAGGGTTCAGAAGAGAGGATGCTTAAAAACTACTCCTGAAACCAATAAATAAAATTTGTGCCCTGAGAGGGAATTTTAAATGAATGAAAGAAGATCAGTGAAAGGTTTGGTGCACCAATGAATGGAAGCACCTCACATGAAGAGACTTTTGGCAGTGACTGGAGGAAAATGTTAAACATGAGTAGGCTGGTATACTGATAAATCTTGGAAAGGAGAGGGAACACCAGAGCCACTTGGAAAAGAAACCTGTATGCTATCTGTTGGTGTACCTGATGCTGAGAAGTCTATTTATTGAAAATACTTTAGGGGCAGAATTTAGTCCTTCTACCTTTTCATGGATTACAATCACAAAATATCTCAAGATTTGACGCTGGGCAGTTTGGTGACAGTAGAAGCCTGCCTGTGGGTCCCAGAATGGAAGGGGCTACAAAGAAGGACACTGCCTATACAAACAGGAAAAATCTGGCCCGAGGCTTGTGAGGATGTTTCATACTGCTTGGGATATCAGCCTAGGCAAGGATCAAGATGATCTCGTTTAATACATCTATCTCTCAAAGCAGACTTTGTTTCTTAGGGCTAGATCTGGCCAGAATTGTTGCACAAAGGGCACTGGAGCTTCTTTCACCCAAAATAGGAATCCTGTATTTGTAGTTTGTATGGTGAGTAGGTGTCCTAGTTTGAAAGACAGGTGTTTGCTAAGGAAAGCAGAAGCTTCCCTTTGGATTGAAAAAAAAATGTGATCCTTCCTTCCTTCCTTCCTTCCTTCCTTCCTTCCTTCCTTCCTTCCTTCCTTCCTTCCTTCCTTCCTACCTTCCTTCCTTCCTTCCTTCCTTTCCTTCCTTCCTTTCCTTCCTTCCTTTCCTTCCTTCCTTTCCTTCCTTCCTTCCTTCCTTCCTTCCTTCCTTCCTTCCTTCCTTCCTTCCTTCCTTCCTTCCTTCCTTCCTTCCTTCCTTCCTTCCTTCCTTCCTTCCTTCCTATTATTATAATTTTGGAATTAAGAGAGCTCTCAGGCAAAGATATGTGGGTAGGAATAACAGTTCTTTACTAGTATATCTAACAAGACAAACAAGAACAACAACAGCTATGAAATTAGCCACAAACAGAACAGTAACTCAGTCCCAGTGTTTTTTGGCTGCAGGCACCTTTTCCCTGAGCTGCAGTTCCCGGTGCTGGGGGCGGGCAGGTCCCGCAGAGCTGCAGGAGGGCTGGGGGTGATGGCAGAGCTGTCCCAGGGGGAGAGAGAGATGGAGAGAGAGCTCTCCGCTCACGGTGTGGGTCCTGGTGCTCAGCAGAGTGCTGGATGGTGGCAGGTTACAGCGAGAAGGCAGCAGGGCAGGGTCTGACAGCAGTGAGGATGGCTCCTGGTGCTGGTCCCTTCTCCTCTGAACTCCGCGGGGGAAATGGGCCGAGGCCCAGCCTTCCGCTTCCTCTTCTGGCTGTTTGAATCTCGCGGGGTTCCCTCTTCCCTCCCGTCCCCTTCCCCTTGTCACCAGGGCCCAGTCAACAGGTATCTGAGCATGACAATGGGGAAAATTCCACAGAGGGAAAAGGGAGAGAACCAACTCCCAACAGTAGGTTTTTGCAATGTCTTCACTGGGGCAAACTGCCTCATTTTGTTTTTATAGACAATTTGATCTCCCTCTCCATGTCTCAGGACTTGCTTGATGCTTGTAGACTCTGGAGAGGAGGTTCTGCATATTAGAAGACTTTGAAAGAGGATACTAACACTTGAAAGAACTTCAGTGTAAATACAGTTTGAATGATTATTTCCAAGAGCATAATTTTACTCAATATAAAAAACTAATCCACAGATAATAAAGGGGTCTTGGAGAAAGATAAAGTCATCCGACCTACTAGATATTACTTTCAATTAAGTAAATGGCAAGTTCTTTTGATACCTCTGCTCTTTTTGCTTTATCATCTTTGTACTGAAAAGGTTTTATATGAGAAACAGTTGCTTGTTTTGGGTTCATTTAGGAGGATATTAGTGTAAAATAGCTGTCTCAGAAGTGCAGTCATAGTCTAAGGAATTAAAAAGAAAGAAGTGAACCAAGGTAAACTCTAGGAAGGTGGCAGGTCTAAGCCTCCTCTTAACTCAAAAAATTAATATGAATTTTAAATAAAGTTGGCATAGGCTAACGTAGAGAAGACAACTGTGTTTTTTTCTTTAGTTAGTAATAGTCACAATGCATTTTTGTTGTTCTTGTCTCATCAGACACTGCAGAAGCCTGTGCCACTTTTAACAGATTATTACAGTTGAAAGTTTGGTAGCGAAGAAAAAGGGAAATCTTGCATGGTTAAGGATGATGCATCATGAAAGTATAACAGAATTTTGTCCTCAGTTCTACAATGAAATACGTAAGCTTCAATGGCTTCATTGCAGGAGTTGCAACAACAGTTATGGGATTTTTTTCTTTAATGAAATCTTTCCCTGATACATTCAGTCACCAACCTGGCTTAGCTTAAATATTTGCCATGTAGCATATTATAGTTACTGTAAATTTGCTTTTTCTTCTTTCTGAGGGAGATGCAAAGTGTGTTAAAAAGTTAGATAAGTTCACTTTAATTTCACCTGCAGAGAAATCATTTGAGTATTCTGTACTGACACAGGCTAGTGATAATTTGGTTTCTGAAGTCTCCTCTAGGCCTGCTGTCCTGCTCAGCTATGTTCAGCATCATTTATGGTGCACTGAAGCATGTGCAGTCTGATAGTAGCCAGTAGACTCCTGAAGTTTGATATGGCTTTCTTTGTTTTCTGCTGTGGACATCACAGTCAAGAAGCAAAAATAATGCATGTCCAGAGGAAAAATAGTACTAATACATCATACATGTAATTGTCCCTATTCTGACCTGCATTTTGGTGGAATTTCTGGTGAAAATATTAACTATGAATGAAATCTATGCCTGAGTTTTCGCAAACACAGCAACAATATGCAAGATAAAATAGTAGCATGGAGATCAGTGCTAGTCTCCTTATCTGACTCAAACACTGTAGTTCCTTACTAATGAAAATATAGAGTGGAATTCTGCACGGAGGCAGAGTGAGCAGATGGAAGTCAGTCCTCTACGCTGCATAGCTTTGCTAATACAAGAGTAGCAGAAGTCCACCCTACATTGCAAGTTAACACAGCATCTTTGTCTAAATGTACTCGTATTCTAGTAATGTGCATTACTCATCACACTTAGAAGAGAATATTCTTTACTGGTTTTTCAGTAGAATGATCAACAAAAAACATATCTGGAGCCTTCATTATGGTGGCTACAGTGCATGGCAACAAGGTCACCCCTAAATTCCTCAACTGTTAGAGATATCAAAATTCAGCATGTCATGGTGTTCCTGAGTCTAGTATTACATGGGAGCTTAGAAAGTAGCTCCACATAGAAAGGGCTCCACATCCCACTTTATTTCCCTTGGAAAGCCACATAATCCTCCCATGCAGCCCTAGATCAGTGGTTTATTGTGGATCATTGTGATTATTTTCCTCTTTTGACCTTTTTTATTTTTTAATCTATTAACATTCTGCACTTTTGAGTGTTAAGTAGGGATATGCATGCCCCAAAACTGGTTTAAAGAAAGACATGAGAAGCTATCTATGAGTAAAAACAGATAAGATTACCAAAAAGGAGAAAATGCTTGTGTGGTTTCAGAGGTAACCTTGTTGCCAGTAGTAAGAAGGACGGTAAATTGAGCACATCCATACTTAAGAGAAGCTTGGGATCCCTATAGCTATAATCTGCTTTTCCTGCAAAATTCTGGTGTCAACACCAGAGCTGCTGGTGTACTTTGTTCTTGGGCCATGATTCCTCAGCTCTGAGACGAGGGTAAAAACACATGGTCCTTCTGGGTGGTGTCTGAGTTTTGAAAGCAGCCCCTTCCATTCCCAAGGGCTTGGAACCTTACAGGCACCACCCTTTCCTGAGCCTCCCGTGTACAGACATCAATAAGAAGCTGTGCTGTTATAAATAAGTAATATATTTTCTCCTTGAAATTGGTGTTCAAAGCACTCTAAAGATCTATCAAGGCTGTGTAACACAGCAACACATCTGTCTTCTGCTGAGCACTAAAATGTCCTTTTAACAAAGTGCCAGGGCATAGTTTTCTGACAGTAACTCTAACATTTATTTGTTTATTGCATTCTGATTTCTTTGAGGGTTGTGCCATTGTAGCAAATTTGTGGGCTGGCTCTGAGTTTCTGCTGGCCAGAGAGCACAAGCTCATGCTGTACCTGGTGAGCTTGCCGATGGGGTGCAATTTATCTTCTTCAGTTTAGCTTCTTTATTTTCTGGCATGAAATTCCTCTGTGTGGATGTTTTCCTTGTCTGCTTGCCAAATCTGTAGCTAGTTACAATTACACATTTACTGACAAATGAGTATTTTTTCTTGGTGTCAACATTGTGTTTATTTTCTTCATATATGCACGACTTTATTTGCGGTATCTGTGTATTTCTAATCTGTTTATCTTTGGTATACAGCCCCTCTCTCAAAGAGGTATGTAGAGAATGGAAAGCTGAAATAAACTAAATTATATTATACAAGTATATTTTAATATGCATAACGAACAGTACAGTTAATCCTTCATAAATCTTTTCGATTTAATAAGAGTGACAACCCTTTCTCTCTCGTCCCCCCTTTCTGTCTGATCTTTATTAATCTTTTTTCAGAATTCAAATCTCTTACGAATGCAAAGAGAAGAACAATAGAGCAAAGAAAAGAGCATTAGAGCAATGTAGTCCTGGATAGTTCTTTATAATTATTTTTCTTCCTAATTTTCTTATTTCTATTGTTTTATAACTTCCAGCAGTTTCTTTTGCAGGCCTTGGTGGGAAGTTACATTAAGGATAATATGATTTCATCTCCTTCAATATATAATTTCTTGACACACTGTGAAATAAGTCCCTGAAGCTTCTATGTTTAACTTGACTTTATTGTGCTGCTTCAGTAATAAAAATTAAATAAATAGTATGGAAAAGAGATGCTGAACTTCAGTAGGTGGATCTGCTATATTGTTTCTGAAGGATGAAGGAGAGCACTTGCTATTCCGAACATGCATAGAGGTGTTGCCTCTTTAATGACTATTCAGGACAGCTGTTTATTTGTCTTTTTAGCTGGGTTGATATTTTTATTCTCTTCCATCTTTGCTCCTGAATGTTGAGAGCTCTAAAGATCCACTAGGCAGCACCTCAAAAAGGAAAATGGGATATGGTGGTGCAAAACTTCACAGTAATACATAACCACACCAATCTCTCCCTTGGACTTCCTACTGACTTACCAAAGATGCACAAATTAGAAGTTGTCTATTATTGAAGAAAGCCTTAGTATGGGAGTTCTATAAAATATGATACTCAAACTTCCATTTTTTTAATCCTTCATACAATATTTTTTTTCTGTTAACACATATTTGCTTTTAAGATTCTAAGAAGCCAGAGTGCCACAGAAGAATCTGGGAAAGCCTGTTATGTGTGAAACCTTAAAAGCCAATCCTATTTGATGTTTTAGCCTGTTTATACTGTAGGGGAACTCGTTCTGCATTGTCTGCAGTAGGGTTGTGTAAGTACCTGTAAAGTTAAAGAGGGTTTGTGTGTGTCACTCTGTGTATACTATTTTAATTTATAATTGCTTGTTGATTTTACCTGAGGGATATATAAATCTGTGGTGGGCTGATGTTTCCCAGTTGGGTTGGGTGGGCTGATGGGTGGAGCACAGCATTGGGACAGAGCTTCTCCTTCAGAAGAGAGCCTTGGCAGAGGCCTCTGTCTAGGTCCAGCACTGGCTCTCCCCTGCCACCTTAACTGCTCCATAAAGAGGAATCGGTATCAGTAGTGGGCTAAACAACTGTGTTATGGGAAACTTAGGAGAATTGACATTACCACAGTTATTTCCAAATTTAGAAGCAATGATTTAGAACTGAGATGTTAATACACAGCACAATATTTTATGAGGATAATTTGCTTTTAAAAAATGATGTATTTAACAAGTTGAGAGCATGCTGTCCCCTCCACCTCTGAAAATGTTTTTAGAAATAGTCAAATACACATCTATTGAAATGTGATTTATGAAAATAAGTCAGTATCATTATATTTTTCTTTTTTATTGTAGTAACATCATTTTCCCTGAGACTAAGTTTTTCTTGCATTTGGCATTTTTGGGTCTGCCATAAAATGTCCTCTTTCCTGAGTTTTAGCCAAGTGACCACCTAAACTCCCCACTCTTCTGACTGTATTTACAGATAAATGATTGAAATTTCACTGTGATTTATTCACTTTGGTCCATCATTTGAATTGTAATTAATATAAAGCATATCCCTCCAGACCCAGGTGGCTCCACAGTAAATACTAGACAATATTCAAGCCATATTGCAGGAGAAAGTGCCTCAGTCCAGGACAATGTGAACAGCTGGAGAGCAGCAGATAGAAGCCCTACAGCAGGGCAGCTTCAGGTAAGGAATGATGGCCAGATATCATAGGTCTGACAGATATTCTCGTTACTCAGTCAGGCTGACCTCTCTGATATGTTTTTTTTTAAGCAGAATGCTCTTTAGAGGGGCAAATGATGTTATCACATTTTTCAAGGGAAAGAAACTGAAACAAGGAAAATTAAATACATGTCTGTGATTACCCAACAGAGAAAAGACCGGAATCTAGTTTTCCTGACCATGATCTTTCTTACATGCTGCATATACCCTGGGCTTTACTTTTTATTGGAACAATATGTCTTTTCTTCATTATACCAGTATTTTACAGATGATTACATACTTCACTGATACTCAGTTTTCAGACCTTTGTAGCCTCCTGAAACCAAAATAAATTTCTTTTGAAAATGAAAATGACCAATATCTGACAGAAACGCTCTTACATAATATCCATTTTTTTCTTTAAACACACTTGTTTCAACTGGAATATTTTTAACTACATAATAGAATGTGTATATTTTTCCCTCCATCTTCAATGTAGACAGGAATAACCAAGTCAGTTTTATTCAGGTTTATTTTCATGAAGCTTACTGGTGGGTGAGAACTGAATGAAAGACTTTACTGCTTGGATTGTTAAAAACCTCCATCCGAATTTGTTTTCCTTATCACCAGTTTATTTGCAATAAATTAATAGGTCTAAGTATGATTTTAGAGGTGTCACTGGGAAGGAGCTGATTTTCTAAAATAAATCTATAAAAAATACAGCTTCAAAGATGAATTAGTATAAAGGTAAGAAAAATACAGGGAGGAAAATCTAATGAATTATATATATCAGTTTTTCTTCCTGTCTGTTTTCCTAATATTGTTTCAGAGTGAATATTTAGTAATTACTTCTCTGAAAAACACATTTCATGCTATTTAATTAATGTGCAGTTAAGTACTAATGATGGAATTGCTATAAAATAAAAGAGTATGCCTACTTAATTAGTTGTTTTTGCATTTCCTGCAAGAGAAAATATCACAGATATCCCATTTCAAACTTGAAAATATTTAAACTTCCTTTTGGAATTTAAGCAGAACAAGTATTACAGAGATATCTAAACAATTTATTCCACAGACATATCTGTCTCCATTTTCATGTTATTTCTTTTCACACAGAGATGATTAAAAATGTGGAAGTTGGTTCTTTATTCACCATTTCAGTTGCTCTTTATGAAAAGACTTTTTACTACAGAAAACCTTCAACCTATTAATGCAACTATTCTAATAATAAACACTCAAAAGAGGGGTAATTAATCTCCTAAATTGATTTTTCTTCAGATCTGTGGTGCTGTAATACCATTGTTGGTAGAAAATGGGAGAAGAGTCTTGGGATTCAGCTTACATTTCCTCCAATACACCCTCCTAAGAAAAAAGCAAAATAAGTGAAGCTAAGCCCCTTAGTAATAAAATCAATGACAAGATGAGTGTTAAAAATTATATGAGCTCAGGATGCCATCTTCCTCCTTTGGCATTGACTACCTTTTCTATATATTGAGCTACTGGTAAGAGAGGCAGACAAAATGTGAAAGAATATGCTTATCATGATTATTCAGCTCTTTTTGAAAAGCTGAAATAAACTTTTGCTGCTTTTTTGCTTATGCATTTACTTCCCTTCTTCACGATTGTTCCAATATGTCACCCTTTTATTTTAATTTGATAATGAGTAAGTTTCCTGACAAAAGGTTAGAAATCAAGGTTAACAAGTAACAAATTAGTATAAAATCAAAATGTCTAAAAGTCTCTACAGAATGCAGCTGCAGACATTGGTGATTCAGGATCAATTTTTCATTATATTCTGCCAATGATTTTAAGCCTTTCTTCATCTATGATGAATTATTCTTTATCAGCTACCAGAAGATGGAGCTCTTTTAATAAACCATGATGCTGGTGTTTGGAAAAAATGCAAAAAACATAGCATAGAAAAGCTTTAGAAAAACATTAAGAATTATTTGCATTTGTTACTAACTAAGGCTTAGTTAAATACATTTTAAAGCAGGTAAAATTGTATTTTGCTGCGAGTCTGAAGACCAGATTGATATGTTAATTATATTTTCAGATTTTCTTAGCTTTAACCTTACACTTTAAACTCTCTTTTTCTTCCATCTTCTGAATTTTCCAGACATTCCCAAATAGGTCAGAAGTTGCTCTTTAGTTAAGACATATGGGCTTGCAAGGATGCAAAGTAAGTGACAAATTGACTCCACATTCTTTTTCTGTGTTCCTGGTTTCAGTGGTGTAAGGCTGGAGTGGAAGGCTGTGTAGCTGGGCTCTGCAGAGCTTCATGCCTGTCAGACCAAACATCTTTCACTGACACCTCTGACAACTGCTAAGCAGGTGGGCTTAACTTCTGCTGACAATAAGCCATCTCAGACAGGTGACAGTGGAAAGCCGTATAAACGTGGTGTGAAGGTATCTTTGCATCTCTCCTGCTGCATTGCCCATGGAGGAAAGACAGATAATGAGGTTAGACTAGACCCCTAACTTTACGACAGGAAATGTCATCCAGAATGAATCCAGAAATCTTATTAACAGAATTTGTGAAGAAAAGATCGAATCTCTATTCGCAGCATTGGTTCAAACTTGTTTAATATAAGCTGTGATTCACACTTCTTTAGTATAAGACGCAGCCACAACAGAGTACAAATATAAGGTTCAAATTGAAGAGAGGCAGCTATCCTGCCTGCTTTCCAGCTTGGAAAGAATAGTGAAAAAATTTGTTATCTAATATCTAATGCTGTATCTTAGCTTTCCGCTTAAAACTGAAATAACTTTTTTATAAGTGTCCAGCCTGGATGGAGGAATCATAAAATACAGACTTTGTTCCTTTAGATAATTCTTCCTACTCTTTTTGAGAATAAGTAAATGATACAATGAAGAATTCTCACATTGACACACCACTTGAAATGTAGACCTCCAAATGTTGCCTGGTATGACAGGATGGCCTTTTCCATCTATTTTAAGAAAACTTCTTTTGCCTGTACACAATTTAATCAGTTTGTGTGATATGTCTGTCAGTAGCTCTCACTGATTTTGTCAATCAGTCTGGATTACATTGAAAGTCACTTCAGGTCTGAATTGCAAAGATGATAATTGTGTATTTGTATGAGTGTATGTATTTTCACCACTCTTCTGATGCAGAGTAATATTTGCTTCCAGTGGAGATTAATGACATAATAAGTGCTTTTGCATTCTAGCCTGGTGTCAGTTAAAATATGGCAAGTCTGCTCTGTGGGTTATTCACTTTGCAAAGCCTTTGCAGTGGTAGACAATAGCAGTTTTGTCCTACAACATCTTTTCTTTGTATTACGCTTATCTGGATGTTCCTAAAACCTTGCACAGCTGCACTGTACATTACAGGTAAAGGCTGGAGATTCACTTGACACCTTTGGTCTCCCTCAAGACATTGAACAGAGAAAAGTTTCAGCTAACATTAAGAACTGGGAACATTCAGAGAAGAAGTTACAGCATTAACTACTGTCCCTCCGTATTGATTTTTTTAGGAGTTTGTGCACTGTAATTCAAGCCAGAAAGTTCTGATAAACCTCCTGAAATCCACTTTTCAAGTGCACTCTCTCTCAGAACACCTTGAGCCTATACAGTGGGTATGGGTTTCAGATTTGCTCTGGTTAGTACTGTTTTCTGGGATAGTGAAACTACACACTTATATTCCCAATTCTGAAATAAATTCCAAAAAATATCAAAAAGGACTTTTTTTTTTTTTGGTTTATTAGGAAATTTTTCTACAGTCACCTTCCAAGATATCCATTATCTTTCTGTAGGTTTCTCTGATGAGCAAAGAAAAGACCAGTACCACAAAGAAGAATGCTTACTTGACAGTAAATGGCTCTAATGGACACATGCCAGAGGACTCAGCAAGAGTGCATGGTGACATCCATAAGTGATGGTGCATAATGATGACAGAGAGAGTGCATATATTATTATTTGAGGCTTTTATTACTTATGGTTTTCATATTTGTGCTGACACATCCTCTTGTGGTGTCTGAAACAATATTATATCAAGCTCACACAGTGTAGCACCTTACTTCTTTTTGCCCAAACTAGAAATATCTTGCAGAATGCTTAACAGGTGGAAGGACTTTTTGGCAGGGGTTGCAGTATTGAGCTTCGTTGTAGCACTCTTCTCACACATCTCTCCCACTTCATGAACGTTGTAATTACGTCTCATAAAAATAAAATCCACCCTTGCATTCAATGTAAGCATTAGATTTCACTATTTTTTTCTTAATTTCCTTTGCTCATTTGAGGAAGTGATAATGCAATTGAAGGCTACTCAAAACCCGAGGGAAATTACAAGCAGCTATTGGTACTGAAGTTATAAATGGTACTTTTGGATTGAAACTGATGCTTTTCCATCAATTAAATCTGAATTTAGAACTAGCTTGTCTTTCTTGCTGATTATGTAAAAGACCATATATAAGACAGATAAACGAATTAAGCAGCAAAGCTAGGAGGAGAATAAAGAAACAATATATTGCACTTCTAAAGCTGTCTTTAGATATGCCACTTGTACAGTTGTGACAGTGGTAAAAGTGTATCATCAGCCAAATGTACACTGACCTCTGAAAAGGAGTAATTCTTTTACAGGAATGCTTTTCTCTGATATAGATGCTCACAAAACGGGAATTTTGTCACTTTTGGTCATGTAGTTATTTCCATTTTCAAGCACAGTTCTGTCCTCAACTTAAGGAGTTAAAATAGTAGCAAATATGCAGGTTAATTAGGACTACAGGTTTTCTGTTACTCTATTGTCAAAGGTGACTTAAAATTTTCCGTGAAATTTTTCAGGAGGAAAGTATTTCAGTCGATGGTGATCTATAAGACTTTGTTGAAGCTACAACCAAAATCAAAGTGGATGTATTTTTTCAGAGTATGGGGGATCCAGTAACAGAGGTAGTTGCAGAAAAAATATTTATTCTCGTATTAAACAAGGATATTGGTTAGAATGTGGAATCTTATTTTTTCTCAAATATTTAAATCTGACACTCTGGAAGGTAATTCTGTTTTGGCAGACCTCCATTTACTCTTTTGGAGGACGGCTTCAGACTAAGGAAACTAGTGGAATAGTTATCTCCATAAAACCTAGTGGCAAAAGAAGTCCCTAACTCAATAGGTATATAGGTGATATACAAGACTAACTAATATTTCTGTTTAGTACATCTTGGACAAAAATAGAATGAATGTGGAAAGACAGCAACCCTTTGGAGAGGACATTGTACATGAAGTCATTACTTGTAGATCCTTTTCCTATTGTTCAAAGCATTTATAATGTATGTATTTTCTTCTGACTTGTAGAAGAGATATGCACTGTGTTGCCTTACAATGTGTAGGCAAGAATTAGGCTGCCATAAGCCTTAAAAAGTAAACTAAAAGAGGCTCTAAACGTCTGGGAGTTACCTTCCATTTTTATTACAAGTTGGTAACACTATTACAGGTGCATTCCAGGCTGTTTCATTTAATTATACCCAGACTTTTATAACCTCTAATTTTGTGCCTAAAATATGCAATATATTTACTTAACATAAAAAACATAAAATAAAATAGAATAAAATCCCCAAAGCTATGAAGAGTCTGAACTGGATTGATTTTTGAGGCTTATTTGTCACTATGAGCAGAGGTTAGAGCTCAAAGAAGAGTGACTCATGATGTCTGTGCTCACTGCAGCATGACCGACAGTTTGCAAGTGAAGAAAGGTGTCTATTTGTCTGGGAAGATAGCAGGAAAAGCCAAACTAGGGCTGTATTTTGGAAAAGACTATATCCATTTTTCCACTATTTTTGGGCACTAATACAGTCTGTACACCCAAATCAACACTTTCCCCAAAATGGGCACTTTGCATTTATGTCTGTCTTGACTGCCCCCTTTTCCTTTGGCATTGATATAGAGCCTACTTGGAACAATGTAAAAAAGCTTTGACTTTGGTGGAATTCAGGTCTGATAAAAAGGTCCATTGCTAGGTTTTTTTGCCACGAAATAGCTTCTTGGCTCCTTAGTAGCAGATCTATAAATGGATATTGACACTTCTCATTTAATCTTCTATTTTCAAAAACTTCTTGAATTGCCCAATTTCTAGTAAACCACCTCTAAAAGACTTCAAATTCCACTATATTTTGAAGTGCCTTTAGATTTAGTTGTTTAACTTTGAAGTGGAAAAGCTGCAGCAATATAGAATAGAATTGTTTAAAAATATTCTGGTTGGTTTCAGTACAACTCCATTATCTTCCTGCAGAAGATGGGTATATATATCCTTTATCTTGTTTTTCAGTCTTTTGTTACATGATTATAGACAGACATTGTATTTATTTGATTGTGTTGTATAGTGAACAACTATGGAAAGAACAGACCAAAATAGAAAAGAAACCAAACCAAGACAAAACTTTTCTATTTCTAAGATTGCAGGTCTGCTTCATTTAGTCAAAGTTACACTGCTTACCGTGGGCTTTAGCTGGTTACCTTGAGATCATATTTAGGCAAAAGTAAGATGACTCTTCCATTTCAGCACACATTTATTTTTTCTTTTTCTTTTTTTTTTTTTTCAGTGTTTTATATTGTTGAAACCTCAGCAAATTAAAATACTTTTTTTTCCAAAGAGAAGCTGAATATTCTAGCAGATTTAAGCATTTCAGGAGATAGTCCAAATTTTACAGTGTAAGTGTACCTGAATTAATTGGTTTGATTTTCCTAAATTTGATTCTGAAGCATGGACAATCTTTCTGTTGTGGAAGATGTGCTGGGGGCTAATACTGCAGAATTGGAAGAAGTCTACTTTATTCCAACACACTTAGTGGAGGATATTCCTCTTTCTTTTTTGGAGGATATATAATAAAAAGGTGGGAGATTCATAGAGGCAGAATTCCCTGAAAACTCAGGAAAACCTGAGTTTCATACAGCTGTAAGCTACAGAAGAAAATGGTGCTTGACTACTGTGCCTGATGCAGTTTTTAGAACATGAGGGCATATATAATTTAGCAGTGACAGCAGTAACGGCAGGAGAAAGAAATTTACTTCAAAGGAAGAAGGAACAGAGGGAGGGAGATGTTTTAACAAACCTGGGAGCTCTCTCTGGGAACAGTGCCTTACAGGATTCAAGTGCAGAAGGCCAGACTCTTCTATTGATTGCTGACTGATCTGTATTTTTTCTTCTGTCAAAGTTAGTGTATACTCAGCTTTTATATTTAAGATCTGCCTTTAACTTTAAAGGAATAAATTTTCTCTAACAACTGGTTTTCAAGGAAAAAAAGAAAAGTAACACACGCAGAGAACAAAACCTTAATGCAATATTACTTCCTCCCCCCCCCCCGGGAGGTGTGGAACAGAAAATTTAACTACCTAGAATCTCCTTTTATCCACATGTCAATCATTTCCCTGTAAACGTTGGACTCCTCCATAGACAGAGGTTTGAACATGCTTTAAGATTTCACATAGCTGTTTTGATCTTCAAGTCAGGTGATGCAGAGAAATATATAGAGTAAAGAACCAACAGCATGGGAGTTTTAATGATCAGTCAGCAGTCATAAATTAGCAAGTCTGTATGTTGAACAAAAGCCGAAAACATCATTATTCTGTCTTTCTAAGGTGAAGTTGGTCTCCTTGTGTTCCAAGGGAATCATACCATTTGCCAGGAGTCCTACAGTCATCTTTTCTTACTTGGTTAAAACTCCATTGGTCCTTTGGTGTCCCACATCAGCTGGGAGCACCTACAAGAGAAGTTGCCTGAATATTTATTATATTCCATAGATTATTAGTGAGAAAATGGAAGGAAGGAAGGAAGGAAGGAAGGAAGGAAGGAAGGAAGGAAGGAAGGAAGGAAGGAAGGAAGGAAGGCTCATTCTCTTGTAGGATTTAATTGATCTCTTTGCTGAAATGGGAATAATATTATCAAAAGCATTTAATTCACTGTAGGATATGCTGAATATGGTGCATATTCATCTTGAACTCATTCATGAGGTAGCAACAAAAGCTGAGATTCTGGCCTGTATTCTCTTTCATTCTTCATAAGGGTCTTTTTGCTGCATGAGAATCATCAGGTATCTAGATTATACACTGCATATACTTTGAACAGTCCTGTTCGTTTCAGGTTTGTGATTCCAGAAATTAAGTAATGACCTTATAAATGTGATTTCCAAAACAACAGTTAGCTTCAATGGAATTTCCCATCCATTTTAGCATATCCCTTTTACGAGACACTTGGAATCCTGACAATGATGCACTGCCTAACTAAAATAATACCTTTTATGAAAGGTAACAAAATGAGGTGAGGTAATGTTGGGAAACAGCATTTCAGCAAAGTGTCCAAGTTTATGTTTTTTTTCCAGCTGTTAATTAAATGAAAGAACTTTCTTTGAAAGACCCTTGCCAGCCTGACTGAATGTGGTACTAATGAAATAATTTTTGTCTTGAGGAGGCTGTTGTTTTCAACAGCTGTGTATTCCTGTTAGCATTGGCAATCTCTGTTACAAAACAAAATCACATGCAGCTGTATTTCTGAGACTCTTTGTACATTAAATGTGGTTAATATACACTATTTTGTGGTAATCACTTATAATGTAAAATACTGTAATTATGTAGTAATTATTAAAAGTCAGTTGGAGCTGGGCTATAAGTTATAAAAGTATGAGAGAATAATTATATTGACTGTCTAAGTACAAGGAATTATTGCCATACCTCAGATGTTAACAAATGAAGCTTATACTCTAAAACTTATATTATAATTGCAGAAATACAGTCTTTGAAAATTTATATTGGTGATGGTAAGGACAGTTTCAGAAACAAATATCTCTTTTGGGTTACTTTATGCAATTTTCAAATGGTTGTACTAGTTGTGTGAGTTGAGACAGGCAGGCACCCAGAACTAGCACAAAACCATGGGTGAAATGCAGAGTAAACTTATTACCTCACTAACTGGAGGATCCCAAAGCAATACGCAGGTGGAGACACTCAGGTGGGAATGATGGCACCATCCTGCTGAACCCATCCTAGCAGTGGCGAGGCTGCTGTTTGCATGCCTTTATCAAGGGCCCGTGCTGTGATCTCCCTTGTGCTCTTCTATGATCTCTGAGCTTTGATATTCTCTCTGCCAAGAATGGAAGCTCAAGCAGGTCTGTGAGAGTGCCTCCAAGTCTCTGTAAACACCTATGCTATTTCTACATAGAGCTCCTCCTCCTCAAAACAGTCAGAGGATCAACAGCAGAAGGCATAACATACATGGTTTTTCACACTGTTGTTCTCCAGGCTTTGGCATTCCCAGCTGCAAGGTCACTTGAGCCAATCAACCATCCTCCTCCCCCATCTTCTGCTTCTAAACCTTTCCTCCCAACACAGGTTATTGTAAACAAACTTATCACAGAATGCTGAGGGGATTGAATAGATAGGGGATAGTGTCTACTGCTTTGCAAAAGTCCAAGTAGACAATGTCATCTGCTCTGCCAGATCCACCAATGCTGTAGCCCCATCATGGAATGCCACCAAATTTGTAGAGCACGATTTGCTCTTTGTAAAGCTGTGTTGGCTGTTACCTGCCAGCCTGACCATTTAAATATGATCTTATATAAAAAGCAACATCAAAAAGTGAAATTTTCCA
This sequence comes from Cinclus cinclus, assembly GCF_963662255.1. Taxonomy (NCBI): domain Eukaryota; kingdom Metazoa; phylum Chordata; class Aves; order Passeriformes; family Cinclidae; genus Cinclus; species Cinclus cinclus. The sequence continues at coordinate 31,831,208 of NC_085049.1, read as the reverse complement.
GATTTAAAAGATATTTTCTATAACATTTAAAGCAGGAAGTAACCAAGGTAAACGTAAGTTGTATTGGATTTAGGATTGGTTGTTTTTCTTTTTTTCCCTTTTGGCTACAAGACTATATTCAGCCTAGAAGTTAGATTAAGTGACTTTTTAATAAAAGGTAGCTCTAAAAATGCACCAACAAGGCAATTTTTCTCATAAAAGTCCTCAGATTTTATCAGTGCTATTACTGAAAAATAATCTAGAAATTGGTAATTACTCATTGTTCTATCCTTTAATCTTTAAGGTTGCTGAATGCTTTGTCACAGTCCAATGGGAGCAGTTGGCCAATGAGGAGCTCTACACTTGCAGCCTCATGCAGCTGCATTGGCCAGGGAACCTCCATCACCCTGAAACCGGGTTTGGTTATCTGTGTCTGACTTCTGATTTGCTGACCATATTTGCTTATCCTTTGGTGCTTAGACATAACTCCTTTGTTTGATCCCAAAAGGCTGTGGGATTGCAAAGGTTCAGCAAACTTGATGGATGCCAGTTTACAGTACTTAGTTTTGATGTAACTATGACACGAGTAAAAGGGAAAACTTTCAGAACATGTATGAAGAACGCAGAAAAGACCAACACAGTGGGATCTCTCAGGACATTTATTGCTCAAGAAGCCAGTTCTAGAAAAGGGATGCTTAAATGTTGAGATATTCAAGTCATGGAGTTTATTGCCTACATTCAGTTTCTTTTAAACTGTTAATTAGAAAGTTCATGCAAGAGACTATTTACTTTCAAAGTCATCACAGAAGTTGTAGGGTTGATGGAAACGATATCCTGTTATCAGAAGACCTTATTTTAAATTTGCAATTTTCATTACAATATATTCATAAAATAGCAAGCTAAAATTAATTTTAGGATGAAAGCAGTAACAGAGTAATAAAAACAGGTTAGATACCCAAATCCCCGAAATCATCCCTAGGGAATAATTACATCAGCCTTGTTTGTATAAATGCAGAAGCTGCAACCATGCATCAACTCTTCCTGGAACCTGAGAACTAAAAGGATCTGAGGCATCTATGTGTAATTTCTTTCTTGTTTTATTATGTAATAGTATGTAATGAGACCCAGTATGTAATGAGGGCAGCAGCTATGAAATAATGTAATGCATATGTTTCCAGAGGACACAAATTGTTAATAAACTTCCTGGTCTTCCTTCTTATGTGGCATGTGTGCTCCATTGGTTTCGGCTGCACAGTAAAAGAAATTCTAGTTCTTTATTTCTTGCTCTGTTATTATTCTTTCACTCCTCCTGTCTCTGCTCTCATAGTCTCAAAAAGAATATACTTTTCTTTTGTTCAGTTAAGCATGAAGGCACAGAAGCAACTCTTCAGGAGGGAGGCACTTATACTGATAGGAAGAAAATTTCAAAAGGTCTGGGAACTTGTCTTTTTGTTGCCAAAATCCGTAAGAGTTTTATCATTAACTTCAAGAGGAGTGGATTCAGAAATGAATGTTTTCAAAAATCCCTCAGCAAAAATGTAGTTTTTTTCTTCTTTTTTTGCCTGCTGTATTTCTCTACATCCTTTCTTCCAACTCCTTCAATAAATTCCTTTTGAGTGTTATTCAGCGCATACATACCTTTAACTGGAATTTTCAAAATACAAAAAGTATGTGCTGACTTAGTGTATATATTTATACAAAAAGTCATCAATATGGATGTAGTATACCAACAGTATATTTTAATAGTGCCTCTCAGAACATAAGAGAGCATGATGTGATTTGAGTGACTTTAGATGCTCATTTCTATTTTTGCACTACATCCACTCAATGCATACAGCACTACAGACAAAAGTTTAGCATTTATATTTCGGTGGAAACTTTTAAAATGTGAGGTTTGGTGTTTTTTATCAAATAGTTTATCTGATTTTTTTTCTGAAATAGCACGTTGATTTAAATTTTCACAGTGATGTTACACTTATTCTGTTAGATTGTATTTTTAAAAACCTCCAAAACCATTTTACTTTTGTTTTTATTTTTGTATATTGAACACAGAGGAAAAATTCTTTGGAATTAAATGTTTACTGAATGTATCAAGTCATAAGCAATTCATGTATTTAGTGCAAGTGACATGAAGATTTCATTTTATTTAGATTTATTTATATGTACACACATGTGCCTGTTTTCTCTTTATCAGCATTTATTCTGTGTGTCACATCTCCCACTCCCTGAGATTTCATGTAAGGAAGTTACTTTTGGACACTTTGCCATCTGTTCAGGAAAGTGCTGTAGAAGTTTTGCATTACATCCTCCCTATGTCCGAATCAAAACATCTAATGCTGTCAAAATCTACATCTGCTATATCATATTTGCCAGCTCTGCTTAGGTTTTCTAGACATCAGCGTTTAGACAGGAGAATCCTACCCAGTTAGTCCTCAGTGTTCTGTAATGTTTTGAGGGAGAAGGCAAGGGGACAGACACACAACAGGATGTAAGAACTCCAGAGGCTTCTTATAGTCATATTGAAGAAAAAAATATTCCAAACATTATTTTGCCAGAGTATTTAATTCCTTATTTCTTTTTCTAAAAAACTAGTTGGATGAACTTTTCAAGGTGACTTTGAATTCTAAGTTAATTCACAACCTGTCAGAAATTGTGGCCTAAAATAAATGACCCTGGAGTTTTTCCACTCCATTCTAGAAATAAGTAAATATAAAAATGCATAATGTAAAAAATAGCTCCAGTTGCATTTTTAAGCTCACAGTTCAGAAGAATTTTGCCAATTAAAAAGCATAGGTGTAGATTTACAATGGCCTATTTCTTTTGATATTCTGTATGCAAATGGTGTTACAATTATTATGAATTAAAATATGGTAATAAAAATAACTAATTTAGGCTCCTGATCATTTAAAGTATTTGAGCTTTGATGCTTAAGGCACCAGTGGACTTAGATTCCATGCCTCCAGTGTACCCCGAAGGCTCATCAAGAAATCTCATTCTACTGTTTGTATTTTAAAATTTACTTCCATGCAGTGCCAGCTCCCAAGACGTTATCCAAACAGCTCAGAGGTCATTGTATCACCCTCGTTTATTGCTATTCCACATACAGTCTTATTGCTTTTTCGAGGTGACAGTCATTATTCCTCCTTTCCAGGAGGAAACTTCCTCCTTTCCTCACTGTGTACTTGTTGGCTCTGCATTGCTCCAGCCCAAAGAGTGATGGAAATCTGGCATGGGAAGGGAAGACAGCTGGAGAGCAGTGCTTTTTAAAAGTAGAGGTTCTGCTGCTGCAGGGTAGAGATGTTCAGGCCCTTGATGTTCCTGGGCAGTGAACAGGTGTATCAGGCTTCCTGGGTGATTGATAACTCCTTTCAGCTCAGCTGGGTGAAAGGGTATTATTTGTTAAAGAGCTCTGTCTGTATTTGTGCACTTAATTTTCTGAGGACTGCTGTGGCCTGAGCTTTTCTGTGGATTTGGAAGAGGAAGAAGCTGCAGCTGTGGTTAAATTTTGATTCCAGTCCTCAAACTGAAATTTGTCAGAAAGAAAAGTATTTTAAGCAAAATTCAAATTCTTCAGTTTGATTTTGCTATAACAATGAGAAGCATAAATTCTTTTTATTTCAGATGAAAGCAAACCCATGCTACATTGAAGTTTCCTGTGTGTTTTGAAATTAAGACAAATAAATACATCTTTAGAAGAAAATACTGCTTGAAGCAACACATCAGTTCCATTGCTTTGCTACATTTCCAGCCTGCAAAGATACCAGTAAATTTGCAGGAAATTGCAAATTCTATGTGTTAGAGTCAACAAAGTTGGAGAAGTCAGGTGGTGTTATTAGAAAAGAGGCTTCAGAAATCACTCTGAAAATCCTGCTATATTTTTCCCCTGGGGACTGTAGATACTCTTGTTATTGTAGTCCCTGGTTAGAGAATCCTTTAGAAAATGATAGAAAGCTGCTTTAGGAAAAAACACTTTTCATATTTCCTCCCTTTCACATCTTCTTATGAGCCAATTGGTCAGGCAATGAACCAATAAATTGGATCTTTAAGGCTTTGGAAAGCATTGGGTATTCAGTGCTGAGTTGACAGAGAATTTTTTGGCAGGTTTTTTATCATATTTTAGGAAAGTTTCCCAAAATCCAGTGTGGGAGTAGGGAATGAGAAGAAACTGTAGTTCAGAGGCACAACACATTATTAGGGAGACTCTTTTCTGTCTTCTTGCTCTGCCTTGGGATCTAATATTTGAATATATGTTTCCAATATGCAAAGCATACTCTGAACTCTATCATCCTGGTCATTCTAACCATCCAAAAGCCCAGACTCCCCAGCTTTTGTATAACTATTCACTGGGCAATTGACTGTCTTTACAGCAGTAGAGGTCAGGTACCCAGCTTGGAAATGGAAGATTTTGTTTGAGTTACAAAGAACCCACATATTCAAGATACTACAGTTAAAAAAGATATCAGAGCATATCAAGGTCAGAGTAAAATGCTCTTATATCAACTTAAAGTGTTACTCAGGAAGGAGCAGGAAAATAGATGAGTTAAATGGCTATTTCAGTTATTGTTTAACCTTTTGTATAATTTAAATTTCAAGCACAGCAGAACTGTGAACAGAAATAAATCATCAAACTAATCACTTTTTTCCAAGTCAGAAGAGGAATTGGATTATGAAAAAGGCATGGGAGTCCCTATCTAAGGAAAGCACTGAAATGGGCAAGTAGGAAAATGTCCAGTAACAAGCTACCGTAAAATGTCTTGTCTCTATGGATTCAGAGACCATCATTTAAAAAAAGTAAAATAAATGAATATAAGATGATGGATTATCAGAAGTACATATAATGGGAATGTACATATCTCTGGGAGCTGTCACCTTACCTGAGGTGTCAGGCCTTTCTTCCTGAGGTATGTGTATCTGTTGTGCACAGATCAAAATTTCTTATATGTTTAATAACCCCCCAAACCACATTGGGAATCAGAAGAGCTTTATGTGCTAAATACTTACACTATGAAAAATTAACAGAATTACAGAGAAGAAACCACAGATTAGTTTAATCTTTTTAATGTTCTAATCTGTCTTAAATTTGCAAGGATCAAATATGTAGTTTGCAGAAACTCTTCCAGGCTGCTGTATTACAGTGTTTTACTTCAATAAGTATATGAATGAGAACTGTGTATGCATGAAAAAGTCATGAAGGAGCTCAGAAATTTCCATCCCAATTAATTTAGTTTGCATAACGAGAAATTGTAACCCAATATATATGGATTTATATACACATATGGAAATAAATACACATTCATATATTTGTGTGTGTATATATATATATATATATATATATATATATATATATAAATATACATACACACATATCCCTGAGCATGTATTTGTTGCATCCTGTATGAGTACCTAGAGTATATGATTCCCTAAACAGAAAGCCCAAAAGAATCCTGCTTCTGCTGTGTAGTGTCGTGGAAGTTCTAGTCTCTGAAGAATCTCCATATTAGGTCCCAAGAGATTGTGACAAGGCATCGTTTTTATGTCACTCTATAAAAGATTATTTTTGCATTGTAGCCTGCTATTTTAGAAAGCTTGGATGCCCGGAAAAATGAGAGAAATTGCAGTCATCAAATCAATAGATCTTTTTTCTTTGTTAGAGGACTAGAGACAAAAATGACTGCATTTGAATAGATGTAGCAATTAGAATTTCTACTTCAGTCTATAAGTAAGCTACTTAAAAGTTGTATTTAAGTGAAAATTATTTTTTATTTTGTTATGAAAATCCTCTCAAAACTTGGGAGACATGATTTTGTCACTTAATAAATTGCTAGCAACTAATCAAACCAGCCTCCCAACCCACAAACCAATAAAACAAACTGCTCTTGTAGTACTTTCTGCACAGCAGAAGCTTCACAGTTCCATTTCCTGTGCACACAAAAATAGAGGGCTGTTGTGCTTAGCTATGAGAAGGCGCTTTCTGATGGAAAGTAAGTGTAAGTAATGACATTTTTCCATCCAGCCACTGCATTTATGAGATCAGACTGTGAGAAGCATCTTTGTGTGATTCCTCTTCCTCCTCCTCTCTCTGGGAGGGCTATACACACAAAATCCCTCAATTGCATTTTCATGCAACACGCTCTTCAGGGAGCATGGCATTTTCTTTGTTTTGCCCTTGGAGAATATTCATTGCCGTTTTCTACAGACAATTATTGATGTGCAATTTAAAAATATTTTCAAATATTTAATACGGTGGAGTAAGAATGACAAAATTTATATCCCCAAATGTAAACCTGTATTTCATCATTGCCTTTGCTCTCCCTAGCTAAATTCATTTGCTCAATGCTTTGCTTCTAAACATTTTCTGGGTATTCTGAATTTATTTTGTGTATTATTTGACTATGAGTCTTAATGGTCCAGTAATAAAAAGACTATTTATATTATTTCTTTTTTTTCCTGATACTCTTCTATTTTTTTAATTTTTTGGAGCTGCAGACATGATAGTTGAGCATGTGTTGAGAGGAAAGTCCTTTTGAAGCAAAGCTATTGCTGAAACAGGAACCAAAGGCTATATAACGACTGGTATGAAGGAGGAAAAGAACCAGTTAGGTCATCTTCTTAGATAATTGCTCTTTCTTTGGAAGGATTCCCATACTCAAATACTTGAATGTGGAGCTGAATTCTGCTAGATGAGTGGGAAGAATTGACTAATATTACAAACTCTACACATGATAAGGGAATCAAATCCTAGTGTTAGGAATGTGGCCCAACCTATTTCTCCATAAATGAGGTATTCTGTGCAAAAGTGAGCTGGGCAGCCTGTCATAACAAGCTCCAGCTCCCTGACTTAAAACACTATAAATTGGGTAGCACTGTATATGGCTCTCCTCCACTTATCCACTTCAGGCAGCAAATATCTTAATCATCAGATCAGAATCTGGAGTAGAGCTGCAAGGCAATGCTCTATTAGCTGCAGTCATATGCCATTCAGCTCTCTACCATCTGTTTCAATGATCTGTTAAATGGGCAAAATTAAGCCCATTCTCTAGTGATGAACCCAGACTCTAAAGGCGAATCCAGCATAGGTTGTTTTTATGATCAGCAGAGTCTCCCCCAAAAAGTTCTTATGGAAGACTCATGCCTTGTAATCTTCAACATGAAGAATCCAAGGCAAAGCCACAGGCAGTTCTTTTCTCTTTATGAAGTCTTTTGGCTCTGTGTTCCCCTTTTGCCAAATTCACAACTGACTATCTAGATAAACAGGATGACCACACTCATCTTACTTTATTTTTTGAATACTTTATAATCTTAAAGACAGACAAATTCCAAGTGAAGGAACACACAGGTTGTACAATATTAATAAACACTGAAGTTTATGCAAAGAGCGTCTCTATGGTAGGAACAGGAGTCTCCAAAAATAAGGTTCCTGAATTCTGATAATTTTGTTTTTATTATTGCCAGAAGGTTTCCTTTTCTCACCAATTTTTTTTTTTATCTTTTAAAACACATTTGTAGTGAGTGATTAATTTGAATACTTCTGGAAAGGAAACACAAAAGTGTGTTTTGACGCAAGTTGAATTTTTATGAGAGGGTGTATTTTAAAAATTCCACAGTTTTTTTAGCAAGTTCCTGTGGAGTGATATTTTGAAATATAATGCTTCTGCTGATATACCAAGTGTAGAATGACAGTTCTGACCACTAAAGTAATTCAGCAGATTCTGGAAACCTTTTTGTCAGAGATCTGCCACTCACATGCTGTAAAGCAGGCAGAAGCCTGATTTAGCTGGGAACCTGATAATGCTCTACGAGAGAAGGGAAGCCCGTGGGGATGGCACAGCTGCAATCCCTGCTCTGAATGTAGCGTTCAGAATATGTTCAAGGAAAAGATAAAATGCCTGGGCTGCTCAGCCAGTTCCTGTTACCATGACAACTCTGGAGACCAGTAATTTAGATCAGCCTTAGGGCTACTCTTTCAGCTCCAGCAGAGGAAGGGACATAAGACCACTTACAGGTGGTGGAGAAAGCAGTGCTAATGATATGACTACCTATGTATGTGTGAGTCCATTGTGTCAGCTAAATAAAATATTGAGGCTGCTGTCATATTCCTTTAGACAGATGGCAGCAATTGTCAGTGTATCGGTGCAAAAGAAGAGTCTGAATCTGTAAGAAAGGAGTCAGGTTATTTCATTGAACCAGACATGTAGCAAAACACAATGTCTGCACTCTGTCCACTGCCTTTCTGTTGCTCCTTCCAGGACTTGCCAGGTGTTCCTGTGCACCTTGCTACCTTCCCTCATAAGAGCAGCAGTGACAGAAGGCTGCTAGAACTGATCCTGTTCCTTCCCACGTCATTCCCTTGGCTGCTTCTGTGAGGCACTCTTCAGGCTGCTCCCTTGCCCCATCTTTGCTGTCTAGAGCAACTCTTAGGGAATGTTTCAGGCATTGGAAACAAACTTCTACACCTCATAAGTTCTACAAACCCATAAGCTGGTAGATGTCACCATTTCATTTTTTTAGAGCTGCTCAAGTGTTCTCTTTTTGATGTGGAGAAGCTTGTTCTGCAGAACCATTTTTTTTTTTTCCTCGTTCACCTCTCCCTTCATGTTACTTCTGTTTCACATGCCATGTGAAACCTGCAACAAGGTATAGCTGATTTCCATTAAATGAATCAATAAGCTTTTGCTCCAGTCATGGTATAAATCACAATGATAATTCATACTCTTAACCTGTTTTTTTTTTCCCATGACATATAATACATACAAGAAATAAGATTTTAATAATCTCACAGGCTTGACTTACTGTATCCATAAATGCACCTTTAACACCTCAGTGAAGAAAATGCAATTGACTGGGCCGTGTAAACATGAAGCATATCTAGAGTGTTAATGCATGCCAATCTTTTCTTCTCCTCTAACAAGAAAAGGCTTTGGGGACCTGAATGCACAACATTTGTCTCATTATGTCTAGCATGCTGTGGCTTTGCTTTTTCACAATGGCAAGGTAACCTGCTGACACAGCTTGCCAAACTCCACTCCCTCAGAGGATATTTAAGCTGGGCTGATGTAAATGGGCTGTTGAATTGCATTCATTTGGCAGTCCTCCCACATGAAAGATGAAGAGCAGCAACTTTGATTTGCAGGGCCTCTTCTCATTTACTTCTTTTGTTGGGTAATATCTTTTGTTTAAGAAATAGATACACTGAGCTGAAAATTTAAGCTCTGGTTAATGATTCTGCAGTGAAAAACCTCTTGCCTGTGTTAAAGCTAACATTCCTCTGGCAAAGCAAGGTACACAAAGACACTCCTAAATTCAGCATCTCTGCCTAAATATGTAACAAAATTGGGCGGTTGAGTGTTTTCAAGTGTATGGCTAAAATCAGCAGAACAAAATTTTAGTTTGGAAAAAAAACCAAAGGATATTCTTAAAATGAGCATGAATCAATTTAAACATAATAAAATTGTTAATATAATTATTCCTCAAAGTGTTGAATTTCGTTAGGAATCTTTATTGTACTCTATTTTCCTTCTCAATTTATTATTTAGATTCGTTAAGGTTGATCAAGTAGAGAAAAATGCTGACAATTTATTTTTTAAATGGAGCTCAATTTTGAATGTGAATATTTTTGAACTTTCTTTGATTTAATAATCCAACTCCTGGTTAAAGATTGCATTCAAAATTTATTGCCTTTTCCCAGTATTAGTGGCAAGAAAAGAGATATGTAAGGATTTGGATTTTGAGACATCATCTTTTGCTCAGAAAGGGGAGTGGGAAAAATCTGGAGAATGTGACTATATTTGAAGGGAAAGGATTGCATGTGAGTTGCTTTCTTTTTATTTACCACATAGTTTATCCTTCCCATGTAAAGCTAGAAAGCTGGTGTAATATATTGCCACATAATATAACATGGAAGCTAATAATAGTTTTGGAATATAATCATAAGGTTTTGCATCTCTGTGGCACCTGATCAAATCATGCCCAGCAACACTAGTACCTGAGATCAGGTTGGGATGACTACAGGAGCAAAGGCACACAGGCATATTTCAAGAAATCTAAGCACAGACCTAGCTATAAGGTTTAGGTGCTTTCAGTGAGCTCTATAATATATTTGAAGTATTTTTAGATTATATTTGATGTATTTAATTCCCCTATCCAAATAAGTGCTGCTCCTCACTAGGCTAATTACTTCTCCTAATCTGTGCTGATTGGTTTTTTCTGCCTGCAGTGCTGGAATTAGAGTAACATCGTCCTAGTCCTCACTCTAAATGCAGCCTTACTAGATATGATAACCTTAACATTTTCCTTACCAGTCTCAAACAGGAGGCAAAAAAGTGCCTATACCAAAGAGCCAAGAACTTCAACTGTGTTATCTTCCCGTGTATTTCTGTAGACAATCAAATATTGCAGAAAAACTTTTCCTTACCCAAAATGCTCCCTTAAATTCCCTTAATTTTTCTTAAAGCAGAAATACTAGTAAGTACTTGCCAGCCTTCCTAGGAAACTATTATCCTTGTGCCTTTCCACCCCAGTCTCCCTTCCTCTCCCCGCTGTCCAGTCTAATTAGACAGTTTAGACTCTATGCTCAAGTCAGCAGCTGGAATCCCAGCCTCACACAGGCACCACATCTACAATTTTATTTTTTAATAATAGAGGAAGAGAATTTTCATCCCTCCCCTTCTCTGACACTGATTTTGGTTGGTGTACTTGTCCAGCCACCATTTTTCTCCCTCATATCCTGTCTGGGCCATACATATTTAGGCATTTGGTTGTTGATGCAATTCACACCATTAGACACAGCTCAGTTAGACTCCCACCTCCAGTCCTTCAGCTGACGGGCATGTGTCATCCCCTGACTCACCAGTGCAGACACCTGATCTTCTGAGCCAAATGGCTATTTCTGCTAGCACTCAGAAGCAACAAATGTCAAATAAGTTCCATATCACCCAGTAATTAATGGCCATGTACTAAGACATCAGAGCAAAGGGAACTTTAAAACACTTACCAAAATGATCAGAGATTGTTAAATATCCACTGCATTCCTTAATAGATTGCTTCCTACGTTGCTGCATGTAGAACCAATGTCCTATATTTCTTTGGAATTGAAAAATCTAAGAATTTATGTAGGTGCTGTTCTTGACCTAAAAAAGCTATCTACCATGAAATGCTCAAAGCAGAACCCACTTTGCCTAATACAGATTTTATCCTAAAGTTCCAGAATCATACTTGGTAGTTTCAGCCAGGCTGATTTTCCTGTAACAGTATATTAGAAAGTCTTATGCAATAATAATTAAGCACTGATTTTATGACATAAAGAATTTGAGTTGCACAGAGATAGGACTTCCAAACTGGTTACTTGACTATGCTACTACTACCTAATTATATTTGCAGATCTTTGAAACTTCTCTCCCAAGCTGTCAGAATGAATGGGCAGAGATGGCAGAGAGGGGCTGACTGGTCAGGTGGGCAGGTAAGGCCATACCTCTTCCTTCCAGTTAGGATCCAATGACAGCTGGGCCCCAGTGGAATGACTCTTTCCTGAGTATGAGGAGCAGCTAATTGCTGGACTGGCCAGCTGGTTCCAGCACACTTGGTCACAGAGCAGGCAGGGGTCACGCTGAAGCACTGCATTGCACAGGAGCTGCTTGGGACAGTCTCCCTCTGCAACTTGACAGACCTGGATTCTTCTGCTGTCCCTTTGCAGCTCCAAGTGAACCCACAGCTTGCTAATTTATTTATACCAGGTTGTTTGGAAGAGAAGTTGACTGGACCATTAGTGTCAACTATGTTAGAAGATAACAGCAGTGGAAGAGCTTTGCTGGCAGATTTGGGACACATGAGAGAGCACTTGGAGGCTAAGAAACTGCAGATATTTTAAATAACTCAATTCTCTTCTTATTCTCTTCTCTTCTTTATAGACAAAAATTCTATGTAGCAAATTAAAAAAATAGATTAATATTAAGAACTGCTTATAAAATTACCACTATTAGTAGATAAGCATGACATCTTTCAATATTTCATCTGCTTTAAGATGTTATGTTAATTGTTCGGTTCTTCCTTTTTAAATAAATCATTTGACTCCCCCTACTTTGTCAGAGTTAGTATTGGAATCAAGATCCTTCTAGAGCCATGCTATGATATAGCATCTGTACCTCCAGATACTGAAAATTTAGGCTGATAGGTTTTTCTAAAGAAAACCATTACTTTCTGATTACTGGCATCATTTTATTTATCGAAGTCATGATAAATAAAAAGTCTTGTATGAAGAATTTTGAGCAGTAAAGTGTATAAATTCATCATCAGACAGGAAAAGCTTAAACAGATTTTTTTTTTCTGTACTGTATAGGAATTAGTTACATTCATGAGACTGTAATAAATTTACATCCTGTGTTCTTTCAAATATGGTACTGATGAACATTATGGCCTGATGACTAAATATAGGTTTCAAGAAGGAGAGCATATGTGACAGCCTGAAATGCATGTGTCTGAAGAATTAGTACCCAGTATGTTAACTATGAGTAGAAAAATATGAATGGGGTAAGAAATCTGCATTTAAAACAAAATCAGAAAGAACTTTAAACTTGTTTGTTAAATCAGAGTGGCCCTTGTGTTGGTGAAAACTTGATAAGACAGGTGGAATGTATTATTGTTATCTGTAATTAAACATGTTAGACCCCAACTTTTGGCTACTGGTCACTGGCAGAGAAGGCACAGAAACTTGCTTCCTAATTCTCCTACATGAAACAAGGTCTGTTATCAATTGCAGAGAGCAAGATATTCTTCTATGAAATGTTAAAATTATCAACATTAATTTTTTTTTTAATTATGAAAGATGTGCAGCCTTAGCAATAAAAATTTTCAGTTTTCCTAATGTTTATAGAATAGAACTCCGCATACCTGCCTTGGAGGATCTGAGGCTTGGCATCTCTTCAGAAACAAAGCAATACTTGAGAACTCTAAAACTCTAAAGTCTCTAAAACTGATGTCTAGATTTTAGACAGATCCCTTTGGGTCTTTAATGATCAAAGTACTGTAAGTGAATGTAAAATTTTACACACAATTAATTTTAACCCTGACCCACATAAATCACATTTAGGAATAACTTTTGCATTCAGGTCCTCATCCTTTTTACACAATGAAAGGGGCAATGTACAAGGACAGTGACACTGATTCTGCATAAGGCACAGAGCAGTCATAAAATATCTGTTCTTTCTTTCCTAGATGGAAAAGGTTTGGGTTTGAACAGTCCTATTAGACCTGAATATCTATATTATTACTAGCCCCTTAAGACATATGGATACAAATCGTTTCTTTCTGCAAAAACAACATAATCCCTGAGTGTTAAAAATAATTAAATTCCTATGTATAACTCTCTTCTCAATCAAAATTTTATTTAAGATCTTGGAAATTCTGCTTATATAAGTTACAATAGAAGATGGCTTTTAAATTATTTGCCATTTGTCAGAAGGTCTTTGAGCCACCTGGTCGTTAGAAAATGGCATCTCTTTTATGCCGAAAGCTTGAATATGAAATCAGATGGGGAAATACGGAATTACTTAACACTTCTAGCTTTTCTTGGATGAACCCCTCTGCCAATACAGCTACTTCTGCACATGATGTATTAACACCGCAAATCAAACCAAGAGAGTAAGAAGAAAGAGACATAGCAAAAAGAAAAAAGTTGCAAAGTGCTGCTGAAAAAATATTGTTTTCTGTTTCCCAGATGAAAAACCTTAATTTTGTCATGGGTGATGCTTTTGATAGTTCTGAAATCATTGAGCAGTCTATCACCACGGAAAGAACTGTTCTGACCTACTAACTCTACTCTGCTACTATGGATTTAAAAGGGATATGAAATACTTTTTTCAGAATTTATCTTACTTTGCTTAGTTGAGGATTTGACGCAACATCCTCCACTTTTGTGGTTTCACCAAAACAAGTGCATCCACATTCCTCAGAATTTCTTAATATATGAAACTCATCTGAGTTTTGGACTCCAAAATATCCACAGTATATCTTCATCACTTACACAATTCTTAATACTCCATTACACTATTAGAAGATACTTCATTAACTTAATCCTCTATAGTCCGCTATGGAGAGTTCATGGAAATATAGAGAGAAATTAAAATCCTACATTCTAGCAAATCTTCATAGAACCTGGAACTTCACTGTGGAAATTCATGTTGTGGAGCCACAGGTATAAAATCTTTCAAAAACTCAGTGGATTTACCTTACCTTCATTTTGATTCTATTGCTATTCCATACAGAGATCTCTGGTTAGATCCTTGTTAACATAACAGGCTGTCTCATGGGTGCTATTTCCTATCAATGCCAACATCAGAGAGAAATTCTGTGATTTCTCACTTGCATGACAACCAACCCAAGATTATTGGAAACTGGTAAGGCAAGGCCAGTGACAATTACTGGTTACCAATCTAGTTTGACATGTCTTTTCTTTAAATATATTTTTGTTTTTAATTTTAAGAAAGGCAATAAGCTCAATTGGCTTTTAACTTTCAAGTCATCTTTTTGTGTATTTCTTTCCCATGTTTCTTCCAAGCCCTTCCAGTAACAAAACTCCAAATCCCTTATTGACAAACCTAAGGGATACCGTTTCTAATTTAGGTTATGTCTTTCATGTTCTTTTAGTCTTTAAAGAGCAAGTAAATATAGTTGTCCATTTACTGTTCTTGGGCTTGTGTGCTTTGCCATTATTTGGATCCTCATTGATGTGTTTGATTATTAGGGCAAAATGGCAGTCAGTTCTTTGCTGCTTGTATTTCTCTGTTATAAAAAAGTGTGTGAAAAAAGTGTTTTTCAATAAGAAGTAAGAGTAAAGTAAGAGTGTAATAAGAACAAAGAAGAGTAAAGAGTTCATCCCTTTGTTCAGAAATCAAAATCTTGCAGTTTGTGACCTGAGCAGCTCTGTTCCCCCTAAGATCTATGCCATCTGGTGTCTCTGGTTTTCTCTGAGCTTTCCAAAAGTTACTTATCTAGTTTCATCAGCTTGGTCACAGCCCTTCAGTTTGCAACTTCTTAAGCTTCTTCTTTTTCAGATATCTCCAAGAAGCACAGCAGATATTAGATGTAGTGTCCTCCAGATTTTAGTCTTTTAACAGCTCAAGAAGGCATTGATGAATTCTTTCATGAGACCTAAATGGAAAGTGGTTAAATGTCTGTGTGCTTTAATGAGGTCTGTCTTTCTTACAGATCAAAGGCATCTTTACTAGCACAAATGCTTCCAGCACACTTGCATATTGTCCCAATTAATATTATTATATAAACCTCTCCAAAATTCCTAGGAGTAGAAGGTTTAGAAACTGTTGTTTTTTTTTTTCAAGATTATTTATAAAAGGCTGGTATTCACATTCTGTGAGACAAGCCACACAAATGGGACATTCTGAAAAGTGAAAAATAGAAAATATAACCTCACTTCTTGGTACTGTGTCAAATTTCATTTTGCAAACGTTTTCTCTCTGCTTTTTAGTGAAAGAAAATAATGGCAAAAGTACTTCATATTGTTAAAAATTTTTGGTTATGACTTTAACGTAAAATTAGGGTGTGAAATTAAACAAAAGGAGATGTTACTTCAACTCCTTGATTTGGGCAACTGAAAGAAGAAAATATTGCTAGATTTCTCTGCATGATTTCCTTCAGATAGCAGTATGTTGTCTTTCATAATTACCAATACATGTGTATTCATCTGTTGTACAGTTTTGTGAGTCGATTGGTCAATAGTGGATTTGTGCACAATAAAATTAAAGGATTATGTGCTATAGGAGGACTGGAGCTTTGGGTTCAGGACAAAGACAAACTTAAAATCTTCTGGAACATTTAGAAAATAATGAACTAGATAGATGGTAGGAGAAGGTTGCATCAATTATACCGCAGCTAACCCATTGCTAAATCTACTAGATGTCCTAAGAAGTCACATCTTTCCTGCAGAGGAGGGTGTTGAGAAGATGGCAAAGAGAAAAGACTTAGCTTATAATGACATTGATGATCTCTTCAGAAAGATAACTGCTCCTACAACTCAGTTTTGGAGTGGGAAGATAGCCTGCCTCATCTTTGTTATGCAGTACTATCTGTTTACTCTGATTTAATTCAGCTTTGATTTTTGATCCAGATCAACAATGTGAACTAGATTTCTTTGTAGGGGCAGGAAAAGGTTCACTGTCATTTGCCTCTGTACAGTGGAATAATGGGTTTTCTGGGAGACCCCTCCTCAAAAGAATAATAAATATAAAATGACCAATAAGTTAGTGAAGCCAGCCTTATGGTGATGCTTTTTTTCTATAAAGAACACTTTATTGTTCTTGTTGATTCTTGCTGCAGGCTTAGTTTTTGCTTAAGCAGATTTTAGGATGAATAAAGGCTGAGTGATTGTCATAATAATCAATATCTGAAGTGTAAAATAGCTACCCTGGTCCATTGTATTACAGAGCTGCAGCACTATTACAGAGAACTTTCAGGCTCTCTGCCAGACTCATTCAAGTACCATAATTAAGTAGTCCTGTATTTTGAGATAAAACTCAAAATGCTGTTTCTGTCCATATCTTCACCCTGTATTTTAAGTTTTTCTTCTGTAATATTTTATTATACTCATTCTTTCCTTCACTGCAAGCCTTGTGACTTAATAAAGTCTATAAAAACCAGTCAGGAAATTGGATATTTGCAACAAAATTATTCTGAACTCCTTACCAAACTAATGCCATCAGGCACTTTATGTGTTAAGGAATAGTAAAATTGCCCTTAATACATTTAGGTCATACCAGAAGATGATGATTGTCTCTTGGATTCAGCTGGCTTTAATGATGTTACTTTTTAAACACATGAAATTCCAATAGGCAGTGGGCAGAACCTGGTGCTCAGAAAGCTCCACCTGAATATGAGGAAGAAGTTCTTTACTGTGAAGTCACCATGCACTGGAACAGATTGCCCAGAGAGGCTGTGGAGTCTCCCTCACTGGAGATATTCAAGAACCATCTGGACACAATCCTGTGCCGTGAGCTCTGGGATGGCCCTGCCTGAGCAGGGAGGTTGGACCCAGATGATCCATAGTAGTCCCTTCCAAACTTAATCATTTTGTCATTCTGAGATTCTGTGGAATTTTCCAAGAGTTTTCACAGTTAGCCCAACTGTTCTCCTGAAAACTGGATGATATGTTGACAGTGACCTGGAAGAGGTGATTTAGATATTCCAACTTATAGACTAGCAGAAAGACTTAGCTGTAAGTTTTCGGTTCCATACAAGAGATTAAAAAAAAAAAAATCAATATTTTCTTAATTCTTAAAATGTTTATTTATATGTTACTTGTCAAAATATCAGAGCAAAATCTGTTATTTTTGTACAAAAATGTTTCCTTTTCAAATAAATGATAAGGTGCTCTCTTGGTGTGAAACAGTTTTGCTTATGTTGCCTAGCAACAAAAGGCAAAAAAAAAAAAAAAAGAAAAATGGTGAAAAGCAGAACTTTGGAGCTGGTAATATTTGCATCAATGGAATAAGAATTCTTGCTCCCTTGGTGATGAGTGCAAGTTTATTGCAGTAGCACATTTATAATGCTTACTGTTTGAAAGGCTGGCTAAATCTGTGTGACAAACTCATCTAGGTCCACTCATATAGTAGGAGCAGAAAGATGTAACCTGTGGTCCTTTCTATTGCAGAGCCCCATTCCATTTTGTTCACCATACTGTGAATATTCCAAAGGCAGTTCCCTTTGGTTTAAAGAGTGCTGCCTGTGAAAGCTGACTGCTATACCTATCTCTGCTTTGCAGTCTCTGACAGTCTTATACTTCTATCATTGCAGCTGTAGAATTTTTTTATGGAACAGCATTTATTTGTTAGTGTCACCCAATACACTAACTCGTTGCAAATATATGTAATACATTTTGCATCAGATTGTCACAGAATTTCAATAATTTAATATAGTTCAAAAATAGCAGTTCACC
Organism: Cinclus cinclus; assembly: GCF_963662255.1. Lineage (NCBI taxonomy): Eukaryota > Metazoa > Chordata > Aves > Passeriformes > Cinclidae > Cinclus > Cinclus cinclus. Next base: position 31,813,291 of record NC_085049.1, on the reverse strand, counting down.
TTAGGATGCATTCATAAGCATACTTTATGATGCATTCATAAGCATTCATAAATCTTTTTGCATAATGAATATTGCTAAACTGGTTATTGATAGCTTATGTAATCATTGTTGAACTAAAATTTTTGCTATTTGCCTGGCCAAAAACTGCGTATTTTCAAAACCCATGTAAATACATTCACTAAAACTGACACCTACTCTCTGATAAATCATGTCTGCTGACTCTCAGCAGTGTAAGCAGTAAAATCACTCAACAGCAATCACACACCTTTGCCCCGATTTGGATGGGGACAAGGTGTGCCCTGGTATCCCAGAACCAATCCTATATATAGATGGATGTGAACAAGAGCCTCAGGCTAATAAGATGCTTCAAAATGTCATCTTGCAATAAATAAATATATGTTCAGAAGAGAATTTCTAATATTGTGAACTAAATTGATTTTTAGGGCTAGCAATGCGAAAATTTGTTCACATTGAATTCCAAAATACACTGCAAGGTATGTGGTCATCAAATGCTGAAGATATTTGACTTCAGCTTCTTTAATTTTAGGGTGGAAGGATGAATGTTGGTAAGAACAGGCAGAGAAATTAGGATTCTCTCTCATATGCAGGAACCTATATTGTTTTACAAAGATAAGAGTGGCATTTAAGAGGAGTTATAACAGTAATAATTTTTAAAGGATGTGTTCAGATAATAACTTGTAGGTAACAGAGGTAGGAGGAGGAGGGTGTGAAGATGAAAGTTATGCATACATATATGTACTTGTTTGTCTAGTGGTAGAGAAAAGACAGTGGGAAGGAGGAACAAGTGACACATGGAATTCAGGAAGCATGTGACTGAGACTGAAGGGAAAGGTGAGGAGAAGAAAGTCCTGTCTATCCAATTACCAGTCAATTCTGAGTAACTAGGAAGGATTTACATTTCCATACAGCATAACCAATACAGTCCCCTTAAAAGGCTAAACATTCTTTGCAGGTTTTAAAATAAGTATAATTTTTATTATTTTAGAGCCACAATGTTCTCTTGCATGTTCTCTGATGGATCAGGCATGTAGTACTTCTAAAAGTGCTTCACACTGTCAGGGGTCCTGATGCAGAGCAATGATATTCTAGACTGTTCTCAGTGAACTGCAGCTTACAAATCTGTCCCACTTAAAGCAAGGAAGATTATTCTTTTAATAAACTAGGCTTTCCTGGGGAAATGGTAATTTGCCAGAATCTGAAGCTTGGGATTTTTTCAGAAAAGTGCATGTGGTTTTTGAAAAATTAGTTGACAGACTATTCTCAGATCAGGGTATGTATTAAGGTCACTTATAAAATCTAGAGCAGTCCTGGAAGCTGGAGTCTTTCCCACTGGATCTTGTGCAGTCTCTGGCTGTACTCAGTGGTGTGGGGATGCTAACGCTCAGGGTGTTCCATTTGTCATCTTGCTGGTGACATTATTTCCAGTTCTTTTTTATTGTCATGACATCACCGTTTCAAAAACAGGACTAGAGTTTGAGATTTAAAACATCTACATTCTTTGGAAGGTTTTTCTTTGGGTACAGAAATCCTTTGCATACAGCACAGCTGTAAAGATGGTGCCTTGTGAGGTGGCCCCTTAAAAACAGGGATGGCAGCCATCAAGGCAATAGTGCTGATGAACATTTTGAAAAAGAAAAGCACAACCTGAATGTTATTCAGCATATTATTGCATATATATGTGTGTGTGTGTGTACATGGCCTTTAATATATATATTTCTATACAAAACAGCTTCTAAAGTCTTGTCATTAAATATATAACTAATATGACAGACAACTTGAAATTTGTACATCAACATTGTAATGGGCAATAAATCAAAGTAATTAGGTTAAAAACTGTTTTCCTTTGATTATTTTCTGTGATATTTGCCCTGGTATTCCAACAGTTGCATGGAGAATAAATGCATATGATATTCTGGGTCAATTTTTGTATGTGCTGTATGTGTATCAGTTATTTTTGTTACCATATATTCAATACAAAGCAATAGGAGACACACTGGAAACAGGCCAAAGATATTTTTTTCCAGTAGATTGTTGGTGTGCTTGTTAAAATTTAGTTAACAATCTTGCCTAGATTTGTAAGGCATAATGTGAGCCTGTTTCCATTCAATATACACAAAGTAAGGGTCCCAAAGTGGCCAAATTTTCTGTATTATATAAATACCTCATTACAGAATCATTAATGTCTAAAAATCTATTGAATGTGCAGTTGGTATATGTGCAACTAAAGTGGCTTAATAAAGAATGATGAATAAGTCACTGATACAAAAGTGAAAAATGAAAAAAACACTTAAAATTAGTTCCCACTAAAAACAGAAAAAAAAACAAACCCACCATTAAAAGGAAAATATTTTCTGATATGCTTTTAACCTCTTTTACCTGGATTTCAACTATTGTGCAGATGTGATCCATCACATACCTTCCCCTCTATGTGTGCAAGTCGTCAACCTGACAGTGATGCCCTTCTGGTTTTCTTACAGGGTGAGAATCAGAAAAAACAAAGTGCGCAATCATCTCTTCTTCCCATATGAAGTCTGAAAATGGTTTACTGGGTGACTTGGCAGTGTTAGGTGCAGAGTTGGACTCATTCTTATGGGTCCTTTCCAAGACTAATTATTCTATGATTTAATGGCTGGTGTGTGCATCCAAACTGCTGCACCCATTTTCATAAGATTACTTGAACTCTTTTCAGTTTTTCTGTTGTGCAAGCAGTCTTGGCAGGGTGCTTGGCTCACTTCACAAGATACTTAACTTACCTGAGAAATCTTGTCTAAAAAAAAAAACGTATTTGTGTTAGGAGCAGTGTAAGGAAGGATTTTGCTGTGTGGTAAAATGAAAAAAGAGTTTGTTTAAAAATTTATGAGACTTTTAAGATTAGCATTTAAAGTGTTTTTGGTTTCCATGTAATACAAAAAAGTACTTTTGTGATAATTCAGATTTTTTTAGTGTGGTAAATGATATACACAAACCTTTTGGTGCTAAGGGCAGAAAACCAAAAGCTCTGCTGTATCAGACATATAAAAAGAACACTCTAAGTACTTTAAAAATTGTGTGTACCAGGAGATCATCTGAGGGTGGAGGGGTGGGTGGCTATGAAGGGGTTAATACTCTTGTTTTCAGGAATAGTTTAAGGTCTCTTACTTTTCTTTCATCTTCATTCATTCACTGAATTTTGTACCACTGGACAGGATTAAGTACAGGTTCAGATTTCAGACAGAAGTACCAGAGAGTAAATGTTTTCTTCTGATTATGATCTAGTTTTTGGGACACTTGCTCATAATATGGCAAAGACAATACTAGTCCCTGCTGCATAGTATTCATTTAAATGTTTCTATCTTGAGTTCCCATCTCTCAGATAATTTCAGATATTTTTTGGGTTGTTGACTATTCTGAAGAAATTTTTCCAATTCCTCCTCTTACAAGTACAAATTTAAAAGCACTAAAACAATGTTCAAAATAGACTCACTCTAAGGGAGCAGGCTGCAAGAGCCCTTTATCTCTGAGCTTTGAAATCTTTGTAGACATAACATTGAAGTGGCATGTCAATTCCTCATGAGCAGGTAGAGTTAAGGTTCTGCATTTCTTATTTTGAAAAAGAGCTTTTAAGATCCTGGCCTTGCTTCTGTGAAAAAATCTAGGATGGACTGTATGCATGGATGAATGGCAATTTTGCATACTTTGTGTGTCTGGAGTCAAGTAGGTTCCTAGTTTCACTTAAATTTAAACCTATTCCAGATTTATTGACTGTTAATTTTTGGGATGATTTTTAGCTTCACATTTTAAATATAATTCTGATTTGTCTCCAAGGCAATAACACTTATTCAGAACATTTCAAGATATTCTAGTTTCCACTGATTTGTTACATTCTGACTATAACTAGATAGATATTTTTTTCTTTATTCTTCATATGAGGAAGGACTGTTTGTTGAAACTGTCCAAGGGTTCTATGTAACATATATATCATCAGGTATTTTTTGCTACTTTGTTTACCTTTCTTAGAAAGGAAATAAAAAGTTAAACTTTTTGATCTATAAAGTTGCAGAAAGGTTTTTAAAGTATTGACAGTCTCCTTTCTCTTGAAGAAGACATCCAGGTGGAAAAATAAGTCCTATGGGAGGTTAATTTTTGTTTGTATCCCTCTCTTCAATCAAAATAGACCACTGTAACCAAAGAGTATGCAAGTTAGAAATAAGTTACAGTAATTAACTAGTTTTTACAGCAGCTAATATAAAAAAAACCCCAGTTATTCTGTAACATTTTTAAATTCCTGTGTAAACAACAAAAGGACATGGATATTTGTCAAGAAAATTCAGGAAATTGACATCTCTGTGCCATTTCTTTAAATGATACCTTAATTCCCAGCCTCATAATCAAAGCTCTTTAAAAGTGTTTATTTTAAAGAAGCAAAAACCCCACAACTGCCCAAAGAAGGCAGAGTAGTTCACAGAATGATTCACAGAATCACAGAATATGCTGAGTTGGAAGAGATCCACACAGATCATGGAGCCCAGCTCCAGGCCCTGCACAGCACCATCCCCAGGAGTCACACCCTGTGCACAAGAGCATTGTCCAAACACTTCTTCAGGCTGGGGCTGCGGCCACTGCCCTGAGGAGCAGCAGATCCTGCACAGTTTCAGGGTCAGTTGGGAATTGATCATTGTCACAGCCATGGTCCCCCAGCTCAGGGCACTGAGACCCCTGTGCTCCAACATCCCTACTGACAACAGACACAAGAATGTGTTAAACAACTCTCCCTGTCCCTGGTTGTGAGGTGACCATCCTCCTCCTGTAATGGGCTGATGGGATTTTTACACTACCATTGCCATTAATATATTTGAAAAAAACTATTTTATGGTCCCCCACATTTCTGTCCAGCATCAGTTCCTGCTGAGCTTTGGTCACACAAATTTTCTTCCTGCAATGGTAAGCAATATCCGTACTGTTCCCATGTCACCTGACTTTGCTTCCACAGGGCACATGCCTTGCATTTTTGGGTTACCACCAAGAGAAGAATCTTGTTCAGCCAAGCAGGCCTTTAGCCTTACCTGCTTGACCTGCAACCTCTGGGAATTTCTATTCCTGTGCCCTTAGGAGGTGATATTTAAAAAGTGATCAGCACTGCTAGACCTCAGGACCTGGAAAAACATTTCTCACAGGTCTTTACTAACTAATTCCATGAGCAGCCTGAAGCCTGCCCTCCTCATGTCCAGAGCTGACATTTTGCTAGCACTATTTCTCCTGTCAACAGAGGTTTTAAACTCAGATGTTCTTCTTATTAGGGTCTGAGGGCACAATTTTTTAACTACAGATATTTATAAGTCAATTTCAAAGACTGAAATAATAAAGAAAGGTAAATGATTGATAAATGGTGGATAAATAATGGTAGGGTCCTATTGTTTATAATATTTATGCCAAATAGCAAGGTAAATATTTTAAATATTTAATTTATTGTTATAGTCACACCTCTAAAGTGCTTAGCACCAGTCATTTATTGATACCTTATCAACAAATTATGAGAGTGGTATTACTAATGACTATTGGATCATTTGTGAACTGCTTTTCAGGATATAGAATTACATAAACAGGGTATTTCTTTTCAGAAAAGTTTTTTATTCTGCCATTCATTTGAGGAGCAAGCCATTTAACAACTCTCTCTGTAGTATTTTATCACAGTGAAGCACTAGTTTTCAGAAGGTAAATTACAGAAAAAAATGCCTGTGAACCAGAGTTAAGAAGAAAAAGTAATAAATCAAATTCAGATTTATTTTTTGCCTTCTTCTTCATGTACTTATTCTTAAAGCATAAACATTTGTGGTGTGTTTTGTGAAGCAATTGGTTTAAAATGAGGTACTTGAATTATAGACAGCAAAAAATGGCTTTATAAATACCTTTATTTAGAACTCAGCTAGCATTAATGCTTTCATACAGAAAGGCTAAATTATTCTCTGAAGGGAGGATATAGTTTCTTTGAGAAGAGGATTTCATAAATTGTGCTTTGTTGGTACTTGGCAACTGTCAAGGCAGGAAAGGCAGGGTAAGCAGTGCTGGTAGTTTAAGTGTTAGTACTGCCACTGTAATAAGAACTTGCAGAGAAAAATCATCCATTGAAGAATGTCATGCCAAACTTGATAAGAAATCCTCTAGCAAATAATGCCTTGTGAGGTCAGAAACAAAGACATGATTTTACAAGAAATTTTCGAGCATTAAATAAAAACGAAGGCATTCTATAAAAAATCTGGTTTGCTGACTGTAAGAGTTGAGAATATCGCCAACAATTCCCCAGACTGCACTTGTAACTTTGGCAAGATTTCTGCCCATATCTTTCACTTGCTCGGATCACTGTCCCTGAATGAGCACCCTATTTTAATTAATGCTTGATTCCTCCTGGCCATGTGGCCTTTTAATTTTCTTGAATGCAGACATTCACTCTACTTGGAGGTTATTATTGCTAATGCTCTGTTAAGTGAGAAAATGGAAATACATCTCAGTGTATGTGAGTGGCATGTTAGAGACACATTGCAGGAGGCAGTACTGAATCCACTTGCATCTTTAAGTGGTTTATCCTATTCAAAAGTTTAATTTCTGCTTTGCCTTTAAAAGGAGACAAACATTTGTGGCAAACATCATTAGAAGTCTATAATTAGGTTAGCAAGTGCCAATGAATCTGAGGGTTTGTTGCATCTGGGTATTTTTCAATATGTCTTTCTTTTGCTATCTTCCATGTTCAGTCTTTTATCCCTAGGAATCCACTTTCCTGTTCCATCCCACAAGGAAAGCTGATTCCTAGCAGTAAAAGGTCATTGAACTTTCTTCTGCTAGCATTTTAGAGTTGACTCTTTCATTGAACTGTTTCCCATTTTACCTCTCAGGCTTGCCAGTGGATGAGAGGAGAAGCATTCTTTCTTGTTCCAAAGTAAAGGGAAAAATTCTGGGATGACAAGATCTCTTGAGATGGAAATCTATCTTCAAACAAACAAACAAACACTCTCACATGAAGCACGGTCACAACCTTTGCTTCTCCAATGGTTGTTTGTGGTCAGCTTTTCACTCTTTTTACTTCCTGGCTTTTATTATGAGTGTTATATTTGGGCTAAAATCTTTAGAACATAAAAAATGGTGCTATCCAACCAGTAGTTGCCTTTGGCAGCTGGAAAACATGATATCGATTAAGGAGATTACACAAACATTGGCATTTTCTCTGATCTGCTTCCATCATACTATACTATCTGGTGGAGGGAATAGCAATTAGGGATGACAATAGGCACAATGCTGCCTCATCTCATAAGTATTTGTTTAAAGACTTGTGTGTGAATTTTTTAATCCCATGTGAGGAAATGGAAGGTATCTGTATCCTGTGGCAATAAACTTCAGGAATTCATTAACTTCAGTGTAAACTTTGTTTTAGAGACAATTTACTAATTTCAAAGAGTATGACATAATTTCAACGTTTCATTACTTGGTGAAAAACAATTCTGCTCATCCTGTACCCTGGCACAGGCTGGGGAGCCAGGAGTGACATGGTACCTACCAGGAAGCAAGGCAGCTGGAGGAAACCCCAGCTCCATCTCCAGGTGAGTCTGTGGTGAGGGGCTGATGATCCTGGGGACTAAAATGGGTCCTGGTCCATGGGTGGGGAGAGGCCCAGGGGATGCTGGGCAGGACCAGGCCAGTCCAGCCTGTCAGCTTTGTGTGCTTTACTTAAAAAACAACAACAAAAAAATCAGTTTAGCTTATTTTTTTTTCAGATTTGTGAATCTTTTTGATTTAATTAGCTAGATCTAATCCCTATTTTAATAGGGATTCAGAATCTTTGAACAATGCATTTGTTTCAAAGGCAAACTAATGAAAAATTATCAGAAAATACTTTTTAAAAATTTTTTTCAGCAGAATTGGTGGTGTATACACAGAGTACTTTGATATTTGCTGATGTTATTTATCCAATTCAGACTGGTTCCTCTGTACAATAGGCAGGCATCTCTGACTGCATTTTGTGTTAGTATAATAAATGGCTGGGCATCTTCAAATGAGACAGTAAAATGAACAAACCTTTGTGTGGCTAGATATTTCTTTCATTGCTCAAGGCTGGCATTCCTGAAATAACCCTATTAAAGTTAGTGGGAGAATTCTACAGTTAATGCAGTGAAACCTGGCTTTCTGCAGTAAGTGCAGAAATTGAAAGAAGAAGGAGTAGTTAGCTGTGTTGTGCCAGCTGAATTTGTATTTCTGGCTTGTGCACTTTGCTAAAGTCCTAATTTTCTAAACTGAGTCCTAAACTCAGATGTAGTGCATCCAGTCCCTACAATCCGAATCTGACAATCCTATTTTAAACTCTTTGTAGGGCTCTTGTTCAGTCAAAAAAGGGATACCAATAGGATCTAAAATGGCACATAAAACTTTAATGAATAAGTGTTTATTCATCAAAGTGCCAGTTAAATCACTAAACCTGGAAAAGACTCACAAGAACCGCAAACCAGAATTTATTTTTCCATTCCTTCATTTTGAGCAAGTACATGGATATATATATCTGTTTTATTTGCTGCATCTCTCATCTCTTTAAAACTTATGTTACATGGATAAGAGAATTGAATATCTTCAAAGATAATATTACACAATTTTTGTCAATTCTTAATTTGATAAATTGAAGAACAAAGACATTTTATTGCCCACTAGATTTTCTTTGCAATCCTTTGTTGATAGCCTCAATTCATTCACTCTGTCTGAATCTTTTATGAAAAGAAATCTTTTATGGCTTTGCTTTTGTGTCCACTGTGTTCAATGGCAGAAAAAAAAAGACATTTAAGCAGTACTGATTATTTCCAATCAGATTTCTGAAATCTTTAGTGTTGCTTGTTGCAGAAATGTTACCAGTATTGCAGTCAGCAACAAAAAGAGAAAAAATATTGCACAGTACGCTTTAGAGGTTTAAATTTTTAACCTTTTACATATAAAACACAATTAATATTATGTAGAAGATAAATATGAAGCTAACTAGATAACCACATATGAATACCATAGTAATGGTTACAAACCCTCTTATCATTTTGCAACCTAAAATTCGAACCCAAATTCCATCCAACAAATACCAGCTCATTTATGTGATCATGGTTTCACTGAAAGCAACAAAGTCCTGATTGTCATTAGTGGTCCAACACCAGCTATAACTGGGTTTTTTCCTATCTCCCATTTTATATATATAAAGCCACTTTTTCCTTTTCCCATGAAAAATACACAGTGCCCATCCTCAAAATATCTGTTCAGTGACAGCATTGGCCATTTTTTTTCGAAATGCTTTGTGTTTTTTGAAATATTGCTGTGTACTTGTATGTTGTGCTCTAAATTTGTATCATCATCAGATGACATGAAGTTAGCTACGAAATACATTCAGATTCTTTAGTTTGATTGGTCTTCCTTATAACAAGATATAGATATCTCATTCCTAGAACCAAAACCGCACAGAATGGAAACATAAATTGCTTCCATTCCTTTGAACAAAATATTATAGTACACCAGCATGTCATATCACAGCCAATTTCTATACACTCTTTAGAGTGGCCCCCATGCATGGGCAGAAAGGGAAAAGTAAATGAGAGAACTTGGTCAGAAACAATATTTTGGCTAGTCACTGGGTTGGTCTACAGGAAACTGATATAATGCTGTCTTGGAAATTAGATGAGAGGTGAGAACGATTGACTCATATTTTTTAAATTAGGTCCCGGGTCAGTTAGCTTATTAGAATTAAAGAATCTTACTGGTTATATCTAGATCTTTAAAATTTATTTCTTGCACATATTGATATGAAAGGTAAGGAGGTATCATTCACAGATCACTTCTTAGATGACGCACAGAATTTTTCTTACACAAAAGTCATGTCTTGAAAGATGTTTCTTCTGATGCATGCTTAAGAGTCAATATATTACAGCATAGTTGACATCGTCTTTTCACTTTCATATGTGACTTAGTAATAACCCAGAAAATGATGACAGATGTTTCTGACTTTCTTATTTTCTATATAAAACAATCTTTTTTTTTTTTCTCATTTAGCAGAAGAATTTATTATTGCTGTTCCTGATTTAAAAAGGAGACGTGCTTCTGTGTGTCCTACAGTAGCTCTTTTGTAGCTAAGGCTTGGAACCTAATTTCACATTTTGCTGTGAATTCTTTTCACTTTCAAGTGCAGAGAGATAATCATTCTTTCTGTATTAGTTTTGAAAGTTTGTTGTTCACATATAATGCCTGGAAATAATTTCAAAACTATTTTCTTCAGCTATTCCAATGGTACTAATGTAAGACAAAAATATCTGAAAAAAAAAAAAAAAGAAAAATTAGTATTGCAGTCCAGTTTGGCTGATGTAGGGAAATATAGATTATAACTCTTGTCCCCAAACTCCAGAGTAATACTGCCAGAAGAGATTCTCTAAGAGGCACAGACTGGAATTGAAATGGGCTGTGCCTGTCTTAAGTGGAATCCCAGTCTGCTTTGGAGAAGAAAGTTTACTTTCTACAACCTCCCCTCAAGCTACGATAACTTGTCAAGATACATTTCTGCAATTGTGAAAGCCATTGGAAGATGAATTTAGTTGTGCTTGAAGTCCATTTGCCACTAAAGGCAAAGTCACAGACTCCAGAAAAGGTCTGACTTAGTTATTTAAAGAATGGCTAGTGAAATTGAGATAGCAGTTAATTAAAATTCATTAACTCCTCACCTAACTGCTTTTTGGAACATAGGGATCATCACTCTCATTAGGTATGTGCTTGTATTTAAATCTCCGTAGCCACTTACAGTTTTCCTTCTGGATCATCTAAATCTTCCTGGCTTGGCACTGATCTCTTCTTTAAGGAGCTCACCTGCTTCAGAATCTTCACAACCCTTATCCAGTAGGAGTGTTCAGAAAAGGTCTGTTACTTAAGAGACCCAGGTTTCCCAAATTTTTTTCTTTCATAAAGCATAACAGTCATAAAGAATTCTATTTGTGGAAAAACGGTAAGTTATTACTTATCATTATCAGTAAAGAAATATTTGCAGCTGCTGCTTTCACCACTCAGCGCAATTTAATTAATAAAATTGTGTTTGTAAAAGGGTGTACCTGTACATGGGTGTATTGTCTGGAGCCTTCTTACCTGAAGAATTCAATTTTATTTGTTATTTACTGTAGTCCTGCTAAGGTGACACAGTTTAGGTGCAGAACAGCTTGCACAGCCTGGGGCTTTCAAGCTCTGTAGCTGCCCTGTTTGGGCAGAGCCCGTATCAGCAGAGCCTGTTAAGCTACTGCTGCTCTGTGCCCTCTCCTACAACTGGAGTAAAACTGCTTCTGGTCCTACCTGATCCCCAGTGTATTCCAGTTTTCTGCAACAGTAGAAGCTGCCTGTATACAACCTGCCTGTAGAAATGTCACAGAAGAAAAGGTATCCCACCTGCCTCAAAAGAATAGCAAATGTTCTTTGCCTGCAACATTTTTAATTGCTGCTGAATCAATACCAAGGGTCAGAAAACATTATATTTAATACATAGCCTGATTTTGTAAGCCTGTTGTAATGGTAATTCTCTGAACTTTGGACTCTTGTTTTTATTTCAGTAATTTTTTCCTTATGCAACCTCTAGGTTAAGGAAAGAATTAAACCAAACTATACCAAGAGTCTTTCCAAAAACTAAAGTGTATGCAATCAGGTAGGGGAATGGTCTAAACATGGCCTATAATAGCTTTCTCAGTACTCAGGAATTTTTAGAAAGATATTTAAAGAATAGAACTAAAAAAAAAAGTCTAAGCAATGAATTTCTCCATTTAGCTTTAGCTTTATATCATGATGCTGGTGCAAAACCTTGAGGAAGTATTGATTGCTTTGTGGAAAAATCAGAGTAAATTAATTTCATTTGGTCTGGAATTTACTTCCAGGACTTTGAGGGCAGATCTTCATAAAAATGGCATGTGAAGGCTATTATTGAAATCTGCTTTTCATAACAGCTATACATTTAATTGTATTTAATTCCAGTTCTTCAATGTATTTCAAAGTGAACAATTCCATGCTGTCCAATTCTGAGAAAGAGACAAGGTTCGGATGACATTTCACATGTTTAGTATTTAATACAGCAAAATATATTGAAACTATATGAAATTTTAAAGTTCCTGAGGCCCTTTCAAACTGAAAAAAATGTTACCAGATAGAAAATAACCCCTCTGTCTACTAAGTCTGTGTGCAGAGATGAGGCATAACTTTGATTATGAGTAAAATAGATTTACTTTCCAGGGTCACTTCAGGAATATATGTATATAAGAAAAATAGACCATTGCTTTAATTGTAATTCCCCAAGATTTATTCTTTCCTAGCACACCTTTCCTCTTCTCTATTTTGTTTCTTGGGCAGGCTGTGATTTTTTTACTGATCTGAAATTTCCCTTAGATAGGTACCATAAACTTAATCATTTATTCAATTTAAATGGCGTTGTTCAGAAAGATTTCTAAGGATACAATTTCCTATCAAAGAAAGGCAGTATTTTTGGAAAATTATATTTTTCTAAGAGTCCATTAATTTTCAAAAAACAGAAAAAGGAATTTCTAAAATGTTTTTTCTATACAGATGTTATTACTTCCAACCTTTTTGTCTTCTCTACTTTTGAAATACAGAATGTCACTTCTTTGCTTTCACAAGAAGCCCATGCAAAATAACAATACAAACTACAATGACAATATAAGCTGATTTAGAAAGCAAGCATAAAATATTACAGTATTAAAAAGGTGACAAAATCACACCCTTAGAAACTACACTTTTAAAAATCTTAAATGTAACACATCAGAAGTGACAATATTGGAATCTACCTAACACAGCACAAGAAACTAGATGAACATCCTCAAAACCAAATGTCAAAATTTCAAAAGTTCCCATATGGCTAGATTTAAGTCACCTACTACTGTATATGTGAATGACATTCAAAGCTTAAAGACATTTGTAAAGATCTGTCAAGATCAATGGTGTTGTGTTTTCATTGCTGCAGAATTGTCCTTATACAGTGATCAAGAGGAAGTTAAAATCATCTTTCAGTAGGCACACCCCACATACCAGCAAGATAATCTCAATTGTTGTTCTATTGGACATAAATATATATTTATACATCTCTAATTCCAAAATAAAGATTTAAAAATAACAAAAGAGAGTCAGCATTTCAGTCAAGTTTACAGGAAGATCTATTGATCTAATATTTTCAAGCTAATATTCTCTGTATTAGTATTTTTCAGGCATCTGGAGACAGATGCTACAATAATAAAAAAGGCAAAACCATACTCTGAATTTATCAACACAAGTCATACCCTAAGTGATTCATGTTTCTGAAGTCTCAGTGATATTTAATAAAACTTAGAAAGGGCTCTATCAAGGTGTATGCTTAATCCATATTTTTTAACCACATTAATGTGGACTGACAGGGCAACAAGCAGTACATTTTCACAAATAAATAGAAATTGGACTTATTTTTCAATCATATACACTTATTCTCTGCATTTTTCTTAATAAAAGAGACAGAAGTTATGTAGCTATCATTCATTCCTTTATCTCAACTACAGTCAGTTTCAAAAGTAACATGAATTAAATGCCTCTGTCTTCAAAAGAAAATCTTTATTTGTCACTTTGTGCATCTCTTTATGCATGAGTGAACATACACAGATGGAGATAATTCCTTGTACTTCACTTTAGATGACAGAGAAAGCTGTTAGGACTCCAGCATAGTCGTAGTCATGTAGGATTCAACCCCAGATTTGCAGGTGTCTGTATTTCACTTGTCTACCTGTGCATCACTCCCTAATATTCCACTATAATCCATTATCTTCTCATATAAAGTCTGTGAAGTTAGAATGAGATTGAGATGGAAAACCAGATATTTGTTGAACTCTAGGGACCATTAACTGCAGTGACTTGGTGTCTGCTGACTGTGATGGCTATCTAGCTCTAATGCATACACACTGTGAACACTGTCTTCTAGGTCTAAAACTAAATTACAACTGGATTCTGCAGCAATTTTTCATCTGGTGTTGGATATTTAGCCTTAAATGCTGCACTACTCTTGTGTATGACACTTTAAAGTATAACTTAATTAAGGAAATGACATTTCCTTTAGTAACAACCTTTAGTTCTTGCTGGGATCTCATTAATCTATTCTAGAAGTAGAAATCTGTTTTTTATGATTTCTGCAAATCCTCCACTTCTTGTAATGTCTATACCCATGGACACCAATCCCTCACTACTTTATGTTACTGATCAATTCCTAAGCAGCTTTCTGTAAAAAAAATTATTTCTGATTAATCAGTATCTTTTTTTTTTTTTTTTTTTAGTTCTCACTCCTTCTGAAACATCTTTCTTGTGACTAATTTGGCTGAACTCTGAAGACTTGCTATGCTCTCAACCAGTGCAAATGGCTACACATTCAGCTGTTTGAGATCTTCTGTTGATTTCTGTTTTGTGCCTTCTGACAAAAAGAAAATATCTCTTTTTGACATCGACTGAACAGTAGAATAAATTAAGCTTAACTAGGCAAATGCTGATATGTAAAGCGTGGTTCAACAATTTCACTTGGGAGGAAATATTAGCATATTAATATAATTAATGTTCATACAATTAACGTATTAAAATAGTTAGCATAAGAATCTGTGGAATGGATGAGCTCCTCAGTAGAGCACAGATCATGACAAATGGTGTTTTCACAGAATTTCAAAGGGAATGAATGACACAGCATTTTCAAAATGCACGTTTATCTACCATGCACACAATTTTCATCAGAAACTTTGGTGTATATACTAGAGGAGCAAAGTAGTGTCTCATCACAGGGATGTGCACCTCTATCAGAACCCAAATTTCTACTACTCATTATGTCTCTGAATAATGAGCAATCTTCAAGGCCTTTACCAACCAAATAATTCCTCCTTTTGCTTGTAAAGATAATGCAATAGATAACTTAAATCACAAAAAATTACCATACAGAATATTTTGAATAATATCTTTTATGGGTTATTATATAGTTGAAAGTCATTAGCAAATTATATATAATATAGTGATAAGAAAATTTCATGGTACATCTAAGCAGTAACCAAGGTAAAACTGCTCAAGAAGTCCAGGAACAAAGCTAATCCATGAACATAGAATCTTTTTCAATTGTGTTACATTCATGATGAATAAAAAGCACTTTTTTCTTCATCTGATTAAGGTTGTTGATTAAGGTTGAAAATGGCAAGACCATGTACTGAATCATCATACACCATGTTTTTCTGATAAGAGCAGTACTAGAAGCATCAAGACATTACTTTTTATAGTGCATAAATAAGACAAAACGTCTTGCTAAGGAGCCAAAGTCTTATCAAATGTTCTTGGAATACAGCATCCCTCACCTGCTACGGAATTCTCAAATCAACCTGGTCTAAGCAGTGGAGATAGGAAGAATAAAAGATCTAGAATTTGAACATGTCTTTAATATCATTGCAATGGAAGAGGAAGAACATAAGATTATATTGTGAGAAACTGCATCTTAATTAAAATCTTCAAACATCAGTTTCACCCGCATCAAAAAGAGGACATGATGGACTTTGTCTACTAAATATTATATTTGTTCTCAGAGAAATTAATAAAAAAGTCATTTGAGATAATACTTCATGGAAATAATCTAATTTTCTGTATGAGAATATATAAAAGAAGCCCAGAGAAAAATGTAATTTCACAGAAAATACATAAGTCTGAGCAAGATTTGACTTCAGTTATGTTTACTCATCTCACAGAGTCAAACACCTGGATTATTTAGCTGTTCCAACATCCAGAACTCAAATTAGTTTATGGTATAGTTAATTAATTCCAAATGAATGCTCAGTAGAGAACTGCTTTTACAAAGAAAGAAGTGAATTCTATGCTACTTGATATTTTGCCCTTAAGCACATTTGTACATACTTCTCTCTTTAAAAAATAAAGAACAAAATAGTTGAGAACAGCTACACGATGTTTTCATACATTCCTCATTGAAAATAAATGAGAAAGGAGGCAAATATGAAGAAATGGCAAAGTCTGAAAAGGTAGCAGGGTTTTGGGATTCATGAACAAAATAAACATCACTGTAGTTGACCCTTATTGATTTCTGCATTCATGAACCAATTGTCCATGTCTTCGCTTGTGGTTTTCTCTTCATGGGATATTAGGAAAATTTTCATTCCTCTTGAAGAATTTTCATGTTAGCTATCCAATAATTTATAGCTTTATGTAAAAAATGGAAGTCATTGGCTCCCTACAGAGGCTGTCCTTCTACGCTTCAGAAGTGCAGTTTGACCATCTATTCACTGTGGCCACTAGCTCATAATTCCCAGTTTATATGCAGGAATATAAATTGTTCTGTGCATAAGACTCCTGAGATTTCTCTTTTAACAGCTGAAAGAACTTCCCTCCTTGTTCAGATTGTACGTAGCCTGGGCTATTGACCTTCTTAAAAACCCCTGGTCCCAATATATTTGTCACAAACATACCTGTGAAATTGAGTTCAGGATTTGAATTTTGGAACAACAAAGCAGACAAAAACAGTTTGGGACATATTTAATGGCAATGGGACTAAATGAAGGTAATGAAAATATTTAAAGAGTCAGGGGAAATATCTTGACACTGAGGTTTATTATATGCTGGAATAGCTTCCTGAAGTTATTGTACTTACAGAACACCCATTTTAGAAATCTAGTGCAAACACAGGGGCATGCAGGGGGAGTATCCCAGATTTGGGACTTCATAATATTTTGGGAGGCAATACCATTTAAATAATCAGACAGATTTGTTGTGAGATCTATGTTTAAATAATAGGCTAACAATAATATGTTGTCTAACTTTCATTGATTTAATTATCTTAGTTCTTATTGTTCACATCTAGAAAATAATAAACTATCTAAATTAATCTGCAGTTCTGTTTATGCCATCCAATAAGAACAATGACCCAAAAAGTGCCTGAGTGCACCATTAGTAAGTATATCAGAATATATTTGTAAAGTTTCCTTGTGTATCTCACCACTGACCTCCATTAGCATTACCATTTTAGTCCAGTGTCAGCCCAAATATGCCAAATCCTACAGCACTTTTGACATTTCATTATTTCACTGGGAAACTGGCCACAAAAATAAAACTAATAACACTAATAATCCAATTACATTTTAATATTTTTAAACAAAGTTTCTATAAGATAGAATATGTTTTAAAAATGCACATGGATTAATTAAATAAATTTTGTATATTTTCCAAGGCAGAGAGTTATTTGTCCTAAATAGAGATTTAGACATAGAACTGGCGTTAGCAACATATATTCTCCCCATATTCATTCTAAACAACATCCAACATATGAAACAGCATGCAATTTTTCATCTTACATATTGAATTTGTGACATGCCTTTATAGCAAAGGGAAATCTCACTCTATATATAATCAGCAGTACCTAGTGTGAAAATAACACTCAGCTTCAGCCTCTTTTTACTGAGGTTAGAATTACTGTGTGTCAAGGAAATGACACAGACATATAAATTAAAATAAAAAAGCCACAAAGAAAAGAAAAAAAGAAAAGATAAAAGAGAAAAAAGAAAAGAAAAAAAGAAAAGAAAAGAAAAGAAAAGAAAAGAAAAGAAAAGAAAAGAAAAGAAAAGAAAAGAAAAGAAAAGAAAAGAAAAGAAAAAAAAGAAAAGAAAAGAAAGGAAAAGAAAAGAAAAAAAAATTTGTGGTGCTTGTTCTCAAGAACAATTCCCCATAATTTCTTCCTTCATCCTTCCCTTCTATTATTAAAGTAATGAAAGAAAAAATTAAGCAGAACATTTATGAAAAATTTCAGTGAGCTACAAAACAAACCTGTTAATTCTGAATGTATCTAGATGAAGTATTTTCATGCAAGACTGGATGATAGGATGTACAAATGACACCACTTCTCTAAAGAGAAGATTACAAAATGAGAAATTGTAAAGAGTGCAAAGCAGGCCTATGATGTCAGTAAGGAAAGAGGGGAAGTAATGTTGTGGAAGGCTCCAGCCTGATATCAAATAAAAAAGAAGTAGGTATTTTAAGTAGCAATTCCCTGTCTTCTGGACAAGCCTCTCATCTTCCCTGATAAGTATTTTAAAACACATTTGCTCTGACAGGCACATCTAACTAGAAGCCTAAAACAATCTGATTTCCAGCCTCAGAGCTCTTATAAATGCTGCTGCTGAACAGTAGCTGCTGCTTATTTTCTGATTTGCAGACTGAACACATTTGTTTTTCGGGTCGGGGGAAGGAATGGAATGACACTGACATTTTCAGAAAATCTCAGCTGTGGAGGCCAGCATTTATATTTGGCTGCGCAGCTGGCACTGCAGTCCACAGGTCATTATATCTACAAGGTCATTAATATGTGCATGATACTCTTCTAAATTCAGGTTTTGAGATTTTTTTTTCCTGTTCATGTTCATTCGCAATTATAAATAGCAATGCACTACCATACACATTTTTACTGGCTTGAATCCACACTCAACAAAAGACTAGAGTTAATCAACTTAAAACTGTCAACATAGAACCTTTGGAGGTGAACGCCTTGGTGTGGGAGAGAAGGTAAAGCATCAATCTTTTGATACAGATTTAAATATGTAAAAAGAATTATTTGAAAATTGTGTAGAAAGAACTATGTAGGGAACACTGAAAGTTTGGAATACAACTGAAGTTTACTTCAGTTCTACTTCTTGACATAAATTAGGTCTTGTTAATAAGTGCTTAATAAATTATTTTGATTTTAAAAAAAATCCTTCTGTTTCAGCCTAAAATAACTAAAACAAACAAACAAAAGTGTTAGAAAGCACAGTGAAGTTTTTTTTCTCACACCAGTCCCAAAATGGATTTGTTAAAAGCGTGTTAAGAATTAACTACTGAGAGTGAGAAAGTTCAAGCATCAGACAGCATCTGATTAGGTGTTTCCAGAGAGGGTTAGGGTTAGAGTTTCACTACCAGGATTTCACAGGATCAGGTAGTTTTTTATCACAGCTTTAAGTTGTCCTGGAAAAGCCTCTTCTAACTGAGGGAGCAGGCTCAGGTAGGAAATAACTAGTTTGAAAGAATATATATTTAACTGAGTGCCATTTCTAGCTAAACATCTTCTGTAATATACAAATGTATGGCTACCTTTAAAATTTGTATGAGTTTTTCTCGCTGACTGTGCTAGAGCTCAGACAAACAAAAATACAACCTATCCATTTAACCATGAGCTTATTTTGTACAGATTTTCCTCCAAAGCAACTATACTTTCATAAAGTGTCATTCATTCCCTAAGGCTCTTCTGCAATTATTTGTCCTTGGTTTATGTGGTAAACAGATTACGTGTCTGACTAGGAAGCAGGATAAAATTACTACCAGACGGGTTTCTAAAAGGCTCTGAAAAGCAGACCAAAAAACAGATTTTTTTTTTTCTTTAAACATTAGAAAAAGAAAGGGATTGGAAATTGGACTACAGCCTAAACAATGGATTTTTTTAGATTAATTCACTAATTTTGTAAAAGTTTACTGAGTTTGTATATATGATTATATTTCTTTTATCAGAGAACTCAAGGAGTGAAAAGGCACTAGATGAAAATAATATTTTCTGTGCCAAACTCAATTCTAGACTAAAATCCAGTTACAGCAGATTTCAGCAACATGGATCAATGCCATCTTCTGAAGAAAATATTTGAATGCTGTTATGATTTGGGGACAAAGGTGCTGTTAATTTCAAAATATTTTGAAAAAACCAACAAAATGGAAAGCTGACAGTATATGTGTCAGTATGAAACCGTGTGCATAAGTATGTTTGTGTGTGTGTCTGCAGTTGAGTATTGAAAATGTGCTTTTAGTGTCCTTTTTTGCAGAATTGTACTCAGGGGCATTAAGCTTACTTTCTTAAAGCCTGATCTTGGATAGTGTTTAAATTTAAAAGCCTAAGTGAAGGTTTGTATTTGGATATTCTCTGTGTTCCCAGACTCAGACAAAGCCAACAGGAGTAATCTGAAATAATTTTTGAAAGACCTCTAATAAAGTTGAGTGCTCAATACAGGTGTTGTGGTATTACCAGTTTACATAGCCTTTGAAATGTTTTGATCTTTTCCTGATCCTAGATCCTGCTGGTTTAATATCTATTTATGTATTTTTGCCAATCTGGGACATCTCATTTGCTTCCCACCTAATCAATCTCTGTTCTTTATAATTGTATTAGGGGCCACAATTTTATTAAATCATGTAACAAAACCACTTGAGAAATTCTACTGACAATTTATTAGTAAAGGCAGCATATACATTCGAACAGCTCCAAATGTTTACCCCAGTGACTAAATTAATGCTTGATTTCAGCTTAATTTTCAGTGCCATCATAAGCTGCATGATATTGCCTTTCACTGCATGTTTACATTTTAGTTTAATCTGTTCATTTCCTAAAACATAGCTTTCCTTTCATTTAGAAAGCAGGAAAAAAACAATAAGTTTCTCTTTCAAGTTAAGAAGTCTATTAAAGAGGCAAAGCTGAAATAACAATGTTCTATTTCTCCCTGTGGCTAAATACTGCAATAACAAGAAAAACTGCAAGCTAAATTATTTCAAAGGGATTTTTAAGGTAAAAAGTTCTGACACAAACATATCCTTTAAAAAAGAGTGTAATCCTGGCGGTGTGATTTGACTGGGAACCAACAATAACGACATCTTTCAACATATCAAGGTATAGAGCCCTAATGATTTATAATTTGAGTGAGAGTTTTTAATAATAATATGCTTATGGATAATAGATGGTTTCTTTTTAAGCCTATGGTAAGAATTCTAACAATTCCAACAAATGCAATTCTGCTGCTTTGAGATTATCACATAGTTTGGGTCTTTATTTGATGCAGGTTTACACAGAAAATTAATGCAGATAGTGTATTTTATCCTGAACACAAGTACTGCAATATTTCTCAGTTTAAGGAATATGGCCTTTCTCACACACTACTCAAGGAAGAAAAGGTGAAGCTGAATTGATTAAAACAGTTCTGATCTCGTTTCCAGTGTCTTTTTCATGTTAATGCTTGACATCTGAAGGCAATCTGAAGGAAATATCTTGTCACAGAAAGCCAAGGTGGATTTAAAAAAATCGCCACATTATTTCCCTTGTTAGTTTGGGACAAAAAACTGCTAGCGGTTTCAAGTTTAAAGTTCCAGGTTTCAAGTGGCTCTCCACACATCCATCCAGACTCAAAGATTTTCTGGAAGTGAGTCAAACTGAGTACTGTCTGACTCTTAGTAGCCAATGGTTATGTGGTTAAATAACATTTGCTGAATTACTGCAGATATCAGATCCTGAGGTGCCTCAGCATGGTGCGCTTCCTCTGCAGGATAAACAGATATTTAGTGATTTAGTGGAAAATTTGTGGCTTCTGCTAGTCTTTAGTACTGTTTCTTTCCCAGCACTATCTTACCTTTAAAGCATGACAGGTTTGTGAACGACAATGAATTCCCAGTTTTGGTCTATGGGGTTGGTTATGTTTTGTATCTTCCTTGCTCCTAATTTGCCAAATCTATGGTTTGTTGCTGCCTCACAAACAGTAAGGCCATGGTATTACACAGCCAGCTGTAGCCCTGAATGTTTTTGCATTTTGACCAATAACTTCATCATACTTTTCTATACTGTACTGGAATCCTTCTTTATGACACAGAAATGGATCCTTAATTCTGCTTCTAGGGCGCCATTCTTTACTGTCCAATAAGGAATATCTCACTATTATTGCCTAGGAAGAAAAAACAAAACAAAACAAAACAAAACAGAACAAACAACAACAACAAAAAAACAAAAACGTGAAGACAAATGCAGAAGAGTCCTGTTTTGCTAGTGGAATGCTGCAAAACATCATGTACCTCCCAGATCATAAAGATTCTTTTAAGCATATTTATTGTTAGTTTGTTGGTTTAGGGAAAAGTCTTTTTGTTTAGAGAAAAGTGACATTTTCTTTAAAGTACTCTTATTCACATGCTTGGTTTTCTCAGTATAAACTGATGAGAAGATGTATGAGAAATGTCTATTTAGCAGCAGGGCTTCAGAACTTCAGGGATTCAGTCATAACGAACGTTGCCAAATCTAGTCACGACTGCTCTGTGGAGCTGGCACCACATTCAACATTTATTCTCCACCTGCTCTGACTGCATTCATTACTTACAGAAATCTACACAGAGAACATGTGAAGAGTCTGAGACAGAAAACCAGAAAAATAATCCCGTACAGTCTTTATCTGAGTCTGGAAACAAATAATGCAAAGATTAATAGATTTGCTTTTTTGAATGTGTGCTATATGTTTGTGCCCATCCAGGGCTAGACTGTAATATTTAATGTGTACATTTTGTCACTATGTATACAAATTTCTAATTTTCAAAATTACACAGCAAAATCAAAATCTTTCATCTTGTTCCTAAAACATGTTGAAAGGGTTTGTGCTAAGTTAAGATCAAAAGCCTGTTGAATCTATTTTTCATTTTTACTTATGTCTCAGCTTTTGAAAAGCAAGTTGTTCCTGGTATTTTTTACCGTCTTTATTTGCAACTGGAAAAACAGCTAGGCTGCTGGAAAAGGAAACAAGCTCTTCCTGTGGTCCTCTGGGGTGCAATAAAAGGTCTTGGTTTCGCTCTTCTTTTAAAACTCCCCTGTGTGATAATGCAAAGGGATGTCCTAGAAGGTTCTGAGACAGCATGACTTCAGTCAGTTAAGAGAAAGCAATACATATGTGTGAATACCAGAATATTTAGAAGTTGCCATGCTGGGTCAGCTCAGAGAAACTTTTAGACAAGTACGCTATTCCAGAAAGGGTTTGTCTGGGATACTTTATGAAAAGCATACAAAAACCCCCCTCAAACTCTGATAGCCATTCTAAATCCCATCCATTTCTTGTTAAAGGATTGGAGATTGATGATGTAGGTATGTCTACTACCAACAGTGCTGAACCACACCAGCATCATGTTGCATTTGTACTCTCACATGCCCTGAAACAAGTATCAGATGATGATATTTCTTGATCACAGGGATATGAGGAAGTCCTGAGCTGATAAAACAGCCTGATGTTGTTTAAAATCAACCTTTAAAGACGTGCATAACTTTTCTAATTTTCCATTTTTAAGTGCAACAACTATTTTTGGTTAATGCATATTTCTGATTATATTAAATTATTATGCACTCTTTAGAAAAGAGCTGGGATATGATGCAGTTAAACTAATAAAAGATGTATGAATCCCCAGTAATTAGAACATGAAATACATAAGAATGAACGTGCAGGAATAGAAGATTGATATTTCTCTTTGCAGAATCACTGAACATCTTTGCCTGTTGTGTCTTCTTTTATTAATAGATAGAGAAAAATAAATATTTTTTAAATATTTATAATGCTACTATTTATTATTATATGGTTTGTCTTCCATTTGACCATTTGAGGCCAGAGTTTCCACTGGTTATATATCCCAAGGCCAAAAGAAAACTTTAAAGTGCTTTTTGGATTGTAGCCCTAATTGTTTTGCATAATAGCTACATTAGGAGAACCTGAAATTCCTATCCTATTTCAATTTCACAGGTATAAGGCACAAAAGGATTTTTAAGTACTCAGGAGGTCAATGAAATATTTTCTCTGCACTACAAATAAGCAGAAATTATTTCCAGTTTATTTGTCAGAGCAGAGCAGAGGCCTGTTCTGTCACCAAGTTTGTCCCACATCAGCTGAGGCTCCTAGAAAGCCCAGCTTGAATTGACTCAGTTACCTGTGAACTTATGTGAATCATGGAGTCGGGCCAGACATTTAACATATTTACCATTGTATTATAATCTCAGTGTTTCACTATGCATCATAAATCATTATATGGGCTTCTTGGTTTTGGTGTAATATTATTTTAAAGATGCAAAAGTATAATTTTTCAGACTTAGTGAGGAGTCAAGTCCATGCACGCACAAACTTTGGATGGAAAACTAAACTTGTTTGAATAATAATCAGTGTTGTTATAGATGAATAAATAAAGAGCTATGTAATCCTTAAAGATACAAAGCCATTTGTGCTCTTTTTTTTTTTTTTTGGGGGGGGGGAATAATGTATTGCTGTATTTTGTTGGAGCTATCATGATAGTTTTATAGAGTAATCATAATACAACACAAGTAATGTTTTGATGAGAGCGCAACAATGAAGCTTCATTTCTTTCACATGTTGAAATGAGAACTCTTTTTGCCATTCTTATTTGCATTTCATATGCATCTAATACATCTAAAGTAATCCAAATTTACAACATGCATTTATCACTAACTAAAAAAGATGAGCTAATGTCTAAGCTTTACATTTTATGCTTTCTAAATATGTCAAGCAATAATCATACTCTACACACAGAGTTGGATTATGAGTCAGTAACTAATTCAAGGACTAACTATTGTTTATCAACATCTGCACAAGAAATGAAAATCTTAAATTTCATGTTCTTGTCCTCTTTTTATAATTTTCTGTTCCTTTGGAAACATTCATCCTTTAATTCCCTTTATAATCAAAATACACTTTTCCCTTTGCATTTTCCAAAGTGAGGCAGAAATGCAACAGATTACTCTACAGAAAAGAAACACAGCTGCTAACTTCAATTCCTTACATAGATTTCCCAATAAATTATTTCATGACAGTTTGCATCACAGCAGTTTATATCATGAGAGACATTGCTAAAGATGTGCCTGTTTAAGACAAATAGTATTTTATAAGTTTTCTCTGAAACAATACACTCCATTGTTTTATTTGTGTGTTTTCTGGTTTTCTTTCACTTCCTGCAGAACCTGGATGACAGGTCCATTAGCTACCCAATACCATATTAAACCTGAAATATAACCCCTATTCATAATTTAAAGGCTCCAGTAATATGCAATGAGACCAATGTCAGAAATTATGACATGATATTTAAAAATGTATATTCTTTTTCCTTACAGCTGTCTAGGGTTAATCAAAGAAAGAAAGTTTATAACTTTCAGCCTCGCTGATGCAGTCTTTGTTTGTGTGAATGTGTGGGGATGTGGTGCTCTTCCTGCAACACCCCAAGGAATTCTTGCAGTTCAGATTTCTCACAGCATTTGCTCCTCTAGAGCTCTGACTGTTGAGTTGCAATTTTTTATGGGTACGTATTTAATTGAGGGAAAACACTATGACAGATATCTAGGATTGATAATATACTTAGATAATTTAAAACTCATTACAATTCATATGTGAAGGCTGTTAAAAGGCACGGTTCACCATTTTTCATTGCATTTACAAAAATTAGAGTTCTTAAGCGGAGAATTTCACCATCATTTTGCAGAGGATCTCTGCCTCCTCCTTGTCAGGGTCATGAGGGGCCCTTAATGGCTTTGTGGTCCTTGTGTGTTCCCCCTCCCCTCTCCAAGGCCAGTTCCAATCCCCTGGGGCTGTCAGTCCCTGCCCCAGTGGCCCCACAACAGAGAGTCTGCAGCTCCTTACAGCCCTGCCCTGCCCTGCCCGGCTCTGGGCACGCCAAGCCAGCCCACCCAGGCAGGGTGACAGCTTTGCCTGGGGTTTGGTCTGTCCCAGTCCCCAGGGCAATGCAGGCTGGGGCTGGCCCCATGGATGTCCCTGGCTGCCCTGTTCCTGGCTGGGATGCGGGATGGGCCCCGGCAGCTGAGCCCTGCCCTGCTCAATGCCATGGGCACCGCGTTCTGCTACCATTTCCTGGGGAGCAGCAGGCCTGGCTGGCACCATGGCACTGTCCCTGTTGTGAGGCTTCCTGTGGAACACCTGGAGACCATTTCCTGTTATTTCACGAGGTCAGAGCGTGGTGCCAATAACAGCAATGCCCTGGGTTCAATCCCTGAATGGACCATTCTCTTAATAGTTGGACTCGATCCTACTGGGCTCCTTCTGACTCAGGATCTGTGATTCTCTATAACACAGCATCACCATAATGGCTGGGGACTGATTTAGATCTTACCAAAGCACCATCACAGCACCAATCTGCCATGCAATATTGATTCTCCTGGGACCAGCTTAGCTGCTTTCCACATATGTTGGTAGTACCAGGTTACGTGCTGTTTGGTTCTTCCAGAGGAACCTTAAACTGGCATACATGTTATGTAAACAACCTTTCAAATTTAATTTCTTTCTTTCTTTCTTTCTTTCTTTCTTTCTTTCTTTCTTTCTTTCTTTCTTTCTTTGCAATTTGCAGTCAGCTCTTGTGTAGAAATTATTTCAAGTGATTTAAAAAGTGACTCTTGGGATCATAAACAACTGTCTGAATGAGTGGCTGGGTTTTCTGTGAATTAAGTGCCCAATCCACCTATGTGAATTTCTACATATATAAAAAGAGTTACTTAATGGGTTATGCATCTTCATTTTCTTTACAAATAAACAACTTTGAGAGTTTTTTTTTAAAGGCTTTCTCCCTATTCCCTATCCCCTTGATAACTCTTTTAGCGTCATGTTTTTCTTTATCTTGTCTGTAGGAATTTGATTCAGTTTCCCCCACAAAATGGCTAGTGACTTTTGGAATGACTGTTAGTATCACACTTGTCCTTCAGTTGCAACTTCTGGCAGGAGTATATCTATCAAAGTTCCTTTGTTCATCAGCCAAAGCTGATGGATCAGATGACCTAAAATGCTCCAGATTACAGCAGCTGGCCACAGAAAAACAACTGATTAAATTCAGACCACTTTATCTTGTTATATATTTTCTTCCTTTTTCTTTGTTTCTATTTAGACTGTCTCTACTGAAAGCTCATTTTGACATTAAGATAATTAACTATACAACTTTACACATGAGCAAAATTTGGAATCCCATTACAGACAATGAAGCCATGGATCTTGCAAAACAATTCAGCTGATTGTCTGCTAAATCTAGCCTTTGCCATTTGATGTCATTTATCTGTTTTGAAATTGCCTGTGACATCTCTTTGCTGTTTTTTCAACAATCACAATCTTGTAATATCAAGTAATACACAAGAACATTTTACTTCATTAGCAATTATAAGAATCAGAATAACCAGACACTATACTTTAAGGAGATGATGATAATTTGTGTGTTCCAGACCTCGACAGCCAGACCTGCTCTACATTACCCTAACTGGGTAGATTCTTTCAGATACAATCTTGTTTGTTTGTATGCTTATTTTGTATTGGAGTTTTTTGCCTCCAGAAAACAATATCAGCAACATCCAATACACTTTATTTAATTTTTTTTGTCATGGATGAACTCAAGCAGAATGTATCTACATTGACGCTTCCATTTCTTCCAAGAGAAGTTCTTAGTCTGCCACACTTTTCCTTCTGTATGACTCAATATCAGTTGGGCTTATTTTACATTTTATCATGTTTAAGCCTTTATATAATAATGTGCCATGCACAGTACTAGAGTATCTGCTTTTCTCTTCAACTCAGTCTAACTATGGGAGAGGTAAGAAATAAAGAGAATAAATGCAATACTTGACAAACCCATTGGAGCAAGGCACAATCCATGTATACAAAATGACTGCAGGTTCAAAGAAATACTTGTTTCTCTTACAATCCTCCATCTTAAGTAGGTCCTGTCTCATACCTGTCAGCCAGCTGCATATCTTGCACATTGCAGTATCTACAGTGGCAATAAACCCCTGTGTTTAAAACTGGGTTTTAACTCAGGCATCTGTTTTAGGGAGAGCTGAATAACAAGCACTTTGAATCATGAAATGAATCCCACCACTGGTGTTTATTCCTAAGAATTGCCTCTGTCTTTCCCTTTGCAAACAGCCTAAAAAGCTGATGATAGTGGTTAGTGATATTAGTAGCCTGAAATTCTGAGCATGAAAGGATCTGTTTGTTTTCAGACAAAGTAAATTTAAAAAACATGAGACAGTATGTTGTTACCCTCCAGTACTGCCTGCTGACTGCAAAAGTTCTGACTGAATTTGAAGGATTTCTCCTACAGTCCCTGAGCTGACAATCATAGAGACAGCATCTTAGTTCTGTCAGCAGCTAAGACCCTTAAACACAGCAAGGGAGAAATAGGGCACATGTAGCTAATAGCAGAACTAATACCAGATACTCTTCCTTATAAGGCACTAAGACCAGATAGTCTTCCTTATTTTTCTTGGTCATTGTATGATGGTCAAAACACTATTTTTAAAAGTAAGGAAACCTAAGCAGAAAGAAGTTCCCTGAAACTGTGAATAAAATAATGCATTTAGTAGCACCAAAAATCTTTAGTGAGGTATTTAATTTTTCATAGTACTTGTCACCATGGCAGCCAAATGTCATGTGTTGGATGTATTAGATAATGGATCCTCACAAATTTTAGCAAAAAAAAAAAAAAAAAAAAAAAGAAAAATAAAACAAAAAAACCCCAAACCCCCCAAAAAATCAACATAAAAGCCCCCAAAACCCCACTTTGATGTAAACCTTTTGTCCTAGAAAGGTAAGTAGAGAATTTTTGAATTTTTAAAATGTAGAATGAGCTCCAGTGTGTAGATTCTCAGTGAAAAATATGCAATTTGTCTGAAATGCAGTAATGCCTGAATTTTTCCCTATTGTTTTCAGCAGCCTTCTAGATATCTGCTAGAGACCCCTATGTAAAACACTCTCCTCTGAAGTGACCCACAGAAACAAAGATGCGGTAAAATAGATTTCAAGATATCCATCAAGAAGGCAAAAAGAACACTTCCATGTTTTGCCAACGTAATTTGAAACTGCATCTAAAGTCAGCCTGATTTAACTATTTCAACCTCGGCCAAACAATTCATAACTAGAAGCTGAATCTCAACAATTAATTCTCAAAATATTGTTTATTCTGCATTTGAATAACATTAACAATTTCACATTTATTTGAAAACTGAAATGGTTTTCAGCTATAATTATCTTCAAAACTCCAAAGTTCTTGTCTGGAAAACTGATTTAGAGAGTCACACAAATTTTTTCTCTAATATCCTCACTGTAGAAGCAAATAATTTGTACAGATAATGAAAAACTGTTGGTTTCTAGCATGCTCCAAATTCTCTCAGTAAAGCAGGATTTCAAAAGGCAGTTTTTTTCTGTTATATCTGCAGTAAAATGTCATACCTGGGGAGCAGGAAGGTTTAAAATGCTGCATGAATGAATGGCATTAGAAACTCATCCCTTATTCTGACCAGGTGTCTCAGTTAAAGGCAATGTAAAGGGTGGACACTCCAAAATGAGTTCCCTCCCCTTTTAGTCTTAACCATTCCCCTTTCACCAACAAGGGGAGACAAAGGTGAGAATCAATAGGTGAAAAAAAAATAAGTTTACTAAAAAAATGAACCCGTAACAGATAAAATAACAGTAAATAAGAATTAGGGACAAACCTGCTGAATCCTGTGGACTGCCCAGGAATGAGGGAAAGAAGTGGTGGAGATATCCCTGTATGGTGGGGCCTGTAAAAAACTGCATGGTCCAAAGGACAAAGCCAAGACAGCAGAGAAGACCCACTCCCTGAACCTTCCCCTGAGAAAAACAATCAGGAAAATGGGAGCTTACACAGAAGTTCAGGCAGCAGATAGGGGCTGCCTGTGCTTTCCAAGCACCTCCAGACCTGCGGTGACAATTTCTCAGCTTCTCTTCAGACAGCAGGACACGGCTGGTGCCAGTGCTGCAGTTTGGAGTGGCTGCTGCCTTGTGTGGGAAGGAAAACAGGTTCAGCAGGCACTGAAACCCACCGCCCTGGCCCCGGCAATCCTGCCTCCAGAGATGGGCGCTGCCTCCAGCAATCGCGGCCAAAATAGGGGTTCCTAAGGCCAGGAACAAAAATAAAAAAGGCAAAGTAGAGCTTCTGCCTTGTGCTGCCTCAGCTTCTCAGTTGCTCAGCAAGAACAAAAGATTAAGAGGCTGTGCATGAGTGTTCTTCAGCTCTCAAAGGGACCCTGGGACCCCTGCCTCACTAACCCAGGGCCAAACCCCAACTCCACTACTGGCCCCCAGGTCTAAAATAGGCTGTAACAGTGTTGGGCAGGTTGGCAGAGCACAGATATGAGCTATAATACACATTTTTTGGGTTACCCAGGATGCTAGCCTGTACCTGAAGCTAGAGATTAAAGTAATTAATACAGGTAAGTGGTACAGACTCTAATAGACAAGAGGTTTCATAAATTTATTAGCCCTGTAAAATAAATATCCTAGATAAACTGACAGTAGAAGGTAAAGTGCTGTATGAGGAAGTGAAGTCTGGGAATAAAATTGGATTTTTAATGCTTGGACGAGCAGAAGTGGGAAACAGCAGAAAGTTAAAAGGCACTTTGAGAAGAAAATGATCAGGTTAACTACTATCAGTAGCTAATATAATCAAAGGACATTTTATTCTGCACAATGAGTTGTACAGGTTTCTGAAATACAGCATTTCTCCTGCTCCTCTTTTTTTTTCTTTTTTTCTTTTTTCCTTTTTTTTTTTTTTTTCATTGTGTGACATAAACTCACTGAGATAAAAGCAAAAGTAAAAAGGAATGCTTTTACCTAATGGAAATACCATGCCCCCCACCCCCCATACACACACACTGCACTGTATTTTATCAGTGCAGAGAAATTAATTCTTCCTTTCTGGTCAGTATTTTGGTCTCAGTATTTCCCCATGATAGAATAAGTAGAAAAGAATTTTGCCCCCAGATCCACCAGAATATGAAAGGTGTTTATGACTGTCAGGTAAATAACATTGCAGAAAATATTTGATCACATACTTCTTAGAGCAGAGTTGATTTGCATTGTCCTAGAATAAAGTATATGCATAGGGAATTAATGTCTTTGCATAGTACCCAGTATATAGTCATGCCTATTTAATCTTTGCAATATCTTCTATGGGCCTTTGTACTTAAGGAAATGTTCACTCTGTTTTGGTCTGCATGATAACCAAGGGATAATGAATCCAAGACACACTTCAGTAAAGTGAGAAGCTGTAAATGGAATAGCTTCAACAGTGGTAGGAAGTTTTGCTTAGCTTTTCAAAAAAAAGCTGCATATCTGTTTATCTCAAGGACAGCTCCTTAAGGAATAACAGTGGAATCCCAAAATTTTTTGTGGCCCCAGAGATGCCTATAATAGTGTTCTAGCTATATCAAACAGAATCAGGGGAAACTTAAACTATGAAAGCAAAAAAAATATTTAGTTCATTAATTGTTATATTTTACCCTGTACCTTGGTTCTGGATATTTTTTTTTTTCACTTTCTTTCAATTCAGATGTATCCATTTATCCTTCTTTCCTCCATTGTGGTCTTTACTAATGAGCTTCTTTTTATAATGAATTAATAGTAAGTCAAGAAGGTGGCTTGTTTGGAGTTTCTGTGACAGGGACTAGTCCAAGCTCAGAGTGTAAATCTGTGCTACAATGTGCCGCAAACTGTAGCTGATACTTGTAACACAGAGTGAACCCAGAAAGGGCTGTTCTCTTGAGCTGCCTTTGGCCAGGGTGGAGTTATTGTTCTTCACAGTGGCTGGTATGGGCTGTGTTTTGGATTTTTACTGAACAGCTTCAGTAAAAACTACAATTACATTTATAGACATCTTTTTGTTGTGGCTGATCAGGGCTTGC
Source organism: Cinclus cinclus (assembly GCF_963662255.1). Classification (NCBI taxonomy): domain Eukaryota; kingdom Metazoa; phylum Chordata; class Aves; order Passeriformes; family Cinclidae; genus Cinclus; species Cinclus cinclus. The sequence continues at coordinate 31,781,760 of NC_085049.1, read as the reverse complement.
ATAGAGCCAAGGTCTTTTCTGCTTTTTGCACTGCCAGGCAAGGAAATTGGGGAGCTTGGAAAGCTGGAAGACACAGAGCTGGGACAGGTGACCCAAACTGACCCAAGGGATATTCCAGACAATATGGAATTATGCTTGGCATATAAAGGGAGGAAGAAGGAGGAAGGGGAGGTCATTTGGAGTGATGACATTTGTCTTCCCAAGTCACTTTTACCTGTGATGGGGCCCTGCCTTCCTGGGAATGGCTGAACACCTGACTGCCCATGGAAAGTGGTGAATTAATTCCTTGCTTTGCTTGCATGCACGGCTTTTGTTTCACCTTTTAAACTGTCTTTATCTCGACCCAAAAGTTCTGTGCTTTTTTGTCCTTTTGATTCTCTTCCCAGTCCTACTGGCGGAGGAGTGGGTGGGCTTCTGTGTTGGGCTTGGCTGCTGGCTGGGGTTAAACCACAATGATACAAAGGGAAAAAAAGAAGCACATAGAACCAAAATGGGTTTAAATACATGACTGCCATTATAACATTTAAATTTCATTAAAATTCTTAGCCACAATCAATTTTGGAAGCATTTTTTGGCTAGGCTTCTAACACTAAAATAAAAAATCTTAAACCATGTCTCTGGGATAGGTGCATGAAGTTACACATGTACCAGCATCAAACAGTTCAGAGAGAATAGAGTGGTCATTGCTCTCCCACCTTGTTTCTTTGTAAGGTTTAATCAAGTGTGTGCTGACCATCTAACCTGTAGCTAGAAGGAGAGGAGCCATGCAATACCAAATATTAGTATGAGTACAGTGATTGATGTGACAGCAGAAGAAAATCATATTCTTCTGCCACCTGACTTATCACACAGTCATAGGTCTAGTTTCTGGCCACCTATGTAAGAAAAGAGGATATTAACAACCCTGCCAGTGCTGATCCAGTGTGTTCTTTGCATACAAACTTGAAATATTCACCAGTGCATGTGCTGAGCTGCTAGATACAAAGTCTGAAAGTAGTGAGCCCACAGTCAAAAGGCTACTGCCTGTTTCTCTGGAATTGTCTCAAAAGATTAAAAAAAAATTAATTACATCACATTAATTTCAATGAAAGTTCACTGCTTTCTCTAGAGGTGTACTTCTATATGCTGTCTGTTAAACTTTTCACCTTGTTCATGGGATTTAGTATCCTAAACTCTTCTGAGGAACAGTTTTTACTCTTTTTGTGCTTACCAATGAGAGATGATATTGCAGCAATGTAAATTGTATGCACTTATGAAGTTATTAAGAAATAAGTTTAATATTTATTTATATATTCATTGTTGATTCTAGGTTTTTACTTATTGATTCAATTGAGACAACATCTGTGGATGAGTCACCAGTATAAATTAAATTAATTATAATACTTATAGAAAAGGAAAGAAAATGAAATCATGTTTAATTCAAGCCAAGATAAATTCACTCATATTCATGTCTAACTAAAGTGTTATGTTTGCATTGCCAGACAGAAAATATCTAGTCCTAAAACAAGAGAGAACTGACACCACAGCTGGTATATTTTCAACAATGGGACAATTATGCAAGAGAAGGTATTTAGAAGAACTGGTGTTTTCTATGACTTGCTCTACCAATGAAGCATATGGGAAAAAGTACAAGTCACAAAATACTGAAAGCACTCATAGTGCCTTAGTTGTTTTTATTTTATACTTTACATTCTGATCTTGTGTACCAGCCTTCATATATGCTTCTTTTAATGCTATACCAACTATTTTAATATATTTTTAAATAATGTTTTGAACTTATACCTCCAAAAATAAAGATCAAAATAATATTTTTTCTATTAGTCTGGATTTAGTCTAAAAATGCAACAGGAAACCGTGTTTTATGGGGTCAGTTGAAAGCATTTTTATCATTACAGGAATTACTCTTTTTTTAACAACAGTCTGAGTTTTATAAGCATCACTGTACAGGACTTTTCTCATTATTTCCTGTTCCTCTGTGGTTATCAGGTCTTCACAAAAGTTTATTAACTGCAGTGTATTACAGAAAAAGAAAATGTTAAAGACGGGGAAACCCAGTGCTGTAGTAACACCTTAATAACTAATTGTATATTTCCAGATCTCAGTGAAAACAGTCAGGAACAACAGGAAGTGTTTATTTGGCTCATAATTTTTGTAGTGGTTTAGAAATTCTATTTTGACACCAAGTAGACAACAGACAGGTAAGCAAAATTTATGCTATCCATGTAGAAGCACAATTTTACCAAGAAAAATTGATATAAAGAAAGAGACGAGGTCCTTTAAAAATGAGCTTTTTTGTAAAAACTTGGTTAGACATTGCTTAGGCCAGAAATGAGTTTCACATAATGAAATTGCCGTTTCTTTTTCTTCCTTCTCAAAAAGGGATGTTTCATCCCATCTTTATTATTACATGAGGTCTATGCAATTCTGATGTCTCATAACCCAGAAATAAGACTTATAACTGCAATGTAGATTGTGCATAAAGGCAAATTAAAAGTCTCTGAATCTTGGTCACAGCAAGATGGGATTAATTTATGCCAACCTGACTCAGAGTTATCAAGGGTTTTACAAGGTCGGTAGGTCTGTCTTTCTAACCCTTCTATTACCCTGTACTTTAAAAACATTTAAACATTCTTTTTTACTGTCACTTCTGGTCCCATGTGATCCAAGACACCATTCATAAAATAGAAATGCATTAGTTCAGAAGCAATTGCTCAAACATTATGACAATGAGAAAAAGCTTATGGAAGAGGAGTACAGAGGGACTTCTTTAATTCCATCTGTTGCAGCCATTGTCTAAAGTCAGAAGTCCTTTATCAACCTGAATCTTGTTACTGATAAACATGTTTTCTGACAGGCTCCAAAATTTCACTCTGGTGAAGTATGAGACACTTTATTCTAGTTCAGTACATGCAGAAGATGGCAACCTATTAGACCCAATAGTAATTTGTTTAATATGTATACTGGCATGTAATTTTTGTTGTTAGTCTGCTACAGTGTAAAGTATTGAAAAAAGCCTACTCTGTTTCCCACTTCTTTCTTAAGCTGAAAAATCAACGATGGCATCTATAAAAATCAATTTTTGAAGCATATTCTTCTACTTCCAGTTTCTTTCTCTTTCATGTGCATGTTTTTTCTGGTTGCCATCTAAACTCCCAATTTAAAAGATGCCTAGTGTTTACCATTTGTGACAGAAGACACAAAACAAAACTGAATTCCTGAACTAATTCTGGCTCCAAAGCTCTTGGCTATTTGGGCAGTGATTAGTCAGGTGGAATATGTTATATGATCTTGGCATTTGTTGAGCAACTGATAGTTGTCTCAAATTTCAAGTAACTGTGTGTATATAAACTTCCTGACAAGGCTGCTCTTCAGTGACAAGTTTTTCAGTGACAGTTTCAGACATTTCATGTAGTCTGGAATTATGTTTTCTTCAGTCTGCAAGATTGAAGAATCACTTTACCAGGGCAGTGCTCATTCCAAGATTTAGTTCCCGGGCTTTGGCTCAAACACCTCAGGAAACCTTTTAATGAAGGCTATTAAGTAACAGGGCAACTTGTATTTCTGTGTGGCTCCTATTATAAGTTTGGGGGATTTATTCATGTAATAATAAATCACAGTAACGTCATACCCCAGAAATGCCCCAGCCGTGAAAGCTATCTCAAGAAAATCTTCTGTTGTGTGACAAGCCCTCCCAGGATTATCAGTTATTTTGACTTCAAGCCCACCAATTTTTACAGAACAACTTTTTGCAAGGTTTTGCTTAAATGAGCTCTAACAATGGAAACATCAACTTGCTCCATGTAGGCCAGTCAGTAAATATATCTGAACTTAATTATAACCTAATCTATCTATGACTAAATATCATTGAACCAATTGATCAGTGACTTAGTGAAAAGGTGGTAGCAGTATGTTTCAGAAATAAAAGGATCTAAGGTAACCCTTTTCTTTCCCAGCTGAAAATTATGCCTAAACTTTTGGCCAGCACTTTTAATAGCAATCTCTAAAACTGAAGAATTATCATGACTTCTGAGACATACAATTAGAAGGTTATGGCACATAGATACTATTCCCAGCTCTGACATTTAGTTTCTTGATGATTTTAAAGAAGATGTTTGAGGATAAAATTCTCAAAATACTCAAACTGTTTTGCTAAATCTTACGTACTAAGTTAAATGTTGTGCGCTTTCATTTTCAGAAGAATTCCACTGATTTCCTTAAGTGTTGTGTGGTTGTATGACTTCTCAAATCAACCTCAACAGATATGCCTGTGGTCTTTTGAAGAATATCCCAACACTACCCTCAAAATCAATTTCTCTGGCTCACCAGACAGTAAATTTAGTAGCACGACTCAAGGTTCAGCTAGAAACCAATATCTGGAGTGAAAAGGACTTTGTATGAAAAAGTAGCTAGAAATGTCCTGTGGCATTTGGTGGGCTGGTGCACTGTCATGGTACAGTGTAGGCTGCCTACAATGGGCTTTTCTGGAAGCAATAATGAAGGCTGCCTGTGAAATCCTTGTGTTTTCACAAGGCAGATGGACTGGAAATCTGTTACCCATCTCACAGGTGCTGAGACTGTAGAGGCATGGAGACTGAGGTTGGAGAATTCAAAATCAATGCTATATTCAAAATCGATGTCCTTAGTATTTGCAGTCCATATTTATTTCATGTCTCACTTTTCTTACTTATCAAGTATGAATTATTCTGAACTCAGAAGGGCATAAAGAGCTTAAATACTCTTCCTTCAATATTAATAAGCTTGTTTTCACTCTTGTACATACTCAGTTTTTCTTCAGCATGAATTTTGCATCAATTATTTGATTTGTTCATAGAAATACATACAAATTTTATGCATTTTGTGTATTTATTATATGTATATCTTCCAAAACAGGTTAGACAGCTGTATATTACTTAGTTCTGTGATGTTTGTAAAGTAAAGTTAGTTTTCCTTCCAAAAACAAGTAAATTGTACTTGCTGATAGGACTAATACCTTGTCTTCTCTTGCAGAGCCACCCATGTTTGTGAAACAAATGCAAGATGCTCTAATTGATTATGCGGATAAAATCAGATCATTGACTTTAAAATTCCCTGACTCAAGAAAAGCATTGTATGTCATCTTCTTTTTATTGTTACCCATCACTGTGAAAAAGTAGACTTCTTTGGAAAATTAAGATTATTAATGATGATGACCATGCCCATGTTGTTCTATTACACCTGTTCACTTTCATGCTTCTCATCTCATCAGTAATCATTTCATTTCCTCTGGGAAACACACACTACCACTGCACAGTGATTGTATATTATTTTTCTACCAAGCAATGTGTGAAACTTAATGCCTCAGGACAATAAAATCATATTTGTTCAAAGTGAGTTCATGTATATGAGATAGAGGGACAGAAACAGATGGAATGAAAACAAATGATGTGGGCATTTTAAATACAATATAAAAACAAAATAAAATACCAAACGTGTGGATGTAGCTTTTGCACTAATACTGTATCTTGCAAATGAATAACTAATTTAGAAGGAACCGAACAGGCTACTAGAAATATGACAAGTAGAATTCTACTTCAACTGATTTTACAGGCAGCTTTGCCCCTTGAAGGCTGTATCACTTGTCAGAAAAGATGACTTGGGAAGATGAAGTAGTTCTCATTTAGGACTGTTTGATTCTTCCCTCAGAATTGTGATAAAACAAGTACTGCAAGCAAGAGGAGGTTGTTCAACATTGCCCTTATTCTTGATAAGAGTTTCCACAACTGGGTTCTCTCTGTACCAACTACTCCTTCTTAACTGATAGATCTTAATAAGAGTTAAGAACACTGCTGACACCAGTGTTTGTTCACTGTGGCCTTGTATCTCAACAGGAGTGCAGTCAATCTTTGCTACAGATGGGTCTCTTCTTACCAGTCTCCTGAAATACCTGCCACTTCAGCTAGGAATGTTATTGTATACAGAGGAGGAAAAGGCCCTACACAGTAATATTGTTGTGCTCTCCACACACATTTGATCCATCAATTCTAACTTCAAAGCACTAATGTTGCTAAAAGAGAGGCTAAACACTGAAGCACAAATACCGGAGTTCTGGATTCACCCAAAGTACGTTTTGCACTCCAATGTGCTATAACCTCAGGAAATTTGTCTGCCTTATGTTTTCATTCCTAATTATAAGGGGAGGTTGTTCTAGCTTTCTAATGGAATAATTTTGTGAATTATTTTTTCTGATTCATATAACTGCTTTCTTCTGGCTAAAAGTTTAATATAGGCCTTTTATTGTTTTTGTTCAAAATCAGAATTCCCTTCAAAAAGGCCAAACTTCAGAAGGCAAAAATATTTCTGCTTAATCAGATAAGGAAGTTTGATTTAGAATGTAGTTTTCAGAGATTAATGTATAGAATACTTTCTATATTTAAAAACGTACACATATTGTTATATAGTTAATATGTAGAAAAGTTCTGAAAAGTGAAAGTGAGTTAAGAATCCTGATTAAAATTGGATGGCAATTTTTAAATTTTTTTTAAAATGCAAAAAACCCTTAGAAATTTTGCTTAAGCCTCCAAAAGGTCTCCGGAAGTGTTTGTGGGATTTTCTTTACATGAGGTAAAGCAGAGGGGTAATGCATTACAAAGGATTTACTTATATCACAAGGCAATTCAGAGGAAAATAGAATGATCAAATCTTGATATTACCTCTGCTTAATCTGGATATTTAATATCTTAAAATTCCCTATTTGAATAGTACTCAGAAAATTGTGTGTAGATTTATTTTACTTTTCCTTCTTTTGAAAATTGCACTAATGTAATTGTAAACTATTGTAGGCTAATCAATGGAATCTGATAGAATTGCCTTAGTATCTGATCCAGTGACATTGCCTACATCTAATTGCCTTCATGTAGATAAAGCCAAGGGACAGTTTACAAAACTTGCATCAAATTTTATTGGATTTTGCATAATCAGATACCATTTGTACGTACAAAAATCAGAATCAGCCATTTATCAGAAAGAACAGTTGTCTGATTTTTAATCTTGTCAAGTGCAGCCTTGATGGTCTTGTAATAGCCCAGATGAGAACAAATTGACCTCTAAAACTCTGCCTCTAGGATGAAAACCCTAATAGTAATAAAAAAATAGATGTTAACAATGAATTAAAATGAAAATAACTAATATCAAAAGCACTAATTCTCTGAAAGATATGTTCTAAATTAAGAAGAGTTGAATTAAGAAACTATTTAAAATTTTGATAGTATTTTTGTTTTTAAAATTCACCTGTACAGGAATATATTTTTCCTCTCCTGCTGCAATTTGTTATGTGTGTATTGGAAGGGTTCTGAAAGAGTTTCAAGAAAATTTGGAAATATTACATGGCAGAAGTTTGAAGCATCTCATTTCTTCCCAGACTGTAAGGGTGAGACTAAATTCTGTTTAGTGTATGTGTAGAGATGCTAATAATTCTTGGTTTATGATAGTATATCAGTTCCTTTAGTCAGCAAAACACAAACATTTTCTGATACTAGTTCCAGGTAATTCTGTGTTCCCTGTCCTCGAGGAGCAGCAGCTAAAGCTGTTGGAAGGGGAAGGAAGGGTGGAGGGTTCATAGGATGGTTACACAAAAGCAGACAGAAAAAAACTTTTAAGAAAGCAGTGAAGTAAGTCACAGGGAACATGGGGAGAAGTGAAAAGTTTAGTAATTATTCTGAAATGTCAGAATCACTCATGCAGATAAAGAAAGACTATTAAATGCCAGAGGTGAGAAAAAGGATTATTTACATTAAATACACTGTCTCGGTGTAAAATCTTAACTCTGTGGCACACCAGTTCTGCTAGATTAAGATATTAAATTAATGCAGAAAGAAAACGTCTTTCTCTTAGGTAGTTATTTTATGAGTTAATTACATTTTTATAAATAATTGAGAAAATCAGAAGAACCATCATTCTATGCAAAATATTGGAAGTAGCAGCACTGACAGATGTTATCTCTAATGCAGAAGTTAAAAAAATGGTCAAAGGGTGGTGGCAGCTGGAAGATTACACTGGGAAATTATCACTGTATGCTTTCATAGAAAAGCTGCTGTGCTCTTATCTAATTATATATTTTCAATGTTCTTTCATACCTTTGCACACATTTTTGCAAGTATTTTATGGGAAAGCATATATTATTGTGGAATTTATTTGGCTTCTCTAATTTACTTATCTCTACAGAGAGACAAAGATGAGAGAGGTGACTAATGAAGAATTTTTTGGCTTTCAGTTTCTTTTTCTTCGTGCTTTGTAAAGACTGTCATACAGCACCTACAAAATAGCAGCTCTCAAAATAACAAAGCATACCTGGATGTAAAATTTCACATATACAAAAATAATTCAGAAATAAAGCTCAGATCTCTCATATCCAAGCCAGTGCAGAGAAAGAGCCACATGGTGTAAAAATGTGTGCAGTAAGCCTGGGACTTTTGTGGGTTAGGGCAGTCACCAGAGGAGCAGCTATGAGCAGAGCACTGCAGCAAGGCAGGGTGTGTCCTGTGGCTCTTCCAGGCAAAAAAGGACCATAAACTGGAGAGGACCTCAGGCTGTTTAAATGAGCAGTAGTGATGAACTCAGTGTCCTCTCCAGAAAGGTCTCTGAGATTTGGTTTCTCTTACATGTTTGTGTCATGGAGTTCTTGATGGGTATTTTTTATTACCACTTACCGTTAATGATGCACTGCCTTTGCAAGTGCCTGGTTACATATCCATTCGCAGTTATGTTAAAAATGTTAAAAGCTGATAATATTTGTCATGGAGAAGAAGGTAAAAATGTCAAAGCTTTGTTCCAAAACTCGGTGTCATGGTCCACTCTGCTTCAGTGCTGAGACCTGTTCTTTCCCCTCCAACACACCCGCAGTTCAGAGGACATGAGCGTCAGCGCCCGCAGAGTCCAGCAAGCAGCAGGAGGAAGCAGCTGGTGGCAGAATGACTCCTCACGTGCCAGCACTTTCCATCTGCAGCTAGAACTGCTCCAGGAGCTCCCATCTTCCCAACAAACCCAAGGGAGGGTTTGCCACCATCCTTCCCCTTTGCCTTCCAGACCGTGCGGTCCCTTCAAAGGCAGCCGTGTTGAAGGCAGTCGGACACCATCTTCCCTCTGCCTCCCCACTCTTGGTCTGCAGTGGGGGCCGCCGTCCTGGAAAGAGTATTTCTCCATTTTGGGAGTCTCTTTCTTCTGAGCTTATGAGATTTAACAATTTTGTTATTTAAAGGTTATTTACTTCTAATTTTTGCCTGTTACAGTTTCGCTTGTTAGTAAACTGCTATTTTTTCACTTACATCTATCCATATTTCATTTCCCCTTATTAGTGGAAGGGATTGGATAAAACAAAGGGAGAAAATTCATTTTAATCTTTCCTTTAAACTGTCTTAAGCCAAGACCCAAACCAATGTGAGGCTTAAGGATTTCCAGAAGACATGTTCAAGTAAAGTGAACAATATTTTGAAGATTTTTGGCTGTTTGTTAGTTCACAAGAGATAGCCACTCAAGATAAACCCACGAGATTGTCTGGGATGTTGATTTTCAGTGCCTGAATTGCTCTGCTTTATTGGATTTGTGCTGGCTGTTTAATATTGCCTTAGTATACCAGAATGGTAATGCAGTTTGTGCTTTTTTTTTTTTTTGAACCATTTAAGTTAGCATTTTAAGCACTCTGTTTTCACAGATGGTTTAAGCTTGTAAAACCAATTATGTTTTTACTGTATGGTTCTGTTGACAATCTGCTTGTTGTCAAGGGCCACAGACGGTGAATGCTACTTATTTTTCATAACTTTGGAATCCAGATTTTTTCAGGTTTTTTCCGACATCATTTGCAAATCCTCAATTAAATTTTGTTGGTGAGTCTTCAGTGATCACTCTATGTATAATTTAAAGAATGCATTCATGTTCTCAAGCTTGTTTGGCATTTTTGAATGGAGGACTGTTATATTTTGGTATATGCAAGTGCAATTGGAACAGACCTGTTGCCACAAGCTTTTGGGGATGATTCACTAATGCTTTAAGATATGCATAGATATTTATCTGAGAGGGACTAAAAGTTATGCTGAAATGAAAATGTCTGTTTGGAATTTAAATAAATGGAACTTGCCCATTTAAGCATCTTTCTCTGTAAGGCAGTCCAATTTTTCTATGAATAACATTAAATAAGAGTTGTTCTCAGTATCATGGCCTTGAGAATTTTCACCACCGTGCTTAAAGAAGGCGGTAACCTTAAATCAATATTGTCATGCACGGAGAAGGGGTCTGATGTTCAAAACTACTAATTCCCTGGAAAGCTAGACTTCTTTTAAGTGCTAACATATAGATATTTTTTGCAGCTTTCAAGACAACTTTAAGTGCTTTAACAAATGGCCTTTATTTACATATTGCTGAATTCTGAATACTGTTCAGAAGTGTTTACTTCTTTGCAATTTGCAAGTGACATGGGACAGATTTTCACTTTCTCAAGAAAAAAAATGCAAAGATTTATCTGCCTTACACAGTGTTGCCTAACCTAATTAGACAATTTAATGTATGGCCAGTCATGTCTTTTAGAAGAATTTCTTTTCTGAGTCTAAAGGGACCAGAGTATTGCATGATAATTTGTAACATAACTTTTTGGCACTACAAAAAATGAACAAAACACAAACTTGTTTTGCTTTAGCTGCTTTACATGCTTCAATAAATTAACTGTGAATATGTGATATACAGATCAAAATTAAATATCAGTGTAGAAATTATGGTACTTCCGTGGCAATGGCTAGTGCCTACCAAAGACAAAGCATTGAGCAGTGGTGCATGCAGCTTTCACATCTTCAAGCCAAGCCAATTTTCTGCCATTGTCTTGAAAAATAAGCTTATGTGTTGCAATTTTCTAGATTAAAAAATGAGACTATTCCTTGTCATGCTTGGAAGCAAAAGTAATAGCTCCTACAAATCCAAATTTAGGAAGGATTGTCTCTTTTAATCACATACTGGACTTGAAGTTGCTGCCTTTTGAAATTCGGAGATTATTTGATAAGGAGTTTTATAATTTTCAGCAGCCCCAGTTGTTTCCAAGTGAAGAAATAATGTATTTCTCCAGCAGATGGGCAGCACTATTCCATTTCTTTCCTATCTTCTTTTTTTTTTTTTTTTGTGTGGAGCTTTTCACAGTATGATGTTTTCTTGAAACAATACAGCTTATTTCTTGAATATTCTTTAAAAGACCAAAGACATAATTTACAAATTAATACTAAAAAAGATATGTTTCTCAAACAAAATTGTCCCACATTGTGTACTAATTATTATAATTTTCATAATTTTTGCTGTGATTTCTTTCCCAAATTATAATAATTAGATTAAAGGAAAAACATGCTTGAAGTTATTATGCATTTTTTCTTTGTATTTTTTTATCATTGTTTCTGGAAGAAATATTTGGATTTCAGGTAGCTGTAATTAATTTGGCTATAGCAGAAATGAGAGCAAACAAAGACCTTTGTATCCTTAAAACCTGTAGTGGGTAATCCTTCCATGAAGGTATACAGTTAAAAAACGAAACATGGAAGTTGGCACCCAGGTTCTATGTGATATTGCATTGCTCTACATCATTAAAATATTGTAAAATAATACCCTCCTATTGACATACAAAGTGCATGTATGAAATGCAGAGAGAATAATGAGCATTTTGTTAGCGACTGGGAGATATCTGACTGGGGGAGCTGTGGCAATGGTTAGAGCTGCACATGGCAGAAATTTATTAAAGACCACAGGAGCTTTTTACAGTTTTGAGAGTTGGGAATCTTTTCCATTATATCAAAATTTTGCCATGGCTGATAATCTCTTCTCATTATCAAACTTCCAATTCTCATAGTAAAAAAATGTTCACTTAACATAGTTATTTCTGCAGCGAAGTATAGAAACCACTAAGGCTTTCTACTTGGGAGGAAAACAAGGAATATTTTACAAGGCTTAGAATTTAGCAGATCAATGGTCTAGTGTTTCCTGAAGGGAAGTAAAAATCTGTACTCCTAGCCATTGGTCTCTGGTGCTACTCTACCTAGCAAAGTCAAGTATTCATCTGAAATTACCAATGCCTAACCACTCACTATATATTTCACCTACTATTTCTCTAAGTAGGAATACAAGGCTATTTTGACTGCAATTAATGTACAAAGACTTAGAAAGTTCTTTCTTCTGTAGGCAGTGGTCAGTGACCCATGCTGTTCATTACCTATGGTCTGAGCTGTAAAAGAATATGCCCTGAGTGCTAAGAAAATATGTAGGTCTTCATCTGTCTGGATGCCACTCCTGCTGGCTGACAATCTGTTGCCATTGAACATAATCCCAGTGAATGGGAGACCATGTGAACCAGTATATACTTACATATGTTAAAATTATATAAATCTGTCAGATCTCTGAATTCAAGACCCCAGGTTTGAGTTCAGGTGGGAAAAAAAAATCAAACCCAAACCCATAAAGTAAAACTTCTACAGTTATAAAATCCTTTCCTGTCATTGCTATGTCATTTGTTTGTATACTTTTACAGCGACGACCCAAAATCTTTAAACCTCAAAATCATTGAGTATGAACATTAATTACATAGGGGATGGTGAATGCATGTTAAATTGAGTAGAGAATTTATATACAGAGATATATTAACAGCCATATATATAATGCAGTGTTAATGACTCATTTAATAAGATTTTACCCCAATTTTAGGTACATTAAGCTGTGTTACATACACAATTTAAAGCAGATCAAATTACTCTGTCAAATGTGTGCAGGTGAAAGTGATGGGTAGTGTTTCAATGATGTCTTATAAGATTGCTGACGAGTTAAAGGGGTACTGATTGGTTAGATGAGTTTTAGATGAAAGAGCAGTGTTTAGCAAGTCAAAAGTTTCTCTTTACTTGCAAATAATTTCTAAAAACTGCATTAAACAGCTTTTGAAAAATAATATTTTTGTCCATATCACACTGGGCTCTATGAAGATTGTACTATGTGAGAAAATGAAATGCTAAAGGGTTAATGGCTGACACAATTGGCCATTTGCAAAAGCACCAGATGCTTTGCTGAAGCCAGGTTTGCAGCCCCCAACCAGAGGGCAGAAAAGGGAGAGTATTTTTCTGTGTGTGTGTGTGTGTGTGTGTGTGTGTGTGTGTATGTGGTGGGGGTAGAATCTCTGTCTCACATAATACAGGGGTTTAGCAACAAGCTGGGTTTTGAGCCAGATGAGAGAAAAGGCCCATAAGAGATTCTGGTATGTGGGATAATGTTTCTTATTTTGCCAGTGTCCTCCCTCACACAACCGGCTCAGGTGTAAAACTCCCTCTGATGTATCATAACTGGCTCAACTACACTGACATGAGAAGCAGCAGTCATGTCCTAGAAGGGATCTGAAACATTAAAAAAAAAATAACCCCAAAATACCCCCAAACCCTTGCTGGGGCCTTCCACCAGAGGAATATGCATGATCCACAGCGTCACAAAAGAACCAGAGTATTAGATCAGACCTGGGCATTTCCCCTGAAGCTGGATGTACAATAACACACTGAACTCAATATTTAGTGGATATCCCCCACCCCTGACAGATCAAGACTGCAACCATCACTTCGACCAAGAAACAATCGAGTCTCACTGCTGGATCCACAGGTGGCAATATCCATCCTCTCTACTGTCTACTCTTATCCTTTCTTTTTCTTTCTTTCTTTTCATTTATACCTTTATATTGTTATATTACTACAGATAAAAACCAAAAGGCCTACGTCTCTCCTTTCAATTGCAACCAATTTTTTAAAAAATGGACCTGAAACATGCACACACACACACACACACACACACACACACACATACACACACACACACATATATATATATATATATATATATATATATATAAAATACTGGCCATTCAGTGTCCTTTCACTCTAATCCGCCCCAAGGGATCTAATAACAAGAACCTCAGTTGCCCTCTCCTTCAGGGGCAGGTTGTAGTATGCTACTAGGCAACAGATTACGCAGTCATTCAGACAGCATTTTTCTGTCACCACTAAATTTTTAACATCTTCAGCTAATATCCAACAGTCCTGGAACAGATCGAGAATTTAATAGCTGTATGAATGTCTGAAATTGGACATTGTATGAAGTAATCTAAATTTGGCCAATTATCACTTAATCTACAAATATGTCATTCCTAATATTCTTTGACTCAGATTTTTACAATTTGTTCCCAATATTGAAAAAGATATGCTTTTCTATGTTAATAAAGGTCTATCTTAATACCAGAGAAAAAAAATCCAGATTAAATTTTAAACACCCTTATATTGTTAAGAGTCTTTATAATGGGTATCATTATCTGCTTTTCAAGTCTCATGAGGAATTTTACATCTTTCTCATGGATCTTCTGACGTTTTAGAATTGTATCATTGAGTACTCACTTTGCTATGGTTAAAGTTATGTCATGGACAATATAGCTTGTCTTCTGATTGGTTCACTGAAGTGCTGGATGGTTTAAGGGTGCAATTCATATTTTCACATCTGGAAAGGAAAGCATTTATGCAAAAAACTTATATAAAATAAAGAGAAAATCTCGATGAAGTGTTAGAGGAGACAAGCCTTATAACCTTTCCCATGAGCCAGTTATTATTTACAGTTTGCCATGGGGTACATTTGGCAAAGCTCCCTAGGTCTCCATTTTCATGTTGTAGTGCATATGAACAGCCTTTCCATGGCTCCTCTGAAAATGGCCTTTGGAAAGTCTATTCAATTCTTTCCCTTAGGAAAATCTGTTCAATTATTTCAATGGCAAGTAGGAATGAAGTGCCAGCATTAGTACATCAAACTAATAGTTAAACTCCCCCCCCAAAACATAGGTGTATTAAGATGCTACACTAACCATACATGGCTGGTTTAGAGTTTCTCTTACTAATGTGGTGTTTCACTAAAAATGTCTTAACATGGACAAAACCCCAAAACCCTCTATGATTAATTTTCTTTCTTAGATTCTAAACTGCAAAGCAGGGCATTCATCAAACACAACTTTACTGTATAGCTTGTAAATTATATTATGCACACAGAAAGAGAAGCACCCCTGTAGAATAATTGTCTCCTGATATTCTAGAACTTTCTCTAAGACAATTGTCTAGCCACTGCCTATGGAGAGAGTGAAGAGAATCTTGCTGAAGTCATTGTCTCATCTAATTTTAGATGTCCATATTTCTCTAGATATGAGCTAGTCACATATCTAGTGGTGATCCTGTGAATTCAAACACTTAGGGAGACACTTAAATCTAGGTGTTGTAACCTGGAACTCAATTCTAGAAAGAGATCATATTTACATTGCTAAGCCACAGATAGGGAGGGAGAGCATAATGAGAGATCAATAATGAAAGAGAGAACACAGAATCAATCTGCAACTTCCTCATTAATTACCACATTATATGCAGACTTGAACTTTAGTACTTCAGAGTTTCTCTCTTACTAAGACAAGAAGTTTCTTTCAAAATGAGAGGACTCATAAAAAAATTTCTGGTGATATTGCTCAAGGATTGGACTTGACTGTATGTTGTTCAATGTCTTTATCAAATTTTTGAAAGTAAACTTAAAATCACAGCTAATATAACCAAGTCTTGTGATCATGGCAGCAGAATAATTTATAATCTTTTTGGTGGGATGAATGAATGAAGCATATAAAAACAAGCGAACACTGAAATGTTGCAAGGTATAGCTAGATTGCATCCAGAAACCAGAAAAGAAATTAAGGATACCGGGTGACCATATCTGGAAACTGATTACTGTAATGAAGAATGTAGTCTCAGTTCCAAATATGATGCTGTGGTAGAAGAGAGAAGGCAGACCTTTAAGCAATAGACAGAGGTTCAAAAGGGAAAATATAAAAGGTTAATTATTTCTGACTCCAGTATTTTTCTGATACTGGAAAACTGAGTGATTTTCTAGTATTCTCAAATTTAATGTAAATTTACAAACTGAAGAAGAATCAAAAATTTCATAAAAGGGTTTAAAAAGCTGGACTGTTGAGACTTAAATAGCTTGATTTTGCAATGTATCAAAAAGAAGATGTAATTATTATTATTTTAATTTCTGTGTATCTTCATGGATGAAAAAATGTCAGTTACTGTATTTATATATTTATAAATATATAAGTTTATATATATTTTTGTATATATACTTTATGTGTATATATAAATATAAATAAGTACAATATATAAATAATATAAACATATTATATATTTACATATAATAAAACTATTATATGATAAATTATATAATATATCATAATTTATAGAATGATATTTATTACTATTGTATATATTTATAAATAATATTAATATATAATATAAATAAGAAGTATAAATAAACAATAAATATAAATATCTAATATTTATATGTATATATATATATTTATATGTATATTTGTATTTATATACCATAAAGCCATAATAAGAACTGGTGACTGGATCATGCAAACAAATACATTTGAATTTGAAAATTAAATTATCCTCATTAACTGAAAAGGTAATTAAGCCCTGGAATGAACTGTCAAATGCATTGGTAGAGTATCCATCTCTTAGTATCTTGAGTTTGAGTGATATGCGGAATGATATTCTTTACTCAAGTGTAACTTATGCTGTAATTAGGACAAATCATCAGTCTCGGTATGAAGATAACTGGATGAAATGCAGTACCAGCCAGAAATAAGAGGTCACAGTAGTTATTTAGTTGTCTCTCCTGGCACTAACTTCTAAGAAACTGATAGATAATATTCTAATGGGTCAGATTTCCAGCTGACCAAAATTGGAAATAAAGCTACTGATTTGAGCTGTTTCTGAAATATTAATAATTTGTTCTCTCCTTAAATACACCGAGTATATTAATAGAGCTAACATTAATAAACATTTCACTGGAAATCTCTTTGGTTTTGACTGTAATGATAAATTTGTTTTCAGTTAATGTGCTGACACAGCCTTTGGTTTTGCTTAGGAATACTATAGGAATACTATAGGAATACTATACTTTTGCAGCATTCTTACACGTAAGTAGCACTGATGTGTCATGAAGACTACCTTGAATCTACTTGTTTCTTTTTCTAAAATACCCTCTTAAATAGAACCTGCCTTAATGTATTTAACATTAGTCACTAAAATTAGAGGGAATTAAACCAAATGAGATCATGTAATTAAGTTAAATTATATCAGCTCTAGTGCCTCTGAAATTTTTCACCTGATGCTTGTAATTTGTGCCCATATCCCTAACTGCTTTTTAAAAATTTAAATACATATGAGACAAATTTGAAAGTCAAAGGTCTCTGTCTTATTTCAGTAGCACAGTTAAATTAATCTTGCATAAGAAGGAATATTGGCTTTATAGCCAGAGCAGGAGCCAAGCGGCTTTAGTGGGTTTTAATTCATGTCTCACTCATAGTGTGGTATTGGCTTCTAATCATAATGCAGTAGAGAAGCAATAGTTCAGCTCCAGTGACACAGACTGGTTAAAGGAAGTTTATATAATTTGATTTAAATGAAGAAGCTATTTATTCAATATACTGTAATATACAACTAACAAAAGATCTGACTCTGAGATGTGGGTTAACATTTTAAAGATTAAATTACTGCTTCATAATCTACAGAGTTGTCCAGATCCTGGCAGACTCTAATGGAAGCTCTGTTCATTGTAGGGACTCTAGAGAGTCCTCCAGCCAAGGAGAATACACAAAAACTAAAAGAGGACCAGGTCCATAAATTACTGATCTCCTCCAGTTTGGGTTTTCAGTGTCTTTTAGCATGGGATCAACTGGCTATCTTTTAACAGTGGGGTTAAACCTCTGATTTGATGTTTATTACAGCAACCACCTGCACCCACTGCCCTCCCAAGGGGGCTGTCAGTGTTGCCTGTGAGAGCCACAGGGATCTGAAGGCTTCCTGAGTGGGCTGCTTCAGACTGGGGTGGACCTGGCAGCTGAAGGTAGTGGAAACCTGTGGGTAGAACTTGATATGTCAGACTGTTAGGAAATGCAACAAGTGTTGGGTCTGCTACAGGAGAATATCACACAACTGATGCCTTCTTTTAAAATAGTATAAAGAGTGCTCTGATGTATTTATATGTCAGGAGAGAACTAGATGAAAAAATCAGGTTCATTTGTCTTAAATCATAGCAAATCAATTTCATAACCTCTAAATCTATGTTGAAATGCATTTTGAGAGAATCCTAAACCTAAACCACTTTCTGTTCTTCACAGTTATTTTGGGAAAAAGAAGTATGTAGGAGTTTCACATAGCCTTTAAGGAAGAACCAAGTTCCATTCAACTTGGCAAGTATTTAAAAAATTATGGATTTACTTGATGTTAAAATGAAATGTATGAGGTATATGGAAACCAAAACTGAATTATAATTCTGGAGAAAATCTCACTTCAATTGAAATTACCTACTGCATCAGAATTTTGGCTATGACCTTTGCTTTTATAAGAATAATTGATGGACTACATAAAAGAAATTTTTGACCTAATTCCAATTTCTATTAAACACCCATACAAAACTCTGCCAAGTTATCATCTTTGTAGGCACTTTCAAAGACAAGGTCTAGAGCTGAAAGTGCATAGGCATTGAATTATCCAAAGCAAATATAAATAGGCATATGCTCAGACAAGTGGAAAACAATTTTATACAGCGACTTGCCTGAAGCAAATTACCCAAGGAAAACTAGTCTTCCAGATCTCAGTGATGTGCAGTGAAAAAATTTTATCTAGTCTGGAATAATGGTTGAATTGGGTGCTGTTTTCTTAGCAAATATTTATGTTACTGTAGGCAAGATAGAAGCGTTATATTTCTGTCATTTTCTTCAAAGAAAACTGGGCTTTTGAACTATATTTGAAACACAAGTTGTGGGTTAAAAACAACAAAAAATAAAGCGAAGAAGCTCTTGGCCACTGCTGAGAAGGGCCCTAAACACATCAGCTAACTAGAAATAAGATTTATTTCTACAGTTAATATTATTGGTGAGACAACAACAAGCTTTTAAAGTCAGTTGAGAAGAGTGTTACATGAGTGCAAGCACTGCATCTTGTGTGTAGTCAGCAAAGAAACTGAGTAATGAAATCATTCCATAAAAATCATTTGAATGATGACCCTCAGATGGGCTAAGTAGTCAGGTGATACAAATGCTCAGAACCCAATTTTTACCTTAGGAGTAATTTCTACTTTTCAGTGTTTTGTTGTTTTATTCTGGTTCGTCTCTGAAAAACATGAAAAACAAAACAAAACAATCAGTCTATTGGACATCATGAGATGCATCCCTGAATCCTGATGGAATTTGCTGTATGCAGATGTCAAATCACTCTCCACGATGTTTGAAAAGCCATGTCAGTCAGGCTAAGAAGGGACTGGTGGATGCTGGTGGATGGGGGTGCTGTTGGATGAGAGGCCAGACATGACCTGGCAATGTGCACTTGCAGCACAGAAAGCCAACTGTGTCCTGGGCTGCATCAAAAGCAGCGTGGCCAGCAGGGCCAGGGAAGTGTTTCTGTCCCACTGCTCTGCTCTGGGACACCTGAGCACCCCACCTGCAGTGCTGCATCCAGCTCTGGGGTCCCCAGGAGAGGAAGGACACCATCTTGTTGGACTGAGTCCAGAGGAGGCCACCAAGATATCTAGAAGGATATCTCTAGAGGAGAACCTCTGCTGTGAGGAAATGTTGAGACAATTGGGATTGTTTGGCCTGGAGAAAGGAAGGCTTAAGGGTGAACTAATTGCAGCCTTCCAGTATCTGAAGGGAGCTTATAGGAAAGATGGAGAGAGACTTTATCCAAGAGCATGTAGTGACAGGACAAGAGGGAATGGCTTCAAACTGAAGGAGAATAGGTTTAAATTATGCGTAAGGAAGAGAGGTGGGTGGAGAGGCGCTGTGACATGTTTCCCAAAGAAGTTCTGGATGTCCCATCCCTCAAAGTGTTCAAGGTCAAGTTGGACGGGGCTCTGAGCAACCTGGTCTAGGGGAAGTTGTCCTTGCCCACAGCAGGAGGATTAGGACTATATGGTTTTTAAGGTGTCTTCCAACCCAAGCCATTCTGTGATTCTAGTATCCTTTGCTGCTATGTGCCTTATCCATTCTTTCCACCTTTACATCTTTCTTGCTACTACAGTTGATAATAATATGACTTCCTTCACAGTCTTAGCCTTTCTTTGTAAGGAAGGGCACTGTCTTGGCTTGAAAACACAGGTGTGTACTATGGAAGAGCAGGGTCTTCCCTCGAAATGGAGCTAACAAACCTCTTCCTCTGAATTAGTATAATTTTGAAATTAAGGGGATTCTTAGGCAAGGTATGGGGATAGGAATAACAGTTCTTTACCAGTATAGCCAGTAGGACAAACGAAACAACAACAGCTATGAAATTACCACCAAACACAGCAGTACCCCAGTTCCAGTCCTTTTTGCCCGCAGTCACCCTTCCCTGTGCTGCAGGTACCGCTGCTGGACAGGGGCAGGTCCTGCTGGGAGCTGCAGGAGGGATGGGGGTGATGGCAACAGTGTCCCAGGTGGGAAAGGGATGGAGGAGAGACTTCTGTTCATGTGTCGGTCCCGGTGCTCAGCAGTGTGCTTGGAGATAGAAGGTTTGGAGATACCAGTGAGAAGGCAGCAGTGTGGGATCCAACAGCTCCTGGTGTTGGGATGGCAGGGATGGGACAGCAGCAGCAGCAGCAGCAGCAATGACTGTCCTCTTCCAACTCCAGGAGTAAACGGGGCGAGCAAGTGCCTCCCCCTCTCCTTTTCTTGCTTCTGATTTCACGGGTTTTCCCCCCCTTTCCCCACCCTTCCCCATGTCACTACCCATCCATGCTAGGGCTTAGCCATCAGGCTCCTTAGCACGGCAATGGGGAAAATTCCACGGAGAGGAAAAGAAAACAACACCCAACAAGCACTAACATCTTGGGAGCTTTATTCTATAAAATATTATAGCTGGAAAAGTTTTCCTTCCTAATTTGGACCATAGAACATTTTTGTCCAACTCTATCCAGCCACAGGGAGTCCCCTAATTTTTTGTACAGACATGCAATTTTTTTTTTTTGCATGATGGAAGGGCATTAGCCTCATTGCAATAAAATATTTCCTTTTTCTTTTTCACATATTATAAAATGAAATTTGAATGCTTAGAATCCCTTATCCACTTAGTGCTCCACCACTCCTTGTTTCAGATCAAACTTAAGTTGGCAACGAGTTGGTGGTTTTTTAAATATTATTGCTAAAGATATCAGAGAGCATAGGTCCCAAAACCAATTCCTGAACATTTCACTGTGAGTACATGCATGAAATATTGGTTCATGATTGCATTTTCTCTTGTATTATAATAGCTAGCACAGATTTAATATATTTAACATTTGTATTGGCTTATATGTTGTGTGAGGGACAAGCTAAACTTGCAGAAATACCTAAACATATTAGCACAATACTGTGACATTTATGATTTATTTTGTTTTTCAAAATTGGATTCCGTTAATAGCTGAACAGATAGTTTCCATTTTGAGCATGTAACTCATGTTTATCATTTAAATATGTTGTTCTATTATCTGAACGAAATAAAATCAGAGTTTCCCATCAGGACAAAACACATCCTCAGGGGACTTCTGAGTCTTCATTCTTAATGCCAAAATATGTTATGGACTTAGACTGCCTGAATTTTTGTAACAGAATCACTCCCATTTACCCTGCCCCTACTCATAGTAAGAGGACACAGTGAACTAAACAGATCTAAACAGTGATACAGTGGCAATGAAAACTGGGGAATATTTGCAGAGCACTGACGTTATTATATCTTATATGATATTAGCAATAGTTTTCAGTATCACTGAATTATTTTCTGAGCAAAAGGTTTTGTGTTTTCCAGAGAGGAGTATAGGTTTTTTGAGATATGTCTCATCATTCACTGTTCTAGGGAGAAAACTAAAGCATACTAAAATCTGACTAATACCTCTGTATCTCTTTATTGTATTAGTTCTGTTGAATAATTTCTCTTACATTTTACCAAGGAAATACATTATCATTTGATATCTTATGTGAGAGTAATTGTTTTATTATTTTAAAAGTATTTGGGTAACCAAAGAGTATTTTAAAAATTAGTTAAATTTTAGTAATGTTGGGTAACCAATAAGAGATGGTGACAGGCTCTGTAATACTTGCAAAAAATAATAACCGTTAATAGCGCTTTTTTCCTTATGTATGTATTATCACGTTTTTTCCAATATCACACTTTTCATTTTGTTCTGAAAATAATTTAATATTTGTAGAGGGTCACATGACTACTAGATAAACCAGATAAACTAAGTGAAGGATTGGCCACCTCTTCAGCAGCCTACAGGATGCAAAGGGCTTTCAGGAAAAACACCAATACTATCAGACATTTTTTCTTAGATCAGGATGTTCACTTATCAGAAATCTTTGCAAATTTTCCCACAGATTTCTGAAAGCCCTTATTTGAGAAGTTTTACTTTTTAGTATAATTGGTGGAAATTTTATGTTCCTAATTAACTGACTTATTGTGTCACTGAATTGCATTTGGAAAAGATTGTCAGTTGACACTTCTTCATTGCGATGACTCGTTTTTTCTAACCTGTGGTTTTCTTCTTGTTCTAAATGTTGAAAAGTTATTCATGAGTAGCATTACATTGAGCAGCTCTGGAAATGAGATTCCCCTATGTCAGATATTTGTGTTGATGGGCCTTACTCTGCAGGTCATGTACAGAGTGGAACTAGTCCAAACATGAACATGTGCAGGAGGCACAAAACACTTCTCAAGAGTGACATTAAGCAGAGGTGACTTTTTTTTTTTTTTAATGTACATATGTTCAGTAGCTTTTCTACTGGGGATTAGTTGTACAAATATATCAAGTACTAACCCATACAGGAACGCCACCCCAGTATTTCTTCACTCATAAGCCTCTATGATTCATGGCACCTACAAAAAGAAGCTAAGGAATCATAAATTTCTAGCTGGGATTTGAGCCAAGGCAAAAACAGAAGGCTTAATTGATGAGAATAAGGATTTAGGATTCTTGTCCTACAATAATTAATTATGAGTTTATTTTAGTTCAGTAGGCAGTGGATCAGGACATGTCAGACAGAAAGGAATTATTTTAACTCTGCCAGCCAATGACAGAATCTTAATAAGGCGTTTTCACAGTAAAGAAAAACTTTGATTATCATTCAAGAGAAAAGCACCACAGACCAAGAATTTTTTACCTGTTATCTTCCCTGCACCAACTTCTAACAGGAAAGCATTGTATTTTGTTATAAAGAAAATTGTGTCTTAAGTTTAAACCAGTCACTTTTACTGCCTTCAGACTTACCATGAATGAAGACAAATTAAAAAACATAATCAGCAGAGAAAAATGACTGATGGCACTAATTATATTTATCTTCATGTGAATCTGTGTTCTGAAGTTAGATTTTCTGGAAACACGTGAGCTCTGGACTAAATCTTATACTATGTGTGGAATGTTCATAAGGATGTTTTGTGGTGTGGATTCTGTGGTTTCCTCTAAGAACCCTGGAAGTGATCAAGGCCATGTTGGATGAGATTTTTGAGCATCCTGCTTTAGTGAAGGTTGTTCCCTGCCCATGGCAGGGAGGTTGGAACAGGATGACAACAACCAAAGTAAGAAAAATTGTCATATAATTTCAGATCATAATATTTCTAGTTAATCAAAATTGCCTGTATTGCAGAGTATACATCCTTGAAATATATCCAACTAGATAGTAACAGAATTGAGCTTAGATTGTTCCCATGTGTCTGATTTATGGAACTGATGTTAAGATAATAAGACAGGGAAGTAAATATATCTGCCAAAAATTATAAAGCCTTTTTTACGTTATTGATTTTTTTCAATACGTTTTGAAAATAAAATAGTTCATAATGGTGATGCTAGAAAGGACTCCTTTAATTCACAAAAGGCCTGCATAAAAGAGAGGCAAAAACTTTACTAGTTCTCTTGGCAACCCACTATGCTGCATGTATTCGGAAGCAGATTTAATTTAAATTAAATATAAATAAAAATTATTTACAGTTGCACTCTTATGACTGTAATTTTCACACATGCTGTTACTTAGAGACACAGCATGGTGCACCTTGTAATAATAATATCTTTCCTGTTTTTCTGTCTAAAGGAAAAAGTCTTGCTGCATATATTTTTAATCATTAGACAGAAAACTCTGGACTCCACTGGAAAGGTTAATACAAAAGTAAAACAGAAGAATCAATTTTTTTCTGTTATGATGGAGTTGATATACTTTCAACTGGCTCATCCACCAATGCTTACATAAAACAAAATGTTACTACCCTGTGTTCTCTTATCCAAGGGCACTTAATTCTACCAGGATATCTGTATTAACCATTTAGCTCACCAAATATCTTACCACCAAATAGCTTAACTCACCAGTTATCCTGCTCATTTAGTATTGAAGCCAAAATATGTCCATTATAACTTCAAGTAGCTAAACTCTCCAGTGTCAGATCATTTACAAATTGGTCTCATCATAGAGTAATGGATGTTACCGCAATTTGTTAATATTACAAATCCCTCTCCTCCTGTGAACTTAGTATGAGAGAGTTCTCAAAATTAATTTCCAACTTAGCAGTTGACATGTTTTAAAACCTAATATAAAATAAAAATGTTATAATTAGCAGAATATTAACATTTCTGCATTGTCAGCAAACAATACCCAACCTGAGAGTTAGTGAAGGGATCAGCTGGAGACAGGTGCACAGTAAAAATCAGACTGGCTTTGCAAGTGCAGTTTTAGAGCATGTTAGGTGAGTACTCCAAAGTGGGTTTGTTTAGCTCCTCACCAAATACTGTAAACTTCTGTTTGCCATGTAGGAGCAATCAACTATTCATGCCAAAAGAACAAAAATAAATCACAGCCTACCCTATGTCATGAAAATTCCTCCCTGAAAAAGATTTATAACTTAGTCTTCGTGTTCTTGTACATTACAATTTCAGTAAATTACTTGAGGGAATTTCAAGACTAATGCATGATAACAGAGCAAGTTTTATCTTTAGGAAACAGCTAAATGTAATTTTGTGTCATCTTCTATTTGACTGGGGAAACTTAACTGAGAAGATTTCAAAATAGTTAAAGAGTTTTCTGACTTTAAAAGTTTATTCCAAAATCTTAAATGTATCTCAGGCTGCAAGTGGTTTTCACACAGTTAGATGGGTAAATGATGCACCTTTCATACTTTTTTACATTTGAAAATGCAAGTGCAACAACCATTTCAGAACATTCAGTAATGTGGCTCAAATTTGTAATGACATTAACATAAAAAAATTAATTGCTTGGAAGTTACCAAAGATTTTTTTTATTACTTTTTTAAAATAAACCATACTTAGATAGGGATTTGCTTTATCTTATCTTAAAGTGTAGTAAAAGAAGTGATATAAAAAAAAACCTACTAAAATCTCTTACAATGAATGATAAAGTTCTGTAATTCAAGGCACTGTGTACCTGTCCCACTGTTGTCTTTGCAGGAAAATAGAGTACTGATATATGCACCTGTTCTTGACATCATGAATAGTCATGTCTTTACTGAATGAAGGTGTGTCTTCATTGTAGTTTTCAAAAATTATTGAGTAACCATGGACTACTGCTGCAATAGGTGCCAAATACACAGAGCTGATCTGCTAACTAGAGCTCAGCTGGCAATTTGAGAGGACATTGTCTCAGTTAGATCCAAACTTTTGCTTTGTTGTTGCAATTCAAACTTTCTTTGGCTGGGAGACATACCAGAGCTCTTGCCAGCACAATTTTAAAGGCAGCACATGCAAGGTACTCTATACCACCCTGCTTGATGGGTGCAGTCCAGAGCTCCTTCCAACCTGTATTATTCTGTTATTATATGGCTATCAAATGTAATTGCCATTTTAATATTTCTTGAGCTGGATTAGAAACATACACATCTTTTCCCTCTATTGATTAATGTATGTCCTCAGCCTAGGTTTTCCAAAGGTGTTCCATGGTCTATACAAGTTTTACTTGGTTTTAGTTGTGGTTTGAACATGTAAATACATCAAAGCCAGACTTCCTGTGACATTTTTCAAGCCTAAATCATTCAGATAACTTGCCTTTCTGATTTCAGATGAGTTACACTGAACACAGGTCAATCTCTTAGTACATAATTTTCTGGTTACTGGCTTTCATCATGTTCTGTCTCAGCCTTGTTACTTATTTATTGATTACCCCTTTCTCCAAGTGAGACTAAGGCCACAGAACTGATACGTTTTAGGATGTGAAAGTTATTCCTTAGCACTATTAAAGTCCCAAACCAAGTTGGCTTTTCATGCTTGCCATGCTAAACCATTTTTCAATAATTTTGAGAGTTTCGTTTTCCTGCGAATATGATTTCTTTTCATTCTCTTTTCTTCCTCTGTATAATGCAGAATCTTTAACAAAGATTAATAGAACAGCATGCATTTTTTCTGTACTTCTGCAACACCACAGTGGTGGAGTGGATTTGTAATGATCTGTAAGATCATTACACACCCCCACATGAAAGTGAAGTTGTCTCTTTTATTTTCAGGCATTTTTCAAGAAGTGGTAGTATCAAACCAAAGTCTAGTCTTTGCTCACTTGAGCTCTGACAGAGGGCCACCCTTTCCTTTATGATAGCAGATTTTGCTAGTAATAGCCAAACACAGAAACTGAGGAAGAAGACATGAACTGGACACCTCCAAGTCCCCAGTAAAGCTGGATAGAAAACAAATTTCTTATTCTTAAAGAAAGATTTTCAGAGTTGCAAAAGAACTTGCACTGTGCTTACAGATGAAGACACAGCCTGTGGAATCATGCCTGAAAACACACAGGGTAATTCCTTCTCTAGGGTTCCTAATACTTACATGACAGAACTGCAGACTCTATATTAGAATCAGCATCTCTAGCAATGAAGGATCACTGGGATCATAATTGCTATGTTCATGGCTTTTTGCGCTTCTTTATCTAAAAAAAATAAAAACAAAAACAAACCCTTGATTTCTTTTATGGCACCTGTTATATTTTCTCAGCAAAATCTTTCGTTTAAATGTTCTAATATTTTCTAAGTTAATATCCTTGATGATGATTCACAGCTTTGTTCCTGTGAAATTATCTAAATGGGCATATGCACAGCTCAAAGTATATATTGGAAGATGGGAAGATAATTTTCAACAAATCAACAAAGAGATTTTTAGATTTGCAACAGAAGTTTTATGTTTTCTCCTTTGGGTAAACAGGCAAAACATCTCAAAGTAGATGAAGATGCTGAATATAAGTACCAGAAATGCATCAAAGGAAGAAGGTTTGGGTAATGGCTTATTACAAAATCTCTAGGGAAGAAAAATTATCTGTTTTCCTGTAATATTTGCTACCAAAGCAAAACAAGCACCAATTTTATCACACTGGAGGAAATATTTTTTATCATATTAAAGACTTATGAACTGTTTTTATGGTACTGGTAAACAATCAAAGAGTAGTTTGGGCTTCTGTAAACTCATAGTTTCTCATTGAAAATGTAAATAAATGGCTTCCCTTAAAATAATGAAATAAGATCAATGCTCACACATAGTTGCTACAGCAACATTTGCTTATGCACAATAAATGACAGTAAGAAAAGCTTATGCCAGTATGTAAGCATGCATTGAAAACTTGCAAGATCTATTACCTAACTTGATGAGTGCAACTCTTTTTGAAGTACCAAAAGGACCACAAAGAAGACAAGTGCTGAGTAAATGTCTATGATACCATGATTGTATAGGCTTTGCTATATTTCTCTTAGTCGGTCTATTGTCATATTTTAGAAAATTTCTATGCAATTTATTTTAGATGAATAGTGCTTGAACTCTAAATTTTCAAAGTTTATTAGCTAGGATTGGGATCGCTTTGTGCTCACATATTGTGAAATCCGAAATAACTGAAATCAGTACGTAAAGAAAAATAAGGAAATTCCCAGACATTTCTTTTTTTTTCTCTAGTGTACATTTAGAGATTATCCACTCTGCTCCCACTGAAAAGCTTATCTATATTTCTGTTTGACTGTTTACATTTCTTCCTTTCTATCTCCTTTTACTTTGAGCTATTATAAATGTTACTACAAAATAAATTACTATGTCAACAGCCTTGACCAGGCCCTACTCCTTAGACTTATTTGTATTCTCCCTTTTCCCTCTGTGAAGAGAAAGTTCACATTTGTACTTTTACACTGGCATATACCTACTTTTTGGTTTCTCTCATTTCTCTTTCCCAGCTGGCACGATCTTTCTTTCATTGCAGATCTTTCTCTCCTCATTCATGAAGTTTCTTACACATATCTTCTTACTTCTTGAACACAGGTCCATGTACCTCTGTCTCAGTGCCTTTCAAAGTTTTTATTTCAGGACTCCTCACAAGTGAGGTGTTAGGGAGAAAGAAAAGGAGGAAGAGGAAAAGGAGGAAGTATTCACCGTGAACAATTATTGTCATTTTTATCAAAGAGCTGCCTGACTTTCTCTACCTTTTGCAATAAGATGACTGATTCCAAGCAAAGGAGAGAAATAAATATGGGATAGGAAAATAGAGGATTTCCTGTTAAAAGCTCTGTGGAAATAAAAATAATTAAAAAAAGGCTAGTAGGGTTCATACTGAGTTCGATTACAAGTTCAAATTCTTGCTCACATTTCCATATTATTGCTAAAATGATAAAGTCCTATATGTAGGTATTTCATCCTAACATCCTTGTAAAGCCTGCTAAGCTCTTAGCACACTGTGGTGTTTGAGGCAGATTGGCATATGCTCTGTTCATTTTCAACCTGCAGCTGTACTTAAGAGATTGTGCCTGAGCTTTGGTTTGGTTTAGATTTTTGCTCTTTTACTGCAGAGGCACCAGCAGAATAAATATACAGGTTAGACTTGTTAGATGAGGAGGACAAAAGAGACATTGGAGGAATGCATTTTGTGAAATGGGTATTGATTTGGTAATAACCTGTTTTAATTGCATGGTAGAAGGAAAATGAACACAATTATTGTTCCGTGGGCAAAGAAATGTCTTTTTTTATGTTTAGAAACAATTTCTAGCACAGAAAAAAAAATATAAAATGTTATGAGGATCTCTTCAAGGGGTTTAAATGCAAATTAACCCTGATGTATTCTACATATGTTTTGTGCCACATAACAAAACCTACCATTAGTGGAAAATAAAATACACTCAAAAGAGATGCTTCAGATTTCAAAACTAGTTAATCTAGTATCACAGCAGTAGAGATTAATCAAAGATTCCTTAATTGCTAGTTAACTGGACGTTTTTGAAATATATTGTCTTACTCCATTGTAGTAAGGAGATCAAAAAAAAATAAAAAGCCCACTGTGGTTTAGCAGAATACAGATTTCTTAAATGAGGTTAAATTGAGGTGTTAAACAAAAAAATCTGTGGGCTGTGGTTTTAGTAGAAAGAAATCCACCTCACTTCTTCCTTTTCCCTTCTCTTTTCTTCTTTAACCCAGAAAGGTAAAAGGATTTGTACCAGCAGGGTTTCTGTGTGGATACAGAATAAGGCAATTGGTCTAAATAAGGGTTTTTCAGTGCTTCTTAAAAGCTGCATTACAACCAAAGATGTAACAATGCCAGCAAATATTAGCATGTGTTTCAGAACTAAACAGTGATTATAGCTCTGCAAATAAGAGCCAGCTTACTCAGTTTGGGCTTAGAACTAGAGAGCTAAGTAGGGCCTTTTCTGCAGCAGTTCTTTTGGATATGGTGCCGTGTCTTTTAGTTATTGCTGATTATTTTGGATTACAATGTGTTTTGTTTTTAGAGAGCTGCATCCCTGCCTTTTTCCTTCCTCTGTTATGGGATGTTGCTCACAGTGAAAGTGGAAATATAGAAACCTAAATTCAGAGTTGAAATATGGTTAAATTCCACAAATAAATGCACCTTGTTGAACTTTGACCATCCCTCTAATACCTAGGGGCTGTGGGCTCAGCAAAGTATCCAAGAGACCTGTGTGGTAACATTTCTTTCCTCTTCTTCTATTTGATTAGAAAAAAAAGAGACCTGATTTATAGTCAATGTGGACTACCACTACAGCTCTGTAATTCATGCAAAATGAACTTCTACTACAATGGTTTCTCAAAAAGCTATCTTGCAATAGTGGTTCAAATTGCTTTGGTGTAGGAGTAATGTGGAAATTTTACCATTATATTTTAATTGCTTTAATATAGGGAAGGAAGCAAACCTACAGTCAATTTAATATATTTTGTAACTTCTACTAATAATGTAATTTTTACTGTAGAACTGCACACAAATGAGTGTAACACATAGACCACATAGCACTGATACATATCAGTTGGATATCACTTTGAAGAATATCTATTTCCTTCCCATGTAAGTGCTGTAGACTGCCAGGTTTCTTTAAATATTTCTCACCCTAACCCCCTTTTAATTGTAAGATCTACAGTACTGGTTTTGACTTTAAAAAAAGCCTCAAAATACTTCCTACTGAAAAGTAGTGTCAATTAATTTCCTTCCAAGTTTACCAAATTCTTGAACTCTTCCAAGTTACACTTCTGGAACTCAGGCAACTGCTAGAATGCAACCCACAGTTAAAATGCATAGAATTCGTCTCTGTATTAACATTTCCTACTGGCTAACTAAGAAGCCCCATTACAGAATATTCATTTTACTGAGAAACTGGAAACTGAAATCATTGTCAGGTTAACAATTTGAGAGCTTCAGTTTCCTTTATGAGTGTATGCCTGAAACTGTGAAGGGTTTATACAAACTATGAATGTGCTAACAAGCACGTCCAGACAACATCCAGTTTATGCTGGAGAACTCAAAATATGGGCATGGAAGAATTACAAACAGAAAGAAAAGACTCTGGATGGGATTTCTGTTATAAACTGTCCCAAAGGCAAGGGTAGCTGAAGGTCTTGTTAATAGAACCCCTGGGGCAGATTAGAGTGAAACAACACTGAATGACCAGTGTTTACAGATAATGTATCAGTAGCAGGCTTATTTTTTAAAAAATAGCTTGCAACAGAAAGGAGTTATGTAGCCATTTTGGTTATTATCTGTAGAAATGCAAGGATATGTCCAAAGCGATGTTCACAATCATTATCCCTTGCTGGAGAGGGAAGTCCACAGCACCCAAAGTTCAATGGCTGAATTGCCTTCAGGTACCTCCCCTGGGCAGGGGAGTTTTACACTGTCCGATGTAAGGCCCCAGAAATGAGGCTGGGAGCACTTTGGGGATGGGGTTTATGGCCCCTTCTGGGACATGCCAGTGTAGTTCAGTCAGTCATGCCCCAGGGGCATGAAGATTTTCAGGCCTATTTGTGAATATGAATGTCCCAGTACCTTCCCCAGGATAAGTGGGTGGGGGATTTTTTCACGTGAGCCATCCTGTAAGGAAGGACATTGACATGACACAAAGCACCATCCCAACTATCAGGAGCTGCTTCTTGTCAGCCTTTTCTCTTATCTGGTGCAAAACTGCAGCTTGCTGCTAAACAAGTGTGGGTTTGTTGTGGTCATTCTGTGCTGGATGCTCAACCCCTCTGCCTTAGCTCCTAGAAAGTTAATATATATTACTATATTTTTGTTATTTAGTCTTATTCCTACTGCATAACAAAGTGAGAATTTTTGTAAATACACCAAATTGGCTGAGGACATTTAATATATTCTGTACAAATAAAACAGAGATGATCTAAAGCACTTTGACAAATGGAAAAAGCATCCCTGTTTATAAAGACAAATTAAAATGTTAAAGTTATTTCAGAACATAGGAAGAATTCACCTTCGAATTTTTCATTTATAAGGGTTCAAAATAAATATGAAAATGTTGGGAAAAAATTGAAATTAAATAAAATAAATACTGAATGATAATAATAATATTAACAAATAAAACTAAATTCAGATTAAAAGGATGTTATTGTAAAATAACACTTTAATAAGTGCCTTTAACAAGACCCAATAACAAATTCCTGTGTCTTATCTAATGGGAGTTTGATTATTTTATTTTTAAACTACGGATACAATTAATTTCCTTTGTGTTCAAGTTCTAGAAAATCAGTATTTTTGTGTGGAAAAGTATTCCATTGTAGAATTCATGGATAATTAATTCCAAAAAACTATTATTGCATTTGTAGAAAATCGTTTGCTGTATGGGCACAATCTAGCCCTCCTTTCTGGCAGTTCCAAAAAAAGTACATGGGAGAAAAATTCTGGGTGGTTTTTTTTTTTTCCCCTAACTTTTAATTATTATTGAGATTTTTTTCCTGCTTTTATTTTTTGTAATATTTTTGTTTTGTTGTGGGTTTTTTGTGGTTTTTGTTTGTTTGTTTTTGGGGTTTTTTGTTGTTTTGTTTTGTTTTGTTTTTTATGGCTGCTACTCTTCTATAACTCAACCTGAGGTTTTCCAGGGAGAAATTCAAGGAGAAAGACTAATATGTGCGTTGAGAAATGAAGTCAGAGAGTAATTTATATCAGGCAAGCAGCTCACAATGTTTGCAATAAAATAATAAAAGTTCACAATGAAATAAAAAAGTATTCTTAGAACTTTAAGGAGATACACTTTTAGTGCTGTGATGCACAGCATGGAAGCAAGACAAGTAAATGTAGCACTAAAAGGGACACAGCAATATTTTATTTAAGTTTCAGCATAATAGTGACGATGAAAGTAAAAAGCTGAAATAAATCTACAGAATTTTCTTCATGAGCTCTGAATGAAGTTAATTCTGCACTGTAAAATTTCAGAGTATATTGTGATTTGAAAAATAAACTATTGTTTCATTGTACATAATGAAGAAGGGGAGACATAATGAAGAAAATAAGATTATTTTCTTCAAACACAGTTAATTTTGGAGAGTTGTACTTTGAAATATGTTTCTGAAAATCCATTGGAACTGGATCACATCCTTAATTCTCACTTCCAAATCCCTGACCCATTATTTCCAGAGCAGCAGATTTTCTCCAGCTGCCAAGCATGGCTTTAAGTCTAGCATTTCCAGTTATAAAATCTGTGATCAGTGGTGTCTCTCACGGAGAGCTGAGGCCAGCTGTACAGCCAAGTCATTAACCAGTGACAGCAGTAAGACAGCAGTCTGGTGCTCCTTCTAGGCATGCACAGTACACTTCTTGCCTGCTGGTTTATTACTTTCCCAATGACTCCTTATGTGCTTGCTTCCCACACTTTATTGATAGGATCCTTTGAATTCTCATGTTTGTTTTCATGGCTGGAGCTTGAGCCCCTCTTCCCTTCCCATCTTTTATAGTCTGCTATGCAAGACTACTAGCAGACATTTTTCTCCCTGCATTTTCTGTCTCTATTCAGCATTTTCTAGAATTCTCAGTCCAATTTTCACAAAATTTCTTTTCTGCCTCTTTGCCTTTTGAGTTTGGAAATTTGGATCAGTTTATTGCAAAATTTTCTAGGTCTTCCTCCCATAAGAAGTCCTACATGTTTTCCCTCTCCTTCCCTAAGATCTCTCATTCTCCCAGCCCTGGAAAAAACTCTGCATTTCTTCTGCTTCATTTTACTCCCTTCCCTTTCAGGATCTGTCATGGGCTCTATGAGAATTTCATTTCCCCTATTCTACTATTCTTTAGGCAGAGAGTTATTTAGGATACCAGGGTCTTAAATTTCACTGAGACAAAGATGGGCCATTAGAAAACTGTGATCTACTGGGAATAAAAAGTATCACCGCTAGGATGCAAAACCCTTAGCAGCTGTGTCCATTAATTTTTCATTTCTGATTTTCATCTACAGTCCTTCAAAACTATCCATCACTTATGTTTTCATTGTTTTGGAGTGCTCCTTCACTGATCATTAAACACTGCTCTCCTAAACATTGACAATAATCTATCCTTTTCTGTTCTTCACCTGTTTCGTCACCCTGTTTTCTTTAAACTGATGCTTTTCACTGCAACAACACAGGTGCAATAAGCTTGGACAATGCAGATACAGTTTTCTGCAATAAAAAATTCATGCATTACTCTGGTGTCAGTGTAAATACCGTGCCAACGTTGCAGTATTCCACTTCACTTTGTTCTGTATTTGCTCTGTTGAGCACTACCTCATTTAAGTAAAAGCAGTAACTTTATGCTCAGTTGCAGAATATTGAAAAGCTTTCCTACATTAGTGCTTTTGCTGTTTCTCAGCCATGGAAGATCAGCAACCTCTATAACAGAGGGAATAGTTTTGACAGGTAGGAAATGCTGAGTGAGCTTGTTGCATACTGGAAGCGCAGCACAGCTAGTCTGGGCTATCACATTTCCTTGTTAAAGGACTCCTACTTAACTCATCGTCATCTTATGTCTTTTCTCCATTTATACCAGGTGAACTGTTGCTGCCTGTTTCATGAGAGCTCTCTGCACTTTAGTTATGTATCTGAGGAATAATTGCAGCCATCACCATTGCAATTCCGTGCAACTATACTCGTGTCCAAATTTGGGATCTTTTGCTTTTGGTGCTCCAACCCATGACTGAGAGATCAACCCTCACATTATTTTCTGTGTTCTCTGTCTTGATTTGATCATTGGCATAAACACCAGGCTGGATGGGGCTTTGAGCAATCTGGTCAGTCTACTGGAAGGTGTCCCTGCCTATGGCAGAGGGCTGGGACTAGAGGGTCTTTAAGGTCTGTTCCAACCCAAACCATTCTGTGATTATATAATAGAATTTAATAAAAACCCCATCACATCAATGGACATATTTTGACTACATAAGATTGAAGCCAAAATGTAGTCAAATCTAATTTTATAAAACCTTTCAAATTTTACTTCTTTTTTTACTGCAGTTCTTCTGCAATTAAAATTGCATTATACTTGATACTGTGATTACAGTTATATTTTTCTCCAAGCATTGCTGCAAACTTCTACAGGAAATAAGGTATTGGAGAAAAAAAGATCCTCTTAAGCACTTAAAAAACCCCTCAAAAAGCCATCTTGGCTATTAAAACACAATTACCCAATGTTCTGTCATTAAAAAATAGTATAAATCCTGTTTCTTTCCATCACAACAGGAGCTGTAAGCACTGTATCTGATGGAAAAACAAGATGTGGGTATTTTGGTGAGCTGTGTTTGTGGGAGCTATAAATCGAGTAGTTTTCTGATTTTTAGAACATTATTTTAAGGTTGAAAATTCACCCCAAAAATGCTTAGCAACTTGAAATATAGCCATCACATCTTCTCAAACTTTCTTGCTTTTACTACAGAAGCTTTACAAGTATAAGAGTTTCAAATAAAGTTTTTTCCTTTTGCAACATTCCTCATTCCTTCAACATGGGAGGTGAATTTACTTTCTGCCTCACAAGTTTTCTCGCATTTAAAAGATTCCCATCTGTCACACACACATTTTTTTCTGAAGATTAACTTTTTCCTTTTCTTTCTATCTTTCATATGCCTCCTCTCTCTTAAATGGGAAAATATTGAATTGCTTTCTTTTGAAAATCCTGCTTTAGCTATTCCGGCTGTTCTATTGTTGAATTATAGATAGTTTATGGATTATTTTTTTTTAGCATCACCATAGACCATTATTTTGTTTCATCTCACATGCTAAATGGCATAGAGATTTATTACTTTATTTACAAACTCCTCAAAATGTTATCATTTGTTGATATGCAGTATTTGGGTGCTAGATCTCAAGGAACAATGCGTGTACAGCATTTACTGGAAGCAGATATCGCATCTAAAATTAATTTAGTGGTCATGAAAAAATTAACATATTTGTTTTATTTGGTTAATTGAGAAATACAATCTACAATGAAGTAATTTTTATATCTTTTTGTTTGCACTTCCAGATTTTGTATTGTTGCCATTTTTAGACTAGAAATGTAATTTAGATATTGAATGTCTCAGTAACTGCAAGTTGTCCAGAACTTTAAGGGAACAGGATTATTTACCCTACATTAATGAACATAACCCTTTGTCTGTTTGAATACAAATTTCAATATTCCTTATGGATCCTCCTTTTTCATGTTACTATTAAATATTGCGTATTATATAGCTGTGTCTTGAATGTTCTCAGCTTTGAATAACAGATGATCATTTAAAAATGAATAAAATAATTGTAAAGACACTGTCTTTTTCTTTAAACGTCAAGCATTGAAAATAGTAAGGGGTTAAACACTATTTTTTTCTTAGGAATGACCTTTACTTTATCATTCAGTTCTTATAAGGTGTCATCTCATGAAACTGTGTATTTTATTTGCTTAAAACCTTACAGCAGTATTCACTAAAACTTTCTTATTTAAGGGAAGAATCTCTAAGTCTTCTGATAGATGAATCTCCTTTTCAAAATGCTAGTAGGCATTTTAGCTACAAAAAAGAAAGCGCCTTTAAAAATCTAGTATACATTCTCATGAGGAATAACCTTGGACAATATTTTTTGAAATTATGCCACAGTAAGCCATGCAATTCAATAGTTTGTTTATTTAAAAAGTTATATGTTGGTAACTTTTGCCTAAGGTCGTAAGATTTTACATATGTTAACAAGACTCAGTTGTGAATCCCTGTCTAATAATAATAGTCTTTGACAGTTGTTGAGTCTTGTTCTACAGTGCTTGCTATGTATGCTAGCATTACAGTGGAATTTGCATGATTCTTTAGTATTGTTTTGCATCTTTGTTAGGTGACTGCAGATATATCAAGTTGGTAGCAACAGTGTCCTGAAATTCTTTGCTCATTTAAAAAATGCTTATGACACAGTTTTTACTGGGCAGAAAAATTATTTATGGAAAGATCAAAATTCCAATTTGATCTATGTGCGGATATTTGTTTCCATTTTACCTGAGAAGATTTTAAATGCATTTTATTTCTAGTATCATATTATTTTGAATGGAAGCCTGACACTGATGCCTGGGATTCTGTCTTTCATTTGTATAAGGATGTTCAGGAGTCATGCACAAGATAGACTGAGACCTAGAGCTATAGTCTCTGTTACACAAATATTATAAATTGCCCAGCCTGACTGTTTCAGGTAACAGTAATCTCATGAATCCAGATGGAAACAACATGCTAATAGCTTTAGGGGCTGATCACTGTGACAGGTTTGCTAGTTTTTGTATGAATGTTGTGAAACAACCTCAGGCCCTTATTATGATCCTTCTGCCTCTTTTGAAACCACTTTTAATAGGTTTTTAATGATGAAACTACATGCAGTTGTTATGAGAGTTTTGACATAATTTTGGGCGTTCTGTGACTTATTTATCCTCAGAAGTATTTTAAAAAGACTGTAGTTGAGCTGCATTTGTAAGTCACCTGAATAATATTAGAGTTTATGTATTTTATGTTGTCACTTTCACAAGAAAATGGCTTTTTTAAAATTTTTCTTAATATTATATTTAGAGAAGCTATTAGACTCATGGTCATTTATACTGATTTTTTAAGATAGCTCACTTAACATAAGTTATGTAATTTTGATTCCACATGTAGTGTCCAGAAGATATTTCTAATAGCATAAAGGTGATCTTGTAGCTCTGTATTTGGCATCACAAATTGAGATCATTATGAGAAAGCCAGTTAATATTTCTGCATTTTTTATGGTGAATGCTGTTTATTCAACAAACAAGGTAATTGAACCAAAGAGGATCTTATTTTTAAGAATCCTATTCCTGCTTTAGCTTCACAGTGTGAAGTCCATTCCCACTAGATAGGTTTTTCTGTGGCACAGCATATTTACCTTTCCTGATCCATCAATAAAAACAGGCAGTGACCTTTACAAGTGAGTAACTTTGCCTGGGGCCAAGTGGACTCACTGATGAAATGGCTTCCCATGGAGTTTTCAAAACAAATAGGAGGCATTTCATGAGCTCACATCTACACTTCAGAAATACCTTTGAGCTTAACAGCGGTATGATAATTGTACAAGCAAATTTTCTACTAGTGGCTGAAAACATTTTGGTCAACAGAGTTTAAATATAATTTGACAGAGCAGCTGAAAAATGAGAGAGCTTTTTTCATTATCAAGTGCTTATCACTGATGTAGGGCTTAGAGAGCTCTTGGAAAGTACAGTGAACTTGACAGCAATGATGGACAGAACAGATATTTTGCCAAGTTTTAAAAGCTTTATGGGGATGTTTTTAATAAACATCTTAAACTATTTTTATTTTCAATTGCTGTCAAGAGCAGTCAGATGGTAAGCCAGATTAATTGAATATCTCTCACCAACTGAGCATGTTTTGACTAAGACCTCTATATTTGCTGACAAAATACATTTTATACCATTCTAGTGCAGTTTCTTGAGAGTCTGGGCTCATCTTTAAATCATTTTCCAGAGAGAAAAGTGATATGTATTTCTAACTTACAGCACCTCATGCCTGAAGCATTGAGAGGAGAAGGGCAAAGAAAGAAATTAGTTTCTGAAGTTTTGTTTTGGAAGAAAACTTCCCACTTGTAAAAGGCAGCTGAGTGTTTTCTAGTGGTCATTAGTAGGTAGGCCCTCTCCTTTTTAAAAGACACATGAAGAATATGTCCTCTCTGTGGTTTAAATATTGGATTCTGCAGAGAACAAGGATAAGTGGACTGATTTCTGCATTGTATCTTGTGGGAGATTGACTTTTTTTTGTGACTACGCTTAAGTCTGAAAGACAGCAGAAAGTTGAGAAATGTCAGCATTTGGTCCTTCTGCCATTCAGAGTTTCATTGCCTTAAGACCAGAAAGTCAAAGCAATAATTTGCAATTCCTGAGTAATATTACTAACCACAGAGTCCTAGAGTTACGTTCCTCTTGTTCCACCTGCTAATGTCCCTATGGCTCTTCTTCCCACAGCTGCAGTATTATTTAATTTACTGGAGAAGGCAGAAAGGGGAATGCTCATGATTGTGAATTATTCCTTACCTTGCATGCAAAACCATCTCATTTGTTTTGTCATCTTTGTCAACATTAAATTATTGTACAACAGAAAAAGTAAATGTGTAACATCAGACCTATAGCAAGACATCTTGGTCTTACTAAATTAGGGTAATCTCATTTTCCCTTTGGGGTCATAAAACTTTCTGTGTTCTGTGTCTTATTCTTCTGACTGTGTTGATGGGATGGGCAGCCTCTTTGTCTCAGCAGCAACAAGAGCTGAGATCTTAAAGGTCTTTCTGCATCCATGTGGAATTCACCACAGGATGATGCTTGTATGGCCATGCCTTCTCTGCTCTACCTACCTTAATTCATTCTGAAAAGTCAGCTTTTGGATCTATCTGTGGATCTAACAGTAACTTCCAGTGGTTGCTAGTAGGAAGGTAATCCCATATCAATTAATAACTCTTGTGCTTAGTTAATTCCAGTGACAGTATGCTTGAATACCTGACATTATCTGAAGATAAAATATTGAAAAAAGGTTGTGATTGAGTAAAATACCTTCTAGCTGTTAGTATGTGGGAGTTGAATATTGATCAAATAAGTGGAGTAAATGTTCTGGCAACCTTGAAGAGTGGAGTAATAAAGAAGGGAATGTAAGTAGGAGCTCAGAGGTAGCTAAAGAAATATTTATAACACAAACATAAAACATATAAGTTCTTTTTCTAATTTTTTTACCCTTTGTGCCTGTTAAATTATAGCACAATCTACTTAGATCTGTGCAGCTCACCATACTTTAATATTTAGAAGATGCACAGAGTTAATGCAATAAAAGATTAATTAAAGGAGATAATTTCAACATCAAACTTAGATGTGGGATACATTTGTTTTGATTATGCTTGTCAGTATTTACTTCTGTGATAGAATTTACAGACTCAAGTTAGTAACAAATCAAAACAAAATTGAATTAAAAATTTTAGAAATAAAATGCTATATGTCCTATTAATAATGTTGGATTTAACTCTTACTGTGAAGCTGCTTATGATATTTTTTAAATTTTATAGAGAAGTAATGCAGTGAGCTTCAGTTATTCAGAAGGAAATAGAAAAATAGATTTCTATTTTCAACCACTAACTTCCATATGAGATACACAACAATCCTGTTAAACTTTCAGAAAAGTCTACTTGCCACCTGAGAAATGAAATGGGTTCTTTTGCATAAGCAAAATTTAGAATTTTTCTATATATGGCTCTGACAGTGTTATGGTAAATATAAGGCCATGTTATTAAGAAGAATTAATTATAAGTAATAAGTGATAACTAGACCAAAATCTCCAGTTTTCAAGGAAACAGATCATGGGAAATGTCTCTCAGGAAAAAAAATAGTCGGATTATTTGACACATGGGAATCAAGAATTTTATACTCTAGGAAAAATGTCTTTAAACTGCTGTCAAGTCTCTCGTAAATTTCAATGTTACCAACCACTCATAGCTGTTCTGAATAAGCCAAAAACAAATAAAACCCATCAACTCTCAAAACTTTTTTAACTCCAGAGAATTCTGAAAATGTAACAAAATCAGTATATGCTATTTCAGACTAGACCCCAAGCTACCTTCAGTCAGATCAAATTAAAGGTTTGTCTATATAGTTTGCAGATGAATTTTTGAGTTTTAATTAATTTTACATGAGGATTCTCTCCTGAATTCTGACTGCATTGCATAGTAACACACAGATACCCTCCATTCATGTTTGTCAGTTTTGGTAACCTCCTAGGATATGATGAGGGTAACTCACTGAACAAATGTTAATTCTCTGGAGATTTCCAGTCGAATACAAATGTTGGTGAGAGGATTGAAAATAAATCACCTTAACTGAACTTCTCTATTAATAGAAGTTTCTAGGTGTTTGTAACATTGGATTTCCAAAATTATCATTAATATATAACGTGGCCAAAGAAATAGGAAGTGCTTTTTAACAGATATATGTTGGTGATAAAATTAGTATTGCAACATGTGGAAAGGTATACAATGCCTTCCAGAACACCAAATAAACAGCTTTTGGATTAGTCTAGAGATATCTCAGGGAAAAAAACTCTGGAGTCTGTGTGTAGTCAGAGTGCACAGATCCTGTAATGTTGTTTATCCTAACTGGAGAAAAAAAAATAAAGTGAGGGTGAAGTTTTACAGGTA
This sequence comes from Cinclus cinclus, assembly GCF_963662255.1. Lineage (NCBI taxonomy): Eukaryota > Metazoa > Chordata > Aves > Passeriformes > Cinclidae > Cinclus > Cinclus cinclus. The sequence goes on along the minus strand of NC_085049.1, from coordinate 31,740,789 downwards.
CACCAGCAATCAGTCTTTTACTAAAATCCTCCTTCATATTCTGCCTTCAATAGTGTTTCTAGATTTTACAATAACATCTGTTAATAATGCTCAAAGCCCAGCCTTGCCTATCAGCCAGAGTCGCCTTCAAGGCACAAGCAAAAAAAATGGCACCATTTTTACTGATGCACCATTTCCTGGGCAGTTCCCAGAATTTATATCTGCTTCCACATGCCCTAGGGCAATTGAGGACAGGGGAACTGGACAGAGTGAGCCTTTGGAAGGAAAGAATTAAGAAACCTCCATTCAGACCCTCTGTTATCCCTGTTTCTTCCTCATGTCCTGTTATCTGCAATGATACCTCTCTGTCCTCCCCCATCCTACCCCAATTTGCTTGTCCCAAAGCCAGTGGGGCCAGGGTGTGGGAAATAAGCTCTCTTAAATGGATTTCAGTCACAGACAGCTGCTTCTTCCTCCTGTGATGTGTAACTGCAGTGAAATAGAAATCTCAGCCTCCCTCACACAAAAAACTATGAAAGAATTTTGACAAGCTTCTCAGTTTTAAGGAGTGAAGTCCAGTTTTTGCTAGCCCCTCGTCTGCATAGTTATGATGAATGAGAATTGGTTACAAACCTTCTGAAGAGAACAATATACAAGTAGTTCACATCCAGGTTGCACACAGAACAGCAAACAGCAATACAAATGGCTATTTAACAATTCAGTATTAAGTAATTAAAAAATACGGACAGTTGTAAAAGTTTACTGCCTGATGCTTGCTCAGTCATTGCTGAAATTTTTGGTGCAGAAAGAAAACAAACAAGAAATGAAAAGAACATGGAGATGATTTTGAAAGCAGTTTTGCACATATGAATAAAAGTATATGGAAGCAGTCCTCTGATCTATAAGATTATACTTCCTCTTAATTTGGCTATCAGAACTCCTTTTGTACTATTGCCCTTAACATGACCTCCAAGGTTCTATCAAGCACATACTGAAATTTATTTTGATCATTGCAACATAATATGGTACAGAGGAGAACATTTTGATGAACTGCGGACAATGCTTCTTTGTTCCTATGAAAGAATTTTATTGTCTGCTTCATTTAATACAGTCTGCTTTTCCATAACAGTATTTTTCAGGAATGTAATTAAGATTAGTGACTGGCTTATCCCCAGGAAGAAAAAGTAAAATGCACATACATTTACAGAAAGAGGCAACAAAAAGGGATTTTATTGCCTGGTCTTTTTCTAATTGCAAGATTTTATGGGGTTTTATGTCTTTATATATTGTGTGCTTTTTGTTTCTTCATCATTAACCATTTTTGCATCTTGCCACAGCAATAGCTGCTATGGAAAATGGTAGCATAAGTACTAAAATAAGCACTACTTTTTTTAGTTCTGAAAGAAAAATAAAGATATAAATAAATTTTTAAAATCCCCTGGGTCCACCCTAAAGCTTTTCTTTCTTACATGTACCTCAAATCTAGAGATTTCATTAGGTATAAACAACAACTGTCTATGAGTAAGAATCTTTTTAAAGAGTTCAGTTCCAGGTGAGTCATAGCTCTGAATCACACAAAAGTACAGTATCAAATAGCATTCCTCCTACAAAATACATTGGAAATAAGAAAAAAAAAAAGACTAAAGAAAGAAAATCAATCTTCTCATTTCACTGTATTTGCATATGAGGAAAACATTTATATCCCATTATAGTCTTCCTCCCTGTGAGCCTGTAGAAAACCCATAAATTAGATTACTGCTTTTAATCTATGTTTGCAGAAGGCCTAAGGAGAAAAGATAAAGGAGGAATCCTTAGAGAAAATCTTGGTTTCTGTCCTCAATATTTAAGGGAAATGCTCCCCGAACAGCTGTTAGCTGGGAGGAAGCCCAAAGATCAAATAGAAACCCAAAGATAAAATTTATGGAGCTGCTTAACTGACATATGATAGTCACAGGGATGCTGGGGCACCTAAATATCTCAGATGTGCTTAAAAAACCCACACAGGCCAGAGGACAAGAGCTCTCAATTCTGACAGAAAAGATAGGAATTAGATACACTAACAGTTCAGTTCTGCCTCCATTACTTAGTGCACAATTATTAACACACCATGTTGATATTGTGCTGTGGGGTATATCTTGAACATTTGTGATCACATCTAGTGCCTTTTAAAATAATTTTAAAATTGCTAAGTAATACGTGTATTTTTTTTCTTTTTGTTAAATAGGGACACTGCCTCTATCCCAAAAAAAAAACCCAAAAAAACTAACCAACCAAAGAAAACCCAAAAAGAAGCAATTATTCTATATAAATGCAGAGATACAACCAGAAAATTAAAAACATGAATTGTCTTGTCATATCCTCTTTGAACAAATTTGTACAAAAACTACTGATATTTGCTGATATACCGTTGATTTGCTAAAGACAAAATCACTTTTAGGACAAGATAAACACATTTTGTTCTATGAGCAAGTATAAGTAATATGACCAAAAAAGAGATTAAGTCCTTGGGAATTGGATTAAAGGTTACCAAAATTTTTTAATTTATCTGGTTGGAATTATATACCTTCTAAAATAAGGATCATTTTTTTTTAATCTAAACTCTCCAATACCAGAACCATTTTTTTTTTTCATTTTGTAAGCTAACATTCTCAATATGGAATAGCTTTTTTCTTCAGAGAGTACAATTTGGAGACCATTTTTGGATACTTGAGCTGATATTAATATGTGTTGTTATCAATATTGTCATTAGTGTTGCTCTAAATAAGGGCTAATAAAACTAACACCATAGTATTAAAAGCCATTTGGTTTTTAATGATTTTTTTGCTTTTTAATGAATTTTGGCTTTAATGAGTTGTTCGAAGACAATGTGCACTACTCCCTGTTTATTTCTGACCTGTTATTTCCTTCTTGGAATCCCCTTAAAACCCCTTCTTAGGGTCTGAACCAAATTTTTTTTGAGAAAGCCAATCAAATTTTAATGAGATGAACGTATTTCACTGAACTCAATGAGAACATGTAAAAACAACTGAACTCAGAGGTACATTTTGTTACATGGTAATCAGGAACAAACTGTGTCCAAAATTATCTGAATCCTATCAGGTCATTGAAGACTTTAAGTCCATCAGAACATGCAGGAAAAATCACCTTTACTGCTTAAAAATTCCTATTTTCTCCAAGTAGGAAGAAAGGAATGAATGTCTTACTCATTCTCACTTAAAATAATGAAATCTTACTTTTGTTTGACCACCTCACAGAAAAAGAAATTAGAGAATTTAGTGATAAAAAATGAGGGAGAAAGACAGACTGTTGAAATTATAGAAAAAATTCCCTTTCTCACCCAGTGTATCTGAAGGTGAGGATTAGGCTGACAATGAATCGATTATGTCCATTTTCCTGAGATGTCAAAAACATCCATAGCAATCTGACAGAGGTATCTGATTAAAATGTCTGTAAAGACAGAAGAGTGGAGCAAGTGTACCTGATAGATGGTTTGAAATTTGTCTCCCTTGCAATGTCTATTTGCTAGTTCTGTAGCAATAAATGGTTTATAGAATAGCACATAATTTTCAAATTATCCAAACTACTAGAATGAATATGAACTGCAACACATTGGCGTCTTAGAATCTTCTGAAAAAAGCTGCATTACTCAACCTCACAGAATTTGTTATTGACCACTTACCTTTTAGTGGACTTTTTCATTGTAGTATGTTTTCTTTGTCATTTAAATATGACTTCTTTATTAAACATTATTCAAAGTGTAAAAGGACAGCTGCCAGTCTCAGGAAAGTTTTTTTTTTTGTTTTTGTTTTGGTTTTGTTTTGTTTGGTGTTTTGTTTTCTGTTTTGGGGTTTTTTAAATATTTTTGTTATAATAAAACAATAAAAATAGATTTTTTTGACATTTTCAACTATTTTATCTTTCCCTTTTGCAAGGCATGTTGTTTTTTACTACTAAAACCTTACGGACTTCTAGGTATATATGATCTTCTATTTTTAAACTAAAAACATTTGATATAATATTTCATATGCTGCATTAAAAACAGGATAAAAAGAAAAAAATGTAAGAAAAAGAGAAGAGAAATCAGTTGATGCACGCATGCAAACATACATACATACATTCATCCAACACTCAAGAGTGTAACCTTTTTAAGTTCTTTATCCCATGGAAATATGTCGGAAGAAGGAGGCTTTGAAGTTGTTGAGATATTATTCCAGCCCATTTTTCTCTGAGAGGTAATAAGAACCTTTGTAGGAAGGTATGAAACCAAAGTCATCTTTTTGTAACTGTGACTTATAGGTGGGACTCCCTGAACCCATGGCAGACTACAAGATGCTTGAGGATGTAGATCATATATGTTCATAGGGAGAAAAAAAGTTAAAGGCCATGCCTGGGTTAACAAATGCAATTTCAAATACATAATAATTTCTGCTGTCATTTATGAAAGCATTCACAAAAAAGGAGGATGAGATTTTTTTAAGCATTCTTCCTGAAGACTTAAATATTTTGGGTTTTTTTTACAGATGACTTACCGGACCTAACAATTTCACAATCTGAGAGCCTTCAGTTCCCCTGCAACTTTATCCCAAATGCTAGTTTGATACTTCTCTAAAGTTCTTTGAATGTGACCTTGATGCAATTGAATTTTGTGAGTCTCATAATAACATTGAGTTTGAGTCATTGCCAGAGTTATTTGTTTTAATATAAACAAAAGCAGGTGATGTCTTCACCATCATTTACTGGCAGATGTTAAGACCTTGATTCCATAAAGTACTGAAAGACATGAGCTTGAGATCTTAAGCCATGTTAAACAAGAAAACAGACCTGCATGATTAAAATCAATTACATGCTTAAACGCTTTTCAGGATCAGAGCCAGCATGGTTAGCACTCAGCATCATATTACAGATAACTGATTTTGTATTGCCTTTATATATCTTCTTGTGTTTTCCTGCAAGACACATACAACTGTTCTTTATTTCTCACTCTGACAAAGGTTAGCAAGTAATTGAGGCCTCTCTCCAGGTCATTCAACAATTTACCTACTGTTGTACATAAAGTTACAAAAGTATTTTGGTTTTTTTTTTTCTGAGCTGGCATTAGAAGCTACTCTGACACTGACTTCCTTGCCAGAAGCTTTCTTGTCTAGCTTCTTTTTCATTTGCCTTCCCTCTCATTTCCCTCCTTATATATCATTGCTGATTTGAAAAAATTGGCTTAACTGTTAGTACTGAATTTAATGAATCAAGTCATATTATGTAACTTGAACATATCTGATTTTCTAGAAAAAAGGCAGCATCTACTTTTCTGAAAATACATATTTTCAGTGTATGGTAGGTCCCTTATAAAACTTAAGAGAATTCCTTCCATTGCACAGTTTTCTACCCCTGTCTACAAAACATAATTTCTGCATTTTTTCTCTTTAGCTCATGGTTTGCTCCTAAAGGGATTGATAGATTTTAAAATTGTATTGAACTTAAATACAAAATTACAATATTCTGAAGTAAATGCTGCTTAGTATTGGAATATTCTTAGAATATTAATAATATGCATCACACTCGTTGAAGTTTAGGATTCTAATATTATCTAGATTTCTCAGCTTCTTTTGCAGTAATTTTATAACTGGTGTTCCACTACTGTGCAATTCATTTCACCTCTCTTTTTTCAGACTATGTTATAGCTTTCAGGTTATTTGCTGGATTCCCACAAGCATATTCACATCTAAGGCCTTAAATACATCTTAGTCCCTACATCTCACTTTCTGAAGTGACAGCTATTGAATAACAATAATTCTGTTTTCTAAATATTCTCAGAGTCTTATAAGAAATGAGGTTTGAAACATTTTTCCCCTTCTAATTTTCAGATTTCTTCAGGTCCCAGGCTAAGACTTCTTCCCTTCAAACCACTCACATTCCAGTGAAGTAAATTAATTATTTACATAGTAATGGTTCTATTTTCTATATGTTAATCATTCTAATTTCTCTAGGAATTAGGTCTAAATCTATCATTTTTTTCTGTCAAGGCCTCTTTCCTTCTCAGTTATGGTACCTCAGATTGGTGAATGTTTCCCTAGACACTGATTGTTTCAATTTACAATATGTGCCTCAGATCACAGTGCAGCCTGGGTAGAGGGAATGGGATGCACCACTACAATATGATAGAGCAAAATTCTTGAGAACTTTGAGAAAATTCACCTGATAAATTCCTTCAGTACAACCAGTGTACTAAACAAGTTATTTTCTAGACTGGGAAGTTAAATCACTGGAGTTATTATATAGCATTAAAATGTAATTCTGTGTATGATTTAATGCTCCACTGTATATAGTGTTGAGTGCATATGTAAATATATTAGTTTAAATCAAATCATACAGTTATACGTTATTCCATATTTTGTAACACTTTCTGTGAAATATTTATTATAATACATTATGTATTATATATGTAAGTATCTTCCTGGCATAAATATACCAAGTATTTAACCAAGTATTTTATTTTCAATTTCTTCTCATTACGGAATAAGACAGTCATGTTCATCTGACAATGACAAGAAATGACAGATAAACCATTTTGAAACATGAACAAGACATTTTCTGTGCTTGCAAATCTAGCCTCAACTTGTCTGGCCTTCTTTTTTTCAGTGTATTAGATTATACAGAATCAATTTTGCTGCCCAATGTTTCCTTAAAGAATGTTCTGCTTTATTAATCTACAAATATGTTATCTCCTTTTACTCAATACTTTCAACTGAGTATATTTTTTCTCTGGCACATCAGCTTGCATTTACAATGATTGAATGAATTTCTGTTTGTTACCTGCAGACATGTTTGAATTAAAACTCTCCTGTCACTTTGTTGTCTTTTCTCTCTTTATCCTAATATCTGTAATGCCTCCCACTTTTGCACTGTTTTAGAATTGAACCTGTTTGCATTTGTCTTTTAATTCAGATAATTAATTACAATAACAATTTCTGTAAAATATACAGAAGGTGCTCAAAAATCACAGAAATCAGAGAGCATTTTCCTTCCCTATAGCTACAACATTAGATATAATGCCTTTTATTTTTCAGTATCTTCACTTTTGAATTTCCTGAGGTATTTTGGCAAAATTAAAATACAAATGGTAAAGTAACCAAAGGCATTTATCAAGGTTATTTTCTAGGTTTGAGCCACACAATCAGGAGGTCTGTCACAATTACAGCCTTGATGAAGTTTTGTGTTACATTCTAAAATAATTGCATAAATAGATACCCAAAATAGAATAGAGAAAAATTCCTAGGGACATGTCATGGTTTAACCCCAGCCAGCACCAAAGGTCTAGGCAGCTGCTCTCTCATTCCCCCATCACTGTAACCAGGGAGAGAATTGGAGAGGTAAAAGCTACAGAACTCATGGGTCAAAATAAAAACAGTTTAATAGGGAAAGCAAAATTTGGGCACAAAAGCAAAACAAAACAAGGAATTCATTCAGTGCTTCCTATGGGCAGGCAGGAGTTCAGCCACCCCTAGGAAAGCAGAGCCCCATCATGTGTGATGGTGATTTGATTTCATGAGAAGTGTTTCTGATCACATCATGAGACAAAACAGGGGGCTTTGCATGGAAGGAGTAATAAGTATCTTTTTAATAAGCATCCCTTGATATCATACCTTGGTCCAAGATATATTAACAAGTAATAATGAAAAAGGAATTGTTGCAGGTACTCATCATGCAGGTACAGAGAGGTCACTGACAAGAGCACTAGAACGGTCCACAGAGTTGGAATAGGAGGAGTCTAGCTGAAGGAATTCATGCTGTATTTGACTGCAAGAGCATGTCCTTAGCACAGCTTTTCTACCACTATGATAACGATTTCCCACCTATGCACTGTGTGTCATTTCAGTGGCATCGGAACACGATGACAAAACTGTTGGTCTGGCCCAGCTGAAAGAAACTTTGCAGGAGAACTCACTCACTTGGGTATGCTTGTATTGCACTTCACAGCAGCCTGAGTGGACCACAGACCAAAAGCCTGCCAGTGCAGCCACAGGACATTCTGTGCCCTCCAGCACTGTAAAGCCTTGACTGCCTGAACACAGCATTTCAGCCTGTGAGGGCTGTCTGGCAACTCTCCCTGAGGTGTTGTTTCACACATACAGAGGAGGCAAGCTCTGGAAGAGGCAGCTCAGAGTAGTGCATTAATCACGGACAATAATAATGGGAAATTACAGTTAATTGTGGGCAGCTACAGGGACAGAAGTAGCCACGCTAGTCCTTTCTGGGAAGGCAGAGCACCAGGTCATCCCATGGCCATGGAAGCATAAAACTGAGTCTTTAGGTAGTGTCTAGCAGCAGGTGATACATACACCATGGCAAGACAGAAACAGTTTCATCAAAGTGTGCATAAATGAGATATTTTTATAATAACACTGCAAGGAAAAAGGTGTCTGAATATTCTTGAGAGTAACTTAGCAACCTTTTCCTTCATCTTTGCTCTATTTCTTCAATATAATGTTTCCTTAAAGAAATTTAGTTAAACTTTCTCATGCGGGCTCTGTTACCATCCCTAACAGAAGCCATCTGTCATTTAGCTCATGTGCTCCTACTGATGAAATTGACCCCAGAAATAACATCTGAAGTCTCTTAAATTTTGGGGCACATGGCATCTAAATCCAATTTATACAGCTCAAAGCAATCACTGCCGGTATCACATTTGAGTTATTTATTGCCCAAACACCTTGTATTTGTACACATATCCTTAAGTCCATGAATATTTCCTTTGGGAAAAAATCTTATCCACCTTATTCCCTTAAGGCAGTCTCTTTCTTATTTATCATCACTTTGCCCTTGAAGACATCTATGTCTCTAAGAACCAAGGACTCTTCAAGCTCCCTTAATGTCAATGTGTAGTACTATGAAATTCAAAACTTATTTTCAACCTTAACTGTGAAATGACTTTGTCTTTGTTAAGATCCATAGAAGAATCCAAAGAAAAATTTTATGATTTAACATTATAATCATATCAGAATTCCTTCCCTTTATTTGGCATAACTCTTCTTAAATTTTCCTATTTTACAGCACATTTCAACAATAGATTGGTCCCAAAGGCATTTTAAATCTTTGGGTTATCTACTTCAGGTAAAAATTAAAACACACTATTATGTGTCTACCAAATAGAGTGCAGTGCTTCAGGCATTCCAGCTTGTTGGAAAGTGGTACAAACAATATCTGTTTTGTAACTGCCTTTTTTAATGGCATACCAAACTGTGTGTGTAAATGTTAACATAAAGGAATATAAGGCATATGGAGAATTATAAAAAAATATACATGGAAGCTCATAATAGGCAAAGGGTTTGCTCTTAGAACTGGGAAATGGTACATAAACCCCCACATTTTTTTCTTCTCTGTTTAGTTTTCCTTCTTCTCAGAACCACAGAATTTTTCTGTCATATTTTTGAGATGGTTATTCTTTTCATATAATCACATTGTAATGTTATCATTTTGGGGGTGTCAGTGGGTGCTTTATTTCTTTCCTTGGCTGGAAAAATTATCCTCCTGTCCCCTGCAGCCAACTATGGTAATTTCCAGTGAATGCAGTAATGAGGGCAGAACTGATTAAATGTAGGCTTCCCTCCTGTTAAATTCAGCCAACAAACTGACTGTCAGTACCTACTGAGTTTTTTTCTAGGTTTTGTTTTGCTTTGTTATTATTTTTGGGGTTTTTTTTTGTTTTTCATTTTTCTTCTTTTCCCCAAAGGTAAAGGAGCATGTTCTGATCAGTTGTTGGTTTTTTGTAGTTTTTTTGGTTTGTTCTGTTTTTTTTTTTTTTGGTTTTTTTTTTGCTGGTTTCTGCCAGGAATAGATACATTCATAGACAAGCACATCTTTACTAATTTGCACATTTGGGTTTGGACATAAGATTGTATCATTGGTCACAGTACTCTTCCAGCAAAGTATGCTTCCCTGGTCATCTGCTCTACCATATTTGTCCTGTTCTGGAGGCCAGCTGCTCTTTATAAAAAGCTTGCTGCAACACATTGTCTCAGCTTTTACAACTGGAACACTTTAACACTAGAGGAACCATGTCATATTGTTATAGAAATAGTAGAATTAATATGTTAGACTATGCAGAAAAATGATTAACAAGCAATGCTAGTCAAACAGGATAAGTTGTTTGGTAGAAAAACGAGAGTACCTCTTAAGATATTCTGGTGTCCATGGAGTTACCACCATTAAGCAGTTCTGCCCAGGGGATATCAGTATTGAATCAAATAAAGCCAGCCAAACTCTTCTGCATAATTCTTGATTGCATTCATCAAATTTAATTGAATAAAATTTGGTTCAAAAGAATTTTCCTGGATTGCAGGGTTTCTGTCACCATAACATACAGAACAATCATGACAGAACCCTTCTGAGAAATACTTGCATGGATAGTCCTTTGTACTTTTTCCAAGATAAAACAACCATCAAAGGATTGTTGTAAAGATGTATTTACTCATAACTCCTCTAATATTCTGCAACCTTCTGCATGAGTCCCCAGGGACTTTACACAGGATCCATCTTCATGCAAAAAACATCCACTTTTCTTGGCAGAAGCCATCCTTGAGAAGCTGCAACATGGTACTTCACTTAGGCCCTTGCTATGAAGCTGCACACAGCACTGGCATGGCACTGACCCTTTTGGCAAGTCCTTGCTAGTCATTCTTCATGGATGACAACAAGAAAATTTGGATGAGAGAGTTTATATATGGGTACATAACTATGGATACATGTGCATACATATGTAGCAGTGTATATGTGTTCTTAAATATTCACATATTGATGAGTATCCAATCCATATAAATTCTAAATAACATAGATATAGTAATTACTACACTGGACATTTTTTTTTAATTTAAAGCATCTAAACTTTAGCAGATTGTAGCAGCAGATCTTAATATTTTGAGAAAAGTCTGGATAAATCATCAATGAGTTCGTCCCCCTAGTTTGAATATTGGTGTTTCAGTTTCTTTTGAAAGAAACAATGCTTGTTGATAAGACTACCAAAATACTAGCAGTAACAACATTGAAATATTGCTAGTAGAATGATTACTTGTTAAGGTCAACAAAATAGTGAAAGTAAAAAGGATTTCACCGTATAAATACGTCAGGCAGGCAAACTCCAGAGAAGCAAAAGAGGTATATGATCTAAAAAAGATGTACAAATATGTATCCAGAATACTTATGGGCTGAAAATTATAAGAAAATGTATACATTTTGGAGGAATGAGATCTCTCAAAAGGATAATAAGGGGAAATAAACCTTACCAGTCTTGAAAAGTAATCTGATATGAGTCTGTAGAAAAAGGTTTGTATTCTTTGGTGACATGAGATAGAAGAAAACTAGGACTTCATGACACAGAATGTCCTTTCCACACCTGATTCCAGAAGGTTTTTTTCTATTTCCATTCTGTTCAATATTGTTAATAACTCTCACTATAGGTACTACCAAATAAACAAACAACTTTCTAATATCTTATAAAGATTAGCATTCCTGTGGAAATGCTGAAAAGTGTCCTTTCTTTGGCTAAAACTATTTCCTGCTTCCAGTGGCACCTCCCGAGCTTGCGCGCTCACTGGAAACTGACTTGGTAAACAGTACTTTCCAAGTACAAATTAGTTCTGCTTGTGCTCTTCGAACCTTGTTGTGCCTTTAAGGACTGACTTTGGTAGTATCATGCTTCAAACGTAAGGGTTTTGTGGTAAGGTTTGCTCTCTCCCATTGTACAGAAGTGTCACTTTCCAATATCGATGTGTTGTTAATGTTTGTATGGTTATACTGTTAGGAATGTAGAAACATATTTTGCTTAATTACTTTCTCACAATGAGTTTGAAAATTATACTGAAATTCTGCCATTTATGTTGCATTTAGGAGTGCTATAGATAATGAAGCAGAAAGTAAAAAATTATCTGGAAAACAAACAAATAAACAAACACGGGATGCAAAATGAAATAGCAGAATAGCAAAACAGTATTACTTAGAGATGGATGAGAGTGCAATATGAAATGAATTAAGAGACAGCTGCAGTAGTTTAGGCTTAAATTTTGCTGTCTTGATTTTTTGGAAAATATGTTTAAAATCTCTCCTAGTGTTCCCTTTAGACTAAAAGTACTCTTCTTTCAGCACAGCACACCTAAATTTTCAGATTTTTAAGACTTGTTATTCTAAAATAATTAGCAAACCCTTTTTGTGTGGCTGTACGTGAATTCTAAAAATTCTCATGGCTCTGAGCGTTCTCTTTCACAAGTACAGTTTGTAACATCCCAAGGTTTGAAATTGTATCTTCAAACAGCAGAAAAGTGGCATATAGGCATGTAAAACCTGCCTCACCTAGGTAGTAGAAACAAAAGAAAAGGTCAGCTTCCTTGGCCTTGCTGAGTCTGGTTCACATGGCACTTCTGATCTTTTGTGTTATGTGTCAGAAGGACAGATTGCTTGTTCTGGGCATAGTAATGCCTCTCTAGGATGTTTCTGCAAACGCCTGAACCTCCTATCAGAACCATCCCTTTGTTCCCTTTTCTGTCTTGTAATTCCTGAAGTGGAAAAAACTCTGTGAATGCTTGCAGCCAAGACATTTCTGCTGATGATTTAAATGCTGCTGAAGAGAAGGACTATTATAAAGCAATATGTATGCTCATGAAGCGTGACTGGTGTAGGATCAAACTCGGAAGATTTTGTGTGGGTGTTCTGCTGGGGACGTGTATTGCTCCAGGTTATATACATACAGAAGCACATCACAGCACCTCTTATTCTGTCTGGATAAGGGTGACAGGCGGATGCAGCCCTCAGACTTCATGTCTGATACTTAAATTGTATTTGTAATGAGGAAGTCTCTTTCCATTTGAATAACTGGCTCACACAGGCAAAACTTACATTTAATGTTAGACTTCAATTGACGAAAGAGCAAAAGGTAGCAGGGATCATCAGAAACCTCGGACTTGTACACAGGAAGACAGGAGAGCTCTGTGACCCTTCTTTCAATGTCAGAGAGTTGCACACAAAGGGAAATAGCTTGATTATGAAGGACACAGAATAGATGCATGAAAACAAAACAAAAAAAAGCCCAAATGTTACAGTAAAATTAAGCTACACACATGCACAGACACACCAAAATATTTGGCATGGCATTTTAAGGCAGACAGACCATATGGCCTCCTTAGCAGTGCACAATGCTTTTTGCTGTGTCCCACTTAGGGCAAAAGAAACTATTGTAGTGCCGGGTGTGCCAGATGTCTTGTCAGTCAGCCAATTTCACATTTAACAGTGTTCTCTGCCTAAACCTGACATAAACACGGTGATGCTGCTCACTGAGTAGCCAGCTACTTACTCTCAGGGAAAATGTCATTAGAAGAGAATATATGGAATGACAGGCAGACACAGATCATTCATAGTGGACAAGGTTCCTTCAAAGAAAAACTACCATTTTGTAATTACAGGAGAAAAATAAAGGCTGACTCCCAAAACATTGAAGAGGAGAGAAACAGGTAGGACAAATATATCAATATTTTTGCCTATTTACCAGTACATTTAATGATGTATTTCTCAAGTGCTGTGGCCACTTCCTGGGATTTGTAGTGCTGGAATAATTTAATATACCTAAGAAAAGGCATTGCAGCTGAGCAGGATTACAGCTCTGGGTCCAAGGGCTGGTATAACACCTCTGTAATGATATTCACTCCTTATGAACCTTCTCTGCAAGATGACCAGTATTGATCATTAGTTTTGGAAGGATCATTGTCTAAACAGAGAAATGTCAAACATCAGCAGAAGTTTTGCCTTTCACTGCCTTGATAATCAAGCCTCTCTCTGACTTCCAAGATGACAACACACATGCATTGAAAATGAAGAAAAGTCAAACCTCATTCATGAAATAGCCTGGTAGTTTTTCAGGAGGAAATTCACATATTTTATAGGTTTTTAGTGCTTATATTGAGCTAGTACTTATGGAAAAAGTGGCTTAAGGAGATCCACTTTCTTTAAAATTACGGTCACTTACAGTTACAGACAGACACACCATATTTCCCTCTTTCATTGAAGGCATCAATTATGCTCTGATTTGATGGAAAAATATAAATTATCATTAATTTTTTTAAGCATAAGACATTACAGCTCAAAACATTGGTGTTCTGAAAGTTTTGTACCCTGAATGATGTGAATGAATCTGTACTTTGAAACACACATTAGTTTCTGAGTATTCTGGTTAAAAAAGTGACTGAGAAAAAGTGAGGAACTAATACATTTTCAAAGAAATTCATAAATCAAGGCAAACTTTTTTTCCTTTGGTTCTCAACTTTTTAGTGAGATTTCCTCTTCATCCTCTTCTAAGAAGAGATAAGAAACCAAATTTAAAAAAAACCACATTTTTCCTTTTTCTACTCATAACAACTTCTCATTCAAGGTTTTCTATATCTTCATTTATCTGGATGGTAAACAGAAAATGAAGAATATTACTGTATGTCTTTTCATGGTTTTCTGTGGCATTTTGTTAAGGAAATATTTTTAGATTTGCCATGCCATATATCTCCTTAAGTGTTTAGGTTCTCTTTGGTAGAATATTTTTTAATGTATTTTCTTTTTCTTCTGCTATTATTAAAATATAAATTGTTCTGCAGCTAATTAAAAATATATTTGTTTACTCTATGAAAGAGTAGCAGTAGCTTTCTACCTACTTGCAACATTATTCTTAATCTTTCCTTCTGAAGTCCCTACGCAGGATAATGTTTCTACAGGAGGTAGTCAAACATTTGAAGAAGTTACCTGGAGAGGCTGTGACATAATCCAACCGTGACTGGACATGGTCCTGAGCAACCTTATCCATGGCCTTACTCTGAGCAAGGTGTTGAACTAAGTGACTTCTAGAGGTCTCTTCCAAGCTAAATTTTATCCTTCTGTGTTTTATTCCTTTCATGCAACTAAATACCAGTTAATGTCATGTCATTTGAATACAATTTCAGGGTTTCATTTTCAGGCATATCTGCTACATAAAATGCTGAATAGACTATATGTCTCTGTGTACGTGTATAAATCTATCTATAATATACAAATGAATTGGCATGGTACAGGAAAACATTACATTTATATCTTTATAGGTAAATAACGTTTTTCTATGACATATTGATACTTAAAATTCTTTAGCTGATTCTAAAGTTTGTTTAATTAGTTTTTCCAGACTTGGAAAACCTCACACGGAACTCTCAAATTGAAATTCTCCAATTATTCTGAGAATATAAAAATGGATACTTTGTATGAGCTTTGTTTTGTGAAGTACATAAAGAAAATCAGCCTAGTCAAAGCAGTGTCATGCCCATTATCTTCCGTGAGTACCACCCATTGTGCTCCACTGTTATGCTGAACGTAGTGACATAATCCAGAACTGTTGTGGAGTTTAAAATAACAGGTTTTGTATGCATGCTACAAAAGCCACCTTGATTTTTTTAGGTCTCCTATGCAATTATACTACCACTAACAAAGTGGAGGTGCTGTCATTTGTGCAAAATGGGAAGCACATTATGTACAAGGTGCTTCACTGAGCCACTGAATAAGTAGATGCCATGGTATCTGATTCAAATGTGATAGTGTTTGCAAGTACACTTTTTAGAGTACAGCTTGTTTATCTTTATTAATCAACTGGATAATTCCTGTTATTTGTAACTGTAAAGCTACTGTTTCAGGAGCACTTCAAAGAGAAAGATGAAATGTAATGATATGGTGCAGGGAGAAATAAACCCAAGGAATGTTCATCACTATTCAGATTGTGATTGAGGTCCTCTGAAAGTAATAGGGATGGATTTAATTCAGACTGGAGAGCTGAAAACTATATCTTGCTCTGAAAATTTATAAATATATAAAAATAAAAGTAATATAAATTATTATATTTAATAAAATAATTTACAGACATTTAAAATATAGTAATCATATGACACTATTGTATAATACAATACTATAAAGTAATAATAAATATCAAAAAATAGAAGCTTATAAATATAATTCAGCTGTTAACCTTGACAAAAGGGTCAAATCAATTTCCAGCAGGGCAATTTACTATCCCAAAAAGAAGGAGACTTTTAGCTACCGAAAACCCACTGTGGGAAGAGGATGTTGCCACCTACGTTTTGTGCTGTCCTCAAGGAGAAGTACATCTGGTAATTGGCATTTCTTAGATAAAACAGCATATGGTGAAATACTGACACCTTGAAAACAGTGATGAATTACTGCCTAGACTATTGGGAAAAAAGTGATTTGAGCTGTTTTGAGGGAGAGATAAAAAGTGGAAAGGGAGATCTGAACATTAGCATTTTCTTCATGGGTGGGAATTTATGGTAGAATTTTCCTTTCTCAGACCTTGATAATGTACTTCCCTTTGGAGTATGGCATTAAGAATTCACATGCAAAGTAGCTGTCTCAGAATCTCTAAATCTTCTTTCCTCAAGACATTTTAATGCAGGGGCCATATCAGGAAAGCTGCTGTAACAAATTATATAAGAAAGATATTGGAAAGCTGGGAAACTTCAAATTATGTCCTCTTTAAGGGAGAAATTAATTAATTATTGTATTTCTTAAAAAATATTCATTAAGTAATACAAACAAAAAGTTGTGCATGACTTTCCACAGTTAGATATAAATTTAACTTTCTCCTTTTCCTCTGAAAGTGAGTTTCCTACCTCTTCCTCCTGAAATGTTGCTTTGCCTATCAAGAACTGAAATCTTCCTTCATTATAAGGCACTTATTTTTAGATGTTTTTGTTGCCAGTGCTTAGAGGAATTAGGAAATTAAAATAATGTCTAGTAAGAAGGAAGTTATTGAAATGTGTAAAATTAATGTGTTTTATCAGCTCGCAAAACCTGACCCAAAAGTAATTTCAATGGGACCTCCAGTTGTGCAAATAACTCCATTGTCTCTCAGTGCTCCTTATTAATCCATGTAGATGTCCCCCACTGCTCATCATGTCAGCTGCTATGCTATGCTATAACTATGCTTGTAAACAAAATGGGCTCGGGTCTACTCCTTGACCTTGGGAAAAATAAACAATAGTATACAATTTGCTAAGAATGGCCTCAATTATACTCCCTGTTGGAAACAGTCTCTGGATTGTGGCTGAGCAATGTCTGGGAGAGCACTAATTGGCGCAGTTTGGAAACATGCCTGACATTCACAGCTAATGTAAATGATTACGTGCAGTGCTGGAGACCAAGAACAGTGCTGTTTACTTTATTAATGTCACTGCAACACCTGTGCCTCCTGACAGTCTTCTGAATTCTTCTACATACTTCATTTGTGTGTATAGATTCTGAAAATGAAGCCCCTACCCATTCATTAATGATTGACAACACAAAGACTCATGGAAGATCTGCAACGTAATATTTGGTGTCCTATACCTGAAATGCTCCTAGGGTTATAGTATTCTCCGGTAAGCACGGGGAGTAAATGTCATTTTCATTTCACCCTCAGTGTTTTAAATGACATATAATCCTGATGTTGCTTTAAATTATTTATCTCTTGTCTCTGGTGAGGGGGGATAAGATCACATATAGCTACACAGATGCGTATCACAACATCAGTACTGTGCTTGGAACATCCATAAACCTAACACTGTCCACCAGTAAATCATGTTCCCAAGCACCACGTTTAAGTGTCTTTCAAGTACATCCAGAGATGGTTACTCACTGGGCTGCCTCTTTCAATGCCTCGCAACCCTTTCCACGAAGAAAATTTTCCTAGTATCCATTCTAAACCTTTGCTGATCAACTTAAAGCCATTTTCTCTCATCTTGGCAGTTGTTACTTGGGAGAAAAGATCAATGTCCACTTTGCTAAACTCCTTTTAGGCAGTTGTAGACAACTGATAAGGCCGCTCCCCTGTGCTTCCCCCTCTCCCTCCCCTGATCATCCTTTTCTCCTGGCTAAATAATCCCAATTCCCTCAGCCAGTCCCAATAAAATGGGCTCCAGACACTTCACCAGCTCTTTTGCTCTTTTCTGAATATGCTCCAACATCTCAATGTCTTTCTTGTTTTGAGGGATGCAAAACTGAACACAGGATTCACCAGAGCCAAGTACAGGGGTACAATCACTGCCCTAGTCCTGCTGGCCACACCATTGTTGATACAAATGAGATGCCATCGACCTTCTTGGCCACTTGGGCTATGTTCAGCTGATTGTGGAGCCTAAATCCTTTTCCACTGGCCAGATTTCCAGCCACTCTGCCCCAAGCCCATAGGGGCTGTTGTGACCTAACTTCAGAACCTAGATATGGGTAAAGGAACCCTTCGGGCAGCCTGCATAAGCTTGCTGTATATATCTGTGAATGGTATCAATATTTTCTCTAAGAAAATGCAGATGATGATCTCAAATTAAAACCTGGCATATATTAAACGCCTATTTAGGAGTGGGGTTTTTGTAATAAGCAATTACATCCACATTTGCTCTGTTCATATGGTGAAGAGATAGAAGCCTCTTCCTAGCATTCTCATCATGTTTCCTTTTTTGAAATAGAGATATAAACACAAGTTTAATAAGCTAGCATGGAAGGCTGTATGACTACAGGCAGGTATAAAGGAAATGGAATTAGAATAATAACAGGAAATAGTATCCATCTGCTTTTGATCAGACTAGACAACAGATGAAAGATACACAAGATTCAAGGGCATATTTATAAAGATCCTTGGGGAAATATGTAGGTCTCAACATTTTAGAGCTCCATTAGTTTTCAACAAGAGATCAAGGGCAATAAGAAGTTCTTTGAGAAATCCTTGGGAAAATAAAATTACAATACCTTTAACTCATCTATAATTGAAAAAAAAAAAGAAAACAAACCCCCAAAAATTTAAAGAACAATTTTTGTGCAATTGTTAAAAATAGGTGAAAAAGTAATTGACTCATGAATTTTCTCACCTCCATAATAGTCAAGCAGCAATGGACACTGAGACAATAACTTTGCTGTATTTAAAAACTGTGCTTATTCTTTTTCCTTCACCAAAAATCCATGTGCAAGAGATGTCTCAAGAAGAGAAAGTTCTTCTTCAAAGATTGCATGGTATCAACTGATCAATGCCATATTATAAATTCCAAGCCCTTATGTCAGTCGCTAAAAAAAATTCCTACTGTGCTGTTACGTAGTCCCTGTGAAGCACAAGTGTGACTTACAGAGACGACTTAATGGCTGTGTGCTTTTTTGCTCACAAAACCATTGCATGGGCTCCTGCCTTTTCAATCACAACTGCTATCTGAATTCTCACTATGAACAAGGTGAAAGGAAAACAAGATTTGATCTAATGCTAATAAGGACTCCCAAGCTTTGTCTTAGTTGAAAGAGATTCTTTTCTCCTTTGATAAAAAGCTACATTTGCAGGATGTAAATGTCATTGTCCATTCATGGAAATATTTATTTTTTTTCCAGAAAAGACCTCTGAAGAGGTGAGAAGAGACTGGAGATAATCTGAAATTTTGTGCAAATAATGAGTTTTAAACAACTCAATATTTGGGTGCTGGTCTAGGTACTCATTTGAAAACACTAATGCATAGAGATTGGTTTCTTAGTACTTTGAATGCAAGGAGCCTAAGGACTAAGAATAATAGAAATACAGCAGATTCATTATTCAGATTCTGAAATGTGCATAAATACTGCTCCTCCCTGGATATTTATTTGCAGTTTACCTTGCAATCTACTTACTATCAGACTGCAGACTGATCTTTTCTCTCTGGTGCCCGGTGACAGGACTCAAGTAAGGGGCCTGAAGTTGTGTCAGGGAAGGTTTAGTTTGGATGTTAGAAACAGATTCTTCCCCCAGAGGGTGGCTGGGCACTGGATCAGGCTCCCCAGGGCAGTGGTCACAGCACCAGCCTGACAGAGCTCAAGAAGTGTTTGGACAATGCTCTCAGGCACAGGGTGGGACTATTTGGGATGGTCCAGGTGCTGAGCAGGGCAGGAATTGGACTCAATGATCCATGTGGGTCCCTTCCAACTCAGCAAATTCTTTGATACGGTGATTCAGCAATCTACTTAACAGCACATCCCATCTGTGATTAAGTACATATAGATTCACGTGCCATATAAAGTACAACGTGTGTACACTGTATGGTAATAGTGTTTTTCCATATTACCAAGATTCATGTAATATAATTTCAGGCATTAAAAATTAGATTTTTACTGCAAGCCTCCAAATGCAATGGAGGGAAGGCAATGCATGTTGCAAAATATGATTTACTCCACCTTAATACAGACAGAGACAGATGGTATCTATCTCTGTTGACTACAGCTAAAGACTACCTTAAACTGTGCACCTATATGACTAAACACTGTCTTAGGCCATGTTTTAATTACAGATCTTGACTCAATTCAGCTAGACAGTGGCTAATAAGTAATGTTTCCAGCTTGGTGAAATTAACATAAATTTAAAGTACACAAAAACTGTACCACAGGAGAAGTTTTGGGGGGAAGATTTATTTTCACAAAAGCTTTGAAACACATCAGGTCAGAGTTTTTGCTGGTGTAAATCAGTGGAATTTAATTCACTGCCAACCTCACTATTTACACCAGCTGATTCTCTATCCCATAGACTTTACTAATGTGACATCTTTATGTATATGCACGGTAAATGCAACTAGAGCACAATCCTGAAGAGTCTTCTATGCATGACATTGCCAATGAACCCAAAATCCTCTCTGTGTGAGTAAGGCTTCCCCTATGTGAGGCTTGATTACTATTTAAACTAATCTATTTATTTTTAATTACTGCATAATTTTTGTAAGGACAAATAATATTGGGAACAAGCATGTTGACATTTGTTTTCACAGCTGATTTTTCTCCAGATAGCAATCAAAATATATTTGGATGAAAATGGAAAAAAATTATATAGCTTAATATTGTCTAGGTACAGCTGGTCATGCAGAGATATTAATATATCTTTTTGAAGCTGCTACACCAGGGTTAATCTGATAAAGCTCTCAAGATGAGCATGCTGTTTATCCTGTTGTCACAAAGCATTAAGTCTGTCACCACATCCTGCTTTTGCCAGCTACATGGGAGCTATTGTTGAGTCTCAGAATACCAGTAAGGAAGACATCACTAAAAGATCTAGCTGTACTAGTCAGCAAAGCAAGAGACTAACTTAAAGAAAGCAAACTAAGTAAAGATAATGTGCTAATCAGAAGGAGGAGTTGCCATTTTCTTAGGGGAAAAAAAAATTAGCTACTGATTTTACCCCCCTTCCTCCATTCTTTTGTAAGTGTTGTGGCTGTAAATATTAGCACAAACATAAGCATAATTTGAGACTATAAGAAAAATAGACTAAATGAGAAGTGGTGCTAAATAGTGCTTGTGATTATTCATAGAGTAGCTACCTTCAGAACACAACAATTTGGCAAGTATTTAACTGAAATTTGTATTATGCTTAAATCTCATCTTTGAGTCCCATGGAAAACTTCATTAACACTGAAAGATGACTTTTCTAGAGACTCAAAGAAAAGACAGATTTATGTCTGACTCTTTATTGATATTTCCCAAAAATTTACGTTCAATATTTTCACAGAATTAGCAAAACTTTAACTAAGTTTAACTTAGTTCAACTTTAAGGTTCGTATTGGTGCTTAAATTTGTGCTTTATGAATAATGATGAAGTGCAACATTTGGATGGTATGACCCATGGAAGTCTGCAGGAGATTTTTTCCTTCTGGCTTCAGTGCTGAAGGATCCAGCATACAGAATTAATAGTAAGTGCATAACAGGGATACTACATTTTTAGGTCTTCAATCTATCTTAGGGAATGACTGATTATCAGTGTTCAAAGTAGAACAAAAAAATTCTTTCTTGAATAATTCTTGTAACTTCAATCATAATTCCTAATCTTTTCCAGTAAATATAAATTTATGAGCACTGACCAAAATATATATATAACCAACATAAAGCAGATATAAAATACATTTAGATAGAGGTAAAATAACAATATTAATTGAGTGGAAAAATTACCTGTAATGCAACCAACTTCTGTGATAGGGAAAGCCACTGAGTGGCACGATGCCTATGTAGTGGCACAGAATTAATTACCGACCAACTAAGGTTGCGCATCAAATGTCGCTGTAGGCATTTTTATGATTTAGGCAAACATTTACTTTCTAGTAATCTTCATTAGGATTTTCCTTCCATGGCAGATTTTGGAAGAAAGTTATAAATTTTAATATATGGAGTATGAAGTAGTTTTCCTTGCAACCAAATTTAAGAACCTTGTCCGTCAGCTTCACTGGATATAATACAATGAGAAAGGTGATGCCAGAATATATCTCATCTACAGCATGCATTGTTTTGTTTATTCTGTCAAGTTCTTTGTCTAAGCTAATCGTGAAGCCTTTTCTGTCTCTTACCATGCTTCAATCTCTTAGTACATCTTGACACTGTTTCATTACTGTAGACAGTCATCATCACTGTCTACAATGAACTTGAATTTCTAGTTTAGGTAATGCTTAAGAAGCTCTTCTGGTTGCACAACATCTAAGGGCTGCTGCCACTCATCAGTGGGATTTGCCCAAGGACTGAAAACTTTCTCCAGCTGGTGGGCATGTGGAGGGAGTAAATTATGGAAAACTCACATTTAGGCCAAATTGCTGTTCTGGTTGGTTGGGCCTGAAGTGCAAAACTGTGCACCATGCAATGAATCTCTCTCTGACAGGAAGAGGCAGAAATCAATAAAGTTTATTTTGGTCTTTATGTTCAGTGGGGGGCAGATGTTTCTTTGGAGACCTCAGAGTCACAACTGTCCATTGACTAGAAAACAAACCAGGGCATTTACTTAAAATCAAGTCTGCAGCAACAATGGAGATATAAATCAGTGGATGTGTTACACGAGTGAAATCCCATGTCATGCTGTATTCCTCTCATTCTTGCTGATGCCTTCCTGAAGGTTGTTTCCCCACCATCACCTACTGAAGTCTATGCAACACCACTACATTGTACAAGAAAAGGTATTACTAAGAATAAATTAAATTTCTGTGATGCCTAGACTCTATTAATAATCAAGGTGCATCACATAAACTGCTGGACAATTAAAATCCAGAAACAAATTATATTAAAGTGAAAATAAATTGAAATTAAGTAACATAGAAATACCAAGTCATTTTATTCTTTTAGATAACCTGTAGTCACAAATAAAGGTGAGCTATTTAATTAAACAGATGTTTTATTCACTTTTAAAAGTTCAGACAGAAAAGATGCAGTTGAATAAACATTTTAATCCTGCAAATACAAGGCTGATGGCAAGGACATGCAGTTTTTATTTTGTCTTGTAAATGGCTTTGTTCCTCTCCATTGACTTTGAAGGGACCATGAGCAATCCAATGTTAAAGACAGAAAATATGAATATATAATTTCAGAGAAAAAATACATTTTTCATGTTTATTCAACATTTTCCTTAAAATATATGATCTGATTGAAATATATAAATATTCAAAAAAAAAAGCCATATTTTATGCTGGAGAACAACCATATTGCTCCATGGATGTAGGTAGAAGATTTGGTAGCCACAGTGATCTTCCTGACCATTTTGTTATTTTGAGCTTCATGTGTGGTTTTTCTCATAACTGGAGAAATCCTTGAGTCATACTTATTATCATGATTTTCATGACAGCAATCCGGGAGCCTCAAATTAAACCTAGGATCAATTGTGAAGAGCAGCATATAAGATAACAAAAACAATCCTCAGGTCCTTGTATATAAATCTAAATTAGATATTGAACATGAATGAAGTCAAGAGAAAATAGGATATGAATTAAGAACTATTTTAGGGACAAAGTACTCACATCTCACTTTAGGTGTTTAATTAAGATAACATCATTATTTGAGTTTATTTACCTAGAGGTACATTTGTACTCCACACAGAGAGGGAGAAAGAGAGAGGGAGGGAGGAATTCCACAGGGGTAAGTGATCCCATTCAAGAATGAGGGAACAGTTCCTACATTAGGATGCCCTTAGCTGCTTTTTAATCTTGCCTGTTAATTTATCTTTTGGACCAGCACCTATTTATGGCAATGATAATAGTAATCCCTGCCCAAGCACACACCTGAATTTCTTTTATGTGAAACAACCAGGCAGCTATTAGCAAAATTTTGTTCTAGTTTCTTCTGATCCATGGATATCTAACCAGCCAGGGTGCACACCCAGAAGCAGTGGGTGATATGGCAAGGTGCAATAGAAACAAGGTGAAGTGAATTAGGACTTAGACTCCATGTGAATGGAAATAGATTTTATGTTTTCTTCTAATTTTTATAAAGGCCTGTTTGTACTATCTGTATCACAATTAACACTGACTTAATGAACCTGAAGCAGCATTTCTTTTTCTCATTGTTGCCTTGTCATCCTAAATCTGTCTATCTTAGTGAAGTGACGATTCAAAGATGCATTATTACTGATGGTAACCCCAAAATAAAAGAAACACTTTCCCCTTCAAGAAATTAAGATATACCTGTTTAATTCTTTTGAAAATATTGGTAACTTAGTAAAGATACAAAAGTCTATGGAGCTCATCAATAGATCACAAAATTGGCAGCAAATAATACAATACAAACAAAATATTTATAATTTAACAGTTTGAAAAATAACATGGAAATTGAATTTTCTCTATAAATTATTCTTTTTATTTGATGTTAAGGAACTATGTATTTACTCTGTAGGAAAATAAAGTTATATCTCAGTCACTTGATTTCAGTACAGATTGCATGAGCTAAAATGAAGGAATGGAAGGGAAGGAGATTAAAGGTAAAAGAAAGTCTATTTGTCTGTAAATTTTTAAATACAGATGGGAAATTCCTGCACCAAAACAGATGGCTGGCAACTACAAAAAATAGCATATAGACAGTCATAACTGAATTCAATTAAATGGGAATCAATATATTAATTAGGATTTAAAAGCAATATCATAAGCAGAAAAAATTGCATATTTCTAGAGCATAGGAAAGTCTGATGACAGGGGAGAATCTGTTGACATTTACATTATATTTTCACATATTAATTATATGTCACATGAAGCTTTACAGTGTAGTGTATCATATTTTGTGTATGCTTTGCATGGAGGTCAGTTCCAATCTACTACCTCAGAGTGAGAATTGGCCTAAGACATTAAATAATAAATATTTTTTTTCCCTAGATACAACTTATTTTTTTCAAATATATTTCTAAGAGTATGCATTGATAAATATTGTAAATAAAAATGTGTTTCCAAAAATAGATATATTTTCTGTCTAGAAAAGGGTTGCCTCTCTGAACAGTAGGGCCATTGCTATCACATCCTATTACATTTTGAGAGTACTTCCTTTCTGCAGAGAATGTAACAGTCTGATTGAAAAAACCTCTTTGAAGACTGTAGAGACTTAAACTAGGGTCAAGAACAAGTAGTGGTGCTCCTGTAAATTAAATTGGAAATGGGAAATAGTTCTTACAAGACCAGAAATGTAAGACCAAATTGCAAAGCAGAAGTTGTGATTTGCCTTTATAAATTTCCTGTAGTTTGAGTTAAATTCTATTATCATTGCTCACAGATGTCCATAAGCTTTGTATTGAGTTTGTGAGTCCTCAGGTAAAGCTTGTCAGGTCTGCTCTGCCTGAGATTTGTTTTACTGGACTTAACTATGAGAGCACTATAATCAACCAAGTGCCTATATCTAACCTGGTTTTTGTTTGTTTATTTGTTTGTTTGTTTTGTTTTTTTCTGGTAATTTTGTTTTTGTTTTATTATTCCTTGTCTGGTAACAAATATAGTTTCATGTATTAGATATTTTACATATTTTTAGCAACCCTAGTGAAAAGTTTTTGCTGCCCTTTTGTGTTAACAGATCTGAGAAAAAATGGTGCTGGAGCTGAATACCTGCTTCCACTTCTTAAGCCTTTCACACTCCCACTCTTGGTCCTTAATGCAGAGACAGTACAGAGGTCTTTCCCAGATTAACCTGTTTTCTCTCCCTATTTCTTCTGAGAAAAAGCAAATTTATTTGATTATTTAACTAAGTGAATTCTTAATCAAACTGTGTTTTATGATATCCAAGCAGAATATTTGTGAGTGATTTTACTCATTCTACAGGCCCCAAATAGACCAGCTGTATCCACACTCTATTTTATTTCCATTTTTTTGCATTTGTTTAAAAAATCTTTTGGAAGAGCAGGTGCCACTGTGGAGTTTGCAGTAGGCAAAGTAGGGCAACATGCTTTGCCCTAGATTTGTATAAAACCTAAGATGGGGGGAAAAATGTTGTCATTGCTGAATTTGAGGCACTAGTGAGAAGAGAGAGAATCCTTCTTTATATACCTGCAGTCTTCATATATATACATATAAATCTGTATGTGTGTATATAAATATATATATAATGTCTGGAAACATGAGATTGGCCATATTTTTACAAATGCGGGACAAAAAAAGTACTGTATTTTTATATTTCACATAAACATTTCCTGAAATGACATTGCTTACTAAGATACGCAGCAACCTGCAGCAGCCCTAGTGCAGTTATCAGAAAATTCTGCCCACATATATTGTTATGAGTTAATGTTTCTCTGAACACTAGAAAAAAGTAGAAAAAATTGCATGCATTTCTTCATCAGCAAGTATGGAAGTCAATAGAATATCAATATATAATTTCTTTAAAACATATTTTATTTTTGATTTACGGATAATAAAAGCCTGTGAAAATTCAAATAGGAAGAAAATGAGAAAAAAAAATGCATCTATGGGAAAGAGGAATGTCTTTTAAGATCATGTTCAATGTGACATATTGTGCATATGTAGGGCCCTGTTCTTATTATCTCCTAAATGCCAAATAAGAAGAGTAGCACTATTTTTCTTGGGGGTTTTTTTGTGAGGTTTTTTCATTACTTCTCTGGAGAACATCTCTTTTAAAATATATAGCAATAATTTTTCTTGAACACTGGTTCTGTGATAATTTCTTTTTAAAAAAGATTTGATGGTTATCGCCTTGTAAACTATGATTTAGATATGCTTATATATTTTCTTTTAAATCACATATTTCTATGCTTTCATTTTGACTGTCATTTATTTTGGCCACACGTTTTAAAATTACCTTTAATTTGCTGTAAATTGCATTCTAACCTGAACTGTCTGAGCCCATTTGAATTCATTTCTACATTGCTTTGAAATGGGACTTTTCATTTCAGAAAATATCTGAATACATTTAAAGACCTTGTTTGAATACATTAATTTTGATAACAGAAAGATGTAACAGGAATCAGAAAATAAATGGACCATGAAATTCTAGGGGGGGAGGGGAAAGGGGGGAAAAGGGTATTAGGATTTTAAGAAAAATTATAAAAGTTGTTACTATTTTTTGCCACCTCAGGAAATTATACTATTTTTATATACAAAACTCCAACATTTAGTTTTTAATAAGTGCCTGGGCTGTTTTATGGCCCAGGTTGAAATAATGAAGCATTGAAATATTAGTTTATCACAGCTGTAGAAGACAGATAGACAGTGTTTTCTTAAAGCTAAACTATGCTATCATAAGAATTTGACTTAGCAGTAGGGAATTATGATGCTAAGAAAACTTTCCAATATATTTCCTTGTATTCTCTGATTTTATTTTTTATTTTAATATATGTAGAAAATTCAATAAAAACCCTCTATCAGTCAACAAGTTAATAGTCAAAATATTTAAGTAGTAGTTGGTGCATCCTCCCACCTGAGCTAAAAAGGTCATAAATAAAGAAAGATAAACTTGGAACTGTAGATTACCCTGAGTAATTACAAGAAAGGAATGGAGACTGCCAAATTCCAAACAGTTAAGTCAAACAGAGGACTCAAGAAAGCTGGTGAACATTTTGTGATCTATATTACTTGATGAAGTGCTTGCTACGTTGAATTGATTGTCTTTTGCCACCCTGATGTGAATTAGTGTTCTTTGTAGGTGAAAGACATGGACAGAGCAACACTATCAGTTACCTCTACCTTGGTGCTACCAATTTATCTACACTGGAAGAAATTATATTTTCTTGCACAGTTTCCAACTTATGTCAAAAGCCTCAAGAAACTTGCCTTTATTCATAAGTTAAGCATCTCTTGACACAAAGGATTGTGTTCTTAATGAACTCTGGTGAAAAGTTCTCAAATAATCCCTGAAGAGCACAGTGTTGTATGGGCAGTGTGAGAGAGTAAGTACAGCCATAGGGACAATAGGGAAGATTTCATAAAATGGAAGCTGCAGGATGCAATGATAGTCTCCTCATGACTTCTCTCATCAGATGCTGAAATAAGCCCCCTCCTCACAGACAACACTACATACCCTACTACACTCAGAGCAGCCCTTCCTCATTTAAAGAGTTGCCTCCATTCTGCTCCTGTTTCCTTCAAGCAGGCGTCTCCTTTCATCTCCTTTGTGTCAATTAGGGGAAGAGTGGCAAGGCAGGGCACCCGCCTTGATTTAAGATTTAAGCCCAGCAGACTGTCTTTTTTTTTTTTTCATTCATTCATTCATTCTTTCATTCATTCATTCATTCATTCATTCATTCATTCATTCATTCATTCATTCTTGTTCTAAGGAAATTTAACCCTAGAACTTGTGGCTTGAATACAAAGGTATAGTATAAAGTTAAGTGACAAACAGAGTGAAAAGGAAGCAGAGGTGTTATATGGCTGGAAGGAGATGTGAGAGATGGGAGGCTTTGCAGGACATTGATAGAAATTCAGGAGGCCTCACTACAAAGAAGAAATTTCAGGAGTTTTTTTTCTTGAATCCCAGTCTCAAACTGATTGAACTCTTTCTTCACATTCGGGAAATGATTATGTGTTGGATGATTTCAAGAATGAAAACATTTAATTGAATGTCCTGGGGGGGTAAGCATAAGTGCTTTTTGCTTGTGTAAAGTTTTTCTGCCTGTTTTTCTCTTTCATGAAAACAATATCAGCTTTAGATCAAAGAAGCTTCAGACACATCAGACTGAAAACAGAGGAGTAAGACTAAGCAACACAATGGAGCTCAGTTCTCATGGTTTTGAGACTACTGACTGATATTGTCATGGGGGAACGGAGCAGAAATTGGCAGCTTTTAAGGGTGCATTTTGATGCCTGGATGTAATCCTCAGCAGAGTATGTGATCTGAGGCTGACTCCTGGGGTTCCAAGTGCTTCCAGTGATGCTTTAATCAGACAGCTGTAGTGGACTAGGACACCAAGTACAGTATTTATTAGCTGTGAATAAATTACCTGGTTTTTTGTTGGGTTTTTTGTTTGTTTTGTTTGAGTTTTTTTGAAAAGTATCAGCTGCAAGAAGTAGAAATGTTAAATAGGATTTTATATGTGGTTTAGATTGTTTTTTTTTGTTTGTTTTGTTGTTTTTTGTTTTCTTTACCAGAAGGATAAAAAACCCAGTTCATTTCCCTAACCAAGTCAGAATGGATTCAACTAAAATCCCCAATTCATTTCAAAAGGAAGATTAAGACCTTTGTACTCCATGGTTTTTTAACAGAATCATTAGCACAATGAAGACAAATTATTTAGTTAAATTGCTAAAGATTTTTCAGTGAGAGGCTTGGTAGAAATTTGAAGCTTAAAGATTCTGGAAGGATGAGAAAGAGGAAAAAATTATTTTATTCTGCATTTTTAGGAAGCATATTCTTAAATTATTGTTTTTTATATTTTTGCTCATTTCCTTATATAGCTATCATTATCAATAATATAATATCCCATGTGTGTAACATATATCTGTAATTTAAAAACAAGTTTTCACCAACTTCATTATAATGAAGTTTAAAAATATATTATATACAGTAGAAAAGCTAAAAAACAGATGTTTATTATTATTATTATTATTATTATTATTATTATTATTATTACTGACAAACTGCCATATTTTGCTATAAATATATTTACATATTCTCAAAAGTATATTAAGGGTGTATTTTTTGGTCAAATGGAAAAAAAAATAGAAAGCTTGGGTTTGTTTGGTTCTTTTTATTATTTAGTTTTACTGCTGCTTATAATTTCATTGCGTCTTATATTCACATGAAGATGAATGTAAATGCTTCATGTAAACACTGAAAGTGCTGTATTGCTGATACAGGTGTTGCTTACAGGTGTACTGACAGAATCTTGAGAACTCATCAGTTTTCAGTGACTGCAAGAACAGGCAGTTCTGGGACATGTCATATATCAGAGACAGAATGCAACATCTCAGCTGTCCTGGAAGGGAGACCATTATCAGCTACAGCTCCAGCTCCTTTCATGGGCACCAGGGGACACGCATTTCAGGTGAAGATGGGAAGTACTTGAGTACAGTTGAGATGTATCTTTTTATCCCACAGTCAGATTAAAAGATTTTTCTTCCAAGGTGAAGTGCATTATTTTGGCACAAAAGTTTTCTGTTTTACAGAACTTGCTTTTAGGCACTCGTTGCAGACATGGGATGTCAAAACAGCAGAATGTTGATGGCTTTGCATTGTCAGAGACAAATGTACTAGAATTTCATATGAACTTATGGTGTTTCAAAGGTAAATGATCTTGGCTTCCTTATGGGTGCCACATTTTACTTTGTGCATCCCTAGTGCTTCACAAAGATGGGTGGCAGCCAGGGCAGTTCTTCATGAAAGGTTTTGACAGTTTTCTCTATTCCACTTTGCAACTGAAGTTTAAATAAATTTTCCTTCAAGTATCTGATCTATATAGTGTGCCCATTTTTAAAATTTATTTTCCAAGTGAAACAGTTTTGCAAAATTTATGTGTATAGCAGTCCTATTTATAATGTATAATCTGCATGAATTTCCATGAAAACTATTCTTCCATAAATGGTGAGCTAGGCAGAGAGAAAAGCATGCACCCCATTGTTTTGGGAAAAGAGCTAATTTCAGTTGTTTGCTATCTAGTGGTTTGAATTGCATCATTGTTTTTCTTTACGGTGCTTTGAAATGTCAACCCTAGAAATGTTCCTGTGGAGAGAAGTAGAATAAAATTATATGGGCCAAAGCTTCTGAATTTTCAGTCTACTGTAGCATATTAAGGAGCAATGTTTACAGGTAGATGTCAGTTTGTATTTTTTTGATGCAAATTTTGAAAGCCATCAACTGAATGTGTACATTATGTTTTTATTTGATTCTATCATATAGTTTCAATGTTCAGTATAAATACTTGTTTGAAAAAATAAGCCTAAAAAAAGTTAAATATTCAAAAGAAATTATCAAAAAAAGTTAAGGTTAGTGACAACTAGTTTCTTCATTTTATGCCCATACTGACTAGTTTACTAAATGAATCAATAATTTGGGATAGGTCCAAGCATCAATCTAACACACGGTGATGAAATTTAGGCACACGGTCATGTTGACATTCTTAGAATGAATCGTCCAAAATGCTCTCTACTAATTAACTAGTTCTAGCTAGAAAAAAAGGAATGTGCAAGGCAACAGGGGAAAAGACCTGCAGAAGATTTGGGAGAATCTCTGACGAGAAGACAACATTTTTTTCTATTTGGTAAGGTGAAGAGAGGATAAGAGAAAATAATTCTCTAGGTTATTTTCAATAGATATTTGTAGATTTGATTACCTTAACTGTTTTTATACTCCATGTGCAGGACTATAGTAGCTGCTGTACAATAGTATTCATTTAAAAACACGTCAGAGTTTGTGAGGATTTGGTATTTAGCTGATAGTAAATTGGTTTCATGGTCAGTGCTGGAGCTCGCAATCAATTTATGATTTATACCGGGCAGTAAATTCTTAACTGTCTTATTCTAAAAAAATCCCATATGACTGTGGGCTGAGGGGTCAGGAATGATCTCTGGATAGTCAAAAGCTTCCTGAGAGACTTCTGGTGAAGAATGGAGAAAATCATTGGCATCATGTAAGTAGGGCAGGTGAAACTTGCTGGAAGGCTGTATGGCTGTATCATCAGAAAGGCCTTTTTTTTTTTAAGACAAATGATGATATAAGAACAAGGTAAAAGAGAAATGTGATATAAAACAGAACAGTGAAGTGAGCATGCACAAAATCTTATTAACTTCCAGTTCTGGAGAGTTTACAGGATAAGAAACAGGTGGACAGAGCCTCCCAAATAGGCAGGAGAAAAAAAAAAAACAAACAGAAAAAACCCCAAAATGGTGGGTGACTGGCTACAACAAAACGTGGTATTCTACAATATTATGAATAAATGACATGATCTGTAGCTATGGGATTATGGAGTCTGCAAAGCTTTGAGTGAGATAAATGGGGAAGTTCATTGCTCTCAGAGATATAATTTCAAATATTCTTCATCTCAGGAAGACATTTGGTTACACTCTGCTACCTTCCATTGGTTACAGGCACTGCTCATGCTTTCAAGGTTATAGCAAGGAAGGCTGCAAATAAATCTGTGTTTTATTTTTGGTTTTAATGAATACTGAGGTGCAAGAGTCCCCGTTGGCTGTGAGAAGTACTTTCTATGCAAAAAATATAGTTACTGAATAAAGTGGGCCCTGGATTAATTTATTGTCCCACACATTTCTTTGTCTCCATCTTCTCCATTTCAGAACCACTACAAGCTGAAAGATGACTTCTGAGGGATTTTCAGTAAGCTCTCACTACCATTAAAAAATAGCAACATCTAAGTAAAATAATGCAAAGTACATGCAAAATTACCTGAAGTGATAAGCTTGGCTGTACAATTCTGAGTGTGCAGATTTTTATTGCTTCAAACGATGACATTTTCCTAGAGGTTATTTGGTTCACCTCCTTTGCTTTCTAAGGTGATGCAAATGGAAAGAATCAGCCTGCCTGTTATCATCACACAGCATGCTTTCATATCTAGGTTAGGGCTCAGCCAATTTCAGCTGTAGTACAGGATCCCTCCTCTTCATCTTAAGTACCAGCAGACTAATATAGCATTATTAACTGCTAAGTTTAAAAACAAATATTTCTGTATTACTGGACACTTGTGAAGGACACTTAAAGAAATCAAAGAACATATGAGGTGAAAAGAGAGATAAGAGCAATACAAATAAGATTAAACTCAAAATAAAATTAAAATACCTGCAGTGAGATAATTAATTTTAATATTACAAGGATGTAGCTGAGTTTTCCTCATCTTGCTGTTGATAATTGTGTGGTTTTGATCACACAAAAATATTCTTGAAACAGTTTCTGTGATGGTACTGATAAATAACAGAAAAAACCCAAGAACTTAGAAGTTCTGGATTCTAAAATATGTACATGTTTCTCCTTACTCACCAAGATAGATGCAAGTAAATGAACTAAATACTTGCTGAAAAAAAAGCTCTTTACTTTCACATTAAAATTACAGATCTGAAGGATATGTAAAGTGCATAGATATACATTTAAATATATTCTTGATGTTGTTCAAAGATTGCAATTTTTTTCTAGTTTGTCCTGCTACAGATTGCAGCAAAATGCAAAGGGTTCCATTCTAAGTTATACTATTATAAACTGAGAGTATCATTCTAAGGGAAAGAAAGCCCAACACATAAAACCTTATATGTAAAAATACAGAATACCATCACAGATCAAACAAAGTTATATATACTTCATAGTTATAACTGATGGCATTATTTCAGATTACATGAGTATCAGATGCATAAAACTAACATATTTAGGAACTATAAATATCTGTCATGTAAGATCAGTACAGTGGTAATTTTCTATTATGTCTGTAAATTCCAAGCCCATATGCTTTTACAGGATTTTTTCAGGGGACAAAATGACTTCCATCAATTTAGAGTATATTATTCTTGCTTATAATTATTCTTACTTAGAGTAGTTAGGTATACACTATCATTACACGAATCTTCTTTCTTTGCTGAAAAGAAAAAAAAATTAAAAGAGGAAACCTGTTTTGAAAAGAGTGAATGTGAGATAAAATTAAGATCTCAAAAATCCTCAGTCAGAAACTTAATATCATAAACATTCCTTTTTGCTCCTATATTAAGTTTTAATATTGTTTTTAGAATGGTTTTCAAAATCTTATGAAAGGTGATTTTGGTCTAAAGCTGAACACAGCTGGAGTCCTTTCCAACAACTTATTTTAAAGAAGAGTTATCAAACTATCAAACAGTTGCAGTTCAGTTTTTGAATACAGATTCTCATTTTCTAAGTGTACTGCTGCTTTAATGACACAATTTTTAAGGAATGAGCCTTATTAAATATCTAGCTAAGTCGATCAGTCATTCTGGACAAACTAATGAAATTTCTAATACAAGAAATAGGACTAGAAGGACATTTTTGCATCTTCTGCTTAGCTGGAGCAAAAATCGGAAGAACTTCCTTCCATTTACAATAAAAGATGTCTGCTTTGAATCAGAAATAGATAGTCTGTGTAAAATTAGCCTGTACATGTGATTTTATGATGTTTTACTGCGAGTGAAATGTGTTATCAAAAACATATAGTCAGGCAGTTTCCTGAATATTCTACCAGATTAGTTTATTTCTAATTTTTTTGCCAGTCAATGACAGGTGTGTGGTACATACCAATTATAACTTATTTTCCTCACACACTAAGGTGTTATTATTTCACAGCTTTTGAGCTTGTCAGTGCAAGTTGATTACTTCTAATTTTCTTTTCATAGGACAGACTCTAGAGTCAGTTCTTTGTAAAGTGTAGAAGAACTAAATTCTGTGGTGTTGTCAGGGACTGGAAAAGGTGATGTTTTGAGACATCTCGGGGACTTGGGATGTGTGCTAAGGGGTGGGTCAGGCCTTGCTCTGGTGAGGTTGTGTCCTGTCCCCCACACCCCCCAGCTCCAGTCTGTCAGTCATGGCACACTGTAGGCAGTCCCCCAGTGTCACCTAACCTGGTCCCTAAGTGGCCGAGAGAACAAAAGTCCCACCTGGGAGGGAAGCCCAGGATGGGCCAAAAAAGGTTTGAGAATGTTCACCATGAGCCAAGCACCTTGCCCTTTAGCCCTGTCTTCACCTTGGAGTTTTACACTGCTGGAACCCAGGAGTTGGTAGCTATGTCTATCCTTCTGTATGTTTCCTGTCTTTCTGTTTTTCTCCCTTTCTTCTTCTTCTAATTCTCTTCTTATGGAACATAACATCAAATGGATTATAGGTTTTCTGTTGTCAGTGGGACAAGTCTATGCTGTGATAAATGTTGTTATGTTGTATTTACTCTTTTGCCAATGTTCTTCAATTTTCTAAATTTTGCCTGTAAACTTTCATGTGGTTTCTACCTCTTGAGAATAAGTGGTTGGAATCTTCTCCTTTCTTTCTAACTAAAGCAAAACAATCTCGATTTAGCCCTAGGTTTGAGTGACCTGAGTGTAACAGCTGTACAGCTCCATCCTTTGTGTTTCCTTTACAAGGCCACACCATTTTAAAGAGTTCTTTCCTTGGAGAACTATAAATTTCAGTGGTCCTCACTGGATGAGCCCAGCGTCAAGCGGCTGTGGTAACATGATTGTCAAGGACACACGCCAATACACAGTTTGAATAAAAACATGAAGCACTCCTTAACTGGAAGAGATACTAGCAGAATTCTTCCAGCCAGTATACGTATTTCATAACTCATAATGATTAGGCGAACAAAAATTGCTAAAATGCATATATGGAGAGCTATTAGATGTTCTCTAAAAAGCAGTAAACCAGAGGTTAAAGACACAATGGTTTAAAAAAATTGTTTTACAGAACTTTTACAGATTTAAATTTTACAGATGCTTTTGCTGCAGAATGAAAATTTAATCCTGCAATTTCCATGTTAAGAGGATCTGTCAGTTCATTACATGGAACAATTTATACCAGTTTGTTCTGTCAAAAGCAAAAAACATGAACACAAGAAAAACAAGTAGGTCCTTTTTTAAATTTAAATGATAATTCATTACAACATTGTTTTACATTCTAGAGTAGCAAGCAAATGTGTGTTTCACACATCTTCTGAGACTCATAGTGTACAGCTTTGGCTCCTTACAAAAATGAGGATGATTTAAGAGTCAATTGAAGAAGCTCCAATCAATGCAAGAGGACTCTGATTCCTTATGGAGGCTCAGATGAAGTTTTAGTTCTGCTTCCGAAGTGGAATTCAGAAGTCAAGGACAGCACATAGGGAATATTTTATTTAAAACTACCTTATCTGAGAACTAAATTTTCTCAAAAAGCAAAGCAGTGAAAAACAGTGATAGCCTCTGCTACTGCTAGTCAAAGCATAGAGTAGAAACAGTGGTTTAATAAAAATATTTCTGTGAAAAATATGTCCAAAAACTTAATTTCCTCCTTAAGGCATGCAATGCTTTTCTGCTTCTGAAAAGTCTGATGATATCGATAACAAAAATATGTCACCTATTCTTTCAGAAATAAAGGAAAATACAGGCTGGTTTTATACTTGGCATTACTAGAGTTTTTTAACAGCCTTTTTTAGTATTTAAATTTTAATTTGAGATCTCGGAAAATTTCTTGGTTTCTTCAATTTCTTTCCCATCATCTTGACTAACATAACTTTTTTTCTCATAGTAAGGTATCTGAAAGAATGTTTTAAGTAATCATTTTGTGTCATAGTCTCCAATACCAAATTCTCTAAGTCTGGAAGCAAAACAAAAATAAGTGTGTCTTCTCTTTAGATTTATACTGAAAACCACAAACCATGATGCCTCTAGACATATTGCTTTAGAGAAAAGGGTCAGTAAATGATCCATTTCTGTACATTCTGAAACTGGTAATACAACGGGGCAGGAGAAACTGATTGGCAAAGTTAAAAATTAGAAAATATTTTATATATTGGTGTGTGGTAGTGAGGGTATGAACTATATTCAGAACACAGAGAAATTAAAAATTATGGTGTGTGCATAAAATAAGAGTGAAAAAACCCTATATTTCTTGAAAGAATTAGTAATGGCTAACTCAGTCAAAAGCAAGTAACAAGGAGAAAAAACTTCCAATCAATTTATAATTCCAAAAATATTTTATTATGTTGACAACAGAATTTCTATATCAACATTTAATGTAAATGTCCATTTTGCTACATTGAAATTTAGTAAAACTGTACAATAATAAAAATTAAAATTAACAGCTAGAGAAAACAGTTTTTCAACAAGAATGCAGTAGGGTGAAGTGGAAGAATGGAGGTCTGAAAATTAAAGGCATCTTAGTATTCACCTTCATCATCAGGTCACTTCTCATCAAGATTAAAGGGCTACTTAATGGGGAATAGAATGCATGTTTATTGTCTTAGTTGTGTGTAGTTTTCAATAAACCTTTTTATTCACATTGTTTTTAGCAGACAGATGAAACTGAAAGGAGATGTTATGACTGATGTTTATTTCTGCACTGTCCTAGCCTCCTGTTTTGATTCTGATTCATCCTCAGTGTGTGTGCTCTGAGATCTCAAAGAGATCAGTTTTAGGGGGAGAGGGATACAAATAGTGTCTGTAGACAGTAGTCCTTCTTTGTATAATAATCCTTTCCTGTGATCAAAATCTGGATTAGAGCCAAGGGTATACAAAATGACATTTTAAGGAAGAAAATGGGAAATTCTCTAGTCATTCCTTTGCTACCTAACCCTAAAGAAAGAAAGATATTCAGTTGTTACATAGATTAGTTGCTGCATTATCTCTGCAATAGTCAAGGAAGTTCAATGACAAATGGCAGGAAAATCAATATGGTGCTGTACAATTGCATTCTTATAGAGAGAGAAAGTCATATTTGTTTTTCTAAAATAGTCTGGAAGCTATGTTAAAAAGAAATAATCTTGACGTTTTTAATAATTTTTAAAATATCCTGCGTGGATAGGTCCTGTGCAGCAATCTCTGATGACTTAAATAGGTTCCTTTTTCCTATGGAATCCATGCCTCATTCATTACATGGGATAAAGTCTAAGGAAGAAAAAAGGTTGTACAGGACAGAGGCATAGCTTCTTCCCTGGCATAAGATGGTAGGAAGTAGAGTGGAAAAAAAAAAAATCTGGCAAGAAAGAAAACTGCTCTCATAGAGAAGAGTGATCTGATGATTTGGACACTCTGATGCTCCTGGTCAAATCACTTCTGTCCCTGCCTGTTTTGTGAAATTTCCTTGTAATGTGGGCAAGTCTAGTATTTTTTTGCCTGAATGTTCATCAAAAGTACATTCTTTCATTGCATTGTAAAATTTGGAGTATTTTAAGAATAAATATTTTGAAGACTGTGTGTCCTCTGACCTATCAGAACATAAGGATCTTAAATTGAATAACTAATGCTAATTACAACAACGACTCTATGCCCCAGTTATTATAAACCACCTCACACCAAATGTGACAGACTAAATCAATACTGGTCATTCAGAAAATACATAGTGGCAAATATCAAAGGCTTATAAAAGGTTAATAGTACTGTTCTAACAACAGGTCATAATTAGTGTGGCTCTAAAAATAAAATTAAATCTTAAGCAGTTGCATATTCAGTGCTAATTCTGTAAGCATCACTTATTTGTTATTAAGGTAGTTTTACAAGAAAAAGTGTCTATATTATGCTATATACAGTGCATTAACAACATAATAATATATGTAACTTAATACATATTTAATTAAAACTGAAACATAAAAATTTGTAATAAATAAGTGGAATTTAAGTAGCACAGGGAGATTTGGTTCAGGTAGTTTGGCATCAATATAAAACTTGAAGTGTTCCTAAGAGATATACACCAAAATGTCAGTTAAGCTGCTAGGCAAAATGAGATTATATTGATTTTATACAACAACAAAAACAACAACAACATATAGTTAGGGCAGCACTCTGCAGTACTGTCTGTCTTCCTTTAACTACCTTGGAATCTGTAATTTGAGTTTTAGTGTTATCATAAGTGTAATTTGTGAACAAAGGTGCTGCATGTTTTATTCTGGTAAATTAATCCAATTTACAGATTTTAGTTGTTTGAAGACAAAAGAAACAGCTTTGCTGGATTGATTCTCTGAAAGTTTAAACCAAGGCTTATTCATATTGTTTCCAACTACTTGTATAGCAAACAAACAAAAAGTTAGTCTATTTCTGCTGAAATAAATGAAATAATAATTGTTGATCCTCCAGATCTCACTACATTTGTGGTTGCTTACATCCTGAAATTCAGAAGAAATAATGTAGTTTTGCTAATATAAAGGGGGAAAGGAAGTAGTCCAGGAAAGTGCAGTCAAATTATGTTTGCCTTATTTATGGAGAAATTATTTTGACTTCACAGAAGGATGAATAAGGGAAGATTGAGTTCAAACAAATAAGGGTTTCCAATCAATTAGTATTGGACAAGTTAATGCACAATAGAACAAATAGAAGACTCCCAAAATGTCCCATGGTCCACAACATTGTATCACTCAGTGTGAAACTCCCCACCCCAGAGAAGGTACCTGGGCTAAGATAAACCTGAGTCAATAAAAACCCAATAGATTTGGTGTTCCAAGGATTTCTCCCATCACTCCTTTGGAACTTCCCCCACAACCCAATGGATCTGTGACCACCAACACAACCAAGACTGCACAAATCTCACTGCTGGGCCTGTAGGTGGTGAGATCTTCACACTCTTGTTCTTTCCCTTTCCTTCTTTACCTTTGTGCATGTCCCTGAGTGATATTTTTCTTTCATACTTCAATGCTTTCATGTTGTTGTTACTAGAGATAATAATAACTAAAATGGCTACATACCTGTTTTCCTTTGTAACCAAGATGTTCTATAATAAACCCTGGATAAGTATATTCAAAAACTTATTATTCAGTGTCATTTCACTCTAACCCACCCCAAGGGATCTAGCAACAAGAACCTGTGTTATGTGTTGCCCTCACTTTCTGTGGGGGATGGGGGCCATAATCACTTGCATGTTTTAATTCCGAATAATTATTTAAAGAAGCGATATCACATTGGAAGTGGTATTTTATGAAGGATTAGCAAATGGATTTCTGTGCTGTGAAGGAGGCCAAAACAATTTATAAAACTTAAAAAAATTATCACTTCAGAAAAACAAAATTTGGAGCTCATTGAAATTCCTCCCAGGTCTGTGGTAGCCTTTGTAGCCTTTGTACAGAAATATTTCATTCAGAAAGCGAGAGACAGCTTAAGAGGTACTTGAGAAGGAACAAACTAATATTGTAGCAGTGATCAGTAAGATCGCTTTCTTTCTTATCTAATTTGATTATTTCCTGAATAAACATACAAGAGAATCCAAGCAAAGGGAAAATGTAACTGTTTAATTGTGTTTTCTTTTGACATTTCCAGGGTAGTCTGGCTTTGTTCAAAGCCAAGTGTTTTTTTATGAAAGGCATTTTTTTTTGTGGGCAGAAAACATATTTGGTACTAAAAGGCAAAACTAAACTCCAAACAACTATATGTCACACACACGTTGGGGTTTTTAAAATTATTTTTAAATATGCCAGTTCCAAATTCAAATATGTCCTTCATATCACAGTTGTCTGGCTCTGGAGAGCACCTTTGAACATCTTTGTTTACTGTTAAAACTCTGGTGGAATAAAAGCACTAGGCCCACGTCCTGTGTGACCAAATTTTTACACTTTATCACTATTGTTCTGAATGCTTAAGAACATTTTCAGAAGAACACACTAAAAAAGGCTGGGATTCTATATGGATCCTTACCATCTTTTTCAAAGGAATTCACAATTTTTGCAGTTATAGTACACAATTACTAACTCTTTAACTGCCTTTGAAGACAGAGTTTTCATATGTGTTCTTTCTCCAGTACTTTCAATCTTTATTTTCTTCCTAAGTGAGTATGGCATTGCATTACGGTATTTTTTTTTAATGTATACAGGACAAAAAAAAAAAGAGTGTTGTAGCATCAGTGATGGTTTCTATTCCAGGGCACTCAGCAGAAGTGCACTGGTCAGGAACTGTTCCCTTTTTCTTTTGAGGTATTTTCTCAATGCTTTTTAGGATAGTTTGCAAATGTTTCCTATCAAAAATTGAATAGAATAATAAGAAATTGTATTAAAAATTCAGTTCATCTAGGCTGATTGCTACAGCATTGAAGAAAATTCACAGGAAGAAAAAGTGTAATGTTAGAGGTCTGCTAGCTGATCTACAGCAGCTGCCATCAGATCCAAGACTTTACTGAACACATGATTCACCTTGGACCAGCCTGTCCTTACACAATCCCTGGGAAGGTCACAATACTCTGAAAATTTGTTTAAGGTTTAGCACCTCTTAATTAACTGTCTTTGTTTGTTTGTTTTAATTTACATTTTGATTTTATCCACATTTTAAA
This sequence comes from Cinclus cinclus, assembly GCF_963662255.1. Classification (NCBI taxonomy): domain Eukaryota; kingdom Metazoa; phylum Chordata; class Aves; order Passeriformes; family Cinclidae; genus Cinclus; species Cinclus cinclus. The sequence goes on along the minus strand of NC_085049.1, from coordinate 31,699,677 downwards.
ACATGTGACTGGCTATCCCAGAAAATGAAAACATAACATTTGGATAATGCAGCTACAAATACTCTTTTGGATCAGTTAAAGCTGAAGGAAGGTAATTTTCCTATGATTATATACACTAATTTTGCTGACACCTTTCACTCTATGGGCTATTCACAGATGATATCTTGTTACTGATTCTTTCCTTTTCTCACATACACCTAATAGAGATGCATACTAAAATGTTACATGTCACTCTCTGCAAGACTGGGCAGGTACAGAAGACTACACAGGCAAGACTACACAGGTAAAGAAAGTCCTTATCTAGGGTATCATATTGCTGAGAGGTGAAGTGCCACACCACTGCAGGACTGCTCGAACTATGGCTGCATCCAGGAGAGAAATCAGTGCTGGAAGTCATGCTGCAGCAGTGGGCACTAGAGACAGAGCAAGGTGGTATCAGTTGGAATTATCTGCTGCTGCTCGCTTTCTCCACTTGTCTTTCCAACCCATCTCTGCTCCTCATCCCTTCCCTTGTAGTCTACTTCTATCTTCTCATTTGGTGGAAAGAAAAAAAATCTATTTGTGCATCTGAATATCCTTGGGCTGTTTTTTGTACATGACTGCAAGTCTCATTGATTAAATTTTTAATTGTTTTTGGAGAATGCTTATTTACAGTTCAAGCTTTGTTCAGGCTGAATTGCTGCAATGAAGCTACTGCTGGAATGAAAATAACTTCAACTGACTTTCTAATTTCTTTACTAAATAATAAACTGCTATAGATTGCATGTAATAACATGCCATTTCCTTTTCATGTTCATAGTGCATGAATTAAATTTCAATAGTCAGTTAAATAATATTTTTCACATTATATATATATATATATATATATATATATATATACTTTGAAATATATATATATGTAAAATATATAATTACTTTTTATTTTGTTCAGAAAGTTCTCTGTCATCTAACCTCTCTCTGTCCAGGTCTTCTGTGCTCTGCCATAATACTTGTAAAGAAGACTGAGATTAGTTTTTAAATTGTATTATTAGCACTGCTGTCTTCCTCATAAAGAAAAATTAAAGGGAAAAAATCAACAAAAAATTTCAATAAAGAAAATATTGTTCTCTCAAAGAAATTGATTAAAAGTACATGTTTTCTGAACTTAACAGAGAAATTAATGGGATTACTACTGACAGAAAATGATACACATAATTTGAAAAACTGCTTTGGAAGTTCACTCTTCTTGCAGAATTATTTGCTCTGTCCAAAAAGAATATTCATGCATATGGTCAACAGTTTTTTACAGTCTGTATAACCGTGAAGGGTATCTTCTAGTATAATAAAAAGTTTATTTTTCTAGAATATATCACCAAGTTTTCCATAAAAATCAAAGGGAAATAAAAGGTAAAATGACTGATGATTGAAAAGAACTTTATGGAAGTAAAATAATGTTTTATTGTGTTACACTGAACATGTCTGTACTTAGTAAGAAGTAGTTTTCTCCCATTTACAGGAAATTTTCAAGACTTAATATTTTGATCTCTTCATAAGAAATAATGACTAAAATTTTGACTTTGCATAAACAGAGATGAAATAAAAAAAAATAAACTGTTTGTCTGGAATACTTAAAAGGCTTTAACCCATAAAATAGGTTTTTTAAATTGAAAAAAAATCCACTACTATGCATAAAGATTTGTGTAAAAGACATCAATAAACAATATTTTCAGTGTTTGTCTTTGAAAATTTGTGTCAAGAATTTAATGGAAATAGACTTTCTTCGGAGAAAATGTTATTAACAATAGAGCATTTCTACCATAAGGAGAAGCTGCTAACAGCAGGAACAGACACATAATTCTTGCACGGCCCTCTGTTATGATTGTAATTAATGTATCTTTTGGCAGTTGTACAGAAATCCTTGCACTTGTGCTCCTCTTTCTTAGGAATAGCCCATTTCTCCTCGCTGTCTTTCTACATGGCGTGTTGTGGAGGCTGGCGAGTGTAGATCTGAAGAGCTAGAGCATGATGGACTGGAAAATAAGAAATATACAAAATAATATTTGATTCTTATTATTCTGCTGGGGAAAATGAATGCTCCAGTGCTTGAATAATTTGTGGTTAATTTTCTGATACATTTTTAGTTCAAATAAAAATCACCCTTTTTCTGGTCTTGTTTTACTGTTTCATTCTTGTTAAACTCTTACACATACAAGAGTCTTGCTCAAAAGGCAAACTTGAAAAGAGTGTTTCTGTGATCAGCATAGCTGGAAAAATGTTCTGTATTTTCCCAAATGCTTATACAATTATCATTATGGACTCCCAGATTTTTTTTTCAATGATTCAGTATTCATGTTATCTAGACTTCTGCTTTTAACTCCTTTTAAAATAAGAAATGCATGGAAGTCCAACAGTTAGAGTCTATGACTTGGTATTTCAAATCGTCTAAATATGAAGATGTTTTCATCTGATCACACATTTTCTTCCAAAGCTCAATTTAAATATCTCCTGTGTGGCATAGGCATATTGATACAGAATGGCTAAGTTGAAATTTCAGAGAAATACCACAATAAATCTGTGTCAAATATCATAGAATTGTGGAATCACTGAGGCTGAAAAACTGCTTTAAGATCACAGAGTCCAACCATTAACCCATCCAGTGATGGGTTCAGTACTAAACCATGTCCATAAGCACTATACCTACACATCTATTAAATACCTCCAAGGACGGTGACTAAACCAGTTCCCTGGAAAGCCTGTTCTAATGCTTAACAGCCCTTTCCATGAAGAAATTTTTCCTATTATTCATTCTTAACCTCACCTAGCACAACTTGAGGTTATTTCCTCTTGACCTGTCATTTCTTACTTGGGAGAAGAGACAAACCCTCACTTGGCTACAATCTTTTTTCAGGTAGCTGTGAACAGCTCTAATAAGAGCTAAACAACCCCAGCTCCCTCAGACACTTCTCACAGTACTTGCTAAGATCTTGACTGTTCATCAGCTTCACTACCCTTGTCTGGACAGATTCCAATATCTCAATGTCTTTCTTGTTCTCACATTTATAACTTTCAGTCAACTGACACCTCTGCAGTTAGCCAGAACTGCTGGTAAATGATGAAGACTGGCTTGGAGAGCAATTCTCCCAGCTTCCTCAGTGACCTCGAGCGGATCCTGTCTTGTTGCATAGACTTGTCTGTGTCAAAGTGGTGCACTGGGTCTCTGACCATTTCCCTTGGAGTATTGGGGTTTCATTCTGCTCCCTATCCATCTTCCAACTCAATGAACTGGGTACCCCAAGAAAAAACAATTGACTATTAAATACCGATGAGACAAAGAAATCGTGAAGTACCTCAGCCTGTAGCTTATCCTTTATCAATGTTTCTCATCACATCCAATAAAGAATGGAGATTCTCCTTAGCCCTCTTTTTGCTATTCATGTATTTATAGAAATATTTTTGTTGTCTTTTACAGCAATAGCCAGATTAAGATCTGGTTGGTCTTTGGCCATTTAAATTTTCTTTGTCCACAACCTCACATCATCCTTGTAATTGTCCTAAATCACTTATCATTCCCTTTTTTCAAAAGTCCATTAGTTCTCCTTGTTGTGTGAAGTTCCAGACAAAGCCCTTTTCACCCAGGCCAATCATCTTCTCCAATGGATAGTCTTTTGGCACATGGGGATGTCCTGCACCTTCTTCAAGCACATCAAGCCTTCCTAAACCCATTTTCCCTTCAGGGTTCCATATGTGCTATATTATGCCTCTTTGCTCCTTTCAAAAATATAAAGTATACATCCAAGGCAATATTTTATATTTTTATTATAATTGCTATAAAATGCTTTTGTGTGAAATTATTTTCTGCTGGATAATACTATCATACAAGATATCTGTCTGTCTATCTATCTATCTATCTATCTATGCAAAATTTTCTAAATTTCTAAAACTAGGTTATAATAAAACTAGGTTATAATAAAATTAAAATCATGTTCTTTAGCACTAGCATCAGCTTCACATTCCATAAAATAAATCAGAATCTGGTAACTTGTCTAAAACGGGAAAGTACCACTGAATACTAATGTCTGTTATTTTTCTCTTGAGAATGTGTGTTCAGGCATTGAATATAGTTGTATTTATGTATATGCGCAGAACTAAATACATTTTTGAAGCTGGACAAGAATGTTATAAAGTAAGTTAATTTTTCATTTCATATTTCATATTTCATATTTCATTTCATATCTCTAACAGGAGAATAATATGGTTTTGACTTTTCTGTCTTATCATGAAAGACGTGATGAAATTATTGCAATTATAAAGGCAATTTGGCAAAGAAGAACATCTAAAAAAAAGCAGATGAAATTCTAGGCTATATCATTCAAGCTATTTTCAGCAGACAAATGGAGATGTGATTAAATTGTGATTGTGCAAGCTTCAGTTGGAATACATATTCTTTTGAGCAAAACAAAAATTACATCGACTGCAAGGGAAATTACTATACTTGTAGCACTGGAAAACTTATCAATTGAAAAGAAACTGAAAAAAAACTTTAGTTCATCTAGCCTACCAAAAGGAATGTTCTCTCCAAAACCATGAAGGTAAATATCAAGACTCAAGAAATTCTAAAGGGTGGTATTGTCAATTATAAATACTATCCTCAAACACTCAAGCTGGGAAAAAGAAAAGAAAAGAAAAGAAAATGGTAAATATGTTAGCCTGAAAGTTAGAAAAAAAGGATTCTAACCCATAGAAGAGTAAAACTTCACCATATCAGTCCAACAACAGAAGGGAAAATTAAAACTCCGCGTACTTAGCTTCATAAATGTACATTTATATAACATGTTTCTCTGTCATAATAGGTATCTGTGAACAGCAATGCTGGAGGAAAATTCAGTTCTAAGCCTTATGTTCCAAATGTGAAACTGCAAAAAAGAATATCTATTATTGCCTGTTACAGCCCATCAGTTACAGGTTCATAAAAATATGTCTCTCAGAAGAGATACACGATAGTTTGGAATGACAAGTTTTTACTGCAGTCTTGAGCAGTGGGAGTGAATTTCACAGTACTTGAAAGAAATTAGGCATATATGAAGAAAAGGAAAAGAAATTGATCCAGGAGAAAAATGTGCTAAAATCTGTTTGTGTGGTATAAAATTAACACTAGGTAGTACAGAGATTCCCTAACATTTTTCAAAATTTGCTATACCAATCTGTTCTAGTTCAATAGTTAAATAATTTCAACATAATTTCTAAAACACATTAAATAAATTATCACACAATAATCCATCTCCCTTATATAAAAATGAAAATATTGTTAAAGTATGTTATTTCACTCATTGAATTTTCTTATATATTTTTACTACCAAGTCCTTATATCTTTGCAGTCTTCAATTAAGAGTGGATAAAATTTGATCTCCCACTTAAATAATTTTTGCTCTTTAACTCTTTTACTGCATATGCAGAGGGAATCTATCACACAGACTATGTCTAGAAATATAGTTTTTTTTCAGAGTGAAAACATCAAACACTTTAACACGAAAATTAAAGAAAATTAATATAACCCAGCATGGCTTCTGTTTATTGGACGATTTGGAACTGAAAAGGGAGAAAAAATAGTATGAAACACAAAGAGAAGAATACTTGTAATATTGACTTTAAAATCTTGTCTTCACTCTGGATTTAGGAAATTACTAAACAATCTGACACATGCCAAAGACAGAACTAAGTGAATAATGCACATGTTAACCTTCTACTGGATTCGGAAAATTTTTAACTTTTAAATAGCCTTTTTATATTAATGTTTATTTTAAAAACTTGAAAACTAAAGTATTGAAGTTTGTGTCAAACAAAAAAATTTGGTCAATACTGGTAAACAACTGTTCATTATTAAAGGAAACGTTCCATGCGTCAAAAAGAGTAGCAGTTTTTGTTATGAAATTTTGCATAACTTAAACACAAAATTTTCTGGTGTGGTGAAAAAAAAGGTTATTTATTTATACTTGCAAAACTAAAACCAGCCTGGCAAGATACACTTACTAGGTATTAATAGCAGGTCTTTATACTATGAGAACATATTGTACCCTGTACTTCTGTGCTATATTGAACGATATGAATTGCAGATTATGTCCAGCTGCACAACAGAAAGCAGTTAACAGACAGATTTTATGCTGATGATACAAACTTCCAAGGTGATTGTTTTCAATCAACAATTAACTCGAGTCAAATGTATGTTCTAAGCTTCTGCATTTATCTGAATGGGCTATTTTTCTATAATGCACTTGGTGTAGACACTAAATAAAAGCATAGTTGTTACTGGTTGAGATATGTTGCTACTTTGATGCAAAATACAGTTTTTAACAAGAACAATGCTATCTGTACATCATGCAGTTACCAAAAGGTAAGAGATCTTATGACTTAAAATGTGAATGTCACATGTCTGTGAATGTCTTAGTGATTTTCTTTCTCAGTTAGGAATAAGATCTATCTCATGATCAGCTCTGAAAATGTATAAAGCAATCACAGCTTTCTTCTCTTTTGCTGGAAAGGTGAATTATGTATCTTTGCTGGAACTAAAGTTTATACAGCTGTGATTTCTTCTTATTCCCTGCTGGTTATCTTGGTACACTCTGCTCTGCTTTCACAGCACCATGCATACCTGGTTTGTCATGTTTGCTAAAGGTTGTAGTATCACTTCTGAGTGTGATCTAGGTTGTGCTTAGAATGGGATAGTATAGATTAAACCAAAAATTCTTTAGAACATGAAGAATTAGTTTATCTCAAACCAACCACAGATTTCCTTGCTCTTTACTTAAAGAAAACAAAACATAGAAAAATCATGGGAGATGTAATAGAGTCAGGGGTAACACGCATTTATCAGGGCCACCAGGTGAATACCTGCTCAGACAATATTAGATAAAGCTAAGATGAGTAGCTAGAAGCATTTAACACCCTCTAAATAATTGCCAGATATCCACAGTAGGAGTACTTCACCTAGTTTTAGGCCTCCTCCAGTGAAACAGAGGCATTCTCCTGTGAAGTCAGGCTGAGAGTTGGTGCTCAGTCTGGAGAAGAGAAGGCTCTTGGGAAACTTTATTGTGGCTTTTTGCTATAAAAGGGGGTTTATATGAAAGATACAATGTGGTGGTTTGCAAACATTTCTTCAAATCTTTGCTTCGCAGGACCCGAGCAGCTTCCTTTATACCTGACTAGAACCAATTAGTGTCGGATTTTTAAGACTGACACACTGTTACACCATTGAGAAAGTTTATGCCTCTTTGTGAAACACACTTATCAAGACAAAATACCCGGGGAAGTTTTTCCCTTCTGGCCTCTCACAAGGTAAGGCTGGCCCGGGCCCTGATGCAGAGCTCTGGAAGCTGCCAGGCCCTGTTTTCAGCCCTGTCAGCCAGGGGGAGGAGAGCCCCTTTGCCAAGATCCTGTCCCCCTCGGCGTGGCCGGGGAGCCCACCGGGAGCTCGGCAGGACCCTGCCCGGGAGCGCTCCAGGGCGGCCGGGCCTGGGGAGAGACAGCCGGGCCCGGGCTGGCAAGGCCTTCCCCCGACCCTCGCCTGCTGGGAAGGGTGTCTTACAAATGAGAAACAAAAGTCTCGATATTTAGCACAATTGAGATTGCTTTATTTGATATAGACGGAGCAAGCAGCGCTGGGGAACGTGAGGGGTCACCGCCCACTCCACGCTCGGTCAAACCTTGGTTTGCAGCTCCTTTTTATAGTATGGTTTTCCTTGCAGTAATCAATAATTGTTATTTTTTTGGTGCCAAAATTCTGCCAGGTAAGCAGTGGTGGTCCAAAAAACATCCGTGGGACCGCTTGTGTGAAATCTCCGGACAATTTGTCAAATAACCATCTGGTTTTGGTAGATAAAGGACAGCAGAAGTGGGAAGTCTGGTCTTAGCAGATAGGTTGCAATTGATTACACAAAGGCGGGAAATCTGATTTTGCAATATCTTTAAGGCTGTGGGAAAACCTCGTTTTACAAACTGGTATCAAATAAAATTTACTTAGAAAACACAATATTCATAACAGGGGGATTTAAACAGAATTATTTAATCATATATTTTTCTCTGTCTAATGTCCATGCTTCACTTCAGACCTTAGTATTCTGGTTTATACAAACCCCAATACTTTTATGATTAACATGAATCTTTTATCAATTATCACAGGTGGAAGGAAAACCCCCAGCCCACAGCTGGAATTAAATGCAATAAACACCAGGAAACAGCCATGGAACCAGAAAACCCATCACCACTTTCTGGCTGGGTCCTACAATCCTCACCCAGCCCCAGCAGGCCTTGAAAGACTCTTTATTGTAAATAAATAGCTCCAGCCACCCCACCTAGAAGAGATCGGGGAAACTTCTGCTTCCCAGGCAAGGTATTAACACTTTAAATACACAAAATAAAACTTTGCAGATATTTTGTTCTCTCTCCTGAGAAAACAAACAAACAAACAAACAAACAAAAACCAAATAAAAAAAAAAAAAAGAGAGGGATGCACAAATAAACAGAATAAAAACACCGAGGTCAGACAGAATGAAGAGTCAGGTCCCAGATGAGGGAAGAAAGAGAATTGTGGACTGAAATTTCTCTTTTTTTAAGCTATGAAAAAAAAAGAGTTGTTTCCCTATAACACATAAGGATATTATGGGGTGGATATAACTGTTCTAACTGTAGATGTGAGCAGAGGCATCAGTGTTAAAAAAATGTTAAAATTACTGCAATCCCCTAAGTGTAAATAGTAAGGAAACCTCTGCTGCTCCCCAAGAAATAAGAAAAATAAAAACCTCTGTTTTCAAAAATGAAGTAAGCTTTTGTTTGAACTGTTGTAATCCTTAAAGAGTGCCTCATAAGTTGTCTTGGGGTGACTTTATGATGGTTGTATCCCCGGTCATCTGTTCTGTTTGTGTTGGATATTGAGTTCTGCAGCTTTCAGGCTGGTTCCAGCAGTGAAGGGGGAGAGAAGAGGTGCAGAGTTTGTTATCAGAGACGGCGCTTGCTCCCATGCATCCTTCACACAGACTGGGTTGTCTGCAGTGGACGGCAGGAGAGAGTTCTCTTTCAGTTAGTTTTTCTGGCTAGCTGAGGAGAAGTTCCCTGGACTGTGGGGTATTTTTTTCCTTTTTCTTAGAGCTGTTTGAGCCTGCTCTGGACTGAAAACCCAGGAGAGCACTGGGAACTCACACCTGTGTCCCACCAGGCCTGGCCTGGGCTGTGACATTTCCCAGCTCTGGAGGGACTGAGAACAGACTGAGTGAGCTGGGCTGCAACCCACAGAAGGGACTCTGCTGGATTTGTCATCTCTTTGGAGGGGCGAGAGGTTTTGCTGCTTAGCATTGTTCATTTTTGTGACGGAAAGTGCTTTGCCTGTTAAATAAAGAGTTTTTTTCCCACTTCTCTCAGAGGAAATATTTCCCCAAACCAGCTGGGGGAGGGACTGCTTGAATCTGTTTCCTAGAGGGACCCCATTCAGAGGTTTCCTCTGAAATTTGCCCTAAACCAGGACATAAGTTAATATGGTCCTCAATAATAGTTGTGAAAAAAACTGTTAGTTGAGGAAAGAGATTTTTACACAGTAATCAAAATTCCATTCTCCTGGGTGGCTGATCACTGTGACATTAGGTCCACAAGAAAACTGTTTCTTATAAAAAAATGTCCATAAACAGAAGAAGGAAGTATCCTCTCCTAAGTAAATTAGTGAAAAACTATTTAAAAAATAGTAAACTCACTAAGTTTCTTTCTGTACATTTTTCAGTGTGAAAAAAATAAGTATGGTTGGGGGGAGGAAAAGTGGTCTAAAGTTTTATTCTAAATTTTTTTTTCTCCTTATAATTACTAGTAATAAAGCTTCTTTGTACCATTTAAAACTAAGCCTATTTTACCTTCCTCCCAATCCTATGTCACAGCAAGAAAATTTCAAATTAGTAAACCAAAACCACTACTCTAATTAGTGTTTCTGCCTTGTTTCACACTGAAACCAGGAGACAGAAAAAGGCTTTTTACTAGGGCCTGTAGTGACAGGCAAGGAATAAGTGTTTTAAACTAACGGAGAGGAGATGTAGATAGGAAATTTTTTGCCATGAGGAGGGTGAAACACTGGCATCCGTTGTCCAGAGAAGCTGTGGGTGTCACATCATTGGAAGTGTTCAAGGTTAGGTCAGATGGGGCTTTGAGCAACCTGGTTCTCTTTGTTTACTCGGTCTCTGATACAGATAAATAATGACCAATTTGAGTTGCTGGGACTCAGTCTCATTTCTCTCTGTATTCTAAAGTTAGCTGGAGGAAATCATGATTTTGCTTCCTTACTTTGCTTTCTTGGCATACTGCTTTATGGTAATATAGCTAGACATTAATAACATAAAGAATGCTTTATAAGTGGTTTTCTTGCAATATAGACTATTATCTTTAATTAAAGAATTACAGATGGGAAAGTATACCTAATGGGATTTCTTCTTCATTATAAAATTATCCCAATCTTAGCATTTTGCAATCACATCACTGTAATGTTAGAACACATGGGAAAATCAAGTGTAGCTATTATAATAGCAATCTTTACTAACATTAGCTTTTTCAAACCCAAAAACTGATGGATTGTCTCACAATGTAAGAAACACCTTTAGGGAAACATTTACTGTAGTAAATTATTAGAATTTCTCCATAATACCTGTTCAATTTGATAAAAAAATATATTCAGTAGAGGTAGCTGCTAACGGAGACTCCATTACCGTACAGCTGGTGTTAAATTTAGCATTTCAGGTTTGATAGTAGCAAAACCTTCTAGATGTGAGTAAATCTATCATGGTGCCAACTCTTCCTCTTTGTCCTGTGGATTTATATTATACATATGTAATTTCAGGCCTCTACAGCTGCCATTATCAGTCCTGTAGAAAACAATATCATGCATGTTGGCACTCAGAAGTCTATGAACCTAATGTCTATTTACTGGTATATGTAGTTTTCTTTGTCCTCTCTACCTAGCAGTACTGCAATATCTAGCTTTTGTTGAGCTGAGAAAAAATGAAATGTTTTCTCTACTTTTTTTTTCTGTTATTGTTTTCCAAACCTTTTAAATAAAAAGGAATCTGGTAAAGCCTGATTACAAGTAGCTGTTTGGAGTCTGAATTCACATTAACATAATGCCTGGAAAATTACAATGTTTCCTGAAAATGTGGGATTTTAATACTGTTCACTGTCTGAGGGTTGACAGAAAGAGGTATGAATTTTCAGTTAACTTAGAAACCTTTATGCTCACTTAGTATTATCTGGAAGGTTTATCTGGCTGCCATGAAGTATCTGTGTTATCTCAATAGCAAATTTATGAGTCCAGTAAATGATGGAGAGGATCTAATCTTCCATATGTGTAGAGGAAGAGTTGAATTTCAGAATTTCTGAGAATGGACTACCCAGGGAGTGGTGGAAAATCAACTGGTCATGGCACTTAGTGCTGTTGTCAAGTTGATGAAATGGTGATTGGTCAAATCGTGAACCAGGACACAGAAGCTGGGGAATGGTGTTTCTGGGCTCCCAGCTCCTCACCTGAATCCCTCTTGGAGACAAGGGCGTGGAGTGACAAGTGGGAATGGCATCAAACCAAGAGAAGGCAGATGTTACAATGAAATTCTTTACTATAAGGTTTGCGAGACACCGGCACTTGACAAAAAGTCAAGTTTTCCCCATCCATGAAGTTGTCCAAGACCAGGCTGCATGGGGCTCTGAGTAGCCTAGTCTAGTGGAAGGTGTCCCTATCTGTGGGATTGGAACAAGATGATCTCTAGGGTCCCTTCCAACCCAAACCATTCTGTGATTCTCTGATTCTGTGATTCTGTGTTCTTGGCAGTCTATGCCAGCCTATGTGATTCTGTGATTCTATGAGGAGCTGTAAAATGCAAATTGTCAGTCATGATTTTTATTAGGCACACTCAGATATCCCCTCATTTTCTCCCTCATGTCCAGAACATAACTCATTAAACAGGTAAATAGGTCATAAAAACAGTCATTAGAGATCTGCAAGGGGTGTACCGTTGAAACCACTTCCCTCTCTGCAGACCAGCACCAGATCCTTCCCAAGAACATATACAACAAAGTAAAAGGACAGCACAGTGTGGTCTTTACTAGTGCCTTTGGAGAACTCGTTTCCCTCCTCTGTAACAGACCTTTGGCAGCAGCAAGCCTGTTAATGCATTTTTTTCCTGAGTTTTTCTAGCTAAAAATTGAGTATAATGAAATCTGCTGGAATACCAACCCATATTGTTTCAATATATCTGTTAGAATGTTAGGGAACGCCAATGTTGTGGTGATGGAAGAACATAAAAGAGTAAATGCAGTTGCTTTGTTTTACAAGAAACAGATAGAGGGACACTTTCAGCAGTCTGCCCAATATCAACACTTCAAGTCTTGTTAGTTTCACATTCACATTTTTTTTTTCCTTCCATACTAGATCTTTTATCTCAGTGTTTCTTAGCTTTGATTATTCAATAGAGCAGAAACTGAATTCCTGTAATGGAACCTGAAATCATGGGTATGAGGCAGAAAATCAAACTTGACATCATTATATAAAGTACATAAGGAATCAAATTTTATGCAGCCAGGCAATTCCAGATGAGCAAACTTAAACCAGCATTTTAATACTACAGACATGTTATTTTGTTCAATATACTTACATGGGATTATTCTTATCCACCCAGAGGTCAGCTGGCTTGCTGTCATAATTGCTACACAAGAACCTTTACCACATGGCAGTTCATGCCTTGTGGCAAGGAACACTTTCAGGAAAATCCCTGGAACCTGTGCTCCTTTAAGTCATTTTGTCTCCTTTCCAAGAGAGTTCTAAGGAGTTTATCAAACCATATGCCTTAACTGCTTAATTCTATGAGCTATACAGAGTTTTTCCTTTCTAAAAGATGCTGATAATTATGATTATTAATAATTATCTTTATTAATAAGTATCTTTAGCCATATATTGTTAGATGTATTATTAAATCATGGTATACAAAAATGTTGTACCACTCTGAATATCAAATCCAAATAGACAGGACCTATTATTTCCATTTCTACAGAAAAGGAAAAGATATTCTCTAATATTATATTGTTTACCAGAATCATCAAGTAAGATGAAACAAGACGGACTGTCTGTGGTTATCAGTCATTTTCCTGATGTTTCAGTCTTTTGCATATACTGAAATATTGTTCTGTCTTTCTAAAAATTATCTCCATGCATCTTTTCTTTAGGAAGGCAGCAAAAATTCATTCTTCTCTACTTTTTTATTCTTTTTTAAAACTGCTATTTGCACATATGGAATCCATTATCATTCATAATAATTAGTTTAACAAACTTGACCAATTAATTATGCTGTGTTTGTGGATCACTGTTGCACTTTCTGTATGAAAATTCAGCACGTGGCTTGCTGTGATTATTCTCCATCTAGTTCTAACAGAAATTCATTCCTGTTTTTATTCTTCTCTTTATCAGGGTATAATTTGAAAGGCTTGCATTCTACCATCCTGGTGGAAGAAACAATTCTGTCAGACTATAAAAGTTATTCATCAAAGCCAACTACCTCCTTTTACTTCAAATTTCAAGACCCATGATTTTTAGATGTGAATGACCTTGTGGCTTTTGTTTTCACCTATAGGTCTCTTTTTCACCTCTTATAATTATTGGGGATTTTATTTGAAGTTTTAAAGGTAGTGATTGTAACTTCACTGATCGTCATTTTATGGATAATGTGTCTATTCATTCTGAAGAGAGAATATGTTTCTACATGAATTATATTGGTTAGCAGTGCATAATATTGGTTTGTGTGACTGATTAAACTGCAAACTTTGTAAGAATGAGCAGCTGCATGCTATAGAGAAAAGAAAAATCAAATTCCAAGCAAACAAGTAAGTTCCTGGACATTCTCACAGATCACTGAATTCTTTTTGTGTTTGAAGAAGTCAAAGTAAACAGTCCATTTATTATGAACTGATGGTGGCAGTTTAAAAAAGCCAACTATGTATACTTTGCTCATCCAGTTACTGGCTGTTTATAGGAATCTCATACTTTTTGTTATTCACCTTTGTTACCAGATGCCTTATGTTTGATTATTTTTTTGATTGTCAGCAGTCAGCTGAGCAAAAATCTCATTTCTTTCATAACTTATACTATGTACAGCAATACTACCTAAACACCTATAGAGCTCTAAACTATGACTTTGTGCAATCCCTAGCAAAAACACAGATGGGAAATTGACTGTCTGGGGATCAGCTTTCAGAAAAGGGGTTCTGACTAACAGCAGGCTGGGAATGAGCCTGCAGGTAGCATGTCTGCACGAATCCTTCATCTGGAAGCAAGGGAGGTCAATACAGGGCCATGTCAATAGGAGAACAGTCAGAAGGTCAAGGGAAGAGATTATCTCCTCTGATCAACATCTGTTAGACTACATGTCGAGTTTTGTGCTCCCATCCCAACCTCAGTACTAGAAAGATGTGGATAAATTGGAGCAAGTTCAGTAGAGGGTCACAAGGACAGGAGAGTCAGGGACCAAGGCACTTTCAGCTATGAAGAGAGGTTGAGAGAACTGGGCTTGTCAGCTGAGAGAAGCTGAGCTGAGAGAAGAGCCCACAGCCTCCTCCCCTATCTGTGGAAGCAGGTTCTCCACAGCATATGCAGTGGGAGGGTGAAAGACAATATGCATGAAACAAGGTAAGTTCAGTTTGATATAAGGGGATTTTTTTTCCCATGAGGACAGACATGTCTATGGGGTAGTGGAGCAGGTCACCCAGAGAATTTGTGGAGTCTTTTTCCATCCTTTGTGGTTTTAAAGGCCCAGTTACATAGCTGTGGGCTGTCTCATCTCATAACTGGCCTTCCTTTGAGCCAGCAGTTATCCTAGAGACAGCTGCAAGTTGCTCTTGAATTATCCAGTGATTCTAATCTGGAATAACAACTCCATGGATTGAAAACTGAGGAGGTAGTAAATGCACGCAGAACTATGGTAACAAAGAACTTTTGGCACATCCTGAGGGCAAAGCTTGCACTGGGTGACAATAACTTTCATCTCTTTCAGCCTGTTTGCACCTTTGCAAGGAGCCTATGTCTGCTACGCTTGCATTCAGGCTAAATTATTCAGTATTGTGAGCATTGGAAATTCACCTTCCTAAAGATTCTGCAATACTTTAAAAGTGATTGCAGCTATACCAAGCTTTTTTACAATAAGTAAGGGTAGGAAAATTCAGGTAACACTTTTAGTGTTTTCATGCCCAGTCATATAGTTTAAAAAATTACTTAAAAAAATTATGCAGTTTTTCTACTGTAATGCCACATCATGGACCAGGCCTTGCAGTCAAACTATTGACAACAAACAGTGTTAGTGAAGTTCAAACTCATCTTCTAGATACATCCATAGGACTTTAGACAAACAAATCTATGTAACGTTTACTTAGATGAAGCATGATTTACATTAAAGGAAAAAGAAAAGAGAGAAAGTCTGTAATATATTGGACTTTTCCAAGAAAACAGCCTTGTATTATGCATGTAGAAAGCAGGTAAAATGGTCTGTCTGTTAAATATTAAAAAGTATGTAAATCCCCATATATCAATTCTACAACTCTTAGAATATTAATTCACAGTAGAAAAATCAATTTAAACTCTCAAGATCAAGAATATTGTTAATGGTTTTTTTACATTACTTTTTTCATTATCTGGGGAACAAAAGATTTATTTTTTTCTTACTACACTGACAGATTTTTTTTCCTTTGAAAAACATTGCACTCAGACAGAAAAATGTTACTTAAAACAACATACATGCATGAATTCATCATGAATACCTAGGTATAATGGTCTAAATAGTGCCTTGACAGGCATAAAAACACTCTTGTCAGAAGACAAAACTTTTTTCTGGTTGTAGATCAACTACATGAAGAAGTACTTGCTCAAAGCAGAACTTGTAATGTACCCTGTCATCCAAATCAGGAATCAGAATGTGATTTATTGTTTGACCTTCTTCAGATAAACTAGATGAAATAAACACTTTTACATCAAGTTTAAACTGATTCTACTTAGCAAAGACTTTACAGATTCAGGCTGTGGATACCCTCCAAGTGTTTACACGCATATGTGCAAAGACATTTAATTCAGAGGTGGAAAGTAGTGGTAGTCATGTTCTCTGATTTTATCAGTAGTTCATTTTACTGATTTCAATGTGTTTGAAAAAGCCTCAACAGTTATCTTCAAAAGCAGAATAGTTCAGCATATATTCTCACTTCCCAGAAAAATACTCTAAAGCCCAAGAGGTAAACTAGACTGTGATGTAAAGGATATTTTCTTCACTCTTGCTTGATATAGGCTGCCACTCAACTAATAGTAACTACATTCTGTAATGCCCGGACATCAATCAGAGAAGTGTGTTCACCTGTGTCATTTTAAGAAACCAGATTTATATGGTGAGATCTCCCTGTTCTCTACAAGCTGGTGTGAGCAAAAATTACATTAAGTCTAGAAAGCCCATCCTCCTCTCTGATAGAAACTAAATTTATTTGCAGTAACTGTACCTCACTGTTCTGGAGATGCACCATAAGAGCATGGAATTCTACACCCCTTTTCAGGCTCTAACTACACTATCTTCAGGGAAGAGCTTTCTGTACCACAAAAACACAAGAATTTGATCAGAAAACTTGTAATTTGAAATATTTTTGACACAAAAAAAAAACCAAGAAGACCAAATCAAGCCATTGCTGCTTGTTTCAATCCATCTCAGGATCAGCCAGTTCTATTAATGTACCACAGTAATGAACGATGACACTGAAGAGTGCTAGCTGCAAGAGAAAGAAACTAGATAAAGCTGTGTTAAAAATGCATGTTTTACAGATTAAAGATAATTTCAGTCTTAAAGTGGGAAAATAGGTTACTGACTAGAATGGAATAGAGACATAATTTGAGAAAGATCAGTGAATTCATTCAATTCAGTTCAGTTCATCCTTGAAATCAGTGAGCTTTAGTATCGTAGAACAATAGTGTAGATTTGGAGCTTTCCGGATTGGTTGCACTTAAATGACATTGTTAACTAATATATTTGTATAAAAACAGGAGGGAAACATGGTTTTAACAGCTCAAGAACATGACTAGGTGCTGATAAAGTATAGATTACAATAGAGTGATCATTGTTGAAATATGTAACTGAATCCCATTATCTGACCATGTAAAACCTTGGTAGTGTTGAGTACATTATCAAGAGGCACAAGAGGTGCCAAAATGAGCAAGCAGATGAAACAGATTACTAGACGAATGTCAGAAACAAAAGCTAGCAAATGAACTAGGGGAACAGATGGAGTGTGAATCACTGATGTTATAGGGACTTACATTCCAGGGAAAACATGAGTAGAAATAAAAATGATAATTTTCAAATAAAGTTTTACAGCCTGTAAAATAAAGTACAAAAAGCAAAGGAAGATGATACAGAAAAAGAGAGGAACAAGAATGTGTTGGACAAATGTAAAATGACTAGTAGAGCATAATATACAACAAGGATGAAAAGAATTTTCAGTTTCTTTTTAAATCCTGAATAGGCCTCTGATGTGCTTTTGGCAGCCTGGACAAGTTGTAGGAATGTTTGTTTTAGCTAGTTGTAACACAGGAATGTGTAGCTGTGGACTAAAGGTTAATATGAAGGGTTTATTCCTAGGACAGATATAAGCAACTTCATAATTACAAAAGGATGTTGAGAGAAAATAAGGCCAATACATGTTAGGGTTTTTTCAATTCTAGCTGATATTACATTTTTCAAAACTTACACTCTAGCATTCCAATCATTGAGAGTTTGAGTACCTTTAACAGGCTGGTCTGTGTTCTACAGTTTATAATGCAAATGGATTCTGAAATTATGAGACTCAATGAATTTTACTATAAATAGATGAAATTCTATGATAAATCTCATATGGTGAACAACAACTACCATCTGCCAGAAATTATGGGCAAAAAATTAGTCACAGATTTATTAATACAGTGCTATAAAAGCAGCAGTGGTTTGCTGAGGGTTTGCTTTCTAAGTGTTTCATGCAGCATCCTGTACAGCATGTTGTAAATCACAGCCTGTATTAAAAACTGTTTAGGCCCTAAACAATGGTGGGTTTCACAGAGGAAGAACTCCAAGTATATAATACAAGCAGTCAAAGATCCACAACAAATGTATGCCAAGTTTTGGTGGGGCTCTAAAGAATCTCTGATAGGGCTTGTAATGAGAGAAATATCAGCTCTGGTTTCCTCATAGGAAAGACTCTCAGATTTACACAAAACAGTGCCAGGAAAGTCTTCCTAACATCTTCTTCTTTTCCTAAGACTTATTTTTGAAAGTACTGATAGACTATAATAGAAGCTTTACATGGTCCTTGGATACAGTAATGTTTGATTTCTCAGATGTACTTAAAGAGAGAAGGATGAGACAGATGGGTAATTAAACCTCTAGTGATTTTTTTTATTTCCTGGGATATAAGGAAGTCTACATAGCCTTTAATGCTGTCTCTGTTATTCCCTTTCTCATAAAACTTTGTCTAGTCTTTGATGTGGTTTTTCTTTTTGTTTGATTTGGTTTAGTTTTCAACTTTACATTAAAATAATGGCATTTTCATATATTTTTTCCAGATAATTTTGCATCAAGGCTATATAAAAAACCATACCTCATGGATTATTATTAGATCCACATTCAGATTATAAATGTGTTTTCAATATCAATCTTAAGTTTGTTATGACTGATATGTTTCTTTTGCTTGTAAATTACCATTTTCCAAAATTTTACTCTCCTCTTCACTCATTTTGTTATACCTTTTCTCCAGTCTTCAGGATTAAGATTTATCAAGCAGAAGTGCATTGCATTTTCTTAAATACAAGTATCTGTTTCCAGATCACTTGGCATATGTTATCTAATTTTGCATTTGACGATTTATGTGTGTGTGTTTCACATGTTATGATTCAGTTGCAATTAAAAAATGTAATCAAGTTGACTTTTTACTGCTGCCTAGATCAATGAAGAGAATATTTAATAATCTCCATTCCAATACACTAATTCCAAAGAATAATGATTAATTTCCTGTCTTAGAAATCTCTCAGGAATTCTAGTTGAGGCAGGTTTTATTTTTGACTGATATTTTCCTCTGATTCATATTAATTAACCATGTACCAATATAAGATGTCTCATTTTTTTTGGATTGCACCTATAGAAAAAGTATGAATTGCAACTAAATTTACCTTCCTAGCCTTTAGTCTGAAAGTCAGTGGCCTAACTGATCATAAGTTCCATTGAAAAGACAAAGAGATACTGACAACTGTTTTAAATAGTACAGATTAAATAGTACAGACCATAAACATAAAGAGATCTTAAAATATATTAAAGTGATGATTAAGTTTGCGACATCAATTTCAGAACTACTGAAGCAAGTGACAGGAAACAGAATAATTTCATAGAATATGCTCATGAGGTAAAAAATCCAGACCAGTAGAAGAGTGGATATTTGGAAATAAACATAAGTCATTGTGACTGGCCTAGAAACAATCAAAACCACATAATTTGAAGAGAGAGAGTGTTTTATGTACTGAGAAAGGCCAGTGGACATGTGAACTTTGTTTATTACTGTCCATGGTTGGGTATATGTGTAGCATACTAAAATTCCAAGGAAATAAAGACTGATAAGCCAAAGAACAATGAAAAAAAAAAATTATGAAGGAGAATCAAGAAATAATCACACCTAAGTAATCCTCTCAGAAACAGTCACAAGGAAGGTGAAAAAGCAGACCATGTGAGACTATCAAAAGTGTAAAGAAATAACAGTAGGAAAGCATAATAGCACTATAAAACTGATAATGTTCAGATAATGTTCTTAGGGCATCCTGCAGACACAGAAGGCTCTCTTCAGAAAAGAAAATTACTCTTTGGGAAGATGAGAAGAAAAGACTACATTTTTGGTTGATAGAAAAGTCTCCTTTCAGCTAGTAGTAGCTTCTTAAATGAAGCAACAGATATTTTATATCTATGTGTTAAATAGTCCTATATTCATTATTTAAATATATAGACAGAGCAGAAAAAAATGAAGCTAAAATATAACCCTTCTGCATTTTATTGAAGGAGCAACATTAAAATGATTCACAGGATATTGTTCTGATTAGTAAAACTGTATATAAATATCAAAAGATGTTCCCACTCATTACTTTTAAGAAACACAGCATTTCTTCTCAAGTTTCATTGCAAATCTGAAATGGAAAATAAGTCTTGTACCACAGCTGGCTTAGATTTTGTGCTTATTCCACAGAAGAAGATAAAATAATTTCTTCTTCTCTGAATCTGAAACCTTCTCCCTTCTTCATCACCTCTATGTATAAAGATCCCCTGAGAAATTAAAAAAAAAAAAAGACAGCAGGAGGCCAGACTTTTCTGAATATGATTCATTCTGAAGAAAAAATGAACATATTTTAAACAACACTACTTAGTAAGGAGAATCTGTTCTCTTGTGATGTTCCTTGTGTTCATTTGGATTTTAAAGTTTAAGACAAAAAAAAAAAAAAGAAAAATCAGTGACTGTGAAATACTTAAAATAAGGTAGGCAGAACTGGGAAGATTTTCAGATCCAGTTTATCCAAAAGCGTCTCAGGGTGCATGGAGTGGAGATTTTCCTAAATTAAGATTAATTGTCTTACTTAAAAAGTAGCAAGATATTTGAATGCACCTCAGTGTTGTGGTTTCTTGGCAGTGCTAGAATTTAAAATGAAAGACAAAACTCCTTCCACTATATTCAAGCTTTGTCCCCAGTTTCAGTTTAGGGTAAAAATCATATTTTCCTACTTGAGAAAGACACACACATGATGAAAAAAATTACAGTTTCAACTACAACAATACAAATGCTTCATTTTTCTACTAATTTTTGCATTGCACTTTACTTATTTTTTGCCTTAAGATAAGCTTGAAGCCCCATACTGTTACCACATTTTTGGGTTATATAGATGTGTGAAAAAAGTAGGAAAAATTGCAGCATACTTTCCTACCCATTCATGATAGAGATTTTTGTCACATATCATACATAACTGTAGATAGGTTGTGTACAGAGTACGTTCTTGGACTGAGTATGAATGAAAGAGCAGAAAAAAATTTAGACTGACATTTTTGCTTCTTTTTCTTTCTCCTTCTTATTAATAAGAATTTGTCCATAATTCTTTAAAACTCCACAGCTGGATTTTAAAACTGCTTAAGCTCCCATTTAATCACTTAAGCAAATAGCTAAGTCTTGAAAAGCACTCTGTAATAGGGACATTGGAAGGCACTGTTAAGACCATCATGCAAAAAAATTGGTGATCTCAGGGAGGAGAATGAATGAGACCCTCTCTGAAACACATTTTCAGCTTTATTCTCTATCCTTTCCTACCTCTTATTCCTTAATAAGAACAAAAATTGTGGGTTTTTTCTCCCTCATCTACACACCTAATCTAGACAAAATGACTTTAAGGATTCTAGCTTTTGAATTCCAGTAAATTTGGGTCAGTACAGAAAATGCATTGCTGCTGTATCAATGAGCAGAATAAATATTAAACCAAAACATTCTTCAGTTTAGATGAGGATGAAAACCTTTATTAAAATGGCTGTAAGTAATACAAAATTAATACAAAATTACCAAGAAAGTATGTTTTAAGTGAAAGATGGTAAGAATATTTTTTTCTATGTATGTGTGCCATAATTACAACAGGAATTATGCAACATTCTTAGTATCAGCTTTATAGGGAAGCACTGACCTGTTCCAAAGTCTATTCTATCCAAGTCTAGATTTTTCTTTCTAAATTCATTGTAAAGCCACCACCATAGATCAAACTATTTTTCAGGATATAGACAAGACATAGAGATACATCTCACCTTACCTTGCAGTGTTAAAAGCTGAGCATCAAAATTTCTCTAACTACCCTGCATCCCTCTGGAAGACCATGAAGGGAAAGAAATTCTTCAAGAGTGATTCAACTCAAGTCACATTGTGAAAGTGTCCATCTCTCTCTGTTGGCTATAAGAGGAGTTTTGTAGTAATCCTGCAGTTAGGCATGCTGTATACTGTAGACTTGTGAAGTAAAAAAATCAGCTTCTCTCATTTTGTGTCCTTAGAATTTGCTTGCAAATGTAATTCAGCACATAATGTTTTCTATTGTAGTGCAAGATTCCCCATAGCCTAAGAATTAAAGGTAATGTATAATAATTATATATAGTTATAACAATGTAATAATAATTATGCAATGTTATATACATGACATCTACTGGATGATTAACTGAAAATGGCAGCCTACTGGTTAATAACAACCTTTTCTTACATGTGAACCTCCCTGGATTTGAGAACATGTATTTCATTGCTGATCATCTGAATTTCTAGATTCCTAAATTCAAATTCTTTCAGGTAGTGATTAAATCTTAAACTCAAAATAATGTGCAAATATAAATACACATGGGCAGAAGGGAAAGTAGTAAATATGTACTAATTTTCCTTAATTTTTCTGGAAAGGGTGAAAGACATAAAGGTTTGTCTGCTTAGACAGTGTAATCATCTACAGCTATTTCAAATGTAATAATATTAAAAGCATTCTTTGTCAAGGATAAAAATTTCCTTCACTTCAGACAAGAAACAGAAAAATTTAACAGTAGAACAGATTTTCATTTGATCAAAACTGCTAAAATACTTAGCACATCCACTTTTGTCTCAGTCCTGTTTGTGTGAGACACTATTTAATCAGAGAGTAGTTCAGTTTTGGTTGCTTTTGGGAAAGTATTTTAATTTATTCCAGCTATGGATCTGTCTCATGGTTTGTTTGTTTTTTTTTTTTTTGGTGTTTTTTTTTTTTTTTTTTTTTTGTTTATTTGTTGTTTTTTTTTTTTTACCAGAGCTTGGTATAGTGTAGTCACAGCAGAAAAAAAATTCCTTTCAGAGACACCTACAAAACACGGAGAAGCAGTCAAAGTGTGCATACCTGGAAGAGGCACCTGGAGGCTCAGTGGTGCACTCACAATTGCAAACCCAGGGATAATAGGATAAATCTCATTTGCCCAATCTTTTCCTGACAATTTACAGTGAAGGAAATTTCTCTTTTTTTCGCCCCAAGCAGTGTGTCCTAGAGCTACCTATCTTTTGCTTTCAGAAGTTTAGTGTAGATCTCTACTGCTTTAATTGTCTTCCTTGTCTGTTGGTCTTCTTTATTTTCTGCTTATACCATAAAATTACATTTTTCAAATTTGTAGTTAATCATAAGATCATCCCTGAGATACTGGTTTTCAGGTATAGGCAAACTGAATTTTCTCAACATTTCCTCATGGCTCACATTATCACTATTTTGATTTTCTGTGAACTTTCTTCAGTTGCACCAAATACTGTGAGCTATCGTGCACAAAAGCTGGACACTGGACATCTTTACTGCTCAAGCAGCAAAGAGGAATACAGATACCTTACCTTACCTTACCTTACCTTACCTTACCTTACAGACAGCACTCTTTCTGTGTCTTGGGATGGTGTCTGCCTTTCTCAAGGCTGTGTTATTGACTCTTGTGCAGCTCACAGTCTATCCCTTATAGATGTGGGCTTTTTTCCATATAAAATAGACTGGCTTGTCTTCTATATCTTCTATCTGTACATTATTACTACAACATCAGGAGAAATTTTTATTTGCTCTTACTAAACAGAATGTTTTTTGTCCAAAAATTTATTTTGTTTATAATCTTAATTTAATTATAACCCTGTTCCCTGTTATACTCACAGCTTTCTACAGTTTGTGTGTTCTGCAAATAGAAAAGCAACCTATATTTTTTGGCATTGATAACATTAATATAATTTTAAATAACAGTAGAATATTCCAGAAAAGATCTCTCAGTGTCTCCTCATTGCTTTGTGTCTTTTCTATGTATCACTTCAAATAGCTCATTTAGTGTGGGCTATGTGAATTGAGCTCCAGAGAGCTAAAAATTAGGTTTAGCCTCACAAGTAATTTAGGATCTATTATAAGCATTGTAGGAAAATCAATGTGTCCAGATGCTTAAGATTCATCCTCTTACGAGATATCTTTGATCTTTACCCATGCACAGGGCCCATTTTCTTCTTTAACCTTTGCCCAGTAGACAGATAACTTCTGTTTGTGACCAGTCTTTATTGATTTGACAGTTTCTGTCAGAGCTCCTCCTCAGAAGGAGGCAAAAATCCCCTAAAATAAGGAAAGAAATTTCATATTCAGAAAAAAATGTCTTCTCTGTTTTTCACATGTTTACAGCAAAGCAACAGAGTTACAGAATAAAAACCATAAGAGGAAGAAAAATATTCAGATATCAAGTGATTCAGAAAGTGTAATCCACAAGAACTATTTCGGTAAATGTTTCATTATTTCCTTACTCACACAAAGATAATTTATTTTAAAAAATATTAAATGCAATAAAAGTTGAATAAATTGAAAATATGTAGGTATTACCCTAGCACATATAAATTCTTTTTTAAAGCTATTTTTTCTTTCTATGGACACCTTGGAGAATTTTATAGAGGACATCCTCAAAAACTCAATTGCATGTATTTGTTGAAAACACAAAACAAAATATTATCCTTCTCTCTGAAATAATAGAGACTATTTCAGAAATATTTTGCCTTTGCAATTTGAAGAGTTTGCTACAATTTGCTACCTTTCAGTAACTGTGTCAAACAGTTGAAACATCATATTGAAACATCAAAAGGCTAATTTTAAATTATCACTTTTTATTCAAGCTTAAGCTAACTTTTTAAAATAACTTCTTTTCACTCACCAGACACCAGCCAAAAAGAACAATTATTTTAGTTTTATAGGCGGTTTCTTTAAGAAGAATGTGCAAAAATAATTTTACTCACATTTATTTCCACAGTTCACTAATTCAGGGTTTTGACTGTGGATTTGGAGCTTTTATGTAATAATATGCCAGCATAGATGCAGCTTCTCAGATTCATTAAACAATCTTTAAAGAGGTTTTCATTATGTATTGATTTCCTAATCTGCTTAAATTTATTGAGGAGCTGAAGACAATGAAAAATTGTGTAATGAAAAACATTATAATTTAATCAAGACTTACCATAATTTTTTCATTATTAAAGGAATTATTGTCTTGAATTCTCTAATCAAATTTATCAAAGACTAATATTCCACAAATTTCAAGGTTTTCCATTTATTTGATGATACTTTTGAAAAACCTACTTTGCAAGTTACTGTTCTTGAGTGATTTCAAGAAACCTTGTCCTAATATAACCTGAATTATCCCAATTTATTAATCACAGCCTGCACTCCAAGATTATCCCATCAATTTCTTAAAACAAGTTAGGAGCTGACAGAGTATGTGAATATATTAATTAATATATAGAAAGCATTAGCAGTATACATGAGGACACTTTTTAATTTATTTATCTTTCCTTTCCTTTCCTTTCCTTTCCTTTCCTTTCCTTTCCTTTCCTTTCCTTTCCTTTCCTTTCCTTTCCTTTCCTTTCCTTTCCTTTCCTTTCCTTTCCTTTCCTTTCCTTTCCTTTCCTTTCCTTTCCTTTCCTTTCCTTTCCTTTCCTTCCCTTTCCCTTTCCCTTTCCCTTTCCCCTTCCCCTTCCCCTTCCCCTTCCCCTTCCCCTTCCCTTTCTCTTTCCCTTTCCCTTTCCCTTTCCCTTTCCCTGACTGGATTATGGAACATTAAGTCTCAAAGCTATTGTATTTAAAACCCTGCTAGGTAGATATTAATGTTTTCATTCAAAATTAAGAGAAAGTTTCTTGGAAACTCTTGGAAACAAACCAGTTTCTTGGAAGACAAAATGCTTCATCTGCACAAACCAAATAAAATACTATTTCAAAGAAGAAAATAGAAACACCTGTAGAAAAAAATAAAAATACTCTTCTCCAGAATAGTGTTTGGGAAAAAAGAAGAAAGGCTGTGTGGAGCTGCACACCAGGAAAAGAAGCAAGGAAGGAATGGTCTTGGTGACTAAAACTCAGTGAGAACCTTCAGGACAGCCTTCACTAGTTAGGCAGCAGCCATCATGTAGCACACACAGATGTATTAACTATGGTCTGGATTGTGTGGGTGGTTACTAATGGTCAGCTCACAAAACAAACACAACAGAGAAAACAGTGAATCACATCAGCTTAAGATTTCAGATGTGTGCATTCTAAAGCAAAAAGTCATGAAAAAAACAGGAACAAATTTTAGTACAGGATTGCAAATATTTAATATATTTATTAACTTTGTTGCACCTGCTACATTCATGTAACCCATTGATATGGAAGACAGCTATATTTATGAGGAGAATGATGCCAGAAAAAAAACTTCCAAAGAGGACTCTTTTTGCATAGAAAGGAAGGGAAATGTGTTCTGATCTACGGAGCATCTGAGGGTTGTGGCAAAAAAGAGGGAATGAAATCATGAGCCATGTCTTTTTGCCCACCACAAAATTTTAATTTGGGATAAATTATTTTCCAAAAGGTTAGTAGGATCTAAAGCACAGGACTTGGTCACAAAAAGAGAGTATAACTACATGGTTATCCATGAAGAAAGGAATAGAAGAATAAATACGCACCGAAAAATATTTCAGAAAATTTGGGTGGAGACTTCTGGTGGAGGAGATGGAAAAACATCTGTCCCTTTTGTCTGTGACTCCAACAGTTATTAGTTGACAACAATTAATTAAATTAATTAAAATTCCCTGAATCAATTCTGGTTTGCAAGGGGAGTGACAGAAAATCTCAGTGGGCATCTGGCAGCCAGCCAAGGTCATCCCACCACTCTTGTATTGGACATTACTCCAAAGACACAACTGCTTTATTTTTACGTTAAGGTCAGAAGCCAAATGAAGTTGGAAATTGTTTTTCTGAACAAGTTATGACTTCTCAGACATTGCCAGTTTCAGTGGGGGTCACTACTATATCACCAAGACAATGAAATATGTTTGATATTAAAACGGCAACATAAGTACTTATGTTTTGTATGGGAAGGTGTCATCCACAAACTCAATTTCAATTTTATCAAAGTGTAGAAGAGAAAAAAAATGGTATTGTCTTTCAACCATGAGGCATCATATTTCAATGCAACTTCCTGCTGCTTGAAACAGTTTTCCCCTGCAATTTACACTTCTGAAGAAATGTGTGAATTGTAAAGTAGATATTATTTTCAGAATTTTCCACTAGAAAGAACTTAAGAGGAAAAATTTACACTCATATGGCATATTTAGCAAATCAGTTGAAGGATATGAATAATATTTAACAGGGATAATATATTTTCCAAGGCCTGGGGAAGAAAATTCCAAAATGAGTCAGCTTTAATTTATTTTTCTTTAACATGATATCATCTTGAGCAAAAATGGAGATTTTTTTTTCCCCTTGAATAGACAGTCTATTCAATAGATTCAACACATGACAATATTTATTAATATAAAAACCTCTTTTTGAATGTGTGTGTTTGTTTCAATCACTTAGCATATATAAAAGCATAACTGAGCAGCAAAACTAGATGGAGATTTTAATAATCTTAAGCTTTATATGCCAGGTGAATGACTGCTTCTGTTAAAATTACCTTGTGGCCTTTCTATTAAAACAAACAAACAAAGAAAGAAATCTTTGAAGTGATTTAAGGGCTGAATCTTCTCCTAACTGTTGGGGTTTTTTTTAATACTTAAGATGCAAGACTCGAGGGCAGTCTCCCTGACCAACCTCTAAGGGTCCCCTGATATCAGGGCTAAGGTGGCAAAATGAGGAACGGGTCCACACCACAACTCTGGAACTAAATCCTTTAATAACCATAAAAGAAAATGTGGGACGAGGCCCAAAACACGGGCACACACTGTAAGAGCTAAGGGTAGAAGACAAGGCTGAGGGAAAATCCAGGGTATTTATAAGGGATGATGAGAGGTGGGTCCAGGGTGAGAATCCAATGGGTAAAGGGAAAAGTGGTGCAAGGGAGGAGGAATATGGGGCAGGGGCCAATAAGGTGGGATGGGGTAGAACAGTGCAGTGAACATAAACCACTGGGGGTACAAGGATACAAGAACTTTCCAGAACTGGGAGGAGAAAAGGGATGATATAACTGGGAATAGAGGCAACCAATGGGAAATGAGGGTTATAAAGCTTTACCATAAACAGTTTTAAAACCTTTGACAACCTTCTTAGGAACTATTATAAACTTAAACAAATGCCCTCCAAGGTCTGGGGCCGAGGGGCAACTCCTCACCAAAAACACTGGTCTGGCTTGGGATGTCAGCCAGTTCAATTCCTACACCTAATTACTAATATTTGCAGCACTAGGTGCAATGTTTGGGCTCTGAATAATTGTCAAGATATCCTGGTTAACTTACACCTTTTGTATTACTAAATCACAGAGAAGATTAGCTATACTCAAGTTTGGAAGAGAGGTCATGAATGGAGAGCTCTGAGAACAATCAGTAATCAACACAGATTTTCACTTACCTAAATCCTCAATTGGTACAAATCAATATAATTCCCGTGAAGAAAATGGGCTTATATTGATTTACCTCTTTTGTGAAAATAAGCACAGCACTTGGCTCAGCTTCCTGTGTGAAAGAGAACTTTTCCTGGCCCAATGGAGAAGAAAATAAGAACTGAAATTGTCCAAGAGCAAAACAAAAGGATTGCAACTGTCCAAGAACAGATGTTTCATTAATATTGTCTTATGTATATATGTATATATATAAAACTTTTATTTGGAAATTGTATTATCTTTTCAAGGATTCTTTAAAATTATACATATTAATTAAATGAAATTATGAAAACATTGTTAATATATTTTCAAAAGGAAATTAGAATTTTTCTGATGTTTTCCATTGAAAATCAATGCTTTGGTACAGAACAGTCAATCTTAATAAGGCATGTGAGAGAAGCATATGCAGAATCAGTGCATAGATTGCTTAGTGATAGGGACAATTGTGTTACTAATGTCCAGACCTGAAGATAGAGCTCCTCTACCTATATGCAGCTAAATAGGAAACATGTGTTGATAGGGTAAGGATCTCAGAAAATTCTGGTCTGATACCATCTAAAATAAAAAAGGCAGAGCTTCCCATTGGCTGCAGCACATGCATAGTAAACTTCAAAGAAATGAAGGAAACAAGGAAATCTTTTCATCAATCAGGAAAGACTAAGGACATTTTTCTACATTTTTTGAACAAGATATGTTTCTAGTTTATTCTACAGAGAAAAGTTGACAATGAGGGAGATGCCATGAGTAATCAGCAGTAGGGTAATTAATGCCTCAGATAAGGGAGAAAAAGCCCACAAATACGTGAAATTAAAGAAAATCAAGGTTTTAGAAACTTTCAAAGATTTTAATATTTTTTCTGTCTTTCTCTCATTTTGGCTAAATCAAAATATTTGGCCCATAAATGTTGCAATGTTTTGCTCAAATCCTACAATAATGCAAAAATCCTAATTGCAGTGCAAATATATTGCCATTGTTTCTGCATCATGTGTGGTGCTTATGTGCAAAGCCAAGTCTAATATGTCCCAGGTGATGAAATTTAGGAGATAAAATTTAGGTTTTCTTCCTGTCAAGGGAAAAATGTAACTAACTTTTGGAGCTAATGTTTTCACATGAATGGGCAAATTGATTGTATGACAGTCACAGTTGACAGTTTTATATGTAATCTTTATGAGAGGGGATTATTTAAAATTAATTACTGCATTCAATTTGTTTTCCTTGGTTGATAAAAGAGGTATTAATTTTAATTCATCCTATAGTCATAATTGAAGACATGTTCAAACTAGTATCTAGTGCTTATTGGATTTTAAGAACATTTTAAATTTATATAGAAAAGAGAATATGAGATAAAGACGGATATATATATATCTTTATTTTATGTTAGCATTGGGGCTTCTGAAAAAAGGACCTGTCTTTCCCAATAAGGTTTCTTCAAAAAGTGAAAAGTTTCTAAAAGTACTTGGTACTTGATGGATTGACAGTTTCTGACAAAAAACATTTTTGCCCAGTTCTACTTAGTGTGCTGCTTCATTAAACAGATCTCCTGGTTTGAGTAGCAGCACACTCTGTGAAATTCCTTATGTTCCACTTTTTTTAGTCAGTGGAGAGTGGAATATCAATTATGATTATAATTTATTGTTATATCATCTTCAAAGACATTCTATTCTTTCTTGAGAGCTGTTACAAGTTGGTTCCTCCAAGGCACAAAATACCAAACTAGACTTTTTTTGTCAAATGTTAGAAAATTGTTTAACATGAAGAATCGAGTAAAGCAGATTCACAAGACCACTCAGTCAGAACCATGTCACATCTGATAAGAAATCTGTCCAAAGGAAAAGAAAATGGGTCTGTGTAAAGCCACGAAAAAAAAATAAATATAAGATTCAGGCTGTTAACAGTGTTTACAGTTATCGTTATCAGTAGTTTTTTGCTGGAGATATTTCCACTCTCACCAGTCTGTCATGAATAGTGGAAGACAATTTATATATTCTGTGATGCTTTTTTCACAATGGTGATTCATGACACTCTTGCCCAGAAGCTCTATAAAGACAACACAGATTTCTTTTTTACTTGGAAAAGGGCTATGGAGACCATCTAGCCCAAAATAAAGCTAGAATCAGGGCCAACTTCAAAGTAGATTCAACAGAAAGATATAAAAGTCAATAATGGCAGGCACTGTTTCAAGGATCTCCATCTGAAACTTTGTATACAACTTCATTTTTATCAGTACATATTTGAAGTTCAAGTGAAATCCTGAGGACGTAAATGTATAATCAGAATATCTCTCATTGCTCTCAGAGTTTAATTACCTGTTACCAGTTGGTTGCCTTTTATGAAATTGTTGTTAGTGGAAAGTTAATTGGTAATAGACTTCAGAGCCATTGGGAGAACCAACAGTTTGCTTTGTCAATATAAGTGCATTTTTTTTACATGACATGATACAATTACTTGAGGAACCATCGGGAAAGAGCTGCAGAGATGCAGTGATGATTCTGCAAATCCAGCCTCTAGGGCAGACCACAAGTCAGGGTCATTTGTTGCTTTAATAATTTCATAAAGACATTTGATTCACCATGGTAGAATGATCACAAGCTAGAAACCTTTATCCCTTTGCTAAAAACCATGTATGGACAGTTAGATAGAACACTGTTGGTCAACGAAAAGCTGAAGATTGATCCAAGCTGATAAGCAGTGTATGGCCTATTCCACTCCCTATTCTCCTGCAGCTAGCACTGAGCTGAGCAATAAAACTGTAGTAACTGCAAGCTTTATGCCACGAGTCAGGAGCAAATAATTATAGTGGCAATCTTAAAACAATAGCTGCTGGAAGAAACAAAATATCTGATTCTTACTCTTAGAACCCCACAAAATAAGATGCTCATGCAAGAAAAAAAACGGAGGTGATATGAATAAGCAGGCCATATGAAGCTTAAGTCTCCCTTACATAACAATATAATGTAGAATTAGACAGAAACTGAGATTTGTTTCTGTGATTTTCAGACCCTGAGACAAAGGAATGAAAAAACCCCAACCTACATAATGCAGATCATGTTTTTGGAGCAGTGCTTCTAAGGTGATTTCTTTGAGGTAAGTTTTGGTATATGCTTATAGATGTGACTGATATTTTTTTCCCTCAGAGTCCGGAAACATTTGGAAAATTCTGAAGCTAGATGAGAACCACTCCATGAAAACTTTTCCTAGAGGATCCATTTCCTTTTGGAATTCAGAATATGTTGATTTCATTTGATAACCTCTTCTTGCTTTGGAAAATATAGATAACCCATACACTCCTTTACTCCTTTTGCAACCTACTGTGATGGATTTGAAGGCCAGAACTCCGAACTTTTCATCTATTGTTGTATCAGGTGCTAAAAAAATCATTGAACCAAAACAGCTGACTCTGCTGCGGAGAAAAAAAAAAATGCTATGATCAAAATAATGAATATATCTAGACTCAGATGCATGGGTTAATTTTAAAATGAAAATTTTTTGTGCCTCAGAAAACAGGGTAGGGAAGAGACAGGAGGGACGCAACGCTCTAAAAAAAAATCACTAAACAATTTTATAAAGAATTCATGCAGCAGTTTCAAAATGCATATGCTTTTTAGCCTAATTAAGCATATGCTTTAGCAATTATTGATTTGATGTGCTCACTTGAGGGCTCAGAATGCAGAAAGTATTTTGTGACACTGGAAAATACTTTGCTATGCAATTCTGAGAAAACTCTGGAGGCAGCAGAGTAGAGTTTATCTTACTAATGTTGTTTATAAAAGTAGATTCTTTTCTGTCAGATCTACCAAGGGAGTCAGATTTATTCACATGAGACTAGATGTGTGGAGTATAGACAGATGGAAAGAATGATATGTAATACCCAACTCATTCCCTAACCTCTCTATAAATTATCACATGCTCAGTGAGAGTTGCATAAATTGACCTAAAAACAAATAACTTTAACCAAGTACCAGCTATTTTTGCATCTAATTTAAGATTCAGTTCCCTTTTGAATTCTCCTTTAGGTGTGTAAGAAACATAGTTTTGGCCTTCCTAGGGTCCTTTGGTTTTTGATCTTTCTGGCTTGATGAAACATCTTCTTTATCATCTCTAAAGAAAGTTTGCAGAGGAACAGATGTTCCAACCATCATTATGTGAAGGGTGTATTGAAGAGGTGTCATCTTCACGGACTCCTGAACTGAACCCATTTTTAAATCCCTCATCCACCCTTTGAAACAAAGGGGCTTTTTTCCTAAACAAATAGATGATTGCTACAGTTTGACATACACAAATAATTTAAGAACACTGTGTATTGCAAGTACCCAGAAAGCCTAGTCCATTATTATATGAAAGCACTTGAAAATATTTCATTTCTCACTGGTTAATTTTCCTGTGTTTTCTATTACATAAGGTATCAATAACAGTATTGATCTTGAAGATGATATTTTTGTTCAATTTAATATTAAATGTGACAGTACTAAGAACAGAAGGTTTTCTTACACCCAGAAATAGCATGTTTACTTCATTTGTGTAATTTATATGGTAATAATGTGCAGTCTTGGATTCCTTGGGATATTGCTTTACTGCTTATAAATTGATTCCTGTGATACCGTCTGGCACAGCAATTTCATGGCAGCTATTATCTGTGGAGACAGATTAAAGCATCCTGGAAGTTTTTTTCTTTATTTGAAGAGAACTTTCAATCGTCTAAAAGCATTAAGAGAATGGAAGGGAACAGAAAACAATGTATTTTCCAGTTCAAGCATACTTTGGCTCTTGATTATGGACATAATATAAAAAATAGTACTGCATTCGTCAGTATTCTTTGACAATAAGTTACTTCTCTTCATGAACATGTGTTTTGGAGGCAATGAGCAGGGAGTAACATCACTATCTACTGTCATCAGCATCACAGAAAGTGCATTTGATTGGAAGGTAATAGAGAAGGTTAAAATTAAGAGCCAAAAGGGATTTTTTAGGTAACACCTTAATCTTCAGGTAACAATGATAAGCAGTGGCTTAAATGGTGTAAATGGTATTTGTGTTTGCAATACAAATACTGAGAAAGAAATTGTATTTTGGTGAACATCAAGATTTTTTCATATTTCTTCTGTAGTTTCAGAATATCTGAATGTAGGGGCCCATAAGTAAATTGCTTCATGGAAAAGTAGGTTGTTAAACTGGCATTTTGAGTAATGGACTGTCTTCTTCAGGATTCTTTAAGAGCGTAGACCTCTCAGACAATATGCAGATGCTGGAGTGAAGACATCAGATTTCAAAAGACAATTAAAAATATATGTTATGGAAGGTCATAAAGATGTTAGGGTCACAAAAGATATCTTCAAAAGAAACAGCTGAAGAAAGCAGGAAATTTGGGAAGGAAAATGAGAGAGAGGAAGAAAGGCTTGGGAAGGGAGAGTTCTGAGTGGTAGTGGGTGAAAAATAATTTGGAAGCAGTTTAAGGGAAGATTAGTTTTTCTGGGTTAATGTGAAGAAAACCTCATGAGTCCGAATCTTACATATAGACAGTTTTAAGACAATAGGAAGAACAAATGTATTATTAAACTCCAGCAATTAAATGATTTGTTGTGTTTTTCCTTACTTAATAAAGGAACTGAACAGGGATTGACTCATGTATTAGATGAAATAGAAGTTGATTAATTAGAATATATGTGATTTGTCTAGGAAGGAGAATAATATTTAGGATTTCAAGAACCAGCCTCAGAAAGAAAGGGATATGCTTTGCATCACTGGCTGCCCAAAAGAACATGACATAGTATTTTGAGATAATCAGCCTTAAGATGTCTCAGAATGGTCTAAAATGGTGGTTTTGGCCAGAAAATGTATAAGTAGAAGTGATTTTCTAAAATAATTATATCTCAATTTGTAAAAAAATCCAACCACACAGCTTTTAAAAATATGCATTTTGCTGAACTTAGGTACAAGTACTTTGTACTTGATGATTTAAAAATATTTTGTCTTAATAAACATTGTCCAATTTCCTTCTTAAGATATGTATTCCATGATGTACATATGGCAGGAGTACATTCAAATAGAGATGGTACATTTTTTAAAAGACATTTTTCTTCCTGTGTGTCTCATTGTTAGCAATTCGATGATCACCATGAATTAAAGCAAGCATGAAGACCCATGATTTGTCTAATCTCTTAATTTAGATTTTACAGGCATTTCAGGATCTCCTGAATCTCTGAATGAAAATCATCTAAACTCTTTGATACACTGGGAAGCTAAAGATATCTGGCAATGAAAAAGCCACCTTTCTTAGTAGGATTTCACTAATACACAAAAACCATTGTATTACAAAATTGTTCACAGAGGACAATTTTGCTATTGGATTTTCACCAAAGATGTGAACAAAAGATCTTTCCATTTTCTCTCTTGATTTCTTAAGCTGTTCTTCTGACAACAGAATATGCTTGGCTTTTTCTTAAGATCATTCTCTAAGCACACATTTTTTATAGCTGAGTTTAAGTAGCAGCAGTATGTATCCCAAGGTTGATTTAATTAATTTTAATTTTGCAGACTTTGCATCCAATCTCAGGGGCCACAGATTTATCTTTTGAAATTAGGTTTTTCTGCTTTATTTTAAACTTTTATGTGTACTGAGTGCCTATGTGATTCAATTTTTCTAATACTAACTCAAAACATATTGCAAATGTTACTTTATATCATGCATTACTTCAGGCACAGAATACAGAGCTTTTTTATATGTTCTCTTACTTTTTGGGAAAAAACACGTGCTTCATTTTGGATTAAGCTACCTCACTAGTAACAATAGGAAGAAGTATATGTTAATAGTCATAAAGGTATCACTACCATAAATATTAATGTTATAATTAATAAATAAAAATGGAAGACCTCTAATATGTTCTTGAAACTTGCTTGTGCAGTATCTCCTCCACCTGTATATGTACAAATTCATGCAAAGTCAAGTGAAATCAATACTAAAGTAACACTGATTTGGAAATCCTTTGGGAATCTTTAACTTTGGGAATCTTAATTTAATGGAACTGTGCTTGTCAAGATGTAAAAGTAGATTTTAAACTGTGTACACAGAGTGAACAGATATTACCTCACTGGGCCACAAATATCTTCTTAGAAGAGTCCAAGTACAGCTGAATTCCTGTAAGAATCCTCGAGACATGGAAATGGGAGATTTAATTAAGGCTACATCTATGTTACAAAGTGGATTGGTTCTTGTTTGGACACTTTGACCTACAGAGAAATTACCTTCTCTTTTAAAGAGAAAGGGGGGGGGAAATAACCATAAAAAGCATCTGTGCCAGCAAGGCATGCAGGAACTTCATAAAACAGCAACAACTGGGTAGAATGATTGTTTTTTTCAAAGTAATTATTGCCAATGAACCAGTCGTTATTCAATTGCTGTAGGAAAAAGCTGTTTTTATTATTTTTCTTCCTATTCCCTTTAATTAGTTTGAAAATTGCTGAGAACTGTAGTCTGTAGATGATACAAAATGTTCAGGACTGTCAGATCTAAAAATTGCAATAAAGAATTTCTAGCAATAAAATGATGGATGCAACACTGCCAGCAATGAGAAGTAATGGGCGGGGGGGGGGAACCAATCTTAACAACCTAAACTATGTTTATACATCAGCAATCTCAAAATCGACTATTATCTTCTGGGAACAAGATCTCTCAGCCACTGTGAATGCTTCCCTGAAATCAGCTCTGAACACCAGCACTTGAAAATGGCAGATATTCCAAATTACTAGAAAAGAAATGGACCAAAACCAGGTTGTTTTATTTTACTGCATGAATTCCTGAAGTGCCTACAGCTAACATAATTCTGTGCATTTCTTTTCACTCTACTGAAAACCACTTAGAATATATATATGTTCTAAATTTGTATGCTATAGCGAGGGTTTCAAGTGAAATAATTATGGCAGAAGCTCTCAAAGAAAGGGAAGAAATTTTAAGTGAGGGGCTTTTGATTTTGTTTGGTTTATTGCCTGGATGTTTTCCATAATTAATATGTGGGACTCCGAAGAGTTGCAGGCTGCTGTGGAAACCAAAATCAGAAACAGTTGACATAATTGCACAGGAAGGGCCCGTTTATGCCCACCTTGAAGATTAACATCTTGGAACTGCAGTCTTCCTTGATCATATGATGACAAGATCCTCAGATGTGCTTTGTGTCAACTGAAATGCCTCAGGATCTCAGAAAAATAAACCTGGATTTACAGGTATTTCCTAGGCTTCTTTTACAATCCTCCACAAGCAGTGGACTGAAAAAGGAGTTTGAGAAATCTGATTCAGATTGAGGTCAATTGCATCTTAAATTTTGTGGCTATGGCAAGAGTCAGATGCACTGTATATTTATTACCTCAGGATGTTTAGAAGGCCAAACACTCACAAAAAGAATTTAACATATTCACAGCAAGGGGTTTCTGAGTGGCCCTCTCAGGTCAGCATATCTGCACATCTTATG
The DNA here is from genome assembly GCF_963662255.1 of Cinclus cinclus. Taxonomy (NCBI): domain Eukaryota; kingdom Metazoa; phylum Chordata; class Aves; order Passeriformes; family Cinclidae; genus Cinclus; species Cinclus cinclus. The sequence goes on along the minus strand of NC_085049.1, from coordinate 31,662,773 downwards.
CATAATGATATGTCCTACTACTGGCAACTAGAAAAATTGAGTAAAAATTATGACCATATGTGACTTTCATATTTCTAGGTCTAAGGGCTGAAGACATAATTGCTGCTTTGTTACTTTCTTGAAGGCAGATTGCTGACTTAGAGGTGAAACACAGTTTTATGCTGGACTGGTATAATCACAAATACTGTGGAATATTGGGTTGATGATCTTGTGAAAGAGGGTACTTTTAATTTTGACCTCAAGATTAGAAACAGAGCTGAAAGGTTTCTGCTTTTAAAAATCCACAGAGAACAGCAGCAAACCTGTATTTTGCAATATTTCTTTGTCCAAACTCTGTTCTTCTCCTCATTGTACAAGCAGCCTTCTTATCTGCACAGTCCAGAGTCTTACCTGAGAGTTGGTCATTTTGGGGTTGTTAAATCAGAGGCACGGTGTTCACTGCAATTCTCCAGGCAGATGTGTGCCCCTGACTTAAAACAAAATGACTTAGTGATAGATAGAATGATAGGTTTTATATACAGATGAATGATTCTGATTCATTTAATAGGACTTCATGCTTAAAAATTGCTTTGGGGGTTTTATGTTCTGTTTTATTCTACATCTGAGGTGTTACCTTCACACAGCCATTGAGGTGTATTTAGAGTTTATACTAACAAAATGCTGTTTGTAGCATTTTGGTAGCAGAAACTTTAAATGCATATGAATTACTTGCCTCCAAAATCTGTCATAGCTGCTTCCTTCAGCTCCTCCAGAGCTAACAGAAATTTTCACAAGCAGGAGATTTCTTTTATTATTGCAGAATTGTCTCACTAGACTTCAGTGCCTTGCATATTAAAGCAGATTAGTATGTTAAATTTAAATCTTAGCAAGAAAAATTTCCCAGGGTCTTCTTCTTTATAGAAACAACTACTAAGAAATTGAAATTAAATTACTATACGCATGTAGCTTAGACCTTTCCCAATAATCCCAACTAGTTTGCTTGTTGTCTTTTTAAAGATAATTTGTCCTATGTCATTTTCAAGATTGACATATAAAGTGAAGTCCTGTCATTCCTATCTATCCTGCTCCGACATCCCAAGGTTTGGGGCTTTTTTGCTTCTGTTTGGGTTTTGTATTGGTTGTTTGGTTTTTTTAGTAAAAGATAGAAAGAGCCATTATAATCAAAGTTCATTCATGCAAAAATTCATCCAGAAGTAGATCAAATTCTGAAAGGATAAGCAGAAAGCCTTCCAAATTTCTTGTATTATGAACAGTTTCAAAAAACCATAAAACTTGTTCCTAACAATCAGGTGAACTATAATAAACATTACAAGTAGCAAGCAACAGAATGTCAGACACACAGAATGGAAAATGGAATAGTGAGAATAGTGAGAATTTTAAAACATATTTTGAAACCTTCCCTCTTTATACCTTGATTAAATGTTTAAATTCGCTACATTGTGCGATATATTTTTGATTCCCTCCTACTGTCAGTTGACTTAGAAGATGATGATAAAACCAAATTGTGCTGCAATTAAGAAAAAAACTTAGCAAGTATTTACATAATTTAATAAAATATTTATGTAAATCAAATATATATTCACTTGTAAAATTTTTCCTCAGGCTACAAGCAAGTAAAGCAAGTATAATAGCAACATTATATCAAAATATGGTTACATCATATTATATATGCAAGGCATCATAAGTATGTTTTTAATATTTAAATTTCAGACAATAACTTTTTCTGTTTTGGAAGTCAGTATGATTATTTTACAATTTTTTGCCTTTTCCCTGTGATCTCAGTGATAGAATTGTTTTCTGAAAGATGAATTTAATTTTTCATGTTTATAAGGATGAACAGAATGCTATCACTACTTATGCAACTAGAAGATAATAATAAAATCAGATTAAACCCTATACTGATTAAATTTGAAGTTACATTGACATCTAATTTAGATTTAGATTTAATATACTAATGTTGCAGTGTAATAAAGAAAGATCAAAGTGTTGATGCTAATTACTTTTAAGGTTTCAATATCATATTGCATTAATTTGACTACTACCCAGGACTTGTAGATGACAGTGGGAGATTTCTTCTGAAACAATTTACAAATAAAATGCACAGCAAGGTTTCTTTACTTTTTAAATGAGACTAGGCACGGAAAAATTGTATATAGACTTAACAACCACATTTCAGGGTGATCACCAGCAAGAAAAAGGGTTTAAAATAAAAAAATTTTTACTCAGACAATTTTTATTTGGACCATATATTCTTGCTCTTGCAATAGCAAAGAGAAAAAAAAACCCCCACATTTTGTTATGCCGTTATTGCACACTCACAGTGAAGGTATCACCTGTAAGTAGCAAATTGTCTTTTTAAATGGTCCCTGCTCTAAAGAGTTATCAACCAGTGATTCTGAGGAAGTGACAATCTGACAGGTCAGCCATCTGCTTCACAAAACCCAAAATGACATCAAGTGACAATGCTTCTATCCAAGGGAGCCTAGTATCACAATTTGATAATGCAACAATTAATGCAAAACATAATATAGACTTTGCTGTTTACGGTGAGCAGATGCATTTAAAGAGAAATGTGAACAAGGTAAGTTTGAAGAATTTTTTTTTTTATTAATAGTAATTAAATTAGAAGGGAGAATATTTCTGTGTTGTTCACATGCACGACAAAAATCTATTTTAAGGAACTAAATTTCTTCGTGCAGTGTAAATTCCAAAATTCAGATCACTTTAGCTGGGGCCTTTGCTTTCACTCCAATGCATTTCTCTGAGCTCTCAAATGGCACAACACATCTCTGGATCTTCAGAAAACCTGAAGAACTAAACCAAGTTAAGCCTGAAAACTGAGTCACGCTTCCATTTCAAAGCATATTCTATCACTAAAGATGTAAGAAAGATTTTTTTTTTTCAGTTTCATTAAACAGATATGGTAGAAGCTTCAGTGATCTCTGAGTCCTCTCTTCTGTGGGGAAATGTGTAGGATATGACACTGAATGCTAAGTTAGGAGAGACTGGTGGTCCCATTTCCAGCACTGAGCTCTCTGTCAGCATGGCAATATTTAAAACTACTTCTGTATTCTCTTTTCTTAATCCTCCCTACTCTCCAGGTAAAAGATTAGAGGAGATCAAAAAACGAATCCGTAGAGATGTTACTATTTAGGCTTCTCCTTAGAGGAGTGGCAGTGGTGTGGGAGTAACTGCAGGAGCAGAACCAGACAGCACAGTGACATAAAGCTTACAGCTCACTTTTCTAAGGGGAAAGTGTGTAGCAGTCTAGAGATGTGTCCTGCTACACACAGGACACACAGCAGGCAATGCCCGTGTGTGTGCCTCTCACCCTGGAGCACAGGAATAAGGCAGTGTCCTTGGGTGCCTGAGCTGTGGCAGTGTCTCTCTGCAAGTGTGACAATCCCACCTCAGGATTGTTGTCCTCAGCCTATTGCAGCATAGGGAACTTCTGTGGACGTGTCCCCACTGAGAAACTACTGTTGCTTATATTCTTGTTTTTTGAGTTAAATGGTCAACAGCATTCACCTGTAATCGTGCTGGTCACCTATTCCCAGTCTGTTTTACTTGCACCCTTTCTAAAGTCCATTAGCAGAGGCTTCCTGAGGTAACGGTGTCTACTGATCTTCAGCCCAAAATGTGTTACCAGGACCCACCCACTGTGGTTAACAATTTACATCCAATTCTGTCCAGTGTGTGTCTAAACCATAACAGGAGGGCAGATGTGCTTCATATCTTATCTAGCAGGACTTTCAGGTAAGAGTCCCTCATGATAATTATCGATGCTGCCTTGACTTTCCAGAGCACTCCAGAATCACCAAATCTGTTGGAGGTGACAGATAAAGACCTCATTTTTATCTGAGCTGTGCTTTCGGGTAGGTTTTATCCTGTCACAAGGCTATTGAGTTTTCAATGGATGAAACACTTAAAATTGAAAGTTTTAGGTATAGAAACCTGTAGATAATGCAAATTTTAGTAAGTGTTGTGTTCTTGCTGTATCTCAGAAGGACCCTTTTGCTCTCCTCTGTTTTGCTTTAGCAGGAAACATGACAATTTAAAAGTTATAAATCCTTACCCCAGATCCAGCTCAGTTCAGTTTGTCAGTTTGCTGATTTTTGATTTCCTACTTCTGCTTCCCGTTCCTGGGTAAGCAGCAACCATTTGTCATTTATTCTGTAATATTTGGACCTATTTTGAGACATTTAAAGAGTTTATAGCAGAACAAAAGGAATATATTTTCTATAACTAAGATAATTGATTCAGTCAGTCAAAGAAGAAAATATTGGGAAGATGTATAGACCTAGCTGTTCTTCATTGTTTTCTCCGAGATTTGAAGCCACAGTTTTGATACAGTCCCTGAAGACAAGATCTCCGTGAGTATCTGTGAAGGACAGTTTTTTCCTTGTAGTCAATACCTTTGTTTGCATGTCTTGTGAAATATTCCAAATATTATTAATGTGTCATATTTGCTGTTACCAAAACAAATGCTTGTAGAAAGTATGTTGCAATGAACAATGTGAAATACACCACATGGCTGTCCATCTGCTTCCTACAACTGCAAATCATAGCCACACTTTCTCATTTATCATTTGACACTGAGATTTGAAGTTTCGTCTTCATTAATGCTTGCTAAAATACATCTTCATATACATATGAAAATGTAAATTCATATGGAAATATAATCCTTAAGGTTTCAGGGTGCAAGAAAAGAAATCCTGCTGATTTTTTTTCCACTTTCTTATGAAAGGAATTTTTTTTTCATTGTTTCAACACTGCTTTGTTTCTTAAATATCTCAGGACCATATAACAATTTAGATAACAGCACATTTTTCTGTGCAGTCCTTAAATGCTGTTTTACCTACTTTGGTACTGAGAACTTCTGAGGTACTAAACAACTGTTGATGGAAGGAGAGGAGCAAAAAAGGAAAACTGAAGTGGAAAACTTGAGCGCTGCTTTAGTTTGAAAAGAAAAGAAAAGTCAGGATTGTTAAGTAAAGAGATGGAAAAATGGTGAACTGCACAGCTGAACACAAGATGCCAAAGAAAAAGGAAGAAAAAAAGCTGTAGAAAACCCATATAGGGGAACATATGCACAAGGTTGGTGTTTAAATTTGAGTTTGTATCAGGGAAATGCATGATGCTGAAATTGTTTAAAATTGTTATGGGCTTAGAATACTGACAATATTAGAAATAAAAAACATCAGCTAATTTCAAACCGAGGGACTACCTAATATCAATTAATATATTCTCAGCTTTCTAGGTGAAAATTCCATAAATGGGTTACTAAGTATTTATTATTCCTGTTCAATGCACATATCTTTATGTTAAATGCATCTTCTGACTGCAATTTTCTTCTTTCTTTGAAAACTTGTTCCTTATTATCTCTCACTATCCCAGCCACAGGAGCACATAGAAAGACTGAAGTACAAATACTTGAAGGATTTGAATATATCAATACATTTGTCTCAGGCAGCCTGCTTGGTGATGAAACAGAACTGTGCCACCAGCATCAGCTCTTGAGAAGAGATGGTTATTCATGGTCACGAGTCCCTTGGCACCAGCCAAAACTGAACCAATAGCCCCCAGGCAGGCCTAATTGCCATCAGTCAGTGTTTTGTCATAAGCTGTAGAACAAGCAACTCATCATATCTTTTCAGCAGTTACAAGGTGTCATGCACCATGTCAGTCCACAATGAGGGAAGGTTAATTAGGGGCTCTTTGACAAAACACAGAAATCTAGCTTGTGCCACCAAGAGGCTGGCAAGATGTGTGAGATTGTGGTAAAAATTAACTTCATAGCAAAACCACTGAACTCTGGGCAGTTTAAACAAATTTTATCACTACAGTGGAAGTACAAGATTATTGGTATTTTCCTGGGAGTAAGCTTATGCTAATGCTTAAAATGTTGACTAAAGGACATACTTGTATCAGGGTGGACTTGATCAATTTGACTATTATTTCAACATCTATGCATTCATCCTGTTTCTATCTTGCACAAAAACTTACCAAATAAAATTTTGCTTAGCATATACACCAAGTTATGCTGACCAATGCCAGATTTATGTTACAAGTTGTTTGTATATGCAAGTCAGAACTCACAACACCATGAAAGCAAGGAAACATTCGAGACATTTTCTTCAGGATGGGAACACAGTTTTGGGGTTGAGATGTTGGACTGATGCTCTGGAACAGTTACTGAAATGCCAGATTTTCCTCTCAATTCAACAAGTCAGCACACAGCCAGCCTCTCCCATAAATAAACCCACCACCAGAGGAGTGGTAGAGAACATGTTCTGAAAATATTTTGGTGCTTTAGGGACTTAAGTTCAGAAATTCCAGCTATATCTATGTGTCCTTCTTCATCTTAAACCATGAAGTAAGATGTTAATCCCACATACAAGGCTGTGGGGACAGCTACATATCACTGCTACCGTGTGTTGCCTTCCCCACCAAGATTATTTACATGCATAAGGAAGTTCTTGTACCCGCCCCCCCCCCCCCCCCCCGACAGAAAAAGCCTACAATGGAGTGAAGGAAAATGTCTTCTTCATACAGAAGTCTCAATAACAACAATAAACAGTAGTTCAGGTTGTGCTCTCAGCTGAAATGGGGTTTGGCTGGAGAAGACACTTTCACTGGAGGATACTGGGTCATAGCTGTCATTTGACAGGTAGCAGATGTTAAGTAGCAAAAAAAGATTTGCTAAAGAGGCAACAGTGGAAGAGATTAATTTTAGAAGTGAGCCAAGCACATGAATTCAGACTTCAAATACATAAATTTGATTCCAACTCACCCACTTCATTTGCTCGGGAAGGCTCATCTTATTAGTTCCCGCTAAGGTTTTATGTTAGAAAGCTGTGCCTTGCTTGCTGTCAGCTCTTACTTGGCTTAACTCAACTTACTTGGCTGCTCGTGTGGAAACTCAGTCTTCCCATCCTAGCTGTAGATTTGTTCGGTCTTCTTCTTTGCACAGTTAATGACTGTGTTATTCTTATTCTTGAAATCAGAGCTCACAGCCACTCATTATAATTGTAGTGTTGGGTTTTATTTCATCAGAACACACAGCAAAATGATTTACAAGACTCTCTGAAGACCTGCTAATATCTTAGCTTGCAAGGACTCAGTTGCAGCAATGCATGAATGTTTTATAAGGCAGGCCATTCACACCTGATGGCCCTACAAGTGACTGCACCTGCTAGCACATACAGATGGTTGAGTTGTACTTGGTGTATGGAGTGTGGGAAGGTGAGATACAAAATTCTGCCAAAGAAAAAGCAGGAGAGTAAAATAGGAAATTAACTGTACCACTTGAAAACCCAGCAAATATGGGCACAATAACTGAAACTGTATGCACCTTTCAAACTTAGTACATTTTTATTTGATAGTATTACTTTACTGAGAGAAGGTTAAGTCTGATTATTTAGGAAAGGTGTGAGGTTTTTTTATTATTATTTTATTCTTTTTTTAAATTTAGGAATGAAGCAATGCCAAATGGTAAAGTAATAATTAAACTACAGTTAAAATTTGATTAAAGAGAACAGGATGAGGAGAAGAGGGAAATGAGGATAGCAGACAGCATTCCTAATTAACATTTATCCCTCTAACAACCATACAATTAAGATCTGACAGGAAGGGTCAGGAAAATATAATCATTTCCAAAAACTCCAAATGAGATGAAACAGTAAATTGCAAGTTCATGTGTGGGATCCAGATGAATATATGGGTTGTGTAAGCCAAATCCTAAAATGAGTTTTCCCATCTGTGTTGAGCTCAGTTGGCTGCAAACAAGATTGATATAGTGACATCCTCATTCATAATTTTTTCCCCAACTTTTTCATTTATTTGCTGCTTTGATGTTGAGCAAGAGGATTACGTCAAGGAAAATTAGGAACTTATGCTTATCAACAAATACACTAAATTTCTTTCAAGCTGTATAGATAATCTCTCCTAGTGCTAGATTAAAAAAAAATAAAAATAAAAAATCAGACTGGTTAACCGGTTCTTAGATAGATATGAAATGTTTAAATCAGTAGCTGTAACCCTGAAAGTCCCAGGGTTTAGCTGCTGTGTCATACCAACACAGGCATCTTATTTTTACCTCAGCCCATAAAACTGCTTCTATATTTTCAGTAGGCAGAAAAATAAGGGGCAAAACACCTTCCAAGTCGTTCTTGTGACAGTAGTGTGCAAACACCTCGACTATCCATGCAGGTTAACCTTATCAATGCTTTACTCCATTCAGTATAATAAAGCTGAAATCGAAGGCTTTTTAACTAAAACACAGTAACACACCTTTAGTGTAAAGAGACAGAGGAGAAATGAAGCTAAGTCTGTGAAGAAAGATTTTATGGTAAAGTAACAGGCAGGAGAGACCCATGTCCCTAAGAATGTGAAGAGGTTAACCAGCAAGTACTTCTTCAGCTTTAGATGGGTTTGATTAACTATATATTTTCTGCATTATATTTTATAGACTTATACCTACAGTTCTATCCAACTGTCTCCCTTACATCAGATTTTTACACACATCTGCAGTGGTGGGTGCAGAGGCAATGCCACAGGTTCTGTCCATTGCCATCCCTGAACTAGGGGCTGGCAGGAGTGCAGTGCTAGGACAAATGTGACCTCTGCACAGCAAACCTGTGCTAAAAGTCCTTCTTTAGCCTTTCTTTCTCTCTCTGATGAATATATTTGGGTTTAAAATGGCTATCATGGCATTTCCCTACTTTGTGCAGGCGAATAGGCTTAATGTATTCAACTGCAAAACATGTTCAAATTCTGTGGTCATTAGTGCCATATGGTTCAATGAAAGGAATCACAGTGCATAAAATCAGCAAGTGTGTTAAGCTGAAGTGAAAAGACACATATAAATTTTGTTAACTTGAGAAAAGAACAAGTTGTTACAGAACCAGGGTGCCTTTGTTTCCCAGTGCTTTCACTGTTTTCAGTCCTGAATAAAGGGAAAGCATGAAATCAAAGACTTCATTTTAAAAAGATTACCCTGCAAGATCTGTAAGGTTGGTTTATGTAGCTATAATGGTATCTGCAATTTGAATTTCAAAATCTTTATTATGTTTTTCTAAATACACATTTATTAGACTTGATTATAAAAACTTAAATGTGAAAAATAAGTTGGTACTTTAGAGGGGGTTAGTTTAAATCAAGCAAGCATTTTTCTAGACTTTAGGCTGCTTTAAGAGACTTGTTGCCATAAACCTCAATTCAAAAAGGTTTTGTCCATATATAATACTAGTCTGACTTACTGCAAAGTCTTCCTTTTAAACAAATGTTCTTGTTAACAGTTTAAAACTGAGAATTTAAACAGTTTAAAACCGTAAGAAAAGTTATTTATGATAACTAAGAAAGTATTCAAAGAACTTCAGAATTAACAGTATTTCTTCCTTAAATATGACAAAAGCAGATGACCTGAAAAGATATTTTACATTTCACAACCTTTGCAGATACCATACTCATGCTTTCACTGTAATTGAAAGCCTTTTTTTGATATTGACTTCCCTGACATGTCCTTAGCAGAAGTTACCATACAGTAGAATAGCATACACTTGACTTGTTCTCATCACTTCCATTTCATATAAAAAATGATGTACTATCTATTAGCAGTGTATTATGCTTCATTATTAACATGAATAATATTATTGCTTTAGCATTAAATTAGTGTGTTATACAACATGTTTCTTCTGTCATCACAGTCTGCTAACAGTCCTGACACCTCTTTCTAAACGCTCATAAAAACTACTGGACACCAGGGAGAAGTTTTTGTGGCTTCAGAAAAAACAATTTTCATTTGAGCTCTTCCACATTGCCTTTAGTGCTCTTAGAGCAACATCAGTTCTCTGTATATGGATCAAAATAAGGATTGTTGGTGGCTAAATATTCCATGGAATTGCATATACCCAAACACTTGCTGTCATGCAAACTGAGAAAAAATCAAGCCTCAAAGATGGCAGTATGTAAAAGGCAGAACAAGTATTAGATGTCAACAGTAAACACTGGAAGTGATCCCTTTCCTTCTCTCTCACATGTGTGAAAATGTTTGTCTAGGTGCTCTTAAAGGCTGGAAGTTCCTGGAGCAAAACTGAAGATTTTACTTTATGGTTTCTACATTACATAGACATTACTGTCTCACAGTAATTTTGTTAGATTGTAATATTACTTGATTTCCCAGCTATGATATTTTTCAACAATGTAAATTCAACACTTAAAATCTACACATGCTAACTATCTATAAATCATAACACACAGAGAAAACAACATTAATCAACTTCATGCAGCAATGAAATAATGAAATTATTTATTTTTTTTTAATTAGCTCAAATTCTGTGAAATTTGGTGTTGACTTTTGGCATAGAATAAATCAAAACAATTCCATAAGATTTACTTTCTGTCTCCTGACATTCTAGTTTCTGGATGATGGTCCTCAATCTTGCAAATGTACTGATACATTTCTCTGGGCTGTAGAAATATAAGGAAGAATTTCAATATATATAGCCAAATAACTAGAACATTTTCTACAACAACTTGATGCACTGCTCTGGGACCAATGATCTGAAGATCACTGGTTAAAGGAGAGTCAGAGGGGGGAAAGGAGAAAAGAGCTTTATGAGTTAAAGGGGGTTCTTCTCATTTCCTCATTGTTTGGCAGCTTTTCAAGCCATCAACCCTCCTGTAGTGTAAATCAAGCAGGAACAAACTACTATTTCAAATTTCAATCTAAATCGCTTATTCAAACAAAATTATCTCATCCCTCATCATCTATGAGGGAAATTTTTAGTTTGGCATTCTCTCCTTATTTATCATTAACCCACAACAATCAGGTATTTAAGCCTGAATTGGAACTTAAATTCACTGTTCATTCACATATTTAATGTCCTTGACCCCAATTTTCATTTGGGTCCTCAAGCTGTGCAACTACCGAGTATATGGAAAAACTTCTTAGAGCAAGAGAAGATAAAGCTCCTAGTCCTGTCATGTTACCCAGGAGTGATGATAGAGAACCCTTGTCCTCTACATGCAGAAATTGCATCAATGAGCTAAAACCAACAGGTATTAAGCTGACCCATTTGACTTTGGTTTCTAACAAAAGATGGCAAAATACTTGCACATATGGCTGGGATGTACTCTCTTAATTAGTATGTCAAGGGTAGTACTGCTTGTGAAATTTTTCCCATTCCCATCCAAAATTGAATTATTCAGATCAGCACCTTTTATTAGCTAAACTATCAGCTGAGGATAGAAATACTTTTTGCTTCATATTGGGAAAGAAGGTGGAGGAGAAGCAATGGTGTGGGCATGGAAGCACAACCAAGAGCTAAATGGTAAATTCCTTCCAATCCGATGACACTTTTGTAATTATGTGTCCAAATTTTGTTAGAACTCTATACAAGTCAAAGTCCTACATTGTGGCCTGAGTGACATCTGCTGTGTGTTGGGATCACATCCAATCTACCTATTGTGTATGCCAAACTAAGCACAACACTGAGAGAATGTTATGGATATAATTAATATACATACTTATTTTATGGTTTTTTTTGGAAGAAGATGTTTATTATGTGATCTTGTACTAGCAAAGGCTGTAAGAAAAACCCAAAAATGCAAGTAAAAGGAATAATTTTTAAAAGGGCAAAAACTTTCAAATGTATTAACTCATTTCTGGAAAAAATGAATAGAATTATTCTCAAAGTAAAACATCTTGAGTTCATATCATTAGTAAAAAAGTGTGAGTTCACGCATTATTCATTAGATGATGTTGAAGTAAAGAAACCATACTTATATATCTTAGGTGAAGATCTGAATCTTAACCCTTATGAGTAACTCAAAAGTGGGAATCTCAACTTTATTGAGACTACTTGGGTGGTTCCTTCATTTCATATGTGATTAAGTGATTTCCTGCATTAAAATACAAAAGTAAAGGAGTCAAAGGTGGAAAGCTCCATATTATATAGGACTTAGCACTTTCAACTCTATGGAAGTCAATTCAGGCTGAAGAATTTCGGTATATGCAGGACCAGTGTCTGGAGAGCAATCAACTCTCAAGAGTTAGACACTGTATTTCTGTGAAATTTTTGAAATGTGTTATAATTTTTGACATCTTGTGCATATATTATTTTCTTTAACATCCCAATGAATCATTTGACACACTGAATTAAATTTAATTTCCTAATATCTCTTGGTCTTAGAAGAGCTTTCAAGGATTTAAACACATGCAATTAAAGAGACACTGACTCATCACGTTTCACTGGAAAAATTCTTACAAATTATTCTGTAGAGAACATGGTCAGTGGACTGAAATCTGACAAAAAGTCTATAACAGAGAGTAATGAAAATTAACAATTATATAAGTAGATGGGAGGTATCTCCCACTGACTCTAGAGGCCAGAGTTTTGACCTCCATTTAATATCCTCATTGATAAACTGGAAAAGATTTTAGAAAGTTAATAAAGCACAAAGATGATATTAAATGACAGGATCCAAGGCAACTTTTCAATATGTACTCCAAAAGTATGAATAAAAAGAATAAATTATGTTGATATACAGTGGAAACTTTGCAAACTGCTTCTTTGAATATATTTCTGCTGTGGGTTACTGCTGCAATCACTTTTTGTCTTAACAACTTACTGGACTTTGCATTTTCTCTTTCCAATTTTTCTTTCTCTAGATGATTTTAATGAATCTTCACTGACTAGTTCCTGAATGGACTCTACAGATCCATTCTAGAGGCTTTTCAAAATATCCAGTTTACTTTTTCTAAAATTGGGCATACATTTGCAGCATAATAGTTTCAAGAACTGTTAATACACATGCAGATAATATCAGGCTCTATTTTACTCCCTGTTCTCAGTGAGCAGCGGTCATGCATTAGAATAAATGTACGGCTCATCTAGAGAAAATTCCAGACACAGCTGAAGGGTATGAGTTTATTTTTCAAAAATACACAAAAGGACAAATTAGCTGAAGGTTTGACAAGGTACTAAAAATATCCACCTAACATATTCTGGTTCTTTTTGCACAAGCAGAAATTAGGAATTAGAGCAGTGTGGAAATTTTCAATTCGGTATTTTTCAACTTTCCATTTTGAACTTCTTCATTTGATCTCTACGAAGTTCTGATATTTTGAAGACAAATTTTTCTTTGGTTGCTTCTCTAGGTAACCTATAAAATCCCTAACCAACTGGTGTTGTAGAGCACCAAAAAAGGGGAGAGTGATTCACCTAGCCAAGCATAAGCACATACATCTGTCTGTTTCATCTATTGTGCTTCTTGTAACTCACAGTAAAAAGCAGGTCTCTCTGAGGCTTCACTCATTTTTTTTAAGCAGGTGTTTAATGTAAGACTGAAAAATTATGTATTCCCAAAGTTCCCAGTTTTCTATTTTTTAGACAGAAACATTTCATTCCATAAATATGAAATATTTCAATATTTTTACAGTATTTCATTCACATTCTTTTAGTCAAATGAAGTTTCATTAGCACAAATGAATTTGTCTAAATATTTGGCAAATTTTTTGAGAAAATTATTTTGATGCAAACTTTCAAATCTTCTGGTTATTTCTCATAGTGTAATGTTTTAAGGCATTTCTTTGTAATGAAATGCTCTTTGTAACTGCCCACTGCTAAACAATGTTCTTATCGTTTAAATTAATGCAAAAAAAACATTGGTGTTGAATTGCATGAATAGCAATTTGTAAAGTCCTCTTACAATGCCAGAAATAGTTTACTTTGGCTATTTTAGCCATTAGGATTGTTGCTGCTGGACTCTTATTAACCAAGAATCTTAGCAGGACGTTTGAAATGTTAACTCCAATACAGCCGGTTGTTTTCCCATTTAATGTCCCTTGTTTTTCCCAGTCACTGAAGCTTAAGCATTTATGTTTGTTGAATCTCTTGATGCTGGGCCATTATCTACTTCTTGGGTAGGAAACTGACGTGGTACAAATAAGCAGAGCAATAAATAATTTCATCACCTTTGTTTAACAGCTTGAGGTCCTCTCACTCCTTTTTTTGCTTCCAGCCAGAGACAGTGATCAGCTTGAAGAAAAATGAGAAAAGAACAATCAGAGCTTTCTGTAGGCTTCCTAGGTTTTTGAACACTGGAATGTTAATGATCAGATTTTTTTGTCAGTGCTCAAGTGCTAATACACTGTTCTAAAGGATAGAGAATGTTCAAATTTGCCATTGTATTAAATGAGTAAGGCTGATAAATTAATAAAACTTTTGAAGGAATGCTACTAACAAATAAATTCTTTCTTTGTCATTCTGTGTGCCTAAGGAATTTGTGTGCTCCAAACCCCAAAACCTGGAGACCTGTATTATTCTCTACAACTCCCTGAAATGAAGTTTTAGTAGGGTGGCGTCAGCCTCTCTTTCTAGGTAGCAAGTAACAGGACAAAAGGAAATGGCCTCAAACTTCACCAGGAGAGCTTCAGGTTGGACACACTGGCAGGAATTTCTTCATGAAAAGGCATGTTAAACATTGGAACATGGTCAAGGAGGAGGTCATTGGACTGCTCAAGGTGGTGGTGGAGTCACTGTTCCTGGAAGTGTTCAAGTGACAACTGAGTGTGGTACTTAGTGCTATGGTCTAGTCAACAAGGTGGGGCTCAGTCAAAGGCTGGACTGGAGGATCTTATAGGTCCAACCCAAATAATTCTCTGATTTTGTGATTCTGTCAAGACAAAAATAAATACCTTGAAAAAAAAACAATATGCCAAAAAAACCCCTGACCCTACAAGCAAACAGCAATACCCTGGAACAAACCAACCCGAAAAAGAGTGAAGAAATTAATCTTCCCCAAATATAGTTATCTAAAATGTGATATTCTTATAGGAATTATTTGACTAAGCTCTCTGCAGAGAGCAGAGACTTTTGGAAGCATGTCTTACATCTGTGGGAGTAACTTCCTATTGAACTTATTGCTTGATTTAGTTCAAAAGGGACATCAAGAAGGTTAGGTCAGGTTATACAATTAATTTGAAAAATAATATACAAATAGCATTCAAAACAGTAATTATGTTAGATTGCACTCTAAATAAATCTGGCTGTGGATTCCCTGTATATTTCTCAGAAGACAAAGCAAAATATATCTGTCAAAAGTTATTAGATGAAAAGTACGTCCAAATCTGTATTTTATCAGTTCTGTGTATTCTCTTATGATCTGGCTGCTTGCAGCTCCTGGATAGCATAGATGGGAGTAATTGAACCACATGCAGACATAGCTGATGAGGACGTGCTCCCTGGCAAATGGAAAGCAAAAGGCATTTTCAGGGTTGGTATTAATTTCATTCTAAAACAGACTTCTAAAATAATCTGGATTAATTATCCCTATTTGTCTAGATGTGACTACAAATTCAACATCAGGTAGCAGGTAAAAGCACAAAGATTTACTGTAGAAACATTTTAAGATAGCTAATGTTATTCCTCTCTTGTGACATATTATTTCAGATTAATGGTTTATTTATGATCTACTAAAGATTTGATTATGTCTTGTCTCGGTGTATCTAAAACAGGTTTAACCTAGTTGTGTGAAATACTAATAGTGTATTTTCTGTTTCCATGGCAGAGCCGACCTCAGCAGAGAGCTATTTTTTCAGCTTCAAAAGCTGGCTTTGAATCTGAGGGCTGCTGTGCAAGGCTGTCAGTGCTGGTTACCTAAAAGTTAGTCTCAGAAGTTTTGATCTTGTCTTAGGCGTCATGCACACATAGAGCATTACAGTTTAACAGTGCTTTGGGCTACATTCATTTCAGCAATTCTTGTTTCCTGTGAACTTTTTAATAACCAACCAATTTTAATCTCCTCCATCCAGGTTATTTGGCTTGAGGAGTGCCTAAGGCCTAGCAGGATTAGCTTTTTTCCTTTTTTATTTTTTTTTCCTTTTCTTTTTTTTTTCCTTTTTTCTTTTAGGTTTTGCTAGGAACTGAAGTAAAAAATACTTTGTAAAGTTGAGACTTCATGTAGTGAGTATTTTTATGAGCTTCAAGGCTGGAAAAATAATTCTGTTTCCATGGACATTGAACAATTATACCCCTTAAAACAATTACCTGATTTTTTTTCTGAACACCAAAAAAAGTTATTTTTGTAAGAAGTTGAATAAAGACAACAATTTCATGTATTTGAATAAATAGTCTGAAATGGAATCTTAAATTCAACTTTATGTGTAGTGATGCCACTTGGTTTTTGCCTTTCTTTTCTTTTCTATGTTCTCTGTATTCTCCACACATATTTGTAGTTCTGTAGTCTATTGTATTAGTGACTATTTTCCACAGTATTTTACCATGGCCTTTCCTTAAGAAGAAAAGCAAAACAAATTCCAGAGCTCCAAGCCCCGGAAGGTGCAAGGCTCCAGAGCTATCTTGGTTCTTCCTGGGAACCAAGGTTGAGAACAACTCTTTGAGATACATTCTCATGGACAAAGTCCAACTAGTGCTGAAGGGGAGCTCCAGAGAAGGGGGAGGAATTGCATCATTTGTCCTTGTAATTGGTGCTTTTTATCAGTTACTCTTTTTTCCTAAAACCTCTACATGTGTACTCATCTCTGTAGGGTTGGGCTTTTGTAGACATCTTTCCATACCTATCCCTGAAGGCCTTCATTAAAGATCCTCTTTTATTTTACCTCCTTACTAAAATTTTCTCAAGTTTAATTTCCAGATTGGGCAAAAGACAGCAATAGCATATTAAAAATCCTTATTTCTTTACAGTATTGTAATACATTTGTAATCCTCAAAATATTTATTTCTGGAAGAAATAAAACCTATCACATTGCTTAAAACATCACTATACCAAACTAAAGTAGAAAAAAAAAAATCCAAGAAAGATCAGAAAAAATCAAAATAACTGATCTTACCTTACATTATGGTAGGGTTTCCATGGGTACAGTCTTCAGATGCACTTGTATCTGTTCTGAGATAGTGGAGAGTGCCACAGGAATGTGGCTTATTTCCTATGTTGTACAAGGAACACCATTTGCTCCCTTCACTAAAGGAGGAAAATCTTCAGTGAACTTTTTCATTTACATCACTTAAAGCTTCAATGTGTATTCATGTCCAAATATTCTAGTGCAGCACTACTTGAAGTCAGGGACAGACTGTCCAGTGAAATGCTGCTAACGGTGTAAATCTGTAAATTGTCTATAAGCATACTTACAAAACTCCTAAAACTCTTTTACCTTTTCAGAGACAAGTCCTGCTCAAATGTGTAAGTTTCCAAATGGAAACACAAGTCACATCTCTGTTCATCTGAGACCACAAAGTCATGCCTGGTAATATTCATCTCTTCCCTTGGACGAAATCTCAGCAATGAAATACAGAGTTAATGTGGGAGCATTAGGGTTATAGTAAATATGTTGGCAGAAAAGCTGTTGGCAGCAAGGTATGTGGAGCAATAAAAACTTCCTAGGCTGGTTACTCCAGTTGTGTGCATGAGTACATAAGTATGCATACCCTACAAATAGAGAAGCAGCAGCACTAGTCCTTATTGCTCACTTTCCTTTGTGTCCCCATTCCTTCATTTACACATCTACCTCCATGGAAGACAGGAAGGAAGGTTCTGCAACTCTGAATGAGTGTACAGTTTTTGTCAGCAAATGAGATTGGCCTGATATATATTATAGACACTTCTATTTCAATACTAATAAAGCTTTATTGCTTTACATCTTAAATATAATGAATTTTTGTTTAGCTTTTTGGCTGGCAGCCAAAGAAAATTATCTTCTTATTTTTCTCAGGGAGATGAGGGTGTGGGGAGAAAAAGTTCCATTTGTATGTTTCATGTCCTAGGGTGCTTAACTTGTGCCTTTTTTTTTTTTTAAATTACAGCTTGAACTCTTGCTGATATCACTGGTTCAAACACGTTTGTAAAATTAAACAAGCCATCACCTACATTTGTGGTGTAAGCCTCTCAGTTGAGAATGTTTAGGTATGATGTGTTAGCATTTTGAAATATAGACAGCTGGCGTGCAATTGCATTGTGTGTTGGGTTTTTAATAAAGAGAATTTGATAACACTAGCTTTTTCCTTGATCCCCTTGCTACAGTCTAAGAGAAGAAGGATATTTATAGTTATATGGATAAACTTAGACTTCAGCAATGATAAATTTTTGGGTAACTATTTAATCAAAGACCAGTTTAAGTTCGATCTAGTTAAATATGATTTGGTTCCTGTATTCTTACACGAAACTTTCCTGTTATTCTTACACTAAACAATATCTTTTATCTGAAACCGATGTTCTAGTAAATAAAATATTAAAATGTGTTCTGCAAAATTCACCTAAAAATTCATCAGATCATGGAAGCTCAGTTGAAAATCTTTTAGCCAAGTCAAAATAAAAGAAATATGAAGTACTAATTTTATATTTCGCTCTTTCTTTTAATTTTTTGTTTTTTCTTTAAACTGAAAGAAACAAACCCAACTTCACTTAAAATTTGTTTTCATCATTATTCTGGAAAATAAAATAGCCAGTTAGGTGTTTTTCCTTGGAAGTGTTTTCATTAGGAATATAATAATACATTTGTCTTTAAGAATAATTACTTTGCTGAGAATAGTCTTGTCTGTTCTATATCCTACAAATGTTAGCTCCTTTTGCTGGTGGCAAAAGGCAGTGGCAGAATAATTCCTCAGTTGCTAGATTTGCAGAACAACTGTTGGGAATGGAGGATTTTCTTAGCCAACAACCTTAGAGGAAAGTAGGTTCAGTGTACTCACATGGATTTTCCCCTGCACAAAATCAATTTTTGTGTTTTCTTTCCTGTCTTGAAAAGTTAATGTCTTTCCCCCCCCCACAAAAACTGGCATTTTCAAAAAGGATCTTTTTTGCACGCCCAGTGAAAAATCTGAGACATTCCATTTCAGCTCTTCCCTGCACCATTTATAATTCCTCCAGTCTTTTTATTTTGTCTTCTGGGTGTCATTAAAATTCCTTCATGTAAAATCATATCAGGTGGCGAACCCCATGAAATTTATTTTCCACTTATTCCCTGACAAACTATCAGACCATGAATTAGTCACTCAAGTGTTCAACCACAAACCATGTAACCACATATTGGTGACCTGAATTCTCTGTTCTATAGTCAGGTGATTGATTGGAGGCAAAGAGTCTGAAAGCCTAACAATAAGGGAGGTAGTGAAAAACAGCTGCAAGAATAGCTGAGTGTGCCATGAGACTGTTTTGAGGATGTTCAGGAGAAATTTGTTTCTACTGCTTTGGGAGATGAAACATGAATTGCTTTTATTAACATCAGACAAGTCATCTTCAAAAAGGCTACTTTTCACACTTATCCTACTTTGTTCAGACAAGATCCCTTGAGATCCTCTGAGAATTTGTTGTCTTTTTAGTGAATTTTTATTCAGAAAAATTCTTAAAATTGGAAACATCAAATGATCTATATAGCTTCTATTTTAGTTCTAAATGTTATTCAGTTTGCAGGAGTTACTTTTATCTTTAACAAAACAGATTTGAAAAGCTAAACTAGGAAAGATAAATAGAAATAACTGCATTGGGCATTGAGAAATTAATGTAATTCTAGGATTTTTTTCATAGAAGTATTATATTTGGTTATAGAATCACTGCAATGATTACAAAAATGTAGTATATGAAAAGAATGAGAAATGATTAATATGATTATGACCACAATTACCAGATAGGAAATTATACAGGAATTAAAATAGACCCTTTTCTTAGGAGTATAATTTTGGAAGTAGATAACTTTATAATCTAACAGACTGCTAAATGAGCTGCCATTACGATATTGCCGTAGAAGGGCGTAGGGTGCTGGCTGGTAGATGTGCAAACTGCCAAGTCTGTAGCACAAATGTGAGGCAAATCAGCTGACTTCAAGGGGAGGTTGCATAGCATTCAATAGATGACGAGTTTTTTGTCTGGAGCCTCAGTTGTGTGTGCTTGTGACTTCATTAAATGACTTCAAAGTTGCTGACTCCATTTGACTTCACAGGTATTAATTAAGCCCTAACAAAGATGGCAGTTTGCCCTGTTGCATTCGGCTGCAACAGGGAGAAAAGAAGTCAATGCTCTCTTAAATTGCAGTGAATACATTGCTAATTCATTGTCAATATGCTTTTGTATTTCACAATTTATTTAGGTTCCTGCTAATGCAGCTCCCGCTCCTACATGATGTAGCCATTTAAAATCTCTTATACAACAGTTGTGTGCCCATCTCTTTATCACTCACTGTTCTATTCACTTATCAACATTATAAAAAACCTACTTCTTATCTATTTGTATTTCCTTGCAGAGACTTTAATGATCACTGCTCTCTGTTCCACCTGGTGGACAGCAGAGTGGGAGAGAGAAAGGCCTCAAATGTATTAATACAGAGGCTATTTCTCCTTTCACCCTTCTGATGCATCCAATCCAGGCCTCACACATGAGTTGTTCAGAGCATTTCTTACCTTATGTGATTGCTTCCATAAATAATTTCAGTCCCATCTCTATCATCCTTTTTTCTATGTATATCCCTTTCTGTAGTTCTTATAGTTTTTTGTCCTCTCTTATCCCTTCTCTCAGCAGCACTTTACAGCAAATATCAAGACTTAGTGAGACATGTTTTGCCTCAGAGACAGCAGAAACCAGAGCACAGTACCAGCAGCCCTATATTTTTCTGTGTACTTTTTCCCCTTTCACTGAAATTCAAAACTGCTTCTTATTCAATGTTGTCTGTTAATGCATTAATATTACATTTTTCCCTCTCATAAGACACTTATGAGATGTCAAACAAGTCTTGGGACTGATCCCCAGAGATTCTCCAATAGACACTAGCCTCCCAACACATGGACTACAGTTGACTACTTTCCTACAGCCTTTTTAAGATTTAAAGTCAACAGGACTGCAGCCTTTATGGGAAAAAAAAAAAGATGTCATAACGAGTCAATGTAATATTGTAGCTTGCGCACAATTTAATGTTTGTTATAAAAGAATTTATTGAATGCTAAAATATTGGAAGTTTTGTTTTTTGGAGGTTTTTTTTAGATGGAGAAATCTACCTAATGTGCTGCAGTAGAACACTTACTTTTTTCTAATTTTTTAATTATATTTTTTGATATTATAATTTCATCTCATAATCAGTCAAATTTCCCTGAATATGTTTGTTTTTATTTCACCTTTTCTCCAGCTCCTGAAGGCACAGACAGACAATGCAGCCTATATCTGCCAGACTAGCCTTTTTACAGCTGTTAGCAGTGTTGAAATGGTTTCATTTTTCAGCCTGTGAATAAAGTTAAAGGATGTTGAGTTTATTCCACCATCCATGATTATGTTTCTCTGTCATCTGGAAGGAAACCCTTGGCTCTTTACAATGGAATAATAATTTTTCAATTAACTCCTGGCCCGACAACACCCCATCCCCATATTCTAAAGCTTTGTTTTGTGTATTCCAAATATTGTGCTAACAGTCTTAAAACCTCCACCTTGAGCAGGGTTGGCCTATATAGCTCTCAGTTTTATATTATGGCTGGATATTCTAATCCAAAAATTTTCTGTGAAATTTATTAAACTCAGGAAGTCTATGAGTCGTTTCTTATCTTATGTACATACACTTCTTTACATCTCTGTGGGAATAAAATAAAAGCCACACATACAAAACAAGGAATTCATTCATTCCTCCCCACAGGCAGACAGCTGTTCAGCCATCTCCAGGAAAGCAGGGCTCCATCATGTGCAATGACTGCTTGGGAAGACAAACACCATCACTCTGAACATTCTTCCATCCTTCTTCTCCCACCTTTATATGCCATATGGTCTGGAATATCCCTTGGGTCAATTGGCTGCGTCCCCTCCCAGCTCCCTGTGCACCCCCAGCCTCCCTGCTGGTGGGGTTGGGTGAGCAGCAGAAAAGGCCTTGACTCTGTGTAAGCACAGCTCAGATACCATGACTGTGTTTCCCATAGTCATCACAGAGTGTACAACATGCCCTGGTCCTTCTGCACTGCATGCCAGCAAGGAGCAGCTGCCCTAAACATAGACAGTATTTTCCATCTTTCTCCATGTCCCATTGTCTGGATGGCCTTGTTGCCAGCAACAGCTGGCTTCAGCTTTGCCCTGCTGTGATTTTCACTCAGCTGCTCAGGGATAAGTTTGGAATTGGCTGCTGTAGAAACTGAGAAAGACATTCATTAGGGAGCGGGGGAAGCAGCAGCTGAGTGGCTGCTGGAAAGGAGCCTGCATGAAGCTGACATGACATTCCCTGGAGGACAGAAGCAGCTGTGGAGAGGAAGAAAAGGGAGGACATTCCTCAGATTTCACATTACTCAGAGGAGTATAGGCATTTCTGAGTATCGGTGACAATGTGAAAATTTAGGGCACATCTGTCAGTTCCTACCACTCCTTTATGCAATAGTGTCCATATTGAACTTTGTTCCAAGAGACAGGAAAGTAAACAGGGGATTTCATACAGTTTAAAGACTGCAGCATCCAAAAATGACAGTGCAGGAAGAGATAACCTTGGCAACAGCTTGTGATAATGTGTCCAACATGAAATAAAGTCTCCCAGGGAGTTCTCAATTTCCCAAGGAGACCAACCCAGCTGGGGAACAGGAAAGGTTCCTGGGACCTACTGCTCAGACATCTGGAGCTTTCCTGACCAAAAGCTTATTAGTTTTGCAACAATTGTGGATATGATCCTCCCTCTTGATATTATGAAAGATCAAAATAATAATTCTATCACTAATACCTCTTCTAGGGAAGGAATTACAAATGGTGACCAACAGTGTCTAGCAAGTATATAAAGGGAAGGAGAAGATGAGTGGAAATCAAAGAGTATATATGTACATAGGCAGCATTTAGTCTTACCACTTTTAATAATACAATGTCACATATCTCATACATGTTGTTGCTGAATTCTAACACAAATGAGGGAGTAGGTAGAGGCCTCATTTCTTGGGTAAAACTGTGCTCAGAAGAAAGAAAATAAGGAAATTTGTGACTGGGAAGAAATAAGATAGAAGATGAAATATAATGAAAAACAGCTGCATTTCGGAAACTGCCCTTTTGGACTAAATATTTCCAATGTTCTTGATGGCACGAACATGTTTTTCTGACTTTCACTGAAGAAATTTGAAATGAGAGAGGTGGAAATAAATGTTTGGTTTTTTCTCATCTTGCATGACACAAGACAAGCAGCTCATTTAAACAACAGAATATCCCCAGTATGTGTCTTAATTCTTTTCAGAGGGGAGAAGAAAACACCACCCAAATAGAAGTCTAGGCTCCTATGTACACGCTTTGTTGTCATATGTGTTTCATCTTTCATCAGCTACATGTCTAGTAATCCCACTGAATCCAAATTCTGTGATGTGCTTGGAATAGCACCAGCAAATCTACCTTTCTTTTCTCCTTCAGTCCCTCAAGAAGGTAGCTAAAGACCATTCATTTGTATTATTAACATAACTTACATCCTAATGGTCATCCCAATTTTTCATAAACTTCCTAAGTAGGCACTGAGCTTATAAATGTTATTGACTGAAGTTTTATTTCAAATCATTCTAGATAAAGATCTAAATCGCTATGTAGTCTCACTTTATGTAAAATAAGGCCCCAGAATCAACAATGGAGTATGATGAAATCCAATTTTTGAAGCTGCATGCAATAATTAAATATTTTTTAGTATCAAGGAAAACTTCTTCCCCTATACTGAAATGATTAGTTTAAACATTCAAAAATAGTTTTTTACAGTACTTTTAATATACCACGATAATAATTTATCTTGTGCTAAAATAAGGAACTTTTAAAAAAAGAACTCTAAAAACAGTGGAATATGGGAAAAGGTCAAAAGTGAATTAATATAAATTCAGTTAGGGGCAACCAAAAGTCAGTAAATTACTGTGGGTTGTTGAGTGGAATTCCACCTCACTGGAGACTGATCTTTATTCTGCAGGACTTTTATGTGATAATTTTGTTTTATAAAGACATGAAAAAATAAATATTTTGAAAGCAAAAGTACTGTGGTATTCTAGTGGATTTTATTAATCTCTGACTGCAACAACAATTAATTCAAGACCTTTTGTTTTATTAACAGACATTTATCTTTCTATCTATTTGGCATAGAAAATCTGAAATAATGCATATGTAACCAAGATGTACTGCATTGACAAATACAAAAAATATCCATATTATAATATTATAGAATATTTTATACTTTTGTTTCCTTTGTGACTGGCTTTATTGTAAGCTCATATATTCAATTTTTGTCCATGTATAGAGAAACTAAATTATCTAAACAGTAAATGTGTTAATTTTTTAATGAATTAACATTTATGAGGGAATTTATTTTCTTTCCAAAGCACAAGAATCAAAGGTAATATAGATTCTTCAGGTCTGATTTAATTTAATGATGAAATCAAATAAATTATAAAATGATGAAACAGAAAACTTCACATCTTCTCAAGTCCATTTGTCTTAAAGCATATTTATAAAGTACCTCTCAGCACCTCTTCATCCTCTTACTGGTTCTTCACTTACCAGTGCTCACTAATTTATGTCTAGAATTTGTCCTCAACAAACCTTATTGGAATTGATAGCTTAGAGGACACGGCAGACAGAAACTACTCTTTCTGAAGTGTGACAGCAATAGTGAGGAATATTACATTTTTGTCATCCTATTCAGTGTGACTCTGCCCAGTGTCAGGGGGAAGAACGGCT
This sequence comes from Cinclus cinclus, assembly GCF_963662255.1. Lineage (NCBI taxonomy): Eukaryota > Metazoa > Chordata > Aves > Passeriformes > Cinclidae > Cinclus > Cinclus cinclus. The sequence continues at coordinate 31,638,116 of NC_085049.1, read as the reverse complement.
CCTGGGCTTCTAGGACTGAAGATACATCTGTTAAACCTTGCTGTACCACATGGAAGAGTGATGTTTACAACAACTAGAAAATATTTATCACTAATACCATAGCAAATACTCATCCATACTTTCTAAAAGATTGATTTCATTGTATTTATTGTTCTTGGAAAGTCTTGGTGAAGACTGAGCTGTTGTGATTGAAACAAAAACCCTATGCATACTGAAAAATCCACTCTGAAACTCCTGAGGCCTTAACACATTGTCAGCATATTAAAGGCATGCTGGAAGGTCACAGGAAGAATGTGCTAGAATAAAGAGTTTGTCTTACAATGGACATAGAATCACAGAAATGTTGAGGTCATCAGGGGCCTCTGGAGATTTCTTGTTTCAATCCTCTGTCAAATGCAAGGTCAGGTAGATCAGGTTGCTCAAGATCATATCCAGATGTGTTTTGAATTGTTCCAAAGGTTTTGACCTCCAAGATTCTCTGGGCACACTCTGAGATAGATTAGAAGGATTACCTCCTTTGACCTGCTGACAACACTGTCCAGTGCCCCTGAGAAAACTTCTGGCCCTCTTTGCCTTGACAACACAATTCATAGCATCATAGAAGCAATCATAGAATCATTAAATTACAGAATCATAAAATCATGCAGATAATATAACAGTTTGGGTTGAATGCAACCTTAAAGATTGTCTAGGTCCAGCAACCCTGTACCATCATCCAAGTAATTAATGAATTTTTTATTCAACAGTGCTCCCAGTACAGACCCCTGGTTATGCAAATAGCAACTGACCTCTAACTGGACTTTGTGCCACCAACCTCAGCTCTCTGAGCCTGGCTGTTTAACTAGCTTTCAGTCAATTGCACTTTTCACTTACCTAATCTTTACACCAGTTTGTTCATGAGGATGTCATGAAATGCAGTGTTGAAAAGCTAAGTAAAAGCAAATTAAACATCATACACTGCTCATGCAGTGAGTTGTACATCCGTCTAAACTACTTTGGGGTTTTTTCTACATTTCTCTTTGGATATGAGTTCTGTGGTTTTTTTAGGCATGGCCTAGCAGTGTGGTTCACAGCTAAATTTTTGGAAGTTTCCCTCTAGTAATCTGTCTTAATATACATCTCCTTTGTGTTTACTACAAGTAAAATAAAACTATTTTTTTTTCCTAGATGGCAACAGGGAGAATATAGTCCTGGTTCAACTGTCAAAAGGTTGTACATCTGCACTAGGAATTTATATGGCTCACTAGCCTATTTTATTTCTCCATGACATTTAACAATGCTGTCTTGCACACTAAACAAGAACTTTTGTTAGCTGCTTTTCATACTAGCATTCTCTAATGCCTTTAGTCAGTTGTGACATTTACACTTTCAAGGTTTGGAAAGACACTCACCCCTACAACTCTCTGCAGTCTACTCAGATCCCTCACTTTGGGTCTGCTCACAGTTCCCAACCAGATGACATTTACTATGGAAAATAAAGTTCCCGTCATCTTCAAGATTCATATATCCTTTTTAGTTAAAAATGTAAGAACATGCTTGGAATACAGGAGCAATAATTCCCTTTGACTTCATTTTTTTTACCTAAACAAGCAAGAAATTATAGTTTTAAATACACTAAGTTGTGTGTGAAAAAAATAATACTTGTGCTACATTATAATTAAATATATTTTTAAATAGTCTCACTGGAATATACAGGGAACCACTGGTTTTATTTTGGATATTTTATTTTTGTTGCTTATACCTGTAACAAAATCACAGTTCTTATTCACTTCCAACAGTGACACTGCTGTCAAAATCCAACTCTATTTCAAAAGGACAAGACTTGCTTATATTTTCAATAGCTCTCTGTGCTTTACCTGCCATCTCATAAATGACAAGAGCAGACTCAAAACCAAATAAAAACAATCTAAAGCTTTTCATTTTCAACACCATTTTTTAAATCTCCCTGTCCATCTCACTGAGGTGATGATATAAGAGGGGAGCTTGTAGTATTCATTATATTAAAACCATGTCAGCTTCAAGCTCTGTTCTTTCATATGCTAGCTCAATATATTCTAAACTGCTTGTATCTTTTTGCCAATCCTTGCACATTTTTAATGCTTCTTTAGATGCCTGACTTATCTCCAAACCTGCAGATTGCCTTTATAAGAATTCCCATTGACTGAAGTGATACTTATTCATGTGAGCAGAGCTGATAAACTGCAGGTCTCACCATCACACAGAGCTTTGCTGATTACGATGCTACAGATTTTGTTTTCTTTCTGTAGGGAAAATAGGTTTAGAAACACATTTTTCCTTCATCCTTCAAAGGAACTCATAGCAGAGTGGCTGAGATTCAAAAACTGGCATTTCAGATGACAGTGCATCATTCTGAATGGTTCCTACTTCACTGGATATATCTAGAAAGCCTTTGCCACAGTAAGAGATGTTTTCATCCTGGCGACATTGGAGTATTGAGGTCTTCTCTTCTTTGTGTAGCACTTAGTGCAACATTCCCCACCTACCTGGATGGATTCCTAAACCACCCTGTAGAAGCATTTATGAAAAAGTAAATTAGTGTTGTACAACATACATGAGCTTTTTAATAATAAAAAACAAAGCATTTCACTGAAAAATATATGCAAACAAACAAAAATCCTGATTCAAATCTGAATCTGTTCCCTCATAGACACAGTTCATTCTCAACAGGATTAAGGGGCAGGGGACAGAAGAGGAAACACACTTAGGTCATCTGTTACTATATAAGTGTCATGATATTGTGTTTCCCAGATGAATGGAGCTCAAGAAAGAAACTATGGTCCCCCACCCTGAACAAATACATGTCTGTCTCTTGCTTTTGCTTCCTCTTCTATGCACAAACATTCAAGGTTTCTGGCTTAGATAGCTTGGTTAATTAGCAGAGTAAATGGAGAACAGCCAAGTTTATGAACAGCAAGTCACAGTATCTCTCCTACATCTGAAATAAACGTAAATGCTGAATTTCATTCAGTTGTTTTACTATTTACCTAGGAAATACAGAATAAGAACAAATGATGTTCTACTTGTGCAGAGAATTTGAAATTAAGAATGTGTTTAAAATTTATATATACCTTGAATACAAAAAATATACTGAAATATAATTATGAATTCTTTCTTTTCCACCAATGGGATTTTTAAAGGTTTCATGTAACTTACAACGAGCATCCTAGCTATTCTTAGAAGAAGAAAAATAGAAAAAAAACCCTAAAAAAAAAATCTACCACCATTCATTTGTACTTTCTGTCTAGGAAGAAGCAGTAATATCTGCAATCTGAGCTCATGCCTGAAATGAGGATTTGATGAACTGCGAGAGCTGAGCTGGGAATCAGAGCCAACTGCTCAGTTCTGACCCTGCTCACTAATCCCATGTTACCCAGTAGCTCCACCCTTTAGGGGTAACTCCTCGGTGGCAAGTACAGGTAATTTGTACAGAGGTAAAAGAAAGCACCTGAAGGAGAAGTCCATGGGAGGCCAACTAATCCTTTTGAAAACCACAGTACTGCCTGTCCTTTTCCTCTTGACTATTTGTCTTTACCTCCATCCTTCTCATGGATGAGTTTGACCAGTGTTTTCACTGCAGGGCTATAGGCAGTTATAATACTGTTTGCTTCAAAACTAATACCCAAGTGCACCGGATATTACAGAGTAACTATAAAACAGTTACTAATTCTTCCTCTACTTTAAAAACTTTGCCAGAATATTTTGTAGGAAATACCCCCATACTGCAACCGAGAAGTACTCCAATAAATACAAAGTTTAAAAAAAGTCTAGTTTTTTTCAATCTTTAAAATAAAATATTTTATGTTGTAAAATGAAAGTTTTCTTCTCCCTGATGTGGATAAATTAGTGTTCCTTTATATATTATATGAAGAGAATATTCTTAATGCATAGTTTTGTGGCACTGCAAACTTATTTGAATGAATGGTCTGTTTTAATCTCTCATTTGAGTACGTTGAAGTATACAAACTGTATTTTGACGATCTCACTGAAGAAATTACAAAACAATACATTGGCAACATAGCCTATAAAATGGACTTCATTGTTGTTTACTATGGTCATGTCATTTATGTGTAACTGGGGAGATGAAATTATAAAGGAGAAACACCCTCCTTTTAAAAGTGTAGAATCAACCTTTTGAGATTTTTATTTTTAATTGTATTGTCACCTCCCAATTTTTTTCCTTCTCAAATCTCCTTATAAAATTTCAGGAATGAAAGAAGTGGTATTCACAAATGTTTGCAAAGATTTTCTGGGTTATATGTGTGTATTTGCAGGAATATAAACTTTTCATAATTATTTGATGATATATGTTATGATTAGGCATAGAACTTCCTTTAGGTAGATTTTCCTTGCTTTGGAAAATATCTCTGGTTGTGCTTGAATGCTAACTTTAATGCTAATAATATTATCATCAGGGAAGTATATCATATAATAGGAAGACAATAAATTTTTACCAAAACTGCTAAGAAGAGTGTGTCAGTCTTGGCATAATGATGGAGTAGCTCCTTGCATAAAATTAAGAATTTTCAGCTCCCAACAAGTTCAATGACTAACAAAATTCACAAGTTTCCAGAAATTCTGTACCAAATATGACTTCTTGAGAATACAGCTTTCCTTCATGGTAACCATAAAAATTAAGCTGTCTCCTTGTTCCTAACTAGTGCAATATGATGCATCACATTAGAGTTTCTAAATGCAGGCATCTGTAATTTGTGATATTATTTACAGGCATAGATGCTACTGCAGTTAAATTAATGTTTTACTTTGCATGACTGTTGGAACATGTAAATAGAGCATGATAACCACAGAAATATCTTTCATGTTAACTGATTAGATTCAGAGTTAATTAATGACCAGATTAAAATTTTACATCACCCCATTTTTTTTAAAGTTAATTGGATACTAATGTAAAACATTTTTATTTATGAGTATTTGAAAAATCTAGAAATCCCTGGCTTATGCTCTGTGCTGTGTGTCTGAATGTTTGGTTTTATTCCTGTTACAAATGCATTTGGTCCAGACCCTGGTTATAAAACCTTGAAATACATTGCTTATCCTATTTTAAAAGATTATTAAAGCAAAAAGCTTTTGGTTAGTTTGGTGAGTGTTCAAATGTTCTTCTGCTAAAATATTTTCCTTTTGCAAATCATTAGGGAATGTGTGTAGACTTCTTGATTTTATTTGCTTGTTAAATCAGCTGGGAAAAAAAATGGACAAATTTATCTGTGAGTTTATACATGAATGTGTTTCTTTTCCACTTAAAGGAAAAACAGTCTTCTTTGGCCTTCTGATTAGGGATAAAATCAGTGTATCTTAGTTAAATGATAATTCTCTAGTCACATAATATGGATCTGATCCTTTTAAAATAATGGAAGGACAACCATTTTTGAATAGCAACTTAAATACTTTTCTGTTCTCAAATAATTTTTAGGCTGTTGTACTAAAAATACTGTAATCAGAAAAAAACAAAATAAAATTTATTGTTTTATAAACAGTTAAACTGTTTCATTATATCAAACAGTAAAAGCTGTCTGATTTAGGGAACCTAATATATCCAATCAATACCCTGCAGGAGTTGCCATTTATTATTTATTTAGCCTATTAAAAAAAAGATACAATGCAGTTAGCAACATATCGAGAGATATCATGAAGTAGTATTGGAACATTAGAGAAAAATACATAAGTAAATACATATACAAAGAAAAAAAGCCATTATCTTATTTGTAATTTTAAGTTAAAATTTACTTTACTTTTACTAAAAAGTAGTTGTAATTCACAAAGATATTTTACTATAAAATTCTGTGCTCTCAACAGCATTGTTTCACTTTCAACGCTCCTCCCCCAAAGAGCTGTGTATGCCCATAAATGTCTCTGATTAAACTACAAAAGTGTTATAACTAATTTTACATTTCATGAACATTTCTGAGGAAAATTTTTGCGTGGGTCAAAGCATCATACATTTGAAATTGATAAATGTGATATCAACTATTTTCCTTCAACGGAAAATTAAAATATGACATGTAGTCAAAGGGAACATATTTTTTGTCAGTATCATTTTCATTAGCACACTGGAATTGAGTTCAGGCAGGTCAGCCTGAATATATTCAAAAATTATGGAGGAGGTAATTATAACTGAATGAATAGCTAGGTAACACGAACAAATACAAAAGAGGCAGCCAAGTAAAACTTTTAAATATAGTTAACAAATTTATTCTCTACAATGAAGATTTTCATAAATAAATTTAACTTCAGGTATTTTAAATTAATATTAGAAATATTAGAAATGTAAGACATTTAAAATTAATTAGCTATTTGGTTTCCTTCAAAAGTTAACAAACCCCCACACACCTCTTTTTTTCTTAAAAAAAACCCGAAACTTTTCAAATGGCTCTTCCATGTCTGTTTTCAGAAGAGAGACATTACTCCTGAAACTCAAGCGTTTCCCTCCCCGACCATGATGATGGCTAGCTCAGATGCAGATAACCAATTGTTAAACCTCCAAGTCAGGAAGTGCATTGTCTTTTTTCTCCTACTCTTGTCATTTGCAACAATTTATCCAGATGCTAGCAAGCTTAAGTCATGGAAACTTGTATACCTGTACAGATCTGTGTGGAAAAGGTGTTGGAAAGTAATTACTAGAACATGGTGAACAGCTGCACAAAGAAAAACTGCATGGGTAGATCTCATTCATTATATACAAGGCTTATAGATTGCTTGTATGTAGTGAACTGGCCCCTTAGCTTCAGTCATTTATGCCTTTTAAAATACATCAGGGTATCGATAATAAATAAATCAACTAATTGAATTTGTGTTAGTTCTCCACTCTCTAGGTCTAAGTCAAAACTCAGGCAGCAATCACATCAAGTGGTGATTTTTTTTGCTCACCATGGACTAAATGAAAAGTTGTTCCCATCATATCAAATTGTGTCCATTATGATTCAAGTCATTATTTAGTTCCACCTTTTTGTAGAACAGCTTCCTTCACCCCATCAGATAGGTGAAAACATTTACTTCATTAATTTAGAAGCAAATTAATTTGTTTTCATTTTTTTGCCTTCACTAAAATTAAGATTTAATTTTAAATAGTTATATGATCCAAACTCAAAACTGTTTCTATAACAAACAGAGAAGATGTGAACCTTCAGCATTTCAAAATTAATTCAGGAAAAAAACTGAAATGTAAAATTCACAAAAATAAATATTTCCTTACAAATGATTTGGGGTTTGAAAATTTGACATTTACAGAGAAAAAAAGTCTACTGAAAACCTCCTGACCTTTTTAAGTCCCTTTTGCTGCACTTACTGATGTATGTTATGAGTTTATATGTTCTGAGAAAAGGAAGATTATTTTCTAGCTCATGTTAGCACATTGACAGTAAATTAGTGGGCAACAAATTCTTTGCTTTACTTATCTTTTTCTTGTGTGGAAACCCATGATACTCAGAGTACTTTCATTTGTGAGTTCTTAGATGATTATTTTGATGCCATAGAAGTTTTGTGGTTTTTAACCATCCTAAGATTATCTGAATTATCTTCTTCTTTTAAAATCACAATATTAGTTTGTCTCTTCTGGTATTCAAAATGAAGTAAATATTCATCATTCCACACCAATGTATCAGTCAAATACACAAAGGTCTTGAAGATATGTTGGCCCCTTCAATCTTTCAGCATTAACTCTGATTTACTTAAAACTTCATTTCTAAGTAATCAATATATTCAAAACAGATGGATTTTTACAGAAAATAAAAGAGTTTTTTTCTCATGAATAAGCATTTCTTGTACAAAAATGTGCTGGTGAAATATTTCTTGCATTAAACAGCCACTAAGACATAAATGTATTTTCTTTTGAAAGAGATAAAAGATGAATAGTCTTCATCTGTATAACAAACATTTCAAAAAGCTACATGTGAAAGCAAACAAAAAGTGGATAAAATTGTGTGTAAAAACATAAGGTAAAGCATAAAAACATAATAAAGTAAAGCCTAATTTAAAGTAAAGCCTCCTACAGTAGAAAACACAATAGCAATGTAATTTGTAACTAAAAATGAAATGAATAGTAAAATAAATCTGTTGAAGAAAGTATAATGAAGAATCTAAGCCTGCAATGCAATTCATGCCCCGTACATGCTTTTGCACAATAAGCAACATATCTATTTCCATTTATATTCTCTTTCATTGTTATTTTTAAATAATTTTTTTCTGTGAGGGTGGTGAGGCACTGTAATAGGTTGCCCAGAGGAGTTCTGGATTCCCTGGAAGTGTTCAAGGCCAGGCTGTATTGGGCTTTAAGCAACCTGGTCTAGAGAAAGATGTCCCTGCCTGTGGCAGAATGGGTGGAACTAGATCATGCTGAAGATCCCTTTCAATCCAAACCATTCTATGGTTCTATGATACATGCAGTGATTTTGATGACATGGCTCTATTTCTTTATATTGGAGTCTTCAGTCATTGCTTTTTGCTGCCATTCAGATCAGGTTAACTCCCTCTGACATTATCTACCTGCATTTCATAAATGTTTGCTATTGACAGGGAGTGCAGTTGTAGCACACAATGTCTGCATTATTTCATGTTAACAGGAGCTTACTTTTACTCAAATTATAAAGAAAAAAAGCAAACATTAACACAGATGGAAAAAGGAAATTTTGTTTTTCATCTAAGGTATATGGAAGGTGGCAAATGTTGAATATTGTGTCTTGCCACTACCTAGTTCCTGAAAAAAGCAGAGTACACAGACTGTGATGTTTTTTGTATTTCTTATATTGAAAATACATGGTCCCAATCTTGTAGATATAGAGTTAAGTGATGCCAATAAGATTGTGGTAAATAACAATCTTGTTCACAAACCTTCCATAGTATCATAAGCCCTGCTTATTATGTTAATTCGAAATAAATTAAGTTAAAGAAAAATGTCAGATTCAAAAATTATCTGCATTCAGCAAAAGAAGGATGGAGCTGAGTGTTCAAGTGTGAACAGAAGACAGCAACAGCATCCAATTTGTAAATCTAACCAAAGTCCTCAGGGTCAACACAGAGTGTCTGTTTTCTTTGTGCTTTAAATAGTTTTCTACCTTTTGCAAGTTTCAGATCTGCCAACTTTGTATTTCAGTATAGAAGGCAGAATCCATATCTTTAAATATACTAATGAGTACTTAAGGAAAAATGAAGGGGGTCAGCGCATATCCTCTTTAACTTAATTTGTTACAGCAGAAAATTTTTCAAAACATTTCTGTGATTGAGAACATGAACCTTCATTTTTGCATAAAGAGAAGTAGTTGTCATGGTTATTATAGTCCAATTTAAGGAGCATACCCTTGAAATATTTTGACTTACTGAAGCTTTAATTAGATCAAAACCTACAGTACCTAAGTCTTGATTATACTCACAGCATTTTTCTTGAATATGCAGATATGAAGAAGAATCACATCAATTTTACTGTACTGCGCTTAGAATGAAATCACACTGACTTCTGTGTGAAGCATTTCCTGTGCATTAATCAGTTCAGCAATTCAGAATCTGTCTAACAGTTATCTCCCTAGATGTAGTTAAGAGCAAACTATGACAATGATTATCCCAAGAAGGAAGATGTCCATTTCCTTTAGAGAGATGGATTTTTTTGCAGATGTTGAACATTTGTAGATGTCAGAAGCAGGCTTGTCAAAGCATTGTTTCAGAACACCTTTTGGATTTTTTTCCTCTTCACAGAAACAAGAACTGCTGCATGTGTCTTCAAAGTGTCTCTGTAAAGCTGCGAGGTGACTCAATATCCCCCACCCTCCCCCATAATTAGGATAAATTAAGACCTTTGTGAGATTAGAAAGCAAATTTTAAATATTAAGTCAGATACAAATACAAAACCACATTTTATACTAAGGTTGACAATATAGACAGTATTGTGGTCAAGGAGGTAGTCTCATGGAAGGGTAGATAAACCCTGCATATTCTAATATACATAGAACATCTCCATGACTTGACCATTGTTTTGGCTGTGCAGTTTCTTATTTTGTTGCTAGCTAATATTAAGGATTAATAATCAGGTGATTCACAAAAAAAAATAATACTAGAAGTTTCTACTTACATTTATCTTTCCTATAGCATATTAATGCTGTGAAATTTTCTGCTACCTTTCCCAAAGATAACATCTGTTTACATTATAATCCACAGTTTAACAAGCTTGTTTAAACCAATCATGATTGATTTTTTATCTAGGATTTCCTATTTTTAAGTTCTCTGCACATACCACTATGGGCAACTACACAATACAGTAGTGGTTTCATAACAAGCTAATGCTAAACCTGAGTAAAGGTTATGAGTTATTTGTTGATTTCTTCCAGCAAACACTGACATTTGAACTGCAAAACCCAAGCCATTCAGATGCTTATCTGTCAATTCAGTGACAAGTGTATCTAGCACCAGTTTTCTTCACTCTGAATATTCTTGGAAGAAATGTTCCACATAATATAGTTACATAGAAACAATATTTTTCAAATTTTTTCACTAAATACCTCGTTCACCTACATACCATCACAGTCAGAATGTACTGTTGTTCCACAAAACTGTATCTAATGAAGTATTTAACAATTGATTTTCATTCAACATTTTCCATTAACACATCATGTATCATCTAGCAAATCAATTATGTATTGAGTTATGTTTATCGCTGGTATAACCCATTCCTTACAACAGATGAGCATTGCTGTCCCTTAAACTAGCTGCTGGGGTATAAATGAAGATAATCTGCTGAGATTCTCTACAGGTTGAGCATGACCAGACACCACTGACACATTTTAGTGTGTGTCCAGAAGACAGGCCTTGCAGGGTGGCGTGCCTTATTAGCTCTCCTAGAGAGACTGCTGACTGCAGAAGGTCATCTTTCAGCAAACAAGGATGCCAGGAACAGTAATATTCACTTGTGTTTATTTTTAAAAATCCAAATTTTAATAATTAGGGTTATTAAATAGGAGAATTACTTAAATTTATGGATTGTTTATTTCTGCAAAGTTAAAAAATACTCCAGAGAAATGGGACCGACTTTTAATTCTGTCTGTGGAAAATAATTAAATAAACATATTTAAAGAAAGTCACAATGAAAGCTTAGCAAGAACTTGAAATTAATGTGTTTTAGATATTTTCGGAGAAGACATCTTAAGTACTCGAGAAAACAACTGTTAACACCTTCTCTTTTCAACTGCCTGCACTAAATATGATTTGTCACAGTAAGGACTTCAGCCATAAAGACACTGCTTTTAAAATACAAGACCTTGAATGACCTTTCTGGATTTTTTAGATGTGAGAGAGACTTGAAGGCAATAAAGGATTTGTTTTCAAGTTTAGATTATTTTATTTTAATTTATAAATTTGATCTTGAGTTTTGATACATTCACACATAATATTTTGTTCTGTCTGAAGTACAGAAATAGTAAAACTGTTTATTATGGAAGGAATTTGAGACTAAATTTTCCCTTGAAACTTACTCAAAATAAAAAAATAATATATTATTCAAATATTTCTTTATAATAATAATAATTAAAAATACATCTTATGGCTTTTGGAGAGCATTAAAATTTCAAACTTATTTGCAAGAAAAGCACAGAATGTGCATGGCATTATAGTGTATTATATACTGACAGAAGAAAAGAAATAAAAGAAAAAGAAAGCACCTCTTTTAACACTCAGAGCCAGCGAGCTGCTTTAATTGCTACCAAAATGCCTTAAAGAGTTTCTTGATGGGTAAAATGTGTATCAGTTACACCAATAAATTCAAATATTAATTAATAATTGAAAAGGATTATATTATTTTTGTGGAAATAGAACCACCACTTTCAATATCCCCATGAAATCTGAATTGCACCAAAGACTTTGTGCACAAGTCACATATTGACAAATTACAAATATCTCATTAATAAATCATTTAAAATTTCATATACTATTCAAAAGCTTTTGTCAAATATGCATCTAAATCAGTAAAACAGACATATGGAAAAATCTCACCATGTCTATGTCTGCTGGTTTTTTTATTATTAGTCAGAATGATTCTTACAACAGAATCTATCATGGGAAGTATCAAGGTAGGATGCTTATTGGAAGATTTTCTTACACCGTGAAAACTTATTATTCAAATAAGTTCTATCATGTTATTTCCTGATCACACTTTAAACTCAGTGACACAGAAGTTACTCTGCTCCCTGCTTCATTTTCAGGTATGCAAAGTAAGACAACAAAGGTTTTGAGTGTTTAGGGCTTTTTTCTCTGTAGGAAAAGGGGAGAAATTCAAACCAATGATGCCATATCTTTTCATAATGTCATTATAAAAGTTTAAAAAATTATAAAGATAGTTCACTGTATCTAAATACCATGAACTAAGGGATAATTATTGAATTTTGACAGCAAGTTCTAAGGTGTTAGTTGTTACTCCTTATAAAACAACTATGTAGTCACTAATATCTATAAGAATGCTTTGCACATAACATTCAGTTTTGGAAGATGAGAAATATTTTTTGACGGCAAGACATGGGCTGGAGCTTATTGTTGAAAGGGACAAGGCAGCAGTCTCCAGGTGACCCTGTTAAAGGAAAGGACCATCTTCATATGAGTCTTCTAACCTCAACCCTTCTGCCATACATGAAGTTTTAATGTAAAGACATGGGTGAATTCAGCAGTGTGTCTGCCTTCTTCATTTTCCATTCTTCTATCTCACTTGGCAGCTGTTCATGAACTGTTCATGGACCCACTCCCATATCCTCATTGTTGGGTTGCTTATGTCCAGGCCCTTGTGCACAGGGCACCGATTTTTCATCACAGGAACTGAAAAATTAGGGGTGAAAACCCACCTGCAAGGCCTCAAGACCAAATGTATCTGGGTGAAATGTGCTGGGTGAACAACAGTGGGGTGCAACTCTCCTAGGTTACAACCCAGGATGTGCCCAAAACCTATTCTATCACCACCTTCATGAACTGTTAATGGGCCCATCAATGTCTTGCCATGACTCATAGATAAATCTCTCCAGGAGCTATCTCTGTTAATGGGCAATCAAGGACCTACTGCATCCCATTGGGATATGCTCCGCCCAGAGGGAGGAGCCTAGAAGTCTCACCTGGATATAATGTGGGATTTGGGCCCTTACCCACTAGAACTTTTACAGAGGACAAAGGTCATCAGATTTTCTCTATGAGATCACTGCTTTAACTAGACTGTTTCATCTGGACTGCTACCACCAGCCCAGGATTTTCCACTGTTCCAGCTTGGTGCTCTCGGAGCTCAGCACTGGAATCAGACTGCCCCAGGTTTTCTAAAATAAAGCCCCTCAAGGTCCCTAGTTCTGTTTACTTTTAATGCTGTTGTTTACTTTTAATATGGTTGTTTGTTTGTTTGTCTTGCTATGCTTATTAGTAAAGAACTGTTATTCCTATTCCCAGACCTCTGCCTGAAAGCCCTTTTAATTTTCTAAATTATAATAATTTGGAGGGAGGAGATTTGAATTCTCCATTCCAAATGGAGGCTCTGCCCTCCTTAGCAGATACCTGTCTTTCAAACCAAGACAGCGGCCCAGAAGGTTTCCTTTCAGAAAACCTTTACCTCCTGTCTCCAACAGCTTGCTCCCACCTGTCCAGTTGCAAGAACCTATGGGTCCTGCACAGGGGTTGTCTGGAGCAGCCCCTCTCTGTCTGGTTCTATCTAGTCCGGCAGGGGAAGGGTAGACAGTGAGCTGAACACAAGCCACCCTTTAGCAAAGCAGTTCAAGGGTGTACTGGGCTGCATAAGGAAGGGTCTCGGAAGTAAGGCTTGAAAGATTTCTTGGAACTGAATCTGCTGAAGGATGCCACAGGCAACAAGGGCTTCTATAAATGTCTAAGTGGCAGAAAAGGAAAAAAAGGAAAGGAAAGGAGAAAAGGAAAACCTGAGCCCATTGCTGAATAGGGCAGGTCTTGTGGCCTTGGCTTCAGTGATAAGGCAGAGGTGAACACTCACCTGCAAGGCCACGGGAGGATACCAAAACCTCTTGCACAGCAGGTTTTCCCTCTTTGGGGCACCCACTTTCCTGGCAAGGGGGTAAACAGTGAACAGCTCCTTGGAACATGGGGACATCACGGAGTGTTACTGTGACATCACCCCAACTTTGCTGCTTTTTAGAATCTACAGTCTCTGTCCCCAGGGACTCTGTCCAGGACTCCTGCAGGCATACACACAAGGTGAGCAGGCTCCAGAAGGATCAGGGTCTTGCTCTGGGCAAAGGCAGCCTCTCCCAGTCTCCTCTCCCATCTGCCCAGTTGTGAAGCCCTGTGGGACCTGCACAGGAGATGATCCAGTGCTGTGAGTGTCAGGAAGGTGCTGGGGCTTTCTGAGGCTCTCTGCAGGCTTTCTGCCTTTCCCTACTTCAGGTACCCTGTACTAAACACAATATTTTTGGGGAGACTTTGAGGTCTTTGGGGGGTTGGACACAGCAGGTGTTTCCCCAGGGCCTCCTGACAGCTCACCAGAGCCTCCCCCCCAGGGCTCTCAGCCATCTAGCTTGAGCTCTGGGGAGATGTGGAGATCAGACCTTCCCTTCCTGCTCTCCCTCCCTTTCTACCTCCAGCCATGGATCAGACTTTCAAAGTGTCTGTCCAACCTCCTTCCAGGTCCCAGCCTTTCCAACCTAGGGCCACAGGGGCTCTTGATGCCTGCCTTTCCCTGATGGACACAGAGGAGTTTTACCCAACACCTCAACATTCAGTGACAGCAGCTTGCTTTACGGGCAGTAAGGGCAGCAGGCAGGGTGTGGGGCTGTCCCTGGGCTAGCACACCAAAAGGGCACCTGCTGCTGCTTTGAAGCCAGGTGTTTTGCATGTCTCCCTCTCCAGGACTGTGTGGAGGGCACTGAGGAAGCCCTGGAGGAGAGACTCTGCTACAAGGAGCACCGTGAGCCGGATGCTGCCAGCAGGGCCATCGGAAATGGCAGCAGCAGACGGCCTATGCCCCATCTGCTTGGGTGACCTTGAAAATGCCACCTATGTGGAGGTCTGCTGGCATCGCTTTTGCTTCGTCTGTATCTGCGAATGGGCCAAACTGACAGAGACCTGCCCGCTGTGCAAGCAGCCCTTCAAGCGACTGCTGTGTACTGTGACAGCAGACAGCAAACCACAAGCTCTGTGTGCCTTGCTGGTGTGCCTGCTGCCAAAGGAAGGCAGCCAGGATCCGGAGCAGATCCCCACAGCCGCGCTGCACCCGGAGCCACAGGAGTGCTGACACCCAGCCCTCCACAGGGAGAAGGGGGACTGTGGGAACAGACCGAGTGCAGAAGGATCCCGTAGCTGTGGGGCCCTCATGGTGATTCTCATCAGGCTGCTGCAGCCAGCCCTGCTCATGAGGGGACAGCACCGAGCAGAAGGGAGCACCTGGCCAGCCCTGCTGCTACAGCAGACAGCAGGTACAGCAGCGGGGCTGCTGCAGCTCCTGCAACAACCTGACCTCTTTCACCTGAAATAAACAGCCCCGCACTTTCCATTTTGGCACGTGTCTCATGATTTCAGTCATTTCTAACTGCTGTATCAGAAGATGTTTCTTTTCTGCTTTCCCTGCTTTCCACTTCCAAGCAGAGGTGTCCAAGGCCTTTGCCCAGCAGCTGCTCCTGCTGGAGCTTCTGCACCCAAATGTTGCTGGCCATTCCTTAGGCCCTACTCTCAGTCCATCTCTGGCAGCAGCAGCTGAAACTTCTCCCACCCAAGTTCCCATGGCTGTGGCTGGGTGGCAGGAGGGGACTTGTTATGTTCTTCTGGCTAAATCTCTCTGGGAGCAGGAGTTCAAAAGTGGTATCAGAGAGTCTGTATTGAAGGGAAGCCTGGATGGTCTATTTCCAGCAAGAAGTCAGGGCTAAACCCACATGAAGTAGCTTTGGCTACTTTCTCCACCATGGGAAGTCACACAGATACAGAAGTGCTCTGAACAAGAAGGCTTAAGAAAGGATCAATCCACAAACTATCCAAACTTATCTCTGAGGCATTTTCAAGGGATGGAAACATGCCAGCGCTGACACAGAAATTAAAATGTAAGCCACAAGAAGATGCAATGTGCAATTCTTGGTTTGCACCCACAAGCCTTCCCAAGACATGGGCAGTTGCCCAGCACTGGCACTAGCCTGGCCAGCCCCAGTGGCCAAGTCTGAAGCAAGCTGTCCCTGTGGTGTTGTCTGGCCCAGAAACAGCTCAGTTCCTTCACTCTCTGAGCTAGGTATGTGTCAAAGCAGCTCTACAGATGGGGTCCTGGGGGACAGCAAGCAGCAAAGGATCATACTCCATGTCTGTTTGATACCGAGGTTGATGGTCAAAGGTTGGATTCAGTGACCATGGAGGTCTTTTCCATCCTAAATGATTCTGTGATTTCTACCATTTAGAAACTGATAGAAATAAGGGGGGGGGGGGGGGGGTGGTGGGTGGTGGTGGAGAGTTCTCTGTTTAGTAAAGGAAATGTGATCTATTTAGGAATACTGCAAGATAAATATTTCATCATTTTACTGTCTTCTTAGTGCAGGGTCTGCCAGAGAGTAACAGGGAAGACATCCTCTTTTCTAAAAAAGTCATGTCTCATGATGCATAGATTTGAGAGAATCAGACCTGAAAATATGGAGAAATTGCACTAAATGTATTTTTACTTTTGTCAGCATAACATGTCATACTAGAGTGAGTGGTTTCAACAGTGTTGCTGTCAATTCAAACCACAGTAGTGATTTGGACTTGTTATAAATTATACAAACACGGATGTTATTTCCAAGCTATGTTAACACATATCTCACCCTCTAAGTTTACTGACTAAGACATAGTTGGAAGTGGATTTGATCAAACATATCACTGAAAAACTTACATCTCATTTCTTATATAAGGAATCTCCTAACAAAAAAGTAATTTTGCCAAAATCTTTAACATGCAAGTGCTAAGGTCTACAAAAGAAATAGCTTCTTAGCCCACCACTGGTTTTTACTGTCAGAGATGAGACTATATATGCTTATAATACAGGCAGAATACATTTTTTTAAAAGTTGTTTCCAATAGTTTTAAAATTTGGGATTCTAATCTGAAAAACCCCACAACTCCCCCAAAAATTATGCTTCTCAAAACAACATTAACCTGGAAATGGGTTGCATTTGACTTTTTCTTTTGTGACTATAGATAGGAAAAGGAAAATAAATTTTACTTATTCTCAAATGTTTATAATTGAACCCACATGTAAAACAGATGCAATTGGCATACTGGGATAACATGCTATGCCTTGGTAAGAATGTTCAAATAACTTATTTGCACAAATGATCATGAAGACTGCAGGTATTTTTGTGTCTCAAAATGGAACAGGTTGACTAACAGTTAAAATGCTGTTATCAGTTATATGAAGGGGCTTGTAGACACCTTGTTTCTCAATTTTTTCCTTTTTTATATTTCATTTATAAAACAAAGCAAAATTTTTAGAGCTGAGAAAACTTCATATTTGGAACACACCAGTAAAAAATCAACTTAGATTAATAGAATCACAGAGTAGCCCAGGTTGGAAGGCCTCTAAAAATATTGTCTGCTCCAACCTTTAGTGGGAAAGGGAGACTAGAGTTTTTGTAGCACTTTGTGAGGAGGTCTTTCCAGGGAATGATTGTTTTTCCTATAAAAAGCCTCTCCTAGAGCAACTTGTACTCATTGCCTTGGTCTTCTCTTCATGGCTCCTTGTGAAGAGAGACCCTTCTCTTTGTAGCTGCCCTTTGAGTCCTGGAACACTGTGCTGACATCCCTCATGAACCTTCTCCATTGAGATGAGATTTAGGTCCTTCAGTGTTTCCTCACAGGTCAGGTTCTCCAGCTCTTTGATCATCTTTGTGACTATCCTTTGGACATTGTCTAGTCTGTCTGCATTTTTCTTGAATTGTGGAGACTAGAACCAAACACAATACTCCAGATGAGGCTTGACAAGGTCTGAGTGGAAAGACAACTTTAACTCTGCTAGTAGTGTCCCTGTGAATGTAACCTGGGAGATGTTATTTTGACCTGACCCATCAATTTAGCCTCCCCAAAAATCCACCAAATAACAATTAAATAATTGTTTTGTTTTCTTTCTCTAATGTTAGAAAACAAACAAATAAATAAATAAAGATTTATCAGTTTTAGTCCAGCTACTATTCTTACCATGCTAACTTCTTTTATTCCTTTCATTTATCTGAGACACTCAAATTATAAATGAGTTCCATCATTATGCTAAAAGGTCTAGGCAGGTCTTCTATATTATGATTATTCCTACAGTATCAAACCTGGCTGGAGCAGCTGTGACTAAAAGTAATTTTATAAAAGCCAAAATGTTTCCTGTGAGAAACATTGGTTTCAATGAATTTTTGAAAGGAAAGTTTTCTGCAGTCAAGAACTTCCTGGTCACCTCTAACGAGAAAGAGTGAGGAAAAGAGATGAATTAAAAAGCTCAGGTATTATTTTGAAAAAAAAATCCATTTTTGACAGAATTCCAGTGTCAAAAAGACATTTGTGGTCATTCCAATGTGGAATAGAAACAAAGTTTGAGGTTTTGAAAGTTCTTTTTCTGCCAGGCTCTCTGCCACATAAGACTACACTTACTGAGAACCATCATTTCCAGAATAGCAGTTCATGGTTCAGTGAAACAAGTCTTTTACACCGTGGGTTGTCTTGAGATACAAAGAGCTATCTATACTTTGATATCTGTAACCGAAAACTATAAAATAACTGAAAGTGAGTGAGCCATTGCTTCATTCTGGGGGTCATTTCAAGCATTAATGCAAAAAAATATCAAACCAAAAGGCAAAGCTTCACAGGCTAAAATTTGTGTCTACTGTTGCTGAGCAAAGTGATATGATTTACAAATCTGAGAAAACATTCAGAAGAATATTTACACTTTAATATAATAGTAAACTCTTTTGGTGTACAGATTCACATGGAGACTTACAGGTGTAGGGGATTTGGTGGGCTGCTACTAAGCAAACTGAGAGAATTAAACAAGGTCCTTGCAAAAGCTCTCCATAATTTTTGAAAGAACAAATCTCTGCTGACTGAAGGAAGGCAAATGCTTCATCCACCTTGATAAAAGGGGCACATCCACCAGTCTTGGAAATCAGAGATGAGTCTGTTTTATTCAATCCAGCAGTAAATTGCCTCTGATCAACCTGATTGTCTTCTATGATAAACAGATTTGAAATGTGATTGAAGAGAGAGAAGTGGATATCGTTTATCTTATGTGACTGAAGGGAAAACAAGGGATATCATTTACCCCAAGTTGGTTACTCTTTCAACACTGGCTCCTATTATATTTTTTGTATCCAGGTCAGGAAGGTCCAATCAAGATTTGATTGATGGACCACATGGCTACACAACCCATCTGTTTGGATGTTTGGACTCAGAGGGTAGTGGTTAATGAATTGTCCTCTACCCAGAGACCATTAGCAAGTGGGGTAATGCAGAAGTCTTCCCTGTGGAACCACTCTTGTGCAACAACTTCATAACTGATGAGGTGACAGACTGCAGTCTCATCAAGCTTACAAATGACACCAAAAGGGGGTAACTAGCCCATATGCTTGAGGGTAGGGCAAAGGGACCTGCACAGGCTGGAAGAATGGGCCACAAGGAATCTCACAAAGTACAAGGACAAATTAACAATGCTAGACCTGGGCAGGTAGAACTTCTTGAGGTGGCACAAACAGAGGACTGAAGACTGGGGAACAGCTCTGGCAGACAACAAGCAGCGGATGAGCAAGAAGTGCTCTAGCACGAAGAAGAGCCAGTAGTCTCCTAAGATCTATTTATAGGAGTTGACACACCACACAGAGGGACTGATAATGAGTTTTGGTCAGTCCATTGCAAGTAATACATTTTTAAACAGGAAACAGCTTGAAGGTAGAGCAAAATGTAAATGTCTTATCTTAAAAAGTCTCATAAAGGGCCAAAGTATAATCTGCACAACATGGCTGATCAGTCAGCATGAAGGATAATATCACATGTTGTGCTTGACTAACTCTTATTATCTTATACTCACTGTTTTTGTGAGAGTGTAAAGCCCCAGACTGATAAGGGCAAAATTGTTCCATAAAAATTATATTACTGTGAAAGCTAACTTTGTCTGGGAAATAGCACTAATGGGATTAATTATAGAAAAGCAGTGAGAAATTCTTTGTGCTTTATTTCTAGCAGGCAACTGGTACTTGATTGATTCCTGTGGCACCACTGCCCAGACTCCCTAACACTACTACCTCATGGAAGTGTGTCAGAACTCTCTTCCAGCATGGGGTCTGCAGCAGGATTGGGAGGAAGGAAGGAAGGAAGGAAGGAAGGAAGGAAGGAAGGAAGGAAGGAAGGAAGGAAGGAAGGAAGGAAGGAAGGAAGGAAGGAAGGAAGGAAGGAAGGAAGGAAAGGAAGGAAAGGAAGGAAAGGAAGGAAAGGAAGGAAGGAAGGAAGGAATTGTAATAAATGTGATTTTTGTTAACTAAATTGTAACTATATTTGTAAAATTGTACTTGTATTAATAGGAAATAATTGTTACAAAGCAAAGAAAGGAAATAGTGAGGAAAGAGCAGATGGACTCCCTCAGATGTTAGGCTGGAATAGTAGAAGGATGTAGGTTTGATAAGCCACATCTAGAAATAAAATTTTGACCTTGGACTGGGCCAAATTGGCATGGCTCCAAAACATGGAACTTGAAAGTACATAACACCAAGCTCAGTGCACCTGTGCTACCTGCAAGGTTACATAGCAGACACTGATGAAGACAAAGAGCCTTCATCAGAAATAAGACCCCAAAATGATGAGAGATACCTAACTATTAGTAAAGCAGGCACAGAACAATATAGTGACATAGATTTTAGAAATATAAACTAGGAGGAGTTTTCCAGAAAGCTCTGTATTAATATGTATTAACATATAGTATATAAGTGGGAGTTTTGGTTTGATTGTTTGATACGTGAGGAAGGGCAAAGGCCCTCCCTGTATCCCTGGTCAGTTTTGCTTGTGCTTCATATGAAGCTAAATTATATTAAATTACTCACTGCCAAATTTTGTATATTTTTAAATATGTACATTTAATATATTTGATTGTATTCATTTATATGCAAGTGCTACTATTAAAAAAAATACTGCTAAATTTATTTTTGTTGTTTGGTAAATTGGACAAATAGAATAACATTTATAACAGAAGGAAGGATCTTTCTGTCCAAACTACTCTTAAGGCCCATCCTTTGAACTAAAATTTTTTGATGCAAGTTTGGTGAGTAAGGAGGAGGAGTAGTCCTAAGCAGAATACATACTTCCAGTGTAGCTCAACTTTGTGCAAGACAATAAGAAATTAAAGAGAACAAAACCAATCTGAAAACATATTATAGTGTAATTATGCTAATGCATAACTTCAAAGACCTGTTTGTAAGCTTATGTAGCAAGAATGCATACTTTATAAAGTATGCAAAAATTAATAGGAACTTAGCTGCTTCTCTATCTTTCCTGAGAACATGCTTGTTTCATTATCAACTTTTTTCCCTCCACAGCACATTTTATATCCAAAGTGTCATTGTATTAAGAATTTTAGCCTCATTTGCATAATGCTAATAGCACAAAGGCAGGTTTGCTTAACTATCCTTACAGGAATGGGATTGCTGCAGCTCTGGAAGAAATGGATCCATTTGTTAAAAAAACAAAAAATAAAATAGCTGATACTAGGCTGTCAGCCAGAAACTGATTTTGCTGCTAATGTAAACACTTTTATTATCACAACTAAGCAGATATGTGTCATTAATTCAAAAGAAAACATTCCAACAATCCCCTACCTCTTGATGCTTTTATTGTGCAGTGGGATGTAGGGTATTACTGAAATAGTATAACAGGACTTCAGTTGACAGGATAAAAAAAAACCCAAAAAACAAAATTAGGACTATGGCATTTTATTTTTCCCTTCTTACAGAGAAAATAAAAAATCTTCTCTGGCCTGCAAACAAAGTTTCAAACTGATGAAACCAGTGTTTCAAAAGATGAAACCAGAAGTATAGCATGCCTGCAATATCTTTATTGCTATTAGTGGGAATTCAAAGCACAGTGATATGCAATGAAGATCTTCATGTCATTGGAAAGAGATCTTTTCATCAGAACGAAATGGTTAAAACAATCTTTACTGCACTGATTGACATAAGCTCTGCATCTTGGCTATTAAGGAAAATTTTAAGCTTTTGGAGTTGTATAGATTGTATTCTCTTTGCACATACAAAGAAATAAACAAAATAGTCCTTTAACAAAATCATGAAACAGTTCTACATACCAGAAAATACATACAAAATTTTCTAGATATTTTCTGACTGTATAGTAATGACAATCCATATTCTAAAAGACAAAAGAGAAATTTAGCCATATTAGGCAGATTCTTACACATAAAAATAAAATATATTTTTAAAATCTGCTACATAGTTTTTGGAAAGATTTTAGTGACCTGATGTTTGTAAACAAAAATGGGATTTATGTGGACAAATTAGTCTGGAACTCTATAGTACATAAAAACATATATGTACACCATAAAAAAATTATACTCATTCTGCGAAGAATGTCTTTTAGGTTTTCTTCATTTTCTCCAGTTGGTGTTTCCAGTTTCTAATTACATTAAAAAAAAAAAAAAAGAAAAAAAAAAAAAGACCCGCCACTGGTACTCAGAAGAAGTAGTCTGAAGAAAAGAAAAATATTTTTAGCTGTATGTGTATATTATGAAAGCATATAGGATCATCTTTAGGTACACAAAAATAAATTTATCTTATTATTGGTCACAAAAAAAGAAGCCTCTTGCTTTATTAAAAGCATCTAATAATTCTGAAAAGTTTTTAAAATTTGCTGAAATATGTAAATTTTAAATAGTGTTTACTGTTATAGAGTATATTACAGGTCATGGGTCTAAGTAAGGAAACATATGCAAGGGCAGATATCAAATAACAAACAAGCACGAACCACACTTTGTGGTGGGAGTTCAGACATATAATATAAGAGATTTGGGAAGAAAAATTACAAAAGCCACTTGTCTCCAAAGAATTTCACTAAAGAAGGAAAAATATAATCTCTCAAATTTCACTAAAGAAGGAAAAATACAATCTCTTAATAAATATTGTTTTATATGGGGGAGTGAGTTCTTGATAAAAAAGATTACAAGAGAGTAGAAGGAAGACAGATTATAATAGGACCATGTGGCCCAAACCCATCAGAATTAAAGGTAGTTGATGTGGTTTATTATTGAACTATGTTCAGTTGTTTATGCAAGAAAAATATGAGCAAATGCATTTCAAGCAGGAATTCTCAAATAAACAGGCATGTAATGTTTTTATAAAGTGTAAATTTGGAATGCCTTTTCCTACTAAACTTGTCAAAATCAGTTAATTATATTTGGTAACATTGTTTTTCAACTTGCCCATAATTTAATCTATATTTTTTAAAATAGCTTGGATAAATTGTTTCTAAAAAAAGCTAAATTTTCATTTCTTGAGGCAGATTTTGCTAACATAATTCTTGTTAGCGCAAATATTTAATGAAAATTTATATAAGGTCTCTTGTAAACTGAATACAAATAAAATGTACAGAGAAAAAAATAGAAATATCCAAATTTCTACAATGAAATAAAGAGGGAAAATATCCTGATTTTAAGATTGTTTTAAATTTTGAGAAATACAAAAATGTTCTGTTACTCTACTATGCCCTTTGGGCATACATGCTACAACTAGGATTAAAAATAGGATGTGATTTAGCTATTGAAATGCTTCTCTTCACAATATGAAACAGGTCAATGATCGGTGTCAAGATTTTTCTGAAAAAAAAGAATGCTTTGTAAGTGATGCCCAAAATGTCCAGCTTATGAATGGGAAGCTCAAACTTGATTGGCAAAAAGTAATCCTCTCATGTTCAGACACAATTGGTTGCTCAAAATCATATGGGACTCATATTTTATAGTATTAATCTTAAAGTGATTTCATAAGTGAACCAAAGATCACTGTTTTATTTATTTTTTTCTGAATATATGTATATTTAGACTGCTGCTCCACAGATAGGCAACCAGGGAATTCCGTAGTTTGTTGCCCTCACCAGTGACACTGCAGAAGTTAGTTCTTGCAGAGAGAAACTGTGTTCAGTTTCTATCCTGTAATCCTTCCAGACTGAAGTGCTGTATTGATTTATTAATGTTCCATAATTAACAGGTAATCAAAAAACGATGCACTTATGAGAAAAATGCAAAATATAACTGAAATATTGTACACTTGCAGCGTTGGTACAGACTTGCAAATTTTTAAACATCCTTTGATAACAAATCCCAAATGGCTGGCTTACCCACATAGATACACCTGCACACAGACAGGTTTGCATGTAGCCACCAGCACCCACCTGGCCCACCCACCCCTTTCCTCCTCAGGCTCCCCAAGGTTTCTGTGCACTGTGTTACTGCACTGGGTCAGTTGGGACAACAGATAATAGTTATTTAATAGTCATTAGATCTCCAGCTCTCAGGACTGTTAAGTGTTTTATATTCCTCTCTGCCAGACAAATGGTTTTGAGACTGCATGTGGTTATAATGAGTCTCTCACCACAAGAGTTTAGCTTGGACACTTCTGTAGATAAAAACACACGGTTTCAAGGACCTTAGCATAGAGAATGGATTTCACTCTGCATTCCCAGTGCTCTCACTAACACATCAAGATTTGAACTCTTTAGAAAGAAAATCAGAGATTCTTTCACTTATACTGTGAAAAAAAATTAAATATCCTACTGAATTCTGTGCAGAACACATTATCTAAGACATGCTTGGGGAATGCCTGCATATATTAATTCTCTTGAGTGTGCACAGGAGCAGGATCTAGTGACTATGTGACTGAACTGCCAAGAACTACTACACTGCCAATGGAACTCTGTTAATTGAGGATTAGACAGTATAAGGAGTACTTTAGCAATGCAATGAAATTCTGCTTAAAATTAGTTTCACAACAGATACTAGGAGTTGTTGGGTTTTGTTTTCTGCTTCACAAATATGATCTTCAACCTTTCTATCATTTAGGAAACCTTCTTGAAAATACCATGTGTTTACAAAATCTAAATAATTTTAATTTCTGTAAATACAGTAGAAATGTCCCCCCTATACTTTTGAGAGATGATATAGTTATTTCAAAGAGCAATAAAAATACATAAATTTAAAAAAATTAAAAATGGGTTAGTTTGTTTATTTGTTTTCATTAAATCATGCCCATCTCCTGAGGCTCTTATTTCAATATATTGTACTTAAGAGTTTAATAGCTATCTATTTGAAATACCTTGATTATTTTAACTGAGATTGGCAGTAATATTCTTTAAAATATTTATGCGCTCTTGAGAGATAAATAACTGTGCAGTTCAAAGAGTAATAAAATATACTTTCATTTCTGTTCAGAACAAAAATTAGATACTTGCTAAGTGATTTCTGTTTGGTTAGGAAATGAGGCACCAAGCAATAAGAACTGATATAGAATCAGCACATTCACAAAGGTGCCAGAGACGTTGTTTCACAGGAGCTGGCTATGGGCAAACGGCATAAGGGAAGACTCAGGAATAAACAGTTACTATAAGTTTGCCTTCTGACAACAAGCATGCCTTTCTCCTTTCCTGAAGGTGTTTTCTTAGCTCCAGACATATTTCCATACCTAGCCCAACCCATTTACATTTCATTTTCAGGTTGTAAACTTACCTAGGTTTTGCATGAATTTACTGTATTTACATTCACACATTCAATCTGTGCAAGATTAAACCATTTAAGACATAATATCTTATGTTTTAAAAACCAGAGAATTTATCACAATATGCAGATTAAAAATTGTTTTGATGCAATTACAAAATTTGTTTTATAGGTAGCCTACATTAACAGAATGTAATGGTGTCTTGGAACAAAAATGAAGCAGAAAACTCGTTTTCCCATTTTCTATTTTTCTGTGAGGTAAGTGCACATGGTTCCTATAGACTGGCTAATATGTTGTGAGCTCCTACACTTCTTGATCTCAATTACTTTATGTGCCCATTTCTTTAATGACACTTGGAAAACAGTCAGTGCAATTCAGTCTACTTCTGCCAAAAATGAAGAGAACAGGCTGCTTCTGAGTGAGAACTTTCTTGTTAATTATGGAACTATTGCCTTTGAGACTTTCTAACACAGGTTTTGCCAAAAGAAATGAAGTTAAAACTGGGCCAGAGAAAGAGAAATGTGACACTCACAGTGCCACATCACTTCTTCAGTATGTGGCTCATTGACCAAGAAAAGGATTCCTAGATAGTTTCTTTGGGTTTTTTCTACTCTAACTTATTTTAACTTTCTACTCTAACATTAACTCATCTTTTTGACTTCATTCTCACTCATTAGAGTTAGCTGTGAAGATCTTTTAAACAGTTCTGTAATGCCAAATAACACTTAGAGTCTGTTGCTTGTAGATGACCAGAAAAACACCAGATGGCTGATTCTGGTCATTCCAGTTGGGTATTATATCACACCTGAACTGTTTTAGTACAGAAATGCCTTAAGTTCTTTTTTCCTCACTACTGTTTTATTGAATAAACAGAGGTTTCATTTCCAGTAAATAGAAGATAAGCAGATAGAAGTCCAAGAAACTCAAATAAATCAAGTCGTGAATAGAAGTCTTCTGGCTTTAATTGCAAAATACCTGAACTTTAACACAGTCAATTTGCTTCAACTCACTAAAATGTAAAGATTTAAAAGCACCCTGTTATCTTGCAACAACATTTATGCCTTGACAAGCAGAATCCTCAGATATTAACTATTTTTCCATAATTTTGCTAAATAAAATTTCCATAATCAAAACAATTAACAAACTATCCAAGAAGCTATTAGAAATGTTCACTTCAAAGAAGAAAATCTGGAATCACAATTCAACAGTAAAAGCAATAGACTTTAATCCTATAGATACTCAACATTTTCCACCTGAAATAATCCACAATAATCCCTTTATTTAAAGAGCACTTACCTACAATTTCTGGGATGTATAATGTAAAAACAGGTTTCAAACCAGGTGGATTAGAAAGATAAACCCGTCTTAAAGTCCCACCGATTTTCAAATTATTATCCTAGAACAAAGTCTGCTACCTTGACTCAGATGTATTATCAACTGCAAATCCAGATTGTACATACGTCTCCAGCAATAACTGTCAGTAACTAATTACAGGGGAAGATGGAGTAGGGGTGAAGGATCACTTTTTTATGTTACCTAATAATAAATATTTCTAACTTTTTTATTAGGCTGGCCATTATTATTCCATATATCACCATTGTAAACTCTTCACATTTGCTCTTCCTCTCCCTTAGTTTTTCCTTTTTTAACCCCTGCACTAATGATTCTAAGACAAGGTAATGGTTGATAATTTTTTTTAAATTTAATTTATTGAATTGATCTTTTGTCAAGTTGGCTAAAAATCAGCTACACAGAGAAAAAAGATATCTCTTTAAAATATGCTTATTTGAAAATAAAGGTCACTCATGTATATTTTCATTTTAAAATAGAAGGGCTATTTTAATGATTTTCCAAGTATTTCCCCAGGAATTTAAAATATGTACTTAATATATTTTTTCATATATTTTGAGAAACAAATTATTGTCTCTTCAGGTTAAGTAGTTTCTGTCAAGCTATTATGCACATAAGTTTATGTTTTTAATTTTTACCAAAACTTATAGCAAAGCACCAAAATTACTGAATCACTCTGGATGGCAATGGGTAGGTCCTCTCTAGGTCAAAGTGCACAGTGATCAATAGCAAGGAAAGCACGTCTGAACTCTTTTATTAAAATTCCATTTTCTAAGCATCAGTCTGTGCACATGCATCTGGCCAGTCTAAATGCAAATTGTACTTGAAGAAGAGAAGTTAGAATAATTCAGAAAATTGAAAATCTGAGCTCTCATCTGTGCAAGACTACAAACCATATCTCCTTCCTACAATGTGCTTCACAAAGGTTTTTCTTGTTGATGATAGAGTCCATATGACAAACTTGGTGACCTTTTCATGGGGAACATTACAAGAAATAGACTTTCAGCTCTGCACTACTTGCCATGCTTAATGCCATTAAGCATGTTATGTTTAACTGGTTCATAACCTGGATTCTATGAAAGTTTTTTAGCTGTATTTGGGTCTCCTGCTAGGATATCCAAGCCAAGAAGATTATCTCCAGAAAACCCTCAAGTAAAATTTTGGTCTTGGCTGATCAACAACACTTCGAGATTTCACCTGCAGCTTGGAAATTGGTGTTTGACATTAATGGCAGGCAGATCTAATATATATACTCTGATTTTAATTCTGAAGCCAAGGTTTAATACTTTTTCAAGCAAGAGAAATATACAAAATATTTAATTATTCTCTAAAAAATTCTGGAGTACTTTGGTGATACAAACAGCAGCAGTGTCCAGATGATTTAGGACTGCCTGCAAAAAGTGGTATACTTTTTTTCGTTTTGTTCTTTTGTAAATAATTTACAATTTCAAAATAAAATCAAATTTTTAAAAAGGAAAAAAATAGAGCTGGTGGAGAGGAACAGGGAAATTGCGTGAGATCCAACAATTTTATTTTCTATGTAGCATATAGTATGATAGAAAGAAAAAAATTAAAATTAAACTTTATTGTTGTATCAGTGAAAAAAATGGTAACACAGAAAAAAAAAGTATAAACTGATGGCAACATTATTCCAAAGGGCTGAAAAAAGGTTGGTGGCTTTCTTCATTCTTTTGATTGTACTTTTGATAAGTTTTACTTTTTGAAAGATACAATCTCAAAATCTCTACACTTGTGTTAAGTGTTTTGGGAGAATCATCACTTTCTGACAGGAAAAGAATTCTCTCTGACCTGCTCTTTGGGTAATATTTGCCCCAGTCGTGCCTATCATGCTTGCAGTGGTTTTCACTCTCTCATGCCATCTCTTATCTATCTTGTCTCTGTTCAGCCTGAGTATTCCCTATGGGGAGGACTCATGTTTTGAATCTGTTGGATGATGGATATTTCAGAGCCTCAGTAGTGAAAAACCTTCACTTAGATCTGTCATACACCTCTGGGTACACATCTGTATTGTCAGACTGACTGCTGTTCCTTTTCTCAACATCTGACCATAATACACAACTTTTTACCTCATATTATAGTTATAGTGTGCAGTGACTCAGAGCAGAGAGATTTCCCCTTCTGCAGCTCTTATTTTTCACTGCTCTTGATGCTTAGTGACAGCTTATCTGCAATGCTCCTTTATTTCCACAGAATACTTAGAGCCAATATACAAAGGGACTGTCTGACCAGCAAATTTTTGAAGAAAAATATTTATTTATGCACAGTTCTGTTGTGAATTAAATACACAAATTTATACAGCTCTAAGTTTTCTGAAGAATAAAAAAATAAATTGGAATAAAAAGGCCACAGACTTTGGGTTCCACTATCAGGAAAATTTCCTGAAGTCCTTGTTTTGGGTAGGTAACTCAGACATTTACATAGTTACCATATTGCCAAGGCTGTGACACAGTTTTCTCCTGTTCTCATAGTGTTTGCTGAAAATATTTTACCTTTTCATATAAAAAAGTAATGTTCTTTCTGATAGCATTCAGATACAGTATTGTGCTGATTTATTGAAATATTTCCTGAATTAAAATTCTTACATATGTCATTAAGGAAATGAGTTTATGATAAACTAATTTGCTTGTGACATGGATCATTTTGTTAATGATCAATACCTCAGTCTTGTAGAAATTGCTGCTCCTGAAAAAGGCATTTATAGACACCAATTACAAGCTATTAAGTTGTCATTTCAAGCTAGTGTATTACAAAATCATTAATATTAGCTGTTTCAGACATTTCAGTGTAAAAGGAGAAATAAATTAATTTCAAAAAGTCATATACTGCATCATGAGTGAAGTAACATGTGCAACACAGTTTTAAACAAAACAACTGAAAAATTAACCTACATATTTTTACAGATGGTTAAAGAACATTTTGTATAAAAGTCATGAGGTGTATGAAACAGTTGATGAGAATACACAAGATAGATTGTGTTAAGTTTGTGGAGAAAAAATATCAGCTTTTAAATTCAGGATTTCTTTCCGTTTCATAGGTCTAATTAGCATGTTTTGGTTTTCTGGAGAAAGGTCACGTTCTAACAAAAGCCAGTTGTCAGACTAGGTAATGGAAGCATCTGTGACAGCAGAGTTTATCATATGTGACCATTTTCACAATGTCTAATAAATTATTTTACAGAGTCATTTTAAAGAGAATGTGGTGGATTAATCAATTTTATAAACTTGAGAAATACTTTTATAAGGTCATCCTGTGATTCTATTTTCCTTCTGTTACAACAGATATAAAATAACACAGTCCAAATACAGTCACATAGAACTAACTACATTAATAACAATGGAGAACATTGTTCCAAAATTTTAATTTCTTTTACCTTCAGAGTAATACAATATGACCAGAAGCAGAAGACAAAGACTGCTTTCCAGTTTGGACAGAATTAATACTTATTGTTTCAAGCTATGAAAATTTATATTTTAAGTCAGAAAAATTTTAACTGTTAATATCTGTAAGAGACAGGCCTGAGATATAAGAAAAGAACCAAACACACTCAGTGCAGGCTGAGACATAATACCTTGTTTTTGGAGAGCAGAGGCTGGCAGTAAACAATGGTCGACTAATCAGGATGGTACTATATTACATTTTTGTCTCAAGCTGTTTTTCAGGTTGATTTTACAATTTTGTGTAGTGCCTTTATGGCTTGTTATGCATTATCCCTGTAAGACCAACATTTCCATCTACATATGCTACATATTGACATGTCTTGGCATTAGTGCCTCTCAAAAGGCCTTTGTTAAGGTCTTCTTTCATTTCTCAAAGCTGAATTTCTATCTACTTCAGAAATCTTCAAAATCACTTTCACACAGAGCTATTAATTTGGCCTGAGTTACAAAGCTAAGTTGTATTTCTGTGGATGGTTTTATTGATTGCATTTTTAAACATCTTAGGATACTTGGATATATAAAATGCTATCTAAAAAATTACTATATAGCACTGAAAAATTAACATTGGGTACTAGTGCAGTCCTTTTTTTTTTTTTAAGTTCACCATTTTCTGCTGGGTTTTTGTTTGTGTTTTTTCTGGTTTTGGTTTCATTTTTCAGGGTTTTTTTGGTTGTTTGTTGTTTTGTAGGCTTTTGTTTGTTTTTTTTGTTTAGGTTTTGGTTTTGTTTTGCTGCTTTTTTTTGTTTTAATGTGGTATTAATTCCTCAAATTCTGAGTTCTAGCAAAACATCAAATACCTGCTTCAGAATTTCCATGTCAGGTAAGTAGAGAAACATGCACAAGACTACAGATTATAGATCAAATACAAATTCCCATTGCCATAGGATGGGCTGAGAAGGCAAATTAATCAGAGATTTTAAAGGACTTTGCAGCAGATACTTTGGAAATCTTTTCATGCTCTTTCCTTTCTCTTTTATTTTCTCCTAATTCAATGATTTTTCCCTATTCCTCCATTTGTAGTTTTACTGTGTAGAATAGCAATAAAAGAGTATTAAATGAAATTTCAGAAGTCTTCAGAAATGACGCATCAGCAATCTAACTTATTCTTACTACAAATGCTGACCCCAAAATAAAGAGAATGAAAGCTAAAATTATAAACCACAGCTATTCAACTTTAGTCCTATAAAAGTTGCTATTGTTCTTCTTATCTTCAATACAAATATAATTTAATTAAGTAATTCAAGTGTAGGACTGTATTAGTGATCAATTTAAAGAACCATTTATAAAAATACACTCCCCCATCTAAATGCTTTCTTTTCATACTTTTGCTTTTAGAAAACACCAAAAGGTTTGAGAAAGATTTTGCCCAATAATAGCAGGCATGTTCCTTGTAGTTTAAACTGACTCTTTTATTGTGTTGGCTGCCTAAATGTAGGAAATAATTCTGAAGTGTAATTGTTTCTTTTGACCAGTAAAGAATCATGAAAATATATTAATAATACTTGCTAAATGTAATGAAAAAGTTTCTAAGGAGTTATAAGTAATAAACAAAGAATAATTCAGTTCTACACTTAAAAATGCCATAAAACAAACTGCAGTCGTAGTTTTCTGTGTCAAGAATATTAAGTAGATAAAGCTAAAATAGGCAAGAATTAGGAGGAAAAAAATCTGTTTTAAGAAGTCACAAGAACACACAAAGGTTTGAAGACATTTACATGGGTACTTTATACACATAAGTGTGCTTTGAGCTTATACTAGCTCTACAAATGGGCTCTACATATGAAAAATAAAATAAAATAAAATAAAATAAAATAAAATCAATAAAAGGTTGTCACAGATTCATAGAATGGTTTAGGTTTGAATGGACTTTCAAAGGCCATGGGCAGCGAGTTCTCTAGGTCAGAACATCAGATTGCTCAAAGCCCTACCCAACCCTGAACTCTTCCAGTAACAAGGTATCCATCACTTCTCTGCACAACCTGTTCCAGTGTCTTGTCACCCTCATCATAAAAAAAAAAACCTTCGTTATGTCCAATCTAAACCTATTTTCGTTTCTTTTAAAACCATTTCCCCTTGTCCTGTCATTATGGGCCTTGGTAAAAAGTCCTATGTTTTCAATATTAACCTTCTTAAAGTACTGAAAGGCCATAATAAGATCTTCCTGGAATGCCTTCTTGCCCAGGCTGAGCAGCTCCAGCTATCTCAGCCTTAGTTAAAAGGAGCAGTGTTCCATTCCTCTGAATCATTCCCCTTCACTCCAGCTCTCTAACCATTCATCCCCTCTTGAACAAGTATCTATTTTGAAAGCACTGTACTTCTAATAGAACATCTTTCAAAGAGAGTTCCTCACTGTCACAAACTGCCACCATGCTTTTCCAGTCAGGAGCTTCTGAACTACAAAAAATTTATTTTGGTAGCAGTCATCTGTTCTGAATTGTACTTGGTTTACTATTAGTTCTTTTCTAGTGATCAAGTCTGGAAATAATGTGGAGACATACTGTGTGGAACAATAAAAATATACTAATTTTCTTAGATTTATTAATTTATAAGGCAGTTGTGGTTTATTAGTCAATAAGAGAGGAAAGAAAGTAGACACTCTTATTTTTGTAATAGGAAAAGGCTATTAAATGTCAGTGTGAAGGAGAGCAATGCAGGGCAAATAAGAAATAGAGCAACACAAGTCAGCTTCTAAGAAATATTGAAAACCTGAGAGTAAACCCCTTAAGAATCATAAGTGTATCTTAACACACATATGGTAGTGGACTTCTGAGGTGTTTTGACTCAAGTGCCATATTTGTTTGAAGGACTTTTGCTACCTTCAGAAACATATAAGAAGAATGTCTTTGACAGCTGGCATATATGCCTGTCTGTCACACAAACAACATAACACAGAAAAACTGCTAGGATAAAAGGAATTGGGACATAAGAAAGGCTGTGATGGGAGGAGAAAGGGCAATTTTAGATTACTGTCAGACATGGAAGTGAGATAAGCTAAAGTAGTCAGGAATACAGTCTAGGCTGAAGAAACATAGCATGGAAATACCATGTGAGAATAGTACAGTGGTTTAGAAAAAGTCTTAGGAAAGGAGCATGTGGATATTGTAGTTTAATACAATGGGAAAAGACAAAAGCTAAATAAATAATTTGGGCTTTACTTGTTCCAGTACCCATAGAAAACTCTCTAGTCAGCAAAATATATTCTAGAATCAATGATCAGTGGTAAGTAATTTGGAAAATTCACACATAAACACAATATATTCAGATTTACATAGTACAAAAACATTTTAATGGTGACGACATTAACATTTTAACCAAAAATGCTGGTGACTTACTTGATAAAAGTCTAAAACTGAAAAGTTGTTTAAAGTATATTCTGGTTTTAGAGTTAGCCTTAAGTTAACATTATGTTCCTCTATATAAAGAATGGAAAGCCATAGAAAATTAGGGTATAATGGGGATAAGAAATATGTCTTCATTAAGTTCATTAATGAATTTGATATTTAAATAATTTTTTGTGCAAAGGAAGGGAGATAAATCTTTCCTGTTGAAATTTGAATAGTCTAGATAAAACTATTTCTTCCTCTTGGGTGTTATCTTTGCATGTTCTGAACAAAATTAACTTTCACACGGGCTACCTAAATGACACAAAGAGGTTCACTTTGCTTTCTTTAGGCACTATTACTCTTTATATAATAAAATTTATGCCCTCTGTAGTTTAGGTTTAGCATGACTTGTGATAAAGTACGCTTCATTTCTTATCACTGTCTAGCAAGAAAGTAAGACTAAGAATCTTGTAAATAAGGAATTATGACTGCATCAGATATTGAACCAAATCTTGCTAAAAAAACTTTGTGATTTAGGGGAACCACCCAGTGATATACATCCCAGTTAATGATTACCATTGAAAAGTAAGGCATCTAATCAAGGTTATCTGGAGTTAATGGAGAGAAGAGCACCTGAGGATTCATTATTTCTGTATCAAAACTTGCCATTTTTTCTTCTCAACTTTAGTTCAAAGAAGTTAAATAGGAATCATAATTCCCCCCATTTTTTTGCGTCATCATCTTTTGCTAGTTAAGAATTTTAAGCTTTGTGGAGAGATAACAGTTGGCATCTTGTAAATACTTTATATTGCATATCAAAAATGAAATGGTAAATATGAGAATTTCGTAAAGTAACTGCACCCCCAGTTTTCTACAACATCAATTTAATAGATTAGAAAAATATAAAAATTACTTTTCAAAAATTATATGGTAGGATTGATTAATTTGAGAAATAGCATCTGGTAATTTAATTGCAGTGCACATTTACCATAAAGCATTCCATGGTCTGCTGGTGATGTGATCAAAAGTTTATAATAATCAGAATATAATGTATTCTGGATTACCAGTTTTTTAAGTAGTAGCAAAACAGTTTATCTTATATTTTCAGTATTAACAAAGGAATTACTAGACTTGTTTATTGAGCCAGTCTTTAGTGAACCTCTTAAAAATGTAGATGTCATTTCTTCCTACATCTTGTAGTCTAGTCAGCATCAATATATAGTGTCAACCAGCACATTCTGCTTGACCTGTACTGCTTCCTTTGACTCCAGTAGCTTATAACTGTGACTTGTTCTCTTACATGGTGCTTAAACAGTTAAAGCAAAAGTGGCTTTTTTAGCATGTTGCTCACAAGGCAGCCCAAAAGTTCAAAAGATAATGAGAACTTCTTGCTGTTAAGGAATTAGAAAATGTATTTGCAAATATGTGTCTAATGGCAGTTGTCAGAAGCAATTAGTTTCAAATACATTTCACAGTTTAAACATGCTGTGAAATGCTTCTGAACTTTAAGGATTTGGACTTAATAATATGATACAGTTTCCTATTAAAGAGCATGAAAAATACTGGCGGAAGATTAATTGCCACAGATTAAACTAGTATATGGTATTTAGGTCTCATTCATTAGTTTATAAACTCTGGCTCCTCAAAAGAGTATCGAGTAGTCATATAATGACTCCAAGTCCTGGAGTTTTAATTTAGCTTTGATTTAATGGAAGACACCTAAAATGTTCTTTATTTAGGTCTTCTTTTGAAGATTCAGATGTATCATGGGTCAACTAGTTAATGATCAGACAAAAATTACCATCTACATCAGTGTTCTTGATGAGGATTCTATGACACAATGATTCCCCTTATTGATTTGTCCTTATTCAGCAACCTGGCTGTTAAGAATCACAAAGAGTAAATCTTGAAGAAACATAAAGATTGTCTGAGTTTCAGGAGAGGAAAAAAAGTGTATTCATTTGAAAAATGTAATTCCGGGAAACCACTAACAGCAAATGAAGATAAAAAGTGATGTTGGAGATGAGAGATATTCTGAGATGAATGTGTAAAATGAGAAAGGGAATATTTTAAACAGACAGGTAATTGAATAAGCCTAGTACTGATAAGAAATGGTACAAAAAATAAGAGAAGAAAAGAAAACAAAAATAAAAGCAGAAATGAAAATGCATCTCATATTTAAAGTCAGACTGTAAACATAAACTGCACAGAAAAGAGTAATAACCTAAAATTTATATGACATGTATTGCTTAACTGCAACATACACTTTCTAATGTGGATACATGGGATAGTGTTCCCTAAGAGGCTAAAGAAGATTCCTTCTTGCCTTTTATTGATTCAAACCATCAGGTCATGATGGCAGTGGTTTCTTTAGAGCACTTTTTTTCCCTCCTGTCAGAGCCTGGGAACTTGGATGTAAGCAAAAGATGGGAACTGCTGTAAGATTTAATGGTGGCTTTAAAAACTATACAAGAGAGATTATTGAACCACACAAGAGACTCCAATGAAGGCCCATTACAGTGATTAAAGGATTGGGGCATCAATTACATGAGGGAAAGTTGTGAGAACTGGAGATGTTTGGCATAGAAAAGAGAAGGTTTAGGGGCATCTCATAAATATGTACAAATACCTGAAAGGCAGGTATAATGAAGATGGAGCCAGGGTCTTTACAGTGATGCCTGGTGAAGGACAAGAACTAATGGACACAATCTGAAACAACATGTTTCTTATGAACACCAGGAAAAACATTTTCTCTGTGAGGGTCACTGAGAACTGGCATAATTGGCCCAGCAAAGTTGTGGATGGAATCTCCACCCTTAGAGATACATGAGAGCCGTCTGGACATGGTCTTGAGCATCTGGCTGCAGGTGACCCTGCTGAAGCAGAAGGGTTGGACCACAGGGTGTCCAGAGATCCCTCTCAATTTCAACCGTTCTTTGGTTCTCTGATTGTGTGATACAGGTTAATTCACATAAAATCACCTTTTCTTTTCCACTCAGGAACATCAGTGGCCATAAAGCACTTTTAACTCTTAGTATATTTTGATAGGATGACCTCTTTGGACTCCAGGTGCCCATAAAGCAGCTGTATCACTCCTCTTCTCCACAAGAACTGGGGGAGAAGACATAACGAAAAAGCTTGTGGATTATGATAAGGATCGGGAGCTCACTTATTAATCACCATCACAGGCAAAATAGACTTGACATGGTGAAATTAACTTAATTTATTGCAAATTAAAAGGAGCACTATAATGAGAAATAGGAAAAAAAAAACCCTAAAAATATCTTTCACACACCCCTCCCTTCTTCCAAGACTCAACTTCACTCCTCACTTCTTCCCCTCCTTTCCTCAGTCTGCCCAGAACAGGGAATGGGGGTTGCAATCTGCTCCTCACATATTGTCTCTTCTTCCCTTTCACACTCTTCCCTTGCTCTAGTATGGAGTGCCTCCCATAGAATATCCCTTCACAAACTTTTCTAGTTTGGGTTCTTAAAAAACTTTCTCTATTGTGGTTTCTTTCCAGGTGGGGCAGTCCCTCAGGAACAGACTGCTCCAGCTTTGCACTCCTGCAGGACCACATTTCCTTACAGAAAACATGTTTCTGTGTGGGCTCTTCTCCATGGGGTCCTGTCAGAATCTTGGTACAGTGCAGGCTTTTCTCAGGCCACCGTTCCTTCAAGGCTTTATCTAACTGCTCCAGTGTGGGGCCCTTCACAGGCTGCAGGTGAATTTCTCCTTCTCTGGGGCCTGCAGGGATAACCTGTGTAGCAATTTTTCAAGAGTCTGCAGAAAAATCATTGCTTTGGAGCCTAGAGCACCTTCTTTTCCTCCTACTTTGCTGACCTTGGTGCCTTTAGAGCTGTTTCTCACATTTTCTCACACCTCTCTCCCAATTGCTGTTGTGCAGCAAATTTACCTTTTCTTAAATAAGTTGTCATAGAGGTTGCTACCAGCATCACTGGTGGGCTCAGCTTTGGCCAACAGTGGGCCCATATTGAAGACAATTGGAACTGTCTCTGTTGGACATGGGGGCAACTTCTGGTGTCTTCTTACTGAAGCCAAACCTGCAGACCCTCCACTACCCAAACCTTGCCACGTAAGCCCAATAGAGAAATATGTAAATGTATAGGAATACAAAGCTGAGTTCAGGGACTACAAAATGAATTATGAAACATAAGATACACTCCATCATGCAAAATTAAGGGATTTGTTCTATTCATGTCACCAAATGAAAGGAAGTTAATAGAAGTGATCATGGCAAGTACTTAAAATGGAGGAAATGTTTGATGCAGGAAATATGGATGTCTAGCAGGCAACTCATTTGAGGATCAACAATGGTAATGTACTTGAGCTCCAAGAGAATTTATCTACTTGGTCTACAGTTTCTTCTCCTTTTTCCAACTTGTCTGATGTTTTGTACACCTGCTAAGAGCTGATTTACCTGCCGATGTTGCATAGGCAATGATGGGAAAGGACTTCCATCAAAAAAATAAAAAGGGAAGAAGATATAGGAGAGCAAGAGGTTGATCTGAGATTCTGTAAAAGGAAACGTAAATTTTGTGTTTGCTTTGGGGCCGATATAATCCTTTTGTTGATTTCCAGGACTACTGAAAAAGGATTAAAAATGTAATCTCAGGGACTTCTAAAAGAGCCTAGAAATATTCCACTGCAAACCAAAATTTATCTTCCAAGAGAGAAAGCTAGTTAAAAATTGAAATAACATGTCAGGATGGATTGATTAGAAATATGTTTTATACATGGAAAAGACTTTGAACCAACTTTTGGAATCAGTTTTTGAATCTCTTTGTGCAATGCAGGTGGCTAGGAAAGCTAACTCGCAAGCTTTTTGAATTCTACTGTGTGTTGTCTTGCCTTTTGAACCCAGTCATACTAACAATATTTGCAGATGTCTCCAAAATGTGTGGTTAAGCAATGCCATTGTAGGGCTTCAGCTGGTCAAATGCAGACATTGGGGGATTTTTCTGTATAATTTAGCTTTGATTATTTGGATTTTTTTTTGTTTTGCATCTTCTGTAAGAGTGACTATATGATGCACCTAGAAATATACCATTGATGCACCAAGAAATATACCATCTTCTGTAAGAGTGACTATATGATGCACCTAGAAATATACCATTGAAAAGGTGACTCTAGAAAGTGCCTCTCTTCAGATTTCTAGCACGTGTATTCTGATTACTAAAATTGAATTTAAAAGAACACTGAGGTCATAAGAAGGTGCAAAAAAAGCACTAGTATGCACCATATCCACACTTTCTCAGACTCAGAATTTCTAATATTCTTCTTAGTTACATTGATAACATTGCTCAGTTACATTACTGATTATATCACGTACTGAAAAAGTAGACAGAAGACATGGGTAAATTAACTTATATCTTCATATACAATTAATATAAAACCTCCTCCTTAGAAAAGTTCTTTCTACAAAAGCAACTAGCACATAACTCAATAGGAGTAATTTATCTCAGAGTGTAACCTGTTTGTTTGTGACTTTGAAATTTTACCAAGTGAGTCCCTGATGTGGCCTGTTCCATCACACTGACAGGATTGATGGAACAAGTCAAGGACAATACTCATTTACCTAGGAAACATAATCTGGAATAGAAATGTAGACAATTTATCTGCCATCAAAAATCTACATCATCCATCAACTTCATATTTCCTTAGGCAGTCTAAGCTCTTGGTGGCCTTTTATGGGTTTATTTTTCACCTTAGTAGAGTTCTCTCAATTTGCTTGTGTGTAAATACAAAAGTGTTGAAAGCACAGCTGGTACCATTACATTCTCTGGTATTAACTTTTTTCCTGTATTTGGATCTGCTGCCACAGACTGAATGACTTATCCAGGATTGTATTAGAAGTTTTCATTCCCACCTGAAAGTATATTTATACTAGTACTTCATACATTTTAAAATATTTTCCCCTCATCTTTTAAGAAAAAAAATGTTTATTTTCCTGCCTGTGTAACTCTAAATCTAATGTAAGAAAATACCAAAGACTTCCCTAAATTTGCACAAGAAGGCTGGGATTCATATCTTCTGGCTTCAGCTAGAAGGTGATTGATGCCACTCTAAAACAGATTTGCCTATGATGGGGTAATTTTTTCTCCTGCATCTAAAGACTGGAAAGTTTGCTACGCTGTGCTACTAAGTTTTAGATGCCTAAAGCTGGATATGATTAATCTTTTGAATGGTTGTGTCCTAGTCCCTGCATTGTCGTGTTATACTTCCCTGGTTGTTGGTTGCTGCCAGTAGGGCACAAAAATGTTTTGATATTTTACTTTGTTTATATACATTATCTTTCTTAGGATTGCCTTTTTCTTCATTATCAAAGTATTATTTTGAAACAAGAATTCTTGCCAGAGAGAAATAACAGTCCAGGATTCATATATCTTCTCTATCTGTGAGGTACAGCCTCTTAGGAGAGAATTTCATCTCTTTAAAGAAAGAACTTAGTAACATTTATACAACTAAGCTATTCTTGTTGGCATTAAATTACTCCGAAAATTTTCAAAAGCAAAAAAGGGATATTTGCATATATAATGCACATGTTTAACATTTGCTGTATTGTTTATTCAATTTTAAAAAATTTAAATAGTAGGTTATAGGTGCCATTCACGTTGACATTATCCAGCTAAAATAAATAATGCTTCACAGTTGAAAAATAGAAACAGAAACTTCAGGTTTAGTCACATGCTATTTAACTTGAAATCTAATTGACATTTTGAGATAATGGTTCATTCTTGCCCTTGGATCCTCATCCCAAATTCCTTTTTTTCATCCTGTCTTAAAGAAAAAGAGAAGGACCAGAGAAAGTATATGTTAGTAAACTTCACCTCACTCTTGGGGAAAGCAATACAGCAAATTGACCTGAGAGCGAGTTCCAAGTATTTTAAAGAGAAGAAAGTTATTTGGAGTAGTTAGCACAGATTTACAAAAGGGAAGTAATGCTTGACCAACCTGGAAGTTTTCTGTAACAAAATGACTAATTTGATCAAAGAGGAAGGAGCAGGAGAGAGTGTTTATCTTGACATCAGACAGGGTTTTGATATCTTTTCCTGTAACACCCTCGTCACAGACAAAGTGAGGAAGTACAAGCTAGAGTACAGTACAGTCCGATGGACTGAAAACTGGCTGAACTGCCAGTCTGGCAGAGTTGTGGTCAGGAGCACAATGCCCAGGTGAGGCAAGAGACTAGCAGTATGCTGTCACTGGCTCCAGTCATGTTTGACATCTTCATTAATTACCTTTCCCCTTGACTGGCACACAGAACACCCAGGGAAGATTTTCAGGTGTATAACTGGGATGGATGGCCGAGAGACCAGATGGTTGTGCTGGTTCAGAGGGACCCTAACAGGCTAGAGAATTGGGCTGGCATGAACCTTGTGAAGCGCAATAAAGTCCTGCACCTGCAGAGTAATTGGACTAGACCATCTCCAGAAGACCTTTCCAGACTCCAAAATTTTGTGATTCTGGATTCTTCTAGGGTATTTTTTGAGTGGGGTGTTTGCCAAAGAATGTAAGCATGGGCAGGATTTTCTTTTTTCATATTTTTCAGTTTTCACAGCAATCAATAGAGATTTAAGTAGTTTTTAAAGATCAACATAGCAGTGGAGAGCAACGAACATAATATTTTTTCACTTTGGACTATATGATTTGGCATAGCCCTCCCTAGCATGGCTTCAGTGCCCAGATACAGTGAAGTGCTAGTGCAGTTAGGCTGCTTTTAGTCCTGGGATAGTTTATATAAACACATTGCTGCACAATAAATTTCTGCTACTAGAACAAGCTCACATACTGTCAAGGCAGGAGTTGTCTGTTGCCAGTAGCATAGCCACTAGTGGCTAATAGTGGCTAATAGCTTAGCATAGCCACTAATGACAATTAAGATGAAATCTACTGTCCATTTGAATTGTTGAAACCTTTATTATTGATTTCAGAAGGGTCAATATATTAATCATAAATGCACATTACCACGCATTAGAAGCAAAGACTTAAAATTACGTTCTTTCTCATTGTTGACTGAACACATTAATTAATCTCCTCGCACAGACAAAAGTCCATGCTATTATATTTGAGAATGATAGAATTTGCTGAGTGGGAAGGGACCCACAAGGATGACTGAATCCAGCTCCTGCCCTGCTCAGCACCATCCCCAGGAGTCCCACCCTGTGCCTGAGAGCATTGTCCAAACACTTCTTGAGCTCTGTCAGGCTGGTGCTGTGACCACTGCCCTGGGGAGCCTGATCCAGTGCCCAACTTCTCTGGGGTAAGAACCTGTTTCTAACATCCAAACTAAACCTTCCCTGACACAACTTCAGGCCATTCCCTCAGGTTCTGCCTTTGATCACCACAAAAACATCTGTGTCTGTCCCTCCTCTTCCCCTCACAAGGAACTTACAGACTGCAATGAGGTTTCCCCTTCTCTGAGGAGACCAAGTGACCTCAGCGACTCCTTGAACGCTTCCCCTCAAGGCCCTCCATCATCTTTGTTATGCTGCTTCTCCTGGAGCATCCAAAACTCCAGGAGTTTATATCCTTTTTTTTTGGTGTCCAAAACTGTTCCAGGATTCAAAGTGAGTCTGCCCCAGTGGAGCAGAGGGAGACAATCCCCTCCTGTGCCTGGCTGGTGATGCTGTGCCTGATGCTCCCCAGGACAGGGTTGACCCCCAGGCTGCCTGGGCACTGCTGACTCGTATTTGAATTTCTGTCAACCAGGACCCCCGCGTCTCTTTTGGCAGCACTGCTTTCCAGCATCTCTGAGGTAAGCCCTTTGCTTTGCAGTATCATCACTTGTTTATTACTTCTTTCTTTAAAATCACTGGCAATGAAAGATAATTTAATTGAGTGGATTATAAATAAGAAGTTTACAGTCCTAAAAAAGACTGAACATCAAAATAAGGTCATTCCAATGATCTGGATTTTTTTGTTTGTTTGTTTTCTTTTAGAAACTGAGTACTTTAGAGTAATATTTTCAATTAAACAAATGACATTATGGTTTTTAAAAGAAGTGATAAGTCTCCATTAAATTATATATTGAAAGAAGATGTTTTGCTTCAAAATTTTTCTGTTTAGTATTTTCCATAGTTTAGGCTGAGGTTCTTTCCAGCTGCATTTTAATTGCAGCAGAAAGTCACATAAATGAAGAGGAAAACCAGGTATTTCTATATCTGAAATTAAAAAAAAATAGAAATTGGAAAATCAAAACAAAATCTTATCAGTGCCAGAGCTCCATTTATTTCAGCTTGGCCAAAGAAAATCTTAAATAGATTTTGAAAACAACATTTTTAGGAAAGCTTTAAAGAGCAGAGCTTGCAAAGTAACTGCTTGTATATACTCCTTTGCAACTTTCGTCATCCAGTCCACTACTTCATTTAGGTTTAGAGGTAGTTACATTATCTCAAAACATGATATCTTTGTACCTTCTGTATTGGATATCACATATTAGGTCAGACCAAAGTTTCAGTTAACATAATATCTTCTCTTCATCTGTAAAATCAGACAGTGATGCTTCTCTGGCACAACCTCACAGCTTTAAGCTGTCTGAATTCTTGAGTCAGAATTGATATCTTTGTGCTTAATAGCCCTTGATGTATTTGTCTTTCATGAATTAATCTAA
Source organism: Cinclus cinclus (assembly GCF_963662255.1). Classification (NCBI taxonomy): domain Eukaryota; kingdom Metazoa; phylum Chordata; class Aves; order Passeriformes; family Cinclidae; genus Cinclus; species Cinclus cinclus. The sequence goes on along the minus strand of NC_085049.1, from coordinate 31,594,658 downwards.
TTTACATCACTTCCTTATCTACATCCATCTTTGGGACCACAATGGCTTCATAAATATCTTGTCAAAATTCTTCAGTGTCATGGTGACCTTAAAAATATTTAATCATAATCATTGGTGTCAAACAAAACACAACCTCATAAATCGTTTATCAAAATCTCCTTATCACTCACTGTCAAAACAGCATTATTACTTAACACATTCACACTCCAATAAATTACTATATGACAAAACCTTGTTTTTGTCTAGTAGAATAAGTAGAATTCGCTGCTGTTAGATTTACAGCTTTCTTCTCCTCTATCTTTCTTAAATGTGTTCTCAAGTTAACACATTTAGATTACAAAATCCTTATATTTATTAAAGGATATTAAAGTAAAATTACATACTCAACATGGACATTGAAGTGGCACATCTCCCAGTATGTGATAGGGCACTACTGCTCAGTCCTCCTGAAGGTGTCTTCTCCAGAATGAGCAAGCCCAGCCTCCTCAGCCTCTCCTCATGGGGCAAGTACTTCAACATCAAGACCTTATGGTGGCCCTACACTGAATTCTGTCCAGTTAACTATTTGTCTGATACTGGGAGCTCAAAACTAGATGCAATATTGGAGACACTGTCCAAAGTGTGCTGAGTAGAGGAGTATAATCCAGTCCTTAATTCAGTTTATTGTCTGCCAGAGCCTGGGGATTTTTTGTAGAGCTGCTCCCCAGTCAGTCAAGACACAGCCTGTACATGTTGCAAGGGGCTCCTCCTCCCCTGGTCCAGTGATTTGCATCTGACCTTCCTGAATTTTCTGAGCTTCATATTAATGGTTTCCTCCAGGCTGTCTAGGCCCCTCTGGATGGCATCATTACCCTCCCACATACCAGATGCTTCCTCCAATTTTGTGCCATCCACAGGTTTGATTAACATCCTCCATCACCTCCTCCACTGGTAAAGATGCTAAGCAGGACAGTTCCCAGGACAGGTCCCTGCATTACGGTATCCTGTCACTGGCCTTCTACTGTTGCTGGTAGATTATGACCAATTAACCACGACCCCCTGAGCACACTCATCAAACCAGTTTTTACACACATAGTTGTTCACCCACGCTGACAGTTGTGCTCTAACTTGGATACAAGAATATTGTGTGAGTCAGGGTGGAAAGCATTGCTGAAATTTATGTGAATGACATCCCCTGCACCTCTTGAAAGCAGGTGCAACATTTGCTTTCCTCAGTTACCCTTGAACTCTTTGGATCTTCATGACTTTTCTCAAGACATCAGAAAGTAGCCTTGCAAGAATCATTTCTCTCAGCTTCCCTGAATATAGCATGTGGATTTGTGTGGGTCAAATAACTGATCTTAATCCATTGCTGTGCATTCTCCCCCTTGAACTCTGCTTCTAAGTAAACACAGAAGCCTCGGACACCTTGTTGGTGAAGAGAGAAAGGGTATAAGGAGTACATGAGGCTTATCTGTGTTTGCTGTCACTGTGTCTAGTCTGATGCTTTCATGCCTTTCTTTCTTTCATCTTGAAATTAAAATGGAATCTTGAAATCTGTTACATCTGAGATGACTTTCTCTGGATTACCTAATGTTGAATCACATGTCAAACTATTCAACACCTATTGAGAGTACATAGCTTCATAACAAAAGAGAAAAGAATTTCATCTCTAATGCTGGATACTCCTAATTTATTTAGGACTGAAGTTTATTTGGACTTTTCAAAACTTAGAGATTAATAATGAAATATAGCTTTTCTTGGGAGAGAACTAATTTTCTTTCATAGCAGACTTTTTCTGTGAAGGCTTTTAGTGTAATTTATTTTCTTGTGAAAAAGGTTTTTGAGCAGCAATTAAGAATTCGGTTATGTACACTTGGCCTTTAGTGCTTTGTAGCTACAAAATCTGTTTTCTCATATGATTTCTTATGAGTGCAATATTGCGACAATTCTTTCCACTCATGTCAGCAGCCCCAGAATAGAGCACATTTCTTCAATGCTACATTCCCTATTAATTCCACCTAGGAGAGAGATACTGATTGTCCTGAAAAATAACACCTAAAAATCTCTCTCAATATTCATCCATCTTTGATACTGAAGTGATTTCAAGATGAAAAATGTTTGCTTGATAAGTTCTCATTAGGCAGAGGAGACTGTATAAACATGTTGACATGCTCTGTTATAACTTTGCCTTTTTAATTCTTTTATGTATTAGCAGATGCTGGGTACTAAGTAATCTAGAAGCCTGATGGAGAACTGGGACATCACTAAACACCATTATTTACTGTAATTTGTGACACTTTCTTGTAGTTTTCAGCATTCTCTGTGCTATCCAGATTCGTAAACTCACTTTTCCATTCATCTTGGTTACATTGCCGTTCTTCAGGTTATTTTCAGACAGTCAAGGTCTAGTGTTTTAGTTCAGCAGAGCCTGGTAATGCCTGGTCCAAACTGCAGCCCACAGGATTATGTTTTTACAGTAAGAGGTTTTATAATCATAAAACTCTGCAACAATCTCGAGTAGATGTGAAATCAGAACTTCATGGTGGATTTTGAGGTTTAGCCCCTCAGCCTCCAACTTTGTAGGTGTGACTTTTCTCTGTCATGTGCTGTGTACTCTCATAGAGCGGGGAGCAAGGATATAAAGTACCACTCTAACCCAGGCCAGTACCTAAATGAACCCTTATCAGAAATGTGGAGTTCTACCACTAAAATGATTCACCAGAAGGGCTGACTTACCATAAACTCTCTCCACTAGCTTTTTGTGTATTTAGAATTATTATCACTCTCTGTGGGACTGGCTTTAAAGATCCCTAGAAGAAAACTCAGAAGTTGATCTTCTGGAAGAAATTTGCCTAAATAATTTGTGGGACCTTTTACTGAGATGATGGATGTTGACTTTTCCCTTTTAGTCATTGCAGTCCGGTTTACTTGTTTAAAGACACTTTAGAGCAACAAAGGCTTTTACGGATGCAGAGCATCAAGCTGTCAGTTCAATCTGAGCAAAGGGAAACCTGTAACCAAGGTGGAAGGAAAAGGGATTGGATTTAGGGTTGGATTCCTAAAAGCAGAGTAATGTTGCAGCTGGGATGGACCTCCTCATCTGCTGGGTTGGACCTGCCAGCCCATATATCAATGAAGACTGGGCTTGGGTTGGGTAACAAAAAAATCCCAAACCCAGTATGTTATTACAAATAGTAAGACCAAAAAAATTGAGAAGTCCGTGAAGTAATTAATTAACATAATGTTAATTATGTTGGAAGATTCTTCCTTTAACTGAACTTGTACTTTGGCAAATATGACTAATAACCAATCTAAGATTGTCTGTCCACAGTTTAAGCCTGTTGCTACCTTTCTGTTCTCCAATTAATGAGTTTTCTAGAGACATCCCTCTAAATATTTCCAAGGATAGTTATCACATCTTCTGTCAGTTATAATTTTGGCAGTATATTCTTGATTTTCTTATACTTTCTACTTCAAAGGTTTTATATTCTAAAACTAACTCTCTAACTCAACTCTTGTGCCCCTTGTACAGCAAAGCTAGTTGTTGACTCAGTGTAAAGTTTAACTTCAGAGCTGAAATAGAGCATGGTAATTATTTCTGTACTTTATATTCACTTCTATTAATTCTAGCCATTGTGGCAGGATCTTTTTCTGCAGTAGTTACAGAATTAATTCACATTTGGTCCTTAATCCACTTTAATTTCCACCAGCTGTAACAACTGCATCTTCTTCATTAATCACTTGCACTTTTAAAAAGTAGTCACTAAAATTGTCTATAATTACTTTATCGAAGAAAATTTAAAAGAAAAAAGAATAATTGACATGCAACTTCTTGATCAGGAAATAAGTAGTAACAGACACTTCTTAAGGAGTAGGACCACTAAATTTGATGCAATAGATCAGTATGTTATAAATGCTTTCAACCCACTCCTAATTGATGTGCAGCCACAGCTATCGTCAGTAGAACATGGGAAGCTGGCCCCACTGTTCCTTACTCTGTTCCTCAAGGTATGAACATCTATCCTTGTCCAAACTTCCCACCCTCCCTGAGTGGCACAGTTATGTTCTGTTCACAATAAGGCATTGCTGTGTTTAATTCTAGATTAACCACACACAGGGAATGAAGAGTCCTAACCTATTTCCCCACACAGCTATCCTGAGATTAGGCACAGCCCAGCTTCAAAATTCTAGGCCACTATTACTTGAGTTGTGCTTGAATTTAGCTTCCTCGAGAAAGCTAAGGTTAGTGTGCAATTCTAAAATGGAATGTGAATAAAAATTGTTTGGAACTGTGTGAATCAAATAAGTGAAAATGAAATTTGAGCAGATTCTGAGTGCATAGGCAATACAGCTATTTATTGACTATAATAACTTCCAGCATCCTTTACAGAAAAGGGAAAATTACTGTGAATATTTTTAATTTAACTTTACAACCACATGAACTAGGAAGGAAGGAAGTTTAATTCAGGAATCCATACAACCACTAATAAGATTTCTTGTGCAGAGACAGGACTTTAAATTCATAAAGTTAATTAGCTATTTCATGATTTCATAATGTTTTCTGTGTTTATTAGGCTCATAAAAACCCTTTTTATTAGAAATTGATGTGTGCTGCAATAGTTGCATAACAGAAGTAGACTACACCAGATAAGTGAGGATTTGAATCACAGGTGCAGCTAACTGATGTATGCAGAATTCATAAAATTAATTCATTTACAGAACTTCATGGTAGTTAGAAAAACAAATAATGTCACAAAGAAGCCAATGAATTGAATCATTGTTAATAGTAAGACAAAATGGTTAAAAATGTAAGACAATAAAAAAATTACTACTTAAGCACTGAGTATTTGACAGGTCATATTTTGAATGCAAATTCATATCACATTTTAAATGAAACCCAAAATATTTTCCATTTACACGTCTCCATTGAAAGGGCTAAGTGTATTTGTTGATCTGCTTCTAAACATTCACTAAATATACCCTATATATATCCCTCAGGATATATCCTGAAGAATCTGGTTACTTGGTCCTCCCTATATCACAAGTATTTTGGTTAGTAGTCCTTCCAATGCACATTGTTAGGATTAGGCCACTGATGAAATCCACCATAGCTGTTCTTTTCCTTGTATTTTGTACCAACAAACATCAGAGCTAATTGTGGTAGCAGAGACAAGAACCATTACTCTGCTTTGCCAAGTGAACACACAAGGGTAGAGAATTATATTTCTGCTGATGCTTGTTCCTCTCAGTCCATACATCATAGAGTCATAGAATAGTTTGAGTTGGAAGGAACCTTTTAAATATCACAGAGTCTAACCCCCCTGCAATGAACAGAGACATCTTTAACTAGATCACATTGCACAGAGCTTCATCTGACCTGGCCTTGACTATTTCCAAGGATGGGGCATCTGTCTCTTTCCTGGGCAACCTGTGCCAATGCTTCACCATCTTCACTACAAAAAACGATATGTAATCTAAACTGACCTTCCTTCAGTTTAAAACCATTACTTCTTGTTCTATCACACCAGGCTCTGCTAAAAAGTTTGTCTCCCTCTGTCTTATAGGTCCCTTTCAGGTACTGAAAGGACACAATAAGGCCTGTCTGGAGCCTTCTTCAGGCTGAACAACCCCAGATCTCTCAGCCTTTCCTCACAGGAGATGTTGTGTTCCTTCAAAACAGCACAACAATTTTAGCAAGAAGGCTACACAGCTTGCTCTATTATTGTAAAATTTTAGGATGCTCTCTTCTCACCAAGACACAAGGGCAAGAAGGGCTTTGGAATCCAACTGTCCGAGCCATTGAAGAAAGCTGTACTGATTCTGGTTCTTATAAAAAGAGTAGAAAGAAGACAGTGACATAATTTCTTCTAGTAATGTTTTAGAAACAAAACAGCAGCTTTGATTAGTCCTTTGTAAATATAGCTACTAGAAAATATTCTGTATGCTTCTGTACAGTTATTACTGTCACATAGATGTAAGATTATCATTTCAACTCCAAAAAAAGTGGGGAAGGTTGCAACATCCAAAACTTTGTTTGGACCTTGTAATCATCCAAGCCCTTTACTGGATTTGTGAGCAGTTACATACTTCTCAAAAACAAGCACCATTATTTTAACAATGATCTTAGAAATCTTTTGCCCAACTAACAACTGAATAAAGAAAACCTGAGGTAGCTGTAAGAGTAAAGTCATGATGTCTACATATGTTGGGTTTTCTCACAGCTACAGAGAAATAATAAAGATTCTTAACACAAGAGACCACAGCAAATGGGCAGCCCAGATTGGCTCGGTCTATTAAACAGAACTGTAATACTCAAAAGTCACATGCAGTACAGTCCCACATGCAGATGGATAGGTGCTCATTGTGCTGCTTGAAATAGCTGAAAGAACACTTAAAATTACATCCTACAGACAGCTGAATTTGCCTTTTTTTTTTCTTCGATGAAACAGGTGTTTTCCTCCCACAGTGTGAGAATATCTTTAATGACACAGAGCTATCATAACATCACATTTTCTTTTCTATTAAAGGAAGTGTATCACAATAGAGGCAGTAGAATCAGTGGCTGAGCCCAGTCCTGCTGACCTTGCCAGGCAGCAGATTTCCTTATATGAAGAAGTTCGAACATTCACAATGCCAAGCTAAGGGTAGAGGGAGAGTTTGCTATCAAATGCAGCTTGCTTTGAAGATTAAAACTGAGTATGGATACTTAATGCTGCAATGGCTGCTATAAGCAGTCTGGTTAACATCGTCAAAGAAACCCAGTATCTTAACACCTGCTATTCCACTGATAGTTAACACAGGAAGAAACAAAGAAATAAATATTACAATTGCTGCTGTGCAAATACTGTGTTATTTAACCTGGCAAGTCATTAGATATGTAAGATTTTAGGTATTCCATATTACTAGGCTCAAAGATCTCTTTGTTAAAAGGGTTATATGCTTCAGTTTGAAATTGATTTTTATACCTCAATGATGTTACACTACAATGTTCTCTTTTTATTTTCCAGAAGACAAGGAGTATCTGCTGAGAGCACCTGTAAAATCACAATCTTTAAAAAAACCCATATTCTGCACACATCAATCCATAGTATAAAATATTACTAGTTTTGTGTCCAGGAATTTTGCCTTGTGAATTATTGGGGAATGTGTGTGTCAGCTCCTTCCCTATTTACTAGCAATGTCTGGACATGACAGTATATTAACCACAAATTATTTGACATAACAGTTAGGAAAAAAAAATGTGTTTTCTGTCTTACCTATCTTTTTGTATCATATTAGATATGGAGGAGGATAAACACATAATAAAGTTAAAAGATACTAAATTATTGGGATGAATTTTAGCAAGCAAAAATGGTAACTGTCACACGTAAAAATTCTTACATAGTTTACCTTAAAATTTATTGTTGAGGAATATTTAGATAACTATCAGTGTTTATTTTCCTTTCTGAAATGATATTTGTATGTATACATAATTAAATATATGCATGTTTCATATGGTTGTATATCAATAGACCAGCATCAGAAACACAGGTACACACACATATTCACAGTCTCTTACATACTGTTGTTGTATCTGAACTGCTGCTTCTGCTTTTTTAAACTTTCTTATCAAAACACTGTGTACTGCACAGGTACCCTTCAGCTTCAGTAAAGCACTAGAAATTCAATCCTATTAGCAGTGCTGTACCTGCTTATTTATAATTGAAGGGGAAAGCTGCCTCTGTTTCCTAACACATTTGAAGGAGCAGGTCTCCTTTCACAATTGCAGTTCAGCTTAATTAGGCACCAGAGTCCAGAACAGGCATTGGGGATCACTTGTGTAGAATCGGGAGATGTGAAAGGCTGCAGTCACAGAGGAACATCAAACAACTTCACACAGGGAAAAAACTCAGACAAGCTCTATCTTGCAACTAAAACCTGTTGCCGAGACTCACAAATAATGAGGGTGCCCACACCAGCATACCAATGCCATTTTAAAAATTTTGGGCTCCGTTCCAAGGGTGTTGTTACTACTCAGATAAGCACCCAAAGTGCACACACACACATCCCCTAGACAGGGATCTTACTCAGGGGTACGCAGAAGGTGGGTTTGGAGAAATTCAAAAGGTATGGGGCTCTTGTCTATGTCTAAAACACTGGTACTGGATGTCTGTGGAAACAACCAAGGACTGTTTGCAACAATAGACAAGAATTGTTGGTAATAACCAAAGATTGTTAGTATCAACATTCCACGAGAAAGAAAACAATTTGGCTGGAGAAGGAAGGCCATTCAGAGATATGACAGCACTTTCCTGAGACAAGAATCCTTGTTATAGTTCCTGGAGATGAGTGCAACAGAGTACAGCACAAGGGCAGGAAGCCAAGAAGCAGGCATGGACTATAGGGAGGGGATAAAGACCACCAAGGACACCTGAAGTCCTCAGACCCATTTCCAGAAAGGCTGTCAAGAATGGCCTGGATATGATAATTAACTTGCATAGAAAGTGTAAAACCTATCTTCAGGGTAGAGAAACCTATACCTAAAAAGGTACCATCCCCCAAGCACAGGTGGCATGCCCAAGACCCTCATATCCCATCAGCTGGATTCATGGTGAAACCAGTTGTATTGGCTGGATCAATGCTGGAACCAGAATTGGTCAGTTCCCTTTCCCTTTCCCTTTCCCTTTCCCTTTCCCTTTCCCTTTCCCTTTCCCTTTCATGTATCTTGGGTGCTTCCTTCTCCTTAACCGTGAGTGGTGACAGGGTTTGCCACATCCTGAGGGCAAAAGGATCACTGGGGTATCCAGGGGAGACCAAGACAGTCGCTCCCGCGGGGAAGGTGAGGGTGCCCGGTGGCAGGAGGTGTCCCGGGAGCCGTTCCCGGGAGCGCAGTCCCGCAGCAGCGGGTCCGGGCTGAGCCTGCCAGGCTGTGCCCGTCCGGGGCGCGGTTCTGGGGGGACGCTCCCGGCACAAGGGATCCCTGCGATCATCGCCTCGCTGGGCATGTGCAGGCTGTGCCTTCCTACCCATGTGTAGTTCAGATAAATGTGTTATCCAAACAAGATAACAGGATCACGGAAGTGCACAGAAATCCAGATTTTGGAGTGCTATGATATATTTGAATGGCCCTGGATAACTAAACATGACAGCTGCCTGCAGCATCTTTATCTGCCCTTTCTTCAATAGTTGCCACTTCTTTTCTTTCCCCTTCTTTTTTACTGTTTCAAGATGTGACATTTCCTTTGGTCATTTTTCACACATTTTATGTTTTAAGTTGGGTGAAAAATCAGAAACCTAGTAGTTGTAAGATAAAATCATTAACCTTCATATTAGAAAAGAACTTTTATAAAACTTACAAAATAAATGTTTCTAAAGTCATTGTGTCAGATAATAGATTCATTGGCACCTGTTCGATACCTGAATGACAGTTCTGCCCAAATATCTGTGGTATTGCTGTTTATTACTCATTAGCCTTTTATAGATAAACTATTCTTATAGAATTTCCTGCCTATTTTCCATATTCATGTACTATGAACAGACATTTCATGTGATATGTATAAGAGTTCAACTGATGAAGACCAGCAAAACGCAACTTTTTAAGAGATCAGGAAATTCACAAATTATAAGCATTTGATGCAAAGAAAATGGAAACGTTGTGGCATAAAGCATACAAAGAAGATTGAGTACAGCAATCCCTGTGCCCAGGTTCTAGTTCAGATATTATCCTAGTACAGTTCAGAAGCAATATAATCACTAGTTAGCCATGGTTTGCCTGGATTTCCTTTGAAGTTTAAAGATTTTTTGTAACTTTGAATATTGGTCTCAGATCCTGGGACAGTGATTTAGAACTCAGACAGAAGAAACATTGCTGTCTGAATCCTTTCACAGAAGTGTATCACCAGTAAACCAAATGCTTTAGATATTTTATAGCAATTGCTACATTGGTGGAATCACAAATTTTGGACTTGCTGTGCTGGTAATGCCAGAGAAGAATAAAGTGGTTTAAAAAAATAAAAAAGTTGCTGTGTACGAAGAATCATAGAACTAACCAGCACTGATGTATTAAAAGTGTTTAAAACAGAAACATTTCAATAAGGTTGAAAGCAATTGTGTCTATGTGCATGACAGCAATATCCATAATCTTTCTCATTTTCTCAAAATAAGTCCCTTTACAATTTCTCATGCTCATGCTTTTCATCTGCATTCATAGTTGAATAGGACAAACAGTGCCTCTGGCCAGTTTTTATATAGTGCTTTAGCTGTTACAACATTAATTTCAAATATAGCTTTTCCAGAGTAAGAGGATTAAAACATACATATTTTATTTTTCTGGGTAGACTTAATCACCAGTGGCAGACCATTCTATGTTATAGAACCTTTCCAATCTCCTGTTGACTATGGGCCATGCTTCACAAAAATGTAATGAGCCCCACAAAAGCATTCTAGAGGGAAACTGTTCTAAATTTAATGACTCAGGCATTGAAAGCAGGGAATAATTTTTCATTCTTCCAAATCAGATCTTGGGGTGCTGGTCAACAGCTGGCACTGTGCCCAGGTGGCCAAGAAAACTGAGGGCATCTTGATCTGTATGAAAAATAATAAGGCCAGTAGGACCAGGGCAGTGATTTTCCCATTGTATCCAGCACTTGTGAGGCCACACTCAGAATCCTGTGTCCAGTTCTGGGCCCCTTGCTACAAGAAAGACATTGAGGTACCAGACTGTGTCCAGAGAAGGGAAACTGAGCTGGTAAAGGGCCTGGAGAACAAATCATAATTACAAGGAACAGCTGAGGGAGTTGGGATTCTTTAGTCTGGAGGAAAGGAGATTCAAGTGAGCCTTACTGTTCACTATAACTACCTGAAAGGAGTCTGTAGCCAGTCAGTGTCTTCTGCTCCCCAGGGAACTGGTCCCAGCACCAGCTTAATGGAGTTCTGGAACCATTTGGACAATGCTCTCAGGCACCTGTTGTGACTCTTGGGGATGGTGATGTGCAGGGCAGGAGTTGGACTTGATGATTCTTGAGGGACTCTTGATGAGTCCCCTCCAACTCAGGATGTCCTGTGATTCTGTGATTTATTATCCAGATAACACTAACAAACATGAAAATAGATTCTGTACATATGAAATTGAAAAATAAATTACTGCAAAGGACCTTGTAACATTTGTGAACTTTCATCATCTTCAGTTGCCTCTGTGGTGAGTTTGGTAGCTATTTCCAAGTGTCTGAATACATGAGAACACAGACAGATGCATCACAATGCTTACATATATTTTGAGATCTATGCTAGCTAGAAAACATTTGAGCTGACAATGTTCAGCTTTATGAGTGCCTAAATAAAGCATGAACCTGGTAGTAAAGATGCTTATTTAAATAAGTGCTTTAATATTAAACCTGGCCGTCCCATTCAAAGGCAGAGAATGCACAAAAGTTTTTTTTAAAAGACTGATAAAGCAGTCTTCCAGGGCAGCGTTGCCAATGAACTTGCAAGTATTGATCTCAGTACTGTGTCTTTAGTATCCCTTAACAATATAATAAACAAAGCCACAATGAGGCCAGACAAGCCACAGGAGAATAACACCTGTCATAGCCTGAGCTTGTTCTCATTGCATTTCTCAACAAGTCCAGGCTGGTGTGGTTCTGAACATACAAAGGACTCTCTCTGGAGGTGGAAAGGTGAAAAAAAAAAAAAACCAAAAACCTCAGATGTTTTCAAAGAAATCTCAGAATACTTGATGTTGGCAGGCACTTCTGGAGATCCTCTAGTCCAGCCTCCCTGTTCAGAGGGGAAGACTGACCCTTCAGAGATTTCTGAGACTGGATTTCATCCAGTTTAGTTTTAAATATATGTAAGAAAGGAGATTCTCAAATCCAAAGTCCAAATAATCACTTTTAAGTAACCTGTTACCTTTGACCACCCTTATTTAAAGTTTACTTACTCATTGCCTCCTGTTCTTTTACTTTTTCACTGAGAAAATGTCTGACCACCTTCTTTGCTACCCCCCTAATCTTTTACTTTTTCACTGAGAAAATGTCTGACCACCTTCTTTGCTACCCCCCTAATCAGGCATCCATGCAGATGTCCCTTTCACTGTTGTCATTCTCTCACCCACCTTGCCCCCATCTTCTCGAGGTTAAACAGTTCTACTTTAAGAATTTTACTTTCATCTCTAGTTTAGCTATTTTGTTTTGGTGCAATATTTATCTATGAAACTATTTTTGTTGCCTCAAAACTTCATATTATCTGTACTGAAGACCAAATACAAGTCCAAATGGCTAGGGAAAGAAAAAACCTCCTCTGGTGTCTAGTGACGCAATTATTTTCTATATATGCACCCACATCACACACTTAGGAGGTATGTGGTAGTTTTATTTGCACTGAAAAAGGTAAGAACAAGAGATTGCAATTGAACAAAATTATCTTCTTCTGCACAGTAAAGGTTTCTTTCCATTTTTGTGTGTCTACGTGAATTATTGCTCTGCTTTCAAAACTCCTTGATTTTGAGTAAACTTTTCTATATTTTTAACTGTCAGTTGTGTAATCAATATAGTCTCTTTATCCACCTCAATTAAACAAGCTCAGTAATCCTTCAAACCAATCCCAGTGAAATTTCTTCTGTATTTTAGCAATGAATTAAAAAAGAGGGAAGGAAAAAATAATTCTGCATGCCCAGATCATGTCAGGTATGTGCAGTGAAGCTAGGTAGCTGCTGTCAAAAGCCTTGGCAAAAACAATGACTGCTTAAAAGCTCAGTCCCATTCTGAATTTGTGCCATTCTAATTTCACCACTAGACATGAAATTATTCTACATTACTGCTATGAAAAACATTTCTGTCAGAAACACTGATAGAAGAAATAAAATGTTTTGTTAATTTAATTTTGCATTTATATAAAGACATGTAATTTATAGTTTGTATTTAATCTCTTCAGTTATGGATGAGCTTTTAAAAGAGAAAGCATTGTGATATACTATTAAGATTTCATGTGAGAAATCAGAAAGTGAGTCTCAAAGTTTGGCATATAGTGAAAGAAATCCAGAACTCAGAATCCAAGCAAAAGGTTATATATCTTAAGCTAAGCAGTTGGTATAGATATAGTAGCAGGTATTAATGTCACAAAAAGAATAAAAATTTGACAGCAAGTCAAGAAGTATTAGATTCCTGTGGAATCATTGCAAAGTATGTGAAAAAATGTAGTCAAGTTATTACTCCCTCTTAACATAAATTTTTAGTTTGAGGTATTGCAACTTACAGTATCTGTGAAGAAAAATTGCCAAAAGTTTGGAGTGATTATATCCACCTGAAGATGGGCTGGGGAGAATTGTCCCAGCTTTTCATTTTCTTCCTGTGTGAGTCTGCCATACACTTCATCTTCTTTCAAACTGATTGTTTTGGATCAGAGTCAAATCCCCACATGCTGCCTGTAAATCTGTGACTAGGAGTTCTAATTCAGGTCAAGGTGCATCAGTCAGACATTCAGAGATAGCCTGCTATTGTTCAGAAATCCTGTGAAAGTAATGTGCCACTGCAGTGTGATACAGTAGGTTAAAAAACCCCTTCAAATATTTCCCTGTAACAAGGAAATATAGCTATGGCTTGTCTTTCCCAAATGGAACTGCCTGGGAACTCTGCAAGAAATCAGACATTCTTTGATACTGTGTGAGTTTTCATGAAAATGAATCTGTTTCGACTGTTTTTTTCTGTCTCCACAATCAATTTGGGTGTGAAAGAGCAGAAGCCCCTTTGCCAGTTAAGAAACAGACCCAAGTGCTCTGGCTCTCAGCATCTTCCCCAGGCTGCCAGATTACAGTTACTGCAGTTCCTATTTCTCCTTCAGAAGCCAGGAAGATCTTTGTCTGCTCCTGATGGCTGGTCAAGCAGTGGTTAGCTCAGCCTTCCAGCAACATAGATTCCTCTTTTAATTTTAATTTAATGCATTATTCACCATCTCCCTTTTCTCTGGCTTGTGTAATGCTGTTACTCAAGTGCCTGAGTACATTTCAGCAGGAAGAACTGAACCTCAGAACAGGAGGGTGGGATTCATGTACATTTGGCACAGAGTAACCCCTATCTAGAGGGATAGCTGAAGACCAGCTGAAGACAGAGTGTACTTTTTCAGTAGTTTTAAAAACACAAATAAAAAGAGAATTACATGAGTGGCGTGCAATCAACCTTCATTCATTATATATTTTTGTTTAAATTACAAGGTACAGGAAGAGATATCAAGAGACATATTGAGAAATGAAATTAAAAATTAAGAGAGTAGAAATTGGTAAAATTACTTTTCCATCTTCGGAGGAGATATTCTTGAATGTAGTAAAGCACATGAGCATTTTCACTCATGGATCAAAGAGGAAAAAAACAGTAACAGTTTTTTTCCCACACCAGGGAGAGAAGACTCCTATTTGTCTTTGTGGCATATAAGAGCAAGGCCTCAATGAAGCATCCTCTTTCTACAATTGCATTGGTAATTCCACAGAAGATACAGTAAAGTCCTGATGAGATATTTTAGATAGAGCTGTTTTTCACTGACCAAATACAGATTTATCTGTCAAATGCAGATTTACCTGTAGAAATATCTGACAGTAACATAGCTTTGTTACATTTTTCAATGAGAGAAATCTGAGTTTATTATTTAAATAATATTTTTTACTATTTCTCTTGAGATATTTCCATTACATAAATATGAAAAGAAAGGCAAAATTAGCATTATTCATGTAGGGGGTTTTCTTTTCCTATTTTATGATATCATGTATATCTAACTTTCTTGGGAAATGTTGACTTTATCTTCATGGTCAAGTTTCATATTATTTGGGAAGGGGTTGGGGATTTTTTAAATGTTGGGGGTTTTAATGAAAGGAAAATGTTGACTCCTGCCCATCTTTCTAAACTGATTGGAAGCAGAATAAGAGGAATGGATGAGCATTTGTATTTGTGAACAAGTTGCAAATATTCCCAAACACAACAAGACTTATTTTTAAAAATATAGATAAAACTACAGTAGCATTTTCCTAGTTTCACTCTCTGCATACTTGTAAATAACTAAGACTAGAGATGTAGTTGAAAAGTAATTTCTTTCCAGCAGAGGGACTGTAAGAGCTAAATGTGACTGTATTAACTGAATTATCTCCATGCAAATAGAGCTGATCAGATTGAAAAAATAATCATAAAAGTAATGGAATTAAAACATTTAAAGAGTAGATTAGATGCTTGGATTTATGCCCTTAGCAAATATAGCAAAGAAGGTAACAGCAATGAGGACATTCAGAGGTTGCCTTGCGCTATTATGGGAGGAAAAGGTAAGCTGTGTGATTTTTACTGAGGATCTTGCCATGATAATGCCAAGGGGTCAGGGTTTTGTGCTGTAAACTGGTTGTCGCACGCACTCTAAAGTGGGCAGAGTTACACAAGTGACATTGCAGTGATTCACCTTAAGCGAGCACATATTTTTACACAAACGTGATCATTAAATAACAACAGTATGATTGTTATTTGTTATATGATGTCAGTAGAATAGTGCAGCCTGCTTTGTTCATGAGCATGGCCAGTGGGTCGAAAGAAGTGATTCTCTCCCTCTACTCTGCTCTTCTGAGACCCCACCCAAAGTACTGAATCCAGTTCTGGTGTCCCCACATAACAAAGACATGGAAGTGTTGGAGCAAGTCCAGAAAAGAACTGAAGCGCCCAAACTGTTCTGCTTGGAGAAGAGAACACTTGTGTGGAGACCTCATAGCAACCTTCCAGTATTTGAAGGAGTCCTGTGGTGGAGGAGGGGGGCAGACAGGGACTCTTTGTCAGGAACTATAGTGATAGGACAAGAAACAATGGGTACAAACTGAAAGAGGGGACATTTAGGCTGGATATTAGGAAGAAATTGTTTACTGTGTGGGTGGTGAGACACCAGAACAGGTTGCCCAGAGATGTGGATGCCCGATCCCAGGCAATGTTCAAGGCCAGCTAGGACAAGGCCCTGAGCAATCTGGTCTATTGGGATGTGTCCCTGTCCACAGCAGGGAGGTTGGAAGTAGATGATCTTTAATGTCCCTTCCAATCCTTACCATTCTATGATGATTCCATTCTTTATTTCAGTAGATGCTTCTGGAAGACACTGCTGTGCCTTTCACCCTTTTTTCCTTGGAATATCTTCCTTTTTGGCTGTATCTCAAGCTGTCTTCTTGGTGGTATCTCTGTGTTCAAAAAGGATAATGAGTGCAAAGTGTTTTTTCTTGCTTCATATTTCAAGGAAATGATATTCTCTTTTTCATCATCATGAATGAAGGCCTTTCAGTGCTCAGCAGACTGAATTATTTTTTAAAATTGTGGATATTTTAATTCAAATAATGGAAACTAGGATTTTGTATTCATATAGTTTGTCATTATCTTCACATTGTTAGTTATGAGAGGGCCTTTTCTCCTATGTAGAGTGATGTAAAATCACTGTTTACAAAGGAAGAAATGTGGGGATCTTATTGAATAATTATGACTACTTCTTTCATACCACAGTATGCCGAGAGAAATTCTCACATGCTTGATATCTCTAGACAGTAGGGATCCAAGGCCTTTGGATTTATTCAGACCACTTAGGAACCTGCTGAAAAGAGAAAAAAGAAAAGAAGAAAAAGACACTTTTATTCTCCCAGGGAAAGAAAAGAGCATTTCTTTGTATTGTACCTTGATCAAGAACACTGCATCCAGCTGAGCCTAATCAAACAGAGAGAAATATGTGGCAGTGTTTGTGTGCAGAATACACACGCACTCTAAGACACCGTATGAGGCATAATGCTTGCTGTCAGACTTTCTCACCCCTGCAGCATATTATTTTTAAAACCCATTATATCTCATACAGATTCTGTTACTGAATTTTTAATTTATTTTTTAAAATCCTCAATGCACCTACACAGGTTTTAGAGGTCCTTTAAAGAGTCAAGGCCTTCTTTCTGTCTCAGAGATGAAGCACAAGGATGACAGTCAGAAGATGATTATTTCTTTCTCTATCTCTGATGTTGATTGAGTGTGTTACCTTGGAGGATTCAAGTTCTCTCTCTGAGACTCAGTTTTTAACATCAAAAACTGAATAAATACCAAAACTTCAACATGGATATTGGTAGATATTTATGTGAACTATTAAAAAGAACATAAAAACACAAGTAAGTTATAACACTGCCTCCTGCAATTTCCAGTGACATGCAATGCTCAATGATAGGAAATGGCCAGGCCTGCTTTGAAGGAGATGGAAACCTGGTTTTAATACTCCACAGTTGTTTTTCTTTGATTTTATGGATTTACACACTCCATGTATGAGCTCATGTAGGTTTTCAGCATCAACAGTATTCTGTACTGAAGATACAATGAATGAAGAAATTCTTAATATTGTACCATTTTCTCCTGTTGGATGTTTTTAAGGTCTTAAAATATGCATTTCCCATGCATTTACTTTATGACATACATGAGTTTACATATCTTTGAATAACCTCTTCATTTGCCTCTTATCTGGGTTGGAAAGCTATAATTTATTCAATAATTCCTTCTAGAGTTTGTTACTTTAAAACATTTTTCATCACACACCTCATCATGTGAAAGGCAGCTTTCCTTGAGCTCTTTATACTGGATCAGTCGATCAGCACGGCCCAGGAAGACAAGACCCTTGTGCTCAACCAGCCTGTCAGCACCCTATTACACAGACTCCATTGAACAGCCCATTGTATTGAAGTGTGCTTCAACTAATTTACTCAGGGTCATGCACCTGCACTTTTTGGAATATTGTCAATTTTGTCAACTCTGCTATCTACTATCAGCTGCTGCTAGTGCCCTTAAAGGACTCACATTAAGCAGTGTATGGAATAACACTCTTTATTAACAAACACACTGGTAGTAGAAGACTGTGATGGGTTGTTCAGAGATTGCAAAAACAGTCTTGAAGTGATATATAGACAAGCTCCTCTCACCAATGAAAGCTACCTTAAGACAGTCATCCAGTGTGCATAGGATAAGGTTCTTACCCAACATGTGTCCCAAGGAGGGAGAACACAAGTTCAGGTTGACCAATTCCAGAAAATATGAAGGAGTCTTCTTTGACATCCCTCCCTTCTTATCTTTGAGGGAGGAGAAAAATAACTTTAAAGTTGATGTCAGTTCATGTTTAGGTGGAATTTGACTGACTTTGGGAGGTGTCTATAAAGTAATATGCATTCTTGAGTTAATGAAGCAAAATTCAGTTTTTGATTATCATCTAAATAATTATTTTACTTAGTTCCCATTAGATGCATTTTTTTAGATGAAGTATAACCACAGTACCTCTGTGTTGCTCAGTCCTTATCTTCTTATCTGCAGTGTTCCTGCTCTTTGGATGTGCAGACAGTTTGTCTCTGGTGAACTATAGCCAAGACATACACTTCTTTGTGACCTTTGTTTTTTTGGTATTCTCCCCATACACCTCCAGATCTTTTTTTTTAGTTCTGCTAAAATGTTTTTGCCAGGAAGAATTATACACAATAATCAAATGTGCATATACCACACATTTTGACAAAAAAGGGCATAATTAAATTTTGTATTTTGTTTGCCATTTTTTTTCATAATAATTCATAGAATTAAATTTCTTTTCTTGACTGGTCTTGCACTGACCTCATATTTTCATGGAGCTGTGTGTTATGACCTAGAAATATTTCTCAGTAATGATTGTCACCCTTCAACCCATCCCTGTTTACACTAAAACTTGTCATTGTTTATTACTAATCCTGTTCAAGTTCCATATGTGTCTGATCCATAATCTCTACCAAGATACTGAGATTCTTCTAAGCCCAGTGGCTCCCCGAGTTTCAAAGTGGATTTTATTATATTAGCTATCCCACAGTGATTTCTCTTGGAGCTCTATTACTCTGTATAAACAATCCATCAAGAGAAAGATTTAAATATTCAAGGCAGCTCCTCTGTGTTACTTTGGGAATAGCCAAGTATTGGTACAAAAAGGAAACAGTCCCAAAGAAAACAAGACAGACTGAAAGGATGCTAAATTTCATAGAATTCCTCTATATTTGGGAGAAAGATTTTTGTGGAAAAGTGCCCCAAAGTTTTCTCCACTGGCTATTAAGGACGCTTAACTTCTTTTATATGTTCTTGTTCACCAACTTGGTTCAGCTCAGTGAACAGAGCATTCAACCAAGCATTAAAGGAGGTAAGACAAGGATTCCAACAAGAGCATCCATCATTTGAGGTAAATTCCCTAGTTAATAAGAACTAGTAGTTCGAGAGTTTTAAGGAAAATTTATTTCTTTTTCTGATTTGGAAAATAGACTCTTTACTGAATCCAAGAAACTTTTGGATAAAGTTATGGGCTAATAAATTAAGATGCCATACACACAAAAAAGTGAGTATGGAATAGTAAGATAGTAAATGAGCATATGAAAACTCCTCTGGCATTAAAAGGGAAATAGAATATAAACATAAAAAGTAAAAGGAATAAGAAAAAAGAAGCTTTAAGTTCCATCTGAAATTTTAAGATGACTTGCAGCCACCAACAATGCAAAATCTGGATTTTGTGTTTTCGTTTCTGTGTTTTATATTGGAGTCCCAATGAAGCCTTTGCAGTAAATGCAGCCTTGTCCCAGGGCATTGGGCCTCTCCATAGGCCCAAGGCTGGGATGCTGTCCTCCAGGTGGTTGTGGCTCAGCAGGAGCAGAAGGAACATGGGTGCACAACAGCAGCAGCTGGACCTGGAGTTCTGGCAGGGCCCTCAACACAAAGCACCTTCCCAGCCAGTGACCACCCCATGGCCCCTGGGAGCTTCAGCCCAGTGGGTGACCACTGGCAAGAAGAAACCCTCAACTGCACTGGCTCTTAACTGACATAGACCCTTGTCAGCTGAATCTCCAGGAGCCCCTGGGGATGCTTTCATGGCCCTTTCAATATTTTCTACTCCAAATCTTCCTAAGCAGATACCAGAGGTCACTGTCTTTGCACTTGATAGGGACAGTAATGCATACAAAATACTCTGAGATTAACCACAAGGTGAAGCTCATTAAATATCTTGGACAAGGACAATTAATTTCTAAATAGTCATTGGGCATTAACAGGGTTTAGGCACGGACCTGTTTAAAACTGTGCAAACTGAAACATATCTTGACAGCCTTATAAACAGGACTTCAGGTCTGAAAGAAATGCTAATGTTAAAAATGTAAAGGATGACAGATTTTAGCTGGTTTGGAATGAAGCAGTAGGTTAGACAGAAAAGGAATAATGTCATAACTGAGAAATTAAGTGATGAATCCTTCTTCAGTAATTTGCGGTACCTTGTTCATCTACTATACCCCATTTCTTTGGAAAATGATGAAAAAGATGAACTACAGTTAAACTTCCAGGTAATGTCTTATCTGTGAGATCTGTCTCTTCCTACATTGCTATTTACACATTTTGTGTAATTTTTTAATAAACCCTCGGATTAATGCTGGGAATAGGGGCCTTTAATCTAAGCACCTACACATGAAGTTTTGCTTTTTTGCTTTTTTCTCTCATTGGCAAAATTGTATTCTTTCTTATGTGATGACAGCTTTCATGGGCTTGAGAAAAATTCTGTGCCCCACCACTCCATTGTACAAAAGCTGGTATTTGCTGACAAGAAGGTGTGCTGTAAGAATGAGAAGAGTGCTGAACTGTGGTTGCTCAGCATCCTTGAGAAGTTCATACCTCTTTTATTATAGGTAATGTAATATAACTTCAATATAGATGGAATATAACTTCAATTTAGATGGAATGTGCCTTGCCCAGATTCAGATATGTAAGGTTTTATTATGGATGGGACAGAGGAATCAACAACCTGCAGTGGTTCTGGAATCCGAGATTTATTAAAGAACCTTCAGCCTTTTACCCTGTTTGACTATCTCACACACTTGCTCTTAAAAGTGTTATGTTAACTAGCAGTCAGTTTCCCTTCCCCACAGAGAGTACCCTGCTGCCCAGAGAGGGCAGACAGACAGTCTGGACAGTGGCTTGCAGTTTCAGCCCAAGTCCCTGGGCATGCCCCAACATCTAGCTCCACTCATCCCTGACCACCAGAATAATACTCCAGTTCCAGTATCTTTGTTCCAATCACACACAATCATTGAATCCAACTTTTGACTGGTCACCACCATGTCAAATAGACCGTAGCACTAAGTGCCACATCCAGTTGGTTCTTGAAGACCTCTGAGGATAGTGACTCCACCACCTTCTTTGAAGTCCATTCCAATGATCAACAACCCCATCCATGAAGAAATTCTTCCTTATGTCCCACTCGTGTGATTCTGTGTGATAGTCAGTGTGCACAAACACTTTGAAAAGAAATATGATTGCATTTATTTAACAGCAGCATGCCTCTCTATGCCTAAATCACCTGAACTCATTACCTTTTCAGACCCTCTTTTTCTTTCTGAGGCCAGTTCTCAAGAGGTCTTATTTTTAACATTTTCTTTCCAGAAATCCAAATCCTGAGGTTTCCAACTTCATTAGTGCATGTGCACATGCCTAGCTTCTTAATTGGTGTTTCTCTCTCATGTCTCTTTTAATTGTAGGATTCAGGATGTGTCACTTTTCCTCAGTTCAGGTGTATAAGGATTCATGACCAGTCCACACTGGTTGCAGCTAGCAAGTTTCTGCTTGAAAATGCAAAACTTCAATTGCAGACAGTCACCCGTACACATGCACATACACCAAATTATGTGCTGCCTGTTAGCATTTACAATTTAAGCTGTTTTTATCACCTAAAACACATTTAGACAGCTGCTTCTATACTAATCATGCCAGAGTGCCTTGTGATGACAACAGAGAGGAAAAATCATTTTTAGGGTATCTCATCTACTTTACAAGTGCCATTTGAAGATCTCATGGACTGAGCGATGGAAATGCCAATTGTCTTCATCGGTAAAGTAAAAGAAACACTGGGGGCTGCCCTATAGCAATCTTGTTTAGGTGGCTTCTATTTTTCACAGCTGATTACAATGTAAAGATGCAAATATGTTTCTGCCTGTTTGGGAAAGCCAAAGGGTTGGGGTTTAAGCAAGCCTGAACAGGTGTGAGCACAGTGCAGCATTGGGGGTACCAAGAGAATGCTGAGGTAAAAATTGGAGTTCATGGGTGCTTCAGCCTTCTTTACAGTCAGCAATGACTAAGAGAGATTGTTCTGGATCTCAGTTTTCCTTCTCAACATGTAAGAACCTTATTTAGTTCTTCTTGGTCCTTAAACTGCTTTTTGGAACTGGTGTGTCTGTTGGTTTTGTGTTTGGATTTCTTTTTTCTCAGATGTTTTTTACTAGTAAAATATTAGGAAAAAAAAATTACAGCAGAATTGAACCAAGACAATCCTCCTATTCTATTGTCTTTCATTAGGCCCTGGGCTCATGATGCTGTATTCATGCATTACTATTTTAGGTTTGATCTTTATTTTTCTTCTAAACTTCCAAACCAGTACAGGCAGAAAATAATTTGTATTATATTTTAAGTACACAATGGAACATAGTGAACTACAGAGTTTAAAAAACTCCTTTTAGAACAATAAGATTATTCAAATAATTATGTGCATGCCATTAGTAAGTATTTTTATATATGAAGAGATAAGAAAACCCACACTCCAGTAAAGGTATTTTGTTATTCTTTTTGACATTCATGTCCATTAAAGCAGCTTAAAATCAGACTGAACTTTTCTTTTGGCTTTAGGGAATGGCATATGCACATTTTATTTTCCTGCTCTTCTTTGGAAACTACACCAGCGTCTATTTATTTAAAATTCAAGGTGCATTTACTAATTAATGCCAGAGGAACTGTAATCTTAATAGGCCATAATAGGTCATATATGTCATACTGTTTTATATGCACCTAGGAATACATAAAAATGAGATAAATGGGGGGAGTTGTATGTCAGATTTGATAACCAGTAAAATTGTTCAAACTTGCCACTTAAAAACTAAAATATGTCACATGAAATCCCTATGTGCATCCAGAAATCTAAGGGTGTGAGGTGTCGAATAGCAGTCCCAGGGGAATATTTTACTACTCTGTTTTCTCTGGTATATTCTGTAAATTTCAGTGTATTTAAACAGGTATTTTGTATCTGATATTTAATTCTCTGAGTGTCTTTTGGATAGCATAGCTTTTGAATTATAGTAAACTAGAAAAAAAAGACTCAAAATTATAAACTGCTCTTTGTTCTAATTGCTGTAAATTTATGATTTTGGGAGGAGGAATGAGAAAACACTGTTATGCAATTTTTGGTCCATAGAAATTTCTTAACAAGTATGTATTAGTAGCATGACATGCCATCACCCTACCTTTGCAAATATTTTAATTCATTTACTGGAAACCATGGGAAAGTTTAGCTTTTACTTTAACACAAAATATGTACTCCAAGTTAGCTGAAGTTGAGGAATAACAGTGTTATCTCCCCAAAGACTCTATTTCATATGCTCAATGTACTGCGAGTCCAGGAGACGGGAAATTTGTGAATTTGAGAACAGGTGTGCCTGATGCAGTGACGTGCCAAAGCTATGGCTTCAGCTTTCCTCTTCCCTGCTCTTTTTTTTAAGTGAATGGCTCCTATTCCAAGGAAGGGAAGCCATAGCATTTCCTGTGGGTTTCAGGGAGTCCCTGAGAAGTGAGCATATCAGAACTGTAGTTTTGCAAAACTTTACCATGTAAAGACAGATTTTATGTGCCTTCACTTTGTGAAGGTGACCTGTCTCTCAAGTTGTCCTGGAACCACCTCAAAGATACAGCTGTTCAAAGAAAAGACCTCTGCATGTGTTTTAACATGGGTAACACTAGATTCCTCCAGGGTTTATTGTTAAAGTACTTATCATGGTGGCTGAAAAGTTTCAGAAATGTACTCTGACTCTAGATCTGTAGACCATTAGTGTGAGCATTAAAAAACCTCTACACACCAGAGACAACTTTATGTTGCCATTTTGCAGAATCTTAGAAGGGATGAGCCATTTTAGGTCATCCAGAATAGATTTCTTCCAAAGCAGGAATTCTTTTCCCACTAAACTTTCCAACCTTAGCTGTACTCTACATCCTCTCCTGTTTTAAATGTTTCAAGAGAGAGTTTCTACTTATATTCTGATCTATGTCACATTCTTACCTCAGTGCAATATGGCAGTCTGCAGTGAAGAGAAATCCCATAGATGGTTAAAAGAAAGTCTGCTTTCATGGGAGACAATAAATTAATTTTTTCTAATTCACTGTTGGGTACATTGGCTCAGTGTAATGTTTTCAAATGTAGTTTGTAAAGGAAAAAAAAATAAGATTTTTATTTTTGAGAAGTATATTTAATAAAAACTTTGCATGAATCTGGAGATAATGGGTTTTTGTCTGTTCATACTATTAATTTTTTACATAAAGCACCTAAACCACCCATACTTTTTGTACTGTATAAATAACGATATTCTCAAGGATGAAAAGCCTAGATAATCTATTATCCAAAAGAAAAGGCATCAAAGGGAAAAGGAAGAGAAATAGACAGGAAAAGGCAAAAAATTAGAAAGAAAGAAAGAAAGAAATGGAAATGTATGTAGGAAAGTTTCTGAAATTTTTGGCTAGTTTGGAAACGTGCTACCGATAGCTTTTTAACTACTCTATACTTCAGCACAGAAATAAGTGCAGTCTGCTTATTACAGTAAAGTAGAATACTGCTTTACTGAGATGTTCAGCATTCCTGAACTAAAAGTCTGAAATTTCACTTTAACTCTGCAATGTGCATTAGTTGAATAGATGCTTATATTCACCACGTACATATGTAAGAAATAAATTAGTTTTAAAATCTAAACACTCTTATTACCCTTTAGGAAATATTAAACTAAATTATGTCCCCAGCTATGTCAGTGTAACTGGCTTTAGCTCAACACAAATTGTCAAAATTATGCTTGTGTAAATAAAAGAGATGTTGGCTCAATCACTTCAAAGAAATGGGCCTGATAAAATGAACAGTGTCTTTAGAACTAATTAAAATTGCTTTTGTGTGCTGCTAATGTACTTTATCTACAACAATTGCTACAATCTACCAGTGCTTCAGTGGCTGTCTTCCTATTTTTGAATGTACAACATTGATCTGAATCTATACTTCCAGTCCTTCCTGAAAACTAGGTGTTGCAAATGTATAGCTGCAATTTCAACCATTTTTAGATCTACTCCTGGAAATAATAGCTTAAATTGTTGTAATCTTTACATATTAATGTTAAGTATTTGTAATCAGTTCCAATGACACCATTGAATACTTTGCTCTGATTTAACTTTATGCTATATCACCATAGGTATTTCCTACTAAGCTTCAGTTTGAATTACAGTTCCTGTATCAACACTTTATTCATTCAGCTTTGTTCCTTTCACCAGGGCAAGACAATATTTTGAGTTATTGGCCAAAATTTTGTTAAGAATGTGTAACTATTCTATGGGAAAATGTGCCAACAGGCTACACTAATCTATCAAGAACAGACTAGCAGATATTCTCTGAAATGCTGGGCTGATAATTTGGCTTCATAACACTGCTGTTGGCTCAATAAGACAGCCATAAGACTGGAATTTTCCTCATTTCCTCTATGACTTCAAAGTTATTTATTGAGAACATTCTCCTTTCATCTGTTACCTCACAAGTGAATATTTGGTATTAGGGTAACAGATTTTCTTTGTGTTATATCCCGATAGTCCTTTTTGCCCAGAAACTTTTAAGACATCACTCTTGGTCATATGTATGATTTCCTGATATGGTTTATTATATAGATTGGCTGAATATTGGTTTTTAAATGCTTTTAAAATGCTAATCTTTACCTGCAGAATTCTATATTCTTGAGGATCTACTTGGAGTAAGTGTGTTATGATTATGAAATATATTGAAGAAATATACAGTAAATAATAGTAAAATACTTCAATTTTCCCCACTTTTCTATTATATTAGAGATGAAGAAACCTCCTACAAGAATCATAAATCAGTCTACTTTTAATTTATATCTTTTGCAGAATACAGTGGCAAATGTGATTATATTGTTTATAAGTCTGCCGCTTAGCTGCTTGCTAAACAGAGCATAAAATTAAAACGTACATTTCTTGTTTTAAAATTGCTTTATAGAAAGATTTTTATTAGTATTTATTGCACTGAGATAACTATTTTCAGAGACAAAAAAAAAAAGCATCATGGTCTTTATTTAATGTATTACATCCAGCCAGTTCCTTACAGAAGACCTAGGAAGAGACCTAGGCTCCCTTTGACTACTGTAAGAATACATTTCCTACAGGCATTAACCAGGTAGCTGAAATTGTTTTAGTATGTCTATGTCTTTCATTCTGAAATGTTCTTATCAAATATTGCTAAATGCCAAATTCAAATGGTTTAGGTTTGTTCAGCATAAAAACAACCACACTGCTCCTCTGATCAACTCTTTGAACAGATCACTAAGAGACCTGCCAAAAATACTTGACCTTGGGAATCGTGTGTGGACAGTTAAGTTATTCTACCTATTCACATCAGGTAAACTAGTAAAGATCATTATTATCATGTGTACTTTAGAACTATATGTGTATGGTCTTTACCTGCATGTGGTATTTCCATCTACAAAGACACAATGCTCAGATCTCCCTCTTTTTTCTGTCTGTCTCCCCCAGGCAATTTCATGAAGCTTTGATTAGTCCCTCTTTCTCTGGAAATCTTCCTTTGCCCTATAAGGAAAGGAATTTTAGATAAGAACGCATTAAAAGAGGGCAAGAAGACATATGTTGAATAATCAGTTTCCCTAAAGAGGATTGTCTAATTGACTGTCCTTCACATTAAAATAAAAATATTTGATCGCCTTAAAAATTAAAGTTTTTTTTCACTAATAAAAATATTAATCTTTTATTACATTAATTAAATTTTACTACTTTATTTATATTTAGCTTTCAAAAATAATTGTATTCTATGGCAGTGAGTGACACTGATTCATCTTTATTGTGATGAAAAAGATTGCTTAAGTCATTACACGTTTTCCTTTCATTTTACCCCCCCTATTTTCCTTAAGTGTGTTTAAAAAACAACCCTGTGGCTAATCCTCTCTTCTCCATTAATTTTATTTCTTAGTCATGCCCTGAATACCTTTAAAAAAAAGAATCATGGTTTCATAATGCTCTTTTAATAAGGTGTGATCTGTACTGATACTGTACTGACATAATGTCCTTGTTCTGGCAAGGACAGGGTTAATTTTTGCAGTAGCCAGGAGGGAGACATGGCTGGGACCCTGATGTTGTTGTACATCACCTGGCATCATTGCTGGGGGAGGGGAAAGGGACTCTCTTCTCTACAGAAGGAGTTCCTTCTTGTCTTGAAAACATTTCATTTATTTTGTCCTGAAAACAGCCATCTGGTATTTGTTTAGTAGGGATCTGGGGTGAGCATTTCTGCATGTGAAGCACTCTTTTTGTATACTCATTGATATTGTTGCTGTTACTGTTCCTTTTATTATCTCATTGTTCTTTCCAGTATTTTTTTCTTATCTCAGTCCCTGATATTCACCTTCTCTGCCTCCAATTCTTGGGTCCATCCTGCCAGTGGGAAAAGTGAGGGGAAAGGGAAGCGAGACAGAGCTCTGTGTGTTTTGGGAAAGTCTTGGTGGGGACACTGTGTTGGGGAATACTATTCCTAAACCATGACACTTAACTATACTGGTATAGAAGGGGCTATTGAGGACTGTGTGTACCCATATTACAGATAACATTTAATTTTTTCCCCACAACCTCCATTTTAATGGAGGTTTCACAAAATATAGAGCAAGCACTCAATGAGGCAACTACAGAAACAAATTCACCCAACAATTTAGCTGTACCTATTTTGTGTCACCATGTTTTCTCCCTTCCTTCTTTCCTTCATCCCTCCTTTCCTCAAAATGGTCTAGACTAAGGATATTTTCTTGCAGCTTGAAAAGAGACAAAAATCATTCATGCTGGTCGTGTATCACCTAGATTCTTGATATTCCAGATCTCCAATATAAATATATGTATGCTGACTCTTCGCATTGTGCCAAAGTGTTTGGAGCTGATTTAAACATTGAAATGTTAGGGTTTCTTGACATGGATAATTCTGATGAAAAAATAATCTATTCATTTTGGCATACCTACAAGAATAATAGCCTCTGTCAGCAAAGTATGGTTGAACAGCTGACAATGTGTTGAGGAGAGTATTCTTTTCTTTCAACTCAACAGCAGCCAAGACAGCTTGTCAGAGTGTAATTCAAAACAATAGACAACTTCTGAATAAAGAAACTCCAGACAACTGAAGGTACAAGTAATTAACTTCATTCTGGAGGAATCATCTTTTGTTAGCACTAAAGATTCATTAAATCCAGATCATGGAATATTGCTTAAAGATATTCAAAACATGGTGATGAAATTATGTACTACTAAGATTACCATGCTCTTTCAGGTAATAGACAAAGAAATGAGAAGCATGGCAATGGCAGATTCACTCAGTCAAATACTCTGGCCCTGATAGTGACCAATATAGAACATTTGGCAAGACAGAATAACAGATAAGCTTGCAGAAACAACTTCTTACCTTCTAGCCATGATTCAGAGACAGTGTTACGTTTATCTCTGCTTTTAGCCTTCAGTGGAATTCTGTTCTACTAATAGGAATGAATCCTTTCTGAGTCCATTTGTGCTTTTGGTATTCATCAACATCCCAAGGCAGAGTTCCTTACATACCTACTCACATATTAGTCTGCACCAAATAGTTTCCTTTGATGAGTTCTTAATCACTGTAAGAAATTGTGAATAATCACTGTATATTCACTTCTCCTTATTAACTGTAATTTTTGTGCCATTACCATTTGATTCTATGATTCATCCTTTTTTCAAAGTAAAGAATGTTAATTAATTTCTCCAATACATAAATTAATCCACAGCAGTGATAAGGCTTTTATCACTTTTCCCACGACTTTTTCTATTTCTACTGAATATTTCAGTGGGAAAAAGCAGAACTGTACAAAGCATTTAAGATGCAGATAGTCTAAGGATTTATACAGTGTCATGTTTTCTGCTTTATATCCTTTTTTATTATTAATAATTCCTGATAATATCTCTAGGTTTTCCACAGAACATTGTTCAGTTTTTCATTAAACAATCAAAAACTAGTCAAAGAAAACCCTTCTGAACTGGAGTAGTTCTATTTAGAGTACATCACAAAGTAAAATATTTAGGGTTGCTTTGTGTCATACTTGATTTTTCCCCCCCATGTGCACTCTTCACATTTCAATTATGATTTTATTTCCCACTCTTACAATATTGTGAGCACAGTTACAATTAAATCTTTGTGGTCAGTCTTTATCTTTCGACATCTGAATGTTTTTGTGCAGTTGTTGATACTCTACCCACATAAATATATTGAACACTATAAATATAATATAATATTATGGTGGGATTTATTCCCTGTAATTGTATGATGAAAAAAATTATCCTAGATTTATGTTATCTTTTCAAATCTATTCACAGCAATTACCCAAGAAGTTTTACTTCCCAGTTTATAGTATGACTAACATTAAATAAAATTTAAAGGGTATCAGAAAACTGATTTGATTTGCCATGTTATGATTGGTTTTGATTTGGGGGGGAGGGAGGGGATGTGTGGCATTCTCACTTTCTCATTCAATTTCCATTCTATAAACTGCTTTGATTATGAAAAGCTTTTCCACACTCTTATCAAAGATGTAGCACTTCAAACATGCAATGAAGGTGTGAAAATGTGAGTTTCAGTAATATAAGACTGCAAAAAGCTGATGATAAACTGTTTGCATTATTTCAGGCATGTCAAGTTTAGTAAAACTTTCATTAGAGTAAAACAAAATGATCACATCTATGGAAATGGTCACAGAAAATAATTAATTATGTTCACTCAAAACACCAAAGCAGGTCCTGAATCACACTTGAAAGGAATTAAGTCAAGTAAATAGTCTTACAAAGACAAAAGAAAGGTACTTTAAGAATACTTTTCCTTTCCTGGAATTTATAAAAAGGCCTGACTTCATTGGTCTTATCAGCCTTCAAACGTGGACTCTTACAAGAGATTTTTATTTAAGGACTGTTTGGGGTGTTAGATAAATTTCAGGTGGATTTTGGTTTCAACTCTTTTTAATTGGTTGGTTGATTTGATTTTTTTCTCCACAATGCCTTTTTTGTGCAGATCTTGAAGAAGCTGGAGAGAACAAAACATACAAAAACAAGGTTCAGTATCTGCCTGAGTATGGTGTTTTATTTTGTGGATGTCAGCAAACTCTCTAAGACATAAATTCATCAGTTTGATTATACTATCCATTCTATATTTTACGTCACTTAGTGTATTACCTACCTTCAAACCAGCATGAGTTCATCAAAACTACTCATTGAGAGGCATGCTTTTTCCCATAGAACCTAAATATTACTTTGGCATATATTTAACAATCTTTGTATATTTACATATTTCTTATTTACAGCACTGCTTAAATGTTTTCACCACTAATCTTTTGTAAAGATCAGAGCTACAAACTACCTACAGCTCTATTTCTGGCTTTTTGTTGCTTTTTCTTATACACAAAGTGAATTACTCCGTGAATTATGTAGTGTAGCAGACAGAGCTGAAAGAACTGCCCTTCCCATTGCATCAACTGAAATACATTATGAATTCTACATTAAGAATTTTCAGTTCTCCATTCATATGAATTGTTGACCATTTCCTTTCAAACAGTAAAATATACCTCTTGAAATTCAAAGCACCAAAGAATAAATGCTGCCAGAGCATAGTGCTGTTTTTAACAGCACTAAATTTTCTTATTTTGTAGAGTCTGGCTAACTAATGCAGATTTTATATTCTTGAAATGTTTTAAATTTACTGAAGAATAACATTGATTTCCATTTTCTAAATACTTTTTCTTTCTTTTTCATGTAATGAATATCAAAGCAGTACATCTTTCCATGCCACTGAAACATACTGAACCAGTGCCAGGGCTTAGAAAAAGTAAACTCTAGTGGGAGCCTTGATGGCACTTAGACTGCCTATCAACATCTCTGATTGAATACCAGTGTTTTCCAATTAGAATGACTTTCATTAATACACTCTAGATGTTAAGCATTTTAATGTATGTCGTTATTCTCCAAATCATCTGAGTCATTAGCATTTCCGTTTATGCTGGAATTATCTTTTTTAAAACAGGAAAGGAAAATTATTATAGAAATTCTTTACCCAAACCATATTTTTTAATGGACATAGTTTCTGTTTTCTTGTTAAAAAATATGTGTAAAGAGCTTTTTCTGTTGGCTTGACTAACAGGTGTATGACTCTTACGCCAGTGATCAAATGGAAGTTGCTTTTCATGAAAAGAGGATAAGATCAAACCAGAAACACATCAGGGAAATAAGACATATCATATGACCTCTCTGTGAAGGCTCTGCTCACTTATCTATGAATATTTTTGGTCGTTAAGGATTATCTCTTTAGGATTTACACAAATCTAAATAATAGATACAGGTGCTTGATCCACATACTCCATATAGACACCTGAGACATCTATGTGTATGCTAGTTCTCCAGTCACCCTTTATATATTTATATATTATATATATTTATATTTAGTAAAGAGAACCAGAAACATCTAAAGAATGAGCAACGTCATCTTACAATGGGTGTTGTCCAAAATGTTTATTTTTTCTGAAAATGTAATTCATAATATGTTGGTTCAAATCTGGAGTTAAGTACTGAAATAGAAGATTAAATTGGATGAATTTATTCAAAGTTAGCAGAAAAGGTGTTCAGAATGGGGGTGAGGTGGGGGGGATGTGCATGCTGTAAATATCCTCTCCTAATACTTTGGGGAAAAAGCTCTCCACTGGCAGTTACATCTTTTTCTTAATGGCAATATAGACTCAGAAATGTATGCTCTGGAGAAATTTATAGTGGTTAAAATTTTATAAATTTATTACCCTTTCAATTCCCCCCTTTTTGGAAATGTAGTCTCTAGACTGTTACTTGATAGATAATTACACAACACCACTTTTCTTGTATTCTGAGATATAACTAAACATGTTTGCTTAGAGAAATCAGCAAAAATATTTTGAAGACTTTTTATATTTCTGCAATTTTCTTGCAAAAATATCAATTCCAATACTTTCTTTTTACAGGATACATAGCTTAAAAACAATTTTGTTATTTTAAATTTCATTTTCAGTTCAAAATAACTTTTCACTTTTAAACATAAATGATAGCAGCACCACAAAAGACTATAACAGAAATACATGCTAGTGAATCTACTGGATTCACAGAATAATAAGAAAAGTTTACACTGTGGTCTTGAGACGTTTTCCCATTTCTTACTTCTCAATACATATCCATATTTTGGCATTATTATAATTCTTTAATTTGGAATAAAATTTTATATTTTTATGTTAGTCTCAGCCAATTCAAAGTGACATTTTATGAAAAAAGTTGACATTTTAAAGTGAATTTGCCATTCATTATGCAAATTCTTTCTCTACATCAATCATGAGGAACATTTGATGGTTCTTTGTAAACAAAGGAGTAAACTGTCACTCATCAAAGGCTTTGGCTCAGATAAATACTGCTTGAGTAACATGGGAAAAGAATACAGTTTGCAGACAAAAAACATTCATAAATACACTAATTACACAGTTCTTCCATAAATATGTGATGATTCCAGGCTGGCACACTTAAGTCTTCCACTGTAAAAACTTTGTAAAAAAGAAAACTCATGCCTAAAATAGAAAATGGAGATGTTGAGATGATGTTTTTTACTTATCTAAGAGAGTTTCAATATTCTAAATTTCATTGCTGAACCTGGGTGATAAATTTAAAAGTATTTTTACACTAAATATCCAATATATGACATATAAATTAAACTAATTAGATTGTCTGCAAGGGTGTCTAAAATTCTCGTCAAAATAATTCCAGATAGGGAAATCTCAAAACTCACTAACAGCAAACACCACACTTCCCATCCAGTTAGAGTGTGTTCACTGAAGACAGACTGTCTTCATTTGCTCAGGAATGAATACATTTACTTTAAATATTTTATTAAAAGCCCAGTAAATGTTTTACATTTTTCATGCTGAAGCTATTGTGTATTTGATTTCTCAGCAAATAAAATCTTTAGAGAAAGAGTCTATGCAGAAGGAAAACACAGACAGATGAATATACAAAGTGCAGCCTGCAGATTTTGCTCTGGTTGAAGCTTTTTTCTGGTCAGATCAGGATGTTGCTTTTTCTGGGTTATGTTATGTACCCTTGTGTCACTGACCAGTGGAGCACAGAGAGAGACCACATTGCATTTGCCTACACAGAATGTGTTTGCTTCGTGTGCTCTCCTTCCAAACTGATACCAGCTGGCAGCCTGTGCTGGCTTTCATTGCAAGGAGAGCACACAAAGCTGATAACTGTGCAACCTCAAGGAAATAATACTTACTGAAAAAATGCCTTCCATTTTCTAATTGCTGATCTTCCAAAATGCTAAAGGAATCATATATCTTTTTATACTACAATATGTTAACTTTTACTTCAGGCCTGGAAGAATTAATGCACAAGCAAAGGAATATGTATCATTCCTGAACTCATAATTGTTTATAATATTTTAGAAGCATGAGTAAAATACCTTTCACAATTTTCTGAACTTTAGGGGAGGGTCAATATAAATTCTTCATTGTAATGACTTTTTTTTTTCATTTTAATTATTCTGTAAGGACTTACATAATAGTAACTTGCTCTCATTCCTTTCTCCTTGATTGTCTGTAAAATTAACATTGATTACTGTAGATCAAGCAATTTTTTATGCAGAGGAATGATATAGTAAGAATTAATGACAAAAAAATTTGTGCTTAAAGAAAAGTTCTGTAGTACATGCTGATACTGCCTGAAGAAGATGAGATAATGTTTCTGATGGAATTATTGCCATATCTTCCTATAAAAATTTCATTGAAATATGGTAGATTGATTCTAATAGATGAAATGTGAAACCAAAACTGACAAAAGAAAATATATGTATAGAAGGGAATCTCTGTCATGTTTTTTTTCCTACAATTTGTTCATATACTAAGAATATATTTGTTCACTCTCTCAAAATCCTTTTGCTGAGCTACTTCTTCAGTTTCCATCACTTTCTTTTCATCATTTGTAGTAACACATACTACTTCAACACCCATTGAAAAAGAAAATTATATCTGAAACTTTTAAAACCGTAGACTTAGAAGAAACTAAATTTCTTATAAACATGAGGAAAGAAGAACTCTATACAATGAAAATTTTAATACGAAATAAGGTAGCCACTCTCTCACTGGCCCCTCTTCATTCATTGCATCAAATAAAGAAACTATTGTCTTTTTATTTGGGACAATAAAGAAACCACTCTAAAGTCTGTAAAATGAATACCACTGCAAATGGTTACATTTTCATGAGGATCAGCTAAATGAAAATAAACTTTTCTTCAGAGGGGCAAGGAAAGAGTGCATCCAACTACTTCACAGAGAAATCATAGGACAGTTTTGCAGGCAACTCTGGAGCTGCTGCAATGTTTCCTTGGGGATATGCCAAGGAACCAAATGCTAAAAGCTAGAAAGGATTTGTGCAGCTTAGCATATGGCCTTTATCACAGCCAATAAAGGCTTCTGGATGATCTCAGGTTCTTCCCATTCTTAAAAAAAAACAAAAGAGGAATTGAAAGGAATCATGACAAACAAAGACTGGTTTATTTCATTATGACATAAGGCTATTCAAAAATAACTGTGAAGGTGACCTGTAACCACTCAGTGGAAATGATCTGCAAGATCTGCACTCAAATGTTCTTCACTCACTTTAGCAAAAGCCAAAACCATTTTGGCTTATATGCAAAGCTCAATGACTATTGCAATATTGTAATTCATCAATGAAATACTATATAGTTGCTAACTCCAAGGCCAAAATTATCAGCCAGTTTTTGGTCACAGAGAGTTTACTAAACCCTTCTGTTCTAAAAGCCATGTGACATATCTTGTATTTAAAGGAGCTTATCAATTAGTTCTTCATAAAAGAGTTCTTTGAATTGTTTTCCTTAATTCTGTAGTTCAGTATTATGTTTCCATTTTAGGTGCCTAGCATCCCATTCCAGCTACACACCGAAAACATGAAGAACTTCCAAAAACACTCTTTTCAAATATGTTCCACTTTTCAGCTCTTAGTCATTACTTCCATTGCAAATCAAGATTATTTTGATTTAAAGAACTCAGAGAAAATATAATGGGAATATTTAGAAATAAATTTAAATTAAAGTAAAACTTTTCTGCTGCTGAAATTTCTTTACAATAATTTAGATGGGAAGAAATTGAGTGCAAATCACTGTTTGTTCCTGTTTATTCCCACAATCCTTCATGTGTACCACAAATTTATTTACTCTGAATACTTCAGAAAATACAGTGCACCAAGCAACAAGGGAAAAACAGCAAGGTAGATTTACTGCATCATTTTACCTTCTGTCCTCTGTTTCTTGTTTCTTCTTTGGCTGTGCTTTCTCAAGGGGACAAAATTACTATTAAAAGAATTATGTTTTTCATTCAGCATTATTATGTTTTTCATTCAGCATTACTGGAAACAGATGTCTGTAACAGTCTGGCCACACTTTTGGTAGTTTTAAAAGTACTTGAAACTTTTTATACACACTTTTCTGGGCCAGGGCTTTTGCTTAATATTCAAGAATAATGAACTGAACAACTTCACCTACCTATGTCAATGGGTTTTAAACTAACCTGTTAAGTTAGCCATGGAAATATAGGCTTTTAGAAGACATTATTCTAGATTATCTGTTTGAAACTAAAATTGTGATATTTAGTTCATTTAAACTTTGGATGCAAACACTTTCTTCTCAGAGGACTGTGAAAATGCTGTGTTAGACATGTAGTAGCCTTGGATGATGAAGTATTCTGCTGCAGTATATGACCCTTATGTGAAAGAATACCAGAGATCTTAAACTTCATTTTCACAAGGAAAAAAAAAAAAGACAATGAAACATACAATGAAATTTTATTTATCTTCAAACAAACGAACAATACATATGCACTACAGAAAAGATATTTTTCTACATAGTGTTTAAAATGTCTTGAAAAAAATACAGCCAAATTACTGGCAGCTACAGTGCATGAGAACAGCTATAAATCAACTTCTCTACTGTATATCAATTTATATTTAGTAGTAACTCCTAACTCACTGTGGATTTTATAGACACTTTCATGATATATTTACACTGCAACAACAAAACAGTGCTGTTCCTGTACACAGTATCTAAGGAAGAAATGAAAGTGATTAATTGGCCCCATCCAGAAGACGTCACTAATTTATATCTTAGATACCCCATGTGAATCTATTTTATTTTATTTTTCCTGTGGTTGTATTAATCAGTGGAATAGAGCAAGAATCAAGATAAAATGATAAAAAAGAGAGCTCAGTTTAATGTTTAAATATTTTGCCTTAACTCTATTATAATGAATGTTCATTTTATGTTAAATATTTTATAAATGCTTGAATTGTGAAGAAATTAATTTAAGCGTTTTATCCTAGGAGTCCATATGTTATGTCTGTAGAAAGATGCTCTGCCTGTAATGCAGTAACAATGCCATATTTGTAAAGCTCTCGGGGTGAACCTAGATGCAGTGTCGTGCTGCTTTTGGTGTTGAATTATGCTAAAACCCTGCTGACTCATCAGCCCTAAAGTTAATCATTCTGATTTTGAGGTGGTGTGTCAGATACAATAAAATATCCTTATGTAAAAATGCTAAGATGACACAGCTGATCTGGAGACATATCTCTGACTGTAGGAGAATGGTTTGTAAGGATAGTGCAGAAGGCAATCTCTCCCAGTGAATTTCAGCTGTACTGATTACTGAGAAGTGGAAATATCTGCGCCTGCCCAGTGAGGATGGGTGGTATAAAGCAGGGGGCTAGCTGGTAACCTGCTGGAGCTTGGGAGTCTGGGGTTGCTGGCTCTGCTGTGAGGAGGAAGGAGTGTGTGGTTATGCTAGGGACAGACAAGATAGACTCATGTTATGGTGGGGGACAGATGGGGTTAGGCAGTCATGCAGAAGGGAGAAGAAGCTTGTAGAGAGGAGGAAGGAAGGAGCCAGATTTGTGTGGAGCTGCCTGTGAGGAAAGCAGTCAGTGCTGTTTGGAGCTGCTTGAGAGAAGGCATGAGAAGCTTTTAATAAAGGATTGGTGATGATGCCGGTTGTGTCTGTCTTGACATAATTGCTACATCTGACAGTTGATTGTTTTATGGTATGAAAATCCAGTTCTACTTTCAAATAGCAGGTTCTTCTAATGCATACCTTCTTGGTGTGCCCGTGGAAGTTCTCCCTTGTGTGGGGACACCCCCTGAGTTACTCTTCAAAGCTGAGTGAAAAAGAGTTGCCCATGCTCCCTGGTATGAGTAACATTAATCTCTTCCTAATTTTTGTGGGGTTTTATTGCTGACTTTAATATAACTGCTTTGATATAGTGCACTATACCTAGTGGGTTTAGTTTCTATGCTGTGTAGTAAGAGATTCTGATTAAGTTCTTTGTCCAATCATTTATCATAATCAATCATTCATTTTTATATATTTTTTTCTGATTTTCCATCCTTAATCATGCAGGACAAAGTTGTATAAAGGTGGAATCAGCAGATCCAACTAAATCAAGGCTCCTCTTTGAGGAGTTTAGAAGGCAATGGGGTCCCTTCTGCACCTCATGACCCAACAGGAGGGCTTCTCTAATAGAGTTTGTCTGAAGCTCCTGTTCCACCTGTGACAATGCCTTATTTCAAGTGTAATTGAATTTCAGTTCCTATGTAGCACGATGTTCAAACTATTTTTTCTGTGTTTTGTAGTGGGAAGCTCAGTGAACAGTTACAAAAATTGAATATTTTACCTATGTATTTTTATATTCCAAAGTGAGATGTTATGAAAAATTTTCATGCCCAGATTTTTTTTTTAACTGCTTTATATTTCACCTCACCTCAGACTATATTTCTTGTACTTCAGTGCAGAGTTAATTAGATTTGGTCTTACCTTGAAGCAAGGAAATTACTTGCATGTCTGCATCCAGATTTCAGTTGCAGACATCAAGGAGATTCAAAGCACAAATCTGTTAATTTGTTGGCATTCTAATTCTCAGGAATGATGATGTTAAGTCATAATTGTCAAAACTTGAGAAAATGTTATGTGTTCCACGACTATGTTTGATCCATAGCAAAGACCATGGAGGAAGCCAAAAGGAACAATATAGAAGAAAGACATAAGAGCTGAGAAAAATTTTGTTGTTTGCTGTGAAAGTGCAACAGTTATTAGGTTCATTCACTAAGTAATTATGAATTTAATTATAAATTTGCAGAGAAAAAATTATTCTGTTGTGAAAAGGGAGCATTAGGAACACAAGAGTAAAATGTAAGGGATAAAACATTTTGAACTTTAGAAGAAAACACAAAGGTACTTAAGTACCTTTCTCCCATTGGTACCCTTGTTGCCTAATACTTTTTTGGATCTGGTCCCAGATCTTTAGGTGCAACTGAAGTATGCTAATTTTATGGACCTCTGCTATCTATACCCATGTTTGCATTTCACAATTTTTAAGCGAGACAGGAAGGATGATTTGAGCATAATTTAGAAAAATTGCAAGCCTGGTTTCTAATATGTGTGTATGTCCCAACATTTAAGGTACTTATTTGATACCTCCTGAGGATGTAGCAGTAAGGCAATAACCTTTTCTGCCTGGGACCTATTTCTTCACTAATGGTGCTCAAAGTTATGTACAGCAAAGCTACCCCAACAGCTCTACATTGCTGTAGGAATCTCCCATACAGAAGCATTCTTCAGAAAAACAGTGGATCTGACTTCCCAGCTTCATTCTAATGTAACACTGATGTGAACAACTATGATGACCCAAGGATACAACCGATTTTAAAATATTAGTGTTTATGAACTATGAATTTGAAAAGGTAATTTTAAGTTTTCTAAATCAGTGACATGCGTTGCTTGTTTCTGAGGTGAAGTGTTCTATAAACTTTTGAAAAAGAGCACTATGGATGGCAGCATCTATCCTTTTTATAGTGATATGAATTTAATCCCTGAAATTGATTATTTTGTATTTATTTTACATGGAGAAAAATGGCTCTAACTGCATAATAAAGAAATGATAATTACACTAAAAAGGTTGAAACGTTAACAGAGTAAGAAGAGTAGAGAATTTTGCTTGGGAACTCCTTCTCAAAAAGAAGCATGAAATGGCAAATATACCTTTCCATGGATAGTCTATCCCCAAGGCCTGGAGATGAAATCTTGATGTACCTAATGCTCTGTGTTGTACTAAAAATGCATTGATTAACTTGGAAATGAACAGAAACACTTCAGCAGCTAATTTTATTAGATGATTTATTAAGAAAATATTTATTTCTTCTCTTGAAAGCAATAATTAGTAGTTATTCTGTAAAACACTGCAGAATGGCACAATCCATTTATGGAATCATGACTGTGCAGTAAACTGATACACAATGTAATTTAAAACATTTTAAAGAAATATGCAGTAAGTAATATGTGCTTAATAGTAACATTTCTATTTCCCAGATATGTGCAAAGTAAGAAAAAAGACGTTAAAAGAGGTGCCTGTAAAGAGGAGACCTCAGAAATGAAAGCAACACAGAAGTATATGAAAAGAGAGTGAAGCTGGGAGAAGTGTTTGAAGATTGAAATGAATGTGTAGAAGTTGTTAGCAGTGATTGGGAACAATGGCATAGTTACTTCCAGAAATGTTTCTGCAGCTACCTAGGAATGATAGGTTCTCATATCTCTTGCAAGATGAAGACAGTTTTAACTATTTATGCTTATTACTCTTTTTTTTTTTTTTTTTTTAGTTTTAAATCCTAATCATTATGTCAGATGGTGGGAAAGATAGACTGAGAGCCATGAGAGTACTAGTCCAGTGCAAGCACAAGAACAGGAGGGAAGGGAGGAGTGGGGTCCTCAGAAATACATCCGCTATTTTGGACATGCTAAGTTGTTTAACCTCTTATCAAATATCAAACAGGCACCCTTGTATAAAATAGCCTTGTTTCTGGATGCTGTTATTCCTATTATAATATTCTCTGAGATTAAATTTGGCATTGTCTTGTTATTGTGGGGTTTTTTGTGGTTGTTTTTGTAAAAGCAGCAATTTCCTGATAGGATGGAAGAAAAAGAAAATTATGCGGATTATTTTGTTGCCTTTTGACTGGGTAGAGTTAAAAAGCATTTAGACTACAGATGTGAAACACTAGCCATCCCTAAAGTCTAATTATACATACTCAGAAGCATTAATCCCTGAATGGTTAAAACCTAAATAACTTTAAAAGTAAAACTGCACTTCAAAATAAAATCGCTAACAAAAAAAAATTACAAAAATCATTGACGTATAATATTTCTTAATAAAATTTGTCGTAGCACTAGTTTTGAAAGAGATTTTGTATATTTTATTAAGTAGTGATGGCTTCTTGGGACTGATCCCTTACTGTGTTGTGTTGACATTTGCCTCATTAAAATGTGCTATGTCTCTTACACAAGAAAGAAGTAGCAAAGATCAAAAAACTGAAGAAAACAAGCTTCACAGGCTCAATGTCTGAAGGCCATATCTTTTTTGTTGTAACAAACACTTCTACAGCATTTAGTTATTTTAGAAATTTTATATTTCAGAACCCATATTAAACTTTCAAGTACAATCTGTGTTTTCACATGTCCTATTTTTTTATTCTGACATTTGAATTTGAGCAAGTGTGCATTAAATATGTATCTTGTGAATATCAAGTCCTTTTTTTTCAATGTTTAAGGCCAAACATCATGAATTTTGAATGCATTTGAAGTCAAATTCTGTGCATTTATCAGTAAACTCATAATCATTGAAAATATTGTTCCAATAGCTCAATCCAGTTGCTAATAATAGGGGAATATCTTTGGGTAATATCTTCTGGCATGTTTTTCCTTTGGGCATTATTTTGCATTATATCCACAAGGGTAAACGTTCTCCTTAAAATGTTAAAATTAGGAGGAAAATTCATTTTCACAATGTGAAGATGCATAATAAGACACATGTGGCAACATTCAATAAA
Organism: Cinclus cinclus; assembly: GCF_963662255.1. NCBI lineage: Eukaryota > Metazoa > Chordata > Aves > Passeriformes > Cinclidae > Cinclus > Cinclus cinclus. The sequence continues at coordinate 31,553,606 of NC_085049.1, read as the reverse complement.
AGAAAACATTTATTGCATATGTGTAACTGTCTGGTGCTGCCTCCTCTAAAATAATCCTTGACTATTTTTTTTCCAATTTTGCTTTGACAAACTGCTAAAGAATGACATAATTTTGCAAATTAGTGAAATCATATTCTTAGCATCAATTACTGCTTGGATACAAAAATGTGTCTTGTATCTACAAAACAATTATTTGGTGATTAGTTAACAGAATAAAAGGAAATGTGCTTTCCTTGTTTCATTTAAAGCAAGGTAAGAGTTTTGTTTCCAGAGTTGATGAGATGGGCTAAAACATACAGATTGTCTGCAGAGCAGCTAAGTTATCCCCAGCTCCTTGAAGTCAAGGATCTTGTGTCAGTAGAAAGGTACTCTTACAAAAATGCTATTATTTTATCTTGGAAGCAATACAAGCATTTTAGGATGATAAAACAGCCTTGTGTGTCATTCTGTGATACAGTTTTTTGTTGTGATTGTGCAGTGGATTAATAACAAACAGTGGAAATAAACAGAGTGTGAATGCCTCAGAAATCTTGCTCTTATTCTGATCTATGGAATTCTGACCTGGTCTTTCCTTAGGAATATGAAAAACTGTTTGAGCAGTGTATAAAACTATTTTAGACCTTGTAATTATGGACTTAGCATAGTTAAGTAATTTCAATCTGTTGTATGAGCAGAATTAAAGAAAGACTGGAGGAAAATTCAAAATAAATAAACTAATCCATGAGCTAAACAAGAAAAATAATGTGCAGAACCAATAAACATTTTAAATTTCATCATTATTAATTTTCATGTTTCCGTTGAAACATGAAATTTCCATTCCCATTTCCACCAGTATGCATTTATTGACAGGAAAAAAAGAAATAGAACAGGTTAGGAAAAAAAATCAGACTTTAAAAAGCAGTATTTTAAAATAATTAGTTTATTGTAGAGGTAATAGATGTGAAGACACAAGAGGATGGATGACAAAGGTCCCTATTAAAGTACTTAGAAAAAAGTTTAAGTGCATGATTTTTTTCTAACAATGTTTGCATTTAGACTTTTATTCCATCTTGTCTAACATCAATTTCCTAACATTTAGCCACTTTGATTAGTCTCTTGCACTCCTCCATGATTAATGAAGAGAGATAAGAATCTCCAGAGGATGATCCATTCCATCTGTCTGTGATGTTTTTCTGGCTTTTCTCTGACCATGAAAAAGAGCTCTATTGAGAAAAATCACTGTTTCATTTTTATGTTGGCCTAATTGCTGAGCTTTTACATTAGATATCTGATTTCCTAAAGGACAGATTATTTGAATGAATTGCAGGGAGCAGATACTCTAAACCAACATTTTTGTAATTTCTCCTGATTTTTCAGCTGATTTTGAAGTATGTTGTACGACATTGGCTTGACCAAATCAGAGCTATTGTCACTTTTAAGTGCAAGGATGAAAAATATGGAGAAGATTCAAAGTTGCTCTGAACAATGCCCTAAGTCTGAATAAGGGTAGTGAGACAGGTGGTAACTTATAGGAAGACTGGAGAGAGAGGTTATGGAAGATGACCATTCCACAGACTTTATGGGATAGCTTGCTTTGCACTCAAACTCTTTGACTCAGACACCTTTTCTCTTCTAGGCCTTATGTAGTTCAGGTTTTTTGAAGAACTATAAATTTTAAGGTGTTTTTGTGGGTGATGAGATATTAACAGATATAGAACACATGGATGGATTCCTGAATTCAAGAGAGCACTTTAGTATAGCAGCCTGCTTAGCTAAGAAATTTATATTTTGTATTTGTTTGAGTACAATTTTAATGTTATAAAATTCCTCCTTCTGACTGGTACACGTAAAATAAAGTAAAAATTTGATACCAAGAAAAGAATTAGAAAATACTTCCTATTTGATAGGATTTTTTTTTAATTAAATGAAGATTCAATTATACAGTCCTTGGATTTTTTTGGTCTTATTTTATACTGAATATTTGTTATGCTTAGCATGTAGATGCAGGTGTCTGAACAGTTGCATATGATTCAAAACATAACAGTACTGTATTTGTAGACATAAGTAGAAAAAGAAATCACTGACAGGATGAAGAACCCTCCATGGAGAAATGAAAAACCTTTTTGAACAGTAACAACTCTTAAAATAGCATCACTTATCCACATGCAGCATTTACCCAGAGTTCCCACAGAAAAGTATCTTCCCTTCTTCATGGTCAGAGAAATAATACAATGGGAAATTAATGTCAATTTTTTCAAAAGTTGCATCTGTATATTCTAATTCTGTTGTACCACACCAAAATAAGCACTAGCTTCAAGACAGGATACCATCCATTTAAATTATTATCTGATTCTTCTTCTATTTTACGATGCTCTGGATGGCTGATTTTTTCCCAACAGATATGTATTCATCTGTGTATCACAGATAAAAGATTAAAGAAATAGTCAATATAGGTAAATTACAGGTAGGTTTCCCATTAGGCTAAGCTATATCCTACAAAACAAGAAAATTTCTGCCATTTGCTCTTTATGTCAAGATTTATATTACTTAGGACTTTGGAAAGACTAGAGAATAGATTTTTATTTTTTTTTTCTAGAACTACATGAAATACCAAGTAGCTTTTTCAACAAACTTTCTCAGAGATATTCTAATATGAAGTGAACTATGACAACTTACAGGGAGCCTCTGACACACTAGAAATAAATATATATTGAAGGACACTATTCCATTTACACTGTCTCAATTTTAAGCAGATATGTAAACTCCAAGATTATTAATCTGAATAAGTAATTAGTCAGCAATTATGTTGTTTATGTAAGAGCATATGCCTTTAATGTGATTTCAGGATTTTTTTAAACAGAATCTTTACATTTTGAGAAATAACTCGTGGCTGATGTGGCATTCTGTAATCATATTAGGTAAGAAAGGTAAAAGAAGCACAATTTCTCACAAGTCCAAAAGAGTAAAATATTCATGCTACCTAGGAGAGTTACAAGTCTTATTTACATTCTTAGAAATACTTGAAAAAGCTGTGGGCTCTGATGTGTAATTATGCCATTGACAAATAATCACCTGTCATAGGAGCCTGGGTAACCTCTTCCTTTGTGGCTTTCATTAACGCACTCACTTTGGGTCTTCAGCAGATTGAGATTTTCACTAAAACTGAAGAAAAGTTAATGCAATTGGATTTCTGAGTCCCAAGTCCTATTGAAAGCCTCTCCCCACCATTTATGGCATATTTAGAAATAGGATCCAGGCTCCTAACTTTATTAGTAACACTTGAAAATGTTGCTGTTTTGTTTGTTTGTTGTGGGTTATTTGTTGCTGGTTTGGGGTTTTCCACTACACGCTACAACCTTGCTTCCTATACTCTCTACCTTGACTTGTTTATGTTGGGATAAAATGAGATCCAAAAGATGCTGTTACTATCCTTTTCACATTTTCTCTCCCTTAGTTTATTATTTTCCATTTTTCTCAAATACACCACTTAGAAATATTTTCTTTCATGTGCACATGTAAGAGCACACACAAACCACGCTACAGTTTTACAAATGAATTAAAATACCTGCTAGCCAGACAAAATCATTAAATAAATCCATCTGGGTAACTTTTTCTTCCCTTTTTTTCCACAGCATTACCCTGACAACAACGACTTAAACCTACAAATTTGCATTTAGTGTAATAATCAATAGCAATTGTTTTATTTCTCCTTCCTTTAAAACTGTATTTCCATTACAATTTTACAGCTCATCTTTCCTGGCCTCCTGTTCCCAAAAAGAGCTTGCAGCTGTTATGCCTAACCAGCAAGTCATGCTATGGAATGTCTGTCGAGTGCATCAGCACAAAACGTAAATTCAAGATTAGGTAAGAAAGACTCAATTTTCTATTCACTCCAGTTTTCATCACTTTCAGAAAGCATTCTAGGCAAATCTCTTTTTATAGCTCAGGGTTTTTTCAGTTTTGCTATTATTACTTGAAGTATGATGATCTGTTGTGTCTACTGAATATCAGTTCTATTTTCAAGTACATAAAACATTCAAATATATGCTGCAGACCAAACAGAAATAAATCGATTAAAGAGGAAAATGGGGGGAAATCAGTATAGAAATCTATTCACTATACTAATATCTCCTAATTGAGCATTTTGCTTTCAGAAACTTTGTGAGCACGTTTACATAGATCTCTAAACCACTTATTCCAATGCTTGGTACTGCACAATTTCTTTTTCTTCTAATTTCCCAAGAAAGAGACTGTCTGTATCAGAGGTTATTTTATTTCTTTCACAAGAAGTCTGCTGCTGCACTAGTTGAAGATGTTGCTTCAATCCAACAGGACCCAAAGTGAATTCAGAGTAAAGGATATGGCTGAAGAGATTGTTTTAAAAGGCCTAGCAGGCACATGAATCATCTAGAATTTATATGGGTGTCCTGGTTTGAAAGACAGGTGTTTGCTAAGGAAAGCAGAAGCTTCCCTTTGAACTGAAAAATGTGATCCTTCCTTCCTAGAGATTATGATTTTGAAATTAAGAGAGCTCTCAGGCAAAGATATGGGGGTAGGAATAACAGTTCTTTACTAGTATATCTAACACGACAAACAAGAACAACAACAGCTATGAAATTACCCACAAACAGAACAGTAACTCAGTCCCAGTGTTTTTTGGCTGCAGGCACCTTTTCCCTGAGCTGCAGTTCCCGGTGCTGGGGGCGGGCGGGTCCCACAGAGCTGCAGGAGGGCTGGGGGTGGTGGCAGCGCTGTCCCAGGGGGAGAGAGAGATGGAGAGAGAGCTCTCCGCTCACAGTGTGGGTCCTGGTGCTCAGCAGAGTGCTGGATTGTGGCAGGTTACAGTGAGAAGGCAGCAGGGCAGGGTCTGACAGCAGTGAGGATGGCTCCCGACGCTGGGATGGCAGGGATGGGACACAGGCAGCGATCGTCCTTCTCGTCTCAACTCCGCGGTGGAAATGGGCCAAGCCAGAGCCTTCCGTCTGCTCTTCTGGATGTTTGGATATCGAGGGGTTTCCCTCCTCTCTTCCCTCCCCCTTGCCACCAGGGCCCAGTCAACAGGTATCTTAGCATGACAATGGGGAAAATTCCACAGAGGGAAAAAAGGGAAAGAGCCAACCCCCAACAATGGGTGGAATTGCATAACCACCTCCAGTAAATTTTCTCTTTTTCTTCTAAGAAACTAAGGTTTTGCTGCCACATGCTGTGATTGCATAAGAAGTTTTCCACTTTCCCACTCCCCTAAATAGTTCCCTAAATATCTTGGCAATGGTTAGAGTGAGCTCTTAAAGGGGCATGTAATTATATCTGTAGGGAAGAAGACAGGAATACTAGACTTGATTTAATGTGGCTTCCTATTTAATTTAGAATTAAACAGGATTTAGTCAGCAAAAGCATTAGACAGAACTGAAATCTGCACTAAAGATTACCTTTTTTGGTGTCTCTAGTAACCTAATCTATGTGGCAAATTGAAAAAGTGGATGCTTGTTGAAATTTATAAAAAAACTTGGAAAATTATTTTGTGTCTCTCTAATTTTACAGCAACAAGATCTGAGGGCATTTTTCTGCTACGTAATTTATTTAAAAACATAATTTTGCTTTGATTTTAAAATTTCCTTTTTGAATATTTATTTTCCACTTTTCTAGTTTGAGACCTGGCTGTGGAAGCACCATGATGTAGAGTGGAATATTCCAGACAAGTGAATTCTAATACCCTGCCCTGTGGGTTTCTGTGGTGAGGTACAGTAATGAGGGTGGATCACACTGTGCTGACTCCCTGAAATAATCTGGATTGAGCACTCATAGCATACTTTGATCACTAAGAAACATGAATCTTTTTAGCATTCCAGGGTATATAGACTCTACTCTCCCCACCTTATTTTCAAGGAGAAACTGTTTAGAGACCATGTCTTAAACCAGAGAAACTATTTGAATTGTGTTTGAAGTAGCATTCATTAAGGCACTTCAAAATCAAGTTAATTATTTGTTTCAGATTTTTATTGTGCAAAAGTTGTCAGCCTTCAGGGGTAGACCAGGCTTATCAGTGTGCTTTTGACATAACACTTCTACCAGGATATTTGAATGTCCTGGAGACCACAGGAAGAAAATATGTTTTCTGGAAGCCACTCCATGTTCACATCTCTTTAAGAGCAGTGTGGACAAGCACAGAAATTCCTATTCCTCCTATTTGCTATCTTTCCCTAATTCCATATGCAATGTGGTGCTGCCTATCCCCTTTTTCTCCTGGACAATTTGAATCACATTCGTCTTCCATGCATTTGCTATTAACATCACTCACCACCATTGTGGCCAACACCAGGAATGAGCAAAGCCCTTTGATTAGTGATGTTTTCAGTGTTAGCATTTCCTGACCACATTTGTTTTGTTCTGTTTTCAATCAACTCTATTTCATATCAATTTATCTAAGAATAAGGCATCTTGGCAGTAGAGAAGGGATTCCCTTAAATCATGCCCAAAAATATTGTTACTTTGCTCCTTTCAAATCATAAAGCTGCTAAACTTATTTTCAAGAAAATTGTTTAGAGGGATCTGGATAGAGTAGGTTGGATTTGTACAGATAGCAATGAGCCTGTGAGTATGGCAGCCTGCATTCCTCATGGTCTCTTTCCTGCTCTACTGGGGATATGTCTGAAATTATTTTCCTCTGCATTTTCACTTTATTTAAGACAGGATTTAAAAAGTGTAGTCAATGTGAGTCTGTATGGGGGTTGAGGTGAATGCAGGACACGATTTTGTTCCAATAAACCAAAATGTCTGTAAAATGAAATATAGCCATACCAGCCTTGACACTGGTTTTTCTAGATGTTATGTTTCATTTTATCTCTATTATATTCATCTCTTTATTCCTGTAAATGTTATATTTATCTGTCCCTGAGAGCAATTTGGACACATTTCTTAATCACTCAGAAGTTCAAAAATATTATTGATCTCATATAAAAACTCTCCTGAGGCACTGCATGAAACAACCTTCTAGAGGAGATATATAGTATTCTTTATAGTGGATGGCAGGTGCTTCATGGACTTGAATCCACACAAAAAATATTTTGGAGGGGGATGAATACTTTTGAAAATAAGTCACCTTCTGGAGAAATTTTAAGACAAAAAATTCTTTAGCAGAATCGTTAAACACTTATTGGCTCTGTCTTGCAGCATCCAGGCAAACGCTGCTTTTGTTTCCTTTCCTGTAACATTTGCATCCAGCCTTGTTTTGTTCAATAGAAACTCAGAATTTGATCAAATTTACACAAAATGCAGGTTAATCTAATTTGACTTTGAATTTTGCTAATCTCTGCATCTGGTGTATTACAAGATGAATATAGAAAACAGTTCTTGCTGTTAAAAACTAAAATATGATACACTCAAATGTTTTGAATGTAAATGGCTCTTATAATACTCCTTCACCTCTCCTTTCAGTGAATTTATGCTAATTTTTTTTTCTACAAACCCCTGCCTTACTGAATGAGAAGAGATGGAAATAATTATGTCTGCTCTCCTGTCTTAGGGACTTCTTTTAGGAGCTGATAGGTTATCTATGAGAAACACTCAATAATTTTCAGTGCATGTAAATTGGTTTAGAAATAAAGACCTAATTTTAAAACTCTTAGATCAAAGCAGACAACTGCTATGCTAATAATGTTTTCACCACTTAAAAAAAGTCTAACTACTTTGCTAAGGGCCTCAGAAAGTATGTTCAGTGTGTCTACTGAATGTGAATTTATACAATGGATTAAAGCACAGTTTAAAACACATATATCCTTCTGATATTTTAACCCCTGTTAAAAGATAGTTCCCTACGTCATAGTACTTGATCTATTTTCATCAGATAAATTATTACTGTAAGTTCAATTCACTTTTATAAATTGAAAGTGCTTGCATATTTTTAATAAAGTTAGATTAGTAAGGTAAAATTAGAGCTGAACAAATAATTCATAACTGTAATGTATTTGATCGATTTTTCTTTGTTGTTTTTTTGTTTGTTTGGGGTTTTTTTTGAAGATTATCCACTCACAGATAATATAAAGTGCACATCCTCCATGAATTGGAGTATAGATAAGACAAAGCAGTTTTTCAAAACCTTTTAAATTTAAAATTCATCATGTGTTGGTTAATTTTGATTACACCTTTGAGTTACCTGCTACTGTCTTTGGGACATGTATTGCAAGAACATTGTTTTGGCTATTATTAAATCATAAATCTAATTTTAAGGGATCCAAAGCAGAAATGTACTTTGCCTGTTTATGCTACTTCAGTTTCAAATGAGTGGTGACAGTCATGGTAATGTGACTGCATGCAAGACAACTTGGAAAAACAATGTTTAAGATCTTCTTCAGTTTATTATAAAGTACTTGTAATTAGCTTTCTGCTTTATTTGAAATTTACTTTTCACCCCATACCAATAACAAGATTTTTTTTTTTTTAAATGCTCCTATTGAAGCAACCATGAAAGACAAGTGACTTTAATAGAATTAACATTTTGGGAATTGTTAAAACTGACAATTTTTTCTTCATGAGTTATTTATTTTTCTATACATTTTCAATCACACCTTCCTAAACAGAATATTTTCTGTAACATCCTGACCAGACTTCGCTGCTGTTTTCTTTTTTTACAATTTAATAATTTTTTAAGCATTTTAGACCATACTGTTTTGAGTCTCAGCTCAACACCAGCAGAAGATTTGGTTTTCATTGTGGCAAGCCACACTAGGACGACAGATCCCAACGAATAAAAGCCATTGTGGTTTTGCTGGGAGAGTTTTCAGCTGCATCTGTTCCCTGAATAATTCACTGGATAGACAGTGAAATGGCTGTTGCAGTACGGAGAGCAGAAAAAGCAGGGCTGGGAAAGAATGACTGTCAGCGAAAGATGAGGCAGGCTGCTTCTTTTATTTAACAGCCCTGCTTCACACCAGTTATTCTTAGGGCCTCAGTATCTAGTCAAGAATGTTTCCTTTTCAAGCAAATGGATTTTACTTACAGTTTGATTTATAGCTTGTGAATCTTGATATAAACTTTATAGGAGAAAATAAAACCATTCTAAATGACCTGAGTACCTAGCCATTCAAAATCAGAGCAGAATGAGTAATCCCATAAGTATTATCAGTTTAGCCTCCTCTATATGAGAATGAAAAGCTTAGTGACTTCTATCTGAGATGGCAAATGTCGCTTTTGAAGATTATATGTGTAAAATAATAATACCTTCACTTCCTGCCCCTTTTGGCCTAGTTGCAAGAGATCAGCCTTTGGAGCTCCTAATAGTGTAGACACAAAGGCTGTGGCACACATTTGCAGATGTAGTAACTAGCATCTCCAAAGGATTTTGTAGGAGGAAAAAAAAAAAGAAAGGAACTGGTGTGTCTGTGACTACCAGTACTCCCAGGGGTCATATTCAGTGGTTAATGAGGTGTTTTGTTGTCAATGGCTCCAGCAGGAATCTAGTCTATAAAAGATGCATTAGTAACAATAATAAATTGTAAATTGGAATTAATTTTCCGTTTTGTTTAGTTTTATTTTAGATCAATTTTAAGTTGGTGTGTGTTTATATTTCAAGCCAACTACTAACACATTGCTTTAATAGCAGCATTTTTGAAGCAAGAAATCTAAAAGCCATGCCAAAAATAAATAGAAGACTGCCACAACATGGGTCATGCCACATTTTTCTGGTCTGCACCAGCCTCACCTCACTCACATGACATCTTTACTTCTCCACCTAGCATTAGGGTTACACTGACATTTATGGTTATGCCTAGGGTTAGGATTCTGAAACCAACAAAGCCCACAGCTCCAGAGACTCCACAGTGAAAAAATGCATTCTGAGGAGAACAAGGGACACCAATAACAGGGCACCCTCCATATTTCTTGGTTCGGACCAAACTCACCCCCAGGAGGCCTTTCAATCTCCAACTAGGGTTAGGATTAGGTCTAGAGTTAGGGTTCAGAAAACCACAGCTGCAGGGTGTCTGGTGATACAAAAGGCATGCTAAGGTGAACACAAGGCTGTCCCAACATGACTACCTTCACAACATTTTCCTTCTCATCAGCCTCATCCCCCAGAGAGTTTTCCTACAACACTTAGGGTTAAGGTTACACCTAGAGCTAGGGTTCAGAAAACCACAAAGCCCAGAGCCCCACTGTAGCTATAAAAGGCCTGCCAAGGGGAACACAAGACTGTCACCACATGGCTCCCTTCACATTTTTTCCTGTCACCAGCCTCACCCCCATGAGGATTTAACCGCTCTGTCTAGGGTTAGGGTTGCACCTAGGGTTAGGCCTACAGTTAGGGCTCCAAACACAGCAAAGCACAGAGCTCCAGGGCTTCTGCAGATACAAAAGCAATTCCAAGGGGCACGCAAGACTGACACAACATTGCTCCCTCCACATCTGCCAGGTGTATATCAACTCAACCCAATGAGAACATTACTGTTCTGCACAGTGTTGGGCTTATGCCTAGGGTAGAGTTCAGAAAAAAAACGAACCTCAAAGCTCCAAGCACACTGCAGCTACAAAAGACATGACAAGTGGAACAAACCACTTGCACAACATGGCTTTTTTCACAACTTTTTACTTGGCAGCAGGCTCAACCCCTGATGTTTTTTCTGCTCTGCCTTGGGTTAGGGTTATGCCTATGGTTAGGGTTCAGAAAATCCTTTGGCATCCCTTTTGTACTTGGAGCTCTGGGATCTGTGGTTTTCTGTACCCTAACTATAGGAAAAAAACATTACCCTAGTAGGACAAGAGAAGGCCTCCATTTGTTGAGGCTGGTCAGAACCAAGAAATGTGAGGGGTGCCATATAATGGCAGTCTTGTATTCTTCATGGCATGCCTTCTGTATTGGAAGAGATGCTGGAGCTCTGAGCTTTGTGGTATATTGAACCTTATACATAAACGTAACCCTAGGTGTATGCCTAAACCCAGCCAGAGCAGTAATGATCATATTGGCTTGAGGCTAATGAACACCAGGAGAATTTGGAAGGAAGCATATTGTCACATTCTTAAATACATATCATCATGCCATTTCTATCTGCAGAGGCCTGGAATCTATTTGATTTGTACTGCAACACTTCACTGCGGCATAAGACTAATCCTTGGCAGAACACTAAAATACTGAGAGACATGGGGATAGTGAGATGGAAAACAGTGTAAATAGTGCAATTATGAGACCACCTTCTGTTTCCATCAGAATCAAATTTGTAGCTACAGTATACATGGAGCTCTAAGCTATGTGGTTTTTTTGAATCTTAAAGTAAACCACAACCCTCACATGAGGACTAATCCTAACCCTAAGCAGAGCAGGGTGTGCTCTTTGGGCTGAATCTGAGGCCAATCAGAAAGCTTTGGAGGGAGCAATGTTCAGGCAGTCCTGCGATCTTCCTGGCATGGCTTTGGTATCAGCAGATACCTTGGAGCTCTGGGATTTGTGGTGTTCTGAACCCTTACATTTTGAATACCCCTAGGCATAACCCTACCCCTAGGCGGAGGAGTACAATCCTCATGGGGGTGAGGCTGGTGCAGAGTAAAAAGATGGGAAGTAAGACATGCAGTAAAACTCTTCTGTTCCCCTCGGTGGGGATTTTGAAGTTACAGTGTACTTAGTGCTCTGGGATTTGTGGTTTTTCACACCCTAACACTAGGCTCAGTCCTGACCTGAGGAATATCCCTAACCCTAGATGGAGCAGTAATGGCCACATTGGGTTGAGGCTGATGCACACCAGGAATCTGTGGAAGGAGTAATGTTGTGGCAGTTTTGCACTGCCCTTGGCATGCCTTTGGTACATGCGGTTTCCTTGAATCATTGGTTTTGTAGTTTTCTGAACCCTAATTCTTGGCCAAAGCCTAACCCTAGGTAAAAGCCTAACCCTAGGCAGAGTAGTGACATCCACACAGGGGTGAGGCTGGTGATAGGAAAAAAGTTGTGAAGGGAGAAATGTTGGCACAGTCTCGTGTTCCCCTTGGCAGGACTTTTGAAGTGACAGTGTACTTGAAGCTCTGGGCTTTGTGGTTTTTCATACCCTAACCCTAGGCTTAGCCCTAACCCGAGGAATAACCCTAACCCTAGGCAGAGAGTAATGGCCACATTGGGTTGAGGTTGATGCACACCTGGAATCTGTTCAAGGATCCATATTGTGGCAGTCTTGTGCTCTCCCTGGCATGTCTTTTGTATCCACAGAGTCTGTGGAGCTCCGTGTTTTGCAGTGTTTGGACTGCAGCTGTAGGCAATACCTGTGGCATAACCCTAACCCTGGGCAAAGCAGTTAAATCCATGGGGGGATCCAATCCTTTGGAGTAAAATTGCAAAACTGACAGAATCAAATTCCCACTGATGTCATCAAGGAGATTACACCAGTGTCTGCAACAACCAGTAGTATAGAAACAGATGCTTTCTTTTCTGCCTTTTGCTTTTGGAGAGTGCATTTTCTTCAGTACTGTCAGATTGTGAGCTCTCTTTACCAGGTTGCCCACAAAATAAACTATTTCCACTGGGGCCCTGACAGGCAAGAAGCCATCACCCAGATCAAGCAGGGGATATCTCATGCATTCACCCTTGGCCCAGACAGAATGGGACCAGAGGTGAAAATAGGGTTATGCCTGGAGTCAGGGTTCAGAAAACCACGAAGCCCAGAGCTCCAAGTACACTACATGTACAAAAAGTATTCCAAGAATTGCACAGGACTGTCAGAACATGGTTTACTCCACATCTTTCTGATTGGCGTCAGACTCAACCCAAGCTGCATGTACTATTCCACCTAGTGTTAGGGTTACACCTAGGGTTACACCTAGATTTATGGTTCAAAACACCACAAAGCACAGAGCTCCAGTGACTCTTCAGATACAAAAGGCATGTCAGTGGGAGCACAAGACTGTTACAACATGGCTCCCTTCACATCTTCTTCTTTCTCTTCAGCCTCACCCCCTTTATGATTTTACGGCTACACCTAGGGTTAGGCTTACACCTAGAGTTAGGGTTCAGAAAACCACAAAACCCATGGCTTGAAGAGCAGTAGTGCTGCAAAAGGCATGCCAAGGTGTATCCAGGACAGCTGCAACATGGCTGTTTACACATCTTTCTGGTGTGCACCAGCCTCATCTCACCCCCATAAGACCTGTTCTGTTCTGCCTAGGGTTAGGGTTATGTATAACTTAGGGTTTAGAAAACCACAGTGCTCAGAACTCCAAGCGCACTGTAGCTACAAAAAACATGCCAAGGGGAGTACAGGACTCCCAAAACATAGCTCCTTTCACACCTTTCTCTTTGGCTCCAACCTCAGATCCAATGGAAGCCATGCATAATAGTTTAAGTTATTGTTTTGTTTAAAATAACCCTGACGTCATTAAATTTGTTCTCAGAATTGTAATATTGAAAGTGATGAAGAATTAGAAGGGGTGTGTATCTTGTATGAAACTTGAAAATTTATGCAGGTTGATGTGCATTAGAGAGATTTTGCTTACACATTAGAATACCAATGAAGTGTAACTCAATTTCCTTATATGTCAAAAAGCAAAGAAAGGCTTGGGAGCTGTACTTAAGCAATTGATTCTTGGATAGGTAAAATTAAGTTAAATTCAGCATATCTGATCTTGATGACTACAAAATATAAACCTGACAAAAATTTTCTTTCCATTTACTAAAAGTTCTACCTGATCATTTTAAATCTTAAAGTTGAGGACATTTTGATGATATTTTTATTGTTATTTCTTCTGAGTTTATCTTTTTTCCGTATAGTTGTCATATCATTCTTCTGTGGTCTATATCAAACTTGTTACATTTTTTTAAAAGGAAATTAATATACAGTCAAATATACTGTAGTTAAAAGATTTCAAAGGGGAGATTCTGGATTTATGCTGTATTTCTGATAAAATTTATAGAGAAAGAACAGAGTAAAGTTATGAGTTTTGTATTCATTCTGAGCAAATACATGAAGGCAGATACAGTGCTCAGACAAGGGTCTTTACTGTCAGTTTCCTATCTCTTTATCTAACATAATAAACTGTTAACTGTTTCTCCAAAAGAGAACTTGAAAACAATGAATGCAAATTCAGTGACAATGGGGAAATTTCACCTGAAGGAGATAAAAGAGTAGGGAGATACACTCCAAATTCCTCTGTTCAAATCAGGTGCTTAGGAACGGAATGGTATCTTCATTGGAGTGAAAGAACAGAAGTTTTAATTATTTTAGATTTATTTTCTTTCCAGGAGATTCTAAACCCTTTTTTAGCAAAAGTAAATCTCAAGACCTTCTTCTCACCTTAAAAAAAAATCTTGCAGTTTTGGCTTATCCAGATACCTTTCAGGAGTCCTAATTGCTGTCAGCAAGTGAGTCACAAAGTTTGTTGAAGCTAATGGGTTTGTCAAACAGTTTCAGGCTGAATGAAAGGAACATTTAAGTCTTCTTATGTATCAAAGATAGCTGGAAGTAATAAAATAATCATCCAAAACAAATAGCAGATCAGAGTTAGCTGAAACACAGGGCTTGGACATATGAATTGATTAATTTATTTTAGTTCCAGTTGTCCTAATTTTTAACGTAGGAAGGGTATGAATACAAGAAGTTATGTCACACTTTCTGGGTAAATAGGAACTAAGCGTCCTGTTTTTAAAAGCCCATTTCTCACTAAATGGCCAGCACAAATCTCACCCTTCTCAATGCACTGACTGTTCAGTTTTATGCATCTGGCATAGTGTAATATTTAGTGCTCTAAATATAGTTTCTCTCTATATCTACAAGCCTGATTGAGTGAGATACTTAGCTGTTTGCAGACATTAGGCATTTGAATTGCAAAAAGATGAGGTTTAGATATTGGAAGCTGAGAAATACCAGAAGAAGCAATTGTCAATAGCAGTGTTAGGAGGTGCTAGGAGGTGCAATTTGTTGGTTAAACAGTTCTCTGCCTTGCAGATTGTGAAGCAAAGAAATTATCTTTTATTTCAGTCACAATTGGGTAAAGAATAATTGGATTCCTATTCCTGTTGGATATAAACAAACATACATATGCAGGGAACACATCTTTGGTATGTAGCACAGTCATTCTCCCAGCAGAAGCAATCCTTGCTGCAGCTGTTCAGACCAGCTTGGTAATCTATCTATAAAGCTGCAGCCAACTGCATGTTTTTTCTTTGCCTGATGACTTTTACTATTCACTTCTCTCTCCAAACCTCTTAATGGCAAACCTTTAACACTCTACTAAGCCTCATTTTCCAAGATTGTTGCTTTCAAGGTGCTGCACTGAATAGACTTTAATAGATTTAGCAAGCATTTCTTGTCTTGAGTAAAGCTTGAAGAGTCTGGCCAGAAGAGAACAGCAAGGTTTGTTTTCTTTCTACAGCCAATTTTTCTGTTGTGCATTAAGTAGTGTTCTCTGACCCCTATTTATTAGCTGATCTATTTCTCCTGACAGCTAGCTTTGAGTTTTAACACAGCTTGAGTTAAGGTCAGACAGAAGTATTCATTTCACTCACACATCAAGTTCCTAACACATGGGAACACACGATATGCAACCACAAAACAGACAGTGACTGACACATTCAATGGTCTGCTATATATGTGTGTTGGTGTATTTACTTATTTATTGGTAATATCAATATCTTGCTCCTTCATAGTTTTGCTCCCCAGAAAATAGCAGAAACTTGCGTATATATAGTTTCAAGCTCCATCAGACAGAAAATTCAATACTGTAAAGCAAATATTAGTCCATATTCTTTTTCTGTTTCCTGACATTGCTATAACTGCTGCAGAAATACAAGTAACTGAGCCAAAGAACTTTATGTTTATTGATTTGCTGAGGGAATCACAGAATTTTAGTTGGTCATGAGATTGTGCTCTTTGTAAACATGGTTTAGCATCGCAGTTTTTCACTTCCCTTTAAGAAGCTTCTCATGGGCTCCAAGATCTGTTCACACATGCAATACTAAACCAGTAATTATGTATCATAAACATTTTGATTGGTTGGTTATTTTTAAAAATTAATTGTATGACTGAAAGTCTAGATAGTGAAAATATGCATATTTTTCCAAAACCATAGTTTTAACTTTACAGCTGCAGTTGGAAAGGCTAAGATAAAAGACAGAAACTGGATATTTTCTGAGTTCATCAGTTTCTTAAGGAGGAAGAGAATAATGAAAGGCTACACTCGTTTTAAATTCATTTCATACTGAAGAAACAGAGAAGATAAAATCATGAACATTTCCTTGATCATGCTAAACACTAATTTCTACCATGAAAATACTGTTATTACAAGGAAAAGCCTTTATAGGCAGGCTTCTAACTGTAACATTTGCACTTCTAACATCTGTAAATTGCTGATGAATGAAAATATTCCCTCAGACTAAGGATATTTTTGACCTCTGGGAGGAGGTCAATCTCTCCATTGATAAGAGCAAATAATGTAAGAGAAGAGCTTTTGAATTTGTTGCGCCTAGAGAAACTTGCTGAAATTCAGTGTGACTTTGTTTTCTGCAGAAGTATGCCTACATATGATGCCTACAATTATTTTTCATCTTCCTACTTTATTTCTTTAAGATTAGGGAGGAGAAAATCTTGAGCAGCAAGTTATATTCTTCTTCATTTTCTTTTTCCTGAATCTACTTTTCTGCTTTTTAATTTTTTGTCTTTTCTTCTCCACACAGTGTCAGAAGTAATTATATCTGATAGCACAGCATATTACTTCAGTCAAAACAAGTTGGGTTTTTTTTCCCAGAATTTTTGCCCTTTTAGCATAAAAAAAAATCACTCTTACAACCTCCTACAAGTATGTAAATTATTTAATAATGCTAATTGTTAGCTGGTTATATTAAAAAGGTTGTTTGGTTTGTGGACTTTTCTCCCTAGTTTTCCTTTAAAGGCAATTTATCACTGAATTTTAGTATTGGGACCACAGAAGTATATTGAAAATTTATGCCAGCTGACTATTAAGTGAATGATAATAAGGGAAAACGTGCATATAAAAACTAATTTAGATTTGTTATTCTTATCAGGGAACCTTTAACTAGTGTCATATTAATACCTGTCTCCTAATACTCAGTAAAGAGTATAACAAGCATCATGCACATCTTGTGACAGTGACAGATTTGAAATTTTCAGACAATTATAACATCTGACAGACTGAGGTACCTGTGTATCGTGTTTGGAATGTAAAAATGTAAGAGTACCCTATTTTCTTTTTATGTTCTTTCTTCATTAGGTGGCCACTGCTGTTGATTTTCTGGCCTGCTTTCTTAAGCTAAGTGGACTGCAAATCCTGTCAACCTCAGCTGAACTTATTGTTGCACTAGGTGAATATTTGAACCTTTACCTTTGTTATCAGCATGCATTTTCCCAATACATAAAACCTGTATTTAATAAAAAACATTAGGTTTTATGTATGAGGAACCAAAATAGACCTTTATTTAAGTAGCTTTTCTTAGTGACTGGAGAAGAGGAAATACTGCAGTACTTTTCAATAAACATAAAAAGAAAGATCCTGGGAACTGCTGACCAGCCATCCTAATCTCAGTGGCCAGATGGAACACATCCTCCTGGAAGATATGTCAAAACATATGGAAGAACGGGAGGTGGTTAGTCACAGCCAACATGGCTCCACTGGGGAAAATGGTGACTGATCTATCTGGTGACCTTCTACGGTAAAGTGACTGTATCAAAGAGAAGAGTCACCTGGACTTCTGTAAGGCTTTTGATATAGTCCCCCACAGCATTCTTACCACTACATTGGAGAGCTGTTGGTTTAATGGATGAACTGCTAGGTGAGTAAGGAGTTGTCTGGATGTTCACGTGCTAAGAGTTATAGTCAATGACTATATTGGTTTCTATAATGTTGGAGCCAAAACATATAAGGAATGGTGTCTTTCAAGGGCACTGAACTGATATTACCTAATACCTTCAGCAGTGATGGAGACAGTGGGATTGAAGGCACTCTCAGTGAGTTTGCCAATGACACCAAGCTGAGTGGTGCAGTTCATTCACTTAAGGGAAAGGATGTGACAGGGATCTTGAAATGTTTGAGAAATGAGTCTCTTTGAAATCTCACAGAGTTCAGCAAAGTCAAGTGCAAGATCCTGCACCTAGTCTGGGCCAATGTCCAGTATTATTACACACTGGAGAATGAATGGATAGGTAAAAAGCCTGCAGAGAAAAACTTAGGGGTACTGATGAATGAGCCAAAACTGTATGCTTGCAGCCCAGGAAGCCAATTGTTTCATCAGAAATGTCATGAGAAGAGTGGCCAGCAGGTCAAGGCAGGTTATTTTTGCCTCTCTATTCCATTTTGGTGCGTCCCTACATGCAGTACTGTTTTCACTCTGAGGACCCCTCATACAAGAAAGACGTGGGCCTATTAGAATGGGTCAGAGAAGGGGCACAAAACTGTTCAGAGAGCTGGAAGGCTTCTCCAGTTAAGAAAGGCAGAGAGGGAGGGAGATGCCTGGATAAGATTCTGGAGAAAGCTTGTTGCAACCTTTCAGCATTTAGTACAGTTTTCTACGTCTGCTGGGGACAACGGTTTTAAACTGGAAGAGTAACTTTAGTTTGGACATACAAAATAATTATTACAATGACAGTAAGTGAGATGCTGGAATAGGTTGCCCAGAGATGCTGTAGGTGTCCCGTCATTTGAAATGTTTCAGATCATATTGGGGGGTGTGCTTTGAACTGTAGCTTCCCATGTTCCTATAGCTCAGCAGCAATTTACAATAGGAAAAAGGATTTTGGTAGTAAAAAGAATAACAGACAACTAACAAATACAACTTTGAAGGTTCAAAGTAAATTGTAAAAAGTAGGATCACAACAGAGGCTGTACGTAGGTGTCAAAATTAGTAAAGGAAACCATGGATCTGGAAGCCATTGCCACAAAAGATCATATACAGTAATGTATGTATTTTCAGTACTTTTCAACATGGCTGCATTTTGTAGGCTTTTTATTTTGTTTTTGCTGCTTACTTAGCTATTGCTATACTATCAACTATGATATTACTTTTTTTGCTAACCTGCAGTCTATGTGTGAACCATACAGATTATTATTTAGACTATTGTTTATAGTTTGAGGAGAGATAGAGTACAGTAATTCAAAGTCTCACAAAGACTAGGATGTGATACAGCAGAAAACACTGAAAGAAACTGGTTGATTCAACCTGAAGATACCTTCTACCTTTTGAGTTATATCCTTGGTCAATCCCCTTCTCACTCTTCAGAGGGTGCAACAAGTATGTTTTCTTTACATATGATGCCCATAGCTGTATTTCCCTAAAGTCATCATGGAAATAACTACTTTTTAGGTCTGAGTAATTTCTCATGTGATTTTTTTTTCAACACTTACATGTTCTTGTCTTCTCTTTCCTTTCTTTGCACCATTCTGGTTGTTGGCCACTCAAAGAAAACACTGTGGTCCAGAGCAGCCATCATGTTTGAGAACTGAATGAAAAATCATATGCAGTTCCATGCAAATTATCACATATTTTTAGGCATTTATGCATATATTTTATTATTTAGAAACATTTGATGAGGTGAACTCTACTGATCATGTAGGTTAGATGACATCAGGTGATAAAGTATGGTGGGGATAGGGGGGCTCTTCTTAACTGTGGGGATAATCAACTGGAAATCCAGTGTGATCTCAGTCTACATATTCCTAACTGTTAATCAGGAAGCCTGGAATGAGAAGAGTCACTTAAAGGATGGGAATGAAATGTATTAATTGCTGAAGCTGTGGTTCAGAGAAATAGGGAAGTATTTTATATTCTTCTTCATTAGAACTTTTAAGCTGAGCTAAGAGCCAGTGAACACACTAGCTGGATTAGATAGTTAGCAGATACTTAATTAGAAAGCACCATTAATTTTGAGCAACTGTGATGAGCCAGCTGCCTGTACATTGCTGCACTTTAAAAGTAATCCAGGTTCTGAATCAATAGCTAACAGTTCAGGAACTTTATGCATATAGCTATATAAATAGATATGTGCATGTGTATGTGTGTGGATTTATATCTCTATATATGCATATATATTGTATATATATACATTTGTACACATATATACATATGTATGTAAGTAATCTGAGTTAAATGTTACTTGGAGGAATTTGTACTCTCGTCTTGGCCTTCATAGAGGTTCATGAATCACAAATTTGCTTGAGAATTAATCTTGTAATAGTGAGTGAAAAGAAAATAAACAAGCAGAAAAGGCTCAGACTAAATGAAACTGGCATTACAAACCATGAATTAGTTCATCTCCATGATAGAAAATAGAAGCAATCCCACATCAGGATCATATGAATAATTGATTCACCTTTCATTCAAGAACATACTCTGAACTAAAAATATATGTGAAGATGTATGATACCTTTACTTAAAAATACTTTTCTGTTGGCCTGACTTAATTACTGAAGTCCAAAAAAAGAGAGAATGCCTCTACTATTAATCTTTAATAAGCGATGCCAATTAAGAGAGCTGCAATGCAACAGGCTACAATAATTCCACATAATTTTGGATGTTACATAACTTTAATTTATTGAGAAAATATTGTTAATAAAAAAGAGAGACTGTCAGTACTGTATACAAGGATGCTAGTTTAGAAAAGTTGTAACTCAAATTTGACTAATGCTGGCAAAGAAACTCACTTTCCATGCCAAAAGTATTATATTTTTTTCTGTGTTGCAATACTTTAATACAATGAAAAAAAAATCAGTTACATTATCTTTGTTTTGTGATCCCATTATGACACTATTTATTGAAATTACCTCAATATAATCAGACCTGATTTTAAAAACATAGTACAAAACTGCTCCTACCATTAATCATAGCTACAACTAATAATTTGTGTTAATTTTCAGCTTGCCTGAAAGAAACTGAGACCTAGAGTAATCAAAGTGAAAAAAGGTCCATCCAAATGCAAGAAATACTAATTTTTACAGGTACATTAATAAAATAAATACAGAACCATGCTTTCTGTTTTGAAAACAATGTAACTTTACTTATCTACACTTAGTAGACACCAGAAATGTATGGGTAGAAAAATAATAGAGCACTGTCTATTCAATTACAATCAGATATTTTTTTGCCTATATTATGTTTTTATATTTGCCCATATATATTTCTATAAAATTGTTTTTATATATTACAAGGAAAAGGAATTATTCATGACAGCTAATGTATGAAGACAGGAGGAAGAGTACTAAAGTGAAGACACTAGGCAAAACTGTCGTTTTACTTAATTTGTTCAAGTAAGGCACTGCATTGGGCAAAAGGTTTGGATTCAGGAGCCCTATCACTGCTTTCCTCCATAATTTGGGCATATCACCTATTTTGTATGCTTGTTTGATTTTTCAGTTCTTTAAGCACAAATCAATTGTTGTTTGACAGTTACACAGCTCATTAATACAGAATAAAGATGTATCTCTTCATCTAGATAGATTCCAAATGTTAATCACAGCAGATTTTAATGTTATTTTGCTGCTATATTTTTAAACTCTAGTTCACTCTTCTGAAGCCTCTGAAGAGGAAAAAAGTTTGGGTCTAACAATTTCTTTCCCTTCAAACCGATTATTGAATTTGTTCCAGCAAAGTTATTGGCAGGGATAAGCTGGTCTCCTGTAGGCAGCAATAATTGAAAGTAAACACTGAACAAGAACTAAAAAAAAAAAAAAAAAAAAAAAGGTACAAAACCAATATACTTACTGCAAACAAATAACTACAGTCTTGAATATATCTTTTTACACTCTTCATTGTTATTGTATGGGGCTTTTTTTCATTTCTTCTTCAAATAATACAACTATTTTTACACAACATTGCACTGAAATTTATCCTCCCTGAATTAAAAAAATCATTTTAATAGAACACATTCTTATAGCCAGGTTTGAACCCCCCAAATTTGTCTGTATTATCTATGTTATAGTAATGTTTTCATGTGAAACTACTAAATACGGAAAATATGAAAAATTCTGCCTATTGGAATCTGAAATCTCTGCAGAAAAAAACTAAACTTCAAAGGTTTCAGATGATTTGCTGAGTACCATGCCCTTCTCTTCCCATTACTGATATGGAACATTTCAAACCATATGTAGTGCAAGAAATTAGAGCTGTAATGCAGCCATGCAATGTGAGGGAATGTATGTTTTAATAACCTTTGTGGAAAACATATTGGATAACAAAATAGGTGTGATGATATTAATTTGAGTAATTATTTAAAACCTGAGGTGCTGTGTGTGTAATAAACCCAGGTTTCCACACAGAAGGCTGAAGATAAGCTCTAGTAAAATATATTGGTCTTACCTGCAGGAATTTACTACCTGCTCTTGCAAAAAAGTCATTTTGCAGCTCTCTCTTGTAGCCTCCATTAGGTACTGGAAGGCTGCTCTAAGATCTCTCTAGAGACTTCTCTACTTCAGTCTGAGCAGCCCCAATTCTCTCAGCCTGTCTTCACAGGACAGGTGCCCCATCCCTCAGATCATCTTGGTCCAAACCCCCCTTCTGCTGGAGGCCCCAGATTTGGACACAGGATTCAGGGTGGGGTTGCATGAGAACAGAGTTGAGGGAGAAAATAGCCCTTGGAGCTGAAGAATAGAGAAATAAGGCACCAAAGACACCCTAAGGGAGCCCAGAACTCTGACCCTGGACTGAGGACCACAAGGCTACAAGGAGTTGTGCTCACCTGCCAGACTTTTCTCCTGGAATGCTTTGCTGTCCCCTGTGGGACAGGGAAGTTGTACAAGAAACAACTGTGCAAACCTATCTTTAGGCAGAATGAATGAAAAGAAAAAAAAACCACTGAATCATCAAAGAAACTTCCATCTGCTTGTCTTGAAGGTTTTCTCTACTCCTGATCAGAATTTTTAGTGGCAAAATGAGTCCTGGTATGTCATGGAAGCTTTACAGACAATGTAGAAACCTAAAATAAAAGTTTGTAAAACGTTACACTCAATATGTGTGAGTGCTTAAGTACTGACATATTGGTATTCTGTCACAGTATTTCAATGTCTTGAAATGAAAGGTGGTAGCAAAAGGTGAAAATAGTACCACAAGTGAAATTGATGCACTTTTAGAGCAAAGATATAAAGGAAGAAAAGAAATTAGTATATTTTGAATTTTCTATAAAATCACTAGGCAGTAACTGTGAGAATATTCTTTAATGACTTTACCACAGGCTACAAGAAACATTTTTTAGTATCTCCAATACATTTGAATTAAGTGTAAGGCTTATTATTTAAACTAACATAAAGTAAACACAGAGCTTTTAATTCAAATTAATTTAATTTCAAATAGATATTTTAATTGATTCTGTGACAGTGTTAGTTCTCCTGTCATAGGCAAATGCATTAGGCACAATATATTAACAAAATAAAAAGGTGATCTCTGCCTCATGAAATGGACAACCTTTTTCTTTGCCTTCTGTACTCCTGTATGACTACTCTGTAGCCTTTGGGGTCCTTACACTGTTTTCATCAGCCAACATGGTACTGTTCACTCCTCAGTTTAGGCCCAACGTGGTCAAATCCGAGTTTGTTTATCCTGAAAGATCTCCATACCCCCTGTTTAGATATTAATTGGTGCTAGTGATAGAAACATGCACATTGCCATGCTGACCCACAAAGTAGGCTCACCTAGGATGCTTCCATTCCTTTGCTGTGCATGTCCACTCCCAAATCCTGCTCTATCTTTGGCCTTTTCCTGACTGGTTCTTTTTCATTAAAAAGAGGTTCAAAACTTCTATTGTCTTTAGGATCCATTGTATCTCTACGCTTTGCTGTTCAATCTCTCATTTCTGTCAGCATCACTGCCATAATTTACCAAAATTTTGTTCATCTTTCCTCTTCCATTACTCTATCCTGGTTACAAATACCTTTTCTATTGCCTAAAGTCAGCTGTATACTACAATTAGCTATGAGTTTTAGCCTCATATTCTTCAAGTTTTTAGCTTTAAGAGCAACCCTATTGAATTCATAGAGATCACATTGATTTTAGAAATTTTTTGTCATGATTTTTTTAGAATTGCCAGTTTCTCAGTTTGCTTTTCACTGGAAAGACATGCAGTGGATAATATTCCAAATGTATAATGCTTATCAAATCTTAAAAAGGTGGTCATCATGCTTCTGAAATAAAAAAAGTCCAAGAACAATCTTATTAATCTTGGTAGCTTTCATATAAAACAAAATAAATTTTATCCTAATCTTGCAGCAATTATCTATTACTTTTGTTTTCCCCATTTTGCATTATTTTTCTTCATTTTTGTTCAAATATTTGTTATTTTGATCTTTTTCTTTGACTGTTATCTTTTCAGATATCATCTTATGATGCATACTAAACACCCTACAGAGCACTTAGAAATGCATCACAATCATTAATACAATTAGTAAGATGGATTGAAAGGTAGAATATCTTTCATTTATGCTCTATATTGAAACAGCAAGCATCATCATGAAGATCTTGATGATGATAAATGAAAACTAACATTTTTTTTCTGGCTATCTTATTTTGATTGGAAGATAAGAAGCCAATTCCTCTGCTTAATAGCTGGATTTATGCAAACACACAGATACGAAAGCAGGCAAAAATAAAAATAAAAAATGGAAATATGGGGATGTACTCAGGAAAAAGAAAAGCAAGAAAATGAAAACTCAAGTGATCAATCTGCACTGAAAATTCTGCCCTAGGCAATGACTGTATTCACAGACTGTGAACCTCTACTTTTCTTTCAAAACACCATATAGTGTATGGGTAACTAGTACAGAAAAGGACTTTGAAATGAATAAGCAGTGTTTTTCCCAGAATCTCTGAAGACATGAGAGTGATTCCAGAACAACTCACAGAAAAAATAAGAATGCTAAGACACAAATGACTAGTCAGGAATTGTTGACTACTAACTCTATGTTGTATAACTATATAGAGAGTGGCACCCTTTGGATAGTTACTAGATCTGATAAAAGTCATGATGCATTGTCATCTATCAAGTTTTAAGGGGAAAAAACTGTATAACATAACATAATGAAATAACATTAAAAATACATGAAATTGATAGAAAACTGTTTTCAGAGAAGAAAATTACAAGAAAAAGTTGAAAATAATAACTTTAAAAAGAAGAGGGAAATAAGCAAAAACTTGAAAGAAATACACTGAATGTATTAGAGTTAATCACCACTTCAGGGTTAACATCAGCCAGCAGCTATGCACTGTGCAGCTGTCTGCTTACAGCCTCATCCCATGGAGATTAGGAGAACCAGAAAGGCAAAACTAAGAAAACTCATGGGTTGAGATAAAGACTAAGGAGCGGGTAATGCAAAACACACAGGCAAAGCAAAACAAGGAATTAATTCACCACTTCCCACGGGCAGGCAGGTGTTAAGGCACCCCCAGGAAGGCAGGGCAGCATCATGGTGACTTAGGAAGGTAAGCCCTGTGACTGCCCATACCCCTCCTTCTTCCCCTAGCTTTCATTGCTGAGCGTGATGCCATATGTTAGAGAATATCCCTTGGGTCAGCTGGGGACAGCTGTCCCATCTGTGCCCCCTCCCAGATTCTTGTGCACCCTCAGCCTCTTTGCTGGTGGAGTGGTGAGTGAAGCAAAAAAGGCACTGATGATATGTGCTACTGCTCTGCATCTACTAAAACACCCTGGTGTTATCAACAGTTTTCAGCACAAATACAAACCAGAGTCCCAGAGTGATTATGAAGAAAATTAACTCTGTCCCAGCCCAAAACAGTCTGTCATAATAATCACATAAAAATAAGAAGCAATATTTACTGTTTTCAGAAAAAAATAAAATAATGTGTTAAATTAAAATAGAGAGGGGGAAAGTAATATTTATCAAATCTGTCATTGGCAGAGAGGTAAAAGTACAGCCACTGCTGGTAGAGATGATCAAACACCGTGAAAAAGAAGAGATAACATAGAAGGGTAGTTACCTAATGACACTTCATTATGTTTTCAACATCAACATTTAAACAGGAACACAAAATACCAAGTGCCAGGACTAGATGGTATCCTTACCCAGTCCAGCACAGCTCCTGGTGGATTTATAGGAACGCTATCTATGAATGCTCTGTTCCAGGGCAGTGCCAAGTATCACGTTTTGAACTACTGGCCTGTCTCATGTTTAAGCAAGATGAGGAACCTCATCACACTGCTCATTTCAGAGTATTACTACAACAACCATTTAGGCAAAGATACTTCTTGGGAGAGACAAACATAAAACAAGAGATAAAGTTCAGATTCTGATTGATAAGTTAGTTATAAAAACTGTCAAATCCATGAAAAGAAACCTCTGGGGCAACATGGATGAATTACAATAATGTCTTTCACTCTGACATCTGTTTGGAAATCTTGATAATTCTGAGACTGTAAACTGTTGAGAATGAAACAGCAATTTTTAGACTTCACTAATCATCACCAAAGACTGATACTTAGCTATTCCTGATAACAGCTGGAGACCTGTTCATGAAACTCTTCCCATTTATTCTTCAGTATTTGCATTTTGACTACATGGGCAAGACCAAAAATACTTGCAAAGTGAGATTAGGAGGATAGGACCAAGGCACAAGGAGCAACGGTCTGAGAAAATAACAAATCATGATCTAAAAACCTATAGTTGGTGGGTTGTTGATAAGGCTAACAACAGTGGGTTTAAATCCATGAGTCATAAAGCCTCGACTGCATAAAACTAAACCCATCACAGAAAGGTAGATTATTTGCGAAAAAGACGTGAAGCAAGAGGTAAATAAAATAGAACAGTAAGCAGAATGTGATATTATAAGGTATATCATTAGTATCTGTTCAGTGTTGAGGAAGAGCAGAAAAAAAAATTGTTGAAACATGGAATATTTTGGGTTGAAAGGAAAGTTTAAATGTAATGTAATCTACTCCAACACCCACCCCACCCCCCCAAACCAACAGCAACATCTTCGACTGGATCAATTTTCCAAGGCCCAATGCAATCGGACATTGAATGTTACCAGGAATGGGGCATCCATCCCCTCTCTGGACAGCCCAGACAGCTAGATAAATTGTGTCCTTCGTGATGAGCACCACTTATACAGGATTTGAAAAAGGTAAGAATACTGCCAGAGGACTAGAAATAGTTACATGAATTTCATATTGTATTTGCACAAGCTGTTGGAAGCTATAAGATGAGGTACTGTATTGATTCAAAATCTTCACATTCAAAAAGCAAAGACAAAGATTGTGAAAAAACATTTTTCTTTGGACAGATACCACTCAGAGAAAAAAAAAAAATCTTCCACGAATAATAATGAGAGAAAAAAATCTGTTAAATACCACTTTGTCACATCTAAGTGCCCTGTGGTCTAAAAACTTCTGGTGTTATTTAGTTGGCATTTTTCTTAATCATACAAAATTCTTGATTTTAAATATTTAAGCCACCTATCATACATATACAATATATTGACCTGTAAGGATACAACTGACACCAACCACCGTGAGACTTTATTAATTCATAGACAAAAGAAATAAATTAATCAAACAAACAATACCACAACC
Organism: Cinclus cinclus; assembly: GCF_963662255.1. Taxonomy (NCBI): domain Eukaryota; kingdom Metazoa; phylum Chordata; class Aves; order Passeriformes; family Cinclidae; genus Cinclus; species Cinclus cinclus. The sequence goes on along the minus strand of NC_085049.1, from coordinate 31,526,142 downwards.
CCACCCACTCCCTCCAAACATGCATACACATTAACGATTCATTAGAAAATACTCCCATTGCTCTGCGTGAAAAAAGCTTTTAAATCCTACAGGTGATATCACATCTTCAAAACATCACTAAGTGTGGCTTTCTCCTCCTGCTAAGTAGATATGGTAGCACAGACACAACAGTCATAATCTCAGCATGAGCAATTTCACTGCATTGACTTCAGACGTGGAAAATACTGAAAAGAAAAAGAATGCTGGTGATTATTCATAAAAGGAGTATCTAGTTGTCCTTTTCAGAAAAGAAAGGCTTAAATTCTTGTTCTATATTCACTGCTTGACTTAATACCTTAATTGAACCAACTCAGAAGAATAAACAAACCTTTCAGACAAGGATGTGTACAGAACAATATACTAACACCTTTATCAGTAGAAAATTAGAGGGAAAAATGTGAGAAAGTCAGTGGATCAATTTTCCAATCTCTCCTGAAAGTCTGCTACTAGACAAAATGTAACATAAACAAGTGATATTTTTCATAAAAACAGCAAATTATAAGTCGAAAGGCATAAGGACTTATTCAAAACCCATTAAGAAGTGAAGGGTTAAAATGAGGCTTCAGGAATTAAAAAAATCTATAGATAAACAGAATCAATGAACATCAAAACATAATTTAAAAAGAAACAAGTGAGAAAATGCTAGGGATTTTGACAAATGAAGTCATTGTGCAGAAGTTAGACCTCATTTCAAAGTCCCTGTTCTTGAATAGATAGGAGAAACAGTGCTTCATCAGATGCAGATCAATCTATGTGATTCATCTGCACAGAAAAGGCTTGCTACTAAAGGTATAAGAACTTATTTTTTTAATAATTTCATTAAAGAAAATGAAACTAAAATGAAAGTACTCTATTGGTCATTTCAAGTCTGAATATAACACATGGAATAGAAATTATCTCAGAACACAATATATAATAATACTTAGAGGAATTATCAGGAATCCACTCCTGTTTTTCTTTGCAATGAAATAATACATTAAATAATTTGGAGGTTACAGGAATAAGTCAGTCTTTCCCTCTTGTAATACACAAGCTGTGAAAAAGATTAGTGAAGATTTAAAAAGGAAATTTTAAACAGAAATATAAAAGAGAACTGGATGAGGAGTGGTGGTGGAATAACTTTGATTTGGTTGCTTTGGTTTATCTGTGATATATTGATGCTAATTTTTTCCCCCCAGTAATCTTTTGCCACCTATGCACTTCTCATTATACGTGAAAATTCACAATTATATCTTTGTTTTAGCCAAGTATTCGGGGTTAAAAAACATATCCACTGATTTGTGCAGAGAAACTCTTTGCTTCCCTGAATGTCAGGCACCCACCAAAGTTGCTTTTTGTCAGCTGTGCAGGGGAGAGAAAATAACATAAAAGCCTTGTGGGTTGAGACCAGGACAGGGAAAGATCACTCACCAATTACCAACATGGGGAAAATGGACTCAGCTTGGGTAAATTAGTTGAATTTACTGCCGATCAAACCAGGGTAGGGTAATGAAAACTAAAACACCTTCACTCCACCACTCCCAGGTTGAGTTCACTCCTGATTTCTCAATCACTTCCCCTCAGTGGCAGAGGAGGGTGTGAAAAATGGTCAGAGGTCTGTTCATCACATGTTACTTTTTTCCTTCTTTCTTAGGGGAAGACTCCTCAAACTCTCCCCCTGCTGCAGTGCCGTGTCCCTCCTACACAGGAGGGATCTCAATGAACTTCTGTGTGAATTCTTCCCATGGGTTACAATTCTTTAAATGCTGCTCCAGTGTGGGTCCCCCACAGCGTTACAAGTCCTGCTCTACCATGTGCCCCTCTCTCCTTGGGCCCAGCTGTCCTGCCTTGGCCCTGCTCCATCCAGCAGGAGCTTCCCCCAGGCTCATGGCCTCCTTTGGATGTCTACCTGCTCCTGCGTGGGGTTCTCCCCGTGCTGCAGAGGAGTCTCTTCCCCTCCCTGGGCTGCAAGGGGCACAGCTGCCTCACCATGGCTGCACCACAGCCTGCAGGGTGCTGATCATGAATTTCCCCCTCTTTCTCCACTGACTTTGGTATCTCCAGAGTTGTTTATCTCTCACTCATATATTCTAACTCCTCTGGCTGCAGTCATTGCTGCCTTTGATGCCATTCCATTGGGTTTTCTCTCCCCTTCTCAAATGTGTTATCCCAGAGGTGCTACCACTATCAACAATGGGCTTGACCTGGGCCAGAGGCAGGTCTGTCTTGGAGCTGGCAGTGACTGTATTGGACGTGGGGGAAAATTGTGCAGCTTCTCACAAAAGCTGCCCTTGTAGCCTCCACACTTCCAAAATTTGGCTATTCCAGCCCAATTTAGAAACACTTGGCTTTTTGTGCTGTATTCTCTGAATCTGTAAATTTACACTCCATACTTATCTAAAAAAATTGACCTCCTATGTAATTCAAAACTGTATTCATTGCAACACCAGAGGCATAATAACTGTTCATTTTGCTAAAGAATTCCTAATATTGATTTTGATTAAGAAAAGTAATTTCCAATGCCAATATACTTAATAAAATGAGAATAAAAGTGTCTCTACAGAGAAGGTTGCACCAACCCAGCCAAATGATCAGAAGAAATTTTCTCATTGGTACAAGCCGTATGTAAAGTGAGATATTCATGGCCTATTGATGCTTGAGCACAAGATCAATAACCCTGTAAATGCTTATATACATAGTTCATAGAGTTTTATATAGACTATTCAGATGGATCTCATAATTCAAATATATCTTGGATGCATGGAGTTGCACAGACTGTCCATTGCTTTCTCTTATGTAGACTCTTAAATATCAGCAGCACACTCGAGCCTCATTTGAACACCTGAACCTAGACAATATTAATTCAACACAGATTTAGTCTCTGTTGATACATTTTTATTCATGACCAGAGGTTTTTAGGCACAGCAGCAAAAACAATATCAGACTTCTTTTCCTGCCATTATATTGTCATGTTGCAGTAAACTCCAGATTTGAAGTGTAAAAAATAATAACAGGAGTATATTTACAGTATAAATTACACACAATGCTATATGCACAACTTGCATGATAGAATACAGCATAAAAGAAAACCTTTATCTTTTTTCTCATACCATGGTAGTTCAATGTTAATTCTCTTCCTTCCTAAAGCTCCAATTAGAATAACTAAAATCAAGTGGTAAGGTCTTATTTTGAAAAACAGATGCTGTTTCACCATATGTTTGTGTCAGGAGAAATGCCTCTGCAGACATCAGTAAATGAGAGACACCGTTGACAGTGTTATTCACAGCCAATACAAATATGAGCTTCTAAGAGTCTTTTCAAGGAAAAAGAAATCTGATGCAATAAAAAACACATTTACGCCTAACATAAAGCAGGGCTTAGGAAGGTAAATTGCCCCATTGCAGATTGCAAGTGTTCTTTCATACTGCTATTATGCTAAGTTAAGTACTGACAATAATGTGAATTCAAATATCTCTAATAACAAGCAAGTATAATGGAAGAAAATTGATTATTATATTATCAACATTATTAAAAATGATTTGCTACTACTTTGATAAACATGGTCTGTATGTTTTAAGGCAAAGAACTTGAAAATTGGAATTACCAATGACAGTTATGTTCTGTCATATTATCCTCTGCTTCTCAGAAAAAGTAATAATCATCATTTGCAAATGGATACAAGAAGGTAGTATTTATATCTTAATTAGCTCTCACTAAAATATGGGAAACTCATCTTACAGGAAATGACAAATGCTTTAAATATTCTGTCTAAATAAGGGTGAAAATTAAAAATTTGTCAGAGTATTTTTTCCCATACAGAGAGAGTACAGTAATGAAAATATGTTCAACAGCAATTAAGAAATAATTCAATACCAGAAAAAAAAATAAAACAAAACACTAAATGCTTCAAGCTTTCAACACTCAGGTACAAAATGAGATTTAAAATTTGATTGTAATTCAGATGTTTCTTTACAACAGAATCTTTTCCACTGATAAGCTAAATCCTCAAATTCTGCTGATCTATGACAACACCAGGGAGTGATCATGACTTAATCCACTGTCATCAATAAACACAAAGATGTATTTTAATATGAATACCACACTAACAGAACCAGCCAAGTCATTAAAGGGTAACTTAATTTTTGTTGTAATTATTAAGCACAATCTTTTTTCACACAATACGTTATTTTCTATTATTTACAATTTTTAATATTTTAGCTGTTCCTATATAATAACCTTATTTTAATCATTCCTTAGATAGACAGTCTCTATCTTTCATATTCATATTTAAGTTTAAGCTTACCTATGTCTTAGGAATTTTCAGAATATGAAGTTCTAGTTTAAATACAATTATACTGTTATATAGAAAACATCCTTTGGGTGAGTTTCCTCTTAGCAAACTTTAGCTAAATATATAGGCATCTGACTTAAGGCTCCATTAAGAGACAAATGGGCTTCCACAGAGTTATTTATGTTACTGATTTCAGAAATTCATTTTAGAACATGATCAATCACTTTCTAGAGTTGTCTACATCTTTTTCTCAAGAGTAGAAGTCTTATCCTACTACACAGTAGTACATATTTAAATACAGGAGAGCTCAAATTGTGTGATTCATCACTGATGATCTACAGTTACTCTAGCAGCAAAATTACTCTAAAGATTTATTCCTGTTCTGACCAAGAACAGCATCATTGCAGTCTTATCTGTACAATCTTGTCTTTCTCAAGCCTCTTCAGAATAGCAAATTGAGTCTTTTCTAAAGAAAACCTCCCTCAGTGGGGATAGTAACCTGTCTTACAATAGCAAAAATTTCTCAGTGAGCAGGTGAACTCTGCAAGTGCCCTCCTACCAACTATTGACCTCCATCTACTCCAGTAAGCTCAGCACCAGGTGCTCACTACCCAAAACCAAGCTTGTGAGTCAGTTGCCTTTTTCACTTGATTGCTACTCCCTCCCACAAACCACATCATTTGTCATGTGCTAGCCCAGCTGCACTCAGTTCTTTGAAAGGCAACCTGTTCCAGCAGTTGTGTGCCTAAGGATCAGGTGTGTATTGGTTCTTGTCCTAAGAATATTCAGTGTATCCATTCAGATAATCTTTGGAGGTTCTTTCTTTATTTTTTAAGCATAAAGCTTTTATGTGAACACTACATGATAAATGTGAAATCAAGATATAAAATCAATAAAACTGTGGTAAATAGGGAAAAGTGAAACAGAAGATGGCCATTATTTCAGAGGAAATGAAGGTGGTAAGTAGGGTCAACCTGGGAGGAGAAAATGGTAAGTTATATGGCTGTGATTATAAGGTGTTCTTGTTGAACAGTCCTGCACAAATTCAGTGGAGTTCTATTTACAGCAGAGCAAAAACAATCTATAATTTCTTTGACATTTGCATCTGACTTCACTCATTGGCTCAGGCACCTGGGTTGCTCTCCCTAATGCTGGCAAGGGAATGTTAAGAGAGGGCGATGGTTTGATGTTCTAATAACTGACATGTAGAAATGCAGCAGACATAAGATTAATTTCCTAAAGAAATTAGGCTGAGGTACCTCTCTGGCATCTCATTGTTTTTTGGTGGGTTTTTTTTTTTTGTTTTATTTTGTTTTGCATTATCACGCAATGATTTATTGCAATTAACGATGGGTGTTGTGAATTCATGCTTTTATTGGTCTGAAGTAAAAGTTTTATTTATCTGAAGTAAAAGTTCAGATGCCAACTGAGTTCCCGTGCCACAATATTCCACTAAGGCTTTGCTCTTCACCATCTGTCCTTCCTGCAGCCAGGTATCATGCACAGGGCAAATGCTAATTGCTAATATTTTTATATGATGCAGCTTATATTGAAATTCAAATAATATAGAATTATCAAAATGTAAACAGAGTTTTCACACTCAGTGGCAATGCTTTTCATAATTGCTATTCAGTCTTAACTGTGTTCTTGCCATTACCAAAGCCCAGTCAAGGATAAGTTTATCTTGAATGTTCTCCTTTAATAGGAGAGATCCAGCATGAGCTGATAATTGGCACCAGGAGTCATGTTATGTCTTTCAAAGTTTGTGGTTAAGGGTTTCTTCCAGAATAAATGAGCATGCCCTTACCACATGCACATATTCTGATAATTTCTGCCTGTCAGAATGGTGAACTTGGAGTCCAATTAAAATAGTGACATACCAATGCAATTAGGTGTGTGTTACACACAGAGGTTGAATGGTAACCAAGTTTATTGCACAGTCAGTGAAAATTCTCTTAAGGTGCTGGTATATTAATGCTAAACCTGACAGTCAACCAAGTTCAGTCATCTGTGGCTTCCCTTGTCCTTGTTTATGTCTGATGTTTCATAGTCCACTACTTCCTCAATAATTTTAATCTACTCTATAAATGGATGCTATATCTAATGTCTCTTTTCTCTTTTCAGAAAAACAAAGTGTGTTTCAAAGCACAAAGGGAGGACAGTGCACGTGAATTACACACTTTGGATGGCTGATGATTTATGAGTCTTGACAAAGCAATTTACAGATTTTCTATTTCTGCATTCAAAATATAGTTTGTGTCTAACAGGAGCTCCCATGTTGTGAATTACTGCATGAAACAAACTCATAGTTGCTGTGATATAAAATATGGAGGATTATTTTGAAAAGTACACACTTAATTATGTATCATAGTTGAATGAATTCAGAATCAGTGTAAAAGAAATTTGATAATGATTTGCCCCAGCTTTTGGCATAAAAACCAAAGCAAAACCCTGTTTCTCAGATAAGTAAAAACAAAGGGGACAATAAAGAGGAAAAGAAATAAAATCCACAGCAATTAAGTTAATTAAATATGTCTTGGCAGTTTCAGTCATATTTAAAGCCAACTTTGACTGATTACAGGCCTGGATTTGCTGCATTTCTATTCTAATAATATTGCAACATAATGTAAGAGTATTGATTCACTGGAGTATTTACTATTGAAGAGAAAATGTCTCTTATAATTATACATACCAAATAAAATTTACAGAAATGTTGAAGACCATTAAAAATGTCATCAATAAATTTTGAGGTTTGAATTCTCCCATTTGTATGTGTACAACACTTTCATTACTATTTGAAGGATTTAGGAACATACACTGAAGGATAAGCATAGCTGATTGCAATTTTCATTGTAATTTGCATTGTAGTTTTTCTTGCTAAGGATTTTCTACTGTAAAATTGTGTTGATTATAATTTGTAATGTTTAATGATTATAAAAACAAAATAGATATCAAGTCTCTGTGATAGAACATATATGGAGGGCTCCAAAAAACTTAATTTCTCTCTTTTATTCACTCCATATGTAAAAACCACTATTCCTGCTACATAACATATTGTCTAATTCAAAGAAAGCTGTTTATGATACAGAGATATATATATGCATCCTTAAACTGTCTTGATGCTTACATTGTGTCTCCTTCAGGAATTCATCTGATAAATAGATACCACACTATCTTCTCAGCCAAGGAACCTGTTTTTCTTTTACAAAAAAACAATATTAACCTAACTGTTATAAATACTCTAAGAATGACATTTTGTTAATACTTATATGTACATATGTTATCTAAGCCAAATTGTCCATATTACTTAATAACTTCTTGAATAATGACTTTGATTTTGCTTCTTAATAATTTTGAAAGTTGGGATTTTTTTTTCAGGAGCCTAAGTATCAATTTAGAAAGCTATGCTGTTGTAAAAGTTGAAAACTTGGTCTTGATATCACTTGCATCAGTGAGACCTATTTTATGGCAATAATGGCTAAGTTATGTCTTTTGCTAGGAAGGCAAAACATGTGCAAAGAACTGTTTTAAACAGGTAACTTGCAGACAAGGAAATGCTAAATCTTCCTCTCATTCTGAAGCTGGAATAGTAATGGCATGTAATTTTGAAGAGGATTATTGATTAATGACAGGAGAATATTTACTGGTTATGCCTTTTGTTACATCTATGCAAAGAAAGGGGATTAGGTGCCACATTTGTCTATGGTGCAGAGGGATTACTGTGCTCTGAACTGTAGATCTGCTAAGTATAGAAAAGGCCACTTCTTGAGAGACATCTGTTAGTTTGGATGTTACTCAGCTTCTGTTTCCCACCAAGATCATTGCAGATGAGAGAATGGGTAAGTCATTGGCAGGAAATATCCTGCCTGAGCTATTCTTACTTTGTTGAGCATATGGCTCCATTATCTGTCACCACTTAGACCTGTATCACTTTATTTTGTTGAAACAAATTAAATACCTCTTGATTTCTAAATGCTCATGGGATACAAATAATTCTCATGGATAAATTTGACCATGAGAGCTTTGTTTTGTGGGCTTCATAAGAATACATTTTTTTCTCTTAGGGCTATGAATTCAAATTATACCAAGTATAAGACATTTTAAAAAAATGTTCTATGCTTAATGCCATTAATTCTGGGTTTTTTTTCTAAAGAATGTCTCTAATTAACCTAGAGCTGCTCCTTGAGATAAAAAAAATTTAAAACTCCATTCAAGCACTTTTTTCCTGCTCTTCCAATTCTTGCCTAATTTGTCATGTGTTCATGGCTTTATAAAATAAAAAATGAACTGCATTTTCCCCCCAAGCATCAAGGCAATTCATTCCAGAACTAGTTCTGTAAAAAGTGGTTTGAAAAATAATTGAGCACACAGAGTACAAAAATTTTAAAAGACATTAGAAGACATTAATTGGTTTGAATACCTTACTGAGTGGTATACGAGAGTGAAGAGATGAAGAGATGATTAAGTCAATTAACAGTCACAGGGAATTACAACATATTTGCAATATGTCATCCTGACAGGACTTTATGTACTCTTGTATTGATACAACATCACAGTGAAAACATTGCAAGGCATTATCAAGGCACCCTGTTGTGTTTACTTTGTGGTTTTCCATAACTATTTTGCACTATTTGTCTTCTTTCTCTTTCCCCTTTTGCATAACTTCTTAGAGGAACCAAAGTATTTCACATTGTATATCTCTTTCTCTCTTTTTATAACCCTTTTTCAATATGTGTTGTTGGTTTTTTTTTCTTTTGGGGTTGATTTTTTATTTTCTTTTACAGATGATTATCAGCAAATTGGTTTTATTTGTTCAACATTTTATGACTTTATTAAGGTAATGGCAGAGATCTTTCTGAGTATTTTCTGGTCATAAAAGAAGAGTTTTATAAACTCTTACTGACTACTCAGGAATTATAGTCAGGGATCAAAAATATACAAGTCCCTGTATTCCAGAAGGATTCACCTAACTCAGCCCGTTGTGAGCCTTGATAATGTAATTATAATTTAAGGAAGTATGTTGACTTTTTAAAAAGGCAAATTTCAAGGCTTCAGTATCTCACATTTCAGCCCTAATGCAAGACGTGAGAGGTACAGATTCAACAGAACATATGGCTTTAAAGTTGTTACTACAGATTTAGAGCATAGAGCCATTTCCAATCCTGTGAAATTACCTCCCATGAAATTTAAACTTCAATTTGCATTTTTTCTAGTTCCCTCCATTATTTTATTCTCCATTTATATTTTAACTCCCACAGCACTCACTACTGGATAATGTCAGCTGATGAGTCAGTGTCATGAAGGCAGCACAAGACACTATGATAACCAAGTTTCATTTTCTAGTCTCTGAAGAGGTGGCCACCAGCTTTGTTGCAAAGAAAAAACTACTGACTCATATTACACATAAGATACATGGATACCCAGAGTGAGTTTTATGTGATGTTCATTATGAAATTAAAAAGGAAATAGAATGATTTTATCCCACAGAAGTTGCAACAGTAGCTAAAGATAAGTGGGAGATTTATGGTTGATGAATACACAAATAAAAACTTTAGTCTCTCTGTTCCTTTCTGTCTGTTCACATGGTAACCTGAAACAGACTAAACACAAAGATAGGAGAAAAATTTATGGAATATGATTACCCTGGATGTGTTTCTGCCACCATAGCCATGAGAGCTGTTAAAAGGTCAAGACTAAACAATGACTACTTTGAGCTGGGAAGAATGTGGTTTGGGTTCTAGGAGATTAGATGCTACAAATGAAGTCTTAGCTTTATTAAAACAGGGCACATATCTGATCAAAAATGGTAAGTATAGGAGGATTGTAGAAAAGTAGTGGAATTATATTTTTCAAAGCCATTCACATCATAAAACGATGCATTCCTGTTAGAAACTAAAGAAAGCAGAGTTTGAGGCTGAAATTCATCTGATGTAAAACAGATAACTTCTAGAGCTCACCTGGTCATCTATGGTTCCCTTTAATGTAAGTGGAGATTAATCAGAATAACAAATTCATCTCATTATAAATTAAATAGTTAAAATAGATTAGATTTATCACACAAGAGAAACATTAAGTTCTCCTTTTCAACAGAAGCAGCCTCTCTGATTAGCTATTATCTGTATTTATGCATCACATATGTTTAAAGGCAAACTAGATACATATCTTTAGTACTCAGTTCTTCCATGAATGTCTGGAAAAATTCACATTTTTATACCTATAGCAGCTTTACATCCATCCAATTTTTTGTACACAATGCAAGAAATCATCACAGATGTAAATAAAAAGTGGGAGAAATATTTCACAGATATATTGCACCAGCAATGAATCCACAAAAGACTTCTGAATTTTACAGACAAGTAAGAAAATTAAAAAAGTATTAATAATAATGGTAATATATCAAAAGCTGCCTTCAATTAAAGTAAGAAAATTAAAAATAACTTTTGCCTTTTTTAATCATTTGCTGAGAAGAAGAAAGTGATAGATTTTATCACCTGCATTCTTCTCTCTTCTTCTATGACATGCTGTCATTCCTTATTTGTTTGCTTAGTATTTCTGTAACACCAGAATAAGAGAAGATGCAGTCCACAGGAAAGCCACAGAGAGGTAGTGAAAATGATAAAGAACTGTGGTTTTTTTGACTAGGTGGGAGAATATATAACGGCCTTATCTTCTGATGACATATTTAGACAATCTATTACAATATAATGTTAGGCACAAAACATGGCCACTAATGAATTATACTGATATCAATCAACCAATCTGAACAATATTGTCTTCGAGGGTTAGTGCTTTTGAGTATTCTGGCAAGGGTTATTTGTTCACATGGTTTCTAAAAACGAAGGCAGTACATTTTAATTTAAGCTCTGAAAAATCAAGTTGACAAATTTTACATGTTTTAGCCAGAGTATCAGGACTCAGAAGCCACGTTGAGCCAAAAGCAACAGAGGGAAAGACCTAAGCTATTACAGGTGTCTGTTAAAGTGAGCAACTATGCATATTTTGTTAGCTTTCTGTTTTGAAGAAGTCATACAGCAAAGACTGCTCATAAATTAGCTTCCTAACATTTTTGAATTTGAAAGTGATTGTGATTCAAATAATAGTAATGAAGTTTTCTTACTCTCTTATTACTCTTTCTTTCCTTCTTATTACATCTTTGCCTACTAAGAAAAAGAATATTAAGGTGTTTTGAAAAGTCTTGATACTCACAATTTTCCAGATGTTTAATTGTATAATCATGAAGATGGAATTTTTTAAAAGAAATCTGCCTCTCAATTTAGCAAAGATTTAAACTAAGAAGCATAATTAGAGCTGCTAAATAATTCTTGATATATGAGAATATAATAATAATGAATGTTGAACAAAAAATTTCTATTACCTAATTAGTATAGTAGAAGTTATGCCTTGTGATTTATTCACAGTTTACTTTCTTTACCCCAAGAGCCAGCAATCCTTGAAAGGTCTCTTGAAATCCCTATTTCCCTAGCTGTTGATAACTGACATCAGTTGAAATTTCCCCATATGCAAGACTGAGCAAGAGAGCCCTGTGGCCTGGCAGAGGTTTATGGTCTTTCCTATTTCCCGTGGCTTAGCTGAATCCACCTCTCCTTTCAAGCAAGCTGTGACTGTTCTGCTTTTTGCTGCAGAGAATCATCTGAAATTAATTTTAGGTATCTTCTACTTTGCTTTGTCTTCCAAATCCTTTCCTTTCACCAGCATGCTTCTTTCATAGCTGGAGAAAAAAAGAAGCTAACTATGATACCCATATTTTCATAACTGTACAGAAGTTAACACTTCTCACTGATAGAAGTGAGAGGTGGAAACAGATAAACAGATAATGTGGAAAAAGTGAATGAGAACATGAGAATTGCTCTAATTCTCAGGGAAGGCAGCAGCATTAGAGGCAGTCCAAGCAAGAGGTCTGTCTCATTGTTTTGCAAATGGTGCTACTGCCATGCAAGATAAGAAAAAAAAACAGCTAGATTTTTTTGTCACTCAGTTTTCTGTTTTTACTATTCAGGAGAACTAAGTATGTTTAATGCGCTAATGTTACATGAATAATGATAATCCAACTAGGAAGCATTCCTAAAACTTCAAACTATAATAACTGCAAATTTAAAAGAAATTATAGGGAAAAATGTCAGGAAAAATCAAGAAAAGAAAGTAAGAGAAAGCTTTCTAACAGATCTGAATTTGTTAGGTCAATATATTAATTTGAAAGGTATTTTTTGGATTCCATTGTCATTCCTAAGTTGAGATCACATTGTAAAAGGAAGTAAAGGAGCCAAGTAGGGAAAAAGATTGCTAGAAGGTCCTAATAAGGACTTTTCTCAAAAGTGTAGTAGGCTGAAGAACAAAATGAGAGCAGACTGGAAATACTCTCTGAGAAACTAGATGATATTGTGCTAGAATGAGGTATGAGATGAAAAATCTGCATACACAGGTAACTGGAGAGAAAAAAACCTGTTCTTAGCCTTTGGCTTTTTTTTTCCAGTGATTCATTTGGAAATTATCAGAGGGACATTTTTTCTTCTTCTTCTGTTGTATAGCTTTGAGGGACAAATTATTTTTTACTTAAACAGACATGTAGCTCTCACAGAGTGTAGGTTCTTCAATTGAAAAAAAGCCATGAAACAAATTTGAGTTAGAGGAGCTTTTGTATCATTGCCATATAATTGATATTCCTCTGAAAGAGGAATGGGAGTATTAATTTAAGTTTAAAAAAAGAAAAGCCAGGATTCTAGTAAAACTACAGGACACAAGTTAATTTCTTTCTTTTTTTTTTTTTTCCTTTTGTCTTTTATCATGAAGGCAAAGACTGGTACTGCAAAACCAATTTACAGAACAAGAATATGCTGTTGATTAGAGAAGCTGGTTTCTTTAAAACCTTAAATACAATCTTGGTATTTCAATGTCACTTAGAGAAGTGTCAAAGTCGTAAGTTATTGTCCAGAAAATGGAAAATATAAAGAACGATATTTCTGGGAGTACTGAGCTGTACAGCTGTGACAATAAGCAGTTTAATGTCATTGATGTCTCTTTGTGATGTCTAAAACATCCACCTTCTCCAGAATGGGCTCTTCCCTCTACAGGTCTGCAGTTCCTTTCCAGGCCCTTGACCCAATACCAGTTTTCCGTGGCTTCACAGCCCGATTTTGGGCACCCACCTACTCTGGTGTGAGTCTGCTCCAAGGGCTGCAGGTGGATCTCTACATCTCCATAGTCCTCCCTCACCATGGCTGCACCAACAGGCTGCAGAGGAATCTCAGATCCTCCCCCTCCTTGGGGTCTGCAGACTTCTTCCTCTCACATGTTCTCACTCCACTCTTCTCTGACCACAATTACATCTGCACAATAACTATTTTTGGAGGCTTTACCACCATTTCTAATTGACCCAGCTTTGATCAGAGGCATGTCCATTTTTGGAACTACTGGGAATTGGCTCTGCTGAACATGTAGGAAGCATCTGACATCTCCTCACAGGAGCCACCCCTGTAACACCTCCACTATCAAAACCTGGCCATGCAAACTCAATGCAGAAATCTTGGCTGGGATGCTAAGAATCCTAGGAGTTATAAAATATCTGAGTCTACACCTGGAAAGGTAGACCCAGACCTTAGCTCAGCGTAGCTTTGTCTTCTGAGCAGCTGGGTACTTGGAGTTGGAAATGCAATTTTGGGGGAGGCAAGCTGAGAGGAAGCCAAGAGCCTTGAAGCCTAGGCTAGACAGAGGAAGCTGGCAGCCAGCACTCAGAGCTCAACAGCATGCTTGTGGATACTGAAGGGGTGGTAGCCTGGAAGTCCACCAAGAGCCTTCATAAAAGGCAGCTGGGTGAGCTGGGATTGTGGATTGTTGGAAACCTGCCTCCTTTCTGCAACAATTTTGTCAACACTGAACTGTCTCCTGCAAGCACTTTAGTTTTGATGAATTTGCAGTCTCTGCTCCATCTAACAATTTCCAAAACACTGATTCTGGAGTCTAAAATTTGGGAAGTAAGGATCTTCAGTAGTAAAACAAATGTTCTCAGGAAACACATAAAGTTTTGTACAACTGGCAAACAAAAAATGCACACTAAACAGATATTCTTTCATGCATGATGAATAAAAGCTGCTTTGCCTGGCTTCTTTTTAACATTTTTAGTTTGTAGGGCTGATCAACTGCACTTTTGAAATGGAGAATACTGTTGCTTGCTTGTGCACTTATTGATCAGATATTTGTCTGTTCTCAACATTAATTTGGAAAGGGTTGCCACTAGTAGGATTTCATTGGTGAAGTAATTCAGCTAATGAATCCATCATTAAAATAGAGCTATTTCTATAGATTAAAAGCTCCATCTATATTGCAAGGAGAAAACTGAAGTACATTAAAAATATGCATTTTTCTCTTTTTAATTGTCTAAATAAATATAAGATTTATTTAATCTCTATTGATCTTTATTTAATCCAATGTTTCTATAACTTGAAACAACAGGTGTAAAGAAAGGAAGCCGAAGCCGTCTAGTAAAGTCTTGATTTTTGAATTGTCATATTTTTAGGATATTCTTTTCAGAAAATAAATGTCATTTTTTTATTTCACTTTATTCAATAAATCTTTCTATATAAGCTGAGAACAACATAATGTGATAAATAACTTTGGATAATTGTGTTACTCTCCCTTTAAACACAGATTGGCATTGAGATTCTGTGGGGTTTTTAATCTCTTGTCTCTGTAAACACACCTTAAAATATATATTCTGTATCTGTAAAACATATTTCAAATAGTTCACAGGAGCATAAATGAAAGCAGATAATACAGTGGAAGTATTTCAGAAGAGATTCAGCTGTTCTCAAGTGTATCCTTCAAACAAATGTAATGTCACTGCACTAGAGAAGTCTGGATATGCTGGATTTAGAAAGGACTGTGTGTTATTCATTTATTATGGCTGGGAATTTCAAAGGGACAAAGGAACTGAATTCAAAGCCAATAAGAATTGTTGCTTTGGGATTTTTTTATACATCCTGTCTCAGTGCTTTCCATTCCTCTCTCCCTCCCCCCCTTCCCCCCTCCAAAATTATCATTTCTGTGAGAACTTATTTTGTTGGAATTTTGAGGTTTATTTTATTTTTTTGATTTTTAAAAATTACGTCATTTGATCAAATTTGGATTTCACTATGGCTTGTTTGCCGTAACACTTATGTGAGCCTGAATTTAATAGTTACTGTGCATTAGTACCTAATTATATCTGGTGTCCAACAACAGAGATAATAACCGATCTCTGAAAAAAAGACACAAACAAATGTACAGATTTCTTTACAGTATTTTAGTGAGATTCCATTGGTTCTATCAGATACCCTGAAATCACCAGAAATGTTATCATTTATAGCAATTTGAGGTCTGTGCTGATATTTTCCAGTGCAGAAAATCACAGTACACTCACATAACTTCTAGTTGCCTAAACTTATTGAAGTCAAAACCACTTACATAACTTCTAGTTCCCTAAACTTATTGAAGTCAAAACGATGTTTATTTTTCTTCGTAGAGTGGCTATGAATCACATTTACTTTTCAGCTGGTGTAGACTGTCCATTTCAAGAAGGCAGTCAAATCATCTGGCCATTCCAAGTATCTAGACCTTTTTTCCATGGTTCAAAGCACCCTTCCCTGAGAACGTAACACTATGGATTAAACTCTGAACAAAGATCATAAATGCTGTGCAAACATGCTGCAGAAATTGCAGTATCAGATTGATATATGAGTACTTGAATGTTAGCTTCTTGTGTCTCCTGAAATAAGGAAAAGAAAAATTAAGGAGGAAAACAGGAAAAGCAGGAAAAGGTGTGTAATGCAAATATATTGACCTCATTTCACAGGGAACAGAGAGAGAATTGGGTTGTTAAGCCCCTCTATCATGTAAGAAATCAAAAGCTTCAACAGGATTTCTGTCACAAATAAATATTCTCATCAGACAATCTTCCATTTTTGATCTTTGAACAGTGAGAAATTTTCTCTGCAGGCAAAAAACATTAATTTCTTTCTAGTTTCCATTTGAATTTGGTCCAGAGAATATTTTGTGAAATATGAGTAATAGGTTTTGTATGTGGAGCAATTTGAAACATCAAAATAGAGATAAAACTCTAGGTAGTAATATTGGGAATCTCATTTTCAGGCCCAGAGCAGAAGACAGGGCTGTTCCTGTTACTTTTGCCTTTTTCTGCTTTCAAGAAAAAATCGAGGTATTCCATGGTCATTAGAGGAAAGCTTCTTTCTGTCTCTTATGAAATTTCCAATGAGAATTATAAAGAAATAAATTTTGCATTGACAACATCAAAGGAGTTATTAAAAAATTCTCCTTAGTTACCAAGTTAAATGTTTTATATATTTAGAAATACTTTTATGACTCTTGCATTTTCCACCACACTGGCAAGTTTTGTCACTAAGCTGCACAGATCATATTATAGAAGAGATTCCTAAAAGCTTTTACCTGAATGTGTCAATAAATAGTCTTGTATTCTAAAATAATAAAAAAGAAAACCCACAACATTTTTGAGTGCAATTTTTTAGTTCAAAGTTTTTTTCTGTCCCCTCCTCTCTTCATTCTGCTGAATCATGTCCTTCATAAACTAAGCAACTGTTCAGTTGTTTTGTAGTCAGTAGACAGCTTCACTCTCTTTTTACATTTTTTTAGTTTAGTTTAGTTTGCTTTTTTTTTTTGGCGTGGTGTGGTTTGGTTTTAGTCTAGGAAAATTCATGTGTAGTTTTAGGATTTAAATGATGTGAATGCAGGGCAAGGTAGATCTTGTGATAAGTCTTCTTATCTAGTCTTAATGATCTATATGAATATACCAAACCACCTTGAATCATTTAAATATTTTTGATAACATTTTCATAATATTTCTTCTTTGACTAAGTTTCCATTACACTCATATTGAGACTATGAAATGAAAGTTTTATTTCAAGCTCCTCCCACAGACACTATATATTTTTGCTCTCCATTCTAATTTAGCAGTGAAAGCTATGTCAAAGTGAATGAATCTTTCCTTTCCTAACTGAAGAAGGATCTGTTACAAGGTTTGTAAGAAGGAAGAATATGGAGCCTGACTTTCATTAAGACCTTTCTAAAGAACTTTTTAAATCATGCCAGTGCAGCTAGAGAATTCCTTATCTGTTACTGAGATCTATCTCAATGACTAAACCCATTTGCCTAAGTGTGCCATCCTATGCAACCACATCTCTCAGGTTCCCACATTTCAGGCTTACAAAATGATTTGACTACATGTGCAGCTATTGACCCTTTTGAAGGATAAAAGATATCAGTCGTACTAATGACTAATTTTTCAATGTAAACAAGTTAGGTCAGCATTTGGGAGATACTGACACATGGTTAAATACTCAGTAATCAACTGGATTTCTGTAAAGGGCTTAGTAACCCGTAGCTCATGGATCCAAACTGACTGCTTGTACATCACTAATGATCTCTAAAAACCTACTTCTTAGTATCAAAGAGCACCACTGTTAAAAAGCAGTTGAATTTCTAGTGCACCTTTGAGTTTCATGAGTGTGTTGACTTTGTTTTGATTACAACTTTTCTAAACTGATCAAGAAACACAGCATCATAATAATTGTGAACCTGTGCATATAGTGATTTCCACATGAAAATGGTTCACAAATTACTGAATAAATGTAACAAAATTTTTGGTGTAGTACCTGTATGAGATGTATGCATATGACTTTGATTTGCTATTTTAACTTCTCTGTTTTAGTTAAAGGTAGTTCAGCTACTAATTCTACCCCACCCACCTCCATGCCCCTGACTTTTGTAATAGATTCTCTGATTCACTTTTCAGTTTTATAAAAATTTTTGAAAATTGTGTTTTATTGTATCCACTGCGTATTTATATAGCTGATTGATCATTTCAATTGTGAGACATTTATCCTACTTCAGCTTTCAGGAAGAATCTTATGGTGTAAACTGTGACAAGATAAATATGTAAATAGAGGTGAGTTTCTAAGGTGAGTTCTAAATTCATCTATACCATATATTCACATGCAACATTGAACAGTATCAAGCTACAAAGATAAGTATGTATGCATTTAGTTCTAAATAGCTTTTATTAGACATTCATTTTATTAGAATGAAATAACCAATTTTCATTTTCTTCCTAAAAAGACAGAGCAACGGATCAAAATATATTCATGCTATTTAAGTGTAGGAAGTCAGATCAAATCTAATTAATTAACCCTTTCTCACAGTGAGAAATATGATTATAGAAAAGCTTTAGTAAGTTGTGATGCTGGAAAAACAACAACATTTTTCAAGTAACTAATGGTAAATACCACAAAGAACATAATCCAGGAATTATTACTGTTGGAGTTATTTCCCACTTCAAACTGTCCAGTAATTGCTTCAGTCTTACATGTTTTTTTAATAGTTTAAAATGGATTTAAAGAGACTTTAAAAAGAGTGCAGCCAAGGGGAAAAATCTGGAAAGAAAACCAGAAAAGATAGAGAGCTCTGCAAAGAAATGTTAAAGTAGACTGCACAAGGGCTTAGATAAGGAAGTTTCAAAATCTAATAAAAAAAGTCAGATCACCTTTTACCTCAGCCTGGATCATTTGTATTTGTTTCATCTATGAACTATGTTTCATATATATATATATATATATATATATATATATAGCTTTTTCTTTCCTCTAGCTATCTGTAATATTAACTTTAGCTTTATTGACTTCCCTAGTGGGAAATTAGGTCGGTTGAAAAATTTACTCTTCTTTCTTTTTATTTATTTTTCTGGAAAGCAAGCAAACAAACAAATATAAAGCCCAAACAAGATATCATAGGAAGGGAAATTCTTTTCCTTCACTAGAAGTTTAAAAATTACTTCTAGAATAAAAGTCTTCCTGACTGTTGTTTGATTAAGATACATCTGGTGTTTTACCCTTTCAAGAACAAATTATGTGTGTCACACGTGCTGACAGGTATATATTTTAAGGTTTATCAGTAATGTCACAGAATGCCCAGAGTCTTAAATTTCAATTTTTCTCTCTAAGTGGGAAAGTACCAAACTACCTTATTCAGTTCTGGGAACAGATTAACTGATTTTATTATCTTTCTTAGAAGAGAACCAGAATGTGTAACCAGATCGAAATATTGCAAAAGGTCTGTCTAAACAGCATATTTTCTTACCCCTAAGAATTCTTCAAAGATGAAAAGAGTTCAGTGAGATTTTTTGTTCTTCCTTCTGTGCATTACATGAAAATCTCCAGCCAAACATTCAGAGCTCAGTTTGGGATTAGCTGAGGGTGTCCATCCAGCTGCAGGAAATATGTTATTCAATTCTTTTTTTATTATTATCCTTAGCACAATGAAATCTTTTTAACAAAAATTAGGACTATGAAATCGTATTACACAAACGTGAATGATATCCAAGGTTTTGAATTTTCTTCCTAAGAAGGAAGTGTGTTACAGCTGGAAATAGACATTTGCAATAACAGAGTTGCTTATTTTAAAGAGTTGCTAACAATTGGATCCGTATTTCTATTACTGTTTTTTGATAGAAAAGAGTTGGATGTGTTTTCTGAACTTATTTCCAGTGTTGAAATATAATTCAGCAGTTTTGTGCAAATCTGGTTCATAAAGATTTGCTTTTTCTGCTTGAAATGCTAATTTTTTTCCAAATGGGGAGTGCAGATGAGAACTTCAGAGAGGACATTGAGGTAACTGAAGGGACTATAGATACATAAAGTGATGAAGCAATAAAGCAGTAAAATTAGCCTCAGTTTAATGAGGGATTACAAGGATTAATGTAACAGCGTGTGAAAGGGAGTTGGGAGAAAAGCCTGCATGAAAAACTACATTTATCAATAAGCAATTCATCCTTTCATTCCTTAAAGAAAAACAAACAAACAAAAAAAAAAAAAAAAGAGAGAGAGACAAAAAGATTCTGGGGAAAAATGTGGGTGAAATTGTGACCTGCTATTCTAGTCACTTCATCTCACTATCCCTTTCATTAACATACTGAGTTCTGTCTCACAAGTTGCAAGTTTTGTGTCTCCGCTCAGTCCCAACAAGCTGTTCCTGAACATCTGACTGATCATTAAGGACTCACTCCAGATTAAGTTTTTCACCACCAGTTTGCATTTCTGTGTGATGTGGTAGTCACCACATAAGAGCTGTTATACTTTTCTGCAAGGTCTGCCATTTTCAATAATTTATATTTAGGCACCTTGAATTACAGAAGCCCAAACTAAATTGGACACCAGAAACATCGCTCTTGTTTCTTTCACTGTGGTAATGTAGCTACAATAACAGAGCAAATTTTTGGCAAAATGATGGACAAATGATTAAAAATGTCACATAACTTCAGTGATGAGAATCTGAATGCCACAAGCCAAATTTTTCTTTCTTTATAACTTGTGTTACAATCTATTTTATATAGAGATGTCTGAAGATTTGGAGCTCCAGACTGTATTTACACAGCCCATTAATCCATATCAAGATTTTCAGCTGTAATGTCTTAGCCACTCATTTGATATGATCTTTTGAACTAGATGTAAATAGGTAAAAGCTAAGCAGTAAATAGATCTAACTAGAAGTAAATACTTTTCTCCAAATCCACTTTAGGACAGTTGAATTGCATGATGGCTTTTGGGGTCTTTCCCCTCAATAATGTTTCAAGGTATGCGTTACCTAGCATTCCTCAGGCCTGTGTAACATGTAATAGGTAACAGTTAGTCACCACATTTAGTTTTTCTTATTAGCTACACTTATACCTGAAAATAATTCTTCAATAGTAACAACTTTGATATTAAGTTTTTGATACTAACCTTGATATTAAGCGACCAGGTAACTCCTTAGCATCCTTGAATGAATTTAAAGTCATATTCTTTAGCCTTCTGTCAAACTTCTGAGTGTCTTCCTTGGCCTTCCTGTGTTTCCTCCATTCTGAGTTCTTTTTCATGAGCATGAGTAACAAGAATTGTATATGCATTCTGCAAGAAGATTAAGCTGGCATAAATTTACTGTGGGAAAAATATCTTCCCACCTCCACTGGAAATCTCTGTTCTGCTTCACTAAGATTTTTTTTGTCTTTTTCACAGCTACATCAAGTTAGCAGCTGGAAATTATTCTGTAATCAAGAAACAGCACTAAAGTCCTTTCATCTGTTTTTTTTATAGATAAGTTCCTAGATTGATGCCACAGAAGTTTATCTTATTAAACCTGAATCATATAATCCTGCATGTTTGCCAATTACATTGCATCTTAAAATTCCTGTCATTCCAATAGTTAGTTCCTCCTGTACATGTTAATTATTTTTTTTAGACAACATTTTCCAACTTTATTTAATTGCAAGTTCTCTGAGGCAAATCATGTCCTTTCTGGTTTAGGTAAAAATGCTAAATAAATATGTCCTAAAAACTGTTCTTGTGAAATACCATTGAACTGATCCTTCAAAATCCCTTGTCATCTCCTTTTCAGGTTGTTTTTCCTTTGCTTTTTAATTAAAGTATAATCCATCTTCACTACTTTTTTCCCCATAAAGGTTTGAAATAGATGCTCTCCTTTGGTCCAAATACAAGAAGAATACAAGCAGGTCTCATCTATTTAAAAAAGCCCAGAATATCATAATAATTTATGTTACAATATGTTATGACTTATAAACCAAGATTATATATTTCATATTGTGTTTGTTAAGCCTTCACATATTAATAGTTTTTTGTGAGACTAGTCAAACTACAGAAGTCATAAAGCTTCTGATTAAATCTCTTATTCTCTATTGGCAAAATCCAAATTTCTTTATTAAGCTGAACTAAGTAATATTATTTTTGCTTCACCCCAGTTTCCATTAGTCACTTTTTCTCTTTTATTCAATATCTTCCTCTTTTTATGAGTGCAAAGATCAAACACTCTTTTAATATGTATCTACATCCTAAATTTGAAGAAACTTCATGATTCTTCCAGTTTTAATTACACAAGCTACAACTTTCAAATGATTTGATTTGCTGGTCTTACTAATAATTAGAGGTCACATTTTAAAAAATGCATTTCACACACAATTAGTTTGTTTTATTTCTTTAGGTGAATTCCAGTAATTTATGAAACTTACAATTATCCTGTCCATTTTTTATTGCACATTCATGTGTCTTATGAACCTGTGGAAGACAGGTTTATGCCACTGAGCTTTGAGACTCATCTGCAACATAAAATTTTCATAATTGAGTTATGTTTTTGAAAGCTAATCAAGCCCAGATTCTTCAGTAGAAACAGTACTTGTTACTGAGAATGTATTGTCTGGATTTTAGATTGCTAGAAGAAAATAGCTATGAATAAATTTTTCTGTGGATGTCTCAACTTCCACTTCAACACAAGAGAAAGGTTGTAAATGGAAATTTAGGCAGAGTCAGTGGAATGCTTGTAAAACATCCCTGTACAAATGAATCTGACAAATGTTAACTTGACATCTTTGTATTCTGGTGAGAAGAATCTACCAGCATACTCTCAAAACCACCATTTGTTAAACTTCTTAATGAGTAAAATGTTCCTTTTAGAGCCAACAACCTAACTGTTGTGAATAAACTTAGTTTTAACTGCTTTTAAGGTTCTTAAATTACAGTTAGTCAGACATATGTGTTTTCTAATCTATCTGTCCCACAGGACCTTTGGGATATGAAAGTTTCTCATATTTTACATTAAGGATCTATGTTAGGCAAGATTTTTTGGGAAACAATTATTTTAGTTCACAGTTTCTATTTAAAAAAAAATCAAACACATGTAAGTGCACAATGAATATTCAGCATCTTCATTAAGAGTGTCCTATTACAATCTACTTTAAGCTTAATATGACACAGAACTACAAACTGAAATTTGAGCCAATTCTGGGGTGCCTGTAGGATTAAATGCAAACATGGTATGCGATGGTATGAGTATTTTTTTAAAGAGTTTCCACACATCAACTATATGAGTAATATGATGCAAAATATCAGTATCTATTTTTAATTTCCTGAGAATGTTAAACCCTTACACATTTAATAATGGCAGAGACTGTTCTCTGTTACTGCAGGATGTAGCCTAAGCATCAAGTAAAGTGTCATGGTTTAATCCCATCCAACAGACAAGCCCCATGCAGTGGGACTGGGGAGGGAATTACAAGAGTAGAATCTAGAAAATTTTGGGATGAGATATAGACAGTTTAACAGGGAAAGCAAAACCCACACATGCAAATAAAATAAAAAAAAGAGGAATTCTTTCACTACTTCCAATGGGCAGGCAGGTATTCAGCCATCCTCTGATGGCATGAGCCATCATGTATGACAGTGACTTGGAAAGGAAAATACCATCACTCCAAATACCCTCCCCTTCCTCCTTTTTTCCCTGCTTTATGTACTGAGCATGATGCCATATGGTCTGGAATATCCCTTTGGTCAGCTGGGATAACCTGTCACCGTTGTGTCTCCTCCCAGCTGACCATGCGCTCCCAACTTTTGTGCCACTGTGGCTGCACAAAAAGCAAAAATGACCTTGGATCTGTGTAAGCTCAGCACAGCAATATCAAAAATGTCTCTATAATATTAACCCTGTGTTCAGGGTGCTTAAATCCAAAACATAACCACATGCAAGCCACTGTGAAGAAAATCTACTCATTAACCCAAAACCAACATAAGAAGATAAAATTTTCTTGATTTTAATTTTAGTTTTATTATTAAATCAGTTCATTTAAACAAACTATTTCTCAAAGAACTGGCAGATAGTTGGAATAAGGGGAAAACATAGAGTGTATCCTGAGGCTAGTTTTTAATAATTACTTAATTTTTTCAATTTTCATTGTTATCAAGTGATTTGTTTACTAATTTATTAATGATGTTGTGATACTAATATTATTTATTTTCTGTAATGTGTTTTTCAATGAGAAAAATAATTTCCTAAACTATGACAATTTTTCTTTAGAGAAGAGCATCATGCTATTTTAAGAATTATGTGTGGAAAAATGGCCTTTTGATATTAGTGTTTATTATAATACAAAACTGTCTCACACATATCCCAAGTGGTGTAATCAGTTCTGCTGAAATGCAATAATTTATGATACCCTTATATTTGTCTCTTGTGAATGGCTCATATATTTTCCAAACTTAGTATGGGAAAAGAATTTTTTAGGACTTAAGAGAATTAAAACTCTTCTCAAAACAAGTAATTACTTAATTACAACAGGTTGTACTCATTTTTTATGTTTTCCCACACCAATTTTTGCTTTAAAGCTTTTCCCACACACGTCACAAGTCCATTCTCCTATGGGAGCCATTTTGGAAACCCCTTTATATTGGGGGAAATGGCAGGCAACACTGTGATATTTTCCAATTGTTTTCCCACATTTTACACATTTAAACAAAATCTCTCATGGCATCTTTTTAAATGGTCAGTTTTCCCTAGAACTTAGTATGTCTGGCTTCCACAGCATGGACATGATGGACTTCTGTCCAGAACCTTTCCCGCTGCTGTCTTCTGATGCCAGATTTTTGCTGCTCACCAGGGTGGGAAAAGTAGAGAGTGTCCTGCTCTTCCTTGCTACTCTCACACTCTCCCCCACCATGGCTGATCTTTCTTCCCATGGCAGATTCAGAGTTGGGAGCCCCATGTACCTCGGGATACCTGATCAAGCCCTCCCACCAGATGGAGGGATGAATATCCCACCATATCAACTTCCACAGTGTTATAGAACTCCAATCTCATCAAAACAATTTTGTCTTTCACCAGTTTACTGTGGATTGTGGTCAAATGTGTAGCCAGAATGTCATTCCAGTCTGAAGGACTGGTCTGTGTGGTCCTCAATGCATGCATTATCTTGTCAGTTGGGCCATTTTGTCAACTTTGGTCAAATCAGTGAATCAGTGTAAGGCCGACAGAATAACTTCAGTAACTTTCAAGCTGTGCCCACCTAAAAACCCATGGGCCATGCTCTGAGAAACAAGCACACTAAAATTGTTACCATAAATTTGTTTCAACTTATTTAGAGTTGCTGGTCAGTGAGTCCAAGCAAAAGGGAGAGATTAATTACAACTACCTATCACTGGGACAGAGATCAACTCAGTCACCCCTGGGGGTATTTGGTGGTACAGGGGGTGTGACCTCTGCAGCTGAGCCCAGTTACAACCACAATCTTGTTTTAAGAGAGTTGTCATTTTTCCACCTATCAAATGGGGTCTAGATGCAGTCTACAGACCACCCAAACCACTTCTCTGTATATGTTTCCCTATCACATCCCTTCATGTTTGCATTTCCATAGGGCCTGAAATCAATAATTAAGTGAACTCAGCTTTTGCTGGAGATCTGATGCACAACAGCTGTACAGTGCCAAAGAATCTGTCAACTGATGCATGTTACATTAATCCTATGGGACTCTGCTGCCTCCTCACTCAAGGAACTCCCCAGTGTTAGGGATCCAGGTGGAAGATGATTATACAACATCCCATTTGTTGTAGGATTATTCCCTCATCTCCTTCGTGGTTATTTTGGAAGGAAAGAGTAGGCTCATACAGATACACAGACATCACTTCTTTGCTTATTTTTTCAGCTTCAGTAGACACAGCTTCAGCAACTCACCCCATTCTACCATATGTTATGACCTATATGTAGGTCGTGTCTCTAGAGAGTGCAGCCCTGAGTGATTTTCTAAAGAAGTCTGATTACAAATTTAAAATGTTTTGCTATTGTATATAAAATAAAATCAATTGAGGATTGCTCCAGGAATGATCTTAAGATGAATAAGTCATACAGGAAGGGGTCCCAAGTCCTGCAACAGCTTAAACATCTTTGCACCTTTGGTAGAGGGTCATCCAGAAATAAAATCAGATTTATTATAATTGACCTCAAGATACTGTCAAATGCTTGTAAAAAAGAACTTATGTGTTTACTTATGCAATTTAAAACATTTTACTGGTGGGTGAGATGTCTCTGCAGATTCTAGAAATGAGATCTCTAAATGCACATTTATGCTATCAGCATACTAAGGAAAGCTTTTAAGGAAAGTACTGGCGCTTTTAGAACATCAGTAATAATAGTGGGTATCTTTTCTCTGTTTTCAAGGGGGGTTGGTGTCTGTCCTTCCCCTTCTCCCTCTTGGTAAATAAAGTATTTTAATTACACCATGGTATAATTTTTGTTGACAAACAGACAAACGAACAGACAAACAACTTACCCCCCCAACCCCTCAGAAACAACCAAAACCAAAACAAGGATAAAAACTCCACAAACCAGATTTTAAAACCCAGATCCTTTTGAACCTTTGACTAGTTTGAGTCTTTTTTTTTCCAGAGGAATACAAGTCACAGAAACAAAGGAAAAATACTAGATTACAGCCGATTTTATGAGAACTAGTGGCTAAATACTGAGAAGAGACACACTAATGCCCACAGGCAACACTACAAGACAGAAAAAGCTACAGTAGTCTTTTGAGGATCCACACAGAACCTCAGTACAAAGAAACAAAACCTGCAGTTATCAAAGTATTTTTGGTTCCACTACTGACAGAAAGAGCCATTTTGCAAAGCTTCTATGTGACAGGAATGTATTGTGACAGGAATTCAGAAGGTTAAAAATGTGGATGTTGAGAAAATAAACCACAATGTGATCTTTCACTATATTTGGTTTTTTTATTCTTACTTGATTTTTTTTCTCATACACTTGAATATTTATATTTCATTTGAAATAAAGATTTGAGTGGAGGTTTTTTTGGGGGTATTTTTTGGGGTTTTTTTGGGGTTTTTTTTGGCAGCCAGTCTCTTTAACACTGTAATGAAACAATTTACAATTGAGAGATCAAAGCTGATGGGCCAAGGTTGAAGAGTTCCACCATTGTAACTGTGTACAGGTTATTAAATGAGAGGCTCAAAACACAGGAAAAGTAATGTCATGCTCTCTACAGAGAAACCATCCTGCCAACTGAGATAAACTTTTATTGTGTATTGTCCACAATAGGCTAAATGCTTCCCTGCTTGCTGCTCTTAGCAGGAGAGGTGACTTAATTGAGGTAGCACTATTTTTTACATTTTCTGATGCACTGAAAATTATCTAATGCTATCCAAGTATTAAAAAAATCAATCTGCTTTATACCTGGTTTGTATAGATCCCTTTTCCTTTAAATCTCTATTCATTCCATGAAAAGCAACAGAATGTCAGCCCATTCTTAACATATTCAAAGCAGAAACAAAAATGGCTTATTTTGTACTCTGAATAATTTCATTTTATATTGTATCAATTTTACTTTACACTGCAGTAGATTAGGTATGGTAGTTAGAGAAATGACATTTTCACTGAGAAATAACTTTTTAAGCAGTTTTTCAGTAACCACCTATATATATCAAAATATCTCTTAATGTTTATTGGTGTAGGTTATTAATGACCTGATACTTTGCAATAGAGATTCATTTTGACGCTGTAGAAAATTTGGTCATGTATTAGATGTTGTCACGTGTATTTTTTCCAGTCTACCCACATATCAAATAGATAAACTAGTCAAAAGAGCACATCAGCATATGGTTAATTTTGTATTTAAGAATATGCAGCAGTAATTTCAAAATAAAATATGTAAAGTGTCTTACTTCATAAAAATAGTTAATTTAAACGTTCAAATGTCTGGAAAACTTGACTTTAAAGATATTTTGCAGCTCAAAAAGTACTTCATAATTCATTGCTTATTCGATTATATTATCTTACTTTTCTCAAAATGTATTGATTGTTCTCCAAAATATCAATATTTCTTAGCATTTCTTTGGAAATAGTATCTTAGAGTATTAATGACTTTTGATTGGTATTTGATTTTCCATTCATGCAAACACATGTGGCACTGTTTCTAATCTATAATAAATTAAGCTTTATCTAGAAAAAGCACATTGAGAATTCATTTCTCATTAGTCAAAAAGGGAAAAGCTTTAAACTGTTCTGTCTGTGAGGATTCAGAACACTGAAATCAAGTCACATGAATATTGGTGAATGTCTTGGCTAGTGATGGAACAGGAACTCTAAAGCTGCATATGCTTTGCACAAAGTTTCCATCAGCAGGCAGAGCAGAGAATGCCAGGTAGGTGCCACGAGTTCTGTTTCCAGCAAGTGTCTTTTTTTCTTTCTTCCATTTGCTTTCTTCCAGCTTTCTTCCAAGCTCCTTTTGACTGACCCTGTACATGGAGAGTGGACATTTTTAACAGGATTAATCTGACCAATGCAGAGACTAAAATAGAGGCTTCTGTGTCTGACACTGACATCTGAAGTTCCTTTATAGTCAATAGGAACAGGAAAACAATTTAGGATTAAATTAATGTGATGTCATCTGGACATACTCATCTATCAGATGACACCTTAAAAGATCATGCTGCTTTTTTTGACTTTGAAGGGTGCCAGAAGTGACTTTCTTGGATGCAGATACTTTCTAAATTTAAGTGAGCTAAGGTCTCTATTTGAAAATGGACAAGAAGAGGAAAAAAGTATTTTTATAATGGCTGAAAATTGTTTAATTGTCATAAACCAGGTGCAAGCATAACAGTTGGTAACAATTTGCAGCGTATTACTTATATCACATGGGAAAGGTTATACTTCCAAATTTGATAGAATAAAATAACTCACATCATAGGAACTTTATTCAAAAGAAAAAAAAAGGAATGGAAATTCCATCAATCTTTTTCCTCAACAGACAAATATACATAAGTCTTTAAAACAACAAGAGTGTCAACTCACATTCATTAATTTTTAGTTTTAGAACAACATGCTGTGGCAGATTCTTATACTTGTTCTCAGACCAATAAAATGTGAACTGTCCTAATTAGCATGTTACTGTATAGTTCAGTAGGAGAGAGAAGAAAATAGGGGTTTTCCCTCAAAAATTAAAGAATTATATCTTAGTATTAACTATAATTCAATCATCTTATTAAATTATGCAGGAAAGACTTCAGACAAGGACATATTTTGAAGCATTTCTTACTGTGTATTTAGTGAATCACTATAGGTCTACCTATCCTTCTGTTATTTCAGCTTTTAAAGTTCTGAAATGGAAATGATTTTCTGTCATGAAGTGCTAGATACTATTTAAAGTCAACAAAATATGCCCAAGGACATTGAGAGTGATGTGTTCCTCTGTCATCTGTTTTACTCATGCAGCGGAGTCTATTTGACTAGCTTGCTGGATGGGAAAAGCAGAAATAAAATAGAAAAAAATGAAGCCAATATTATTCTTTTTTACTTCGAGGACAAGGTGCTTTCAAAGTTATGTAGAACTTTGTGATTCTGACACATACACACAAAATAGAGTTAAGACTAAGGAAATAAAACCATTTTATAGCCTACCTTCAGGAAGCTGTGGTCACTAGCCTTTTTCATGTTAAGAATCTAGGAATCATTTCATCCAATAGATGAAACTTCCTCTATCATTAAAAATTGAATTTTAGAAATAAACAGATATTTACTTACTCAAGAAAGGTAAGTAAACTGAACTTCAACTATTGTCTAACCTAATTTATATTTGTTAAAATAAGCTGAAGTCACTGATGCTACACAGCATGAATCTGGGGAGAAGCAATATGTATATAACTATAGCAACTTTATATGCTCCCCAATGCATAATGATCACAGCATGCTATTGTTTGAATAAGTAGTATAGCTGTAAGATTTTGGCAATTTATTGACCAAATGAATGCTGTTACTATGAGCTTTACCCTTAAATGTCACATTTGGAATTAGTTGCTGCTGAGGTACCTCAGACTATTTTAATTCTTTTCACTATTATTTTGTGTATTATGTGCATACACCCTATAACACAAAAAAAAAAAAAACCAAAACCAAGCACAAAACAAGTTCAGTTGTACATATGGACTTTATATCAATCTTTATATATTTATGGCCATATATAATTACATACATAAATGTAATAGTGCATTTTCCCCCTAAAAGGAAAACAATTCAGAGGCCATAATCAACTCTAACATGTTCATATAATGATATGCACATATGTGTGTGTCTCTGTGTGTGTGTGTGTGTGTGTGTGTGTGTGTGTGTGTGTGTGACTTGGTTTTAGAAGCCCTTTAAAGGCCTTGGATGAATAATAATATCAGGAAAAGTCAAGCAAAATTTATTTAGTCCAATTTATATGGTTTTTTTAAGGATCACATTAATCAAACTCTGGAGGTACTTTCCCACTTTTCTAAATGTAAAGCATTTGTGGGGTGACTTGTTTAGTCTTGAATATCTACTCATTCAACTATGGGAGAATATCCAAAACCATTGGATTCCCCACTTACATGTAGATAACAACAAAGAGAGACAGAAATAGAGAGCAACAGATTCTACAGTAGCTAGAGATAGAAAATATATAGGTTTAGACAGATATAGATGATATAGATAGATGAGATAGATAGATATAAATATAGATAGATATAGATGATAGATATAGATATAAATACAGATATAGATTATACAGATATAGGTATAGATGATAGATATAGATATAGATATAGATATAGATATAGATATAGATATAGATATAGATATAGATATAGATATATAGATAAATAGATAGATAGATAGATAGATAGATAGATAGATAGATAGATAGATAGATAGATAGAAAGACAGACAGATCCATCAATCAACATGGCCACCAAATCATGGGCAATTTATGAGGCTTTTTCTGTCCTTTCCTAGAAAAAGCTACTGCCAAAAGTTCAGCAAAAAGAACAGACAACGTGACTGATTTCATCAAGCTGGATGAAAGATCTGGACATGTTGGACAACAGCCTTTGGTTTAGTTCCTCCCTCTGAAGACGTAAGTGATAAAAATAATTAGGCACAGAAAGGATTCAAAACTAGATTTCCCAAGCCAACAATATTGTCTAATACTTTCACTGAGGAGGGTTGATCACTTAGTATTGAGGCTATAATTTTGGGATAAAGACATTATTCTGTGATCTTTGAATATATCTATTTTCAAAAATGTTTAAGATATTAAATATTGCAAGACCTTGGAATTGAAGTCAGGTTGCCAGTGTATGCTTGAACAGTTCCTAGAATTCAGAACTTCCTTTTCTTCTCTTATAGTTCTTTTTTATGCAGTGTCATATACAAGGCCTTTACAGATAGCCTGTTCTATTTTATTTATATCTAGAAATAACATGCTGTAATTATTGTTCTGGAATGCAGTTCATGATTAATTTGAAAACCCTTAATTTCTCATTTCTTGGATGATATGTACAAAAGCCAGTACTATCATTATTATGCTCTGTTCAAAGAGATTTTTATTACCCAAAGATGTCTCAGTACTCTGCATAGTAGGTGGCCCAAGATTCAGTAATCTAAGGTCAAATGAGGGTAGAATTTGAGATATTGCTGTGCCTGGTATCTCCTATATTACTGTTATGCTAGTTTTCCATATTTCCTTTCAAGCACTTTCCAATTCCCTGCTGCTTTGACAATTTTTGTGTGAAATCTATTTTTCCACTAACATCCAAGTTAGCCCCAAAACAGATTTTTTTTTAAATGTTTTGCTGTACTTCATAAAGAATTCTAAACAAAACAGCTAGTATGAATTAGTGAAAATGCAAACAATAATGAAAACATCAAATGAGAAATTATTAGAGGGGACATGTGGATCTGTATGGTTAGGTATTACCAACAGCTAATCCCTCCTTTCAGTTATGATTAGCATGCCTGTTACTAGGTTCTCCCCCCCAAAAAAATGCAAATATCTATCAAGACATGAAAGCCTGAACCTGAAACAACATCATCAACATTGCAATGCTATCAGTTACAGAATAATAGACCACATGTGTTGAAAGATCTAGTACACAGATCTAGTTTACAGACCTAGTTCAACCCCCCAAATGTTTTCAAAAGTTATGAAATTTAATTTATATGGCAGTAAAAACAGCATAATTCTTAGGTACTTACACTTTTTTATAGTCTTCTCTTACACGGTCACATTTTTCCTTCATATTTTCTTACCTAGTCTTTCATTCAGGTAACATCAGAGAAAGTTGAATTTTAAGACTAGAGATTTTTCTGCTGCCCAGTATCCAAACTATGATTTGAAGAAAGAATAAGAATTTCCTTATGTACTTTTTATGGTGCTCATCACTTGCTAGGATGCTGAAGTTCTCGAAAGTCATCAATACATCCACTTTCATAACACTAATTTTCCATTAGCTCTCCAGTAGTTAAACTGAGATAGATAGATACTGGAATGAGCAGTGTAATGTTCTGTCCCTATTTAAACAAGTTACTCATTAGCTTTTTGCACCTTACTTTTCTTCAAATACTATATGTAAGTTAAATTAATTTTAACAGAATTTTTGTCAAAAATATTCAGGTTTTTAAGGCACTCATAAGCAGCACATAGACTGTAGGGACCCAGAACAATTCAGGTAACTATTTTGGCTAGCATACCATGGAGCTTCAAGGCACAGTAAGTATAGGTCATTGCTCAACTCCCCAAACTCCATTCTTCAATTCTTTGTCTTGCTTACTAGAAAAACCACTAGAACCTCTCTTACAGCAACCTTATTCTGCCAGAATTTGTTGAGATCAACCTTGCAGAGAAACGCGATATTTCCATGAGACCGGCTAACAAGACAAATCAGTTTTGAAGTCCACTTTCCCAACTGCTTTTACTAGTTCTCTTGTCTTTCTTACTGCTTGTTAGTTTTAGGCTTGTTCACACCCTTTTCGTAGGAGTAGGACAACAAAATCCTCCATCCTTGAGTTCCCAAGGACCCTTATTTTTCAGCTGCCTCATCCCAGGCACCCTGAACAAGGAGACTGGAGATTTTCCAAAATCTGTTTTCTCTATTTTCAAAACCATTTCACTAAAAAATTTCCCCACATGAATACCTGGAGATAGATCCTTAGCTTGCCACCGGTTTCATTATACACAGGTGAGATCTTTCGAGTGCTAGTCTCAGACCAACAATTTTGTTGTCTTAGGCATGAAATTCAGCTGGTGGGACCCTACTCCCCTCCTGTTCCCAATTGCTGGCATCTTCTGCAGCGGCCATGTGGCAGCCTCTGCTCTGCTCTGGGTGCAGCAAGCCTCTGCATGCTGTCAGGTATGC
Source organism: Cinclus cinclus (assembly GCF_963662255.1). Taxonomy (NCBI): domain Eukaryota; kingdom Metazoa; phylum Chordata; class Aves; order Passeriformes; family Cinclidae; genus Cinclus; species Cinclus cinclus. Next base: position 31,492,779 of record NC_085049.1, on the reverse strand, counting down.
CAGCTCCTGGAAGAGATGTTTGAGGGGTGCAGAGATGACCTCCAGCTCCGGGAGCTCAGCCAGGAGGGCTGGTGTCCAGGGGCAGCCCCAGCTCAGCACACAAGCTGAGCTGCTGTCCTTGTGCTCTCCCTGGCCAGCAGCCGCATGGACAGCCAAGGGGTTGGTGTAAATACAGTCTAGAAAGCATGGAAGCAATCTTTTGGTCATGTTCATTGCAAGATTCTCAAAGATTTGTGCATGAACAAGCAAAAAGACAAGAATTGCACTATATAAACACTTGATCACGCTTCCTGAGAGGCAAACAACTCTCTTTCTTGGTGTCATGTGAGTTATCACGTATTCATTTAACACTGGCATGAAATTCCTTTCCTTGGAACTGCAGTAGAAAGGTAATTTATTAGCACAAAAACTTAAAATAGCCTATTAATATGCTGTTAAAATAATATTCCTGTATCACTTTTTTACTTTTTCAAAGAATCTATTTCCTGGAATTTTTTAAAGAAATATTATACTGAAGGAAATGCTTTAATAAGAAGTTTTTGAAAGACTACTCATTTTTCCAATCAACATTTTGTTAATTATCTCCTAAATATTAGAATTAAATAAATATCTAAATATCCCCTAATATTAAGAATTTTTACACAAAAAAATTCTTCTGGCTTAAAAGTGCTCTGTCTTTGATTTATTACTGATGTAAAAGTCACTTATACCTCCAATAAGTGAATATGAAATATATGAAATATATGTATTTACAGTAAATCATTTTGCTCTTGGCTTTGGTTTGGGATTTTGTTTCATTTTTGTCTAATTACTTTCCTTCCTCCTGTTAATTTTTCAGAGCTTCCATTTAATTTATTTATTTATGATTTATTTCTTTGCTTTTAGTTAATGGCTCAGCTACTTTTTGTTTGGTTGAAGTCTGAGTTACATAGTGTCACACCAGCTTAGCCACAAAAGCAGCTTACAAGATGTGGAAATAGCCAGTGATACCTTATAAATAGGCATTTAAAATGCTGGCAAGCTGTTAGAGAAAGTGAGAGAAATTAAATTTCCCTGAACATTTGCACCTGAAGAACATTCACAAATGATATTGATTGCTACAGAAAAGACAACATGATGTGTTGCATGGGTTAGTGCATTTATTTACTCTATTATTTCCAGTCTTGAAATCTATGAAAGTGTCCACTGGGAGAACTTGGTATTAAGATACAAAATACGTAGATAAGTTGCACTTGTGCTTAAATTCAGAACCAGAACATGGGTAATCTTAGAGGTCATGTCACCACCCTCTGGATAGTCTCCACAGTGTAGGTTTAACAAACATGGTTTTCATTTGTACTATTAAAATCCAATAATTTTTGAGCGGACTTTCTTAGAGGAAAAAAAAAGTATTTTTTGAGAAAAAATGCTTTTTATTGTCTCTCTCAACTTTTATTGCCATGTTTATAAAGACAAAAAAAAAAGTTGTAATTACAGTTTGCCTATAACAAATCAACAGAACTCAGAAAAGTCAGGTGCAAAGTAGAATTCTCCACTTTGGTTGCATTTCCTGTAACAGAAGTGGAACTGTGTGACATTGCTTTTACTACCCTACTCATGTATTTTTTGCTGCTAAATAAGCTATCTTACATCTTGATGTTCTAGTCCTTCAAGAAGTATGATTTACAGGAGACTAGTGGACTGAATTAGAGCTTCTGTAATATAAGGACTTAAAAAATACACTAACAATTTCTATTCTTTTGCCAAACTGAGGATTTTTGCTTAAGTTTTGTATTTGGATCATTCGCACACGCCAAAATATTCTCAGGTCAAACATACTAAAATAAAAAAAATAATTATTATTTTTACTTTCTTGCTTTTTCATTCTTTCACTATATACACATATATGTATATATAAGCTGAAGTTTTTAATTTCTTGAAAATTACTATTTTTATAATATTTTAGAACACTGTGAACTTAAGGATGCATTACAATAAATTACTTGGTTAAATGCTCTACACTGTAAAAAAAAAAAAGCACAGAAAATAAAAATTTATATTTCCTTTTAGTTACATTACTAGAAAAAAAATCCACAAAACTATAACTCTTCATGGCTTGGCAGAATACAGACATATTAGGAAATATGACTCTCCATTTTCCTAACATGCATTGGGAAAATTCAGTAATCTTCTGAATCTTTAACTACAGTTCTACAGTTCTAGTTCAGAGCACCTACGTCTTAGTGGGAAAATGGTGCAAAGAAAATACATGCTGATATGGTAATTCTTCATTATTTTTCTTAAGTATTTTATTTAACCTTAAATGTATAACATATAAACTCATATTTCAGCAAGAATGATTTGCACTAGGACATTTTTTCTTTTTTTTTTTTTTTTGTGTTGAAACCATTGGTTCACATAGAGACCAAGTTGTTTGATTTAACTAGATACAAGTAATAGCTTTTATACTGAGTGGAAAAAGTGTGGAATTAACTGGTGTCTAAATAAATGACATTTCAGTATCTTTCAGATCTTTATACACAACCAGCTGGAAAGCAGGCAGACAAAATCCTGGGAATACTGGATAAAAACAGTAGTTGATGATCTGTCACAAAATAATTTCCTTTCCTCAGTAAGATGTTCTTTAGAAGGTGATATCAGGAGATTAAGATGATAGATGATGTTAACTGTCACAGTCTAAACAGTGCTGGCACTTCACTGGTCATATGTGTAAAGATGAAAGTCACCTGGAACTTCTTCAGTTTTTCTCTCTGCAGTTTTGATACATTTTGTTAAGGCCCAAAACAAAATAAAAATTAATTACAGCAGCCATGCACAATAATAATAGTAATTTTTTCCTTATCTTTCATATCACATCAGAATAATACTCACTGAAGACTTTTCAAATGGACAAATAAAGATCCTGCTTCAGAATTACTTTCTACACAGAGAAACTGCTGTTTCTTATGAAGGCCCTTCTATTTTTCCATTTTCCTTTTCCTGTAAAAAACCACTTTTTTTTATATTTTAGCCTTTGTGATAAAGTGTCCTCATTAATTGGGTGGTGTGATGGAGTACCCTCTCAATAGGACAGCAAAGTCGATGGGGTGGAGCAGTCACTATGCTGTAGGTTCGGAATGGCTTCACTAGGCTGGAGAAATTAGTTGACAAAATGACAGAAAAGTCATTAAGTTCTACAGAGGCAAGTGCAAAACCTTGCATCTGTGATGATATTGCCACTTGAACAGTATAAATTGGATACAAAGCTGTGCCAAGGAAAATGAACTGATGTATGTGTTGAATGAGTTGAACCCTTGTAGCAAAGAAGCCAAGCTGCTGCCAGTAGCTCCAGGAAGGTGAACCTTTCCATATGTTCAACACTTGTGAGACCCCATCTGGAGTATTGTATCCATTTGTGGCCTCTCCCACACAAGAAACACATTGTCATGTTGGAACAAGTCCAATGGAAAGCTAACAAGATGATTGAAGGTACATTACTTGAAAGGAAAGGATGAGAGAACTGAGTTTTTTTAACCTAAAGAAAAGAAGGCAACCAATGAGGGGTGAAGAGAAGATAGAGCCAGACTCTGCTCCAAGGTGCACGGGGACAGGAAGAGAGGCAGTGGGTAAAAGTTGGAGCAAATAAATTCTGACTGAATACAACAGGATTTTTTTTTCTCATAAGGATGGTGAAACACTGGAACAGGTTGCCCAAAGTGGTGACATCTCAGTCACTGATGTGCCTGAGCAAGCTGATCTAATTGGACCTTCTGTGAGGGGAGGGTCAGACTAGGAAAAATCCAGACATCTCTGTAACATAAAATACTCTATGATTCTGGAAAATAAATCCATGCTTTTTCCTTCAAAAAACAACCCAAACAAAACAAAACAAAAAACAACCAAAAACAAAACAAAAAACAAACAAATGAAAAAAAAACCCAAACAACTTACTGTTTACCTGTGGTAACAGTCAATACTTTTCTAGATCTGTGCATAAATATCAGACTTTGGTGCTTCCTTACAACATTTTTACTTCTGCAACTTTTTTTTTTCCTCTATTGTTCCATCAGAGTTGTGATATAGTATGTAAACTCTAGTTTCTAGTCTTTAAGTAGCCAGCAACTCTTCCCTTTTCCTCATATTGTATTATTGTCTTCAAGCGTTTTGTGCTGCTAAATAATGAAAATGGAAGGGAAAAAATTTATACCATGACAGCAATATGAGATCTTTGACTCCTGCTGACTGTAAATGTGTGTCTCTATCAAAATTGGGATTGCAGTCACTTGCAGCTGAAATCCTCTAAAACATGAAATTCATTCTTTTTAACCTTTTAATAAACAAATTTGATTTGTGAAATCACATTACACTGTCTCTTTACAGCATAGGATCGCATACAATGTCCACTTTATTAATGTCCGTATAGACAATCAGACCTTTGAAAGTTTGTAGACAAGGAATTAGAAACGTGATTAAAATAATTAAGTTTTGATCTTGCCAGTATTGTAGTGCCACTGGTTAGTTACCTCTAAACTGTTACTGTTGTCTCCTGTTGTACTTATATACACAGATATCAATGTTAGATATGCCTGCTGATGCACTTTTCTGTTCGTTGTATGACTAGACTGGATGGATTTCATCATTGGGTGACTGCTTTTGACTGCAGTGTGAATATGAACTGTCGGTATAGAGAGATGAATGCATGGGCATCAAGGACTATGGTCTCAAGTCCCATTAGAATCAATGAAATTTATCATCCTAAAGCAAGAAAATTCCTGTCAGAACTAGGTCCATAGAGTCCTAGGACTCAGATAAAATACTTTTTGTCTCATGAAAAACTGGCAGACTTTCTCCTCAAACAGACAAAATCTGCAAAATATGATTAACAGTACCTGGACAGAGATATTATGAAGCCATTCCTTCTGATGTTACAAGAGCAGAAAAAGGAAAGGTGGGACAACACTTTCTCTGTGTTGCTGGTGCCCTATGGGAGAGTAATAGTGAATAATAGTAGCGTACTGATAGCACCAATTAACCAGGGCTATCAAGCTGCTGAGTGATGTAGAAGGAAAAAAAAATATTGAGGGAAAATTGAAACAAGGAAGCACAATAGGGTAGAAAAAGACCTGAGGAAACAGGCAGAACTGACACAGAACAAATTATTTTTCAGGGACAAGAGTGCTTGAAAAAATTGATCATCTTGAAAAGAAAAATAAACCATTGATTCAAAAGCAAAAACATGGTAGCAAAATCAGATTGAGTATATATATCCTAATGGAGATGAAAGGAAGCAAGATGAAAAAAGTGAAAAGAAAAAGAAAACTTTCATCTTCAAATTTCTAACTCTCCAGTGATACAGGGACACACAGAAATAGTATAATAATAGTACTCTTTTTCCCAGACTGCAAACCTGGACAGATTTTAACAGTGAAGGCAGAAAACCTGGGAATCAATGGATAGCAGCTCATGCAGTTTTAGCTAGTTTCAGCCATGCAAATGGCAGCTCCCTACAGCTATTGTTTAGCCTTGTCTGCACTTTTGGGTGTCTAAGCCAAAAGTTGTGTTATAAAGTCATATACTGGTGAAAGGTTATGGTCTGGAAAGAACTTTAAAAGTCATCAAGTCCCAATTCCTGCAATGGGAATTTACACCTCTCACTTGACCAGGTTGCTGAGAGTCCTTGTCCAAACTGGCCTTGAACACTTCCAGGGTTGGGGCATTCTCAACATCCCTGGGCAATCTGTCCTATCACCCTCACAGTGAAGAATTTCTTCCACATTATGATTTTCTTCCTAATATCCTGATTATCCCCTTTCAATTGGTACCCATTACTCCTTGTCCTATTATCTACATTGTACAATTATTCTGCCTAGTAATATTCTTTCGAATTAGTAGTCAAGCTGTATTAAATTTTATTTTATTGTGAGAGTTTAATGAGACTAGCCATAGTCATCAGCATTTCTCTTACCATTATTATAATGCTAAAGTCTGGACAACTTGAAGTGGAGCGACTGAAACATAGGGAGGTTGCAAAGCTTTTCTTTCTGACAGTGTAATTGAATTACTGGAATAGTAAGGCTCAAATAATACAGTATTTGTGTTGCAAGACAATATGTACTCCTGGGGTTTTATCAGTTTTAGTTTGGCTCTTTTTAAAGGTCAAGGTATGTTTCTCTGAATAGAAAACAGCTGAGGATCCTCAGAATGATACAGCATTTTTTTCACAGATCATTTTCCAGAACTATACTTACTTGTATTGCTAAGGTCTAAAAAGGCTTTGGGTAAATTTGGACATGTCTATTTTTATAAATAATTTTATAAAAAATGAAAACATGCAAAGTAACAGCAATTTACAATTAGGTCTTCTTTGGGTATTTTCTTGTACAATCCCTCAATAACAGACTCGATAATAAAAATAAATATATAGCAGATTGGTAGACAGAAAATGGCTTTGTAAAACACACCAGCTCAAACTGATACATTACTATTTCTGTACTTTGCTTCACATAGAAATCATAAGTGAGGGAAATAATTAAATATAAATATAAATATAAATAATTTTAAACACGTTAGCTCAGTAACATGGGTATGAGAATAGGACATGTGGGAAACATTAAGTTCAGGGCAAATCACGCAGAGTCTGTAAGGCTGGTGGACATGCTCTGTTGAAAGTGGTCACACCTCACCAGAGTCCAGAAGCAGGTTGGGAGTGTAAGCAGTATATTTCTAACAAGCAATATTCCTCAACTGAGAAAATCACTTCCTGCTTAGACCAGAGCTTTAATGCTAACTTGGCAACCAAAATAGTATTTGAAGTAGTTTACCTGGAGTGCTGGTTTTACCCTGGGGGAGGGCACACCGGGAAGTTTTTTCTCCATGAGAACTTCCTCTGTGAATTGATGGAACCAACTGGAGGCTGGTTTAGTTGCTGACAGCCTGAGAAACGAATTGGAAAAGTCGGTTCGCTCCGTGAATCACATTTGAAGCAAGTAAAGGCCAGGAAAGCTCTCTTGCATTTCTGGCCCTTCACAAGGTGACACCGACCTGGCCCGGGCCGGGCAGGGCTGGGCTCGAGAGGCTGCCGGGCCCCGTTTCCAACCAGGAGCCCCGATAACCAAAAAGAATCAAATCCCATTGCTGAGATCCTCGCCCTCCCCAGGTGTGGACGTGGCTCACGGGCTGGGGGGAGGCAGCCGGGCCCGGTTCGGGAGAGCCCCCAGGGCTTTGTGTGCTGGGCAGGGCAGAGGGAGAACCCCCGGGCTGGGGCTGGAGCTGGGGGCGGGCAGCGCCGGGGGAAAGCCATGGACACACGGCCTTGGCACCCATTTCTCCTCTGCGTGCACTTTGCAGTTTTCGTCCTGTCCCTATAGCATGGCCTGGGCACCCTGAGATCCTGACACAGCTCCGGCATGGCCTGGCACAGCCCCTGAAACTTCTGTGTGGGATTTTAATCTTTTTCCAATGCTCAGATGACTTACAGTCTTTCCAGCTTTCCTTGGGTGAGAGGAAGAAGAGAAAAGATACACCAAAGTTAATGAAGCAAAAGCTAAGTTTCTAGATGGAAGGAGAATGAGGAGATACCATGAAGGTTGGCTGAAAAATCTATTTGCAAGTTATAGGAGTGGACTGTATTTCACGAAAAAATTCCTTTAAACCATGGAAAAAAGACATGGGAGGGTGGGGTAAGGTGTAAAGTGTTTTGGAAGAACCTTTGTCCCAAGGGAAAAAGGGGATCTCTGTTCTGGGGAATGAACTATGAACAGAGAGAAGAGAACTAAAGAAAACTTTTGCTTTTGAGTAGCTCATCCTTAAAAGTAATACCCCATGACTTTGACATGGCTCACAAGCACAGCTCTGGGAAGGCTGTGAGGGTAGGAGGAGTTTCATGACGGCAGATCCCGGATGGCTGCTATTCGTGAAAAAAAGTGAAGTCAGGAGAGGTTATTTGCCCTCTTGAAAAAGATCCTTATAACTGAACAAGAAAAAACTCCTCTCCCTAAAGTGAACTGAAAAAAGATTATTTAAGTAAGGAATTGACTGAAGTGTCTCTGTATGTTGTTAAGCTGTGACAAAGGAGAAAGAAGGACTGGTCTGAATATCTGTTCTGAATTTATTATTATTTTTCTTTGTGTTGTTAATAAAGTTTTTCTTTATTCCCTTTTAAGTTTTAGGCCTGCTTTACTTTTAATCCTAACTCTATTTCACAACAAAATGTAAATATATTACAATTGGCAAACCCAAACTATAACACCTGGTTTGATTATGAAGCTCTTCAGAAACTCTAGTAACACTCAGGCTGTGTTTTTGCTGAAGTTCCAATCCTCTCAAAATAATCAAAGAAAGAAAAGGAGTTAGAAACATCAGATTATCCATTTACTGAAGCATGGGTTGTGCTCATTCCCATCCTGATCAGGTCTGGTTTGTTGGGTGTTTCACAGTCCAAAAAATAATTGTCTGGTACCAGTTTCTCATATAGAAGATTTCCCTCATAATTCTGAGAGGAGCAATTTAGTTCTGCTGTTACTTCATGGCTGATCCCACTGAATACTGGAGGCAGTACCTTGTGCTAGTACCAATGATTAAAATGTTCGTTCAAATTGCTATGACCACTCAGTTCCATTGAAACATCAATGTTTGTATCATTGTATTCTGCAATACAGAGAAATGCATGTTCTTTTACTGTTCTTTTACATGTTCTTTGCTTTACATGTTATTTGCTTAATTCCCCTGCAAGACTGTAAGACCATTGCTAGTATGAAATACTAGTGTTTTCCACTTAATCTGTTTTTCTAAGTAATGCAGTACTGTAGAAAAGAAAGGAGGTGAGGAATCAAGTCTCTCATTATTGTTGATCAGTATCTTGCATATGTCTGCTCTCTGGCAGAGGAATTTGTGTGCATAATGTATATACAGATTTTTTTATGATAGAAGAAAAACCTTATTTTTATTATAAATTCTATGCCATTATCAAATAGCACCTTCCCATCTTAGATATACTAATACTAAACATCAAAACGTCTTACATGTTCAAGACATGGTTTAGTGGTGGACTTGCTAGTGTTATGTTAATGGTTGAACTCAATGATTTTAAGAGTATTTTTTTCAATTTGCATGATTTTCTGATTCCATTTCAGTTTATTGCTGAAAGGGCAATTGAGAGAAATATTACATTCCAGATTCCTCATTGACAGCATAAATGATTGAAATTTACAGTAGCCAAATCTTGCACAAGTATTTCATAAGCAGCAGGAGCTTCATTTCACAAAGGGTGAGTTTCATCAAGTTAGGCTGGATTTCAAGTTTCAGGTTTTATTATTATTCTCAGTTGAATTTTGTGGACATATTAATGATATATATCAAATTAATATCCATGCAGGAAAAGCTATTTCTTATTCTTAGGAATTTATTAATCCTGGAAATTGTCTTTAGTATTATGGACTTTGTTTTTTAGTGATTTGTATTTTCCAAGAAACTTTGTTAATTTACAGCCTTAAAAAACATATGAACATAGAAGGGTTCTTTTAATATTGAATAAGTAATATTTTCTTATTGATATATGTTGATTATATTTTTGCAATATCTGAGTTTTACTTCTCTCCTTGTCTATAGTATTTAATAAACCCCTCTAGTTTCAGTAAATCAGTGAAGTTAACCAGTTATAGAGAATAAGATTCTGTTCCAATAAGTAAAAAATACAGGGAAAATAGAAATCTATTGAAATATCTATTGCTTTAGCTATCTTTAGGGCATCACCCATCTGGTTCAGTTCTATGGTATCAATCAACTTATCATGTATAAAAACTGGAGCAAAACACATAGTCAACTTTTAAAAATTCTTAATTTCTTTACCAAGTTGTAGTGTAAAAGATTACACTATATAATTAGGTAGAAAAATAGAGTGCATGAAGGGAAAAAAAACATTGTTCTTTGTCTGGCAAACAGAAGAGAAGAATTACTGCAGATAAATAATGGCATTGATGTGGCATGGCATCCTTAAACCGGGGCAATGCTAGAGGTAATTATAATTCCTCTCCTTTTTTCATTCGTCACCCTTGCCTCATCATTTAACTTCCATGTTATTAAATTTGTTTGACAACATATGGGTGATTTACATTTGCTACATGTATGGTTTTTGTTCTCTTCATAACTCTATAAACCAACTCTGCCCAGCTTTCCAGACTGCTTTCCTCTAGTGATCAAATATTGACTGTTTCTGATTTGCAGCTACTTGTCCAGAACCCCTGGCTTATCTGCACCTGTATTCTCAAAGCATTTGCTATTATCTTGTGCTCATGCAGTTCGGGTACCTTGTTACAACCTGTATTGTTTTTATCTTGATAAAAAGTTCGACCACATTTCTGTGAAATTGCAATTATTGTGGGGTTTTGCCAGTGTTCATCTTGTATTCTACCACTCCCTGCTGTTACAAAAAATTCTGTGTGTAAAACTGAGGCTTGAGCAGAAGAAATCACTAAAACAGAAATACTCTCTGTGTTTTGAGTGAGTAGGAGTATAAAGAGAGCTCATCTGCAGCATGTGTTAGAACAATGACAGAACTGAAAGACTGAAGTGTGTTGCTGTGGGTATACTCAAACTACAGAGAAGGTATCCAGGTCAGCATTCCCCCTAGAATACTCTGAAGACCCATCAGTCTCTTCCTGCTTATGATTTTCTTTCAGCAAAGAACTGTTTACTGTCATGGAGCTGGCATGTGGTAGTGGATCCAGTTCCACATCCATGATCACAAGCCAGAAAATACTGCTCTGTCTCCCAGTACATATAGAGAACAACAGAGTATTTGTACTGTTCCAAATCATGGACTGACTGGAACTCCCTCAGAGAACAACGATGGTTGCATGGTACATAAAATGCAGTAAAAAAACCACAAGGAGCTAGCAAGGCCTGATTTTTACAGAGGTTCTTTAGCTTTTTCACTGAGTTGTATTACACACTTCAGGGAGAGTGCACCAGGACCTACTAGTGAATGGACACTGGTGTTGTATTAGTCCTGTCCACATGCATCTGTAAAATCACCATGTTGTTTTTATAGAAACTGGACTATTAGAAATGTAAGAACTTGAAACATGATTACTTTTCTGGATGTGTTTTATATCTTCAGGAAAGACATTCATCGCACTTTGCCTTACTTTCTTATACTTTTGCAAATTTTGTTAAATAGCAAAATATTAGGTCCAGAATGACACTCCCTAAGAGTCAATTCAGTGTTGATATGGAGAGGTGAAAAAAATGCTACAATTCATGTAGAGTTCCTAAAAGTAGTTTGGCATTGGTATTGAACATTACAACATATAATTTACTGGCAGGTGGTCTGTAGAGCAGGGTTCACAGCTCACAGATGTCCTCAGGAAGTGTTGACTGCATAAACACCGGACAGGAAATTACTGGTTTGGTTAACAGTTCTTCAGAAAATATTTTAGCTCATGAGTCAACAGTATCATGCTGTTGAGAAATAAAAAAAGCAGCACACAGATATATATTAACAGGAAAAAAAAGAAAAGAAAAGAAAAGAAAAGAAAAGAAAAGAAAAGAAAAGAAAAGAAAAGAAAAGAAAAGAAAAGAAAAGAAAAGAAAAGAAAAGAAAAGAAAAGAAAAGAAAAGAAAAGAAAAGAAAAGAAAAGAAAAGAAAAGAAAAGAAAAGAAAAGAAAAAAAGAAAAGAAAAGAGAAAGACTTGCTTTATGCACTACACAGAAAGATGACTTCCAATGCTGAAGATGCTCCAACTTCAAGAACAGGAAAGGCTTTCAAAAAGTAATAGAATAATCCCTCATGGCAGATGGGAGGTAAAAACATCTTAAATTGCAGCGAGACAATGCAAATCTTGCTAATAATAAGGGTGGTAATCATTAAACAGATTGCCTGGCAAAGTTATAACCTTTGTCACTGAAAAACTGATGGATTTTCAGAACTGAGGGAAAAAAAAAAAAAGCCTGAAAAAATATATGGAAAAAGAAACGGAAATTAGAGACTGACACAGGGTTTTAGAACATGTTAATTTTTGCAAATAAACATCTGAATTTTGTTCCAACTTCAAATATGGATATTTCAATACTGTATTCAGTAAAACTATATACAGTGACCGTTTACTAAAGAATATATCACTCTCTGAATTTAGCATCAAACAAAAAGTTTCATGATTTCTAAAATAATGTACTAAACATGATCACAGAAAATAATTTTATGTCTGTTTCATCTCTGTAGTCAAATGAATCCATAAATGTGTTTGCATAAATAGTGTGTTATGTGTATTTCCTCTCTATAGCCCCAAATCTGGTTGTTAGGGTATTCATATGGAGGACAGAGATTTCATCTTCCTCCTTCCAGCAGAGGAAGATACTGAATATGGTCTCCTGGTATCTGAAGTTTGGATGTATGCTGTAGATCAGTTTGAGATACTGGGCTCTGTAAGCCCCAATTCTTTTATCTTTACTTTTCCATTAATTTATTCAGTGTTTTTGCTGTTTCAAAAACAAACACACAAACAAAATTTAACACTAAAAATCCAATAGAAAGTACTGCAATTTTCAATGGCACTTGCTGATTTTACATTGACATAGTCAGTTTACAACTCCTATTAACAGTTGCTGAAGTTACAGATTTGTAATCCAAAATGGTTTGACGTCATCAACAATAACTATTCTTTAGAGATGCTTGAAATTAAAATGTCATTTTAAAAAGTGAAAATTTCAATACCAAGTTCCATGAAATGCTGATGTTTAACAGAATGCAGTTTTCAAGAATAACCTTGAGCTCAGCTTTGAAAAGAGAAAATCTTTCCTGTTTTCCATGACAAATGTGAAGAGTTAATGCCTGGGAAGTGCTGAGACAAATGCTTATTGATGACTCAGTTAACATCTTAGAGTGAGCAGAGTATAAACAGACAAAATACGTCCTCGTTTTTTATAGCTCAACAAGCAAGGGAATGCAGTCATAAAAAAAGAAATGTAATGAAATGATATCAAAACAAACAAAAGACAAACTCTCAGACTGTGGTACTGATGAGTCATTTTCAACCTCTTCAAATTGTCACTTTATTTTCTAGGTTGGACCCCTTACCCGCAAGTGCTTGTGTGACATTTATAAATGAAAATGCAGAAATTAATTAGGTAAGCACTCCTAACATTTCGTGTGCATCTTACATGTATTTAATTCCCTCTTTGGATGTACGAGATGAGCTGTTTCTAGCTAAGGTGAAGAGTTCCCAAGGCCACTGTGCAGACCGCTGCTGCTCTGCACCAGGTGCCGAGGCTGGGCCCAAGGGACGCGACTGTCGGGAGCTTGCTCCACTTGGACACAGGCTGAGACGAGCAGGAGCTGCTGGACTGAGTGAAGAGGACCATCAGCTCCACAGCAGCCCAGCATCACCTGGCATTGCAGAGGAATTTCAATTAGTCAGGTGACGATCAGCTGCAGTCCCCAAGGACACAGCTACCACCTCTCCTGCACAGTTCTCTGTCACTGCTACAAAAAGCTCATTTGTGACACCACTTACAACATCAGGTGTAAAAGTAGCTGCTTGGAGGCACTTGTCCTCTCTGCATGGTTTAATTTAAAAGCCGAGATCTTCTATTCTGTCTTCGAATATGAATGAGTCAGTCGTAAACAAAGAACTAAAATAGATGAGTCTGGTGTGGAGAGGTAGCTGAGTCATTCTATAAACCCTGTCCCTTAAATGTAAATGGCAGAGGGCTTCTTTTTTGACACAATAATTGCTATTTTAGTTTAATGAGCTATAAGGCTTTTGCAGGGAAATGGCACCTGAAAGTTACTGTCCCAGTCAGTGCCTCCACTTTTAAACTTTTTTATCCATGATTTTACTTCTTGATCTCTGTGAAGAGAAACTAAAATTTTCTTCAGGAGCTTTTCATTTTAGCTATTTGTTTTAATGAACAGCATTTGAATTGTGTACCTCTTTATATTATCAAGATAGCACTTCATTGTACTGTACCTCTTATACCATTGAAAAGGGGGACACAATCAAATGTTGGCATTAAATCTTTGGCATTTTGTTTGAGAGGAAGAGGTTAGCACAAAAGCGAATTGCTCCTAATTTGGATTAAAATAGCTAAAATAGTCCTATAAAACATTACAGGTTTCAGCAAATATATCCACTGTTTGAATGAGAAAAAATTTCCACAAAAGAATTAATAGTGTTTTGGATACATATCTCTGCTAAAAAATTTATTGCAAGCAAATTGAAAATTCAAACCAGAACATCTTCCCCCTGTTACCCTTGATAACATAAGTAGTAGCCACATAAGACAGGAAATTTAAAATCAGCAGAGAACTGGATTTTTCAAAGTAACAGGTTGCAGCATTAGCTGGAAAACACTATTCTTGGGTCCACAAGTAGAAATGTTGAGTATAAAACAGTGATTTTACTGAGTTCAGAGCTGACAAATCCTTGGCATTCAAATGTGGGCCAGTGCAAGTTCAAAGGAGTAGTTCAACTAAAGAGATTCTCAGGGAGAGCAAGCTTTCTAAAGGTCTGGAAAAATCAAATACTGAAAAGAAGATGAAAGGTTTAAATATATTTAGACTAAAGAAAGGAAAAGACAGTCACAGTGTTCATATACATAAAACATAGCTTTTAAAGGAGTTTATTCCCTTCTTAAAACTGGTTGCCGATGAGACCTTAAATAACAGAAGAGAAGGTGTGTGTTGGGATGTGCAGCAGTGAGGACTGTGCAGTACCATAGCTGTTTCTTGGGAGGAGGTGGCAACTCCCTCAGATCCTCTTCTTCAGAACAGGTTGTAAAGGTGTTTGTTCAGAAATGGCACAGGTACAGCTGACCCAACATTTGCAAAGGAGGTGGGAGTAAAAATTCTCTTCTAATTTTGTTCAGCCTTAATTTTTACTATTTTGGTGATTTTATTATCCAGCTTCATTATGCATATTATTATGCAGAATAAAATCATGAAGTAATTAATTCAGAAAGTTGAATTCAAAGCAAATTTTTGGAAAAATTGAAACACAGGGTTATGTTCTGAAGAGTAACAACACTTTCATTTAAAATTTACAGCAAATATTTTCAGATTGAAATAGTATTTTATCTTCAAATGTTCTAACTTTCTCATAATTATTATGTTATTACTCTATATAATTATTTAATTGCTTGCACACTGGCTTTTTACACATCGTACATGCAAACACCAGTATTAGGCATTAACAACAAGGTTGATAAACATAATTTCATGCTGCCAGCTTGGATTAGTGATGGGTTTAGAAATTTCATGTCAATCTAACTAAATACTACAAAATATATATTCTGTATATTTATTTTTTCAGTCTCCTTAAATATTTTACACTGCTCAATGAGGATGAGAAAAATGACAAGTTAATTTTAAGAATTGTAATGGATGGCAGTTACATCTGTATTATTTCATATTTTCATTATTCTAATTATCCTTATGACAGATGTTCTGCCTCATTGTTCTCATGACGGTTTTCCAGAGAAGTGCTGTATCACAATGCTAATAACTTTCCTCAGCCCCTCTTTGACAGTTTTTAGTAAACCTCAAAAATGTGATTTTACTGATGTTTTGTTCAGCGGGTCCATATCATTTTTAAGAGATAGCAACCCACATGGAAGAACTAAGAATAGACATCAAAATACAGAAAAATGCTGGACCATATTTTAAATTAAATACATATTTTTTAAATACTAAATATTGAAATTTAGGTATATATTTTTAAATGACAAGGTTAAGGACATACTTGTCCAGTTTTTTTTAAAAAAAAACATTCCCAGCTATAGTTTATCTACAAAATGTATGCATGATTGGAGGTCCCATACATTTTATCTGATAAATATTATTTTCTAATATTCAAGCAGCTAAACATCACAGATGCTTTGACAAAAATCGATGCAACCTTTGTCTTGCAATGTATTTCATCAATAATCAAGTAATCAAGCAGAGATTCTTTGCTAAATTCTGTTTAGAAATATCTTAGTAAACATATTTGGTTTACTTAATACTAATATACTCATGTACATGGTCCAGAGCTGTATCCATCTCTGGGGTCCCCGGCAGGGGAAGGACATTGAACTGTTGGAGCAAGTCCAAAGGAAAGCCACCAAGTTGATTAGTGGGATGGAGCACATTTCTGGCAGAGAAAGACTAAGAGAATTGGATTGTTCAGCCTGTAGAAGAGAAGGCTACAGGGTGACCTAATTGTGACCTTCCAGTACTTAATGAGACCCTACAAGAAAGCTGGAGTGGTACTTTCTATAAGAGCATGTACTGACAGGACAAGGGGGAATGGCTTCAAACTGAACGAGAGCAGAAATTCTTTGCTATGAGGGTGGTGAGACACTGGAACAAGTTGCCCAGAGAAGTTTTGGATGCCCCATCTCTGAAAGTGTTCACAGTCAGGTTGGATGAGGCTCTGAGCAACCTGGTCTAGTGGAAGGTGTCCCTGCTATGTCAGGAGGGTTGGACCCAGATGACCTTTAAGGTCCCTTCCCACCCAAATCATTCTATGATTCTATTATATCAACGGCCCAGCATAATTTTGCATATTCATTTCAGCATGCACATAAATGAAGCTGGTGGATAATCATCCCACTCTGAAAAATATAAATATTCATTTGATTTTAAGTTCACTGTTTTAAACATTCTGGTTTTCTTAAATGTGAGAAGGTGTTTAAGTGCTATGCAGTTATGGGCCCAAAGTATTTAATGAGTCATTTCTTCAGTGTGAAAGATAAAAATAAGAAGCATGTTGCTAATCATCTAACCTTAATTTCTACGATTCTCCAAACTTCCAAGTTCATGAAAAACAAGTTTAACCTTGGAAGAAGACTGAAATGAGTTGTTGTTGATCAAAAATTGATTCTGTCTTTGGATGAGAATAAATTAACTGGTCTTTATGGAGTGGATTATGACAGTTTAAAAGAAAACAGCTGAAGGAGAGGACAAAAAGAAGGATTCAGTTAGTCTTTGACTTGTCAGAAGTTACTGAAACAATAGAATTGGCACAAGAAATCAAACTTCCTTGCTACTTTATCCTTGCTGAATTTTTAGGCAAAATTTCAGCATTTCTTACGGATTTATTAGAGGCTGTTGCCATAAAACAGAGAAATTGCATAAGAGTGTTTTGCTGAAAAATTGAATTTGAGACAAGAGCAGGATGTTCATCCACTTAATTCAGCTCAAGCTATTGTTTCTGATGGAGACATCTTATCTGCCTAAACATTTGGCACAAACATTTAATTTTATTATTTTAGTGTCATTTGAAAACAGGAATGAGTCCAGGACAGAAGAGGAGATATTTACACTTTTACATATCTGGGTCATATGCCTGTTCTCCTTCTGTTTCTTGCTCTAACATAATTTATGTTGGAATAAACTCAATAGTACTAAATTCAGCCTACTGAAGCACTTCTTCCTGTTGAATCCTGGATATCAGATGAAGTCAAATGTCACAGGAGTATGAATTAGTCATGTTTCTGCACTCATGGTCATCATGAACCTGGAAATCTTTGAAGCAGTAGTAGTGAAATATTTCATCTCCCTGGTCCCTTTGTCAGTTAATTCAAATGTCAATGGACAATTAGAGTTTCTGCACTCCAAAGTTCTTTACTATATCAATCTTCATGGCTCTTCAACAGCCTCACCTGTCTGAGACTCCAAAAACTTACAGGCATTTTGTGAATTGCTTATTAAAGAAATTGCCCAAATACGGAGATAATTCACATAACAAGGCTGCATATCAGCCCAACTAAAGTGACTATATTTTATAGTCAGTTACCAGATGGATCCTTTTTCTTGAACAATAATATTAAATCACCTGTCTTCTATGAAAACATGAAGATACAATCACCTAGGAATTTTAATTGTATATGTAAAGCTCATTGGACCTCAGTTGTTATCTTTCACTTTGTTCTGTCTTTCATACTTCTCAATTTATCATGATGTACTTAATAACTTGGAGTAAAACCCAGTCCAAATCAAAATATTCAACATTTTCTACATTTCTTTTCTACTATGCATCTGTCTGTATAGGTAAGGCATCTTTGTATATTCTGAAAATGCAGAAACGATGAAACATTCAAGCTTAGTATCTGTGGTGCAACAAAGTTAAAAAGAAATACCAAAACCTCAGAACAAGAAAGCATTCATGATCCCTAGCTTAGATTTGGTTTTGTAGATACCACTTTCTCCTAAGATCCTACTTTTATAATTCATTTGGGAACTTAGATCATACTTTTCTAGAGTTTGAAATTTTGTGTAAAATTGTCCCAAGCAGTCTTCAAAATACTTTTTTTCTGAAGGTGTTAATGAGTGATGAGCTATTACTATGCATGACAACAGCATTAAAAGAAAAAGAAAGTTTACATATTACTTGATTCCCTAAAACCTGAAAATAAATAATGCGAGAGTTCAAACTGAAAGTTGCAGCACTAAATGCAGAATCCTCTGTGAAAAATCACTTGAACAGTTTCAAAAGCATATAGTGATATTTTAATATTTCAATATTTTAGATTCAACTTCAATGCTACCATTTAGATAACATATTGTCAATGTGATGATTTTATGTATAAATTTCTAAAGAAAAGAGAAGATAGACATATTATACAGTCCTACTCTTAGAGCCATTTTTCACTGTTTTATGCTTCATTTCACATAACATGCTATAGAAAAAATATGCATAGGCTGTTATCAGTGGTGTTACTTTCTTTGTTCTGTTTCTGTGTATTTTTGTTCTGTTTCTCCTTTGCAAAACTGACATAGCTATTACTGTAATTATGATTTTTAAAAATATTTATGAGTATTTTAATTGAATAGTCAAAGTTTTCTTACAACCCTCCTTGACTTTGTATTATATATATTTTAATCCACAAGATGCTTTAGGCCATTTATATAAAAAGTCAATTCAACTGTTCTAATGTCGGGAACAAAGAGAGAAATACTTTGTTTTAGTTATTGAAGCAAGCCCTTACATGCAAATTCCCATTTTAATTTTGAAGGGCTAAGCACATGCATACCAGCAAAAGAAAGTAGGAAACTTTCAATATTTTAGGTTAAACATTTTCTTCAGTTCGAAGGTTTAAGTGACTCTGAACAGCCTGTTTCACTCCTTGTTATGGCTTCAAGTCTTTTATCCTTCTTTATACAGATCAAAACACATTTGGCAGTGCTTGTTGTTTTATCTTTATGTCTGGATATCCTAAGCCGTACATGTACAAAAAAAAACCTCCCCTCAGAATATGCTGGAAAGCCTTCCTGCAGGGGCCAATCATTAGGAGAAACATAATATTCAGTCAGGGGAAAAAAAAATCTTTTGTAGTGAATTGCAAGAAGACTTTTGAGGTAAGATCTATCTAGAGTTTAGGAAGCAGGCAATTACTAATGGAATGCTGCAATTGAAGGTAATGCTGAACAGCACGGCTCACTGTGCTTCTATGGGATAATTCCTCTCTGCCATTAAGCAAAGTATATATATTACACAAAGATATCCTTCTGCAGTATCTACTAATAGTTTAATTAAGCACAGTGAAAGGATGTTATGAGCACTTATCTGTGCACAGTAATTGCAGAAGAAAACTAGGTTTTATCCTGATAGCCTGTCTAAAAGTTACTAACTCGGTTGGGAGACAGACCTTCATTGTTTAGAGCATGACTACAATCACACTGGATAATGACCATGTAATGAAAAATCCATTTACCTCCCAACCTCTCTTTTCATCTGGAAAAAATTTACTCTGACGAGGTAATTTAACAATATTTTTAATCCTTCTAGAGTCAGAATCTTGCTCTTATCCTGCTCTAAAATCTCCTTTGCAGAGAAAAAAAAGGGCTCTCAATTTTCTAGAGATCTGAGACAGAATGCTGAGAAGAGGTAAATAATGACCATTAGTGCCTCTTGGGGAATGCAAAGAAATTTATAAACACAAAAAATTGGGTTTTATTCCAATTATTTCTATATCCTAGGAGGCTTATTTTTTTGTATTTTTTTTTCAGAATATCAAGTTTCTGTTCTGGCCATACAAACAAGAGCAATCATAAGCATTTAGACTAACACGTGTGATTAATTAATTACACATTTTTATAATAATATTATCCTGATTTAAAAAATGTTTTTTATTTTATTGAGTAAAAGTAAGTTTTATTCAGTTTTATTCAATAGAAATTTCAGTTCTAAGTAATTTCATCAACAAATCGCTTTAGCACAGCCGTTCTACTAATCACATACTCACAAACCTTGATTTTCAGGAAAGGAAATTTATTAACCTGAGTCCAGTTTTCACTACTTTCTTGGACTTTATTTATTTCTTCTGAAAAGAGGTAAAACTCTTGATCCATATTTCCCAGTATACCTGCACCCTACAGCAGTAAACTTCTCTGCCTGAACAAACTCTGCTGTAGCTACACATTTGAAAGGTGCGAGTAACGAAGTGCTAAACTGGAAAAGAAGAAAAAGAAATGCTGACATTCATGAATCACAGTTCACCTAAGAGCAAACATGATTAATTTGTTCACAGGAAATAAGGTGGTACTGAGATTCTGTGTGAGATGACACAGATGAATCATCATCAAATAGAGAGCTTCTGTGCATGCCTGTTCAGAAGGGACAGCTGAGTAGAGCACACTGTGAATGTAAGGCAATGACATATAGACCTACACATGGAAAAATGAGCTTTGCAATCAAGGCTTAAAGCTCCCTTTGGTGCTATAAAAGAGCTGTTATTTAGCTTTCTTGTGTTATCTTTAAGTGTTCTGGTGCAAAATATATTTTTTTTTCTTTGAAAGAGCATCTACTCTTTAAGATCTCACTTATGAGGGATACCTTTTATTCAGTTGGTCCTTCTGATTCTCTGGTATGATTCATATATTTTAATTTTTTGAGGCAGGCAGCTTACCAGAGTATATTTTCCTCAGTAGTTTCACTTTTATAGTGGCAGCTGGGAACCACAGAAATGTTTTATTCTTTGCTCAGTGTATAACACAGGTGTTTTAATATCAACAACATTTTCTACTCACTTGAGATACCTATGTGAAAGGAAGATGAAAGGCACATTGACTGAGTAGGAAATGTAATGCAATAGAACTAGCTCCAAGCAAAACATGTAGAGATTTGTCTTCAGTGATTTATGCTTTGAAAAAGAGGGCAGATCAAAAATGTATGGGTTTATACGAGGACAAATTATACCCAATATATACATATGACTGTTCTTGCAGAAGTTTGTACTCTGTTGTAACTTTGCTGGTTAACTGGAAATATTTAGGATTAAAGAAAAGATTTTATGTTCCATGAGTTTATGAAAAAATATATTGCCTCCAAATAAAAATGGTAAAATACATATCTTTCAAAATAACAATTGAAAAGTCTCACTTTAAATATGCCTGAGTTACAGCACTTTTGATTCTTCCCCATTTTTTGAACCAAACATTGACCAACTCGATGTGGGTATAGTGATAACTTCAACAAACCCAGGTCATTGCATTCTAAAGGACAAAATTTGTAGATAAGACCTTTTTCAGCAGATTATAATAGTTGACACGTGCCTGGCTTACAGTTAAAACACTTCTGAAGTTTCTGCTCTTGATGTTCTTTGCAAGAGCTAAAGAAGAAGTTTGCAAAGAATTAATGAGAAAAATACAATTTAGGAATTTAATAGCATAAACTTATTAAAATAAGTTTGGGGAAGAGGAAACAATTATATACCCGGTATTATTAAATTGTATTTATTGCTATTAAAGGGATTCAGTTACTGAAGGTTCAAACGTGATGACTGAAAAGCATTGATGATCATGAGAACTCTCAGCTTTATGTAAGAGTAAGGAAATGTTCCCATTTTGTTTGCCCTCTGAAATGAACTCTGAAAATGTTCATTCAATCTCTAAAAAAGCAAAAAACAATATCACAAGCACTAATGCACAAACTTTTCAATTTGCAAACAGATGACAGACTGAAAACAGTTTATCTGGATTATGAAATCAATATATGTGAATTGTGAGTATACTCACATGGAACATCATGGGGTTACATATTTGTAACAATATTAGACATTCACGGACTCATAAACTTACAAGTTCTAAAAAAATCTATTTTGCTGTTTTTGCTTTCAAAATCCACATATAGGCAATGCAGCTTTTTACATGCAACATTAATCCATGGAGTTTAGGATCACAATGCATCTAGTAATCAAAGCCTACAAAAGCTAGTGAAAAGGATTCTTGCTTTCAATGTCTTGAATTTAACTTTGTAGAAGAAACAACATGTTCATGCATGCCAAAAACTGAAGGTCTTGAAAGTTTAAAAAATTCTTCAATTGTAGTTATTTTATTTTTTGCTTTTCTAAGTTTTATAAGTGCACAGTAACTTTCTAAAAGCCTTAATTGTCTGTGTTATGCTTATGATATTTATTGTTGTCTCTAAGATCAGCTGTAGATAAGTTACTGTAGTTAATAATCAGTCTTGAAGTGAAAAACATATCCAGTTATTAAAACTGAATTCTTGGTTTGGTTTAACATTCTTAAATTTAATATTATTTGTATCATTATTCTCTCTCAGATTTTTGTGTTCTTGGTTTTTATTCCCAGCTACTGTTCATGAGCCTGTAAATACTTATATTCTTATATCAGCCCAAATGTTTTTCATACTGCCAAATATTATAGCTTAAATGTGCAAACCTAACATTGTAATTTTAATCAATGTGAACTTTAATAAAAACATATTACGTAGAGATTACATAGATTTTAAAAGAGCAAAAACGTCTCTAATATGTTTTTGTTTACAAGCAAACTTAGGTGATTTCTTTTTCAAGCTTATTTTTTAATTGATCTATGATATGCTGCCTTTGACAAGTTTCGAACTGTCTGTTTTCTAAAGTTTATTCAAATTCCCATGTCAGGGACTTTGAACCTTTAACAGAAGTGAACACTATATAAATACTTTCATATTGACATCTGTCATTAAAGGAGTAAAAAGAGCTTTTGCACAAACAGTTCTGTCTTTGGAAGCTGAAAGTAGATTTCCATCATCTTGAAACCTGAAAATCCAAAAGTTGCTCTTTGGATGCCTCCTGAGAATAAGGACTGATACTATCAGCAAAGGCTACCAGCATCTCACAATGTGTTTAGTAATCAAAATAAGTTTAAACGTAAGAAGACCAATCAAACTGCTGCACAATCTATTTTGGAAGGGTTCAGCATCATCTATTGAAAAAAACAAAAAGGAAAAAATCCTGCTTTTGTCTCCTAATTGTCATTTGAAAAGATAAATTCAAACTTTTTTAATGTTTGTTCATTAGCTAAATGCACGTAAGAAGTCTGAGAAAACTATTGGTAATAGGAATTTGCAAACTGAGAAAGAAGTGAAAAATTAATTAACTACAAAAAGTAAAAAATCTCAAAGCAAAATTTTGTTCTTTGGGTTTCACCTGAGACATTTACAACAGAGTGAAAATAAATGGAGAATAGATATCTGTATTAGAAAACTTGGCATGGCAAAGGCATTCCAGGTAGTGACTCAGTATAGAAAGCAATATCACTGTAAACAAATGCATCCATTATTGTAAGTAACTACCTAGATGAAGAGGAATTCCAGCTGATGGTGTAGTAGCAGCAAGCCATTCAATTTCAGTGAAAGACCTTTTAAGAGCAATAAGTTTTCAGAGCAGTCCTTTTCCTACGACAGCCTCAGAAACATAGAAAATCGTGCTGTCTTCTGTCCCTCTGTGGCTTGCTATAGCAGTTGCAAGTTGCAAAGAAGTGCAGGGATCATAATGATGCATCAGTACTGCATTACACATTAACTCCAGAAAGATGTGACATTATTCTGAACTTATAAAAACCCTGGATGCTATTTATGGGTGAAGTTGTTGTTAACGTTCTTGTTAAACTGTTTTTAGCCCACATAATTGCAAAGATAGAATAGTAAGAAATATATGTTATCAACTAGTCTGTTTTGCCTATCCAAGAAAAAAAGTCTAGAGGAAGATTTTAGTCTAGAGGCTAAAAATTACTAGAAAGAGGTAATTAAAGACATTGTACCTTGCAAACAATTAAAACACAGGAATAGTTCTGCGATGATGAGAGAGTTGTATTTCTTCAACCTTGAGAAGAGAAGGCTCTGAGGAGACCTCATTGTGGTCTTCCACTTTAAAGAAGGCTCTTAAGAAAAATGAGTGATTTTTAATGGGCAGAGAGTCACAGCACAAGGGGGAATAGCTTGGATAGAGGCTTGGATTGAGTTTTAGGACAGATGAATTACTCAGAGGGTAGTGAGGCACAGACACAGGTTTCCCAGAGAACTTGTGGGTGGCCCATCCATGGACGTGTTCAAGGTCAGGTTGGGTGGGGTTGTGAGCAACCAGATTTAGCTAGTGGCATCCCTGGCTATGGCAGGGCAATTGGAACTAAATGATTTTTAAGTTCCCTTCCAAACTGAGCCTTTCAATAATTCTATGATTGTGTGATTCTCTGAAGCTATATTTGGCTCTAAATACAAACCAATTTATCTCCATTTCCTTCTGATATCACAACAGAGTTGTCTTCCCATATTTTCGAATGACATTTAATTTCTCTACACATCTTCCTACGCTTACATGTTTTCACGTTATCTTCTATTTACTTTGGAAATAAAGCAATGTAAAACTTCTTAAATGGGATACGTATTTATCAGGATTAGTTTCACTAAGTTTTTTTCTTTTTCTTTAATCATGTAATTATAACACTAATTGCACCTCTTGAGGATTAAGATATTCTCAAGGTATTTTTTAACAGTAACTTCTGTTTAACCAGGATACTGAATGTCCCCTTGTGGAAACACTTGCTATTATTCTGCTATAGATCTTTTCTATTTCAAAGTATGAAAAAATTAAAGACTGTGTGTACTAAAGGGCTTAGGTTTTATAATGTAATGCACTAAATTAGATATCCAGAATTTCAAGACAATGAAGAATTAGATATCTCTGGTAAGAAGTCGCTGACATAAGCAAAGGTTTTACTTTAAACAATAAGAAGGGTTGAAATGCTAATATTCTTATATCTTTAAGAAATGTACCCACTGAAGTTCAGCTTGAGGAGTGACCTAAACTTACATACAGATTGACATACTTCTACAAGTCCAACCACTGTGATTAAGTGTCAACTGACTAAAAGGTGTTTACTAAAATCCTTGCAAGGGAAAGTTCTTTCATCCATCAGGAGAAAGTTAAAGTATGTGGGAATTGCTCAGATTTGGAATGTGATGGTAAGATTTTTACTAACAAGTAACTTTGCTTACTGTATTTGAAAAGCATCTCAATAACTGTTAGTACTTCACGTGCTAGAATATATTTAAATATGTGTTTCTGTGAATGAGCCCATTTATCATGATTTTAAATATTTTAATCTCCTCTTACTTTAATGCATAAAATACAAATTGAAACAGTCTGTTTCAGACCTACTGCATTTATTCTCCATTTAGCTTTGTGCCAGTTCTCATTGTTGATTTTCCTTCACCCATAAAAACTTATCTTAAGGAAAATTTTAATAATCTTCATATAAAACTTGGTTCAAGAAGCAATTTATAGAACAGAATAGTATATTTATTTACAAAAGTCATAAATGGACTAGCAAATGGTGGGAATAACAAGTTTATAAAGTTTGATGATGGCCATGAGAAGCTGTACAAAGATTTCTTAATAATTGTAACTCTAATGCAGATGACATTCAGTGCCAGTAAACTACAATTAAAGTGTATGAGGAAAGAGTATTTGAACTAGGAAAAATTAAGAATTTTCTCTTTAGGAAAACCAAAAGAGAAAAGTTATAATACTTCTTGGAAGACTGTTCAGTATTGATAAAGAAAAACAAAAGAAAGTAAGCAAAAATCACCAAATCTTGTGCAGTCAATACAACAAGACAGAAAATAAAATATGAAATATCATTATGCTAGTACATAAATTAATAACAGATATAAATATTTGACAGTTAATCTCTGAAAGTAAAGAATATTATTGGAAAGGTGTAACTGTGGAGGACTTTAACTGGAAGAAAACAGGATAATTTCAGCTATAGTGTGAGTTCCATGCAAACAGAAGTCACAGAGATTCTTTGGCCTTGTTTGGCAAAAAATGGGATGTATCAGTCTGATTTTCGCAGAGAAGGAGAGAAATTAATTCCCAGTTTCTCAAAAAGTAGGCAAGAACCAAATCATGTTTTCCGTGGCCAGTTGAAAACAAAAGGTGAAATTAGAGCTCATTATAACAAGTTAAGCATGAAAAGTTTACATGGGTTCAGAAGCTAATTGTACAAATTCATTGAGGAGATTCAGAGAAACCTTTGTCTTAAGCACTTCAGACACAAATTTTCAAAGGTTGCGTCAGAAAAATTGTAACTGTCTGCTTGCCTTGTCCTGGGCTTTGTCATAGACATTCATTTATGACTCAGTCTCTGATAGAAAAAATGAAGAAACCTCTTGATACCAGAAATATGCTCTATTTTTATTTGTGTAGCCATGAGTCATCTGCACTGTGATAACTGTTGAGAACTGGCCTCGTGGGCTCTTTTACGCACCACTCAGGATATGAACTTACATGTCACTTCAGTAAAGATTTGTTGCCAGGGAGCAGCAAGGACCAGCAGCTCCAGGAGGATAGGTCAAACCCAGCTTTTCCTGTGCCCTCAGCAAGGAGCACAGTCCCCAGGGGTATGGGCCATGATGTTGGGAACAGGTCCATCAACAGATGTAAATATGGTAAGTGGTGGCCCAGGTCCAGAGGATGTCCAGAGACCCAAGTTCAGAGCAAAGTAGATGAGGTCTGGGACATAAACTTGAGGTATTGTGACTCAATGCGCCTTAGGGAAAGAACTTCAACAATTGTTAATTTATCTCCCAGTGAAGATGTGGTAGGTGACAACTCATGGCATAGCCTCAGGTGCTGGGTCTAGATATTAGCTCAGCCCTTTGGGCTTGCAAGCTTGTGTGTCTCACTCTGTTTTATGCAGAGTCCATAAAAGAACAAAAGACTGGATCTCAGTCTTGAAATGTACATATGCTAAGTATTTATCTGAATATCATAAACATATAAAAGTATGAAATAACAGTAGTATTTGGCATTGATATAGGTTTACTTTGAATTTAAAAATTAATCAAAAAACTTATTCTGCAAACACATGGAGGTATTAGTAAAATTGACACTTCAAAGACTCTGACAGCTAAAATTTAATTTAGTTTCTATAATGTCAAGAATGAGTTGCCTTACATCTAAACAGACCATAAGAAATCATCTTAAACTTGAAGGAAGCCATATGTAATCTTTTTGAGAAGAGGAAATGAAAATCAAATTCTCAGTTCTAGTTCAATTGAAACATCCCAGGCAAAGGTGACAGAATAGATAAAACATTTATATTAAAAAATGCCATGTTGCCTGGAGCTTATTGATAAATGCTGCTTTATTAGACTCGGCTATTCCTGAAGATAAACACATACAACTTTCATTGATTTCCTTCAGCTTATATTTTGATAATCATTCAGAGTAACAGTACAACGTGACATTTCATGCTACTGAGTCAAATTGGTCTTACTGAACAGTCATAAAAACTGTAGAATCACTGAATCATTCATACTGAAAGGAACCTTGACAAGTCACCCAATCCACCTTCCTTCTCAAAACAGAGCTAACTTTAAATTCAGACAAGAGATTTAAAACTTCTTTTAAGAAGAGCCTTGAGTTACTAAAAGAACTTGGATTTTCTGGGCAACCTATACAAAAGCTTATTAAATCTGATAGTGATTTTGGTTTGTTTCAGTTTTGTTGGTTTGTTTTTTTTTTTTTTTTTCCTAGCTAGGCTCTCAGAACCTTCTCTGTTCAATTCCCTATTTCATCCTTTCACCAGGTCCCTTAGTAGAAATCTTGGCTCTGTCTCTTTGGCTACCCAGTAGTTGGTATCAGAAGGCTGCTATTCACTGTCCTCCTGCATTTTTTTTTTTTTATTTCTTCAGACAAAAATTCCTGATTAATTCCCACTAAGGCAGAATAACATTTCTTAATTTGACCTATTGACAAGTCCTGCTAGCTCAAGAGCTGTTGACCACCTTTGTTGCCAAGGCACTTCTGTATCCTGATCATCCCACTGCCCACAAGCACACCCAGGTGCTCTCCACAACAGTGGCTCAGCCAGCCTGCCCCAGCCTGGGCCACTGCTCAGAGCACCACACCTGCAGTGAAGACTGCAGATGTGGTGGCCAATTTTCCTGGGGTGCTTTCTCCAGTCACTCACAGGTACTTAGCCCTGTGCTGTATTAGCACAATTGGTATTTCAGAATTTAGAAAGTTATTTTTATTACTACTATTATTTTTGTCTAACTTTTTTCATATTTATTCCTTTTTCCAAAGCCAAATCAAACAAAGCATGTGCACACACACATAAAACACTTCTTAATTTCACCTTCAAAACACTATGATTGTATTTTTAAAGTAGCCATTACCATTTTTATTATTATTGTTCCACTAAGTGTAATAAAATGTTTTCCTCACAGTGAGAAGTGCAGAAAAAAAGCCAGATTGTGGCTTAAAATAACAAGGTATCAGAGAAAAAATTTTCCCAAAATCTCCTGTTGAAATGCTATGCCTAGTCAGGAAAATGGTAAAACTCTGATTAACTCTGATGCTAGTCGTGATTCCACTTCATCCCACCACATAAGGTCTGTGTCAACTCTGCTGCAGTAAAATATTACCTTGGGATGCAGCCAGTAGAGAGCTTCCTTCGCCCTAGTGCTCGTAGGGAAGGACTCAACAATCTAAGCTAAACATTGTCCTCTCATAATGAGGAGCAGCTGGACCTTGTAAAAAGGTGGCTATGCTTCAAAAGCAGCCTTTCTTAATGCAGCAGCCATGTCCCTGTACCTGTCCTGAGTATGCCTTCCAACGACAGCCGGAACTAAAAGCTCAAGAGGAGAAGGCTGAAACATTTTCAGTTTAAAAAAAGAAACTTGGCTGCCAGGAAATGATGCTAGTTTAAGGTCAAAGTTTCCATATAAAATGTATTTATTTTGTTGATGTGCTTTGAAATATTTTTACAAATGTACTTTATTATTACAGGCTTCAGACATACATATTTGTTTATAGAGATGATAACATCCACATTAATGTTAGGAGAGGCAAAAAATACCAAAGTCGAGAGAAATATTTTTTTAAAAAAATTCAGAGAAGACCAAGCTATAAATCAAATATTTGCCTGTGATGTTTTACCAGAAAAGAGGCAGAAATGTAACTTCACTTCCCATTTGGCATCCATATTTCCTGTTAAGCATCTAATCACTTTTGCATAACCTCAGAGGTTCATCATTTGTTATGAGTTCTTTTCTCTTTGTCAGCAGTTACCTGTCATTGCTGCTACAATCTATATTTCTAAAGAGACTCTGATGACACAGCTGCTGCAGAAAAAGGTGGCTGTGGTGATTATGATAATGAGACCACTAATTTCTTGCATAAACATACCTTAAAATTGTTGCACTCCTCCATGAGTCACTAGCTGGGTTGATGAAATATCTTGAACAAAATAAAAAAAATGTTGTTAATTTTTATTCATTTGTATTTCAGTAGCACATAGAAGCCAAAAGAAGCTGAGCTAAGCCAAAAATATCCTGTTCCCTACAAAACCTTGTATAATCAGACAACAGGACTTTAGTCCCTCCCCCTATGTGCTCTTCTTCTCCTCTGCCTCACTCTTATAAAACCCCAGCTGGAATACTGCTTCCAGCCGAGATCCCCAGACAAAAAAAAAAAAATAAAAAAAGACCATAGACCTGTTGGCATGGTTCAGAGGAGAGCCACAACATTATCAGAGGGCAAGTGCATCTCTCCTGTGGAGAAAGGTTGAGAGAGTTGGCATTGTTCATCTTGGAGAAGGCTCCAGAGAGAGATTTTTGTGGGCTTTCAATATATAAAGGGAATAAAAACAAGGTGGAAAAAAAATTTTTTACAAGGACCTATAGTGATAGAACAAGGTACAATGGACTTGTTCTGAAGGAGGGTAGATTAAATACAAGGAAGACATTTTTTACAATAACAACAGTGATACATGGTACAGGCTGTCCAAAGAAGTTACTTCATCTTTGATATTGTTTAATATGAAGTTTGACAGTACTCTGAGCAACCTGGTCTAGTGGAAGATGTCCCTGTTCATGGCAGGTGGGTTGGAACTAAATGAATTTTAGGGTCCCTTTCAAAGCAGAGTTCTATGAATCTATGATGCTAGGAAAGAGAGATAAGAGAACACAAGGATATAGAGATATAATGATCTTATGCACCTAAATACACCATTTAACAGACCATCAATAAAATGTTGGAAGCTTCTTGACTCTAAGGAAGCCTCTAAATTTATCATGTAATAGGGAAAAAATACTTGTTTCAACATTAACAAAAGGAAAGATACATTTCAGGATGTAAGGGGGTCAGATTTCCTTACCACAAAAGCTTAATTCCTCAGCCCATGAGATATTCACCATCTGTTCCATCAATCAAGATGCAGGAGAGATCCAGGATTAGTTCATACATGTTCTGACTCTGGGTCTTAACAATTTCATTGTTCATTTCTGCAGATAATAGAAACTTTTGTGCTTAGCCACCTCCCATAGACAAGGACTTGTGTTGCCTACCAGTCCATGGGACTACTGCGGATATACACATAGACCTGTGATGTAGTTCCTACTTTAAAAACTTTCTTGAGTGGGTCACATAGAGACATAATTTGCATATTCTTGAGGTTTATGAGGCTAAGCTTTCAAGAAAATGAGCAGGAAGCCAGACCAGCCATAGCCTATCCTCAGCTAGAAACATGACTTAGGTAGAGAGCACTTGTAGTAGGCCTTTTGCATATTTTGAATACGTATGCTGTGATATATTTGCAGAGAACATCAGAAACTTATAGAGCAAGTGTGAAAAATGTGGATAACTGAAGGCAATGTCCATATCCAAAGATTTGCCCAAACAGAGACAAAAGTATTTTGGCAACTGCTGGTTCTTGCACTTCTAAAAGCTTTTAGGCTTACATTATACAGCGTGCAAACACAAGCATGTGCACAGATGTAATCTAGGGGTTCCATTACCACAGCATCTCTTCTAACAGCGACTCTTTTCTACGTGGTATCTGCACTTAGTCTTTGGCTTCTAAATGCCTCAGTCTTTCTCTTTAAAGATAAGATGTGATATTTTCATTGTGTAATACCCTGACACAAAATTTGTGTAGCAGTTTGTAGCAGCAGTTACGTGAGGAAGACATATACACAATGCCTAGTCTCAAAGTAAATATCAAAAAATGAGAAAAGAACTTAAGAATATAATGCTATCTCAAACAGCCAAAAAATATTCTAGTAAAGAAAGAAACCACCTTTAATGAACAGAATAAGCAAATCAGAAGATTTGGTTTATTTTTAAATTAGTTTTTTTTCTAGACTGCAGTTGTTCAGAAGTATCCTAGGTAATTCTAAATAAAGTAATTTGAGTGTTGAAGAGTATCTGTTCTTCATGGAGTTTTTCTAAATTTCTTTTACCCCACATCTCATTGATCCCCATGGGAATTCTACCACAGTATTAGTCAACACCCAAACCAAGTTGTTTATAGCTAGGTCAGGCTGTTCCTATTTATGCTGTACTGGCAACATCTTTCCTTATGTATTTAACAATTAATTTCTTGGCCTCTTTCAGCATTTAAGCCATTAGTGAGACCCCTGGAACTAACATATATTAGAATCTCCATCCACATTGCACTCTTCCTTCAAATTTACCTCAAAATATGTTTCAATTTATGCTGAATTGTTTCAAGTTCCTTTTAGACTCAGCTTCTTCAATATGAAGGACTGCTAGATGTGACTACACTGTCTGACACTACCTATACAGCCTGATTGAATAAGCATTTCCATTGTATTTTGAGAATGAAGTCATATTTTTACTGTAAAGTTATGTGTCCTGTTAGAAATACAAGTTGAATGACAGAATTTCCCACTGGTAAAAAGCAACTCTACAGTACTTCAGTACTTTAGTGAGTATTCAGTCCTCACAGGATACTACAAGTAACCTTACATGCAAGTGTTGCTTTAGTTTCAGATTATGCAACCCTTGCAGTGAATTCACATGCACAATTCCAAAGTACTCCTATAATGTGATCTGAAACTTGCACAGTTGAGATGCAAGTATATTCTGATAAAATTGCACCATTTATTTCTGGAAACATCTAAAATATAGAAATATAGCAAAAAATTTAGTAGTGGCATATTATTCACTGACTTCAGTAGGTCTGATTAAGTGAGGCCAGAAAGAAAGGCAGACAGGCTGAAACATAAGTTCTTCAATTAAAAGAACAGTTTGCTGCTTTTGCACAAATCTATTCCCCTGCAGCTTACTGGAAATTATATGCTCTCTGCTTACAGCAGCAGCAGAGCAGACTTTGCAGTGGCAAGGCAATGTGATTTATGAATTTGATGGTGTTGCAGCTGGCTGGTTCATGTTTTCCAAAAGTTGTCTTAATAGTCCAGATCGGTCATTAAAAGTCAAAAAATAGCAACAAAAAGAGCTAGAGAAATTTCATCTCAATATGGAAATAAACTGATATGTCCTACAGGTTAAAGAATTAAATATTTGGATTACATCTTAAAAGAAAATAACTTTTTTTTGTTTGGGTTTATATCTCCAAAAATTCCATTCTTAAAACCCCAAACAAGTAAATATGGAAAGGCCCATGATTTCTTTAGTGAATCCTATCGTGCTATGGGCCACAGATCCTATTCTCCTACTGGATGTAGTGGGTTGACACTGACTGGATGCCAGGTGCTCACCAAAGCCTCTCACTCCCTTCTGCAGCTGGACAGGGGAGAGAAAATATAGCAAAAGACTCATTGGTCAAGATAAGGACATGGAGGTCATTCACAAGTTACTGTCATCCTCTCACAGGAGACCATCCTCCATGGATTTCTCCATTGCAGGCCCCTTTCTCCAGCTCCAGTTCCTATGAAGTGCTCCAGTTTGGGTCTCCTGCAGGCTCACAAATCCTTCCAGAAAACATGCTCACTGTGGTCTCCTCTCTCCATGCATCCACAGGTCCTGCAGGAGACTGCTCCAGTGTGAGCTTCCCACGGGGTCACAGTCTCCTTTGAGCATCCACCTGCTCTCGTGTGAGGTGTCCTACAGGCTGCGGGTGGAACCCTGCTCCACTGGGGACCTCCATGGGCTGTGGGTGGATATCTGTTCCATCATGGACCTCCACAGGCTGCAGAGGGACAGCCTGCCTCGCCACCGTTTTCCCCACAGACTGCAGCATCTGGAGAACCTCCTCCTCCTTCCTAATATTTGGCATTTGATATTTTTATTATTTTAGATAGCCATGTTTCTTTCAAACTATTTTTTATTTTTCCACTCTTTATCCTGTTAAAGTTTCTAAAAAGATCTGTACTATAAGACATTCAGAGAACTCATTGGGAATCTGGTCAGAACCTGTTGCTGTTGTGCCTGAAATAGGCTAAGTGTTGATGTAATGCAAGGTGACATAAACAAACTGCCAGAGCAGCATTCCTTTCCAAGGAAAGCTCAGTGATTAAGCATCTGAATCTATGGTTCTATTATATCTGTCTAAAGCTAACTCAGGAAACACTGCTCTAAGTATGCAAACTTATTATTAAATATTTTAATTACTATTAATTATAATCACTAGTTAATTTCCAAACTTCTCTTTGTTTTCCAGAATTGTTGGAATTGTCTGCACTAGGTCCACTTGTACAATCTCCCCTGGAAATTCAGTCTGCTTCTTTCAGCTCAAGTCAAAATCTTTTTCTGGCTGGGTTCCACTGGAACACCAGATGTGAAACTTGATTCTTCTGTACTTTCACTAAAGGAATGTGGGTTATGTTTTCTCTTCTTTTGACAGAGGACAAGCAAGTCACTTTACAAGGATCTTGACTTCAACAGACCCTAATTCACTTTAGTGAGTACTAGCATTTTTCTGACCAAAGACAAACAGTTAGGAACAGTAATTCAACCCTCTACAGCTATAATTTCTATTTTTACCTATGTATAAAATTTTATCTTTCATGTTTTACCTTTTACAATGAGTGGATTGGCAAATTTTTGAACCTTTGACAATTAAACAGGAGTTTGATACATATAAAGCTGCCAGACAATTTGTCCTGCTTTGGAAAATCACTTATCAGTCTCAATAGCTTAAAACTAATTTTGAGTACTTCCTTCTCTTTATTCAGGCTTGATAAGGCCTTTTTTTTTTTTTTCATCCACATTCATATACAGAATTTATGTTTTACAGTACAAACATCCTGTTTGTATTTCAGGCATTCTTACTGAGATACACATATACAAGCCTACAATTTATAGGCACAAATCAAAGAATCTGATTATTGAAGTATACTTTCACTGCATATATTTAGAGGTATTGAATACAACACCTGATCTTAAAAAACAGTATTTTGAAGTACTTTTCTGCTTGAATTTCCTTACTTCTTTTCTACTACTTAAATTCAATTTGTGGGCCCTGAAGTTGCTATTCTACAATTTCAGAATCACTATGGGTTTAGACATTCCTATGGGAGAGTTCAAGGTCTTTTCCACAGTTTCCTCCCTCCTACTAGCTCAGTCCTGAGCTATATGAGATTTTATTCTGAGGAAACTGAAATAAACAGGTTCTGTCAATTAGGATCTTAAAATTCCTATTTTGTCCAATTTATAAAGACAGCTGAATTTAAAATAAGTTAAAATTCCAAAGCAATATCTTCACATCTAGACTATTAACTAGCATGATTAGCAATTTTTCCAGCTGAGACTCTTTCCCTCCATATTAAATAATTGAACATTCAATGGGACTGAGAAAAAGAAGGAGAAACTGCAAACCTGATTGTACAGCTTGTTTTTTGGTGTTCTCCTTTGGGATACAGGAAAGTCAGATTATAAGTTTCTGCTTCAAAATCGGGTTTAATTATTTATACAAAGAGAAATAGGTCCAATTGCATACCGAGAGGAGTTCACACTAGGATATCCAATATCTTGATGTTTAGGGTACTCCCATGGGATACTGGAGACCTATCTTTCCATTCCTATGTCAGTGAATACTTAATAATTTATACACAATAAAATTGCTTCAAGACAAACTCACAAAAAATGATCCAGTACCACAAAGATTAGAATACTTATTTGCAAATAAAATAGACCTGATTTCAACCCCTTCATCAAATCAGAACCCCAAATCAGGAAGCACAAATATTTGGAAACAGATTCCTTTCTCCTAATGCTTTGAACTCCTGTCTGCAGAGTAAAATAAGGAGTTTTTGTGGAGCAGAGGATTTATGAGACAGCTGAACTGGAGCTGGACATTTTTTTCCTGAAGAAGATATTTTCTTGTGAATATATAAAATAACAAGTGTTCTTGATACCAGTCTTAGAGTGCTCCCATATCTTGGCATTCTTATTTTGTGAACAGCTGTTAGCTTTTTGTGACTCTTACTTGTAGACACCTTGTTTTCTATACTATGCAAAAGAAGTCTGGCCTTTAAATTTAGGACCCAAGGTTGTAGCCAAGTGCAGTATGCCTAAAGGTCAGAAATGCTAAAAATCAAAACTAATCGAGTTCATTTCTATGCACAGAGAAAATATTCATTTATATCTGATTTGCTTATACATCTTTATCACAGAAGAAACTAGGCTACTTCAAAATGGGTAGCAGCACAGATGAATTCCAGTTGACCCCCAAAAGAACATTTTACGTAAATCTATTCTCTGTGCAATGATATGGAAATGTTTAACAACTAAAATTTCTTAAAAGATTGAATAAAAATAGAAATAACTTATGGAAAAGCTATGCTTGTTCTGACCTATTATGGCTCACTTAATCCTTATAGCCTTTATAATGCAGATTTATTTATATATTATCTGCAAATTTATATATGAATCTACATGTATCCATTAGTGTATAAGGTAAATTAAAGCACCAATAACCTTGTTAAACACTGGAAAACAAAACAAAGAAATTTTTTTCTGGATTAATGGTGAAATACATTTCTTTCTCAAGAGAATATTAATATCTAACTGTCAAATTCATAGTCAATTCATAGTGAAAAAATGACTACAGTTTCATAGAGAAGACCTTAGATTTTGCTTTACATTTATGGTACAGAAAAAAAACTGAATTGCACAGCAAACTATTATTCAAAATTATCACTATCAATATAATTTTAAGCAATAAAAGGAATAATAAATATAAAATGTGCACCATCTTTTTCTTGTATTTCTAGTTGGTGTATCTGAAACTCCTATGTGAAAGAGAGATTGCTTAGAAGAAACTGCCAATTTTAATGCCTCCCTTGAGCAATTAAATTATTTACTCAGAAACAACTAAATTTTAAATTTATCACCATGAACCAAAACATATAATCTACACTGTGAAAGGAAATAATTGTAGTAGTTATAATAGTAATAGTAGTAATAATTTTGCCATCTATAAAATGTATTTTCCCCTTACAACCACCAAAAAAAATCATTTGGTTATAGGGGAAGAAAGTGCTTTAATTTAATATAATATAATTTTCCCCTTTTACATGCCTATTGTGTTGTGTCATAGAAAGTGTATAGCTCATTTTCTTTCCAATTGGTCTGTCAGACCATTTTCAAACTGCATGTGTATCTCAGGCTTTGATCAGCATAAAAGTAAAACATTAAACTGGAGTACACAAATAATTGAAGGTAGATGTGATCCCAATGCTCACTATTATCGCATCAATTTTCAAAGAAGGCTATGTCAGAATATATTTAGAGTGCTCTCATTTAAAGCTTTTACTCTGTGACCTCCTCCCCACCCAGGAGCTATTAATGTTATTGTCATCTGCCAGGCAAACAGTAATTGAAGTGCTTAAAACACCTGTTTATGCATCTGACCAATATGTGTCCAGAGCAGCCAGCAAAGAGTTGTCTGAATTGAAGACATTGAACATGACACTGCCTAGAACTAATTGATGAAGATGAGGGTAAATATTGGCAATTTATGGCATTTTATTAGGAGATCCAGGAAGCCAAGTCTATGGTTTTCTGTATTCTTAAAGATGTGAAAAAATCCCCTGGAAATGTGTCAATATTTCTTCAAAACTTTTGAATAGAGCTTGAATAGAGCTATATGGTAAAAATGGTCAGTAGTTCATACTACCTTTACAAAACCCCTTAATCTTATACAAAACTTGAAGGTAGGTTTATATCAAGTAATTGCTAATTATCTAAAACTATAATGTATTCAGTATTAGTCAAATAAATCACTTTTTACCACCCTTCAGAGTTTCACAAATAGACATACTAGGGCATGGCCTTTGTGGTGTCTTTTGTATAGCTCAAGACTGATGTCAGTTTTTACTTTATAGGGAGCAAGGTGTTCAATAAGCAATTTCTGCGTTTAAAAAGAGAGAGACCACTAGATCAAAAATTTCAAATATCAAATACCATAGTTTCAAATTTTAAATTCCCATAAACATTAATCTTCCTTTGTTCCTTCTTCCTGCCTTGATCCAATCCCACATCATTCTTCAATGACAATTTTTTTTTAATATGTTTCTATCTACTTGGTCACCTGTCTCCATGAAAGTCTTGAAACTCTCTGAGATATGAGACCTCACTGTGCCTGACAGATTTCCTCCAGAGTTCCTCAGTAAAGCTATGGCTATGGCTTACTTTGGCTGGGGAGTGCTATTAAACAGCTGTTGAAAGGTAAGCATAGCCAGGTGCCATTCTTGGCAAAAGCAGTTTATAAAATCGTTATGCTCAGTTGGGTTAGCTGTGCTGAGTGCTGTCCATGCAATCCTATCAGGCAGCACAGACAAGTAAAGAGTAAAACCTAATGACAAACCTGAGAACATAAACAGAACTTTTCAGTCAAAAAAAATATAAAAATCAAAGATACTGATTTTTCTTATGACAGAATATTCTGGGTTGAATAATTTGGCATTGGGCAGGTAGTTTATATGAAATTCCCTTTATATGAAGCACATTTTGGAAAATGAGAATCATTTGGAAATAAGAGCATCCTCCTCTGGTTGTGGCTAATGATGTAAAGCATAGGAGAAAACCAGCCCTGGTTAAGGAAAGGGCAGACCTTCATCAATAAAATCTTGCTTAACTCTGGTTTGGCAGAGACAGGCTACTAATAGTGTTTAACAATCCCAGTCGTGTTAATTCTTTAAATTTTCCAATAGAAACTGTACTTAACATCTTGAAATAAAGTACATGGGAAGCTCTTATTCAATAAGAATTGATGTCCAATGCACAGTTCAAAGAGCGGTTTGAACTTGAGTTTGAGATTTTGATTTTTACTTGGGAGAATTTTTTTTTTCCATCAGTAAATTGGTGAAGTCACCAATTTAAAAAGAAAATGAGAGGGGGAAATGGGAATTAAACAAAGAAAGCTCTGGTATAAAAGGTACAATCAAAAAAAAAAATAGAAATTGTAGAGAATTTAGCAAAACTCTTTCCTGTTTTAAATGTTTTCTAAATTATTTTCCTAAATAATTCCTCTAAAAATTCTAGAGTTTGCACAGGATATCCACACTATGATATATACACACAGAGAGAAAGTCACAAAAATATTGCAATGAAGAATCTTAAGCTCTATGATTCATTTTATTATAAAATTATAGAGAAAGTTGAAATATACAGGAAGTTGAAATAGACAGAAGGAATACTAAAGTTAGTGGCTTTTATGTATTGATTTTGATATGAAAGTTAAGGAGACATCTTTTTTTCCAGGAAGGCCTACATGAAGATGCATCGAAAGTTATTTTCAATTGTAATTTCAGAAAGATTCTGAATTTATTCTCATAATATGAATATGTTTCTATTGTACAATCTCTCTATTTAGAGGTCAGCGCACAAAATATCCTTCCTTGTGTTAAGAAAGAAGTATGATCATTTATTGCTCAATACATGTACTATAAAACATCAACTTAAACCTCCCTATAGAATCAGTGAAGACAAAGACACTAGGTAATCCCATCTACTTCATGCTTATATATATAAACTATATATATATAGTTTATACTTTAGGGTATAAAATACCTTGTAAAACTTCTTAGATGGGATACTCAGTATTCAGCAGATAAAGTTGTTTCATGATCCTTATCACCGAGATTTTCAGTTCTTTTTTGATACTGTAGCCAAAACATAGTACCAGTTTGGCCATTTGTATATTTATATTTACAAACTGAATATAGAGTGGAAAATTGTTTAGCACTTAGGATGAAATGAGGTTGAAATTATGCATTTGTGTTTCATTTGATAATTCATCTCACATATCACTAATATTTTGTTTTAATGATATTATATAGCTCTATATAAGATAAATTTCTGTGACTTATTTTCCTGTCCCAATCATTTAAGAACCACTGGATAGGATCCTGTCCCAATCATTTAAGAACCACTGGAAGGATAGTGGACTATAAAAATACATTTTCCTAAGTGTGTTTTCTGTATCAAATTTGGATAGACAATTTTTTGGAAAGATTTTAGCATGTCTCCTGTGTCCTGTATAAGTGTTAT
The DNA here is from genome assembly GCF_963662255.1 of Cinclus cinclus. Lineage (NCBI taxonomy): Eukaryota > Metazoa > Chordata > Aves > Passeriformes > Cinclidae > Cinclus > Cinclus cinclus. The sequence continues at coordinate 31,453,275 of NC_085049.1, read as the reverse complement.
CTGTGTGAGAACTGAATCAAAATCAGCAGAAAACAGAAAACTTGCAATAAGAAACACTGTCATGAACAAAGGAAACCAATAACAATTGACTAGCAGCTAAAGAAAATGGATGGAAAAAGGAGTAGAAAAAATTGACAAAAGAAGATTGCTCATACTAGGGATAAATAATGAAGTAGCACTGTTTATCTTCATTTGGCTATCTATCTTAAAGGATAAACCCCCAATGTGGACACTGTAAGAAAAAGAAGAAATATGAATCCTTTCTAAATTTGCTCTGTATGCAACATTGCTTTCTGTTATGGAATCTTTTACCGTCTCTCTTCTTTTTCCATGTTAAAAGTTATTTTTCTGTATGTGTTACAAACAACACCTAAAAAAACCTCCAAAAACCCAAACCCCAAATGAAATAACTAAGCAAACATGAAGATTTTCTGGGTTTGTTTTGTATTTTGCAGTTAATAAAAAAAAAGTAGTTCAGATCACAAATAATTTTGTATATTTACTTTTATCTATTCCATTTTTAAAATTTTGCACCTCTTGTATCTTTCTAAACTTTTTTATTATTAGAACAAAGAAAAAATATACTTTCTTTGTCTTGTAAACTGAGCATATTCTTCCAAACATCTCATTTAGCAGTTCTTCAGTTACTTTCTGCACCAAGTTCCACAGAAAAATCTGCAATTTTGCTTTTCCTTGGTTTATAATTTTATGGCGGCCAAAGATCTGTAGAAAAGACAAACAATTATATCACATACTTTTATAATCTGCTATAGAATTACTCTGGTACGTTTTTGTTATTGCTGTGCTCTTACTCTTCTTTCCTGATTTTAGGCAATCTGTGACTACAAAAATTAAAACATAACCAACATTTGAAATATGTCACCTGTTCCTCAAATATATATAAGGAGGAAAAGTGCACTGTGAATTAATATTCCTTGAGAAACAGGACATCTCCTTTAATTATTCCAAAAATGTAATCATTCTTGCAATGACAAGAAAATGTCACTACCAAGGATTTATGAACAATATCTAAAGACCTCCTAGACAGATCTCAGTGGTTTATGCTAGGTGAAAAATAAGTCCAAAACGTGGATTAATCATGGCTTTTTCTCTAAAAACCTTAAGGTCTTGTTCCTTGTGCTTGTTTTTGGGTGGGATAGAGTTAATTCTCCTCATAATCGTTACTGTGGTCTGCCAGGGGGAATGAGTGAATGTCTGGGTGGTTCTTAGTTGTCAGCTGGGGTTAAACCATGACATCCTTGACAACTCAAAAAACAATCAAGTCTCTCCAATAACTGTTTTTGACACCACAAAATTCTCCAGCTTAAATACAGGATAGATCTCTATTGCCAGTGGAACTCTGAAATCACAAAAAAAAAGAAAAAAAAAGTTACTTTTGGCATACTGTGAATATGTTATCAGTTATTATCAAATCTTGTTTAGAATCACTTTTAAAAAGCAAAAATGAGCACCTTTTAAAATATGACTACTCTTGAAGTATTATTTATTTCACCTAGACTTTGCTGTTAAATTCACACCTTTTTTTGTTCCTAATGCCACAATATAGGTTATTCCAGTCCCTCAAGAAGCTACCTTCGAAACATCATTCATCCTACCAAAGACACATGGCTTAGGAAAGTGTGAATCTCGATCTAGAAGTACCTGTGTTGTGTTATCTACTTTGAAAGGAAGACAGATAAGCAGTGGACACAACAGTGCCATGGCTGAAAATGTGACATGAGTGCTATTTCAAGTGGTTGTTTCACCTTCCCATGAGAATCAGAATTTGAAATGTCTAATATTTTAGCTCATACACACATACATGAGTCAAGCTTTGGAAATTGATCTGTCTTGATTTTAAATCCATTCCAGATGTATCATAAATTAATTTAAATTTAATTTAACATTAAATGTTAATGCTTGCAGCGACTGACTTTTCAATACATAGATTTCTTCTTTCTCAGATTTAAAAATGTATGTCCTACTCATTCATGTGCAGTTTTCAATGATGTGGTTTTTTTCCTAGATATATGCTTCAAGATTTAGTGTTTCATTCATTTGCTTATGATTTACACTACACTGAATGGCTATTTCTACTGTTTTTTAAAAAAGTAATCATTTAAATCACATTACCTGGCATTATATGAAGATAATACTATTAATATGGCAAGTGATTTTTTTCCTAGCAGTAATTGAATGAAAACTGATTTCTTACTGTATTTCTGAAAGTTACCTCTAGGTTTTTATTTATGATGATAAATCAAAATATTTCAAGAAATCCATGAAAAGATTTTGCTGTAAAAACTTCATAAAACCCAGTACAAATAGTTTGCAGTTTTCCTAAGACAATAAAATAGTTTTCTGATTCTATTCTGATCTACTGTATCAAGACAATAAAATCTCACACAGAAATTCCCTCATCCAACCACTATCTTCTGCTTAGCTTTAGGGCACAGCTTTATGACATCCAGCTTGGATTTAATGTGGTCTGACTTACAACAAAACAAAACAAAGCAAATCCCCAAAGATATTAAACTTTAAACTTAACTTGAAGGATAAAATCATTAATTCAGTGGAATGAACTGGACTTTTGCCACTGATGCCTGCCAGATTAGTACATCTACAGAGAAGATTTTGACGTACACAAAACCGTGTCCCAAGTCTGGAAATGAAACGATGGAACTTTCAGGGTGAATTCAGCTTGGTTCAAAGAGCTGCTTTCTACTTCTTTCCAATTTATATACCAAAGACATACTGATAATTCTTCTGTGGTACCCTCATAATCACTGAAATTTTATCGTATCATGAAAATTAATAGTGGCTTTTAAAAATCTGCAGAAGAACATCAGCTTTTACTAAGTTTCCTAAGACTTTACTATACATAGCTGACTTATACTACAGTGTATGTTCAGCTGCTGATAAAACATACTCGGAATTTTTAAGCAAGATGCTTTGAGACAGATTTTTCTTTTACCTTTCCTGTACTCTATTTAATGAATATTGATTTTCCACTACAGATTTGCTAATGAACTGGAAGACAACCTATCTTCCTTTATTTACCTTTTTCATCTATATAGTTCATTAGCATTGTCAAATAACATGTAGATATGTGTAGTGCAAAATATATATTTTTTTAATTGTATTCAGAAAGGTTTGGAAAACCTTTTTAGCAACAAACATAAAAAGATGCAGTAACACTTTTTTTAAAAAACAGAATTATTCTAATCCTATAATAATTTCTAAAATTAGAATGCCCTTGCCTTCCATTCTATTTCTATTACAATAGCTACTACTTAGGATGTTAGTTTTTTTATTCCATACACCAGTGAGCATTGAGGATATCTTTCTCCTGTACCACAAACTGTTCCATAGTGCAGACATATGATATTATGTTTCTAACTCAAATATTATTAGCAAAACATCATGAGTATTTTGGATCTCAGTGAGGCACAACTGATCAGACAAGCTACACAAGAAATGCTGAATCCTGAGGTGTCAAAAAACATAGAGAGTTGTATCACAGCTCAGTATTTTGGCTCTTGATATATTTACAAAAAAACAAGCAACATGGCAAGGGCAAATAGTATAAAGAGATAACAAGAAAACAAAGCTGCTTACTGGTGTAGGATCTGTAATAAATTTTGTCTATTATTTAATGTGAAGAAAACACTGAAATTTCCAGAAAATGGAAATTTCAAAACAAACTAAGGTTAAGTTCTTAATGCTTTCAAAATTTTACGTATTCATTGGCAGAACTTAATCCTAGTCTGAGAATATGGACAGACATCACTATCTAGATTACTCTAATGGTAAATAAAATAAAAACACAAATTAATCTTAAATAGAGCAAAGAAGCTTCATGCAGTAATGCAAAACATGTTTCAGACTATGCTGCAATGTAATTTTAATAAGCTTCCGTATATTATTCACCTCAAATAAAACAAAAAGTGGAGATTGCAAAGCTAATTGTATTTAAGTATTTTTTGTTTCAATAGAAAAGAGAGGGAAACTTCAAAGTAGAAGAAAGATTGTTGGGGGCAAACCCCAAAGAGATGAAAAAATATATCTATATTGCCAAAGAAGAGTTCTGAAGAGAAGTATTGCTGTGTTTGTTTCACATGTATTTCAAAAGTCAGAATGATACCTGATAGAGCATGTCAGTGTAGGAGATCTTCATTAAACCAAATCCAGACACATAAGATTGTAGTTTTTAATAGAAATAGTGGATGAGAAGCACTGAAATTTGAAACAAAGGAAATAGATCTATTTCAGCTTCAGTTGTTTTTGGGTTTTTTTTTGGGGGGGGGGGGTTGTTTGTTTCTATCTTTTGTTTGTTTGTTTATTTTCTATTTTTCTCTGCTTTGGACAGTAACAGGAATATAAGAGACTAATATTTTAATATCTTGTTCATCTTTGATGCTATTAACTACTCACGTCACGGAAACAAAAGACCATGCTCATCTTATGTGTCTATCTATAAAGCATGTATCAAGCAATTTCAGAAAATGGCTACTTGAAAATTTTTGTCCCAATGGGATATCTTTCTACACAGATAACATAATTCAGTTTTAGACAAACAAGAGTTTCCTATTATTGCCAGTGTGAAATCTGTGCTGTGCAAATACAGAAGGAGAACCTTTTAGCACCTTGAGTACTTAAAATATCACCAATATTGTAGCATTTGCACACTTCCACAGTTAAGCATTTTTTTAAAGCAGAAGACATTGTTAAGATTACAGGATTAGCACTAGGTCCCTGAGGTCCCTCTAATTTTTTGGTCAGTTCTGATACATGAAGAGTTAATTGCTATATTTCCTGAGGAAACGCATTAAGATATTCAACTTGAAATTTAACTTTCAACACATTCATGTAGTTCAGCTTACAGATTTTCTACTTAATTAAAAAATCATCAGTATATAATTTTCATTATGTTCTACTTAGGTACATTCAGCAAAGCTTCAACCAGCCTTTAAAAAGTGAAGAGAATAGACCAAAATTCCAGCCTGCAATACATTTAGTGCCAGAAATTCTATGTATGCCATTACTAGATCCAGTGACAACTTTACAAGTTTAAAACCCATGAATCACACCCATAGCAGGGATCCCATGTCCATCAGAATTTGCATATGGAAATAATTTCCAGATAATAGTGATAATTCATCAAAACAACTAATATGTGTTATTTGAAGAATAAATTCTTCAGAAAAATCACATATTTAGCAATCATCTTCATATTAGTAACTCAAAGCTTAAAACAACATGAAATTGCTCCATGAGATGAATACCATGAGATGAATAGCTAAGATACTTAGATGAACAACTTCTTTACACATTCATCCATTAATACACTTACCACTGGGCTGTTCAGAAAAAGATTAATTGGAATTAACATAAAATAAGAAAGAAGAAATACTTTATGTGTCAATTTTCTAAAAACGAAAACAAGCTCTCTTCAAAATTTCCCTTTTTCTTGAAAATGATCTGAAATCCTTTGCCATAATCTTCTCTGATCTTAGTGATGGATGCAAAGTTATCAAAGGTCAAAACAGGCAGAAAGAAACAGGTTTGGAAGTCTTACAATGGTATGAAAAGCATCCATGGGTTTTTTCCCCAAAATGAATGAGAGTTGCTTGCAGTATTTTTACAAGATTTGCCAGAACAGAGTATAAATGTGCTTATGTTACAGTCAGGCAGACAAGAGGTGAGGTATAAAGAAAAGCCATATGTTTTCTAGGACAACATGATTTATTGACTTCTACAATAAATGATAAAAATAAGAAAAGGGAGAAGCAAAAAAGAACAAAAACTCAGAAGCTTGTAAAAATGTCCTTGTTCTCTGTTGATATAAGAAACTAGTGACTGTCTTGCCATGAAGAGTTTTTTTGTGTGTTTGAGTGAATTATCTGAAATAAATAGTCACTAGACTAACCACTCATAGTTGTTTAGATTTTTCAAAAATTAAATGCAAACTTACACATTTTTTATTAATTTTAAAAAAGTTTATCAACATCACATCCATCTGGGAAATATCTCTGAAATCAGGACAAATTACTTGACTCTGTTCTATTCTTTCTTAACCTTTTGTTTTGTGAAACAATAATCACTCTCATAAAGTATCACAGACTACATAAACAGCATGCCTTGTTCCTCTTCCATTATCACACTGCATACAACTTATTCTGCTATTTTGATATACCATTGGAAAACTTGTGAGCAGAAACACAAAGCAGGTTACAAATGACACAATGGAATTTGCTTAAAAATACAAATTAAAATTTGATTTTTTTGTAAGTATGCAATTGCTTTGTTATATTGTGTGCAAAATTCATTTTGAGAACTACACAGCAGTTATGAGTCAACATTTATTAACTTTTCTATTTTTCAGTTGTTTCATTGCAAATTTTAGAGACTGTCTTGTGAAGAAAAAACAGTCTGTTTAATTTTGGGATATATGTTTCTTTTTCTAATACTCAGAAACTTCAACTACTAGTAACTAACACAAAAAAAATATTACACAGAAATGAGACCACTTCATTGAAAAGAATAACAGTGTTTTGATTTTTTTGCCTGCTTTGGGGAAAAACTTCACATTTTTTGTTAGTTTTTCGTTAAGATTTATTGAATAGGATCCAATGCGAAATGTTTTCAAACACTGTGGCATGAAATTATTTGTATTTGACAATATAAAAACCGATACAAGAAAAAAATATTAATAAACAGAATATTCTCACAGGCTGCTAAGACTATTGGATAAAACATCCTCCGTAAAGCAATATGAAAACACATTATTTTTATTATTTTATTCAGGATCCTAGTTCTGTTATTCCCAAAGAAGCTTTGTTAGGTCAGATGCCATTAGCAATAACCACTGCCTGTTTCAGTGTCAGCAAAGGCTGTGCAATTCCTGTGGCCATAAAGGCTTTACAGTATTGCAGTTAACAAGAAAGGTTAACCACAAGGTTTTAACAAGTTTGCTATCTACCATTGTGTTTGCTCCTGTGCATCATCGGATACCAAAGAGCTTTCTACCCAAGGCAATGCTGTCAGCTGATTTGGGATGGCAGACAAGTGACATAAAGAGTAAAAAAATAACATAATTCAACATGAGTGATCTATACACCCGAAATTTAAAATTTTTAAGACAAAAGTCTTCTGCTTCACTAGACTTTGGATTATTTGAAGGACACATTGTAGAGGCTATGGTGGGAAACAGAAATAGATACTTGTTATCAGTAACAGTAACTAACAGTTATACATTTTTTACCTACACTGATCTGACACTCCTAGCTGAAAAATACCCAGCTGTCTATTCCATTTATTGAACATACCAGTGAAATTTTATGCATAAATACTCAATAGTATTGCAAATTTACATTAAAATATTGCATAATTCTATATTAGTCAATGCATTAAATCAGTGTAGATTAATATTCATCTGTATTTTAATGCCTTAACTCATGAACTGTAAGACAGAAGCCTGCATGCTACTGACATTCAGTTCAAAGGATCATGCTAGTTCTCTTTAACAGCAAGGAACACTAATAGAATTAATCATTACCATCTTTTTAATAGGGTCAAGTGCAACTATGGATCAGGAAGGAGAATATTAGCTTTTACTTAGGGGATATCACATTGCAATCAGCCGCATATTAGAGCATCTACAAGGGGCATTTGCAAAAGCAATTGAACAACAGAATTTTGCTGAAGTGCCCCCAGTTTCTTCTATGCAGAGTCATTCTGACCACTCCTTAGATCAGTTTGACCCTTGATACTTCTCACTTGAAACTGCAGTTTATAAGAATGCTAAATATGTTTTTCTTATCACTTTCCATTTTTTATTTCAGCTGAAGTTGCATTAATTTAACCTTTCAGATCCAGTATCACAGTGCTGGCTTTCATACACAGGTACATACTTTTTAGCATATGCTCAGAGAATGGAAGGATATTTTTAAAATATTCAAGAATTTCCATTTTTTTCAGAGTTAAAATTTATATTCAAAATGATGAAAATGGGAAGCCTTAAAAGTAAGAATGAAAGGAAGGAAAAGCAAAAATTCAAAAACTAAAATCAGTTATTACTTTGCTTATTTTTCCTCTTTTCCCTTTCATCTTATGAGAAGGCATTAACAAATGTCTCTAGTGTGTCCTTGGTGTTGCAGTGTGTTTCTTGTTAATGGTCTGTTCTGTTATTGCCCAAGTTAATGGTTTTGTCCAGTATTATACCCTCCCACCCACCTTGTCAATCTATCCTGAATTACCTGTCAATCCTGCTTTGTGCCAGCCCCCTGCTTGGAATTCCCCTTTGGAAATCCCCGAAAACTCGGGGTCTCATTAGTCCATGTGACCCAGTTTTCCCCCAACCTCCCTTATTGGACAATGCATTTGTGAACCCTACCCTTTACTCCTCAGAATTTTTCTGGTTTGCTAATACATTATACCTTCCCCTTAAACCTCCCCCACATTTAAGTTGTTGCACCTTCACCATTCCTGTCTTTTGCTCTGTGAATTCCCCAAAGTAATAAATCCTTTTTATCCTATGCAAAAGACCTCTCCCTCCTTCTTGCCTCCTTTGAACGCAATCTGTCAGCCAAAAAGACCGTGGAGCCATAGTTCCAGCCACATCTAAAGCCTCCTGTTCCCAGAGTGTGACCTGCTCTAGGCACAGGACCGTAGTGGCAGAGTGAGTCCAGCTCTGGCTGACACGTCACCTTGGTTTTGTGGAAAAGTTACTACAAATAGATTGTACTTCCGTGTTGTTCCTCAAGTTGAGTTCATTGGTCATTCTACTGTCTTGCAAGAGAGCACTGTCTGTGTTAGCATGGAAACACATAATCACAGGATGATTATATGCAGATGCTTTTATTGAAGAGCTCTGGGAGCCGGGGTACAAACCCAAAACTGACTCTGACATGGATTCGAGATGAACATGCTTTTACACATTTTTCGTTATATAACTATATATTAATTATTAAACACATATTGTTCTCTTGTATACATTCATCTTATCCAAGCATGAATTCTTGTCATTTTCATCAGGTCCCCCAAACACCTTTTCTCATGATTCTTATTGCAATTAAAAAATAACTATATTCAACTACCAAACAATTGTATCATTTATCTTATGATGATTACGCAGGTGCAGTTTCACCTGATCTAATGAGTTCCCAGTGCCTAGTTCCTACTCCCAGAGCCTAGTTCCCTTTCCCAGGCCCACCAGACCCAACCTTTCTTATCATCCCCTGAATCTATACAATTCCCATGATTTTAGAAACATTTTAACCCTATGCTATCATCTGCAATGACTCTTTTAGAGGCTCTGATGAAGAGTACAATGTCAGTGATGTGCCTTGGGATGTCCATAAGTGCAAAAGCTCAAATCTGCGAAGTGCTTTGGAAGAAAGGACCTGTTTGTGCTTTAATAATTCTTGGAGCCTTCACCACATGCCAAAGATTACTCAGCACCTTGCTGGGTCATCTCAATGGCAGGAAGATTAAATAGGATGAAAAAAGGCATCATCTAGCGCATACACTATCTGCAGCACTAAGTATTACCCAGTTGCTATCGCATAGAGAATTTTTCCCTTCTTTTTTTTTCTTTTTGGAAGAAAATACAGATTATTTTGATTCTTCAAACTGTCCACTGGGTTTCTTTAACAGAAATAAGGCATTAGCAGTGTCATTCTTCTAGCACTAGTAGCATTAAGACAAATGCAGCAAAATTAATTCTTTGTTCCATATTCTTTAATGAGAGAAAAATTGAGCCTATTTTTGCTTCTGTTATAACCTCTGTTATCTAAAATATTTGATAAGCATCACAAATGTCAGATAACTATATATTTGGCTACCAGATAAAAAGAATCTAGCAATCTATTTTGGAAACTCTGGATAACCAGTGGCTGGTTAAATAAGGTTGTTACATACTCCACTATGTTCTTGGGACACTGCTTTCAAGTTCTGATTTAAATGGTAGTCATTAAATGTATTTATGTCTACTACTTTTGCAGTCCTATGCAGTTTACAAGGATTATTCAGGCAATTTAAATGCTATGTATTCTTAAATAACATGTAGAACCTGAGTTTAATCTTTGCTTTCAATACTCAAGTGGCTGCTGAAAGAAGATTTTGGGTTTACATTTTTCTAAAAGAGTAGTGGCAACTTTAATCATTGATTAATCCTGAATCCTAATTAAAAAAAAAAGGCAAAAAAAAAAGCAAGCAAGATACAGGCCCACAACGCTTTTGATATAACTATCTTAAAAAATACCCCTGTGCAAGATACCAGATTCACACAGTCTGTTCCTCTATTTCATCCTTTTGACTTTGCGGGTGAGGTTAAGCATTCATAATAACTTAATCTGCTCTTGCAGTTCCTTTTTCTTTTTTTCATTCTTTGGATAAGTGAACACGGACTAAAGGAGATTTACAGTTAGGTAGTCTTGGTCTCAAACTGCTGAAAGTTATTAAATATAAACTTACTTTTTCTATCCTCTTTTATGGACCAGTGATCAGAATAATTGAGCTTCATGAGCAGAAGGTGTCTGTATTCTTGTCTCCTGAATTCATGGATGTTCCAGATAGTAAGACATTATTCATCAGAATATTTTGGACACTAGTAGTAACCAAGGAACAATTGTTTTCAAAATTTATTACTGGGAGAGTGTTTATCCTAAAAATATTGTAGTTTAATAACTAAAGTTGTAAAGGTTGGAAGGCAGAAAGAGGGAAGCATTGGTTTAACACTGAAGTGCAGTAGCGCCCTACTAAGGAAAAGATTTCTTTCTAGGCATTAGGTCAGCAATGTGTTCTGAAAAAAAAAAATACATGAGAAATGAGAATCAGTGCTTTTATATTTCCACACCATGGAAGGTTATTTTTAAAGAATAACAGGATGGAGTGTTCGAGTAATAAGAGAAGTGAAAATGGCTGGGATTAATTAAATTAGTTAAAAGACAGTGCAATGATTGCGTATAATGATATCTGAGGCAATTGGAAATGACCATTAAAATGCCGGGGATAACAGATGCTTAGGCCTGAAAATGATCAATATCATGACTGTGAGACAGCTGGTTTCATTAATTGAAGAAATTAGCTAACTGGTTAGGAACTTGCTTCAGTTAGATCAATTAAAAACAACTAATTGAATAGAAGGAGAATTGTGCTTCATTGGTTCAAATAAATAAGTTTAGTAAAAGATTTAAGAAATCACAGATGGGAGTCTAATTAATAACAGCAACAATGACAAGAAAGGTCTTCAGTGGTTAAATGAGGAAAAAAGAGCTTGAGATGACATAAGGGATTGAGTGCATTGAGGGCAGATACCTGAGGACCTGAGTGTAAGGGTTAGGTTAATTGAAATCTATTGGATCAGACTGTAGAGAAACTGAATGGGTGTCTCATGTGCAGCCTTTGAGGTAGCTTATTCCTCATCTACTTGTCCAAGAAAACAGGATTTTGGAATATGTGTCATAAAAGTAATGAGAGGCGTGTTTAAAACATCTGCTCGGGTACAAATGTGTGCACCAGTAGTTTCTAACTGGAAAAATATGATCCACAAAACTTCATACTGTGGCCTTCCTGGGAGCACCAGAGTTAAGTAACAATTTTCACTTTGGTGTGAAAGATGTTTAAAACATAGAAACAGCTCCAGTGAGAGCTTAAAGGAGCCTGCCAGTACCTAAAGGGGGCTACCAGAGACCTAGAGAGGAATTTTTTAAAAGATGGTGTAGCAGTCCGGTCCAGCGAAAGGTGTTTCTGGCCAAGGCAGCAGGGGTTGAAACTAAATGTTCCTTCAGGTCCCTTGCAAATTAAACCGTTCTATGACATTTTTTAATGTAGCTGAGTATTGCCCTTACAAGTAGGTAGTGCCTGTGAGATATGAAATTGTTTTCCAGATATTATTTAAACATATATAAAGAATACAAATAAAATATAGAATATGTATAAAACACATTTTAATATATATAGAGAGTATATTATTAGTATATAATACTAACATGCTTTGAAAAGTACCAAAATTAATTTTATCTATTTATTATGTAAACTGGTGACTGAAAAATATAAAGAGCCTTTTTAAATGGTAATGTGTAGCAATCTCAAGTAGCTGTTTTCTGCTTGTTATTTGAGACTGGAGGATGGAAAAAAGGTGGACAAGTTTATGACTCTTCTTACTCTAGAAATAATTATACTAATTAATTTAACAGTTGTGGTATGTTCTTTTGATGGCTCTATAACCAGCTTACATTTGCATTGATTCTCCTGGTAATTATGCTTATTATAACATCATATATTTACAACAGCATTACAAACACCCATCTCCTAAGGCCACGCCAGTATAATAAAGGTGTAGTGCTTTCAGTTTTGTCACATTGCAAATACTTGACTCCAGACTTCACAAAAAGCATTTTGTTTTCAATTAACCCTAATGATGAGCTATCAGACCTGTAAAATGCTGCTATACATTACATTACCTAACACAACAAAAGAGTCCAAATAATCAGCAACAGAGGGGTCTGATTCAGAAAATTTGTTCTATATTGGAGCTTAAATGTTTTCATACAGAATAACCCAACCATGGTATTCTGTGCAAACCCAGCTATTTATGAGTATTCTATTTCTAAATTCCAGTCTCACAAAATCATGCAAACAAGACACATTACAATTTATTTTTTTTTAATTAGTTCTGCATTTGTACCTCTGAGACAAGACAATAAGCGCTATGACTCACTGATAAAGATTTTAGGCTCTTATGAGAATGTTCTAAATCCTTCAGGTGCATCTTCCACAAAAGGCTTGTAAAGCATTCACCTTGAGGAGGGTAGAACCTGTCTGCAAAACAAGAATGGGAAGTCTCGTCTACAAAGGGATTTTTTTTCCTTCTTTAAAGGCAAAGGGAAAGAGGAAAGAATTTAATTCTGCATGAGAATTGCTGTGACACATTGTCTTTGGCAAGTATTTCTAGAACCAACCACTCTTTGTTCCTATGATAAGGATGATTTTGTATTGATTCCTTTTCAAAAAAATATCAGCAGAAAGAGAGGGAATTAAATGAAGGGTCAAAACTCAGAAAATTAAGATTACGCTTAGGGTTATGCAAAATGTAAGGGTTCAGAATACCACAAAGCCCAGAGCTCCAGGGTATCTGCCAATACCAAAGGCATGCCAGGAAGATCACAGGACTGCCTGAACATTGCTCCCTCCAAAGCTTTCTGATCGGCCTCAGACTCAGCCCAAGCAGCACACACTGCTCTGCCTAGGGTTAAGCTTCGACCTAGGGTTAGGTTTTGGCCAAGGATTAGAGTTCAGAAAACTACAAAGCCCAGACCTCCAAGCACACCACATGTATGAAAGGCATGCCAAGAGGGACACAAGACTGTCCCAACATTACTCCCTTCACATCTTTTCTCTTATCACCAGGCCTTTCCCCCTGAGGATGTTACTGCTCTGTCAATGGTTAGGATTATGACAATGTTAAGGGTTTCACCTAGGGTTAGGGTTTAGAAAACCACAAATCCCGGAGCTCCAAGTACACTGTAGCTTCAAAAGCCCTGCCAAGTGGAACATGAGACTGTCACAACATGGGTCCCTTCACATCTTTTTTCTTGTCACCAACTTCACCCTCCTGTGGATTTAACTGCTCTGCCTAGGTTTAGGCATATTTTTAGGGTTAGGGTCACGCCTAGGGTTACAGTTTAGAAAACCACAATATGACATTATATGAAAGACCCAATAGGAGAAGCTTTTCATATATGTATATATATATATATACATATAGGGGGTTTTTAATTGCTTTTTGTCTTTATAAGAATAATAATAAGTATTTCAGCTGGGATTTATATACAAATTGGAGTAGCATCTAGGTGGGAACTTCAAAGAAGGAAAGAGGCAGCCCAATTATTCATCATTGCCATCACAGAAAACTAACTTCATAAGGGTTTTTCATCACTCCATATAAATGGACATTTGACCTCCTCCTGGGAATGACTGAAAAAATTTATCTAAATTTTCTGGTATTGCGAACTACGTAACACATTGCTGCTTAACCTAAACTTACTTTCCATCTTTTACAGTCCTTTGAAAAGCAATGCAAATTTTGTCTGAGTAAGGAAAGCAGAACTGATCTTATAAGTCCTGTAGTCACTTTTATTCTTCCATCTGATGACACTAAAACAATTATATTTTGAATGTGCCATATTGCATTTAAAATGAAATAAAGTAGGGTGATTATTTCTGATAAAGCAGCTAACAGTTGAACCTCATAGACTCATCAAATGGTATGAAGTTTCTAATTTTTAAAGGTGATTCAGAAAATGGAATATTAATCTAAGATTCTAAGATTAAGAGTAACTAGTTATAAGGATACCCAGTAAGATTTCTTTACAAGTTATATACAGTTACTGTGAAGTAGTTCAATTTATTTTAGAGAAATCAATTTATCCTCATGGCAGAAATTATGCCATGAATATTATGACATGAAGAATGAATGATACTGGCTTTCTATACACACTCATCTAAGCCCTATTGCATTGAAGAAATAATTATATTTAAATAATTATTTTTTTTCTTAATTTTTTCCTCCTTCCCATTTGTTGATGAAGTATGTCTTTAAGTACAGTTATTGGTTTGAAAATCCTTATGTGATTTCATTCAGGCTTTCCTCACTTGAATATTCACTGTTAAGAATCTGCTAGTAGGCTTTTCATCTCTTTGTACTCCATGTTCTTCGGATTCACAAAAAATTTGACTCTACCACCAAATATCTGTACACCAGTGTTATGTTTTTTAATGCAGAAAGTGGCCAGCAAACTTTCAGACAGATCTAGTGTTCAGTGCAACACTACTGGACACTACAGTCTGCTCATCACTGCACAGAGGCCATGGCTGGGAAGATATTTTCACAGGTTTGATTTTCTCATTTCAACACTCTAAAATGCACTAAGCAGTCTGACTCTCTTGTTTTCCAAATTGTGAAGTCAGTTAGTGATCTATCTATCTATCTATGGTAGCTAATAATTATGGAATGTATCTCCATGAACCAGATACACAATTTGAATTACTATCTGGTACATGTCTATCAGACTGATGTGGTGATCTATCCAATCACCAGTAGGTAAGAAAATTCATACATAGAATACTTGTGTATCTATTCTTCATTTAAGCTTTTTGCTTCTACAGCAAGATAATGTTATTATGGCTAGCGATCTTAAAATTTTTATCAAGTTTACATCTCTATTATAGTGCTTTGCAACAGTCATATTTAGTGAAGTTCATAAAGTACTCAGGAACTGACACTGGAACACAGAAAGCAGAGTAGGATTTGTGTTGATAGAAGAGTGACCTTCTCTGCAGAAAGTAGCGTGTTTGTTATAGGCGAAATCATGATTTCTGTGACTTATGTAACTCAATGCACATATATATCATAACCTTCTTTGAACAAAATAGGAAATTAAATTAAAAACAGATAACAAATACACTATTTCATTTATTGAAAGTAATTTAAATCTGAATTTTACTCTTTAAAAAGAATTCTTAGTACAGAACTGAGTTAAGCCATAGGGTCAAGAAGTTGAATTAACGCTCCTGATTTATCAATCACTATCCAAACACCCTTTAGCTTCTGAATCCCAAGCCCCTAATTTTTCTTCTATGCTTCCTCAGTGTTGATATCTTTTCAAGGAAACCAAAAAAGACCAAACCTCTCTTTCTTAAAGTCATGATGACTGTGATTATTGAACTACATTTTCAACCTCCAACTCATTACAAATCCTAAATTGTCCTCAAGACATAGAAGTGGTATGAGTTTCATTAAAATTCAGAACAGTAGTTCTGCTGATTTGCCCTTTTACCCTTTTTCTCCCTTCTGTTTCTGTTAGCAAAAAAATGGCAAATACAGAGCTGAAAATTTATCACTGGCAGAATAGAAGGTTTTCATCATTGGAAAAACAGTGTGGGAAAAGCCCACAGATTGAATGCTGATTTCTGTTTTCAGATAAAGCAAAAAAGATATATTTATACAACATGCTTATGTAAATAAGGAAGAAGTCATACGGTATTAAGATTTCATCCCATTAAGTCAAAAATCCCTGATACTTCAGTCAAGAATCATAAGACAATTGCCCTGGGAGCTCAGTTTTGACAACTTTCTCAATTCAGTTTTAACAAGTCTTAGTGAACCAGAACAATGCTAAGGAATAAAAGCTTAGTAACATACGCTTAAGCCTATAAAAAAGATAAAACAGGATAAACCAGAACATGGCATTTCGGTGTTACTCCTGTGTAAAATAGCCAAATGGTTGTTTTTGCACTGTGCTAATAAAGATTTAAAGCCAGCATGAATTCATGAAAGGGAGGTCTCTGGTTTTTGGTAGGATTTTTTTGCAAAATTACACATTCAAAAAAGTAATTCTATTGCTTTGACACACCTTGTCATCCAAGGCATTTTAATTCTACATAATATTTTTATTAATAAGATTATATTGGGGATTAATCAGTAACACATCAGAGGGACTGAAAAGTCTTTCACTGATATATCTCAAAATATAATTGTAAAAGATGAGATAATAATGAGCGGGGACATTTCTGCTGGGGAATCTTAAGTGACAGAATTTTGGTTAATTCTTTAATACTCCTTGTTATGATTGAAATAAATACAGAAAACCTTAATTGAAAAAGTCTGAAAATTACACACTGAAGGATATAAAATACTGAGAATGAAAGGTTACTAATGCATACTGTTTGGTCATTGGATTCACTGGTATACTCATATCCTCCCTGAAGTCATAACTCTACTCTCAATGTATAATCATACTGCCTCTCACTGAAGTGCATGGAAAGGCACTGTGAATTATTTAAAATTGTATTTATACTTTTTTCCCACCCAAGGAAGAGAGGACTCAAGTTTTGAGTTAAAATATTTGTACAATATTGAGGTTGGAATAAGTTTTTGTATTCCTGATAGACCTTTCTCTCATTCACCACTGTGAATGGATTTGTGTCCCCCTTAGTGTTTCTCTACATGGCCCCAGGGAGTAAATGATCACCTATGCTGCCAGAAAACATAACATACACATGGATATAATCCAATCTTGTGTTTCATGGTTTCATCATGGTTCCTGCAGGAGTCAGGATTATTTTTTCCTTATTTTTTCCTGCAGAACTGACCTGAAATACCCAGCTTTTCTTTCTTTTCTTATCCCTGTGAAACATTACAGGTTTTAGACTAATTGGACTGTCCTAAAGTTTACAGCATGTAGACAACAGTGTCTTGAGAATTTCATTCCCTTGACTAAATCAGCAAGTTATGATCACAATGAAATCCCAATCTGGGAATGAAAACAACTTTTCTTTAAGATTGGCAGAGAAATCGCTGTTTTCAGCGGCAAAACTTGGATCATTTTCGTGAGTTTTTTGGCTGCATCTTATTTCAAACCATGTTTTCATAGTCCTTGATTTTCTCTCTCTATGGCACAATCTAAAATTTGAGCCTAGACAGGCTTTAATCAAGGTAAAAGCTGTTTCACTTTTTAGCTAGCAACATACCAGAATATATGATTAAAATATCCAGGTGTCCTATGCTTTGAACTCTCTAAAATAGTTGAAATCTTTCTTAGTGCCTAGATCTTGTAAATCACCAGTCTTATGTTTAATTGAAGAAGTTATATTGTTCCAAAGAGTGATATTTTAAAAATGGGTCTGAGAAAAGTAAATTTTAAAGAATTATTTAAATTTTATTACTAGTTTTGTTTCTGCAGAATATCACAGTTTGCCATACAATCATTGGGAAGAGAATTATCCTCTTTGCTTGGCATATCTAGACTGGAAGCCACTCTCTGAGTAGTGCATGAAATCTGTTTTGTACTCCCCACCTGCTCAATGACCTTGGCCCCTTCAGAAAATCATTAAACTGCTGTTAACTTTACCTCTTCAAATGGAGTAAGAAGGCAATGGTATTCATTTTCAGAAGCTTTATAAATACAAACTATACTTGTCCTCACCATCTACAGACCAGTAAGAAATCAATGAATTAGAACCAAATCAGAAATTCCAAGTAAAAATTTTTTGAACACACATGGAAGTAACACTTCAAATATAATTCAGTATGATGCATAAAAAGGATGTTATTGTTAATGGATAGAGAATCCTAAACCCACATTAGACAATGTAGCCATATATTTAAATTTTGGGAGCATCACAAAGAGCTGAATCATAAGGACACAATATCTATCTATCTATCTATCTATCTATCTATCTATCTATCTATCTATCTGTCTGTCTGTCTGTCTGTCTGTCTGAAAAAAACCTCTTGGATTCAAGGTGAAATCAGAGCTCTATGTAAGTTTTCCTATGTATCTGGGTTCTGTGTAAAAAAACAGAAACTCCCTCTTTTGATTTTATAGTGATAGGATAAGTAGCAATGTAACTCCAAGCCCTCTAGCCCTTTCCTTACTTATCACTGATATAGAAGTCTGACAATGCAGAGAAAGCATAAATATAGCATATTTTTAAAAGGATGAAAAGCACATGCATTTGTTACTTTCATCAATGCAGAGAAATTTTTTCTTCTGTTTTGCTGTTGTATTTTTGTTTGTTTTTGTTTTTTGTTTCTGTTTGTTTGTTTGTTTGTTTGTTTTGTGAGGGTTTTTTTGCATTATTATCAAGTCAGTTTCTGGTGACAGAGAACTCTTTTTTTTTTCTTGTTGACAGTGCTAGATGACAGTAATTGGTTTACTGTTATATTCTGAGGAAGCTAAAAAATATAGTAGACATTTTTTAAAATAATATATTTCTCCAACATATTGAAAATACTTTTTTACTTTCAATATTCATTGAAAAATGAATTAATGCGATACACAAAAGAAAACAACGCCAAAACCACAAGAACCCCAAATAAACCATCAAATAAACAAACCAACCAAATCAAAACAGAAATTGCATCTTCCTGCTCAGAACTGTAGTTGTGACTACATTATACAGCATATCCCAAGTGCATAGTGAGAAGAGACTGTCTTGCTTTGGAAACCAGGAACACCTATATGTAATATAGATTTCGTAATTGTTTTCTTTGGACAGGACAGAAGCCAGTTCACCATATTGAACATTACACTAATCTGGCTGTATTTTTTCTTCTCCTCTGCCTAGTTGCACCTCAAAAATCAAAAAAGTCAGTATTATATATGTGCTTGAAATATATTCACAAACATGAACTCTTGACCTGTCTGTTCTGTGTTTGAAGTAGTAACACACAGAATGGATTGGGTGGGAAATCAGGCAACACAGAATCATTAACACAGTGCTACCACATCTGAGAGTTCTTCTGAACATGCCTTAAACTTCAAGTTATACTCACTTCTAGATAGCACTAAAAATTACTAGAACATAATTTTTCTACTTTTTTTTTTAACAACAAGAAGACCAAATTGAAGTTTATAACATATAATTATCTACTGCATGTCATAAATCAAAGCAAATAGGATTTTCTCTTTGTTTGTTTGGGATTTTCCTTTGTTTTATCTGATCGGTTTCTCTCCAAAGTGATAATCAAATAGTGAAGACTTGTTAATCTCTCACAAGTGACTTCAAAGTGTGGTACAGTGAATTTTCCTTTTCTACTTCATATAATACTGTTATAATTGTCAGAAAAAATTGACTATGTGATGACAAGTGTCGATGTTCTTTCTAGCTATACCTTAGGCAAAAGGACAGCTTAAAAAAAAGTGTCACTAAGTGATTACAAGCTAGAATGCCTGCGGTAAAACCTTCCTTTTTTTTTGTTCTTGACCCTCATGAGTCACCTAGCTGCCAGTACTGCAAAACATTTATTGATTTTGTTGTGTCCAAGGTTTTTCTTTTCTCCTCTTTCACCTATATCAGGGAGATGTATGACACAGCAACTGTTATTTTGACTAACACTAAAAAATATAGTTGCACATCAGGTATGTTTATTACAGTATGAATAAATTGAGAGAAGATTCAGCAATCAGAGAAAAATGTATTTACTTGAAGAAAATTAATTTCATAAACAGTGAAAAAAACCATCAAACATTAACAATATCAAAGAGCCACAAGACTCCTTATTCTATTTTAAATGTCTATTTTCTCAGCAGAAGCACTACTCTGTTTCAATTTCTGATGCACAGTTACAGATGTAAAGCATTTATGAAAAATTTTAGATATTGCAGCTTGTTACAGTGTCATTGCTATCAACCATATACATGCATCACATTATCTAGGCTGTTTCCTATAAGTATGCTCACCTCCAAAGACATTAAAACTGTTTATAGCATTTCTTCTTTATAGATTTAATAATTTTAATTTTCATAAAATCATGGGAGATTTCCTCAATCCAACTTTTTTGTTGTTGTTTTTGTTTTTTTGGTTTTTTTTTTTTTTTAATAAAATGGTGTGCAGAGAAGGTCAACAGTGTTCCACTCTAATTCTGATGTATATAAAAAAAGCACCTTTAAACAAATGCATTTTAGAAGTTTATCAGTCTTCTGATTCCACACAGAGAAGAAATCTAATGCCACATTTTATTGTGGAGCTACTGCAGACTATTGTTAACATTTCAATAAAGTCCACACCTGCGGACCTGGGGGTCATAATACAGAAATACAGAGAGTTGCACTTTTAATATCTCGAATGTGATCATTACTCTTATTTCTGTGATAGCATGAATCTCATATTGCTTGGCTCAAGCCACAAAAAAAAACCTGTTCTCAGGGTGTTTAAATCATTTATTGACATACCACTATTATTTTATTGATCTTAGTACAGTAGACTCAAGACCTATACATTGGCATCCATCTTCTTTGTTTAATCAAATTTCCAATGGTACAATATTCAACCATTTTAGAACAGTACAAGAGTGAAGCACTTTTTTTTCATAAAGTGATAAGTGCATTGTATCATGAGATTGAATATATCCATCACCGCCCCATATGTATGTTTACTTTTAAAATGAAACAATTTCTCTTCATGGTGTACATTAATTTACACATCCACTCTTGCAATCTGAGAATAGATACTGAACAACCATCATTTCTATTTTGAACTCAAATAATTTGTCTGGCCTACACTTTCTACCTTTAAAAATTTAAATCTTAGCTAGTTTTAAGTGTCAACCTCATCAATTTTCTCAGTGACAAAGAAACCAAATATAATTATTTAGTTCTGCAATTTTGTAATTTGTTATAACTGCCTTCCTCCATAAAGCAAAAAAAACTGGTTTCAACAACAGCATAATAAATTTCAATTTTGCACCTATGCAACAATGGCCAAGACAATATAGCCACTTTGATGTTCATTTGGACAAACGAATACAGAAACTTTCCTGGCTATTGCTCTAGATATTATTACGACAATTGTTGCATAGTCACCTGATGTTGTGGAGTGGAAGTGCAATCACAGCAACCATCCTTTTTAATTTACAGTTTGAATTATACAAAACCTAATTGCTTTGATATATTGTAGCCCACCTGCACATTATGCATGCACTTTTTTTCTTATTAATAAAGGTTGAGGTCATTTGATGCACCTCTAGCAATAATAAGTTTTTTCTGAATATTCAGTAATTGAATATATATATATCATGGATTCAATATTTGTCCATTTTCAGGACTTCATTTATGACAGAACAAGCTTGAAGCATGAAAAGCCTTGATAACACCAGAAATAAATTAATTTCTCATAGGAAAGCATTTCACAATAAGTACTTTTAACATATAGCTTGGAATGCTTAAAAGAAAGAATCATCCATTACCCAGCATAAAGATATTTTAGTGAATATTGAATATTTAGTCAATTTTCCTACATCAGCCATAGTAGTTGCACAAAATGTATACAGTCTAGGCAGTTCTGTAGAAGTTATGACTATTAATTTATACTATTACATAATTTTGGAGCCTGGGAAATTTCCTTAACTGTAGTTAAGAATGGTAAGAAATTAATCAATATTTATCTATGTTGCTGTTCTTTTCTGTCAGTATCAACAATATTTTAAAGGCACTTGTTTTTCTGTGTGTATGTCTTACATCAATATATAAGCTCTAAAAATCAATAAAGTATCCATAAGTGAAAATCTTTGTGGTAATTTTGTGAAGGACACTTTAGACCCCCTGCCCTGTATCGTCTCCATGTCTTTTTTATACGTAAATTTAGTATTTCCAAGAGTTCATTTCTAAAAAGGAAAGGACAGAAACAAGAGGAACTTGTCAAAGTCCCCAGTCCATACAGCTATACAAATATACAGAAATAAATTATCCTCCCACACATAATAGCAACAACGTGAGTGCCTGTGGGACTGTAGTTTTTTAACAGAGTTTGGATCTGTATCTCCCTACACAATTCTAAACCTACCAAAAAATAGCTTGATTTTTAATGAAGGCATATTGTTAGTTGCCGAAGAAATGCAATAGCAGTATTTTTTTTTTTTTCAGGTACAGATAAATAAACATCAACTTCATAATATTGAAAATATATATTGAGAAATAAAAAAGTTATTTCTTTTCAGCAATTCCAGATTGAACCTATTATTACTTATCATTTAAACTGCAATGTCTTTTTTCTTTTCCATAAATACTTAGGAGGCCTCTAATCACAGCATCCTGGAAAGAGTTATTGCTGTGGTGTTTCAAAGATTGTGATTATCTTTTGGCAAAGATAGTGTTATGTTTATGCATACCATATTCTGCTGGTTCATACATACAAATAATATTTCAAAGTGTCAAACGGAACAATTTCTTTTAAGTTTGAAATCAACACACTTAGCCCTTCATTATGTTGTGTGGAATACATTTGATTTCTGACAGAGAAAATAACATGTTACTGTAAATGTTTCAGGCAAGACCAATATGGAAATAGCACTGATTTAACATTTTAAAATTCACTAGGAGCTATAGACTTTCCATACTCAAGACTTCCACTGATTTAGAAATGGATGGAGACACATGGCATGAATGTAGAGGCTTAAGAATGGTCTCTTTATTTTTTTTATTTATTTTTTTTCTTTGTAGAATAACATATTCTATAAGAAAGAAAAAGTAGCAAAGTAGCAAAGAAGTAAATTTTAGTGTCAACACTTCTCTGAGTTGTAGAAGAGTAGAAGATAACAAGAAGCAGATAACGTAGAGTATTTCTATTAGTGTCAGCTACTAATGTATTTTTTTAGCATTTGCATTATGATAATAGATAATTGTGCTGACAATGATGTGTTCACTTTTACACATCATGAAGTGAAAATACAATTTCTTGAACATCAAAATCCACTTGAAGCTTAAAAAGGGGTAAGGAAAATGTTATGCTTTATGTTTGAAGTTATAAGAGAAATTTCCAAGAAAATGAGACAAAAACCTGACTTCATTAAAAATAAGAAATTTTAAAAAGTAAGACTCATCTGAAGCTGTGTAAGAATCTGAGGGAAAGGAAGAAATTATATGGGGCTTTTTTCTCACTTTTCTACATGTTTAGACCACTGTCTAGCAAATCAAAATATAGAAAGTGCCAGTATAGATTAGATGGCAAATCATACCAGTAGAGTATGGAGTTGTAATATCATGTCATGCTGCCCTATCATAACAGTTGCCATCAGACTCATGAATTATGCAGAATTACCATCTGTTTTTTGCTCCTTATATACCACAGCAGGAATCACATTGAAATTACATTGACCAGAGAAGCTGGGCAGGCTCCAGACGTGGATGCCTCACCCCTGGAAACACTCAGTGCCAGGCTGGGTGGGGTTTTGAGCAACCTGGTCTTGTAGAAGGTGTCCCTTCCCATGGCAGAAAGTTGGAACTAGATGATGTTTAAGGTCTTTTCTAACTCAAACCATTTCATGATTCCATGAGCAATACTTGCTCTTTAAAGGTGTTCATGGCAGCTTTTCTTTTTTCAAGGGTAACACACTGTTGCACACCTGATGCAACAATTACACTTAAAAGCCCAACCACCATATTTTCTGAAAAAAACTAAAATTTAAATTTAGAAAAGAAATGATATGGAGGAATAAAAGCAAAATTCAGAGCCCTGACCTACACAGTTTATACAATAAAGAGGAAGAATCATGTATTAAAAAAAAAAAAAAAATCCTGTGGAGTCAACATGGTGAGCAAGAGCTGAAGGACGTTCTAATATGGTCCAACTCGCAGGTTGAGCTGGAGCCTGGTAAAGCTTGTGCCAGGATGACTGCACTCTGCCTTCCTGCAGAGGAGCAAAGGAAGACTGCACGTGCTCCCCAGCAGAAAATGCCCTCTCTCCCCCACCTGCTTTTCTGTGTGGTCAGAATCCTACCAACTCCTGTTGCATCCATTTGTCAGGAGAAGCTGAGGTGGCACAAGGAATGTCCAAATTAACCTTCTTGGCTAATGGCACTGCACAAATCCTCCCCCTCTCTGGGCTTCTCTGAGCTGTAAAGACTGCACTTCACTCAGCACTTATGGTACTCAGTCCTCCTGCAAAGGGTATAGCCCAAGTCTCCTCTGACAAAAGCAGAGGTCAAGGGTTCTCTGCAAGTCAAGGCCAAGGGATTTTAGCCAACAGTTCAACAGTTATGAAATTTAGATAGGTAGTTGTACACCTGCATCCAAAATCTGGTTTTGACAGGAATTAAATACATATTTTTGACTCAGTAAGGTCAGTCTAAAACCATTAAGCTATAATATATTTTTAAAAAGAGATAAAACAGTTGTTCATCTTTGCTTGGCATACTAGAGGATTAACTGGAATCAGAGGACAAATGAACACTCATAAGGATAATTAATTCTCTGACCTAGTGATAAAAGCATTTTTTTGAGAATGAATTATGTTCTATTCCCCATTTTTAAGAAGGATTAAATCTTTTTGTAACCCCTATCTCTATTTTTATTTAATAAAAAGTGCATTAACTTTTTTATGCAAAGAAGCATAATACCTACACATTGAAACACAAATTTGCAACTGATTTTATTTCCTTACCAATCATACTGGGAGAGCTGACTCAAAGGCATGAAAAAAATATGACTTGAACAATGTTGTGGTTCATATTATGATTACAGAGGAGAATGCAAGATTCTTGCAGTAAGAATGTACATTCAGTAGAATAATAATATTTTTATTTTGAATCTTGAACCATTTATGTGTCTCCTCTGTGGTATTTCTGTGCCACATATGCTTGATGTCATTTTTGAACTATGCAGATATAGCAGGCCATTTTTAGTACCTCCTGTACATAGTTCCCTCATCGTGGTGAAAATGAGAACAGATACAATGCTCCTAAAATGCAACTGAGCATTCTCTCACTCAATTGTTTGCTGGATATAGACCTAAATACCTACTGCAAAACAAGGACTTCCACACTAGCTTTTGCTGAAATAATGACACCAGAGTAGATGTTCCCACACCTTGTCAGATGCAGAAATCCTGACACATATTAATCTAAATTTCCTACTCCCTCATTATTATTTTTGATCTTTACTCCCCACCTCAATCCCCATTTCCTCCAAATGATTTCTTGGTAGAAGGCTTAATAGGATAATAGATGTACACAGGAATCTGCAAGCCTGCTCTAAACAGTAATAACTTCAGGTTGTTTTGAGTTTAGGAGCAACACAGGAATGCAAAAAAAAAATAATTAACAAATCTTTTAATAGTGCTAGCAGAATAGACTACCTTTAACAAAAGCCCATCACTGATAATTACTTTCCAGCCCAAGCAAAACTTTATATGTCAGAAAAGGTAAAACAGAATTATTTATCAATTATGATTATATGGACAAATAAAAATATTTTTCCGTGATCAGAATAATCACTTCTGTACAGATAAAAAGGCAGAATGAATGAAAAAAAATAGAAAATACGTGGGTTTTCTTACTGAAGTAATTGCAGTGAAGAGTTGACTTCAGCTAATGAGCTATAACACAAGGCATAACTTAAGAGAAAAAGAAGAAAGGAAAAAACCCAGAGATCTGAATGGTGCTAGCTGATAACAACAAGAGTTCAGACACTCAGTTTTCTTATAGATTTTCCCCAAAAAATGTGTCAGTTATATAGAACTAAACTGTGCACAAAAAGTACAGGACTGCTAGGCCTCATTACATCTCAAGCTTCCCTGTTGCAAGGACACATACTCACTAGTCCACCCTTAAAAAAGAAACATGCTTTTTCTGTGCTCTTAATTGGAGCCACGAGCACTTTAAAGACCTATAGGGTGATGGCAGCAGCACAAAGTCCTTTAGAATAATTCCTCCAGCAGCTGGCTTCTCTGTGCTCTGTCTGAGTGAGTTTCAGAAAACAATGAGGTTGGCTCCTGAAGCCTATTTTCTCAGTCCAATAGATTCTTCAACAGCTACTGGATAATGATTTATTGGGAATCTCAATTCCATCTGCTTTTTGAATTCCAGCAATGACATAACATTTTTGTGAACTTTTTTTCCTTTATTAACACTTGTAGTATTTGTTTAATCAGTACTTCTTTCTCCCCTCTCCATTTTTCAATTAATTAATGAGGAACAATTTGCTGCTTCTGGAACTTATTTCTGAGCTGGGCAGAAAAACATAGCTATCCCTTTTCATCTAGATCACCAACCCAGAAACTAGTTCTTGCAACTGAACTAGTTAGCATCGCTCCTTCATACTGTCTAGAGCAGTTGGTTATTCTTCTGAGTTCAAGACACATAAGAATTTGATGCTTTTTAAGCCTCCCTAGAAAAGAATTTTCTTGGAAGGAGTGTCAATTTGCCACCCTTATGTTCAACAAAATACAGATAGCTGGGAGTTTTTGCAGTGATAAATTAACAGCATAAATAGCCATCCTGAAGCAGCAACATACACATCACCTTTAATTTAATGAAAACAAAAATATTGTTTACTAATTTTTAATCATACCTCAAATCCTTCTAAATCCTGGTTCTTCTATTATTTCTACACAGCAGCAATTTTTTTTAAATTAAATTTGGACAAAATAAATCTAATATATGAGCATTCTTAAGCATTTTTCTTGCAATTTGCAGTACCTGCTTTGCCAGTCTTAAGATTCTTCCTCTGACCTGATTGACTGCCTTCCTTCATGTCTGAGTGTCAGCTAAGCTCTGGAAGCTAACCAGCAGGTCGTGTACTCAGAGAACTGGGTAAGTCAATAGTTTACTGCTATAGCCACTACTAAAACTCACATTTGATTTCTCTTGTGGACAAGTCTGCCTAATGATACACAACCAGAAGATGCATGTCTCTGTTAGACTATCAAAACTGGCTCTTCTCTTAGGTACATAAATAAAATAAGCTTCTGCTGCCACATTGCTTAGGAGGAATCCCTCAAGAAATTCTTTATGGCAACAAATACTGACAGAAATGTCAAATGAAAGATTGCAGCACATGAAAGGAGGTATTTGATTTGCTGTACTGATTAGATTTTGAATAAAATATGACTGGTTTTATTTTAATGCAAAATATGACATAAAGTCCCAGAAAAGTAAAAAACTTTATGTTTTGTTTCAATGGGCTTTTGATATACATGTGTTATCTGTGCACACCCATTAGCATGCTGAGGAAATAATCCTTTTCTACCTGTTGATATCCCCTTTTTGATCTTCCTGTAATCCCATTGCTCAAAAATATAATAAAATACTTCATACTGCCACAGAAAACACATCTTTGAAATTAAAAATAATCCCAAGGAGTTTACACACTTTTGGAGTTGTTTTCTCGCAAAATCTGTGGAAAACATCAGTATGACAGCATGAAAGGAGAACCTTTACAAATGACTGTTGGAAAGACTTGTAGAAGTGTTCAGGTTCATAGACAGTGTTTAAGAAACTAGAAAGCATGGATGATACATGGGATGTCCAAGAATTTTCTGATTTTCACTGATTTAAAGGAAAATTCCCTTCACAGCTTCCTTTGAAGATATATCTCTTAACTCCAGCTGCAGTTAAACACTTCTGAATATCCTTTTAGATACCAGTTTGACAATTTAACCACTTAATTTTAAATTCTTGGCCTACACCTCTAGCAAACTGCAGTGAAAAGGAAGTGGGAATCAAGGAAGAAACAAACACCAGGAACTCAAGGTTTTTTTCAAAGGTTACTTGACATTTGTTGTGTATAGAGCCAGTGTGCTCATGTTGGGTGGTGAAATGGGAGATAAGCATTGACACCACTCAGTTTTGGCCATCCAAATTGTCCATTTGCTAAAAAATTCTCTGTCGCCTTTACCATCAGCAGGTTGGAATAAGTTCCTGCAGAGGGTGGTTCAAGGGATCCTGAGGTGGATTGTTTTCAGTGCTGGGATCCTGGCTGTCTACCTTACCTAGCTAAAGAAGGTAGTGAAAGTTACACTAAGCCAATAGAACCTATAATATATATTTTTAACTAGTAGGTTGCAAGATTGCTACTGTAGCAATAGAAACCACTTGAGAATTTCCAATTGTGGGCAAAGCAATTCAGCAGAGCATGGTAAATTTTGATGCGTGATTTAATTATTAAGGAGCACCAGCATTATATTACCCATTAATATAATTGAAAACATATTTTGACTTCCTCTCAAAGTGGGAAAATTAATTTTCAATTCTATCAACACTAACTAGGTGTTCTCTGTTCACACTTAATATATTTTAGATTTAATATAAATTTTCCTGTGTGGAAATTCAGAGTTGACCATAGGGTTAATGTGTTTTACATAAAATACACAGAAGCCTGCTGTCTTTCCATGGATGCAACCATTTTATTTCTTCTTGATCTCAATTCTTTAATTAAAAATTAAAATATAGACAACATTTTAATTATAAGTTTAAATGCATAATGAACTGAAAACCTAATCTTATTTTTTACAGCTTTTGGCATGGAGTCCTCTACATCTCTAGAACTTCATTACAGATAGCAGTAAACATCTTACAAGTGATCCTGTGTTTGCCTCTGCTGAATTCCAGTATATTCTTTTAGATTTAATGTCTTGAAAGCATAACAATTTCAACATAACTAGAGAACTGAATAAAAATTGAAGATTCATAAGCCCGAAGTAAATAAAACATGTTGTTGAGAAATAGGAAATGGGGATTTTATATAAGTGCCAGTAATATATACAAGCGTCCAGCCAGCTTCCTACAGGTATCAGAATGACTATTTAAGTATTTCCCAGAACAGATAAAACTCCATTAAGAGATTATTAAGGGCATTATGTCTCATAATACTCAACTAATTTTACTAGAATATACAGAATGCAAAAATATATGTATATATTCTGCTCCTTCTCCTGCATTAGAGGGAGAACAAATTTGAACTGGGATCCTTTGCTTCAGGTGAAAGGTTTAACAGTCTTTCTTTTCAGAAAATTTCAAATTATGTATGGGTGAGATGTCTCATATGGAACAGTGAACTATCCTGGAGATTAGAACACACAAGTAGAAAACCTGAGTTCTAATTTTTTTACAATCAAATTACTCACAGAAAGCAGAAAAGCAATGCCTTCATAGATCCAACAGAGATGTTGGAGCCACTAACTCAATTCCTGAACAGAAAAAGAACAAGACAAGGTGGAACACATTTGGGTGAGGCAGGCAGTATTGGATGAAGTATTGATTAAAAATATAACATTTATTTATCCTAAATTGAGCAAAAGCTCTGCCTTCTGAAATGCTAAGAAGCATGAAGTACTATAACTTTAATTCCAGCAACTTTGAGACAAGCCAAACTCTGTGTTTGACAGGGTGTCTTTTGGTGAATTCACTGAGGAAAAATCAATCATTTAGCACCACTGTGGCTGCCCAGTATCCCAAGAACATGGATTTGAAATTTTCTAATACTAGTTATCTGCCAATTTGTCTTAGGAAAACTTTCAGTGAGTGATGCAACTGTGAATTATGTAAACACAAATGCAGTAACAAATGTCTCTTGCTAATGTTGATTGTTTCTTAGTAATTGTATGTATAATTCCTGTAATTATAATGTTATTTATTATGTTAATTTACTACAGACTTCCCATTAATTATTTCTAAACGTGATTGGACTGCTTGCTATTTCTGACACTTGATGCAGTTAGGAATCATGTGGACCACATTTTAATTACTGTTGCTCTTATTTTTTATGTGCTGTACTGTGTGATGCTTATTTTGCAAGTTTTTGTGGGTTTTTCTTTTTTTTTTTCCTGCCTTTCCTGGTGAAGTAACTTGTAAAGATGAAGCATAGAACAAAGACATTTGCCAAAGTTTGTTTTTTGTTTTTTTTTTTTTTAAAGCAAGCAAATAAACAGATAGAGCATTAAAAAATTGTATATGTATATCTATTATAGATCTATTAACCTCAAAAACCAGATATAAATTACACAGGTAAGGTCTTACTCTTGAGTTTGAAAATGGTGAATTAACCTCTTGGGGCAGGTACTGGAGGTGCTACTGAGCACTACTGAAAGGGAAGGGAGGGAGTGCACATCTTGATTGATGCTCAGATAACTGGGAAAAGGACTGAAAAAGAGAAACTGCCTAAAGGCATTGCACTTTTCCGTCTCTGATCCTGATTGTTCTTCAGGAAGTTATCTGGACAAAAAATGCATTTTAAAAAAATCAAGAAAGATATGAGCAAGGCTGGACAAGCAAGGATAAGTGCAAGAGGTGAATGACAGCTAAGAAGTAATCTGACTGACTACAAATGGAAGTTCTAACTTCAAGAATCTTAAATTGTCTTACTAAGCACAAAATATTTCTGGCCTCAAAAGCCCCAGAAGACCATCTCCATGGCAGGCCAACCTATTTAAACAGAAAGGTCAGATTGTCAAAGAAACTAAACTGCCTCACAGAGCTGGAGAGCAGATGATAAACTGGGAGGTAATTTAATGAACTCCTCCAAACTCCCATCATCCTTCAACATTTCACACTTGGCACCACACTTAGCAGTGCAACAGACATGGGCTCACTGACTTCCAGGCACAAGTCCTTATCCTGGGAAATAAAGGGGCCAAGCAAGCTTCAGCCCCTTTGTGCCATTAGGAGAACTCCAGTTTCATAAATAGTTGACTTCCATAATTGGTTCACCTTTTCAGAGTTGTCTGGTTCTTCCTTTATAAACAATGACCTTTGGTGCTGGATGCTGTGTTTGCTGCTGACACACAGGGAAGACCACAGCCCTTGGGGTAGAGCCTTCAGCTTTTTTCTCCCAGCCCCAAGTTTCCCTGGTCAGGGACTATATTTGGTCACTTGGGACAATGGACACTGACCCTGGCATTTCTAGATACAGCTCACAAGCCATCATGTTTTTAGCTGACTGCATAGTCCATTTCCAAAAAAAAAAAAAAAAAAAAAAATAAAGAAAAAATAAAGAAAAGAAAAAATAAAGTATAATGAAAAACACACAAGTATTTTTTTTTTTTTTTGGTACAAAAATTGAGGTCAGTGACCAAAATTTCTTTTTTTTTAACTCTCTCCTGTGAACTCTGATACTTCTTTTCAGGTTAAAAGTTTCCATTTCAACAAAATTAAAAATTATGAAAGTTCAACTAGCAGATTTTTTTAATGCTAAAAATAACCACACTTTCTCATTCAATGGGTACAAACATACTTTAAAAATATGTGTGATTATAATAAATTTTTGATCAGTTACTACTAAGGAATTAACAGTGACATATAATCTCTCAGGAACTAAATATCTGCTAGAGTGCAGTAGGTAGCTACTGTGATGAAATAAAAAGCATAGTTAGGAACACAAATTCCAAATACTTTCAGCAATCTCAAGCAATGTTACAATCTCAGATTCCTGTATAATTTAAAATATTTAAAACTTTTATTGAAACATGACCCATGAGCACCCTCAGTGTGCTCGGGAAGGGGGAGATTTCTGACAAGGCTTCCAGCTTCTGTAGACCTAGTACTGACAGGAGCTCTCTTGCCTTGCTGTTTGATTAGGATAGGTTTTAGGACAAGATATTTTTACCAGCATGTCTTTTTGATAGAGGATGAGATTAAATGTTACAATGAGAGAATGTGCAGTAGGAAGCTTACTCCCACAGTGCAAGATACATCATAATATGGTTTATGTGATTTTCTTCCATCTTTGCACCATTATTATCTTCACAGATCTAAGTATCAGCTGTACTCTGTGTAAGACAGGTTAATTTAAGTGACTAATTTCTCACAGAAATCTCGTAAAATACAGATGCTAAAAAAATCTTTAAAAATATATCTATTATAGTATATGAACAAAATCAAAATTACAAACACTCTGAGATGATATAGCAAGAACACTGGTAGACAATGAAGAAGGTATTTGTTCTGTCAGATGAATATGTTTGGTTACTTTTTAATAAGCATGAGAATTGCATTATACAGAGAGCAGAGAGCTCTCAGAGCATGTGGAAAAGCAGACATAGAATTTTCAGTTCAGATGTAAATATCATTGGTATACTTCATCTGGATTATGGAGTTTGGGCAAGCAGTAGGAAACAGTACGTAGCCTAGAGCTGGTCACTTTACAGTAGGTTCCTCCTGCAGGCTCTCTGCCTGGGCTCTGAAGCATCAGCATTCTCATTTCAACAGGTGGAATGGAGACTTGCTCCCTCTTGTGTTACCTTATTGCTTTGCAGTTAAACCACTTGAAAACTGGAATGTGGACTAACATTTAAGCTACTGTATAAACCCAGCCTCTAACTCACTAAGAATTATGCTTGCCTAGAAAAATGATTTTGCACACTGATGGGGATGGAATGGATCCTATCTAAACTGCTGAAGCAGAGGAGGCATTTGCCCAGATGTCATCCTGTCCCAGTTGTTTCCCTCCAGTTGGGTCTCAGCAGCTCACTGTTATGCATGCAAAAGCCATAAATTGCCCTGTGCAGGCATCTGGCACCGTGAGGGAGGATGAGGGAGCCACGTCCTTCCTGCATGGTGTGGTGCTGTGACAGCGAGCACCTGGAACTGGCTGGGTTCAAGGATCTCAGCTCAGTCCTGGGGCTGCAAGAGGATGGTCTGAACAGGGCAGAGCACCTCATACACCACTCTGGATTCCTTAACGGAATGGATTTTGTTGTATTTTGTGCATCCTGAGAAAGAAATCTGTAGCTGTGTAACATGGAGCATTGATCAGTATTTGCACCAACTTCAAGAAGAAATCTATGGAGGACAAACACAATGGTATCATTCTTCAAAGCAAGGGCATGTGCTCTGTAAAGGGAAAATCGTGTAATAAACTCATCAGGCAGAACAAGAAGGAAAGCAAAAGCAAGGAAAACCTTCACTAGGCTATATATATATGCATAAACCCAAACAAAAAATATATATAGAAAATAAAAAACAACCACCAAAACCCCCCACAGAATCTAAATGTTTTCGCATGTTCCAAGGCTTTGGACAGTCTTGAAACCAAAAGAAAAAAAAAATTATTCTAGAAACCTATATAACCTATATACATGTATTTCTAAACTAGGAAGATTGCAGGGAAGACCTCTGCCAAATTGCAGTGAGTGGATTTGTCATAAAACCGCTATTTAAATAGTTTCACTAAACATGGCTGAGGTTTTTACCTTAAAAGGAAGAAAAAAAGTAATGGAGGGGTAGATGCTTTTAGTGAAGAGCTGTGTTTTAACAGATGAATAAGGTAGAGGAAGAAACAGATCCTTTGATACAGGATTTTATGCAAATCTAATGTCCATGTGAGACACTTGGATTCAAAAATCTGCGTTTTTCTGCTGTAAAGCTCCTGATCAGCTCCCCAAGAGGTGAGGTGAAGAATAAAGCATCCATTATGAAATTGTATGCGACCCTTATCTATGGGTAGATGTATACTTCACATATCTTACAGTACATTTAAGTGAAAGAGCTTTCACTCAGTCACTTAGAAGGACATAATTTATGGAACATAAGTAATGCAAGAAGAGAAAAAAAAGAATAAAAACGAATAAAAAATTGCATGGAAATAACCCATTCTTACTCTTTGAGCATAGGCTCTACCTTTTGCCCTATTTTCATCTAAGAGTATGACAGTGAACAGCTGACTTTTTGAAATACCTATACTTTCTAGCCAAAGGTTCAAAACAAGGAAATGCCTTTATATATATCCAAATCAAATGCTAAAACCACATAAAATTATTTAAAAATCAGAGTTTAATACCAGAAAGGGGAAAATACTGCAAAACATTTATTTTCAAGCCTTGAGGCATAAAAACCCCCCACTATTAGATCAGAAGAGATGGTCACTAGTAACTAAGGGAAGACAACTTACTAACTTATCACATGAAACTATATTTCTCTCTTTTGTCATCATTAATTACCCAATAATCTGAAATATACGGGTGAATGGTTTCACTCCCTCAGTAGGCAAATACTTCTGATGCATAATTTTCTGAGAATTTAGCAGTATCCCAGCTCTCACTGTTCATTTCTGGCAAAGCATGGACAGACTACAAATGAAATGAGGGCTTGAAGGTATGAGTTAGAAAATGCAAACAGGGCAAAGAATAGAAATTGTATCTAACTTGGTTTAGTGGTAATTGAACTTAGCAGGTGTAGATCTTTGGGCCTGTGTTACCTTCAAGTAACACAAATGACCTAGAGAGAAATACTACAGGAAACAAATCAAACCTGCTGATAATGCAGAAGTCCTTAAAACTGACAGCCCAGGTTTTTTTTAGTAAGCAAAATTAAAAAGCAGTAGTAAAAAAGAAAATGAGGCAATTTACGGTGAAGCAATGAACCTCAGGTTTAAAAGCGAACAAGCTGACATCTGCAAGTGGTCTAAATCCAAATCTTAGATGTGTACTTTCATTGCTGTACAGGTGAGGGAATACATGAAAGCTTGCACAGAAGGAAAAAAATTCTTCTCTGGAGACCGACAGTTGTGCTAGAGATAATTTCATTCTAGATATGCAAAATTATGATGTTCTTTGTCTGACATGCATAGTTAATGGATTTCTTGCAACCCAAAATCCTGCAGTTATGGTAGGGACATATTGCTGTCAGTTTTTTCCTTTGTTTGAGAGACAAGACCTCCTCTAAATGCTTCTCTTCTGAATTCATCACAAAATATTTTAGCCTTTGATGAAACTGAAGGAAAAGCAACTTTCTGACCCCTCATCAGCATAGCTGGATTGTGGCATCCTTGACATATACATCAGCTCTTGCCACATAAATTGACGTAGAACCCCATGCACTTCAATTTTCAGTGGGTAGAGTATTTTACTGCCAGAAACCAGTATTTTCTGTGTTTGTTATTTGATATCTCAATGAAGTATAGTGGACTCTTATAGCCTTGAGTATCTAATGATTTACCAGAAGACCTAATAACATGACTGAACTGCTTAGAAGGTTGAAAATGTGCTAAATGACAATAAAATAATAATTATGATATTGATTATTATCTTGTTATAAATATTATTGCATTGTGTTATTATATATTGTTATATTATTGTAAAATAATTATGATTAAATATTCTATGATAAAAAGCTAAATAAATGCTATTATTATATATTCTTAAAATATACAGAGCTCAAGGATTTGTCTTTGCTTTCAGCATGGTCTACCTTTAAACAGAAAGGCTTAAGAATATTAATTCTAGGTGGATAATTTTCAGCTCAGAAGTAATATTTGTGCTCATTATATGGAATAAAATGAGAAAAAAAGTATAATGCAGTTGCTCTTCTATCTTATCTCACTTCCAAAAAAACGAGGCTAACACTCTGAATCCATCCATTTAACAATAACTGGAAAGTGTTCTAGGCCAATTTTTCCATTAGACAAATAGCTACAGGCTTTAACACAGAATATCAGTTTTCTCAACAGAAGACATTAAACTGTTCTCTTGGGTCTAGTGTGAGGTGCTGGTTAGAGAAGCAGTAGTATTTTAAACTTTTAGTGGAGCTTCTGTCTGTGCAAATAGACCAATACCATTCTTGCACACACAAGTAGTGTCATGAATGACAGGAGATTGGGAATGTGTTTTCCTTGTCAAATGGCTTAGTTCCCAGGGGTCTGATTCCTTGGTCCGCTTTATATATAACTTCATTCATTTCTGAATTCTCTTTTGAAGCAAACCAACTGATTGCTTTTGGATATAATCTAGATGTAGGACCCTCATGACTTTGCTCCAGGAAAGTAGTTTTTTTCTGTGTATGTAAAAAGGAACAGAACTGCACAAAATTCTGCCTACTTCACACTGCCTTAGCCTATAAGGCTTACTGTGTTTCTTCAGATTTCCTTCGTGAAAGGAAAATAGGTACTTATATTCTACATATGCTTAATGTTATACCTGAAACACAAAACATCACTTCAGATACCCAATGAAACAATACTAATTTTCAAGCACTGCAGCTTCATCCTGAGGCTAAGTGTGTATCACAGGAAATCCAGAAGATGCTTTTGTCCAGTACAGTGCAGTGTAACAGCACTCCATGATGAAGGGTTTATCACTCATACAGACACAGGAGAATCTGAAACTCTTGGCTTGGAGGCCTGGAATCACTCCTGGACAGCACATCTGTAGCAGTTTAAGTATAGTCTGTGTGTTTGTCTCTGAGGCAATGACTTCCACCACTTTGGTCTGTATCTGATGCCTCCATTCAAGAACAGTCAAAATAATACTTTGTTCATGGCAGAATTACAGAACTTATTAAGAGTAACTAAAAGTCACATTGTGAAAGACTCCAGAAATTCTATCTTTTTAGCTTAACTAGAAGGAGGTTAAAAGGCAATCTCATTACAGCCTATAAGTAGTCACAAAGATACCAGAGATGTCAGTGTGCCAGCACATCTAGGCAGAAAGTATAGATATATTCAGGTTAGAAGAAAAAAATAAAAATCCCTTTTTTTTTTTTTTTCATAGTGAAGATATTAACCTTTGGAACATATTACTGAGAGGGGAGCTAGATTTATCATCACTCAGATTTTTTAAACTGAAATAAGATTTTATTTCATTTTTCCAGAGGACTTGTCCTAGTTCAAACTGGAATTAATTTAGGAAAGTCCTTCATTTCACAGAAGGTCAGACTACATGAACCTTTCTTGATGGGTAATCTATTAATCTATTATTATAACAGCAAATAATGCTGACCTCAATAGAACTCAACCACCCATTTGTCCTCTTGATAGACTCCATCCTCTATTACATATAGACTTATGATGATAGAACAACATTTAATTTTAATCACTAAGATTCTTCTTATTGGGCTGACTAACCATCTTTTTTTATTGTATAACCCACAAAATAACAGCATCCTAGTTCTGTCATTCCTACACATAATCCATATTTATTTCCATACTGTTATTGAGACTTGTGATATAATTACAGTATTAAATCTGTTTGAATATTTTCTACTTTGTTATTATCAGCTCAACTGTCTGTACTTACCACCTTCAACATACTAGCCTGTTTCAATTCAGGTTTCCAGCCTACTCTGTTGCACTAGTTATGTTTTCCATTCAATAGCTCCCTTTTAATCTCTTCTGTGTAGATCTAATCTACTACACATAGAATACATACTTTCCTTTCATATTTTCCTCTCAGCTTGCTAATTTCAGATTGTTCCTGCATGATTGAAAATCATCCAATTGCATAGAAACAGAAGAATTGATGTCAATATCAGATTACTACTTAATGTGGCATATGAAAACAAAATTTTCATATGTACATATGTATATATGCCTTTATTCAGAACTTCTCATATCTCAGGGAAAAGCTGAAGAAGATGCATGTCTGAATTTTCAGCAGGAAAAAAAATAAAGCATGAAAAGTTTAGTTTATATTATTTAGAAAGGCACGCGTTGAACTGATACAGAGACATTGTTATCCTCCAACTTTCATTTCATAACATGTTGTGTCTACAACAAATCAGTTTCAGAAATCTCTTTACAAAGCTCTTTGTTTTCATCTGCCATATCTCATAACCTTCTATATAAAGGACATATATAAATTACTATTCTGCACATGGATTTGCTATTTTCTCAACAAAACATATTAGCTTTGCCATTTACAGATATCAGGGAAAACTGAAAGAAGTTTTGTATGGCTATCTAGAAAAGCTCCTTCAGTTTCTTTTATAAATATAGCAATCAGACTTGACACTTCAGAAATTGGGATGGAGTGACTGGATTTTGATATTTGTTTTTCTTATTTCAAATTGCTCTTTTCAAATAACCATGGAAAGAGCGATCTAAATTTTTGCAGGAACAGTCCATTTCTGTAGCAGAGATTCAGTGCATATACATTCTTTGAGTTTCTGATTAGTTTTCAGTGACATTATTTTTGTCAATTTTTTAATAATGAAAAATAAATATAATTTAAAATTATTTTTATTTTTTTCTAGAATTTCTCTTTTTTTGTCTAAACATATGCAGAGTGTCCACACCTCTCCGATTTTTCAGTTATCAGTCTAGCACATTCAGATGAGCTTTATCTAAGATGATGATTAAAATGCTGTCCTTTTTTATTAATTTAATTCTCTGAAATTCTGACTAAGCATAATTTACAGGACACAGATATTACATATTCCATTATCTAATCACTCTTTTCACATTAGAATACTTTTTTTTTCTCCTCAGATGCACATCTTGAATAGATTTCTCTTGCAAAGTTCATGTTCAGAGGCTTTGCATTGCATTTCACCAAAGAATATTATATATATATATTATATATTGTGAACTGTATTCTTTCTTTCCCTTGATATATACTTCTCATGTATTTTGCATCAGTGATGTCTTGCTTTGATTCCTATATTGGTTTTGGTTTGATACCAATTCAAATGGCTCTGGCTTGGCCTTCATCTCTGTTCCAATACCAGTTCTGCAAGATGGAGACAAAGACCTTGTAGGGATTTATGACCTAATAGTATTCATTTCTTTTTGGTATAGAAATAGTACTGAAGGACTGAACCTGAGCTAAAATGTTAAGTATGGTTGATGCTGGGCAAGCGTGGAAGAAAGATTCTCTATTCCAAAACAGTTAACAAGGTAAGACAATACAGGATATATTGAGAAAATAGTTTTTGAGATGACAAGACCTTGAAAGATGACCTTTCAAGGTTCCTCTGCATGAAATCACTGTTCTTCATTGTATAAAACATTTCATTAGTATAAAACAATTACTTACACCCTAGCACCCGTACCAGATTAGAGAACATGCTGATTTGGAAGGGTCTGACGAGGATCACTGTGTCCAACTCCTGTCCCTGCACAGGACTATCCCCAAGAGACACACCATGTTCCCCAGAGAAGATTAACTGCTGGGTTAGTCATTACTATACTCTTTTGAGTCCTGACTTTTTGATTATCAGAATGCATTTTTCTTGAGCTTGGAGAAAGTGAACCTTATCAACCAACTTATCAATCAATATAAAGAAATTCTCTTGGATGTAGCCTTCCTACACTGCCTCTTCCCAGTGGTTTCTTCCAAGAAGAACCCTGATGACACCAAAGTTAACTGTCCTGAAGTGCATGGTTACAGTCTTACTTGCTACCTTGCTTCCTCCTTGCCCAGTACTGAACTCCACAATTTCATTATCATTACAACCTAGGATTCCTCCAACTTTAACATCCCAAACATCGCCTGCTTGTTGGTATGAGGTTGAGCAGTGCACCCATTACCTGTGGGATCCTCCCCCACCTGTGTCACAAAGCTGTCATCAATGCTTTCCAGGATCCTCCTGGATGGTTAGCGCTTTGCTGGGCAGATTTTCCAGCAGATGCCAGGGTAGTTAAAGTCCCCCACAAGAACTGTTGCTGTGAGGCTGCCTCAGGCTGCCTGCAGAAAACCTCATCTGTTTCCTCCTCCTGCTCAGGCAGCCTGTAGAATATACCCATAACAAAGTCACCCTTAATCTGCCCTTTTATCCTAAAAGATTTCAGCTCATTCATCGCAAGACGGAGCTTGATATTTCAAGAGTTGCCTCACATGGAGGGCAAGTCCACCACTATGCCTTCATAGTCTGTCTCTTCTAAAGAGCTTGTAGTCCTTCATGACTACATTCCAGGTATTGGAACTATTCCTCCATGTGTCTGGAAATGCAATGGGATCCAAGCCCTGTGACTGCACACAGACCTCTCGCTCCTCCTGTTTGTTCCCCATACTGCACACACTGGTGTACAGGCACTTTACAGAAGCACTAGACTGTCTCAATATTGCAGTAGGGGTGCAAAGGGATGCTCCACAGAGCTGTCTTTTGGTTACATCTGTGGCTGCTTTTGTTTGACCTGAGGTATTCCATAGAGTATTTTCTCTATGAAACCAAACAAATCTATCATTATTTTCTTCACAGTGAAGCACTCCAGAAACTGATCTTGCTTCCTTCTCTTTCCTCCCTCCCCTTATGTTCATAGCTCTCCATAGCCTACGAGTTACACTGTGTGAAGAGGCACTGTGGAATGGAGTGCTTCCAAAGACAGGATCCTTACTTCACTGATAAATGTGATTGCCTCAGCACTGACATCTTTCTCTCATGTCTCCAAGAAAGATTAATGTTAACTAGGCTTCTGTATCTTAGATTCCTAAAGAAGTGTGTCTGATGAGAGGCCAGAGCTTTAAATCCCTGGCAGCAGAAAGGTCCCATGCTGCCATGATAAGTATTTTGGCAGCAAACTCTCTAGTCTTATGCATTTCCTAGTAGGCATGTTCCCCTATAGAATCCTTCTTTTTACAGGGCCCATTCAGTGTCACTCTCCCAGTTCTGTTCTTGAGGAATCTGTGCAGCTGATTTAGGTTTCTAGATTCTTCTGCAGAGAAAAAAGCCTAAAGTGACTCCTATTATATACCATTTCATTGCATGGTTCATCAGTGCTTATGGAGTTGCATGAATACAGTTTGTTGCAAGTAAAAATGTGCATTTTTTTACCTTTATTTCCTAGATGGGATTATAATCAAGATTATGTAATGTCTTGCCCACATTAAAAAAAAAGATTCTATATGGAATTTTTGTTGCTCTTTGATTTGGACAAATTATCTCCTGTACCCTTTTAGTATCATACTGTTATAGACTGCTATAAACTGTTAGGTTTATAAGAGAAGGAAACCTCTTGTATTCCCAGATGTTCAACTCTTCTGCCAAAATAAGAATTGAATTAGGAACAGAGTAATTAAAAGGTTATATATTACAGAACAAGCAAGTTAATGTTATATAAGCTCAATAGTTTCGAAGTCATA
Organism: Cinclus cinclus; assembly: GCF_963662255.1. Lineage (NCBI taxonomy): Eukaryota > Metazoa > Chordata > Aves > Passeriformes > Cinclidae > Cinclus > Cinclus cinclus. The sequence continues at coordinate 31,412,205 of NC_085049.1, read as the reverse complement.
GGAAATGTCTGGTTGTTTTAACATCTTATACAAGATTTTAACCTAATAATTTTAAAACAAATTACACACTTATTACTATTTCTCATTTAAATTTATGATATCTTTAATACTCTTAAGTATAAAGTGTTTGAGACATTAAAATATACAAATTCAGCTGTATGTTGTATGCCAGCTAGACAGGCAATTAGCTGTCTGAGTTTTTTAATGAATATACTAATGTTTCCTAGTTTCAGAACATAAGAGAACACCTTCCTAAAGGTCCTCAGAGCACATGTGAAAAAACTTAGAAATAAACCTGACCCACTTCTTATCACCAAAGAAAAAAATACAAATTCCTACCTTCCCAGAAGAGAAAGGAGACAGGCATTGCTACTCAGCAGAGAAATAAGTATTACCAGTGCAACCAATGTAAAAAAGGATCTGAAATAAGTAATTTAATTTCTGTCAAGCTCAAGATTTCACATATAATTTGAGTACTCACACATATCTTGTATGGTACTGGAAAACGTAGTGCGATTTCTGCTGTTTTGGGTAAGTTTGTGACTTCAGCTATAATACCCAATAGTGAAATAATTCTGCTGCCTCTTTTAGGTGAGTTTCCTTGACCATTCAAAAGCATATTTATACAGTCCCGCTTCCTACAGTATTAGAATGTTTTACAGCTTTTATGGTTTTGCCTTGGCTGCATCCACATAAGATAAAGAAACGTGTCTCTGTCCATTCTATGGGAAAAATTCAGCAGATAGTTCCACAAGGGTTTCTTGGTCTTTACAGCCTATGGTACCTTCCATAAAGCCAAGTTAGCATAAGTTTTAAAGACCCAAGGTAGTATTCTAATCTCTGTGATTCTAATCTCTGTGTCCAAGATCCAGTTGCACTCCACCTTTCTTCCTTTTGGCATAGTGGACATCTCAAACACACGAGCATGTTCTTCTTGAGACATGTCATCATGTACAGAAAAATGTATTTTTATAAGCATACAGGTAAGTGTGCAACTCCTTATGCCTTCAGTGGAACAACTTACCCCCTTGGAGTTATGTACATATAGATATAACTAGTTGACACTATTCATTTATTTTCCTTAACACACTTACTGCTTTTCATGGTCACTTTTATCCACTACCAGCCTATTAGCTGATTTAATTCTTAAAGGCTTTTGTTCCACATATGAAAACTATTCAGATTATGATCCCTCAAGGTTTCTAAAGATTTTATGGTTACTTCTGATGAATAAGTAAATAAATAAATAAAATTGGCATGTGAAGAAGAATAAAGAAAGTTTCAATGGGTACTCCATTTTATTTTGGTAAAAATCTCACAGGATCAAGGTCTAGCACAATCCCAGCTTTTTTACTAGAAGAATTTGAAGTTGGTCTGTTGCTTATACTAGCTGCACATAACCTTGTGCTTCTGTGCTTATCAACAGCCAGAAATATTGCTGATATGTATTTTTATTGGTGGGATTTTAATATTGATTTTAGACATGAATTCCTGCAGACTATAGAAAGCAACAATTAATTTGCTACTTTCCCACCTTTTAAGAAAAATTCTCTTCCATATTCCAATTTATTTTTTCATCACAACATTCCTTAGCAAAATCTTGAAGTATAAACTGAGGTGAAGTCCAGAGAATTAAACCAATTTTAAGCTGCCAGATGTCTGTTTTTCTGTTTATATCAGTCAGAGAAAAAAAAGAAAAAAGTAAATAGGCTTTAACAGAAAACTCGTCAAAATTTTACAAAAAACATTTTCTTCCCAGGAATAATCCTATCACATATCTACATGGGAAACTACATTGATTTTTTCCACGTAGCTCTCTATGCAATAAGTTGTTTGGCTTTTAAAAGGTTGGTTTTGTGTTGAAACAGGTCTGTAAAAATGTAATGGGTAATGTTTCACAGAATCACAGAATAGCTGAGGTTAGCAGGCACCTCTGGAGATGATCTGATTCACCCTTTTCTTAAGGAAGGCCACCCTTGGCTAGTTGGCCAGGAAGATGGCACCAGATGATCTCTAAGGCAGGAGGCTTCACAACCTCCCTGGACAACCTGCACCAGTGCTTGGTCACCCTCCCAGGAAAAAAGGGTTTCCTGGAGGTCAGAGGGAGCCTGTTTTGTTTCAGTTTGTGCTCATCGCTTCTGCTTCTTTCACTGGTCACCACTGGAACGATCCTGGTCCTGTCCTCTTTGCTTTGTGTTCAAATTGGTACTTTCTAGAACTTCTAGTTCCCCAGTTTTCTGAGTTAATTCAGAAAAGTGGATTACATGATGTTGAAATAAAGAGTATTCAATTTCACCATGAATTATAATATAACTGAACAGAAAAAAACGTTAAAAACTGAGCTTGTAAGGAAATATTTAGCAGCAAAAATCTAAGTAAATGTAGATTAGTAACAAGTTTGGGGTTGTGCTGCTATAATTATCATTATTTTATATGATTGCTTTCGTCTTTATTGTTAAAGAAATATTTAGAGAGAATTTTTTAAGAAACATTTTAAACAAAATTATAACAAAGAGGTTGTTGAAAAGTTGGGTAATTCACTGTGTAACAGCTGTAAGATTTCAGATCTAATTGCAGATAATCACTTTCATAAAGAAAACCTCTATACACAATAGGTAACTTTGGGGGTTTTGTAGTTCATTATGTATTTTTGTAATTTATACATTATGTGTAACTTTTGTGTCCAACGGCACTTTTAAGTTGTCATTATAAACATAGTTGTGATACAATAACGCACACTGTAGGCCTGCAAATTGAATTAATTTTTTGATTTTTGTTCTATAATCAACATTCTTGTCAAATTTAAGACTTTCTTATATGTTTCCCAAGCTTTATTATTCTTAGTCATCATTTTATCGTTCAGTTTAATTATAATATCATTTTTTTATCCTTAACTGCTCCACTTACTGGAAGAATATCTTGTCCCTTTTTTTTTACTCTGACAAGTTCTATATAAATTAAAGATAACTATATTCACAATGGAAATATCTGTCTGCACCAGATTTGCTCTCCGGATGCCTCACAGTCTACAAGTCTCTATTTTTACTGAACAAAAGATATTTCAATTTTGTCAGTATAACTGAAAAAATGCAACTGTTTGAGAGTTGAACACTATTTTACAGTTTCTTGGTATTTGAGAGTTTGAGTTCCTGTACTAGTTCATTTGTTACAAATTAAAACCACAGGGTTGATCAAGGAATGTCTGTGCAAATTTTTGCTTGTGAAAAGGGTTTACCTTTTGGAACAAACATGCATATACACACAGAGAAAGCGTTCCATCTTCCCTTGGAATCATCATGTTTTTGGCTGAACTATAATACTGGAGAAATACTGCAGGTTTAGCTTCAGTTTGTGTTCAATGAAGAGCTTCACTCTAGTTCAGAGCCATTTAAAAACAAGTTTTAGGCAGGTTTGAACTGGACTTTAGTGGTTTTTAATTCTCAGTGTGATTCTTTGATTGCAGAACTGTAACACCTCAATTGCTTTGTGCATTTAGCTCAAAGCAGCAGCAACTCTGTGGCACTGCCACAGGTACCAGGCACTCTGCCCAAGTCATAACCTCCATCACAGCTCCCAGGTATTCACTCGCTTTCTATTTCCCAGCTCTTCAGAAAATATCACTTCAGGATCTGGATGTGGCAGGCAAGCTATTGCAACAGCCAGGTTTTTGGTTTTTTGTAAGACACTGATAATTTAGCCTGGAAATTATATACTTCCTATTAAATTCATATCCTAGACATTTCAGGAAGAACTAGATGCCCTCATCTCTCAGGACACACCAGTATCTTACAGAAAGCCCTGGATTAGCTCCACAGAGAGAAGAATTAAGTTGTTCAGAAATGATAAACTAGTTGCATTCTGGAAAACATATTCCCTTCTATAGTAGAATTCTCAGTAATTCATAATCAAAAAAAAGTGATATATATATAGAATCCAAAGTTCCAATTTTTCCTCAATTTTTCTTAGCTTCTAGAAATAAACCTCTTAAAAAAATAAACATAAAAAACAAACAAAAAACAACAACAACAACAAAAAAAAACCTCTAAGCAGAAACTACTAGGACATTTTCATGGAAAAAATTGTTCCATGGATACATGGAGCATCCTAGTGGGCATTTCTGTTAAAGTAAAATCACTGAAGCCATCCAAAAAACAATTACATTGAATGGCTCCCTGGGGGAGACTGGAGCTCTGAATAGGAATAAGTTCCTGAAGGATGAAAACTCTTCAATCCCTAAGCTTCATGTTGCATATTGTAGTTAAAAGTTAGTGGTTCACATTATCAAAATACAGGCTACTATGTCAGTTAATAAAAGTCTGCTGCAGATAGATCACGGTGGCCTGAGAAGTTTAGGTGGTTCTAAAGAAATGGGCAGGCAGACAGACAGACACACACCTCTAGCCCAACTATACAGTATTTCTTTGGAGAAATTCTTTAGTCCTGGGTTGTCTTGGAATTTCTGATCCTGTTACAGAATGGAGATGATGTTTGCCAATCACTTCTTTCCTGTTTTCTACAAATAACTCACAGGGAGTTTTGCAAATCTGTTGTGTCTCTCTTGCAGGCTAGAATGCTTCCAAGATCAAGTAAAATCACAGATTGGCCTCAGAAAGTGAATCAAAATCAACACACTACAGCAGTGATGAATAATGGGAAATGATCTGAGAGTCTCAGTACTGCTACAATTATCTTTAAGAATAATTCACCAGTAGTGCTTCTCTGGATGCACTTTCTGTAAATCCAAGTGACTTCTTCAGATACGGCTGATGAAATACAGGTTAATTTTAATAACAATAATGGTAATAACATTATCTAATAATTAGAATATATCATCCTGCCAAGTATTCCAACCATGAGCTATTTCAGTAGTATGAACAGTACACGCTTCATTTGAAGTTCCTCTTCAACTTCCTAGAGACTGTATTTTCTAGAACAAATTCTATGGATATATGTGCTTTATCAGCCTCTGAACATGCAGACTGGGGACTTGTTGCCAGAACAAGACATTTTGAAGTGACATCTTCAAGAGAGAGCTAGAAACAGCTTCTGATATCTCTAAACTCATCTTGGAGGTCTCTGAGGGCTGCCTTGCACATGCTGCTTTATCTTGATCCTTACATACAGGGAAGTAGCTGCCTGAAAATTTTCTTCTCTATATGGATCTACGTCTGCCTATATCCTGGGCTTCTGTTAGTGTCAGTACTGTCACTTGCTGATATAAGCTAAAAGTTTGTAAGTGAAGAGTAGAACTATAGTAGGAAACAATGGTTGATATTTTATTGTGATTAAAATATTCCTCAGGTTCAGCAGTATTTAAATTAAATATGGAAATTACCATGTACAAAATGCCAACAGCCAGCAATTCTTTGTAGGATATTCTAATTATTTCACAGAAAGTTGGATAATTTGTTTTATCTTACTGCAGGAGATTTTATGCCTTTTTTTTTTTTCCTCAGGATACTATCTGTATAGATTCATTTAATTTTTAAGCAAAGACCTGGATTACTGAATGCTTTGATCTATTTGCATGTCAGCACATTCTAGTTGAATTTTATATCAGCATAGAAAGCAGGGATACCTGATATGTCAGTCAACCTACATTTTTATATTTTTTACTTCCTTTATGAAAGTCTGACTCAGTCTACCCAATGTAAAATTTGCAATCATGGCTGTGTATTACAAAACTGATTGTGTCCAAATTCAGCTTTCAGATGAAAACAGATGAGTGAAGATATTGCTGAACCTTGATAATGACTTGATACCAGTCTTCAGTTTAGGGTGTACAAGTAATTGTGAGTTCATTTATTGTAAGATTAACTCATAAACTCCCCTGTGAGGTTAGAGGGGCTTATCTATTGGAAATTTCATTATCCCACTGAAAGAAAACCCACGATCTACCTATTACTGTCACTTTACCTGATAAAGAGTGACCTCTACATCCTGGGTCAGGATGTGTTGCAAGTCCCACGTTATGCAAATGTTCTTCAGATGACTTGTGTGGTTTCCCCACACCAGAGAGCTGTGAGTCTCATTTGCATCAGTCACACACCTGCCCTTTGGCCCTGGCAGCTGGTAGTTCAACTCCACTGTACCAAACAGGAAAGCTGACATTACACTTTTGCACTCCAGAAAAAAATCTTACTTTGATCCCTGACTCCATATCTATGGGAAATTCACCCACATGGGAAAAAGTTTCAGTGATGTTTTCCTACCACAAAAAAAACCCCAACATTCTGCTGTCATTAGTGCTGCTTAGGGAAAACCTGGCTTTCAAGCACAGCCTCATCAAACACAGGTCCTGAGCTGAGTCAGGTGTCTTGGTGCTAAGAGATAGGATACAGTAGGATGCAGTGATGGAAAAAAGTACAAGCACCTGCCTCAACAATTACTTCCCTCAAATGGACACACAGGGTTGTCTGCTTGCAAACAGCTGTCCCTCCTTGTTCTTTGAAGGAAAGCATTATTTATTTTAAAGAAACTTATTACAAGGGGATCATGAGCATGATTCTTCAAGAAAAAAAAACATGGTGAAAGTCATTAGACTTTAAGTATGTGTAGCTCTGCTCTGTGTGCAGAATAAGCAGAAAGCATGACGTAATTATTTTTCATGAACATATTGTCTATACTATCTCATTTCTGGTTTTGTGGCAAACAATATACATAACTATAAAATTCACTGAATTAATCAGACATTCTAAAAAAAGAAGTGGTTCCTTTCTTTCACCTGAAATGTTCATGATGTTGCCAGCGCTCTTGTTTCTCCCTTTTCTGATGTGTGGTCTGTCTCTTGAAGTAACAGCTCATTTTTCTTAAGCAAAAGAACAGCTTCTTCAAACACAGACATTTGAAACTATCTCTAGAACACACTTTCAGACATCTATCCTAAACTTCCAGTGCTTTAGACAGTAATTTATAAAGTACCTTCAGTCTGGCATTTGAAATAATCACATTATTGTTATTTTATCTTGCAAATTGTGTGCTCCATAGCTGTCATTCAGTGAAGAATACCCTGAATTTTGTATAAAACTAATATTTCTGTCATTCCTTGTTCAGTGTCACACTGCAAACAATGACAAAGGATGGGAGCTCTCACCAGAAATGATAACCTCTATATCAAAATGATTGCAAATCCTTCTGTATTTTCAGGTAAGTAGTGTATGAACCACAGAAATGAAGAAATAAATAACATTTTTTTTCAGAAATGTTTAGCACTTCTGATGAAAAACTATGTGGAGCTAGGACAGAATATATGGATACAGTTATATTTACTACTCTGCATCCTCCCAGAATTATGCACACAGTAAGAACTGAACTTCTGATTTAAAAAGAGCAGACAAGTAATACTGAACTACACTTTACAGTCTGTAATATATGAGAGATGTAAAGAAATGGATAAATAGAAATATTGATAGGTTCATCTCTGATTTACTATTTTAATTACATAATTTTTACTCTTCTTGTAACAGGCAAGTTCTCAAAAATTTGGCAGTTCAATATATCTTATGCCTCCCCAACACTCATTTTCACCTGTTCACTCTCTCTTTTTTTTATTTTATTAAATTTCCATTTAAAAAAAAAATCAAAGTCTAATCCAATTGGTAAGATGTTCTAAGAAAACAGCCACGAGGAAGACTTCCAGCTGTAGCCTGTGGAAACTGACTTAAGATATGGATGGTTATTCTGTTCCTCAAAAGAAAGAAATCAGTTGTCCAGAGTTGTGTTACCTTCTTTAAGCAGTTGTCACCCTCTTATTCCTCATAATGGTACTTTTCTTGACATGTATTTGCTCTACTGATGTATTTTCTTCCATGATACCAAAGCCAGTATTTGAATAAAAAGTTCTAAATGGAGTAAGACAGAACTACTAGAAACTGTATTGAAGATTGTGACCAGTCATAAATCAAACCATATCTGTTGAAAAGTTCATCAACTTTCAAGCAATACTAGGAAAAATAAAACTTGTAAGTTAAATAAATATAGTTTATTTTATTAAAGGTCATACTTATTGATGTGATAGTGATCACAAAGACAGTAAAAACACTGCAGCTAACTTGGGGAGTACACTAGGCTTCCAGAAACAATGCAAATAGATAGAGCAAATGCTGTATCAGGTAGACAGGAAGCAAAAAAAGGCTTTCAAAGTAGCACTGTATATAGCACTTCTTAATGACATCAATCTTGCAGAAAAAAAATTCAGAATAATGCTTAACTTTGGCTTGTCACTTATTCAAAGAACATCGAAGATACCTGTTCATGAAGTAAGAAGTGATATCAACCATGCAATTTATATTTTCCTTCCTCTGAGATGAGGATGAAGTTAGTGAACTTGCAGTGCTGTTCAGTATTTTGGTGACCTGGAAATTTAAAGTTAAGTAAATAAATTTCAGTTTTACAGAGAAATGTTCCCTTTATTTTGGAAAATATCATCCAGTTCCTTCTCAAACTAGGTTATGATGGACCAGTAAATTTCCAGAGTTTTTCTGAAATTCTGGTACTGAATTAGTCATTGACAAAAGAGAATGGGTTCATTCACTGGTGGAAAGCCAGGTGCTGTCTTATTTATGTTGCAACCTTTGATCACAACTTACACCTTGTGAAAAAAATGTGAAAATACTTGTATTTTCAGGTCTTTGCAGAAGTTGTGCATATTCCTTAGGCACCATCATAATATTTGCTGAATTTTAAAGAAAAAATGAGTCTATTTTGTTATTTTCTACCTCATCCAACATTAACTCTGATGGCTTGCATTGATTATTCTGTCATGTTTTCTCACTGCAGTTCTGCAGAGTGTGTAAGATGAACGCCCACTCTGGAGATGGAGTGTGCCCTTTACAGAGGTCAGTGTCTGGAGCTGATACACTCCTTCAGCAGTGGCACTTTTCAATATTCTGTGCTGCTTATGGAAGGCTTTTAGACACTGTGACTCTGTCACTGCTCTTTTTTTCTTTCTTTCATTTCCATACTTCTCTGCATGTCATATTACTCCACTTCTACCAAGAGACAAGGTATTTTTTACTACAAACAGGAGCTTGGTTTGTCATTAAGGATAACTGTGCATCTTACTGTACTTCCAACATTGTTTCAGCTTTGGGCACAATGCTGTTTTCTCTTCCCTGCTGCTGTACAACTTGAACTATTATGCTTCTGGCAGCTAATGACCTGCTGTCACACTTTAATGTCAAATGAGAAAAAGTATTGCTCTCCATTATTTTCGTGTTTCAATGTGACAGAGGAATTTGCAGTTATCAAAATATATGAAATGTGGAAAGACTTCTACAGCAACCTTTTAAAACAGACTTTGAAAATCTTCATAAGATTCTGCTGAAACAAGCTAAGCACACTCCTAATTTGTAGTTCATTTCCTGATATAACTTTTAATATACTCATTAGTAAGATTTCCAATTTCCTTTAGGTTATTATAACCAAAATGTTTCCACATTAATTTGTCTTTCACATCAGCCAGCTTATTGTCATTGCATAGATGTAACAGATTTACTTCCACCAAAATATTTTTCAGTTCTCATGATCTTATTAGTAAATTTAAGCCAAGAAATAATCTAAATTTTAAGCTAAATAGGAGACAACACAATTTACATATATTCAGAAGCATAAGATGTAGTCCACAGATGTTCCTTTTTGTATTTGCTGTAACCCATTAATAACAATCATTTACTTTCTCAGGAAACAGAATAAGGATTAGTGATACACATACCTTGCTCTCCTATTAGCTACTGAAATTTCAGGAGAAAGTCTGAAAGAAATGACATCTTGCTGAGGAAAAAACCTTTTCACATTTAGACTGCAAGAATTAATAATCTACAGGAAATGAAACACTCATGTATTATGGTGTTTTCTGGATGCAAATAATTGCAGTATCGCAAGTGCTAAAGATGCCATTAGATTAGACACTACCAAAACTGGGAAAAATGTTTCACTCTTCTGACATTGAATTTTGCTCTTCAAATTTCAACCAGAATATGTAATTTCCAAAATGTGCCACATGACACATAAGTTAATTGAAAGGTTTATAAGCTATCATTTTATTTAGTGGCTGATGTGATGGTGAAATACGCTGGATCATTTATGTACGTTTTCAAGCCAAAGCCCACTGCTCCCTACACCATTTGATGTCTTCATAATTCTGCCTTCACATTCTGCCTTGAAATAGATGCCTAAATGAATAAGTTGCCTTCCAATAAAATAGATTTACAAATCTATTGTTTAGAAATACAAATTATCTATTAATTGGAAGAGAGTTGATGTGATTAGCTAAAAACCCTTCTGTGAAAATTGTTATTTGGCATTTCTGGAAAAGGGGATTTTAGTTGTAGTGGTTCATTACTCTTTCTATAGAACAGTTAAAGTATCATCCATTAGTTCTGTTTGGTTCCTGGTTCATTGACCAGACACATAGAGTCATTCAGATCTCATTGTATCTGTCTTGCAGTCACAAAACAACATTAGGGACTTGTTTCTGCTGTCAGTAAAACAAAGTTGTGTGTCCTGATACAATTGCTTCAGCATGATCACACACAAATTATCAGTAATAGCAACTGAATACCCTGCTTCTCCATGAGCAGACCTAAACCCTAACTTTATAGAAGACTTTTTATCATTTTAGATGGAAAAAAAATACTGTACCTACACAGAAGTTTAGTTATTAAACTTTAAGATCTCAGCTAATGAATGACAGTGAAATCTGAGTGGACTATTCTGTGCATTTTCATGAACTGGACATAACCACCCTATTGAAGTGAAACCTGTAGACCAGTGCTGTTCAGTTATTCATACTGTGTGCTCATTTATCTGATTAGTTACACTAATGCCCGTGGGACTTCTAGCTTTAATATACTCCATGTTTCATACAGAATTAAACAGAAAAATGCACAAATTCATTTACATTCCATTTTTAACCCACTGTTCAACCAAAAGAAAATGTATATTGATCCTGACAAATCTTTTCACAATAATATTTTCTCCAGACTACTGTGAAACTGGAAGATATTTATATGTCATATACTAATCTTTATGCATATGTAACATATGTCCGTGTATATGAAATGTGTGTTAAACAAAACTCCCATGTACATCTTTATCAAATGCATAAGGTTGTGCTGAAGTTAATAGGTATAGATATTTCAAAGTATTTGAAACCTTTTTCATTGTATATTGAAAATTAAACTTTTCAAAGGCTTCTTGAGAAGAAACTCTGTCCAAATACTGCTTTTCTGATAAAACAGATTTTCTTTCTGTTTTAGGAAATCCATCCTAGACATGAAAGTCTATCTTGTTAAAAATTGATCTAATCAATCTATTTTCACAAGTAAACTTCAATTTTATGAGATATTGGCTAACAAAATAGAACTAAAACTGTTTTATTTATGGGGTTTTTTGCAGGTTTCACTGCACTACCAGCAGCATATAGATGCTTAAAAGCAAGCATACGTTAGTTTATAGTTTTGGCTCTGATGTGCTTGTGGCATAGTCAAAACAGAAATTTCACACAAAATATCACTCATACCAAGCCCACAATACCATACTACACCAAAGCAATCATCAGATAATACTTTAGACATGCAATTTCTGGGAAACGCTAAATACATTTTATCAAATACTTTGAAAATGGAAACTCAGTGTCACACAGTTGCCAACTACACTGAAGTTTAAGTATTGGCATTGTAATAGAAAGAGATTTAGTTTCAGATACTTCAACTTTCATTCATGTAATTTAGAACCCACTACAACTCCCTTAAGATATGTTATAAAAACACATCTGCTGTGAGGATAAAATCACAAGGAGCCATCCAGGCTAAGTCAGGAGACATAACATTTAATAATCAGCTGCATGTGAAGACCCATTGACTTGATGAATGGTAAGCACCAGAGCAAAAAAGTCTTACAGAGCATCCACCACAAGTATAGTAACAAAGGGGACAGTCCCTATCTGTATTTTTAAATTATTTGGAGGGCTTCATAAACATGATAGATATAAATGCGATTTTCTCCTTCTCTTTGCATAGTTGTTTCTAACCACAGACAATGATGGGAATTAAAATATGTGAAGAAGATTAGCTTCTAGATTGGCATTTATTTCTTTGATTTTAAGTGTTTATAAGGCAATAAGTACATATATTCACTAGGTTGTTGCTTTCCAAACTCTCCATTGATTTCTCCTCTGTTATTTCAAAGTCACCTTTATTGAGATATGCATCTGCTACATTCTCCTGTCAGACACAGGATGCTAGGCTGAATAGACCTTCAGATTAATCCAGTCTAGCTGTCATAAAGTCTTATAAACTGTAAGTTCCAGAAATGAAAATGATCAAAATTATTAGTGGAGACTCAAAAATATAATACAATAGTACAAAATAATTACTATCAGGACTCCTTTACTTTACAAACATATAAAATGAACTTACTTTGAGGGTGATAAGAGGGGCAAAAATCCTTCCATTAGAAAATATAGTCACAAAGCTTTGAACAAATAAATTCACACACTGCAGAGCACACACACACACACACACACACACACACATGCAGGCAGGCATGCACGTATGTACACACACAGGTGCACACATACACGCATACATACACACATGCTTAGAGTTTACACTGCATTCTTCTGATGCCATGATTATTATTTTATTTGTACACCCACCTTTACTGCACATTCTAAACAAACAATAGACAACAGTGTAAGGACTTTTTTTCCTTAAAACTGCAACAAAACAAGTCTCAACATTTGCAAAACATTCCTTTATTATTAGAAATAAATTATTTTGTATAAAAATTAGCATGCATTGACCATTGCATTTATTTTAGCATAACCCAGGACTTAATCCAGTCAGCCGTCACAAGAAATAAACTCATCTTCTTTTACGAGTTGAACAATGTAGGACAGGAAAGGAAATTGTCACAATCACAAAAAAGTACTTACAAATATAACATCAGACATGATTTATTTCAACAGAATTTTTTTTCACAAGCTAACATTTGTTTTCCTTTTGTGATTTGCTTCCTTTTGTGAGTGAACAGTTCAGAAGCTTGACACTCTGTCTCTATGTTATAAAACTGGACTTTTCCTTCCCCTGTCTCTTTTTGCCTTTTGCTTTTGTTTAATCCTTGTTCTTTAGGAGACTGACTATCGATTTGAATGTAGTCTACTGATATTTTCAAGACTGAATTCTGGTGGTGGTAAAGTCTATGTTTGCAAGATCCAGTCCTGCAGATCTTCCAGTGAATTTCATCCCTGCTCAGTCTGCCTGATTGCTGTAACTGACATAAGTTGTCTTGGTAGAGGAGGCTGTAAATTGAAAAAACCAAAAACAAACAACAACAGCAACAACAACAACAAAAAAAGAAACAAAAAAAAACACAAACAAAAAAAAAAGTTCAGGATTTTTAGAATCAAGAGAGGAGGAAAAAAAAACATATTTAGCATTTGAACTCAGACAATGTCCTACTATATTTCCAAACAATATGGTCCATGTTTATGGAATAAAGAATGTTTAAGGATGTATACATGGATCTCGATTTTGGTATTCATGACCAGTTATTTTGTTTATGACTTGGGAAAGCAGAGGTCAATAGAAAGGAAAAATGATGAGTAGTTTCAGCATACCCACAATAGAGTTCCAACACCTGATATTATTTTGTCTTAGTTCCATATAGACATTTTTTTATATAGACACTTTAGAGACTGTCTTTTTCTTTCTTTTCTATTGTTTGAAGACAACTTTTCAGCTAGTGGTGGTTTGTCCATCTAGAGGGAGACTTATGCTCCTTGAAAGGACCAAAGACCAAAGTTCTCCAAATTAGAGAAACTGAGCAGATAGTCCCTACAGAACATATTATCTTGAGAAAATTATGGTCTCCTTATATTGATGGTCAGCTGATCATGTCTTCTTTTGATCAAAGCTGATACTCCTTGTTCAGAATGAGGCAATATGTTAAGAGAATTAAACTGCTTTACTATTGCAAAACTGAACAACTAGGAATCTTTTATGAAAGTTTGTTTCAGGTTCTAGCCCTTACATCTTTGCTATTAAGAAATATTAAAAACATGCTGTAAAAATACGACTTAAGTCATATCACTCAAGGTTAATATATCGTTTGGAGGAGGAAAGTGGTTATATCAAGTCTTGTAGTTAGTTCTCTAATTTCAAATCAATTTGGTACGTGGAAAATCAGACTGCTGGGGGACTGAGTCTCTTTTTTCTCTATAATAAGGTCTATGGTATACTGGATAAAGAGGAATTTTACTTTCTAAATATGTTTTATATTCTGTCTAATACAGACATGTTCTCCTTATGATAGTGAAGACTGCAGCTGGCAAGATGAAAATTACAGGATAGCAAAAAATGTTGCCTGGTCTATGGATTCAAATTTTCTATTTCCACACCTTTCTTAAATTTCTTTCTTTTTCTATATAGAGTCTGGTAAGAACAGCTGAGATCGATAGGAAAATCATTCTTCATGCTAACTTCTAAATTCGGACCAACAATCTGATGATTTGTGAAGAACAGACTACTAAAACTGAGAAATGACAGTTTCTGTCTTCTGCATCATAGATTAAACGAAAAAAAAGATCATTAAAATTGATGCCAATTAATAGTGATAAGTATAAATAAGTGTACTTCTTGCTTTTTGTTATGTTTTATAAGATTTTCTGGATCTAATTGAATCTAGTATTGCATTTGCCATTTTTTAAAACACAACAGAAGCAGACCATTTAATTCACACATTGCTATAATCTTTTTCCCTAAGAATGCATATATAAGAATGAATAATCAAACAAAAGCTACAAAATGTAATCTTTCTTATTTTCACTTGCACAGGTAGTTCCAGTATTTTCTGTCTTAAAAAAAGCTAACTCTTTAAAGGACTGCTTTTGGCACACAAAGCAAGTCTTTCTCACAGTTGATCACAATATTTGAGCACCAACGTGAAATATTTTTATTTGCATGTATTGGGATACTTGAAGCAAATATAGCCTTATTTACATCTCTCACATCTTTCAGATGGGATGTACTGCTCCCGCCTGATCTCTCTCATGCTCCCACAGCAGGATTTCTGAGAGGATTCTTTTTTTCTTTTTTTGGCCTGCTAAGTTCCTACTAAAAATAATGCAGGACTGATGACATGGCACCAAGAACTACAAACATAGAAGATTTTTTTCTTCCCAGCTAATAAATAACAGATAACAGTTTGCACATCTGCAAACTCTGCATATTTGGGAACAAAAGGACAGAAAGATCAGAGCTTATTTTTTTGCCTTTCCCTGTAAGTAGGGTCAGATACCTGATCAGGTTAAGTTAGATAATATTATTATCCTGTATGAGCTGAGTTAAGTTCTGTGATAACTCATGTACATGTGCATGTTTTTAGCCCACAGCAATGCAACATAATCAGATTTATCACAACTCAGTAAGCTGAATTATGTGGGGACATTTGCAAGAATACAATGCAAAATACAAAACAATAGCTGGCATACCTCAGAAGATACAGAGTAATATGTTAAACTGTTGTAACATTTTTGTGCATCTGAGAATTAAACAGTTTTGATATAATTAATGTAGAGTTGATCAAGAAACAAAAACTATCCAATTGAGTTCTGAGTTGTTATTTTAAAAAATTATAGCACAGGAATTTAATGTAGACAATAGTTTGAAATATATTAAAACTAATCTCATCTCCAAACAATGTTTGTAGGTTTTTACTTTATAAATATTACATGTGTCTTTATAGCTCTGTGGAATAAGTCTGGAGTTCATGTTTGGGAACCTGAAAGCTTCAGCAGCTGGTGTCCTGCCCTTCAAGACTGTTAGCATTTCATAATAATAACATGAACCACATTTGGCAAGCCTAGATAGCCAGAAAAAGTAATGGACTTGGCTCAAAATATTTCTGAGAATAAACACTATTTTACAGCTCCAGTTACTACTTTGTGGTTGGAATGAAACAAAAAAAAAAAGAAGAAAATAAATGGGGATCTAAAGCACTGTAGAATTATTATTATTATTTTTATTATTATCTCACCTATATTCATTTAATGTACTTGTCATTGCCTTCTGTAATGACACCTGTATGTTTGGTTTTTTTTTTTTAATCCTCTTTCCCAGAGACAATTTTTTTTCCACTGGCTATGTACCTATTCCCACAAATAAACCCATGAACTTATTCATGTGGAAGACAAGATAGAATAATGTGTGTTACATGGAACAGGACAAACTAGATAGAGCAGAATTGTCTCTGGATGGGAAGCAAAAGGGATTATGTGACTATCTCATCCTGTCTCTCACCTAGCTATGAGCTTTGCTATCATTACTAGTATATGTGCTTGGTAAATGGGGGGGAAAAACTCACTGCCCATTTCTGGTGTACTAGGAGTAGACTCATATTTTGCAAGCAGTTTCAGATGCCATCACTGAAAAGAAAGATTTATCTCACATGGAGTCAGTGCAAGAAGAAATTTTGTGGTGTTGAGAGGTTGTTACAAGTAACACAGTGAAAAGGACTCATGCTGCATTGCGCACTTAAAATTCACAGGAACCTTCAAAAACTTTGACAAGAACTATTTCAGGGAAGAGAGAAACTTATCTTGAAGCCTAGAAGTCCGTTACATAGGGAGAGCTATCTGGAGTGCAAATGACTTGACTGAATTTTTGCCTATGAAGCATTATGATGGATGAAAACCTAGTCAGGATGTACTCCTAGTGAGCTCAGAATTATATAGATGTGATATTGTTAAACTCGTGTTTAGAGCACAGTAAATAAGCATCATCCTAAACTACTGGAGAAGCAGACTTGCTTCCAGTAGCATCTGTTTCTATGAATTATGCATAATCATACTTTAAGGAATACCAGTCACAGCATTTCATAATTAGGCACAGTAGATAAATATCAGATACCTAAGACTTTCTTATTAACACTCTTTCTCACCCTACTGTGAAAACCCTGCTTTATCCTCTCACTCCTTGGAAGTTTATAATTTTTCACACTCAGCAAAATCCATGTCTCTTTTCCTTCTGAGTTTTCTTTTGGTGACTTCTGAAGAGTTGCAAAATTACTGGGGCTTTCATATTCCTGTTCTATTATTTGATCCACAAATAATTTTTATGCTTTTCTTGTTTGTCATTTGTTTCATGTCACAATCTGAAGCTTTATAAGCCCATAGCTCCCTCTAGCAGTTTTATACATTTTGAAGGGTCATGAGTTTTTCCAGTGAAAATTTGTACTCGGTATCCTCCATGCTTCGGCAACTACAGTATGGTAGAGGTCTGGACTACTTTTATATAATCTTCAATCTGGCAAACTCTGATAGATTTCAGTGAGGGGGTTTCATTTTTCAGAAATAAGTACAATATTTTAATGCAAACTTGGTACTGCCTTGTCTCAATATGCTTAACCAAAACAGTAGTATTTAAATACCTCTATTATCCAAAAGCAATAAAAATTGAAAACAAACTATGTTGTTTGCAGTAAAATGACTGAAAAGCTTAGCTGTCACAGCTGCTGTCCATCTAATGTGACACCTAACTTCTCAATTGAAAACAATTCTCCATTTCTAAGCACTGGGTATAAGGTTAATGTCTTTGCTCATCTTTGATTATTATTGTTATTATGAAGTTCAGTTTAGAAGCTGACATGACATGGTGGAATGGGAGCTGTAACCTCTGTTTTCTTCTGTACCAGAGCAATTTAGAGATGTAGCAAGATTCAACACCTTTATTGACGTGGGAAAGATTTTTTTTTTTCCATTAAAAACCTGTGATATATAAGAATGTGTAATGATTAAGCTTCATATGAATTATCATGATTTTGTACTAAGATGAGTAAAACCAGAACAAAAACCTGGATGGGAAGCATTATGCTGGGAAGTGCTACTCATGAGTTGTGATAAATGAACAGTCCAACAAATATTAAGGTAGAAAGGTAAAAAGCATTATTTTCACTTCCATATCTGACTGCAAAATAAAAACAATGTTAGCTGTTTTCATTACAGTTTTTTTTTCAACAGCTTTTGAGTTTTGAATATACAATGATGACCATAGATACATCTCATGGACTGTCAGGACATACCACTGGCACAGCAATGTACAACACATCAAAATAGCACTACCTAAAACAAACAATTTTTAAAAGATGTGGCGTTTCAAAATCTGCTTGTGCTTTTTTTTCTCTACTAGCCTCCTGTATAAAATCAATTTCTTTGAGACAACTCTAGACATTCCTGCATTCAGCAGTATATGAATTCTGACACATCTCTGGATTCATGCAGGACAAGCAACAAAAATAATTAAGTTTATTATTAAAAGAAAGTGCATTCTTGTCAACGTACATCTATTAAGATGTGCTGCCACTCTTGACCAAGTCTACAGATGACTTACTGTTGGTTTCAAGACTTTCACACAGTTCAGTCTTGACTTCACCATTTGGTCTGTCGTTTCCTTTTTGTGTCAGTTTGCTTTGCATTGTAGCAGCTGTCACTACAGCCTTGAAGCTCCGCTTCCGTTTTTGAACATTCTGCTCTGGGTGAAAAATGATAATATAAACCTTGGGCATGTAGAGCATGCCCAGAGACACAGAAGCACTTAAACTCATGGAGATAGTAAGTGTTGTTGTCTGGATGTACATCTGGGGAAGGAAAGAAACAACATAAAGATAATTGTTATATTGATTTAATATAAGAAGGAAAACAAAATAGTTACCTTAAAAGTACTAGGTGGAAAGGGAACATCAAAAGGACCCTTGGCTTTGGTTGTTTTTAATTTAAGCCAAGTATGGCTGTTTCCTATTGGGTTTATAACCTTAAGAGTAGGTGGTATAAATAACATTATATTCATGAACATTCATTCTCATAAAAGTAACAAAGATGCTGCAGCAAACACATTTTTAGAAAGAAAAACAGTATGTCTGGACAATAAAATAGGAATGACAATATAGTTAGCCTTGTGTCATCTATTTTAACAGACAGAAGTCTCTACACCAATATGCCACATGGTGATTCAACAGTGTGTGCAGCATGGCTCAACTGACAGCAGCATAATGCAAAATCTAATGGAATCTTTTATATTGTCTGTGAGTTTCAAGCTGGAAAAAAAAAATTAGTTTTCCATAGTGATGCTTGAATATTCCTGAATGTGTTGGGGCAGTTGGTTTTTTTGTTTGTTATCCACCCTACTTTTGAATTCTAAACACAATGCTCTGTTGGCACACAATAAAGTTATTAACATGTCATGGTCCTAACTAAGAAATCAGAAAATTGAGGAACCATGAAATTAACTCACAGAAGACCTCAGTTCCCTATAGATACAAAGGAAAAATCTGGCATTTCAGAGCGAGTCTATTTTTTGTTATCACCTACAAAAAGAAGGCAATTCTGGTCTTCCATAATACCATAAAATAAAATTACAATGATCACTCCGTAAGAACAGCAGATAGAAATTTCTGTTCGAAGAAGTATTCAGCTAATATATTAGCAATATTAATTGTAGTTCTGCTCAACATTTATTTTTTCTTAGGAAATTATTTTTATTAGCCATATTATGAATAAAAAATTACTTTACAGTTCTGTATTAAGTAGGAAATCTCTCAATTATCCTTGTTATACTGAAAAGAGATACTGAAGTAAAACATGCTGAGTGCCTTGGCAGATGATTCAGTGATATTGTCAGGCATGATTTTAAGCACTGGCCAGCACTATCACATTAACCTGAAGATAAGGTGGTAAGTCTGTCTGCAATGTCAGCTTCAGACCATCATTTTTATGAAGTGCCCTTGGGTGACTTGGCCCTTGGCAGAAAAGTAGAGATATAATAAACTGTTGTGCACTATTATAGTCAAATATTTTTAATGTCTTTCAGCCTACAAAGTTTTTCCATTAGATAGTTTCTCCTTAGAGATCACAAATAAACTGTTCTCTCCCACTTAAAGCAATCTTAGGTAAGAACAAAACATGGATTCTGAACGACCTTATAAAGTAACTGCATAATTGTACAGAAATAAAAATTCTATGCCAAATACTACCATAAAAAGGATAGCCCAATCTACTCTTCAAGAAAACACTAACAATTTTTCAAAATCTGTAATAAGCTGAACCTGCTTTCAGGGACAGCACCAGCCTGAAAAGACAGTCAGGACTGTCTTTGTTGTGCTGAGGAAAGTTACATTAGCAACACCTTGCTTCATTTCAAACATACATCAATTCACTACTTTGAGGACATAATATACTCTTTTCTCACACCAGTGAAATAATTATTTCACACCAGTGAAATAATTCCTTTCAATCTCCAAAATGACAGTGGTGTACCTGAAAGCAGAGCTATACTGTGTATGAATATTTCTAATGAAAACATTAAATGGTCACATCAATATACAGTTTTTTTCAGACTTCTGTGGAAGGACCTCTGTGCAGATGCACGTTCACATGCAGACACCACCAACACATGTCTGTTTCTCCCCGAATCAAATTGACTGATCTCCAAACACATTGGCACAGCAGTGGATTTTAGGGTTCAGCATTGAATTAAGTGGCATCCAAAAGCAAAAGTATTTTGGTTCCTAAATGTGAATATATTTCCTAATGAGATTTTCAAAATGGAAATCGTTGTAAACAAGCAATACGTTTTAAAAATGGTATTATGTAGGAAAGTTCCATTAAACATAAAAATTCTTTTTGAAGCCTTACCATTTTTTAAATAGAGTTATGGCAGTTAAGTGCTGCCTAATCCTCACCCATGTATTCTGCAACAATGCCAGGCATTTAAATATATTTTGGGCTGTTTATTTATTATCAAGTAGTCAAGTTCTAAGACTTGTCTTCCTCTCATGGTTCAGTGTTGAGTGACATGACAAAAAGGATAAAGCTCCAAATGTTATAGGATAAAATCCATGCATTACTTTATTAGTAATATTAACAAATCTATACATTATAGTAGATCTCAATGATCTTTCTAGCAGTAAGAGGTGCCACAGTGCCAAGATCTTAAAAATACTAAAGACGTTTCTCTTAGTGTGTCAATGTCAGCTTGAAGATTTACATTCTAAAGCTACATAAGTGAAACAACTCTGAATCTCATCATACACCGAAAAATTAAGATCCCATGGGTATCAGCACAGACATTTTTCATGGCATATGTCATTACATCTAACCTATTTTCTGTGTACTTAACTGATGACCAGCACAACAGCCTATTTCAAAAAATCCAAATCACAGTTTATTTCACATTGCTGATTACAGCTCACATGCAATGGGGCGTGTTTCTAATGACTGCTGTATTTTTGGACCAGCCAGTATAATTACTGAAATATCAACACTAGGGTGAACTGGGAGTTTTCTAACAGGACAGTTTTCAAACAGTGAATATAGCCTATTAAGAGTTTCAGACTCAGGGATCCTGTTTTTCATGGATCCCCCTTAATACTTATCCTTTAATAAAGCCAGTGAGAAAGAAAGGTTTCAAGACACTTGATAGACCTTGAGGGAAAGGCTTTGGACATATCCTTACATGTGCACTTTGTGTGCCTGCATACAACCATCTGACTTCATAGGCTAATGCAATTGCATACTCAGCTGGAGGCTGAGTTGTCCATGACAGTCTGAGTCTGATTCCTTTTCCTACTGTCATCATAGAATAGTTTGGGTTGGAAGTGACTTTTAAAGGTCCTCTAGGTTCAGCCGCCCTGAGGTGAGCAGGGATATCTTCTACTAGATCAGGTTGCTCAGAGCACCTGACCTTGAATGTTTCCAGGCATGGGGCATTTGCCACCTCTCTGGATAAACTGTTCCAGCGCTTCACCCCCTTCATCACAAAAAATCCTTAGTACTAGGCTGGATCTTTTATTTTAAACCCTTTTCCTATCTCAACAAGCCCTACTACTTTCTTAAGTGATCACTTGCAGGCTGAGAGTCTGTTTATAGGACAGGATAGGACAGGATCTCTTGCATTTAATCCTTCCTGTCTGGAATCCCCATTCCTGCATCCTAAAGAAGCCCAAGTCTAGCAAACGGGATACCACACACACTTGGTTTGACTTTTGTCTGACTCTTATCTTGTTTTATTCCTGACCAGAGGACAATGATGTTTTATGGCTATGCATTCTGGGTACTTTTAATATTCTGGGAACATAACTACCTGTAACTTTTATAGAATTAGAAACTCTAAAAATCAAGGAGTAACAAAAGTAGTTCATTTTAATAAGATATAAGTTCTAAATAATTTTTAATGTGTCTCACAGTGGTAGCTCACTCCAAGTTACAGGAGAATAAAGGTCCCTTTTTTACAATGATTCATAGTTACACAGAAATGAATTTCAGCACTCCTCACACCAAAATCCCTTCTGAACTACAAACTTTTTGCCCAGTAATGCTTTTCACAAATGTAACAAAGACTGCTATCTACTCTCCTTGTTCTTGACAGAGGATATGCCAGAAAACTAAAATCCCCGTAGTGCAAGGAAAAACACCCTTTAAACTATGGGAAATATCTGAGGCCTAAATACTTTCGTGTCTCCATCCTCCACCCAAACCCCACCCCAGCAGTGATACCAGATTTTTTATGTACAATTTTAACCTCCATAATTCACAAAGGATTCGTCTCAATAGACAGGCCCTTGTGCAAAAGATCTAGATCCCCGCTCAGACACATTATTTCTCCATCCCACAAGTCACTTGGACCCTTTCCTCATCAGAAGAGTCCTACAAGCTTGGCAGCATAGCCTTCAGATTATCCCAACTCTGCAGCTAAAACAGTGGCCATTGATTTTAGGACTATGTATCTCTTTCTACTTTGAAACCTAAAATGTTACACAGGAATTATTGGGCCAATGACACATGCTATTTTAGTAAAACACTAATACTCTAATGAGTCCTCCAGTTTGAAAGTAGCTGAAACTGAATTGCCTCCTGAAAAAATTTCTGTGTATCAAAGCACATGTGTGCACTGTATTGTCCCAGTGCAGGTAGCTGAATGACTGCCTCTCAGCTAGGCTTCACTGCTTGGAAATAAAATATCCCCCAAGACTTCAATAGTGTCCCATCAATTTGGTGCTTGCTGAGGCAAAGTTCAACACAAACGAAGTATTTTCACTAAAGAGACAAAAAAAAAAAAAAGTATTAATGTCACAACTTTGTCCAGACTGCTTCCTTGTTTTGAGTCCTCCCTTATTTTTACATGCAAGATAATATTCAGAGTCTCTCCAGAATTGTTGGTTTTCTCATGCTGTTTATTTTTGTCTTCTTTTCAGTTTCAATAAGTAAAATTTACTCAGTCTGTTCCCTAATCTGGTTTTAAAACTATATCCTGGAAAGGCGGGACATGTGGCCATTGTGATATAACATATTGTGAGTAAATTTGATCTGTTTTCCTCTTTGGCACAAGCTCTCTAACTCCTTGAAGCTGTGAGAGAGATGAAAAAGCCCAACAGTGAGTGAAGTGCTAAACCACTGACGGAAGTCTTGGTACATTTCAAAAATTTGAGCGTGCCTAGCATAAACTCAACTCAGCTACTTGAATTCCAAAGAGGAGTGGACGTTTGAAAAGACACAGCTGGTCTAATGACTGTCACTGGCTAATTCTATACAATTTGCCCTTCAGAAACCTCTCTCTCCACAGGATAGGGCCATAGCCTTGGTATCAAACACTGGAGTTTGAACCATCCTGCTGAGACAGATAAACACCAGCACTCTTGAACATGTCCCACATTGCTAGTAATAGAGCAGAAGATTGAATTATGATTTAATTTTTCCTTTATCCTTGATATCAAATTCTATATGTCTCTTATGTGAATCTTCTCAGCTGTATCAGGCAGTTTCATTTTATAAGGACAGAACTGCAGCAAGTTTTGCTTCCCAATAGATTTTTTTTATGTCATTCCCTCCTTTCACTCTTCCCTTCATTCTCAGCTGCTAGAAACTGTCACCAGATCATTTCTATCCAGGAGATAAATGATACATCATAAAATGAAGATTCATCTCATGTATCTACAGGCATCCCTCTTATTGGGAAAGACAGCAAAATGGGCCTTCTTTCTTTGTGGTGGAGACAGCATGAGTCTTTTTATTTCCAGGAAAACACTGAAAGCATCTGTAGATATCTTCCCTGTGCTGCAGAACATAGAAGGCTTAGAAACAAGAGAGCCCTTTTTCTTGTTTTAAAGTAATGCACATGCCATGCACTACAATTGCTTTTGTGTGTGTTGCTGCTTGCTGAAGAGCTGACTGGCTGGCAAAAATTATGTTTCACAGTCCTGTTCACAAATTAGAAAGAAATGCCGTGCAATGGGTTCCACACAAAGAAGCAGTAAGGAAAAGACTGAATACAAATATATATGAAATGCATTTGAAACCAGGACAATGTAAACAGGCAGTAATAATGCTGGCAAGGTGCCAAAAACTAACCAAAGGATTCATGCTTCTCTACAGAACCCTATAAGCTGACACCTATAGGTTTTTATTGCTTTCACTGCAAAACATACTTTTCTATCTTGACCTGTGTGAAGAAAAAATTTTGAAGGAAAACATAACAGGTACAAGTCAGTCATTGTTTTGCTCATATAACAAGATTATTTTCCAGGTGTAAGAGAAACTTCGCTGAATGAATCTTCTTCAAACATTTGTTCAGTTAGAAAACATGGGAAGCGACAGTACTTATATCTTTTAGCTTTTAAAAAATACTCCTTACCAAACTAGCCATTAAAATGAGGCTTAAGAAAGAAAAGTGAAAGCCTTCTCATAAACATGAAAATATAACATTAGTAAATTGATTATCTCAAGAAGTAAATGTAGGTTGTGATTCTTCACACAGCAGAAGGAAAATCCTGAGAAAACATATAATCTTTATTTTTATTTTTAAATTTTTGCTGCTTTTAGAAAGTTATAAGAAAGGAAATCTCTGATAACTTATTTAAAAATAAATGAGTGCTACATTTTAAAAGTATGAACTTCCATTATGCTTGGATGTGAGAGGAGCTATAAAAGCTTGGAGGAGTCTTGGTGGAACATGTATGTACTTGCCTATGAGAAAACTGAATTATGGAAACTTTCACTTCAGATTTTCCACTTAATTCTAATTTTGACCTTACCTGCAATATTTATAAAGGTAGGGAGAAGGGGAGGGAGGAGAGGAGGAGGAGGCAAGGGCCGAATGAGATTTTTTTGTTGGTTTTTCAATCTGTAAAGTGGGAGTGGGGTGAGGGGTGGTTGTACGAGACAGAGAGGGGCTTTTTACCAAGGCCCAGAGTGACAGCACGGGAAGGTGTCTTATCCTGAAAGAAGACAGATTTAGAGTGAACATAAGGAAGATAGTTTTTGCAGTGAGGGTGAGACACTGGCACAGGTTTCCCAGAGAAGCTGTAACTGTCCCACTCCTGGAAGTGTTCAAGACCAAGCTGGATGGGGCCCTGAACAACCTGGTCCAGTGAAATGTGTCCCTGCCCATGGCAGTGGGGTTGGAGATAGATGATCTTTAAAGGCACCTTCCAACCCAAACATTTCCATGACTCCATGATTCATAGCGAAATAGGACTTTCTTAAACATGGCAGACAATAATGTCCATTGTCATTTCTACTGGCAAATGTCATCTCTTAGCATTACATTCTAGAAAAAGAGGGGTTTTTTATTGGTTTAATTCCTTATTTTTTCTTCTCTTCCCTTCACTTGTTTCAATATGCCAGTTTCAGATGCTTTAGCTCCTCTAAATCTGCTAATTTCAAAAAGCTTTCTGTTGATGGGTAACCCCTGTAGGCACTTTTACAGATAACATCACAGAACACTGGCATAAAAAATTATGCTGGTTTTTGGCAAAAGTTGGTGAAGATTAGACAAAAAAGTGTTTCATTATCAAACATTCTGCTCATTGGAAATAAATAACATTTTTGAAGGGAAAGAAATGTTCAGCTTTTCATCATCTGCAGCATTTATTACAATGTTATATTAAACTACTAATAAACTGAAGTTTGATTCTTCACTGTGGTCCATCTTCAGGACAGGCATGTCATGGAAAATCCTAACTACTGCCTTGCAGAATTTCAAAATAATTCAAAATACCAATATGTAAATTGATTTGTTTTTTCTTCTCCTATGTGCTCATAACATTTTTTCTCATATATCACACTATCATACAGCTTGCATATACCACAGCACACAATTTGTTGCAGCGTTATAGTTTTTAAAGTCCATGCGAGGCATACCTTTCATCAGCCTTACTGGAAATAGAATCACAGTTTTCAGTAACTGAGCCAAGACTAATCTCTATTATGCCTGCTGTAATGTGTATGTCAGTCTTGATATTCAGGAATACTGAAATCCAAAAGATCAAATGGAGATTTAGTACTTACTTTAGTACTTAGATGTTTTGTAAAGCTAAGCTAAAAGAACTTCCAAATACAAATGAAAAAGACCCAAAAATGTAAAAGCATAATGGAAAAGATTGTGCTTCATGGAAAAATTGAGAAATGAGATTAATTAAACAGATTCTTATTTATGCATTAATTGAATCATTAACATAATGTACAAGTAGGATTTCATGGTGTATTGTGTTACACTTAAGATCTTTTTATTGACAAAATGCTAAACAAAGAATTTTTTATTTGTCTAATTAAAATCTTAACAGCCTACTGAAAACCATAGCAAATCTTATTATTAATCCAGATACAATTATACCAGCTTTTCTTTTTGTACTATTTAATTATTACAGGGAAATCTCATAAATAGTACAGCTAAATCTGAATACACACTAACATTTGAGTGTCAATCCCTTTTCTCCAGTGATACACACCTGGTCCCTGCTCCTCTGGTTCCTAAGGCCAACAGATTTAGCCCTCCACAAGATAAATAGAAAGAAGGGGGAAAGCCAGTGTCCCAAGTCCTTGATGTTGATGTCTGGTATTCCTTGGATCTGGCTGAGATTGTATTCACATATTTTCTAATACTGTGTCCTTATTTCCTCTTTTTAAGAATGACTTCTCTAACCTCAATCTATCTGCACCCATTAACTGCTTATTGATTGAAATTAAGTCCCAGTTACTTTGCTACCGTGTGGTTTTGCGGGGTTTTTTTGATCATTACCACCTACAGTATTCAAAGATCTAAGTTGCAACAAGTTGGGCAGTACTGTCCCCAGTGCTGGACAATTGTTACCACAGCCATCATGAGCTCCAGATATTAAAAATATATTCCAAAAGCCCACAATAACATGGCAATATAAAGTCTGTAGCTAGTAACAACACAACCCCTTATACATATTTATTGAGCTGGATGCTCCATAAAACCTTATTTCCAACTTTATTTGATAAAAACTACTCCTTTATTATAGGATTTCCAAAGACCCTTCAAATTACTTTCACATTACTTTCAAATACATCAAAATTAAAATTCTCTTTTGTCAAATACATTCTAACTTGCATAACCTATCTAGATAAGATGGAGCAGAACTTAAAGAACAATTTTACTTTTGAACTTTTATCTCTTTTAAAAAAATTATTTTATATAAATGGTTTATCATTAATTAGGTCTTCAGGTGTCTACTTTGAATGCAGATTGAATTTACCCTAAAGCTAGAAAACTAGAAAATGTGGCAGGTAGACTATTTAAAATAAATTCATGTCAATTCAAACATTTTCAATTATAATCCCTTTGAAAACATAGGTGTTGCATTTCAGAACACTTAACACTCAAGGACCCAGTTGGCAACAGCAAAATTGTTGCTTTCATATGCATAATTGTATAGTGATGAAAAAGGGAAAGCAAGAAAACTGCCTTACAGTGAACTAAGGAAAGATGTTGATTAAATATATATATATATATATATATATATATATATAGTCTGAATTTTTATTCTAATACCAGGATTAAAATAAGCACTAAATGTTCTGTCCAACACACAAGCCATTGATGTTGACTTACACATTCTTATAACTAGAATATATCACTGAGTAGAAATTTTTTCTTGTCCAGGTTTGAAATATACGGAGTATTGCAGTTCTATCTTTTTAAAGTTCCCAATTTAATTTCCTGAAGACACCTGTGCTCATAAAGCGTAGAAAAAGGTTAAACCTAAGTTATTACACTATTAACTACATTTAGTTGTTGTTCTTTTGTTTGTTTTTTTTTTTTCTGGAAGTCTTTTAAATAAGAATAATACCTAAGCTAAAGAGATAACTGTGTCTAGAAATACTGCAAAACAGCCTTTAACTCTGTAATAATTAACTTGCTACCAGGTTTTGTTTTAATATATGTTTGCTTATTTAGTGCACATAGCTAAAGTGTCAGAGTTTAAGTACCTGATAGAGACAAATATTAAGTGAAGTGCACTTGTTCAGAAGGTAATTTTATTTAGCATCTTCAAGCAGGGCATAATTAAGTTACTCTGTCATACAAAATGATGGAGGCTTAAGTAAGTAACAGCTGGTTACCCCAATGGCTGTACAACTGAAGGGCAGCCTTTGGCAGGGAAAGCAATGCAAACACAATCAATACATTATGCTAATGGGAACAGTGTAATGAGCAAGGAAGCAGCTAAAACAGAATGACAAAAAGAAAAACAAACAATCAAACATGTCCCTGCAGCCCTTAGCAAGCATTTCAATTGCAATTTGTGAACAGAAATCTTAGTACTAGTCTTATCTAGAAATGTTTGTTGTGTTCATTCCTTATGTCAGAATAAATTTAATGGCATCCAGATGAATCCACTGATGGCTGCTGTCTTGGCTTCAATGAATTTACACCGTATTACTCCAAGTGATGAATTGACTAAAACTTATAAACTAATAATTTTTTTTCATTAATTTTCTCTCTGATATTTTAGCAAAAAATAAATTAACTGAATTGCAGTATAAATTAGACTTAAAAATCTGCATATTATAAAACCATTTCCTCTCTGCTGCTGCTAATCTCTAAAGGTCTCACTTGAGTGTTTACTTGCCTTGGTGTCATTTTGATTTATTTTGTTCCGTAATTGATTGTGACATTACTCCAGTACAGATTTTCTGTTAGGTTTATTCCCTGTAGAAGACCCTTTTGAATTCCCTAACACACTCTGGAGCAGGAAAAAACATGCACTAACCTGAACTGGATTTTAGAAGCAGGTACCAGGTTCTTAGCTTCAGTGCAGAGAGTAGGTATTTTGCATACTAAACACGGTATGTTCTGTGCTACAACTAACCCACAGCCCTTTCAAAGTCCACTGTAAAAGACTTTCAGCATAACTGTGTTCAAATAAGACTTTTGAATGAATCTGTGTTGCATGCTAAATATGATTTATTCTGTGCTACTCTGATAAGATTTAGATTTCTTCTTTGTCTACCTGGAGGATTTTTAATGCAAATCAGGATTCTGCTGACTCCCACAGAAAAGTGCAGTATTATCTTAGAGGACCATCTCTGCGCTATCTCGGAAGAGGATCTCAGGAGAGCAACAAGGTAGAGCAGTGATGAAATATATAACATCCCCCTCCACCTCTCTGCCCTGCCCATGCAAACTATCCTTCTAACTTTCACCTTCTTTTTGCTATTTATATGTTCAGGATAAACTGAATATTAGATTTTGAGTTGGTTCATTGGGTTTTTTGTTGTTTTTTTTTTTTTTTTTCCAATTTAACTGCAACCTTCTCTGGTGAAGTTTCAGTTGGTTTATCCCAGATAATAAGCATGAATACAGTGTAGTCCTTCCACAATTTTATATGTTATTATTATTATTTATATATTTGAACCCTCAGGAGCTACAATCTCTGTTACCTATTACAATAGGTAATATGGCATAATAGGTACCATAGGTAATTAAAATATGTAATGCTACATACTAGATTCAGCAATAGTGTATCTTTGATGTCAGCATCCAACATTTGCTTTTCCTCTGTCATTCCTACCTGTCAAGAGTATTAACCCTGAAATAAAAACCTTAACATTTTAACTTTTCTGGGAGTAATGCCAGAAGATAAAAATTTATAAGGTATGCAGCAGCAAAGGTGTATAAACTGCACTACAGAACCAACAACAAGGTGGGCTTGTGACTGATTCAGAGATGACTCTACTATGCCTTGGCTGTAACATACTCAGGGGAAATATGAGTGACCCAAACATTTATTAGCTCTCACAAATTCAGTTAATCATACAAGGTGAATCTGGCATACTGGGATATTCAGACATCCATCAATTCTTGCTATGGTAACATGTACAGAGAAGATAAGCCAGTGGGTTCTGGGATTCAGCCTGACCAGTATTCCAGATAAGGCAACCATCACCAAAGAAGAATTATACCCCAACCCTAAACCTTGGGAGGCATTTGTTTAAGTTGTGGTGACCCCAGAAAAAAGTTACAAAGAGTTATGGGATTGCCTACATTAATACCTTACACATATTCCTAACCCTCATTTCCCAATTAATTATCACCACTCCCAGTTCCTAGAATGTTCTCCCCTCCTTGTATCCCCATTGGCCCTCAGCTGATGCAGTGTTCCACCCAGCCTACCCCATTGGACCCTACCTTCCCTTACTCTGCCTCTGCACCAGTTTCCCCTGTATCCATTGGACCCTAACCTCAACTTCACCCCCTCTCTTGCCCCATATTTATACCCTAAACCTCCTTTTATCTTTGTCTTTGACCACTGGCTCCTAAAGAGACCTTTTCCCCTTGGTTATTGTATTCAGATTTTTAGGTCTCGTCACACATTTACTTTCATTATTATTATTTTATGTTACTAAGTCATGGTCATCATACCGCTCTTCCTTTATTTTTGCCACTTTTGCCCTGAGACCTGAGAACCCTAAGAAGTATTGTCAGGGACCACCCTTGACCCCAATAATGTGTTTTTCTTTAGAGATCTGAAATACTTCCTCTACAGTCACTGTTATCATCTGCCACAAGGCTAGGAGAGATTTGTTGTCAGCTTGAGAAGATGTTGTCTACACAGGCAGAACAGACCTAGATTAAAGCAGAATGTGAAGAATAGCTACCAAGAGATTTCAGTTTCCTGAAATAATTTTCCAGCTGTTCAAAACCGTACTCTCAACATGGGAATATGTTGGCTTGAGCCATGAGAACTTGGTGCAAAATCATCCCTCAGTTTTTTAACATCTGCAATACCCTGATCTACTGTGTTACATTATGGTGTCAGCATTACTGCTGGGAGGGAAATGGCTCATTCCTTGTGTGAGACTTCTGAGTTCTAAAAAGAGGCTTTGCAACAGATCAAGACCTGTTTTTCTCCCTTGAACTGAAAATCCATAAAACATTACAAGAATCCAAATAAGTTTAACTGAATAATTTGATTTCTAAAATGGCTTTGTTTTATTTATAAGTATAGTTAGATCAGGGTGGAAGGAACCTTGGGTCTCTAGTCCAACATTCTCTTCAAAGCAGGGTCAGCTTTGCAGACAGACCTGGTGTCTCAGTTCTTTATCCAGCCAGGTCTCTCAAACCCTCAAGGATGAAGAGAGACTGCACAGACTCTCTGGGCAACCTCTTGAACTTCACTGCCTTCAGAGGCAAAAACATTTTTCCTTTTAGCCAGACTGAATTACTTTCATTTCAATTTATGTCCATGGATTCCTGCTCTCTTACCATCCCCACTGTGAAGAGACGGGTTCCATTCTCTCAGTAACAAAGATAGAGGCACGAGGGGCTGCTGTTCAGTCTGTCCAAAGCTGTCTCTGCTCCAGGTTGAACAAGCCCAGCTTCATCAGTCTCTCCTCACAGAGCAAGGTCACCAGCTACCAACAATCATGATAGTCCTTGTGCTGAACTTGCTCCAGTCTATTGCTATATGTACTGGGAGGTCAGTATTTCAGATGTCTCCTAATGAGGACTAGGTAGAGAGAGGTAACCCTTTCCCTCAATTTACCTATCTGATTCTGTTAACAGAGCCCAGGAAGCTTGTTTGTGACCACGAGTCTGTTAACTCATGCTCAGTTTGATGTCTACAAGGCTTTTGTGGCCTTTTCTACAGAATTTCTACCCAGTCAGCCATCCTCACCCTGTAGCATTGCAAGGCCTGTAGCTTTCCATGGGCCAAACTTTGCATCATGCCTTGTTAGTTAATTAAGCAATCCAGTCTAGGTGTCATTGTATGACGACCCTTTCCTTTAGTAAATCAGCAATTATACCCCAATTTGTTACCATCTACTATTTGGCCATTGGTAAAGATGTTCAGCAGGTCCCAGAACAGACCTCCTGTGGCCTTCAAATAGAGCATGACATGGATCCATGACCCTCCGATCCCTTTTATCCAAACTGACTCTTACCTATCTGATGCACAGTCTTGATAGACTATAACATCCTAAACTTAGGTACCAAAATATTGCAGGGGACACCGTCATAAGTTTTGCTAAAATTAAGGTAAGCGACATCCCAGGCTTTCCCCTCATCCACAAACACTCATGTCCCATTGAAGAAGGCAATCAGGTTGGTTAGGTATGCTGACTATTTCCAGTAAATTTCTTCTCCTGCATGAGACCAGAAATTTGTTATAAGAGGGCTTGCTCAATGATTTTTCCAGGGACCAAAGAGATACAAATTGACACTTGTATAGCTAAATGTTTTTAGCTTTCAAAAGCACTCTTAAAATTTAGTACTACATAGTTACTAATCTGAAAATAGGAAAATATGTCAACACAAATTAGATAATAGTAGTAGTTATAATCAGGTTCTGCTTCACAAGTCCTGTAGTACTAGTAGTAGTAATGAAGACATGTTGCTGAATAGCTGAAATAAAAAGATGAGTGGTGTTACTGAACAATCTAATGACTTTATTAATCCTTTTCTTTCTTTGTCTCTGTGGTATATGTTTGACATTTTGACCTTCCTTCTGTCTTCTTTAACAAATAAAGCCCTTCTGAGATAAGGGCCATATTTTAATTTGCTTTAATTGTATTCAATTTGCTAATTATGGATATTTAAGTAACCTAAATAGCAATTATCTCAATAATTATTATAAATTAACATTCAAAGTAAGACAATGAAGTATGGTGAAACCTGTGTAAAGTACATGGTATTCTGATCAGTTCAATTAATTATCTTTAATTTTATGGTATATCTTAATTGGATACTTTACATAAATTAAGGGTTTCAAGTCCTCAAAGAATTTTATAAATGTTACTTATTAACATGAAGTCTTTTGTTCAGTACTGCATATCCATTGCTCAAAGCCCACTCAGAATTCAACAGATTGTATGTTTTAAGATGTTGCCAATGTTTTAAACAGAAAATCCCTTCGGTTTATATTCCTATATATTCATATTGTTGTTGCCCAGCTGCTGTAATGATTAAATAGGACATTCCATCTCTGGAGGAAAACCAACTCAATTAAGTGAAAGAACTAAAAGGCAGTTTTCCTTCCTGTTCCTTAAAATAAATTTCAAAAGGCATTTAAAGGCAATTTTCTCCTCTTAAACTATAATTAATATCTGTCATTGTAAAACAAAATTACAAAGAGCAGTTGTACGCCAATTGGAACATGACTATTCAATTGCCAGTCACTAGACAGGGATTTTTCTGTCATTAAAAAAAGAAGGACCATCACTAGATTTGTTAGTTATGGTTTCAATGCATCTAAATACAGGGATCAACACTCCTTTTTCTTTTAAACTAATGAGATGATCAATTTACTTTGCTTTCAGTGAACCTGGTTCAATGGGCTGGAGTACAGCCTGCATCCTACAAAATGGTGGCCAGAGAAGAGACCCAACCTTGTTGGTTCCCTTAACTGCTTTCTTGGACTATTCTGACTTCAATACATTATCTTGCCAGATCACCCATTTTTCAAAGCAAAATTTAGTGCTTGTCTAAACTAAAATGCCTCCACCACTAGCAAGTCTGCTGGGGCTGCGCTGTCAAACTGCCTCAATGTATGCCAAAAAAGAGATACTCTCCTGCCAGCACAGTTACATCACCTCACTGAGCGACAGATGCAAAACTAACATTAGCTTTCCTCTGTTGGCATAACCACACATTGGGATTTTGCCAGTGTAACTATATTAATCAGGTTTGGTATGTGCATGTGGGTTGGTTAACTTTATTTTCTGCTCTCCAGATATGTCAGCAATTCTTTGTAGACATGGCCTAAGAATACTACTATTAATGATCAAAATGGCAGCTAACAACATCTTCCATCTCTAAGGTACTTAACTTACTAAAATGTCCTGGAAGATTAGAAACAGTATGCTTAAGGACCACAGATTTCTGTGTGATTTTGTCAAAATAAAACAGCTCACTGGATGTTCTAGCTGTTTGATGAGAAATGCCATGGTCTTTATCTGAAGAGTTCCCTATATTGGACTATT
This sequence comes from Cinclus cinclus, assembly GCF_963662255.1. NCBI lineage: Eukaryota > Metazoa > Chordata > Aves > Passeriformes > Cinclidae > Cinclus > Cinclus cinclus. The sequence goes on along the minus strand of NC_085049.1, from coordinate 31,377,929 downwards.
CATAGTTTTTTCTGCAGAGGAGGGATAATATCCTATAATATCTTGTCAACTGTAGCTCACACCACAGCTTGTTTGTCTCTTTAGATGTCAGTTTAGGAACTCTGCTTCTACATAAAAGTTGGCTGAACCAACTTTTTTTCTTTTTAATTTGTGGTGGAAATGAGATAACTTGGGCTGATCATATGTACACTCTTAATATTTCTGATACACAACTGCATACACTTTCCATGCTTTATTCTATCTGGCAGAACCTCACCAATCCCTATGCCAGACTTCCCAGTTTTATTTTATTTCCTTCAATCATTAACATAAATCTGGAAAACCAACTAGTTGCTGCTGTTATTTTATCAATGGTTAGTAAATCCAGCCTGTATTTCAGGCACCTACAATATTAATTTTCCAAAAGGAATGGAGGATTTTTTTCATGCTTTGGAAATCACCACGAATAGCAAAGAAAGAATAAACATGGTGCAGTAAGATGTATGTAGTAATTTTATTCATTATTTAGCTTTATAACTGTATAAATAAACTGGCCTGGAGTAGGAACAGTCCAGTCAAATTTAGCACACCATTGTTTTTATGCAGTAGTAGTAGTTTGTGTAAATTGTGTTTGTGACAGACTATTATAGTACTAGGCAATATTTTGTATGGAAGTAACAGATGACCCACGACAACTCTAACTAAAATATATTTTTGCTGGTGTTACATATCTAATAAGCCTATCATATTCAATCTACTGAGCTTCACTAAGAGGTAAAATAATATACAGTGCATGATAAAATATCCATGAAAAGGAAAGTTGTATTATTTACCAGCTGCACAAATTCTCTACTAGCCACAAGTATCCTAGCCACTGTCTCCCTCGTGAGCCTTTCAGAATGAACCCTTAGCTCAGGACACTTGCTTTGGTTCCTGTGTCCTAGCTTGTAACCTCTTCTGCTTTTATCTCTGAAGGCATTTTGAGATTGCTGTTATCTGACAGGTTGCCTGCATCACTGACACAGTATCCTGCCTTCACTGCCTTCCCTGATTGGATGGCCTAATTTTTGCCAACAGGATTGCTGAATGAAATTATTATTAATGCCCTGAGACTGTTCAGGTGAAGGCTAAGAGTGCTTTAGAATGGAGCATATAATAGGAGACAGGAAGTATGGGAACACTTAGAAGATTAAAAATAATTTCCAACCCTTCCCCACAGCCTCTCCCCCCACCCTTGCAAGAACACAATTTTTGCTTCTTTTGGGCTGTAAATAGGAACTCCAGAGTTTATATTAGTTGTGTTCCTACCTTTAAAAGGCAAAAAGGAGAGTTAAATCTAAATCAGATACAATATTTAGCAAATTTTGCAGACCCTTTCTCTTGTCTTTTTCTTACCAATCAGTTGCTATTTCTGCCATCATTCTCAGCCTTCCTTTGCCAGTGTCATTCACCGTAATCACTGGCAGTCCCTGGTTTTTAATCCTTGAATAATTCCAAGGCATTTTTAAAGGCTAATCAAAAGTGTCCATGGGGCATTCGCCCTCAGGTCAAGAACTCTTGTACCATAATATTGAGGTAAGAGGTGGTATACATTTTTTATCTACACAAGTAATTTTTCTATTGCTTGTATATACATAAACCGTCTTTTATTTGATGTTGTGTTGCAGATATTTTGCATTAATCCAATTTTTTATCCATATTACTCATCATTTCCCTCCACTCCTATTAAAATACAAAATCTACAAAAAAGCAGTATTGCTGAAGAGGGGTTGAAAACCCATTTAGTCTCCATGTATATCCTCCAAAAATCCAAAACTGCAGTTTTTGTAGTTGTAACACAAATGTAAGAAGATAGGGAGAATGCTTACTGAATCACAAGTCAAATAGTATAAATAGAACCATAAATATATTATTCCACTGTTTGCTCAGCTCTAAACCTGACACTTAACAAGAAACGTTTAGCCACATGAGACAGGAAATTGAATCTTCTCACTTATCCACATTCACGCTCTGTCTCTTGCATTTGATTTGTGCCAGATTAACAGAAGAGAGTGAGGGATGAGCTAAATTGTTCCTCCCTGTGCAGAGGGAATGCAGAGATCTCCCAACAGCAAGTGGCTTTCCTCACCATATGTGCTTCTTCATCATGGCCCAACAGGGCAGGAAAATGAATTTGAGGATTTTTAACACAATGTATTATGTAAGTTCTAGCTGAAGTGCTTTGCTCCATTTTTGCTTTCAGTGCATCATTCACACGCATTTCATGGAGAGTAGCTAAGCTCAAAAATTGGAAAAGATTTAACAGTGCGGTAAGATCTGTGGAATTCAAATTAATTTTCTACATGAGGGTGAAATTCAGGTTAGTACTTCACATATACTCATGATGTAGCTCAGTAAGCAGGGCTCTGTTTTTGTAGACAAGCAGCATACTTAGTTATGAGTTCCCAAGTAGTACAAAATCAGCCTTGCAAAATGGGAGAATTTTAATGAACTTGCTGAAGAGGTGAATCCAGGAAAAAAAATGGTTCAGGGAACCTTACCCAAACCAGATGACAATGCCATTGCAACGACCTAGTCAGTGACAGACCACTGTGTTTGAAAGACTGCATCTCCACATCACCCTCTGCAACACATTTCAGCCAATTAGTGGATTCTTTAGCAAGCACCCTGTCTGTGAAAGTTTGCAATACATGAACCAGACACTCCTGAATCTTTTTAAATGATAGACTACCATGTTGTTATCTCACTTGGCCAACATACAACCTAATTTCAGCATTTCAGATGCAGCATTTAAAGCTGTTTCTTTAAATGCTGGATGTTCATGTCTACACTGTTTACACCACATTGCATGATGGACAGCTTTGAATGAAGCACAAACCAGAGGTATGGTCATCCATATGGTCATCCATGGTCATCCTTCTTTCTTGATTCACCATATTGATTATTGATGATCCCAATTACAAGGGTATATATAGTATTGATACCAGAAGAGACGAGATGAGGAAATGGCTGTACATTTGTGACCAGTTGTGAAGTCAATGCAACTCAAACAACGCCCTTAAAACTACATGGTGTGCACTTGCCTTCCAGAAAAAAACTGGAACACTAGTGAGACAATATGATGCATTTTACCTTTGTATCCTGATTCAGGACAAATCAACCTGCAACAGCAGATGCTGAAGATTGTAAACCTTACTTC